>NC_053167.1:82451113-84851113 GCF_016835505.1 Polypterus senegalus | reverse complement strand
AGTTTATAGTAGTGCCTGAGAAAAATTTTTAATCTCATTTTTCCACTGCAAGGATTGGGTTAGTCCAGCTACCATTATATGTTCAGCCGAGTCAACCCTCTTCAGTCCCCTTGAGTGGCCATCCTATGCTCCTCTTAGGACTTGTCCTCCTTGCTTCCTGCCTTCAACCTCTTGTACTTGTTTATGTACCTCCTGCCAACTCTGTCATTACTTCATTCATTTCAACCTCCATCTCTTTGCTATTGCTCTTCATTGTTTTCTTTCCAGACCCGTTTCCTCTTGTTTGTCTGTTTTCTATCTTTTCCCAACTCCGAACTTGTTTCTCAACTCCCTTTCTGTTCTGTGAAAGCTCCTTTTAACTCTACTGTTTAATTGGGTGTGGGACCAACACGCTGCTCCCCACACAGAACAATTGAGGCACCCAACCAATCCAGCGCCTTTGCATGTGTGTATGTGGTGTGATTGGCCAAGTATCCCAATTAACCACGGAGTGAAACGTACTTGCAAACACCTGATAGGGGCCCCACACATGATTATTTATTTTAAATTAGCCCAATACCACAGACCACTGATCACACACCTCCCTCCACAAGGCCGCCAGTTGCATGGGAAGGCTCCACTCTCCTTCTGTCCCAGTGCAACTGGTTGCCCAGGTCTGTGGTGTGGCCCTGTACTACAATAAACAATAAAACCACTAAAACCAAACAAAAGCAACTTCCCCCTTCCCTTTCCCTTTTTAATAACAGGACGTTAAAAGAACAAAGAGCTGAGTCTGGCACCTAACCTGCTTGCTGAGCCTCCTTCTATTCTTCATTTCTTGATCACTACCTTGGCTTATCCTAGTGCTGCCACAATTTGTGACATTACGGATTGGCTCCTTGCTCCCAATTCCAAATGTGAGCCAATTAACACACCACCATCGATAGTCATAACCAAGATGAATGGGGCAAATAAGGGCATACAAATGCAGCAAGGAATGCATGCAAAAAGTGAATTAGTACCTTTATTAAAAACAATCCTAAAAGCAGTCACCATTCATATAGTGCAGTCTTTATAAATAATTAAATCTATACTAATAAAAGGCAAAGCCCTCACTGACTGACTGACTGACAGACTCACTGACTCATCACTAATTCTCCAACTTCCCGTGTAGGTAGAAAGCTGAAATTTGGCAGGCTAATTCCTTACAGCTTACTGACAAAAGTTAAGTCGATTTTATTTTGAAATTCTATGCGTAACGGTCATAACTGAATCCTACTTAAATACATATATACAACCATAGCCTGCAGCTCGGTCGCCGTGTCAGGTGGAGTTGCGTCACCCATCACCACGCCTCCCACCTGGTTGGCTGCCTGTCTATATTGCGTCCCTCTTACCCACGCCTCCCACGTAATTGAGTGCCTGCCCATATAAGGTCTTCCGTCACCAGCAATCCAATAGACACGCTGCCGCTACGAGGCGTTTGTCATGCCTAAAACGAATACGAGATACAAGTTTAGTGAGAAGACACAAGGTATAAATGAGACTTTTAATCACTTTGTAACGGAGTTCAAATTGCTGGTGAAGGACTGTGCTTATGCAAACGAAGAAGAGATGGTCAGGGATAGACTAGTGTTTGGCACAAACTCAGCAAAAGTGCAAGATAAACTTTTAAGTGCCGGGTCTGAGCTAACATTAAATAAAGCCATGGACATCGCAAGATCGCACGGGATAGCAAACCTTTGATGCATGTACTCATAGTGGATCACGTGAACTGACTGTGAACGCAGTACACAGACAACAAGCAAAAGCTCCAAAGAGCGCTGAACAAAAAACGCATTACACAATTGAGAAGGCAGCAAAAGAATATGAAGCGAGTGACGCATACAAGCATATTCATAAGTGCAGCTACTGCGGAAACAAAGCACTCGGTGGAAAAAGTCAATGTCCACCTAAAGGAAGACAGTGCAAACGAAGATGAGATGGTCAAGGATAGAATAATGTTTGGCACAAACTCAGCGAAAGTGCGACAGAAACCTTTAAGTGCCGGGTCTGAGCTAACATTAAATAAAGCCGTGGATATCGCAAGATTTCACGAGATAGCACAACCACAGCTGTGAACTTTCAATGAATGTACTCATAGCGGCTAAAGTGAACTGACTGTGAATGCAGTACGCACACAAAAAGCAACAGCTCCAAAGAGCACTGACCAAAAAACGCATTTCACAATTGATATGGCAGCAAAAGAATATGAAGCGTGTGACGCTTGCAAGCATATTCATAATTGCAGGTACTGCAGAAAAAAGGACACGGTGGAAAAAGTCAATGTCCAGCTAAAAGTAGACAGTGAAAATAATGTGGTAAATTGAACCACTTCGCTAAAGTTTGCAGGACTGGGAAAGGTAAACCCGTGCATGCAGTGTGTGATGTCTCAGATAAACAGGAAGATGAGCTGTTTATTGATGCAGTAAGAAAGGAACAACCTTCTGAAGCTGAACAAGCCTTTGTAGACATATCAATAGGAAAGCAAGATGTAAAGCTTAAGTTTAAATTAAGTTCATAGACACGCTGCCACTTAATATTCGCAGGCAAATCCACAACTTAATACCGGGAATGCCTGTTAAACATCTTAGATTCACGAGTACCGATTTTGGTAGTCACTCACTTCGATGAATGAAACCTGTTATCTTTACAATGGTTGACAAACACGACCACACATCCTCCAAATACAAACCTGATTGAAAGAAATAATGATAATCAAATCCTTGATGACAGCAACACTCATAACAATCACAAAACAATTACATTGACAATCATGCTACGTTATTTTTAAAATGTTTCCTTTTCTTTTTCATAACTTCTTTAACACACTACTTCTCCGCTGCGAAGCGCGGGTATTTTACTAGTAATCCAATAAAACTGAAGTAAATCCCAAGACGTTAAAATATTCTCAATGAAACTATTGAGTACAAAATGAAAAGAAATACACAAGGCCTAGTGCCTCTTTCTAAATGCAGATGTCTCCTTGGCTACAGATTCATAGGCCTGAGGAGCTGTCACACTGACAGTTTCGGCTCTCCCTCTATCCATGCCCAGTTCCTTGCTGGTCACAGGCACCCAGCTGGGTCTTCAGCTTCATGCCTTATTTCATTCCCTTCATCTCTCTGCTGCCTCTCCACAGACTTACGCGGGAGTCAAGTTGACTCTCTTCAGCCCCCTCGAGCCTTCTCCTCTTAGGTCTTTTCCTCCTGGCTGCTGTCTATCTTTTCCTGACTCTGGACCAGTTTCTCTTTTTTTTTTTCCAGTTTCTCAACTCCCTATTTGTCTCGTGCAAGATCCTTTCAACTCTTCTGTTTAACTGGATGCAGATGCGACATGTCACTTCCCTCGAGGCACAACTGACGTTGCCAACCGATCCACCTGCCTCTGTGCTTGTATGTGGCGAGATCAGCTAAATACCTCAATTAACCATGGAGCAAAATGCATGTGCACACGCACCCGCCTGATGCCACGGACCACTTATCACAGTCCAACTGTGGACAATGGCAAACAGCATGAAAAACATCTATGGATAAAGTAAATAACATTCTTACTTAACTCATGTTGCATAATCCATATGCCCGTATTTACAGAATGAGCAAAATACATGCATATTTAACTAAAATACTTGGAATAATTACTTCTGGAAAACTCAGCATAAAATATAAACAGGAAATGCACATTCTCACAATATATACTTCTCTTCGTCCTTTATTGGTCAAGAATCCTGTCACATAGTATTGTGAGAATGTGGCTATCTTTTTAATGCTGAGCTTTCTGGAAGTAAGTATTAAGTGTATTTTAGCAAAAAATACATGTAGTTTGTATGCTTTGAGAATACAAAAGCATGACAGACATAAGGATTATGTGACATAAATTTCATGAAAAGTTTTCTTCTTTCCTCCATTGAGGTTTTTCAGATTGTTTGCTGTTGTCCAGATCTGGTCATCTTTGGGTCATTTTCAGTTTGAACCCATGTTATTCCTTTCTGCAGATTAAAAACTTTTCTTGGCCACCACAACAAACTACATTCGATAAGTAACATATTAAAAAATAATCATGTTTGTGTGATGTATTGTTTTAAAGTTCAATTACTGCTTCCAAATCATTTTGTCACTAAATCCGCATATTATCCAACTGTTAAAAAATGCATGTTAGCAACTAAATGCATCCTGCTCTTGTAAGTTGTCAAGGCCACTATACTTAAGATGTTTACCATTTTCAAAATAATATCTAAAAATTATATTTCAAAATGTGTCTCTTTGATTATCAAAACAAGATAATTACATGATCTCCTTATTTAATGTCACCCATAACAGGTTTCAATTTGAGCATCTATTTGTGATATTTCTAAATCTCTCCTCAAAAGAGACCATTTTAGCTGGGTGACAGGCAAGTAGAGAGCAGTGAGCAAGAAAACAATAAAGGTGTTAGTCACTCTAAATTTTTGTTTGGAAACTTTTTTATTAACATGGTTTTACACTGTTTGGTTACAACTTCCTCTTTAAAACATTTTGATAGAAGTCTAACTGCCTCACTGTGCAGTAATATCCATTCCAGTTCAGCAAAATTATTCACTTCACACCTGCAGTGTTGCTCTAAAGAGAAGAACTAGAAGTCAGTGGGAAGTCTAACAAATAGCACAGTTCATAAAGCTACAAAGAAATGAACACATTCTTGTTGAAGAATCTGTCTTATTTCATTTATGGCCCTTAACAGCTGAAAATCAAAAATATATTTTCTTCAAGGTCCCATAATGGACTGGCACTCGGAACAGGGCTTCATCCCATTTAACCCAACAACCCCAAATTGGATTACAGAGGTTTGAGAAGGTAAAGGGATGAGCTGACATATTCACTCTATTGAGGGAGGCACTCAGGTAGAGAAGGTCTGTCATAGTCTAAGAGTCAATTTGAGGAGAGCTGCAGGTTATCCAGACACAAACACAAACAGGCTTTAAGCAATAAATTGGACAGGTCACCAGATCAGTGCAGAATGCACTGATGCACACACTAACCCTCATTCATAAGGGGCCACTTTAATCTGCTATTGAACTTAAGATGCTTCTCTTTTGTATCTGTGTGTGCACATTGTAAATATTCAGAGAAAACCTCACACAGAAAGAGTATGATTGTACAAACTTCGCAATGACTGAGCTGAGATACAAATGCAGTCATTTGGAGCAACAGAAACACTAATCAATCACAAATCAATCGGCCCTCTTCTCTTTTGTATTGATATGCTTCCCCTTGGGCATATTATCCGTAGCTATGGACTGGGTTATCATTTTTATGCAGATGATACTCAACTGTACTTCAATGTTAAAAGTGGAACTTCATCAGAGCTTTCTCAGCTCTCAACCTGCCTCAGTGAAATTAAAACCTGGACGGAGCATAACTCTTTAAAATTAAACTGCAACAAAACTGACCTCCTGCAAATTGGGACTAAAATGCAACTTAATAAAATGAGCTCTTTTCCAGTTCATCTTGGCGCTGATCTCATCAGACCTGCCTCTACTGCAAAGAATCTTGGTGTAATTTTTGATTCCTCCCTCTCTTATTCTGCCCACATAAATCACGTTAAGAAACTTTCTTACTTTTACCTCCGTAACATATCCCATGTTCGCTCCTTCCTCTCCTTTTCTAATGCTGAGAAACTTGTCCATGCTTTTATCACATCCCGCATTGACTATTGTAACTCGCTGCTGGCAGGGGCCCCTTCTAATCTTATATCACAGCTCCAGCTTATTCAAAACTCAGCTGCAAGAGTCCTTACTTGAACCAGCAGCAGCGAGCACATCACACCCATCCTGCTCCGTCTTCACTGGCTCCCTGTGTCTTACAGAATCGAATATAAAATCCAACTAATAACCTACAACGCCTTAAATAACCTCACGCCAAACTACATCAGTGACCTTCTCCATCACTATGTGTCTGCCCACCCAATAAGGTCCTCTGATTCTGGTAATCTTGTTGTGCCCCACACTAATCTACACTCCATGGGTGACAGGGCCTTCAGCTGTATAGCGCCAAGACTCTGGAATGACCTACTGAAATTAATCAGATCAGCTGACTCCATGAATTCTTTTAAAAAACAACTCAAAACTCATCTGTTCAGGAAGGTTTTTAGCTCCACCTGACTTTATTACCCTTCTCTCAGTTTACCTCTCTGTCAAGATGCTCATGTAACCTGTATGTATGTGTGTGTGCTAGACCATCAATTATGTTGTCTGTTAGGCTTTTTTTTCTTTATTCTCTGAATTCACTGTTGTAATCTTCTTTATTTATTTATTTGGTTTGTACAATGCTATATACTGTATACCCTGCCGTTCTTTCTTATATTCTGTAAGTACCTTAAGCATGGGAAAGGCGCTATATAAATAAAATGTATTATTATTATTAATATGCCTCTATGGTTTCATAAGCAGGATGATAGTTACAGTATCTTAACTATCTGATCACTACTGATCTATAGAAACAGGATTTCCACATACTGTATAAGTGAAGAATAGCTGCCTGTCTTTAGTGAGTCTTTGTTGGGGTGTGCATTCTGCAAGATACAAAGTCTTTGTCATATTCATTTTCTTAAAGCTACAGAGACGGCAGGTCCTTCACAGGGCCCACTCAGGCACACGTCCACCCCTCACACACATAACCATTTTTGAGTTGCCAATTTACATACCAAACATGCCTTTGGAGACAGGAAGAAATGAAACTATCTGGAGGAAAACCCACACTGATATTGTGAGAATGTGCAGACTCCTCACAGAGAAATACACAATGTGAGATACGAGACTGGTATAGGCACAAGGCATGAAGCGCTGTACAGAGACCAAGATCCTCTGAGTATGATTGATTTTTGCCAAATTATCTTTGTGTTTATTCTCAAAAGGCCCTAAAGGCATTTTAAATGTGACCTTCTTATAGTTTTCTCCTAATGACCTTCCTAGTCAAAATCTTTTATGAACTTAGATTTATAAGATTATAGAAATACTGTTGTTTATAAGTATGTGCTCATTTTCTCTAATTAATTACTTCATATTAAAAAAGCAGTGAGTTTCAGTTTATTGCACGGGAATTAAGTTCTAAAACAAGTACTCAATTTGACAAAATAATATTCAAAAATGCTCTTCCTATACATTAGATTCATAAAATATTCAGACCCCTTTACTTTTTGCACACTTTATAGATATATTTGCCATTTTTGCCTATCACTCTTCACATAATAGTTCATAATGACAAAGTGAAAGCATGGTTTCAGAAAGTTTTTCAAATGTATTAAAATCAAAAACTGAAATCTCTGTCATATAATTCATGTTAGATTAGATGGGAAGTGCCTGTAAACTGCCATCTTGAGCTATCCACACAGATGATCAACAGCATTTAAATCAGGGCTTTATCTGGACATGCAAAGACAGTCATAAACTTGTCCTGAAGCTTTGTCTTGGCTGTATATTTTGGGTAAC
This sequence comes from Polypterus senegalus, assembly GCF_016835505.1. Classification (NCBI taxonomy): domain Eukaryota; kingdom Metazoa; phylum Chordata; class Cladistia; order Polypteriformes; family Polypteridae; genus Polypterus; species Polypterus senegalus. The sequence goes on along the minus strand of NC_053167.1, from coordinate 84,843,630 downwards.
TGTCATACTGAAAGGTGAACCGTCACCCCAGTCTGAAGTTGTGTGCACTCTGCAGTAGGTGTTCTTTAAGGATCTCTCCATATTTGGGTAAATTCATCCTTCCCTCAATTCAGACTAGCCTCCCTGTCCCTGCTTCTAAAAAGCACCCCCACTGCATGATGCTGCCACCCCCACCATGTTTCACCATAAGGATGACATTAAGCTGATGGCGTGCAGTGCCTGGTCTTCATCAAGTACAGTGCTTGGGGTTCTACTAACCTTCCAACAGAATTCCCTCTTCCTCAGCAGAGGACTTCTGAAGCTCTGTTAGAGTAACAATTGGGTCCTTGGTCATCTCCCTGATCAAGGCCCTTATAGCCCGGTTACTCAGTTTGGCCAGACATCCAACTCTAGGAAGACTCCTGTTGGATCCACAACTTTTCCAATTCACAATTATTCAGACCACCATGCTCTTGGAGATGCTGAATGCATTAGAAATGGTTTAATACTGTTTGCTTCGGTCTGTGACACACCATGATTTAATCACAGAGGTCTGCACATAGTTTTTGGACTTCACAGCTTGATTTTTGTCCTGGAAGGCAGAGTGAATCGTGTGTGTGACTTTCTAAATAATGCCCAATCAGATCAGTTTGTGATAGGTGGACTTCAGTCAAGTGACACATCTCAAGGATAATTAAAGTGAACAAGAAGCAACTGAGCACAATTTGGAGTGCCACAGCAAAGTATCAGAATATTTAAATGAATGAGAGATCTCATTAGCAAACCTTTCTTTAAATATGTTTTACTTTGTCATTATGAATTATTGAGTAAAGGACAAAATAAGACAAATGTATCCATTTAAAATTCAATCTACAACACATTAAAGTTCAGAAAGTGCAGAGGTCTCATTACATACTAGATATTACCCATGTTTACCTGACGATGACAAAAATATTTTCAAACATGTAAAAAAAAAAGAAAAATGATTTTAGAAAAATGGTTTTTCATATAGCACTAACACTTTAAGTTTACATATGAATATTGTGCTATGCTATGTGTTTCCAATACTGTATGTGCAAAATCTGATCATATGAATATGGTTAAATGCCATCATGGTAAGCTTGCGTCCTTTTTGTAGGGTTAGGGTTAGGGTGGCATGGATCGTGGACTATCTTACAGAAAGACCTCAGTATGTGCGTCTCAGGATCTGCAGGTCTGACACTGTGGTCAGCAACACAGGAGCGCCGCAGGGGACTGTACTTTCTCTGGTCCTGTTTAGCCTCTATACATCGGACTTCCAACACAACTCAGAGTCCTGCCACATGCAAAAGTTTGCAGATGACACTGCTATTGTGGGCTGCATCAGGAGTGGGCAGGAGGAGGAGTATAGGAAACTAATCAAAGACTTTGTTAAATGGTGCAACTCAAACCACCTACAACTAAACAACAGCAAAACCAAGGAGCTGATGGTGGATTATAAAAATACCAGGCCCCTCATGGACCCCGTGATCATCAGAGGAGAATGTGTGCAGAGGGTACAGACCTATAAATACCTGGGAGTGCAGCTGGATGACAAATTGGACTGAACTGCTAATACTGATGCTCTGTGCAAGAGAGGACAAAACCAACTATACTTCCTTAGAAGGCTGGCATCCTTCAACATCGGCAATAAGATGCTGCAGATGTTCTACCAGACGGTTGTGGCGAGTGCCCTCTTCTACATGGTAGTGTGCTGGGGAGGCAGCATAAAGAAGAAGGATGCCTCACACCTGGACAAACTTGTGAGAAAGGCAGGCTCTATTGTAGGCACGGAGCTGGACAGTTTAACATGTGTGGCAGAGTGACGGGCACCGAGCAGGCTCCTGTCAATCATGAAGAATCCACTGCATCCACTTAACAGTATCATCTCCAGGCAGAGGAGTAGCTTCAGTGACAGACTGCTGTGACTGTCCTGCTCCACTGACAGACTGAGGAGATCGTTCCTCCCCCACACTATGCGACTCTCTTTATTTCCTCCCGCTGCTGGGTAAATGTTAACGTTATTCAAAGTTATTGTCTGTTTTTACCTGCATTTTTATTACTCTTTAATTTAATATTGTTTTTTGTATCAGTATGCTGCTCCTGGATTATGTGAATTTCCCTTGGAATTAATAAAGTATCTATCTATCTATCTATCTATCTATCTATCTATCTATCTATCTATCTATCTATCTATCTATCTATCTATCTATCTATCTAAAAAACAAACTTTAAGCCTTTAATGCCATCCATTGTTCACATTGAGTAAACTGAAATGCTGCCATTAACACCAATGTAAATTAGATGTATTCAAAGAAGTTTTCATGATTTGAGAATTATGAAAAATAAGTTAAAGTTCTGTTAAGAATGACGGTACACATTAGAGGTATTTTTAAATCCAAAAGGTAAGCTACCCTTCCTGCTAAAAGAGAAATGATGTAGGATATTTTTGCCCTTTTAGATGAGAAAGTATAGCTTCCTTTCTTAGATAATTGTACATTGTGTTAGAGAAGCTCTGCAAGCCATAGAATGGCCCATACATCTCTCAGAGGAAGAAATATTTTGCTTCCCTAAATTAAAAAATGCTACAGAAGTAGCTCCAAATGTTGAAACTGAATAGGTTTAACTCAGGAACTGCTGAACAGACAAAATTATCTGTGCTAATTCAATTACAAAGATACAAAATCCTTTAAACATTCTATACGTATAGTTCCTGGTTGAAGCCAGTTAATTTATTCTCTTCAATAGAGAAAATAAATTTGGGGGATAAACCTGAAGTGGCACCTTGGACCCATCCAGTATGCTGTATATCAAAATTGTTTATGGCCATAGTCACGTTGTCCCACCAATGTTAAATCCTCTAAACAAGATGGTTATCTTTTTTTCCCATGGCCATGCCTAACATGTTACTTTGGACAAATGTAAAATATGATGAATTTGACTCATCTAGGAAAAGGAGTACCAATGATGCCAAAATCTGTAGCCAGGATGAATACATGCAGGAATGGACTAAGAGGCGGGCATTTCACGAAAGAGCCAATATAGAAGCATTGAGTGGGTAAGCCAATCAATGTATATTTATTTAAATACTGTTGTTATTGATGTACACCTTCACATAAAAGAGCAAACAAATATTAAAACTGAGAAGTACTATATAAAATCTAAATTGCACATGTGAAAAGTAAAGCATTGGTTGAGCCAATATTTAAAAGAGGTATATAAATTGAAGATGCCTACAGTTTTGAAGCACAGAGAAGAATACATCATAATAATAATTGATAAGCACATCTGGCCTCTTAAATTTAGAAGTCTAATTTGGTATTGTATACAGTGTAGAAATGGCAGTAGGCACTGATGAGAATTATAATTTAAGACTGCAATGGGTAAGATGGGCTTCCCTAATGGCATGGAGGGACCTTTGCCTTGTTGGAAGGCCCAAATAGTGGATGTAGGCTCTAGACATCTAGAAGGACATCCTGACCAAAATGGTTGGTGTGTCCTTTTCTGGTCACGACAGTGAAGCTGACGGACAGTGGCAGATTGCCAATCAGGGCTACAAACTTGATCAAGGTGCTAGTGGGCAGCATCCCTTTACTAGAGTGTCCATGTGAACACCCAGTGAGCAATTTAGAAGTTGTATTTCCATTGGGTATCCCTGCTGGGTGCTGCCAAAAGTAGGTTTCCCTACTTTGAGGGCTTTCATCTGACCAAAAAGACCTCATTCCACCATGAAATGCCGTGGCTCTGGAAGTGCTCCCAGGTTCATCATAAAAGGAGCCATTTCACCTCAGTCTGGGAGCCAGGGACATTACGAAAAGGACATCACCTGCCTGGAGGAGTGAAGGAAAGCGTGAGGAAAGAAAAAGGAAAGAAATAGTTATATTCTGCTATATGTGGAAGTAGAGACCAGTTGAAAGGTACATTGCTGAATAAAACATAACTTCATTTGAAGTTAGGTCTATTGTGGTATCTGGGGCTTTGGGCTCCGTGGTGCCCCCTACAAGCCACAAGGGACAGTTGAATTTAAACATCAAGCCAGAAAGAGCATCACAAATAGACATATGACGAGAGCTCCAGATAGTTGGAGCAACAAAGCTGAATAAGAGGTATCCAAGAGTGGCTTTAATGGAGTTTTACAAATAACAATAACAAATTCAATATCACAAGATCTCAGCTGCCTCACAGGTGCAGTATACAGTACACAGCGTAACATGTGTTGCCAAACAGAAAGTAAAAGAAAAACAATTAATAGTGAATTAAATGATAAATCCAAAAGACAAAGCAACTACTGACAAAAAACTTGTCAAGTGACAGCAAACATAAAGAAGGGACTCTTTTAAATACAATGTTGAATTTATTAAACAAGGCTCAGGTGAGAGTGCTTTCATAGATGTTGCCAAGCAACTGAGTATGCTACTAGTTGGGGACAATCTGCTTGATTTTAGATAAAAGGTGTCACAAAAAATAGGCAGAGCACTAGCATAGCCATTACTCACAAGGTCTTCATATTGCTGTCAGTGTAAACAATGTTATGCTGTTTTCATTGACGAGAATTGACGTCATCAGGGCCAGGCTGAATATTCAGTGAATGGTCTGCAGAAAAGCGAGAAAAAGAGCCAGTGCACTCTGCCACATCTCGGTCTGGCTCGGAATTACTCTCATTCAAGCCCTTTATCTGACTCCCATGCGCAAATTTGTGACAATGTATATATATATATATATATATATTGTAAACAAGCGCTTTATAGCGCCCGACCGGCATAGAATACGCAGAGGCACGTGTTCACACTCAAAGGCTTTTTATTTTTCTTCAGCTGTGTGACACGTCTTCCCCGTGACACACAGCCCAAACACAGTCCAAAGCACAAACACACAAAAAACCAAACTTTCCTGCTCCACCACTCCTCCCAGGCAACCTCGTCCTCTTCCTCCCGATTCTGTCCCTGATTGCTGGGAGGCAGGCCCTTTTATACCCCACCCGGAAGTGATCCAGGTGCCTGACCAGCTGGTCTTAATTGCACCTCCGGGTGGGGCTGATAAACCGTCCAGTGTGGTGGCTGGCTCTCTGCAGCACCCCCTAGCGGCCACCCCATCTCCCAACCGGGCTGCTGTGGTGGACTCCATGTCCCATGGAGCCACGGGGAGATTGAGGAGGAATCCACTGCCAGGGAGACTGCCCCCAAGCTCCCCGGGGGAGGTATTGCAAAGTCCATGATGGCTCCCCCGGGACGTATGCATCAGAGCGCCCGGCCGGGCATGGGACCCGCTGTCCGTCACATATATATATATATATATATATATATATATATATATACAGTGGAACCTTGGTATACCAAACAAATTTTTCCCATAAGAAATAATGGGAAAATGATTAATCTGTTCCCATGAAAAAAAATATCCTATTGCTATTGGCATATTATACATTGATGGGGTTGTATAAAATAATTTAAACACTGCTTAATACTAAAATACATAAATACAAAAGCAATTAGATGAAATAAATGAAAATTTTACCTCACTTTACTTTTTAATAACATCTTTGTTTTTCACAATTGTAGATACCGTCGTTCTCGGCAAACGGTATGCAACAGCCATGTCCCGGATACGCATGCCACCTTCATACTTTTTAACAATCAATTCAAATTTACATGAAAAAAACACAAAATCACGTTGTGACGATGCAGGTTTGCTGTATGCTCCCATTTGCTGCCGGGGAGCCCTTGAATCCTACACTGTTGGTAATGTGCCTCGCTGCTAACCTCACCGGTAACAACAAAGCAAGGGGAAAAGGTGCAACCTGCTTTTATTAAAACAATTAACAAAACAAGGTGTTCAAATTAAAGTGCAGTCTCCAAAGTTCCAATAAATAATCCATAAAATCAGAAGTGAAACGAGGAGGTTAAAAACAATAGAAAAAAGTCTTCTTAAAAACAACAAAGTTAAAAGCAGGAAGCATTCTTTAAAAAAAAAAAACAAGAAGGGATTGCGCTCTGTGCTTTATCTTGTGCTGTGGTAGGCAATAAACTGTGTGCTATGTGGCAAAACTTGTGCATCATGCCTGTCTGTGTCAGGGTTATGGGAAAAGTACGCACCCCAGGCTTCACAATATATATATATAGTCATAAAGATGGAAAGACGATTCATAATTGCAATTACCTGCTAAGCCACAAAAATGTAAAGAACACCAAAACAGACCATAATGGAAGTATAAAAAAGATATAAAAAGACAAGGTCATGTCCATATATGCCCTCCCTCTCTATATCCCAGCTTCTTTCTTCCTCCCGCAAGTCAATCTTGCTCATTATCAGGGAAAAAACAGAAAATATTAACTTCAGTAAGTAAATTTACACTGGCATTAACACAGGAAAGACAACTAGCTGTGAATGACCTGACTGTTTCAGTTGCCTAACCTAGTGTGATTCACACTTATGATAAACTACTGGAGCTTTCTCTGTCAGTTATCAACAACTTGTAAAAATGAAGCCTAAGTCTTATTCTGTTATTTGGGTACGATGACAAGTATGGTAGGAGAGAAAAGAACCAGTCTTAACACAAAGTTCTTTAGGTTATGTCAGGTGTAGCCTTCCCTGTCTTAACAACATAAGCAACCAACAGTTTAACTCACACCATAGTAACACACAAAAATTAAAGAACTGCGGAAGAAAAGAGATAAACAAATATTAAAGAAATGTGTTTCACTTGTGGTTTAAAAATGCTGTATACTTGTTATTGCTTATGTTGTAGTTAGCACTGAATGTATTTTTTATAGTAGAATATGATTTAAATTATTTTAAAATAAACCTGCCACACATTCATTTGCAGTTCCATATTAACAATTATTCACTGCTTTTTGTGTTTAGGACTAAGCATAACACGGAACATAGAAAATTGTATTTTAACACAAAGAATTTTAAAGATTTCTGAATGTTTCAGGCAAGCCTCAATTTAAAATGATAATTAATATCTGTCTTAAGCAGAGAAAAATGTCTTTAACAGCGAGTTAACTTTTACCTGTAATTTCATATCTTAACCTTCCTATTTTTTTAGCCATTACATCCTCTCTAAAAAAGTAATTTAAGCATTTAGTTCATACCATGTCATTAGCTTTGTTATAGTAAAAATGTGAATGTGACACACTAAAACACACAGGGGCTAAACATTTCAGATGCTAAATAACCAATGATGATTTGTAATGCAGGGCACTGGGATGACCCCCCAATTTTTAAAAACTAAATTAATTAGGTTATGCAAAATAATCATGAAATATTTTTTTTTCATTTGCACAATGTGCCTGGTGTCAGCTTATGTCAACATAAATCTCATAAACCGTTCACTTGAAGAAAAAAAAGAAGATAAAGGAGCTTGGACCAGACTGACTTGACTCAAGGATTCAGCAGCAGGTAAGTGATCGAGGAAGAGTTTACACAAAGAGATTTTCCCACTTTTGTTATGATAAACTGGCTAACTTGATATGGTGTAAGTAATGCCTTTTTTCCTTTTCCTGTTTGCTGTTTCAAAGTGTCTGTACTAAGGCATTGTGGATAATGACAGGACTTAAACATCTTTCTAAAAATGCAAGCAGCATGAAAGTATCCACAGTCGGCTAGACAGTAATATGAGGCTTATTTTTTTTTTTGGTAGGCTTAGTGAAATGATTAATTTAATTAAAAAAAGCAAAATTTTTAGGCCTGTAGGAAAGAAGGGCAAACTTTATGTTCGAGGAAATATAGGAAATTTAAGATTCCTAATCGTAAAGGCAAAATAAGATTTAGGTTGGACCTGTGGGTGTAGTACAAGAAAGATTGGGGGGCGAGTTATGTTTTAAGATGTGGGGGTCTGTGGATCTTACAATGTGAATCTGTGCCCAGGTGAGGTGAGCCTGGTAAACTTACATAGGACTGGGTAGACTGGCATCAAGTAAAGAATAACATTAGGGGGGAATGACTCAATGGGTGTGATAAATGACAAACTGGGATGCAAGACTTGAGAAAAATCAAAGGACTAGTGACTGTATGATGTGGATTTATGGTATACAGTGGAAATGGCCAAAGATTGGACACTGTATTAAATAAGATTTGGATTGGACTTGTACTATGGATATGTTGTAGGACAGCTGGAAGTGCACATTGTTGGAAGATTATGGGCGTAGGGATGCAGACATTAAGGTGTGAGTTTTGGCAGAATTTGGAAAAGGACAAGTTAGCAGAGGACTGGGCAATTTAGAGACAGGTGTAGTATACAATTTGGGTGTCAGGTGCACCTGTTCCTTTCTACATCTAAAGAACAAGTAATGGGAAGAATAAGGGGACTGAGGATGTCACAGGCTAAAGTTTTGGAGTACAGCAGAAATAGGAAAGCTGGCATCAAATTAGGCAGCATGGTGGAAAGGGTATAATACATTTTATCCTGAATTTGTCCCATGAGTCTGGTGCTGGACAGGCCAAGAACTGCAAGGACAATATGACCAGACAGGTAGATATGAAAGGCACTGTATAATAAATATATGTGAAAAGTATTATATAATAGATAAATGGGTGTGAAATTAACTATATAATAGATAAGTGCTACTTCAGTTTGCTCCATCATAAACTGCACCTGCCCACATTTTTTTCATCAGCTGCCACTGCAATTAATGCTGTTCTTTATCATCATATTAAACTAAAGACACTTTTAATATTACTCCGACAAATATTGTTTCATATAATTTGGACAAGGATAATAAAAAAGGGTGTAATTGTTCAAATTCTGTGAATTAAATTTTTTCGTGGTTTGGATTACAATGAGGGCGGCACGGTGGTGCAGTGGTAGCGCTGCTGCCTCGCAGTTAGGAGACCTGGGTTTGCTTCCCTGGTCCTCCCTGCATGGAGTTTGCATGTTCTCCCCGTGTCTGCATGAATTTCCTCCCACAGTCCAAAGACATGCAGATTAGGTGCATTGGCGATTCTAAATTGTCCCTAGTGGGTGCTTGGTATGTGTGTGTGTGCACCCTGCGGTGGGCTGGCGTCCAGCCCAGGGTTTGTTTCCTGCCTTGCACCCTGTGTTGGCTGGGCTTGGCTCCATCACACCCCCATTACCCTGTATTTAGGATATAGCGGGTCGGATAATGAATGGATGGATGGATGGATTAAAAACAGAAAATAACCAGGAGCTGACTGTTCAGACAAGACAGAACACTTTTGCTTTAATGTTGAATTTGAAACTGACAAATTAACAAGCCATAAAATTGTGCATTTTTGGTGTTTGGACAAGGATAATTGAATGGCTATGTGCAATTGGAATGTGGATAGAAAATTAAAGAAATTAGCAGTCTGGTACATATTAGCAGCTCACACATTCTCTACAGGGGGTCTCTGTTTTGATTAAATACTGTACAGTGTGAAAGGACTGACACACCTGGAAAGAAAAGAGAGAGTCAGGAGGCAGAAATGAGAAGGAAAGGAGGATCTGCAAAAGAGAGAAGTAAGGTAACAAGAGCGAGGCAATGATTTGTAAATGTTCATCAGATGGGTGAATGTATTTTTTATTTTAGAGTTATGCTTCACAACCTCACATGGTAATGAAAAATTGTTATGGTTTTCTTATCTAGAGATCTTAATAGGCCACAACCAAGTTAAAATATTGATTTGCTTCAATCATTAGTTAACTACAATATCGCAATACATAGATAAAAACAAGCATTTAAACAAGTGCAGTATGCCTACAGGTTCATTCCTAAATCCCTTTAAAGGAGTGTTCCAGTGGGGATCCAATAAAAATTTACAGTAACTTCATCAACAGCACCATAAAGAGTAGTGCTGCTGTGCCCTTGGCCCCTTCCTCAACCAGGCCAATGAATAAAATGTTGCCACTGGAAAATAAATAAAAACAGTATCTCATATTGTACATTTAATTTATGGCCAAACGTATGTAGACAGATTCTTTGAGTTCAGATGTTTCAGGTGCACCCATTGTTAAAAACTGCATAAAATCAAGCACACAGTTATGAAGTCTTCATTGACAAACACTGGCAGTAGAATGGGCCGTAATGAAGAGCTTGGGAACTTTAAAGGTGGCACTGTCATTGGATGCCACCTTTGTCATTTCGGTATGTGAAATATAAGCCCTGCTAAATATGACCTGGGCAACTGTAAGCGCTATCATTGTGAAGTGTCTAAGAGCAACAACAGCTCAGGAACAAATTTGTAGACCACTCAATGTACCATGTCATCTTTCCTTTGTTGCATCACACACAACAGTACCAAACTCCTTCTGGAAGCAACATCAGCACAAGAATGGTGTGTCAGGAGCTTCATGAAATGGGTTTCCATGGCCTAACAGCTGCACACAAGCCTAAGGTCGCTATACACAATGCCAGGCATTGGCTGGAGTGCTGTAAAGCACACTGTTATTGTACTCCAGAGCAGTGGAAATGTGTTCTCTGAAGTGATGAATCACACTTCACTGTCTGACAGTCTGATGGGCAAATGTGTGTCTGGCAGATGCCAGGAATATGCTACCTTCTGGATGCTATAGTGCCTACAGTTAATGGTCTAGGGCGGTTTTCCAGGATTTGGAAAAGGCCTCTTGGCTTCAGTGAAGGATACTGTTAATGTTACAGCATACATTTTAGACAACTGTGTTCTTCGAACTTTGCAGCAACAGTGTGAAGAAGGCCCTTTTCTGTTCCAGCATGACACTGCCCTCCATAAAGACATGGAGGAACTTAAATGGCCTGCACAGAGTCCTGACCTCAACCCCAATGACCACCTTTGAATGAATTAGACCAATGATTGTCCAATATCACTATCTGACCTCACAAATGGCTGAATGGACATAAATTCCCACAGACACATTTCAAAATCTTATGGAAAGCCTTCCCAGAAGAGTGGAGGCGGTAATAGCCATATTGGCAACTCCAGTGCCCATTGGTTTGGAAAGGAACACCCAACAATCTCATATTGGTGTAATGGTCAGGTCTCCACAAACTTTTGGCCACATAGTGTAATGTAAGAAAATTAAACTAAGATATGTGTATTATCCTTTATGATTATTTAACCAAATTAACAGCAAAATCTTAATAGTAAACCTTGAATTTAGTGCTAAAAAAACAGTTTGGTGCATGAAATATTACATGTCTAGGAATAAAGTCAAAGAAGGATTTAGAAAGATCTCATAATAACTTACAAAAATATTTTGTAACATATTGCTGTGTACAGTATCTCAGGTACAACCACTTAAGTCTGAATCATCCATTTGTCCATCAATCCATTTTCTAACCTGGCTTATCTAGAAAATGTCATGGGGATTCTGCAAGCACTGGGTACTATCATATAGACCTAAAAAAATATAGTTTGTGTTCTGCTGAGAGGTAAGGTCAATATACAGTAGTGTGAAAAACTATTTGCCCCCTTCCTGATTTCTTATTCTTTTGCATGTTTGTCACACAAAATGTTTCTGATCTTCAAACACATTTAACCATTAGTCAAATATAACACAAGTAAACACAAAATGTAGTTTTTAAATGATGATTTATATTATTTAGGGAGAAAAAATATCCAAACCTATATGACCCTGTGTGAAAAAGTAATTGCCCCCTTGTTAAAAAATTACCTAACTGTGGTGTATCGCACCCGAGTTCAATTTCCGTAGCCACCCCCAGGCCTGATTACTGCCACACCTGTTTCAATCAAGAAATCACTTAAATAGGAGCTGCCTGACACAGAGAAGTAGACCAAAAGCACCTCAAAAGCTAGACATCATGCCAAGATCAAAAGAAATGAGAACAGAAGTAATTGAGATCTATCAGCCTGGTAAAGGTTATAAAGCCATTTCTAAAACTTTGGGACTCCAGCGAACCACAGTGAGAGCCATTATCCACAAATGGCAAAAACATGGAACAGTGGTGAACCTTCCCAGGAGTGGCCGGCCGACCAAAATTACCCCAAGAGCGCAGAGACGACTCATCCGAGAGGTCACAAAAGACCCCAGGACAACATCTAAAGAACTGCAGGCCTCACTTGCCTCAATTAAGGTCAGTGTTCACGACTCCACCATAAGAAAGAGACTGGGCAAAACGGCCTGCATGGCAGATTTCCAAGACGCAAACCACTGTTAAGCAAAAAGAACATTAGGGCTCGTCTCAATTTTGCTAAGAAACATCTCAATGATTGCCAGGACTTTTGGGAAAATACCTTGTGGACTGATGAGACAAAAGTTGAAATTTTTGGAAGGTAAATGTCCCGTTACATCTGGCACAAAAGGAACACAGCATTTCAGAAAAAGAACATCATACCAACAGTAAAATATGGTGGTGGTAGTGTGATGGTCTGGGGTTGTTTTGCTGCTTCAGGACCTGGAAGGCTTGCTGTGATAGATGGAACCATGAATTCTACTGTCTACCAAAAATCCTGAAGGAGAATGTCCGGCCATCTGTTCGTCAACTAAAGCTGAAGCGATCTTGGGTGCTGCAACAGGACAATGACACAAAACACACCAGCAAATCCACCTCTGAATGGCTGAAGAAAAACAAAATGAAGACTTTGGAGTGGCCTAGTCAAAGTCCTGACCTGAATCCAATTGAGATGCTATGGCATGACCTTAAAAAGGCGGTTCATGCTAGAAAACCCTCAAATAAAGCTGAATTACAACAATTCTGCAAAGATGAGTGGGCCAAAATTCCTCCAGAGCGCTGTAAAAGACTCATTACAAGTTATCGCAAACGCTTGATTGCAGTTATTGCTGCTAAGGGTGGCCCAACCAGTTATTAGGTTCAGGGGCAATTCCTTTTTCACACAGGGCCATGTAGGTTTGGATTTTTTTTTCTCCCTAAATAATAAAAAACATAATTTAAAAACTGCATTTTGTGTTTACTTGTGTTATATTTGACTAATGGTTAAATGTGTTTGATGATCAGAAACATTTTGTGTGACAAACATGCAAAAGAATAAGAAATCAGGAAGGGAGCAAATAGTTTTTCACACCACTGTATCTATAGTCTCCAATTTTCTCTCTTTAAGGGTCTTACTTGCTGCCCTCTTATGACAAGATTGTTTGTGTTGCTTTATTTTTATGCTTTACATTTACAGAGAACATTATTTCAGTTCAACCAGTAGGCACCAGTTTAAAGGTTATGCTCAGGGCTTCATAGCCAAGAGAGATCCATGTAAAGAGGAATCAAAAAGGAAAGAAATAGTACTACATTTAATAGATTTTGGGAAAAATAATGGAGAGCTGGTACAGAAAATGAAAAATAACACAAATGCAAAAAAATAGTTGTTTCTCCTAAAATAGAAAAAAAAAAAAAACATGCTAGGTTCTGCCTTCATTATGTTAAAACCAATATTACATACAGTATATTATCCCTGTAGTAGTCTAATCTCTTACTTGGGATGAGATTATACCTTGTCGAAACAAGGAAAATGGGCAGATAAAACTATAGTTGTAGCTTGTACATCTTCAGCAAACGTTTTCCATTTTTTTTGGCATCCTTTAACAAGCAACAGATTATGCAGTGAGATCCTGCAACTTGTCAGAAACACCAAAGCTCATTAATTTCACTTTCTTTCAATGTGTGCCAGGATTTAAAATGCCTGGCCAGGTCCCTGTGAAAAATGTCTTTATTAAAACCATAGGTCACAGCAAGATAAAGGCCACACTTAGTCAGTTTTTCTGAATATTCCATGATGTGTCAAATGTTACCAGAAGCAAGAAAGACAGAGAGCGACAGAGAGGGGGCCACTGTCATGCTGCAAGCAGCCAGGTCATCTTCTAGTGTTGCCAAATAATATGGATTGAGACACTCTTGACTGCAGGCAATATTTCAGCAGACAGATAGGACAGATAACTGTTCAAGATCTTGTCACACATTAGACTGATCCATGTGAGAGATGATTTCAGAAATGCCACCAATACAGTTGGTTGAAACTGCTGGCAGACACAATGCCTGCATCAAAAACAAGACAGGCTCCATACTGCAGGCCTTAGAGCAAGATGAACTTCTGTTCATAGATGTTAGATCCTAAAACAAGACAATGCCAGGCAGCACACAGTTGTGGTGCTCACAAAAGTCTGAGGAAATGGTGTGCAGGTGCTGCCTTGTCCTGCCTTCTCTCCTAATCTTAACCCCATAGAGAATCTTTGGGATGTCCTGGATCATAACATGCTTATCAAAGGCCAGAGATGGTGTCAGCCCCCTCCCTAGCAACTGGATAATGTCTGACAACTAAAACTCTCAGGCTCATTGGCTATACACAATAAATGTGTCAAACAGTGGTGGAGGCAAGAGGCGGTCGCACAAGATACTGAAAGACTACAAGGCATCTTTTAATATTGATTTTATTTGTAAATGTTCACAGTACACTTTTCCTGTTGTTTTGTTGTACTATTCTGTTTACCTACTTTCTTATTTGTTTATTTCTACTCAAGCAATGTAGTTTGAAATTTTGGTTGTTCATCAGTTTATACTGTGTAAACATCAAGAGATCCTTTTTTAGTATTATAACCTTTGTGTACCCGTGGAAATGGACAAACATCCATCCATCTATCCATTATCCAACCTGCTATATCCTAACTACAGGGTCACGGGGGTCTGCTGGAGCCAATCCCAGTCAACACAGGGCGCAAGGCAGGAACAATCCCTGGGCAGGGCGCCAGCCCACCACAGGGCGCGTACACACACATACACCCACACACCAGGGAACATTTAGAATCGCCAATGCACCTAACCTGCATGTCTTTGGACTGTGGGAGGAAACCGTAGTACCCAGAGGAAATCCACACAGACATGGGGAGAACATGCAAACTCCACGCAGAGAAGACCCAGGAAGCAAACCCAGGTCTCCTAACTGTGAGGCAGCAGCGAACCCACTAAACCACCGTGCTGCCCCTTGGACAAACAACTTGGATAATGTTTTTATTCTTTTCTTTTATCAAAAAACAAACTGATTAAATAAAACATCAAACTGCGATTGTATATATAATTTAATATATATATATATAGGATAGTATAGACCCCGTGCTCTGGATCTGAATATTACGCCTGATCACTGTCTATCCTTCCCATATTTCACAATAAATATGTATGTTAGTTTAGCTGTCAGTATCAAATTGGCCTGGTGTGAGTGTGAATGTTTGTAACAGTCAACTTAACAATTGACTTCTGTCCTTTCCAGCTTTGACTACATTTCAGAATTTGAGAATGTTAACTTATGTATTACTAGCTGTTCTCTGTGGCTCTGCCCACGTAGTAGCGAAACAGGACAGTGAGGAGGTCCCTGCCCGGCTCTCTGCTCCTGACATCATGCTTCCTCTTTTCCTCGCCCTGCAGCTTCTGTCTCAGATTAACACAAATACTGTATATCGCTCCTGCAAGCGAACTATGATTCTTACCGCGATGAGAGGAGTCATAAAATCAACCGGAATTTTCAAGCAATTAAAGAAAAAATCCCGATCTAAGTCCGCTAAGTAGTTCTCTGGTTTTCTACCTAAGCAGAGGTAAGGAACACACCCCGAGGCTGGCGCGTGAGTGAGGAGGGCCCCGCCCCCTTCCCTCAGCCCATGGAATGTCTCTCTCGTTCACGCAAATAAATCGGTACTGCAAGTGAACTATGATATCTAACGCAATGAGAAAGTCACAAAATCAACTGGAATGTTCAAGCAAATTACAGAAAAAAACGATCTAAATCCGTTAAGTAGTTCTCTCATGAAAAGCGGACAGACTTACAGACAGACAAACGTTGGATTTTATATATACATATATAGAGATAAACAACACATTCACTACAACTCTCAACAAGACAAAGTAGTGCAGAAGAAGACATAAGAAGGTAGTATAGACTCAATGGTATCAATAGTTTTTGTGGCAGCATGGTATGATTGAACATTGTTATCTTAATCTTATTTTTCTTTAATATGTTTTTACAAAATAAATTTTGTAGAAGCAGTTAATGCTAAAATATCGTAACAGTGTGATTTGCAATTTCAGTTTACAAAAAAAAAAAAATGAATAGCTGTGATCTTGATAATGTCTTAGCGTATGTATTGTATCAGATATTTGTGCAGATGTTTGTAAGTGTAAACTTAATGTGTGTTATTACTGTGTTTATTTATACGCTAAATAAAAAAATAGATGGAGTGTAAACAAGTAGGTGCTGTAACCTGATTAGCATGTTAAAAAAATCAGTGTTATTAACACCAATTAATAACAGCATAGAGAGGCAGCTGAACACCAGTTTTTATAAGATAACTTAAAAGCCTAAACTGTCAAAAAGACTTAAACAGCGTGAGGAGATTACATTTTCTAATACAAGTTCATTAATAAGCATTTTCATTTATTACTCTAATATGTACTGTAGATCACTTCTTTCATAAAGTCTAACAATGTACAGTGAACTATTTAAATGTTTCCCATTAAAAATAAAGAAACACAAATATCACCTAGGAAATGCTTATTGCTGTGAAAGGTAATTACAGGTTTGCATTTGGAGATGGCTCTGAATTCATTACGTTTCTTAAATATAAACTATAGTGTATGTTTCTGGAGCATTAGGAAGTTTTGGCAATACTTTTTGTTATAAACATAACACTATTATTCAAAGCATCTTTAAAAAGGAGAGATTTAATCATAAATGGTATTTCAGAGACGTCTGCATTGTCCTCTCAGACAGACAATTGCTGTAAAATATAAATGACCAGGAGACATTCAAAATCAAATTATTATTATAAATACACTCAACAGTAAGAAATCTATTTTAAAAAGGGTATAGAAGAATATACCTTAATGTGAAGTTGGTGCAAAAGACTGAACAAATCAAAAAGAAAAGCTAAACTACCTAACATATGCAGAACAATAATGGCAAATAGTGTGATGGAGGTTAAAAGAGGTGGCTGAGGTCCTGCATTCCTGCTTGCCTATTTTTCACTTCACTTGGGCGGTCATGCAGCCACATTCATAAAAATCTCAAAATACCTGCCATTTAGAATAAGAATAAAAATGAGAAGTTTAGGAATTGGCTGCATTAGCATTGTCATAATTGAAAAACTAAACTTTTAACCATAGAAAGACAAAAAGCTTAAAGAAGCCGTACAGCCGCACAGACATAAATTAACTGATCATTATGTTTAAACATTCTTTTGGTTTTGACAACTTATATATTAAACATTGCTTTTTTCATTAGTTAATGTATTTGTGGTGTCAGTTTAAATGTAATGGCCTAGCGTTCATCACCTACAGAACACTGAATACACCATAGTGAACACTGCCTGTGTACACATGGGAATGTACAGGAAACATACAAGACATGGGAAAATCATCCACCTCAGTACACAAATACAGCATGAACAACAAGGAATGAAACAGCCTTCTTTATAGATTACTCAAAATACCGTAAGTGTGACAATACAGAAATCCTCAGCAGTTTCTAGGTCCACATGCCAAAATTAATTATGTATTAAGAGCAGCAAAATGAGCAACAGCACATGCTGGTTTCAAAGATGGTTACGCATACAAATATTGAGAAAGTTCTACTTTTTTCAGTTAGTTAACTCCACCTGAGCTTTTCAAAAAGTTGCTGTAAATATCTGTTTTTTTAGCAAATACTATTTTCAAATCCACGTACTATTATATAAGATCCCACTACGCTGGCAACTATCCCAATGGCTTCAGATATAACAGCAACCAAACCTGGACCGTCCATCACAGAAAAATAAATACATTTTTAGACATATGGAATGTTTTTCTGATCACACACGTTATACTGAATTATCATTTTAAAATTGTATGAAGAATGAATTTAATACTGTAATATATTATACAGTATTATACATGGTGAGAAATAAATATTTATTTCTTTGCAAAAAAAGTTTACTGTCCTTAACAAAAACTACAAGTTTTCATAAGATATTATGCAGTTTTAATTGTATTAATTTATCTGTGTATGCCTTTACGTCTTTAAGTTTGATATTACCTGGGTGTTGAATGTGTTCAACACCATAAAATGAGTCTGATTATTATGGACATCTTATTGGGGCACATGGAGGCATGGGGCCTCAAACCAGAAATGCTATACAATGTATTCTTTCTAGCGAGTGATGAAGTGCACCCTTGTATGCCCCGCGGAAATAAACTCTGCCCTGGCTATATGTGCGACTTAATCTGACATCAGTCTGGCATATCAACAGAACGTAGGGAAAATAGCCAGAAAAAGAGGAGAAGAAGAAGAAGAAGAGTGATAGAGAGAGAATAAGTGAAAGAAATAAAAATGGAAACCACATACGATAAGTGACCTGTTGACATTTTTGAAGGCAGTTTATAACCATGGCTAATGTGTTCCTTTTTTCAAAGAATTGGACCAGTTCCCCAACACATTAAATGTGTTTTATTGCAGATAATTTTAGAGTGGTATTGAAAAAATCAGGAATGTAAAATTATATCTGTGTAAAAACAACAATAATAAATTGTTTAGATTCAATGTCTTCTATGCAAGACATAATTTAGGTCATTTTATTGAAAATCTAATACAGTAGTATAGTAATATATGATCTCTTCTCACATGGGTTTTATAAATTGTGTAGTCTCTGTAGTTTTTAACTGGATTTAATTAAATTATCACTTTGGATCCTTAATATTTGTTTCCTATTAAAATTCAAAGAGCAAAGAGAAGTGGAAATTAAAAAAAATAAATAAAATAGTTAATTGTCAAAATTACTTTAACTGGCTCAGGTTCAAAAATCTTCAAACTATGACTACTGCCTCCATTATGACCTTAAACTTCAATAATATTAAGGGACCACCCCACAGACTCCACTTACATCTATTCTGTGATATGACTAATCTCTGTTGCTTTATCCCGACATAAAAGAAAATACATTTTTTGTGCTCTAAAATTTATTGGAAAAGTACTTAAAGAAAGATACGTGGGCAGATTCCATATGTTTCTAAAACACATGGAAAGTATTTTGAATCACAAGACTGAATAATTCAATATGGAACACTGGTGCAGATAGACAAACAAATAAAGAGATTATCACAAACAGAAAGTTACATAATAAATATAGTGGACTGTGCAAGGACCATATAGGCAGTCAGCTCACAGTTTGCTTGACACAGAGATTTCTTTCCTTGTTTTTGACTAAATGCCAACCCACTTTTTCTCACATTCTATGGAGGTGTGATTTTGAAATGGAATGCCGCATAACTCACAAATACTTTAGCTCAATAAAAGCAGCACTGTTAATTTGCAAAAATATGAATTTCTCTCCATTGCATTCCACAACGTAAATGTTGATCTTAATGTCAGGTTTCTCTATTTTTTTGGCTTAATTAGCCAAATTTCTTATAATATTTTCTCATTTGCGTTTTAAGTAAATAATTGTATACATGTTATACACTCTGAGTGACTTCATTACAGTAAAAACAAAATGTTATTTTATGGAAAGCAATGTTTAAACAATTTTGATTTAAAAGATGAATATATTAAATAGCAAAATGTGTAAATAAATACCAAAGTATTGTGACAATGCAAGACTTTGAAGGCTACAAAAAGGTTGAGTGCTTAGTTAACCAATTTAATAACTGTTTGTCAAATGTATCAAGTGATTTAGTAAAACTCATTGTAATATGCTTTATACACTGTAAATTGCTAAATTTCTGTGCATCTAACAGCATTGTAACATTTAAAAAAACTGCTGCTGTCAGTTACAAAGGATATTGGGAGTATCATACAATGACTTAAAAAAAATTCCTGCTGTTGACAATACAATCTCCTGCTTCTCTACCAGACTACAACCAAAAGTTTATCTGCATTTTCAAATTTTGGTTGTTATTTTAGTCATTAAATAGCTAAAATGTTGTGTATTGTATGTTCAAGTTTCTTTTAGCATGGCAGTTTTTCCACAATACGACAGTCTTCCTAAAATTCATGTTATACATCACTCTCTTACTAGGCATGCTCTCATTTATGTGGTGTTTCTTCCCCCATACACCCTTAATTTGAGTGGTACTAGTCAAGTGTGTGCATGTAATACTAATATCTAGTTTAGGGAGTACACTCAGGTAAAAAAATAACAGAGGCGTGTGGCTGGAATTAATGGCTAAGTACGTTGTCTAGGAAGGCTGCAAGCTAAATCATTAAATTAATATATTACATGCACTGTTTACTAAAATATATAATTTATAGTATTTGTAATATACTGTAATATAATAATTTTAAATGCTTCATCCTGCAATTTTATAAAATGTGGTAATACTATTGCTTTTTTGTTATTACCTTCCATGCATGTCAGAAATCATGTTTATATTATTCCATCATAGTTAGTTTCCAAAGGTTCAAGCTATTCATCTACAGTATACAGACGATTCCTGTTAATCGGACCACATCGGGACGCAATCATTTTGGTCCTAATAACCGGCTGGTCCGATTACACGAACATGCCCTATACATATGCAACCAAGACGGGATGTGCTATAAGTAACATATTAAAATGTCATTATGACTTTTATTGTGCTGCACACGTGTATGGAGAACGTAAATCAAGAACTACATACATGTACGGTTGCTTACAACTTTGTTTACTGAAAAAGAAATCTAAAGATTCTTCTAAACGATCTACACGATACTCAGCATGCGAAGCACAATAAAAAAGGTTACATTACCAAATTCCAGTCAACGTTTGAAGAACTTGTCTAGTGTGATCTGATGCATTCTGTTTACGCACTGCACTTGTTTACGCTCGACTTCATGTCCTAGGCTAATGGACAGGGAAAGAAAGGGCAGGCATGTTCACCCCCACTGGTTTGCACTTGCTACAAATTTTCCGACTTCCTGACCTTTGATAAAAGCATAAATTCTCCTGGGGAGCTAGGGATCCTCCCGATGTCGCTGACCCGCTATACATCCGCTTTCTGCGGGTGACTTGCAGCTTCTTTTTCTTATTCTCTGTCATGTTCTTTGGTCTGATTAAACGGAATTTTGGTCCAAATAAGCGAAAAATATTAGGCTTATGTAATATGATCTGTTTCGGTTCTTTAGGATTTGGTCCGAATAAGCGGCTGGTCCGATTAACCGGTGGTCAAATTAACTGGAATCGACTGTATATAAATTCTAATAATAGATTGTGTTTTATATTTAATTTTCCTTATTAGAAATGGATTGTCATATATCTCATTAGATGGCTGCGTTGTTTCTTTGCCTATATTATTAATATCATATACTAAATGTCAGTTTGATTGCATCCCAAAAAACTAATTGTATTCATTATAATTTGTTAGGCTACACTCAAAATTAACTTATTGAATATTACTGTTATACAGTAATGGGAAGTAATCTCCTATGACTCTGGAAACTTGGTTTAGAAAGTGGATGAGATATATCATAGGCACTGGCCTCCTGTGGACTTGATGAACAGGTTAGAAAGTGGTATAGAATATCTATGACATGTCATGTAATTTTCTAAACCACTTAATCCAGACCAGGGTTGGAAAGGGGGAGAAGTCTATCCTAGCAAGCACAGGGTGCAAGGCAAGAACAAACCATGGACAGGGCACAAGTCCATCACAGGATAATCACATACACACACACACAAAACAATACACACTAGGGCCAATTTAACATTGCCAATTCAACTACATTGCATGTCTTTGGACAGTGGGACAAAACTGGAGCACCCAGAGGAAGCCGGCACAGACATGGAGAGAACATGCAAATCTTTACTCTCTATGTGAGAGAATGTAATAGATTTATATTTTTCCATCAATGTTTGAGTAATAGTAAAAAGAAAATCGTAACAGGGTTTAGGAATGTGCTTGTGGAACAGAGCAGAGTGAAACAGACAGTGCATAAGGGGAATTTGAGAAAGTGCCTAAGGTATCCATCCATTTTCCAACCTGCTGAATCCGAACACAGGGTCACGGGGGTCTGCTGGAGCCAATCCCAGCCAACACAGGGCACAAGGCAGGAACCAATCCTGGGCAGGGTGCCAACTCACCGCAGGACACACACAAACACACCCACGCACCAAGCACACACTAGGGCCGATTTAGAATCACCAATCCACCTAACCAGCATGTCTTTGGGCTGTGGGAGGAAACCCACGCAGACACGGGGAGAACATGCAAACTGCACACAGGGAGGACCCGGGAAGCAAACCCAGGTGTCCTAACTGCGAGGCAGCAACGCTACCATGCCTAAGGTAGCCTTGGATATTCATGACACATTAAAAGTTCCACTATGGATGAACAGTGTAGTACAGTATTTGCCATGTTTTGCTGGATAGCAGGTCAAAATATTTCTACATTTTTGATCACCCTTTTCCATTTCTTGACTCTCGACTCTGTATTTAATTCAGCATTGTCTCTGTATAAAATAGAAGCTGTAGCTTCACATTTCCTTTCTATAAAGTAGCATGTGGGTGAGCACAAAGCTTTGAGGAAGTTAGGCTGCTCCCTGTGTTTCAGTGACATTTGAATTTCAGACATCATCAGTGTCACACACGTGCGTATGGGAAACAGCTAAAGGGCCTAATTAATAGTAATTCTACGCCAGACCAGGGGGCGGTGGAGTGTGATAACTGTCTCTCTCTGTCTCTTGCAGACCTTTCTTGGGAAATCCCGCTTGGTTCCAGAGCTGACGATGACATCACTTCGGGTCAAGAAGAGGTCACTTTAAGCGGGCAGAACATGATGTCACTTCCGGCCATGAAGACGTCACTTCTGGTTCCAGCGCTGACAATGGCACCACTTCCTGTCATGAAGATGTCGGTTCTGGTGCCAACGATGACATCACTTCCGTTCATGAATATGTCACTTCTGGTTCCAGCCCCCATTACATAATTTCCCATTCCTTCTGTTAAAACCGCCATCTTGTCTCAATGCCATTCAGTTCAGTTCTGGACTCTGTTCTATGCACATCGTGCTACTTCAAATCAACTTTTGCAGATGGGAAAACAATTATGATGTCTATGACTCATTCTTACGACACAGTCACATGGTAATGGAACTTTGAAACAAGCTTTGGAAACACAATATGCTTCATTACAGTGGTATGAGCTTTGAAACCTTAGTGTCAAACCTTCATTCCTTACTAGGCATATCCAGAGTGACTCTGCCAGAGATCTGTGTCTTATACGGAGAAAACTTTGACAACAACTCTCCCATTATGGCACTTTGTACTATCTTTCCAGTATGACAATATATTAATATGAAAATAACAAAGTAATATTGTTTAATAAAAAGTTGGCTGGAGTGAAAACTGTCACACACATACACACAGGGCTAGTCGGGATTAGGGAAGATGACTTGTTTGTTCATTAGAATTCAAAGC
Organism: Polypterus senegalus; assembly: GCF_016835505.1. NCBI lineage: Eukaryota > Metazoa > Chordata > Cladistia > Polypteriformes > Polypteridae > Polypterus > Polypterus senegalus. The sequence goes on along the minus strand of NC_053167.1, from coordinate 84,820,338 downwards.
AGTCAAGCTTAAAAACAGATTAAGAAAGAAAAATTATGAAGAAATGTAAAGAATATGTAAAATATCTTACCATAACAATTTTGAGATATCATAATTAATTGGTAGTGAGCATAAAGCAGCCCCTGTGTCAGTGATTAAGGATGCCGAAGGATTGTATCATATAAACTTTATAGCTAATCAGCATTGAATAAAAAAAAATATATATATCAACAAAAAAGAAAAATCCATGAATGTTTATTCTTGGAACCTACAGTGCTAAAATATAAAATATGTGTGAGTTTACTCTTACAAAAAGTTACATCGTTTACAAATGCCTGTTAAGTATTGTTTAATACTAAGGCAAGCCTTTTTGATATAACAGCAACTAATAAATGTGTACTCCGCCAGAAAGATTAATAGCAACACTGCCACCCTGAAAAAGCTTGATACAGCTGTATGTTTGTACCAAATTGTTACACAAGAAGAGCTCTTTATGCACAGTAGCATTCATTTACAACTTATTACTGTTTTTTTTTTTTAAAGTTAACATTAAAGGTCATGTAAAATATAGAGTTTTAAACAAGTTTACACCAGCCTATCTGACATGGAGGAAAACTGCCCACAGAATGGTAATTAAGGCTGTCAAGAGGAAAGACAAAATCCAATTAAAATGTTCAACTGGAATAATTAGTGGGCTGAGAATAAAACCATCCACAGCAATTCATATACAGTATATGTATTTTTCCATCTTATGAAAGTTACTGCCTTGCCATAAGCTTAAAATTCATTTTTGATTGCTTTTTTGCAGTTGTAAATTTGCTTTCCTTTTATTTCCTTTTTAGTCGGTTATCTTTAAAATATGTTCATTCAGATTTGTGTTACTGCAGATGTTGGTCCATCAAGGAAAACCTTACTTTACAATGTGAATCTAAGGCCAGCCATCCATATTCTAAACGTGCTTAAATTATGTTTAAGGTTGCTCTGGAAAGGTGCCAGTCTATCACAGGGCACATACCAATCTGACCAATTTAGAGACACATAATAAGTTGGTGTGCATATTTTGGGGATGTGGGAAGAAACGTAATTACTCAGAAGAAAGAAGCCTAACACTATTTTCAAAGAACATGCAAAAGTAAGAGTGACTGTGGCAGGATTCATGTCAGTCTGCCGGAACTGTGAGACTGCAATACTAACGTCCATGATTTGAAGTAAGTGCAAAAATATTAATTCATAATGTTCTTTAGAATGGCATATTGAGGCATTTAAAAACCGGTCCAATTATCCACTCATATTTTACAAAAGACCACAGCTTTTGAGATTTTAGTTAAACCATTCACTCTTTCCACAGTGTGTGTGCCAATGGGCCTTGGAGCTCTGTTTTTTATTTGCATTTTGACAAGCTTATCAGAGTCAGACAATATCATTTTTTTTTCTTGCCCGTGACCAATACAATTTAGTCCAGCAATCTGACAGCTTGGATCAATTTTTCCATATTTCATAGCAATATTGCTTTATTTGGAATTGCAGAAGCTGCGAGGACACATATATTAGGCACTTTAAATTCCATTCATAAGTGTCCTTTGAGGTGTAATGCCTAGCTAAGTGGAATGTTATGTCCTGTTAAATACAGCAGAGGGATCTTAGACTTATCCCTTAATCCTACTGCATTTCCGTACACAAAGCATCTTTCTAGAAATCTGATCAGTGTACTAATATCTACATTGACCTTCTACTGACAGACAAAAAACGGAAACTGAGAATAAAAAAATTTCATTAAGTGCTGGAACTTGCTACTTCATTTTTGGTGATTTTTGAAATTACATTCAAATCACATTTGGCCGAAAATGCAGCATCATGTGTTTGGCTGAAAATGATCTAAACAGAGTTAGACATTTGAGTTTTATGCTATCAGCACCTGGTGTTTCCTTTTATTTTTCTGGCAAAATAGTCAGCCACATTGAATGGGCCAACTGGAGTTAGATGAGATCTTTCATAGAAAAGCAACAGTTTGACACTGCTACTGGAAGTGAGCTCATTGGAAGTCATGTTAAAACAGCAATAACCCTGCAAATGTATTTTAGAAGAATGCTACAAGGATTCAAGTTGCATCTCAAAAAACAATTAGCCTAATGATGATTGCCCAAATGGACACAGGGAGAACATGCAGTACACACATAGATGGAATAGATAAAATGTTAAATCCAGTATCAAAGAGCTGTGAAGCAGCAGCATCATTACCATTATGCAATTGTCACATCTTTGCCTAAAACATTTTCAACAAATCGCCAGTTTTTCCCATTAATGTGGAAGTGTTGTTTTTTTTAATGTTTTTCTAATTGGCATATTTTTTGGCCAGACATTAACAAGTTAGACAATATGTAATTGGCATAACATTCAGGTACGTTTGGTGGCTAAGTTAACTGATATGAAAGTTTTACCATTTCAACCATTTTTATTTACTTCGTCAATGATTCAATTATTATATTTTTGTTTACTAAATAGTTTTGTTTCAATAGTGATAACAGAATGCAATTCCATGTGCTAGTAGATGACATTAAATATGTGATTTACAATGGAGTTAAAAATGGAGCACAAACAGGCTTATGGTGGCTCAATGGCTTTCAAACAGAGCCAATTGCAATTCAACGGATGTGAAAATGATTTTGATTAATGTGTGTTAGTGGTGGATGGTCTGTGGCTAACTGATGTTCAATTTTCTTAAACATAAATGTAACATTTTACCTATTGATATCAGTTAAAATTCAGTATTGCGTTAAAATTATATAAATAAAAAAGAACCTGGAAAGGAATGGATTTATTATATAACAGGAATACAAATGGTAAATGATGGGCAAAAAGATCAGGAGTTTGCTGCGATTGTTCATGTATATTGGCACTGGAAGATCAGGGTCTGGGTGCCAGAGATCGGGGTCTTAAGCCACTGCAGTGCTAATGTCCACTGGTAAATCCGTCCTGTGTTTATATGAGTTAGGGCAGCGGCACCTTTCCCATGTTATTTATTCATTCAGACACCATTAAGCTACAGGTTGGTAAGGTCAGTTCTTTATAATAATAATCTGCAGATAATGTTCGTCAATCAATTCAGTCTTATATGTGATTATATATTTTCTTTACATTCCATTTTTCTCCAGAGAAGTAAGATTTTTGTACTCAGTTAACTTACCTAAAGCAGCAGAAGGGTGCTGCTGGGTGAGCTGTTCGCATGTGCGCTTGCACACATTCCCTGGCGTCTGACTCACTTACATTTGAGAATTGGAGTGGCCGTCAAGAAAGTAAAAGAGAAACACGTGCAATATTTGCATGTTCAAGCGAACAATCGCAACGTAAATTTGAAGCAGTAAACAAATTCCTATTTGAAGTTGCACAGAACATTTCTAAAGTTTAAGATGGATGAGTTTTGCAAGTGCTTTTCAATGAGAGATTTTGAAATTATAAAAATTTGAAAAGCATGATGTATTTGTCATAACCAAACAAAAACTGAATTGTCTCAAAACATTTCTTGTCATGTGGACAGACAAACAGAAAGACATGGGCTTTCACAATAGGTGTTTCATGCATTATATGTAAATGCACCTAAAAATGGCCAGAAAAACTAAACAAATCTGTGTAACTATGCGTTAATTTTAAATCTGTTATTATGTGGTATGAGTCCAAAAGGGAAAAGCTGCTGACTTATTATTACAACAGAATTATGAGCAGGTAAATAGCAATTTGGGAAGTGTACTAACAGATATATGTAGTTTTATGTTCATGAACAACTTCATACAGAAATTGTTTTACTTTATAATTAAACAATAATTTTAGCCACTATTTTTAAAGTTAATGTTTGTCATTACACATGTGAAAGAAAAATTAACTGCTTGCAAGCTACTTAGGGTTAAAAGCTGACAAAGTCGTTTTGCTATAACGGCAGGTTATTCATACAGGCATCTTCCATAAAACAGGGTACAGTAAGCTGACTGAGGACAATTTCCAGTTTCTTTAGAAATGTGTCTATTTGACACAGGAAAGATGACCTTTCCTTCTTTAGGGTCTATCTGACAAGTGAAAAAAATAAGAACAGATGACTCATTAGCGTAATAAAATAAAATGCTTAAGCAAACAATATTATTCTTTTTGATTAAGTAAGGGGAAGGGGGAGGAAGAAGAAATTATAAAAAGCCAATTGAAAAATGGAACTTTGCTCTTCTGTCTTGCAATGTAGAATCCATGTACTAATCTGTGACTGAATAAAAATCTAATTGATTGAACTTGTTCTGTCTTCCTCGGGGGGTTTCTTCCACACACACAAACTAGATTATTGGGTTCCAAGTCACACTTTGACTTTATAAATAGGGAATCCATTCCCGGACAGGTTTATCCATTCCCAGGAATTTGGGAATCCCACATGTCATTCCCAGGAATCCAGGGGATGACACAGTGCACGGGTATCTCACATGTGAACGGTTTTAGAACGACTGACACTTATTTTTAATAAAACTGCTGCAATATGTTGACACCAATAAAAGACTAACCTTATCTACAAGCAGTTCATGCTGTCTTATAAGTACATGTATCTAGTTACTTGCGGTAATAACAGCATAAAAAGCACAACGTGTCCAGCGTGCGGTCGGCCAGGCAAGAGAGCACCTTCATGCAGAGTACACCAGCTGCTGAGAAAGTATGCTCTGCCTCCACTGAAGTAGGCGGCACAGTCATCAGATACTGATACACTTGTTCTAAACAACGCCCGCGCTTGCTGTTGCTCTGAAACACCACCATTTCAGCTTTAACTGATGCATCCAGTTTCTTGTCATCATTCTGTGATAACACGTTTCTTGGCATAGATAATGCGGATGCAACAAACTGACACATTGCAATTTCAAGTTGCTGTTCAAAGCTGTTGTCTGACAGACGTCAATGAAGTCTGCCCTGTCCCGGCATTCGTGAGCTGCAGAGTGCAGACTCCTTCCAGTCCACTGTGCACAGTCTTAGTGGGAGCCGAGAGACTGACTGCTGCTGGTCTGTTGTTGACTGAATTAATCGGCAACACACTACACCGTGGGCCAAAAAACCGTGCCACTTAATTATTTTCAACTATAACTGTTATTTCTTGATTGATTTTTACACTTTTACACGCTATAAATGCTAGTTTTGCCGTTCCCAGAATTACAGCAGTTTAATGGATTCTCTATTTATAAGCCCCACTGTATGACTCATTATTGACAATTTAGCCCGCCACCAAAAGATTTTGCCCATCTCTAGTTTAGAGGATGGTCTCCTCTAGAAGCAAGTCTCTGCTCAAAAGTGGCCAATCGGTTACGATGAATTGCATTACTTAATTCAACCGTTAATTAATAGGAAAGAAACACTTCAGCATTACCAGATGTCTTACCAGTACAATGAGTATTTGATTGTTTATTTTTAATTTATTTTGCATCATTCATTTCATTAAGCAAGACACAAAGGCCACTTGCATGAAAAGAATAATAGATTGATTAGAAAAATATGTTTTGAACCAAAGATCTTATACTGGCGGCTACTGTATAATTCAATGTGTTCTCTGTGATTTTACATAGTTTTAAGTTCAGCTGTTTTAAACATGTTTCCTACCACAGTCCAAAGGCATGCCAGTTAGGTGGATTAGCGATTCTAAATTGGCCCTAGTGTGTGCTTGATGTGTGGGTGTGTTTGTGTGTGCCCTGCGGTGGGTTGACACCTTGCCCAGGATTGCCCAGACTGCCTTGTGCCCTGTGTTGGCTGGGATTGGCTCCAGCAGACCCCCTGTGACCCTGTGTTTGGATTCAGCGAGTTGGAAAATGGATGGATGGATGTTTAAATCATTAACCCAGTCTACTCCAAATATTGTTTTTCAGGGATGAGCACGAGAAACTGACTAAATATAAATATAAATTTGAATAAAATAGCCTTCTAAACTCAATTTAGTTCACAGTTTTCAGGTGCCAGAATCTGGGCACAAAGCAGGATCCAATAATAGTCAGACTGTCAGTCTATCTCAGGGTACATGAATGCATACATGCCAATTTAAAATCACCAGTCAACCTACCATGCATATCTTAGAAACAAGTCCAAGAAAAGTCCATTCAGACTTATAGAAACATGCAAATGTTTAAATAGAGAGTGACCAGGTTTGTAATACGATCCCAAAATATTGGATCTGTGAGACAACCACATTAGCTGCTGGTTCACCCTGCTGCAATCTGTCTGAATATTAAAATATTAATCTAGTCATCCTAAATTTGCTTTCAATTTAAGTGGGAATAAAGTCGGCATATTACACCAAAATGTTACAAATGTGTTATGAAATGAATTTTCTGAGAATATCCACTTAAATCATCTAAACAACGCAGCCCAAATATTAGATATCACATCATTATTTATCTTTGGAGTCCAAGTGAATGCTGCCTCAAAATATCATTTGACTATTTTTTCAAGTGTGAATGACAGTTACATAATAAGCAAGAATGGGAACAATTAATGACTATGTTTTACAAATAACGCCAGATAGGATCATATTCAAGTATAGTGGCTCCTATATGTGATTGAGGATATGTAAGAGAAATGGCCAAAAACAGAAGCTCAAGTTTCAAATAAAAAAAGTAACCAGAATATAATGATGAGTTCTTATACATCATACATGCTGCTCTCTGAAGACATTTGTTTTTTAGGTGACACTTGTAAGGTTTTTCTCATTGTTAAGAGAATAACATAGCCAAGCAGTCCTTCTCATCTTCCAGTATCTTTTGAAACCAAAATAAGTACCAGAATAAAAAGAAAACTTGGGGTCTGAACCAATTACTTTTACAGGTTTTTCATTAGCATCTAGGTAATTTAAAACATATTCGTTTTTAAAATGGTGAATTCTTTGTTCTCAAAATGACTAACATTACATCACTTCTTTATCACTTACAGAATGCAAAACTCCTGTGCACTACTGTTTTGTCTTGGTAGTGTAATATATTACTCTACTTTCCCCTTTTGTATTATTAATATGTAGCCTTTGTCAGAATGCCTCAAATCTCACAGACTTACCACTGTTTATAAGGTATTTTTCCATATAACTTCTCCCCACCTTCCCTTCTACATTTATAACCTCAGGTAATTAGGTGTAGTAAAAGACAAGCAGGAGTTAAGTTACAATTTAAACAATGTATTATTGATAATATTCATAAAAAATAACAATAAGCAAAGTACATTTGAATATTGGCAACCATACAACCTGATAAATGGTGACGTGTAGTTTCAGGCGGCACACAGACTTGTTAGTTACTTAAAATGTCTCTAGTTAAGGCCTCATTTGTGGTCAGCTTTCTTCAGAACAGGCCGCATGCCTTTCTCAATATGGCTGCCGAGCTGTGCTCTTCATTGTGCTGTCCTTTTCAGTTCATGGTGTGAGATGGTCTTTCATCAGTTTGGTAAGAGTGAGAGGGTGAGGTAAATCAAGCAAATTTATAGGTTTTCTGTCCAACCCCTAGAGCCAATTGGGTGCTGTGGTACTTAACACTTGAATTACCAGAGCCTATGAAAAAACTCGTAGATCCGTTCCACCTTAAATTGCTTCTTAAAACTGTTCTCACCTCTCTGCCAGCTTCCTTTGTTCATCTAAATTTGCTGATAAACACAAGCTTGAAGCAGCCGACTATTCGATCCCCCCACTGACTTAGAACGTGCACGAACGAGTGGAGTTTTAGAGTGGAAATAATAGATCGTTATTTGGAACACACTCATTTCATTTGTGTTCCGTTTCTACAGTAATCTGTGTAAACACATTGTTAAAACAGAAACTTTTTCATATTTTAGTAATAAATGTTACAAAATGTAGGCATAAACCATAAAATATATGAAGCCTGAAGTCCAAAGATCAAATAAACACTTTCACAAAAGGTTCAAGATTGTTACAATAGCTTCTGTGGCGTACCAGTAAGATTTTGTCACTCAGAGCACAGCAGACCTGCTGTACCTCAGAGACCCAAGTTCGATTCTCCGCTGGGGAGAAAATGCTTTTTTTTAACCTTCGCCATTCTACCTGCCTGAACTCCCTGTCTATCTATATAGTAATAACAGTAATTTTATTATTATATAGCAGGTTCCCTGTCTGCCTATCATACAGAACCTTTCTTTCCTATCTATCTATATATCTATCCCCTTAGCCATTTTTTATATATCTATTATACAGTGCCTTATGGGGTGCCAAACAGGCAATTACAATGATTTTTGAAATATATAAAGTAATTCCTGAAAACAGTTAAGGGGATAGATATATGGATAGATAGGAAGGAAAGGCACTATATGATAGGCAGACAGGGAAGCTGCTATATAATAATAAAATTGCTGTTATTACTATATAGATATCATTTATTTACTTACTTCCTACAGCGTAAAGTCATGAGCGCAGAGCTTCCCATGTACAAATACAAAGTACAGCGATGGCAAAAGTGCATTCTTGATACAATGTAGAACAGTCATCATGATTTCAGTTTGCCTCTGTTATAGCATGTCTGAGAAAACAGCAGTGTCAAATGCGGCGGCAAGGGGGTGGGGTTGAGTTAGGATCATGAACGCAGCTGAGAGAATAACAGATTAAAAAAAAAGCTAACCTTTACAAGTATCATAAATTACACCGGCTGTTACAGACTGGAATCAAATGTATGTTTTTATTTTAAAATAATAAGAATATGTACAGCTCACTTTACAAAGCAGACTCATTTGGAATCAAACCTGTAAAGTTCAGACTACCAGTCAAGAGCTGATACCATTGCGCTACCACAGCACTCTTAGTAAATGCATGTCAAAATTCGCATTCAAACGCGGGTTGTTTTTATGTAGTTATATTTTTGAATAAAAGCGCACTTGTTCTATTATATTTGTACTTTTTGTGAAACTGTTACTTTGATATTTGAACTTCAGGCTTCACACATTATAAACTTCATGTCTACATTTTGTCAATTATGACTAAAACATAAAAAACTTTTCTTTTTTAACGATGTGTGTACATAGATTTATGTAGACATGGAACACACAAGAAATGCACGTGTTCCAAATAATGATATAGTATTTATAAAAGGTGTCATTTTGCTTGACTTTTCACACTATACAACTCCAAGCAACTGACACGCAGGTAAACAGACTTGAGCTGAGAAAACTGTGTGCCTGTGGGGGATGTGATAGTAGGCTGCTTGCTGTTTGCTGCTTAGCCACAAATTTAGAAGACAAAAGACATGGTGGAGAGGTGTGACGTGTTTTAAGGTGGGATGAATCTACAAGTTTTTTCATAGGTTCTGGTAATTGTAGTGTTAAAGGCTTTTGATACAAGACAGTTCCAAACAGCCATACTTCAGACCAATGGGGCAGAGAACACCTTCACACCTGCCCTCCAAGCCATATGTTAAGATAAAGCTTGGAAGTTAGGCAGCTTGGCTTTCCTGTGGGGGTTGACTGAGAGACTTCAGCAGAGAAATATTAGCCAAACTTGTCTGAGGCACTTCCCCCAACTCTGTTGTAAAATTACAAAGAGACTCAGTCCTAAAGGGTGATTAAACACGAATGCTTCTCACTAATGTAACACTAATATTACATTGTTTTGCCTTAGTTAAAAATAAAGACATACAAAATATTTATCAACTTGTATGCAAAATTTCACATCACAACAGGCACTCAACAACGTTTTCACCAAAACGTGCTCATCTATTCATCCCTGTTTTTGTCAACCTTTGTAGTAAAAAAGCAGCATTGAAGAAAATGGAGCCCACCATGGCAGCACTGGGCCAACTGCAGACATCAACACTAAGCAGGTTTCTAGTACATCAATGGGAAAACTCAAACACCCACCTATAGTCACTCACTAAGGAACAATTTAAAGGGAAATAAAATCAACAGACACAACATAGAGAGAAAACCTAATCAGACCAGTAAGGACAAATTCCACAAAGACAGTGACCAGGTCTCCACCTGAACCAAGTACTAAGAAGATTCCATTTTGAACTGTGGTACCCCAGCTACATCATATGATGAAATGTATAGGTAGAATATCAAACTGGTAAAGGGGGAGATTGCAGGAAATAAAGGTTACTGCTAAAATGAATACTGTAGATTAAAATTTTAAAAAAAGTTCCAGTCTTGCTGTCCAAGTATCACAGACAGATTTATATTGCAAAAAAAGAGCATGGAGAAAAAAAAAACTAATTACATATAGGTCTCGCATCAGTAGTGTGTATAATAAGACTGCAAAAAAATCATGTTTGTAAAAAATTATTTACCATAACTCAGCTCATCTACTGGTAATTTGACCTCTGGTGTTTCATATTACTTGAAAAAAATAATCATTTATTGAAATCTGATGGAGCCAGTTTTCTGATACAGAGTATGTTTGTGTGTGTGTGTGTGTGGTCAAATTTATGTCCAGCTTTTTATTTTGTTTGTTTCTGGCAGGAGCTCTAATGGGAACAATTACTGAATGCTTTAATAAATGGCACAGACAAATGCCATACCATTTATCTGATCTAGTCATTAGAAAAACAACTTGGGAAATAAAAGTAAAGGCAGGTGTCAGGATTGTGTATCATGGCATGAGAAGCAAGCTGAAGAGCATATTTTTAAAATACAGTGATATATTTAGGAAGTTGGTTTATGTTTTGATTACAATTTTGGCATGGCCTCGAAAACAGTATCATTGAATAATGAGATTTGTTGCACGTGCAAATTGGCTAAAGAAGATATTAATGACTGTGTTTGTGCAGTAAGACCTGTCTGTCCTGATAACATACTGAATACATCTTTAAATTAAAAACAGAATGTTTATGTGCATCATTTTATAGCAAATAAATAATGGCCTTTATATACAGTGCTTCATTTAAGTGTTTTTCAAAAGTACTTAAACTACACTGCAACTGAGGCCAGTGTAACAGGCGTTAACTTGCAATGATTGTCAAAAGAGTAACTCCATTATTTTTCATATCACGTGTTATTGAGCCCTGGAATCCAGCAATATGAAACCCCAAAACATACAGAATAGCATAGTGCAGAGAACAGTAACCCTGACATTTCTGAACCTACTGCATGCTACTTCCAGTTAAAAGAATGTAAAGCCAGCCAAAATGATCATTTCAATGAATATATTAGTAAAACCCAAGTTTCATTTCGTTTTGCTTTTAATTATTTCTCATGTGCAGCTAAACACTTTAGTTTAGGTACTGCAAAAATGCATCTATTAATCATGTACCATTATGTATCAAGAAGTTAACAAATACTTTTGTTTATTCATCTCTGTAATATAACCTACAAATAAAACTTCTCATTGGAATGGTCTGAGTTGGCTTAACTGTGACATATTCTCTTGATATTACATATTTAGTATAAGACCTGTGAATCCATCATAACAAGTAATTCACATCACATCACATTCTCGATGTCCAAGGTTTGGGAATTTAAAAATAGGAATCATTTGAGCGTATTAGAAAAAAAAAAAGAAAAAGATTTTTAGTGTTTAGGAGTTGCATTTTTTCAACTTAGATTCATTGCCGTCCATTGTAAGCTTCCGTTTTGGCATTTCATGTTAATCTAGTTTATCACATAGTCTTGTTTTCTGACTACTGTTTTAGTTTGCTCCTTGAAAAAGTAGTTCTAATTTCTGGTCACAAAATCTACAAATTTGTCCTTGGGCAAACCAAATCCAATCTGATAATATAAAACATCATGTCATTACCAGTCAATTGACCATCAAGTTTAGGGCATCACCAGGGTGGTCCAGAAATATATATATTTTGATTTATCAACTGCTGCCATACACTGATAATTGGTATTTTCAGGTTTAAAGCCCATCTCTTTGAACATCTTGGTCTTGTTTATTTTTCCCACACAACATAGCAATTTCCTATATTTTTACTGTGATGGAAAGTAAACAAACATAAAATGCACGTGTATCATGTCCTTTAGCATTCTCACTAGATACTGAAAAACATCTGGATATAGGCTGTTGGCCTCATTTTGTTTACTCGGAACAGTGGAAAAGTATCAGTGAAATGTAAAATGTCACATACTTCCTACATACTGAATGACTAAAGCTGTATTTGTTTCCTTGTTATTTTCTTTTATATATATATATATATATATATATATATATATATATATATATATATATATATATATATATATATATATATATATATATATATATATATATATAAACTGCTCAAAAAAATTAAAGGAACACTTTGAAAACACATCAGATCTCAATGGGAAAAAGAAATCCTCCTGGATATCTATACTGATATAGACTGGGTAGTGTGTTAGGAACAAAAGGATGCCACATCGTTTGATGGAAATGAAAATGATCAACCTACAGAGCCCTGAATTCAAAGACGCCCCAAAAATCAGAGTGAAAAAATTATGTGGCAGGCTAGTCCATTTTGCCAAAATTTAATTGCAGCAACTCAAAATTGTACGCAGCACTTTGTATGGTCCCTGTGTTCTTGTATACATGCCTGACAACAACGGTGCATGTTTCTAATGAGATGACAGATGGTGTTGTGGGGGATCTCCTCCCAGATCTGGACCAGGGCATCACTGAGCTCCTGGACAGTCTGAGGTGCAACCTGGTGGCATTGGATGGACCAAAACATAATGTCCCAGAGGTGTTCTATTGGATTTAGGTCAGGAAAGTGTGGTGGCCAGTCAATGGTATCAATTCCTTCATCCTCCAGGAACTGCCTGCATACACTCACCACATGAGGCCAGGAATTGTCGTGCACCAGGAGCCACTGTACCAGCATAGGGTCTGACAATGGGTCCAAGGATTTCATCCTGATACCTAATGGCAGCCAAGGTGCCTTTGTCAAGCCTGTAGCGGTCTGTGTGACCCTCCATGGATATGCCTCCCCAGACAATCATTAACCCACCACCAAACTGCTCATGCTGAATGATGTTACAGGCAGCATAATGTTCTCCATGGCTTCTCCAGACCCTTTCACTTCTGTCACGTGCTCAGGGTGAACCTGCTCTCATCTGTAAAAAGCACAGGGCACCAGTGGTGCATCTGCCAATTTTGGTATTCTATGGCGAATGCCAATCGAGCTGCATGCTGCTGGGCAGTGAGCTCAGGGCCCATTAGAGGACATGGGGCCCTTGGGTCACCCTCATGAAGTCTTTCTGGTTGTTTGGTCAGAGACATTCACACCAGTGGCCTGCTGGAGGTCATTTTGTAGGGCTCTGGCAGTGCTCATCCTGTTCCTCCTTGCCCAAAGGAGCAGATACTGGTCCTGCTGATGGGTTATGGACCTTCTATGGCCCTCTCCAGCTCTCCTAGACTAACTGCTTGTCTCCTAGAATCTCCTCCATGCCCTTGAGACTGTGCAGTGAGACACAGCAAACCTTCTGGCAATGACACGTATTGATGTGCCATCCTGGAGAAGTTGGACTACATGTGCAACCTCTGTAGGGACCAGGTATCACCTCATGCTACCAGTAGTGACACTGACTGTAGCCAAATGCAAAACTAGTGAAGAAACAGTCAGAAAAGATGAGGAGGGAAAAATGTCAGTGGCCTCCACCTGTTAAACCATTCCTGTTTTGGGGGTCATCTCATTGTTGCCCCTCTAGTGCATCTGTTGTTAATTTCATTAACACCACAGCAGCTGAAACTGATTAACAACCACCTCTGCTACTTAACTGACCAGATTAATATCCCATAAGTTCCATTGACTTTATGCTATACTCTGATTAAAAAGTGTTCCTTTAATTCTTTTGAGCAGTATATAGTGGAACCTCTAGATACGATCACCTCTGTATACGAGAAATTCAAGATAAGAGGAAAGTATGAGCGAAAAATTCGGATCGAAATACGAGCATTGGCTCGCGTAACGAGTCACGAGCCAGGCTGTGGTTATGCGTGACCCCTTTTTCCGATCCACCTCGACTCGGGGATTCACCCAAGCTGACGCTGCCAGCCCGTCAGCTCACTCAGTGTTCCTTGTTCTCCCGTAGCATGAGGATCTATGCGTTTGTGCACTTGTGATTTCATTGTTTCACCGTATAAGCGTATCCAAAAATAATGAGGACATGCAGACGGAGAATAGGAGACGATTGCCCTCAAGAGGAGAGAGAGAGAGAGAGAGAGAGAGGAGGGGGCGCGCGTGCGAGAGAGATAAGGAGAGAGAGAGAGGCGTGTGAGTGAGCGAGCGAGAGAGATAAGGAGAGAGAGAGAGAGACGCGTGTGCGAGCGAGAGAGATAAGGAGAGAGAGATGCGCACGAGAGAGAAGAACCATCAGCTCAGTTATGCTCACATGATGCTCAGCAGACAAAGTGTATTCATACTACTTGTATTGCAAGACATCGCTCGTTTTATCAAGTCAAAATTAATTAAAAAATGTATCTCGTCTTGCAAAACACTTGTAACCCAAGTTACTTGCAAACCGAGGTTCCACTTGTACATATTATTTATCAGTGTTATTTGTTAGGAAAATTGATTTTTATGTTGATATTTTTGGGGGTGCGGAACGAATTAACTGGATTTCCATAATTTTCAATGGGGAAGTTTGTTCTAGATATGAGAAATTCGCTATACAAGCTCAATGCTGGAACGAATTAAACTCATATCTCGAGGTTCCATTGTATATACAGTATATATTGTCAGGGATACCAGGGGCAACAACCCGGTTGGGACGCCGTGAGAGACCGGATTTGGGTCTGCGCCCACCCTGGATCACGTGGGGGCCACCATCCTGGTTGCTTTGGAGGCCACGGGTTGAGGGCATGGAAGCCCCACCTTGTAGGGGCCCGTGGTCACGGCCAGGCGGCGCCCCAATGCCTTGGGGACCTGTTACCTCAGCACTTCCGCCACACCAGGAAGTGCTGGGGGTAAGATTTATAAGGACACCCGGAGAGCTGCCGGGAGAACACCCGGCACTTCCGCCACGCTGGTGCGTGGCCAAGAGGGGAATGCCGGGAATCACCTGGAGCTCATCCGGGAGACTATAAAAGGGGCCGTCTCCCTTCATTCAGGGCTGGAGTCGGGTGGAAGACGGACGAGGCATGAGAGAGAGAGAGAGAGAGTGAGAGAGTGTGGAGGCCACCCGAAGAAAGGCATATTGTGGCCAGGACTGTGTGTTGGGGTTTGTGAACTACTTTGGACTAGGTCTTAGTGACCATTTATTGTAAATAATTATAAATAATAAACGTGTGGTGGTGATTAAGAACATGTCCGCCTGTCTGTGTCTGGGTCGGCTCCACAATATATCTATGTACATGCATGTTATTCACTTTTCTTTTTTATAAAGATTCTGATTCTGAGTTGTTTCTTTACAGCTTTACAATGATGTAACCCCAAAATGGTTACATTTTATACATTTACATTTATCTGCACAGCAATCGCTTTAAACCAAAGCAACTTACAAAGGAGAGGAACATAATTGGGTTAACATCAGTTTGGGGGACTGTTTGGGGACAAATGTTACAGGACAAGGGATTATCACAAGTGAAGAGCTCAGAAAACAAAATAGTAACAAGAAAGTAACAATTGCTACATTACAAAACCTAACAGCTCATTTCAGTTAGACAGAAACTCACCAAACAGAACAGTCTTAAAATGCTTCTTAAGCACAGTAAGGGAGGCGGCAGTCACAGTGCACGCTGGTTGTAAACATGTTACTTTAATTCTAATATCAAATCTGAGCTTCCTACAGTCAGATATGAAAGATCTTTTCTGTCTTTTGGTGTACATTTTCTGTTCACATTACTGCAGTACACAATGTCTTAGGGGAAATATTTCTTGAATTTGTTTGACTGTTATGTAATATTATATACCTGTATTTACATGCATTCAAGTGTTAAATATCTAATCCTAGCATTCTGTAATGCTAGGTACATGCTTTTAAGATTAGGATTAAATTACAAGTGTTTTAGAAATGTTAAAGATCAGATCACCGATCACAATTGCTCTTTGTCTTCCACACTAACTGTAGCCTGAATGACATGGATGAATTGAAAATGGGACACAAAAAGTATAAACTAGCATTGAAAAGTTTGGAATTATCCAAACTAATAAGTGCTTTATCAGTATACTATTGAACTGAGTATAAAACATAGCAAAGACATTACTATTAATAATCTTAAATGACTACTGCTGCTTCAAATGACTGATGTAAAAATTATTATTCACATATGATTTCAAAACCTCATACTCAGGGTCCAGTGTCCTAATGGTAACCTTTCTTAACTTATCCTTAATTAGCCATTTTAAATGCTAATTGGTTATTAGAGAA
Source organism: Polypterus senegalus (assembly GCF_016835505.1). Lineage (NCBI taxonomy): Eukaryota > Metazoa > Chordata > Cladistia > Polypteriformes > Polypteridae > Polypterus > Polypterus senegalus. The sequence goes on along the minus strand of NC_053167.1, from coordinate 84,804,084 downwards.
GCCCTGTTATGGCTATAGCTCCGCTAAAACCTATTATTATTTTCCCCAACAAAGCATGTCGATTGTCTTTTCTTGGGTTGCAAGTTTCTGACATTCCAAAAGTTCAGTTCTTGGTTCAGGATGACCAAAATAAAACAGTTTCTCAGAAACATATCAGTTGTTTTATGAAATGAGGGTAATTCCATGAAACAGATTGGGAAAAAACAAAAAATTCCATTCAGTTTTCCTTTTGGCCATTTTTAAACCCAGAATGGATGACTGACAAAAATGACAGTATCTTGCAGATGAAGGAAAGACAAGTTACTAGCTTTATTCAACAGAAAAACTGTTTGAGCTGTGCTAAAACAAAGAATTCTTAAAAAAACAATTATCACAGAAACATGATTAATTAAGGATGAACTAATAGAGTTTACTAATGCGTCACTGAAGAAAAGAATGGTGAAAATGATGCTTTGTAGTTATCTGAATAACAAATTATAAATTAATAATTTCAAACAATAATATACATTTGCTGGTATTAGTATCTGCAGTGGGCTGGCGCCCTGCCTTGCGCCCTGTGTTGGCTGGGATTGGCTCCAGCAGACCCCCGTGACCCTGTAGTTAAGATATAGCCGGTTGGATAATGGATGGATGGATGGTATTAGTATTGTCTTGGGTATAATTTAAAATCAATTTAATGGCTCCTTTATTAAACATATTGATTTATATTAAAAATATAAACATTTTTTGGTGATTCCAAACGTTTCACTGCTTGTATATATCAATTCTGAAAATATACAAACATGTATTTAATATATGACAAACATATTAAGACATGGTTTATTACTTGCAGAACCTTTCTTTATTTATTTCATCACCCGATGTCAGCAAAGCAGCATACTGTCCAAGTTTCATTTTATTGTAAGGCTCAGGTGTACAAAAAAGTTATCTGTAGTATTTACCTTTTAAGTTAGGATGAAAGTTAGCGCACAAATAGGCTACTTGATGTAACAGTGTTATACAAAAAGTAGGAATACAGATAACAAATGGAGAAACTGCAAACTGAAAAAGCATACAAGAAGAAGTTAAATCCTGTCTTATAAAAAGGCTGATGCACACACACACCATGTCAGCTTGCCACAGTTGTGTCAATATTTACACAGTGGCCTATTCAATATCAATGCAGCTGTCCAATTACAAATTTCAAATATACAGACCAGACATGATATTTTTCCTTTGGTGAGAAATTCTTGGGTGGAAGTGATGAGTCTGCAGGAGGCAATTTCAAAATAAAATGCTCCTACTGTTATGACTGACTTCTGTCAGTCAATCAATCATTTAATTATTAAATTTAATTTTTTTTTTCATAAAACATACTGTGAGAAGACACTTTACAAACAAAAGTAAGGGTATAATTTAAATTAATAAGACACAGTAAGTGGAATTGATTCGTCTTCATGCAGTAAATGGAGACACAGAAAGACAGCACAGGCAATAATGAAACTCACGTCCACCTGAGCACAGTGAGTCCAGAGGTCCAAAAATAAACTTGTTTTTCTCAATTTCTTACAAAAATCAAATGTTAGAAACCTGCATGTTCTTGCTTTTTTTATACATCTGCCCTTCTGTCCATTTCATGATTTGATTTTTTTTTTTTTTAACATAAAAGTGTTATGGACTTATGGACATCTTTGAAAGAAATTAAATTTTTTCATGGAAAAGAATTAGACTAAGTAGAGAAATGACAACTCTGGAGAAAGATGAATGAGTTTGAAATCGGATGATAGACTTGTCTTTCCTAATGACAGGACACAAGCTGTATATTTTTTGTGATATGCAAGACTAATATGTGTTTTGGACTGAATCTCACAATAGCTGAAGTACAAATTATTCCTGAGAATAGCAGATAACCTCCACAAAATAAGATATGCCCACTTCCAGAATGTAGTGCTGGCTAAATATCTGGAGCATTGTATATGGCAGTTATAGAGACATACAGTAGTTAAAGTGAGCCCATGCTGCAGCCAGTGCTTTGCTTCAGTCAGAGCACCTGACACAACTGATCCACTAAATTGGCAAATAAAGTCAAGGTGTGACTACACTATCTCATAAACTGGCAGTGGCTAATTACATATTACAACTCAACGCATAAACCATATTGATTTACCAGAGAGACACAGCTCCAAGTAACAGCCAACAATAAAAATTTATATTTATCATAGAGCACCTAAAACACTATATTCTATTAATTCTGAAAACTAATACCATTACACTGACCAATCAGTTGCAGACTAAACTCTAAAGAAATGCTTTTCAGACACTACTCCAATTTCAGTACATTTTACTTGTCTGCTGTGTTTGATTGGTTTACATGTGACATCTAGAATGTAACCTCCTTTAAAAATCTTTAAAAAAATTCTTACTCATTACACCTGGAAAGCTTGTCAAGGGCTGGTGGCAAATTTCATATCATATCAATGTGTCATTTTCAAATTGTCACTCCATCCTTGTTTGTACTGCTTATATGAGACCGTCTAGAATCACAGTCTTTTGGTTCAGCTAATAGTTTCAACATGCCAGGCTACATCAGTTTTGGGACCATTATTTACATGCCTTCCCTTTAATCAGGTGCCTTTTTTGTATAACATAATGGATGAACATGCATTTCTCTAAATTAAACAAGGTAAAAACAGAATTGTTAGTTATGGGCAGCAATAAACAAAGTGAGAATAATAGAAACAAAATTAATCATCTGGCCCTGAGAATCAAAATAGAGGTCAAGAATTTATGTGTTATTATTGACTCTGATCTTAATTTCAGATTGTACAGTATATTAATAATATTACCACGACTGCTTTCTTCCATCTAATGAACATTGCAAGGGTGCAATCTTTTATAACATTTAATACATGCATTTGTATTTAGCTGACTAGATTATTGCAATGCTGTTCTATCAGGAAGACATCGGGTACAGCTTGTCCAAAATGCAGCGGCAATAATTTTAACCAAAAGGAAAAAAATATGAGCATATACTGTATTCCCAATACTAATAACTTTACATTGGCTGCCAGCATCCTTTAGAATCAATTTAAAAATACTATTTTTATATAACGTTTTAAACAATCTTGCTCCTAAAAAAAATCACTGAATGCATATTTTATTAGGCACTAAATTGAAGTCTTACATGTGCAAATTGTAGTTTGCTCATTATTCCGCATTGAAAAACTGTTGAGGCAGCTTTCTGTTCTTCTGTTCTAAAATTTGGAATAATTTACCAATTGAAATGTGCCAGGCTAAATCTGTGGAACATTTAAAAAAACTTCTAAAAACTTTCTTTTAATCTGGCTTTCCAGTAATTACAGTATATCATAATATACTGATCTGATTATATGTTTAGCTTCTTGATATTTTAATAAATACCCTGGACTGATCTACTGCTTTTTAATGGTTTTTGTCTCCCATCCTGGGTGGTGGCACTATGCTCCACCTACACCTGCTCAAACCGCTCTATTCTGCAGTCACCTGGGGTACTGAAGGAAACGAGGACGAGTTGGAAACCATACTAACTGTATCAACTGTGCCCAGTGGGGTTGGGCGATCAGCTGGGCTTGGTCATTCTGACTTTCTTAATCCAGAAACTATTACAATCAGACCTAACTATTTGATTTGCTTGCTTCTGTCATCCGATTGTGGTCCTACAGAGGTTTATTTTTTTCCTAAACCCATTATAGGAGTTTTTTGTTTTACTCTCCTTCATGTCAGCTAGTCAAACAATCACGTTCAGAAATCAAGACCTTCGTCTCCATTCTACATCAACAGAAACCGCTGCAGACTGTTCTATTTGCTTTTGCATTTTTTCAGTAAATTTAATAACATCGCACTATTTGTACTCAATGGGTTGCCAAGTATATATGCCTAGTTAAAATGTAGATATATACTGTATATATTTATTTTTATATAAATTTGATCTGGTTGTTATATTGTCTGCCTTAATGTATACATATTTTTATTAGAAAACCTTTTTCTGGTAAGAGTACAGGTTTGTTTTGCACTTTAGTGGTTAAATTTTGCTTTACAATACCTGGTTTTGTAGATAGATAGATAGATAGATAGATAGATAGATAGATAGATAGATAGATAGATAGATAGATAGATAGATAGATAGATAGATAGATAGATAGATACTTTATTAATCCCAAGGGGAAATTCACATAATCCAGCAGCAGTATACTGATACAAAGAAACAATATTAAATTAAATAGTAATAAAAATGAAAAGAATTAAAATAAAATTAATGTTCGCATTTACTCCCCCGGGTGGAATTGAAGAGTCGCATAGTGTGGGGGAGGAACGATCTCCTCAGTCTGTCAGTGGAGCAAGACAGTGACAAAAGTCTGTCACTGAAGCTACTCCTCTGCCTGGAGATGACACTGTTAAGTGGATGCAATGGATTCTTCATGATTGACAGGAGTTTGCTTAGTGCCCGTCGCTCTGCCACAGATGTTAAACTGTCCAACTTTAATCCTACAATGGAGCCTGCCTTCTTAACAAGTTTGTCCAGGCGCGAGGCGTCTTTCATCTTTATGCTGCCACCCCAGCACACCACCGCGTAGAAGAGGGCACTCGCCACAACCGTCTGGTAGAACATCTGCAGCATCTTACTGCAGATGTTGAAGGATGCCAACCTTCTCAGAAAGTAAAGTCTGCTCTGAGCTTTCTTACACAGAGCATCAGTATTGGCAGTCCAGTCCAATTTGTCATCCAGCTGCACTCCCAGATATTTATAGGTCTGCACCCTCTGCACACAGTGACCTCTGATGATCACAGGGTCCATGAGGGGCCTGGGCCTCCTAAATTGTATTTAGTATACTTACATTTATTAGAAATTATCATAGTATTAATTAATGATAATAACCCAAGTAAACATGGTATATCTTTATTTTTGTTGATTAATCTGTAGAAAGCACCTTGAGTTGCATGTAAATGTATGATAAGGTGCTATATAAGTAAAGTTAGTATTATTAATATTATTATTATTATTATTACTAGACATTAAGCCCGTTAAAATAACGGGTGCTAGAACAGTAGTGCATAAACATTTGTATGAACAGTCTATATTAAATGGCAATGGACCTTGTATGTGGCTGTAATATGTGTCACTGTATTGTGTGCCTTTAATTTTCTCTTGCAGTAATACTGGTTTGTATTTCCATAAAATGCCTGTAATTTTGTCTGACAGTAATACAGTGGAACCTCGGTTCACGACCATAATTCGTTCCAAAACTCTGGTTGTAACCCGATTTGGTCGTGAATTTCCCCCATAGGATTGTATGTAAATATAATTAATCCGTTCCAGACCGTATGAACTGTATGTAAATATATATTTTTTTAAGTTTTTAAGCACAAATATAGTTAACTATACCATAGAAAGCACAGCGTAATAGTAAACTAAATGTAAAAACATTGAATAACACTAAGAAAACCTTGAACAACAGAGAAAACTAGCACTGCAAGAATTTGCGCTATAGCCTTATGACCCGCTCGCTAAAACTCTTTTTGTAATGAGTTTTAAGCACAGGGGGAAAAATGAACATTTGAAAAATCTGTAATTTAATAAACAACCAAGAAAAGTAACATTGCAACAATGCACGTGCGCGCCTGTGTGTGTGTGTGTGTGCCTCTCTCGCGGGCCTGCGTGTGTGTCTCTCGCATGTGTGTCTCTTAAGTGCGCGCCTCTGTGTCTGTGTGTGTGTCTGTCTGTCTCTCGCCTGTGTGTGTGTGTCTGTCTGTCTGTCGCGCGTGCGTGTGTGTGTGTGTGTCTCGCGTGTGCGTGTGCGTGTGTGTGTGTGTGACTCGCGCGCACCTGTGTGTGTATCTGTCTCTCTCTCTCTGCACAGGGAATGCACAGGAAGAGACTGAACACGTGCTGTGTAACCCCGCACATGCGCACTTCACCAGAAGACACACACACGGACACCTGGACGCACACAAGGGTTTTATTAAAGAGGATTACTTTCCTGCATGTTGTTTTTTTAATGCTGATAATAAACAGTGAAGGGATATAAAGAATGTAGATGTATCCATGGATAAATAGGTTTGATGGTCTCTACAGCATCATCTGCACAGCTTTCTAAAATCGGGCTCGGCATTCATTAGCTGGTACCTGACATTACAAAATGGTAGATCACCAAGCTCTACATTATGTAGTTAAGGCTATTTGACTCAAACATTCATTCATTCATTTTCAAACTCACTTAACATTATTGACCTAGGCACACAGAAGTTTAATATTACATGAGGAATAGTGTACAATGTATGTTAGCAATTATTTACTCTTATGAAAATTATATTTTGTACATATACAGTATTTACACTAAGAATGATGGCACAATGGCTAACAATACTGCAGAGTCCTAGGTTCAGATTTTTCCCCAGCTTCTCCCTGTGTGGAGGTTCCACTTTCTTATTCTGCCCACGTACATTTTCTTGAGGTGTTCTGTTGAAGATGATCAGAGACTTTAAATTATCTTAATGTGAACTAGAACAGATTATACACTGAGCTGGACTGGCACCTATTCCATGTTTGATACTTGCCCTGTGCTTGATAATGATGTGCGTGTTGGAAAAAGCTGGCTCGGAAAATGAACAAATTGATAAATAAATGAATTATGAATATTTCTTTTAAAAAACAATGAAAAATAATTTCTAATAACTGAGTTCATATATATGATGTAATTACAGTAATTCTCCCAGTATTTATAAAAATTCTTTTTCAGTGATGAGTTCCGCCAAAGCAGTACTTCAATTATTAATAATTAAATGACTGGCACACATGAACCGTGTAGAGGAAAGGACACTTTCTGCCAGCTGACTACGTCAAGATGACATATGACTGAGGCTACATGTGACAGGACCTGTGATCTTACAAGCCAGACTGTATATTAATGTTTATATCCAAACCATTTCAGAAGAAATGTTTTAATTTTAACACTCCATATTGGCAATTATTCCGAGGTCATACATCTCTGTGTCTTTTTGTGACTGCAGTTGCATTTTGCTGGGTGGAGTGCAAATAGTTGAAAAATTATTATCTTGTAAACTACATTAATTGGGTAATTCGTCCAAAGAACACATACAATACACATCGAAAATCGAGTTAAATCTAACCTCACCTGCTTTTTCACAGAAACCTGGTTTCAAAAATGCTATTGTGGCCCACTAGGTGGCGCACTGCCATCCAAACCCGACACGGACAGGCCTGGGACACAAGTTCAAGGCACATGGTTTTTATTTTTTTCTCGTGGGATACGACTCCCCCAGTTTCCCAAAAGCACAACACAGTCATAAAGCACAATACCAAGCTCTTCTTCTTTCTTTTTTACTCTCTCTCTTTTCCTCTACCACTTTTAGACAAACGTTGTCTATTCCCACCTGACACTGGCTCCCGGAGTAGTGTCTGCTGGCTCCTTTTAGAAGGCAACTGAAAGTAGACAGGTTCTTGTTGTTCCACTTCCAGCAGCACTTCCGGGTGTGGAGGAAGAGCTGCCCATAAGGGCTCAGCTACAGCACCCCCTGGTGGTGCCCACAGAACCCAAAAAGCCTGTATTACACTCCAAGTCATATGGTGCCCTACGGGAGTCTGTAGGACCACTGCAACCCAGGGGGTCTGCCACCTAGCACTTCAGGGGAGTTAATGCTCTAGATATGTTGATTCCCCCAGTCCTTCCAGCGTGGAGGCATCCCAGCTGGGGTCCTCCCACCACATTATGTATACCTTCATTCCCGTTTATTGGTCACAGAAAAAACAGGTTTAAACATGTAGATTTCTTCATGAATAAACTGGTAGCTTGGCCATGTAAACCTTTAACTGGGTTACACTTAAGGACTTTGTAGTCTGCACATGTCTGTTACACTCTGCTAGACCGTGCAAGTGACTACAAAAATCAATTTCCTAATGCAAATACTCAGTCAATCACATAATTTCTTCTTCTAGCTGAAATAATCTGTGTCAATACTTCAGAAATCATTACATTTATGCTGAACAATGCTAAACAGAACAATATCGGGAGCTGGAGTGTAAAACATTCAAAGTAACGTGCCATAAGTAGTCTGATTACTTTTTAAAATAATGAGGAACCTAATGTAATACTTATTTAATTGAAGTAAAAATATTAGTCAAAGGTGCTGTTTTTCAAACAATGGAGAAAATGTACTGCAGAAGTAACACATTGTTTGTAATGCATAATATGTAACTACATAACATATTTAGTTACTTTTTTGTAAGTGTAAGTGTAGAATAACTAAGTTACTTTTAAAAATTAGGCTCCCCAGTTCTTGGGAGACTCAAGCTTTATGCTTGTTTTCAGATTCCCAGTGGTTGTTGATGATGTTTACTCTTTTTATAGCGCACTTTTATGACATCAGCACATTTTGACACAGGAGAACCCCATAAGCTGACTGATGTATGTAAATGGGGCTTTTAAAAAAACAGGTTTCTGCCTTAACCGAGTTACTTTCCTTATCCCAGTTTTGAATGTGCATGTAAATGTAATCATTGATGGGTAATGATCAGATATGTATAAAAATGACATCCTGTCAGATATGGAATTATAGTAGAAAAAATATAGACTTCCAAAGGAAATATGAAATGGATTAACAGAATAAGGTATGAAAAAATGATAATACAATGGACATCTTGACGCACAATTTATATTTTGTGAAAAACTTAAGATATTAGTATTCTTTTTGTTTTAACTGATGTATAGTTCATAGTGGGCAGCACGATGACACAGCGACAGTGCCATTGTCTTGCAGTAATGGAGACCACGTTTCATTACCTGGGTCCTCCCTGTGTGGAGCTTGCATGTTCTCCCCATGTCTGCATTGGTTTCCTCTGGGTACTTCGGTGACCTTCGAAAGTGCAAATACATGCAAGTTAGGTGAACTAAATTGGCAGTAGTTTGTGGCTGGGGTGTGTGTGTGTTTGCCCTGCAATGGACTGTTGCCATGTCCAAGTTTTGTTCCCGTCTTTTGCCCTATGCTACCTGGGATCGGCTACAGCAGACCTCCGTGATCCTGTTCAGGACTAAGTGAGTTAAAAAATGACTGACTTGATTTGGAAGAACCAGTTATACAGCAATTAAAGTGCTTGGTAGATTATAAATAGGCATAGTTCACTGCTCTGTACATGAATTTTGGTTTAAACACCTTGCGCTGAGTAAATTTCAGTCGCAGTGAGGCAACTCAGGATGTTGTCTCAGAATGTTATATCATTAACATTGTCTGCAACTTAACAACAGCGAAACCATGGAATTGGTTATTGACTTTCACTGCACCAAAGAGAGTTTATGTTCAGTCACTAATCTGGGAGTGGATGTAGAGGTGGCACACTCCTCCAAATACTTGGGGGTCCACAGCAATGACAGGCTGGACTGGTCTCGGAACACAGAGGAACTATGTAAGAAAAGGCACAACAGTCCCTTTTCCTTAGGAGACTGTGATCCTTTATTGTAGGAAGTGACATTCTTCACATCTTCTACAACTCTGATTTTCTACACTGTGGTGTGCTGGGTTGGCAACATCACTTCAAGAGAGGCTCATTGAATCAACAAGCTAATTAAAAGGGCAGGCTCAGTTACAGGACTCACAGGCTCCTGGAAGTAGTAGTGAAGGAAAGAATTAAAACAAAACTGTGTGCCATTATGAATGGTGGTGCATTCTGTCTCTGACACACTAACACAAAGAACTTTCAGCCAACAAATCATTCAGCAGAAGTGTGTCACGAAACACTACTGGGGCTTCTTTATACTAACAGCAATATGCCTGCATAAGGCCTCACTGTGACTGTGCTAGCCAAGTCAGAACTTTCCTTTCTTTTCAATTTTCTTGCATTATAGTCATTCCAATGTACGTTCAGACCATGGCATGTGTGTATGTGTGTGTATATTATACATATACCTCGCTTCGCTTGCCAACCCCACGGCCTGCACTACGCACCAGTCACTTCACGTCTCTGCTGCTTGCATATGTGGAATTCATTTTCACCAAACAACACATCTTTTAATTCTCGCGGATAGGTTTCTTCATTGGAAAGAAACACTACTTTTCCCTAATGGCAACATGAATTAGATGATCTCTTTAAAGCCAAACACATACTTCTGTCATATCACCTATGTCCATATATTCAATTTCTTTTCATTGTTTCATTATTTCACTGAGTAATAATTTCCATTTGTTAGCACTAATGCGATCTTTACTATCAGCTTTTTGAGACTTTCGAATTTTAGTACTTTCATAATCACTAACCTGCTCGGCATGTGTATCGCAGCAATGTTTTTGATCTTCCTTATGACATTCTATTTTGTCTTTTATTTACAACCCTGCTTGGAGCTGAGAGCGCAGTAACTGTGTTTGACAATAAAATTCACACGAATAAGAAGTGATTGGACCGTGGGTGTGGTTGTAAATGTTTGAGAGGAGTGCAGGACTTGTCAAAATCTCTTGGCAAAAGGTCTCATCTCACGTGACCTGAAATTATCTCTCAGAAAGTCTCATCTCAGGATTTCCTTTAAAATATATATATATATACAGCCACACTGTATCTCTATATATAATCTTCATTTGGATCTTGATCTTTGTTTGTCCGCGAATGAATTAAAAGAAGAAGCACTAGATAGCAGTAGAGAGACAGCTAAGGCATAGGCATTGCATTAAGAATCTCCTCCAGGCTTATACTACTGAAGACTGTAGTACTCCAGTCACACTTCAAAACACAGACATTCAAACTAAACAAATTGTTGTGCTTTAAATTAACTAAACAGATCTTCATTTAGATCTTGATCTTTTGTTTGTCTGCGAATTCCACGCATGCGTAGACCACCTTCCAGTTTAGTACGTTGTTCTTACTCACGCACGTCAACAATGTGCCGGAATAACGAAGGGGTGGTGGACAGTGTTACGCTGGTTAGCTCCTCAGGCCTGGTTAGTTACGTTGTAGCCGGTGAGTGCTGTGCATCTCACAGTTGTACCGTGGCTTGCTCACATGTCAGTGAAGTGATCCTTATTTATGCTTTAATGAGCCTGGATACCTATGTGTCACCCATTTATAACCATTGCTCCGTGTATATTGCCACAAAGCAACCTGCGAGATGGGAGAAAGGTTGAGAAGAGATCGTGAGAGGAAACGACAGCGTCATGAAAACGAGACGCACTGTGAACGGACAGAAGCAGAAATGCTCCTATACCACCACATAATTATTACTCGATCAGTGATTCTGAGTAGGCCATTCCTATCGAATCAATATCCAAGGGTTTTCTTTTGTAATTTTGTTTCCCTTATAAAAAATCATAATGCTTTGCGACAAAGGGCCCAGTTCACGACTGGCAGCCGCGTTTAAACAGGGAGCCCTTCACACATAACTTTAACATGCGCAACGTAGTTGGGCGCACATGGCTAGTATATATATATTTAATTATGTATGTCTGCGGTGGGCTGGCGCCCTGCCCGGGGTTTGTTTCCTGCCTTGCGCCCTGTGTTGGCTGGGATTGGCTCCAGCAGACCCCCGTGATCCTGTAGTTAGGATATAGTTGGTTGGATAATGGATGGATGGATGGATTTTTTTTAATTTCATGTTTAATTAATTGTCTTGCTATGCACACAAATGTGTTATGTATAGTACCTTCTATCTCTTTTAGAAGATCATGTGATACTGCTTGGTTATATTTCTGAATAAAAACACATGAAGAGATCACAGTATAAATAAATACCATAGATAATGCTAGTTATTCAATCATAGCCAAATTAGTTATTTCAGAGTTTATCAATATGGACATATTTTGGAAAAATAATATGTGCAACCCATCTAATGTGATGGATCCAACAATGTACAAACCATCAATTCTGTTTGAATTACATCACACCCATGCACCACTGTTACTGTAGCTAATTCTTTTCACAAGCTGGAGAATGTTCCCTAATTATTATGCTTGTCTGGACCACTGTGACAAGAAAGGCTTGCAGCAAGTATACTAATTGAACTGTAACACCTGGTAAGATTATCACAAGCTGTTGCTTTTGATATTGGCATTGGGTTTGTGACATTGACTGATTGGTTCATTTTCTTCCAATCAGGTGCTGCCAGTTGGCTTAAATATTGTTATGACAAGACTCAAACAAGATGAAAGGCAGCTTTTGTAAGATTCATCTTTATAAGTGCAAGGACTGTCCAATGGTAAATATCATTTTTGGTATTTTTGATCTAATGTAACACTTTAAATATATGGAATTGGCTATAACATAATATAAATATAGTACTATATATTTATGTCATATTGATTATAATGCTTTTATTACTGTGCAAATGTTAATCACAAGAAATATATTAAGATTACTATGAACTCTTATTTTACAGTAGTTTTTTTCTAAGTATAATTAAGACATTTCATCTTTTTAATTTAATTTATGCTGTACAATCTTTTGTGTTATGGAATATAAAAATTATACAAACTGTTTAAAATATTTGGAAGGTAAAATAAAATTAACAGAATGAAAGTTAACACAATTTAAGATTCACCTGCAGAATCTTTCTTCCAACTTACAATTGTTAATAGCTTTGTGGCCAGGAATCCTGAAATGACCTATATAATCTTTTAATTTACTTTTTGGTTATAATGAGAAAGAATGTCACTCTGCCAGAGATCTAATGGCGTAAGGTAAAGAGAGAGAAAGAGAAAAAAAAAAGAAAAGAAGAAGTAAGGTAAGATCGTATCTTAAAAAGGTTTCAAGGGGAAAAGTCTCTGAAGTGATTGGAACAATGGCAGTGGGGAATGAAGATGTTACCATTAAAGAGCACTGCAGGTCGAAAGCCTGCAACAGATAATCCTAACTAGAAGATATTTAGCAAGGCACAACAACAGGCCATTTTGTAATACCAAAATACAGTAATCCCTCCTCGATCGTGGGGGTTGCGTTCCAGAGCTACCCGCGATAGGTGAAAATCTGAGAAGTAGAAACCATATGTTTGTATGGTTATTTTTATATATTTTAAGCCCTTATAAATTCTCCCACATTGTTAACATTATTAGAGCCCTCTAGACATAAAATAACACCCTTTAGTCAAAAGTTTAAACTGTGCTCCATGACAAGACAGAGATGACAGTTCTTTCTCACAATTAAAAGAATGCAAACATATCTTCTCTTTAAAGGAGCGCCGTCAGGAGCAGAGAATGTCAGAGAGAGAGAGAAAGAGAGCATGATAGAAAAGCAAACAATCAAAAAATCAATACGTGCTGTTGGGTTTTTAAGTATGCGCACCGCGTTAAAGCAGCCGCAAAGAAAGGAGCAATGTGAACGTAGTCTTTCAGCATTTTTTAGAGTAGCGTCCGTATCTTCTAGACAAACAGCCCCTCTGCTTACACCCCCTCCGTCAGGCGCAGAGAATGTCAGAGAGAGACCGAGAAAAGCAAACAATCAAGCACCGCTCCGGACATATATCATTGAGGAGTTTTATTTAATACGTAATACATGCTCTGATTGAGCAGCTTCTAAGCCATCCGCCAATAGCGTCCCTTGTATGAAATCAACTGGGCAAACTGAGGAAGCATGTACTTTAAATTAAAAGACCCATTGTCCGCAGAAGTTTGCGAACCAGCGAAAAATCCGTGGTATATATTTAGATATGCTTACATTTAAAATCTGCGAAGGAATGAAGCCACGAAAGTCGAAGCGCGATATAGCGAGGGATCACTGTAATGCTCAATACTTCTTCAAAAATGTTTACCATTTTGTTTTCATATTGTTTAGTTCCTGGATCTTGACTTTAAATAAGGTGGGGCCCATTTTTATGAAGGTAGGTTTGAGTTGAGTGCATTTCACACTGTTTATGTATCTTTAATTATTTTGTTTATATTTACATTTTGTCTAGTCATTTAGTTTGTTCTCTTAAGAGAAAACGTCTGCAGCTGCTGATCGACACATTTGCAAAACAAAAAACGCTGATGGAGAGATGCAAAAGGATTTAAGGCGGCCTGGGATTATGAGTTTTTTTCGTAGACTTCATGTATTCTAGTAATAAACTTATATGGTAACACGACAGAGTGGGCCTGGCTACATGAGTCAGAGTGTGATGTCACAGTGGCTATTTGCCCCCAGAAATGGGGACCAAGAAGTATACTAAAATAGTTCAGACTTTTTTGTTTCCATTCCTCTCTTGCTGCTTTTGAATATTATTTTAAGAGTTGAAGATGTATGCTTTTGATTAATTTATTTTATTCTTTCAGAAATATGGTTTGTACCAATTACAAGTTCATTTATTTAGGCACAAGCTCACCCTGATTGTGAAGATTCCTGGGACATACTTTCATGCTGGCTTTGTATAAGATTATACGATTCTTTTTTCACCATGTCCTGTATCATTTGTATCTCCTTGTGCCAATTTTACTGAAGTGACCTTTTTTATTGTGCCAGTTGGTCCTCAAAGGTGGCATCAGAGATTTTGGAATGTTTGTTGGCTTTAGGTGCAACATTGGTTGTGATAAAGCTTATACATTTCTCAGTTTTATTTAGGTGCAATTTGTCTTGATCGTTGACAGAATTATTATTTCATTTCTATGTGTAAAACAGGTTTCATAAAGAAAAACATGAAAATGGACGACAAAATAAAATCAAAAGTTTCTAATTTTGTTCATAAAATAATTAGGGTTGGGCAAGTTAATGTGTTATTATCACATTAACGCATTAATTAATTAACGCTGACAATTATTTTATCGCACGTTAATCCAGTTTTTGTTATTATTATTATTATTTTGAAAGCCTCAGTCTCACTAGCGATCGACAGAGATCAGTGATCTTCTTCATACATCGCTTTTCGATAGCTTTTGCTTGAAGAAAAGTTAGCTTTGTTGATTTAACCTTGATTCTCTGTGTGTGCATTAGTAGCAAAGAGCAAATGGCTTCTAAATCCATGGATGACTTTTTTCGTATTATCACTGAATTTTGATGCAAGTGATCTGGAGCTGTAGATCAAAAACGAAAGTGAGGTACTGGCATCAGCTGATTAGCCCAGAGCTGATCATGGTGCTGAACACGTTTGTGTAGCTGATGCACCTATGGTAATGTTCACCTGGAAGGACAGACACTTAAGATGACAGGAGGTACAAACCAGATGCCGTATCACTGCAAATGACACCCCCGCGCAACTGTCTCACAAAGGCAGTCAGCTAGCCAGCCCACTGTGCAAACAGATGTTTTATGTTGATTTATGTGTGAAACCATTGCTTTGTGTGCTTTTCAGAACACTGAGTTTTTTGGAAAAAATATTAGCCCGCAAAGAGATGCTACTGAACATAGGCTGTTTATGCTGCTCTCTGATAAAAGATTGGTTCAGATCTCCCTGCTGGTATCTGTTCAGATAAAAAAGAAAACAGATTTAGAAATGTTAAGTTGCTGTTGCTCGGAAGGTGCCTGTTATAATATTGTGATTGTGGCTCTGGATTCTGAGGGTAACTTGTTTTTCTATAACAAACTAGATAAAACATTAATGATCTGACAGTGGCAAATAGCTTTGGTTTGAGACTAACAAGAAATATTTTAACTGCTACTATGTAAAGGGAATACTGCTGTTAAAAGCACCTTATTTGTTTTAAGTGTTTGCAAACCAAATACACGCAATACACTACATTTGAGTTCATTATTGAATTATGCACATAACAATGTGATTGTTGTGATTGTCTGCGATTAATTAATCAAAAGCCATTAATTAAAAATTTGAATTGCTGCCCAGCACTAAAATAATCAATTTTCAGTGTGTGATAATGCTGTGCATGCATGGTTTACTGTTCTGCCAGACTAACCTAGAAAACCTCTCTGCTCTAATACTGCCCAAAGTAAACATCTGCTGCCATTTTAAGATTTTAGAGTGTTTTTTATTTCCTCATTCTTTTTGGTGAAATTTATATTTTCACATATGATTTTTTATTGTATGACTGATACTCTAATTCAGCACAAGGCTGGTTTCTCAGGTCACTTGTCTTGTGGCACTCCTGGGGCCTAATGTATTACACCATGCGTAGAAATCACACTATAACATGGCGTAAACACAAAAGCAGGAATGTGCGCACGCACAGAAAAATCCAGATGCAGGAACTGTGCGTACGTAAACTTCCAAGTTCTTCCACTACAAAAATCCCGATCAGCATGAAAAGTAACGTACGTGCACGCTCCTGCTCCAACTCATCCCAGAATTACGCCTCTTTGAATATGTAAATCAATATTAATAGCCCTTAAGCTCAGCTTTCTGTGAAAAGACAATGGCAAAATCACAAGGAAAAAATAGAACAATTTAAGCCAAGTAGAGGCAAGGAAAAACGTACTATTTGTTTAAACAGTGGTATAAACAAGAAAAGAAAGCTGATCGAAACTCAAAAGCTCAAGTTCACAAAGTCGCACAGTGCCCAAAATAAAAAAAGAGTCGCATATCAAAGTCACTGTGAAAAGGCGAGTTGTAGCCCACTGTCTGAATGTCATATGAAAGCTTATTAGGGTACAGAGAAAAAAACAGGCACACAGTGGGGAAAAAGCACGAAATGTCAACTTTAATCTCGAAATTTCCACTTTAATCACGTAGTTTATTTGGTCATTAAAGTAGAACATCATAAACTTAATCTTAAAATCGTTTAATTTACTATTTTCTCAAATCCCATCGTAACTAAAGTAGTATGTTAAATTCTTTGTTTTGTATTTGATTTTCTATGTGGTCTATGTGTGTAAATCACTACGTGCTTCTTAAACGGGCTTTCTCTACCTCCAACAGGACACATTACATTCATGATATTACAGCTCTCTGAATAACTAAAATACAGAGATGTATACGTGATATAATTTTCATGATGATAGGAGTTAAAGCATGTTATTAAACATGGGAACACGGTGGTGCAGTGATTGTGCGCGACCTTCGATAAAATAACTAATAATAAATAGCAGTGCTGCCTCTTTCAAACGTTCTAACCACCAATTACTGTCCTTCCTTTTCTTTCTCCAAATACCCAATCGCCACACAATCAGCTCTGTAACAGACGTTAAGCCATAACGCCGAACTTTTAAGGAACATTGAAATATCTTCGTAGTACATGTTTAATTATTCTCTCCTTCACGCCAGTCCCAGTGAAGCATACAGTGCGAGGCATGTAGGAACAATCCGTGAACGGAGCGCCAGATCCTTTGCTAGCGTAGCGACACCGTGTCCTTTAATTGTTAACAATATAGATTATTTAAATAAAATTCCAGTTTTATCTGTATAATAAACATATTTTGCTGCATTTCATCTTAAAAATGATATTGTCATCATATGTAAATACGCGCTTTATAAAGTTGCTCAGGTTCTGCAATATTATAACTGTATCGCAAGTTTACAGGGAGTTGATTGTACTTATAAGTACAAACAGTTCTACAAGGTGCAGTTGATGGACTGACTGAGTGCGTTTAGAGCTCTTGTGATGAAACTGTTTCTGAACCGTGATGTCTGTACAGTAAAGGTTTTGAAGCGTTTCAAATGTGAGAACCAGTTCAAATAGGAAGCATAACTGAGGCAGCGTGTGCTTGATGCTGTATACTGATAATTTTCTTTCCGATCAGCTGCTCCAAGTGGTGCAGTGAGAGTAATATGGAAAAAGATGATCCGCTGTGGCAACCCCTAACAGGAGCAGCTGAAAGAAGAAGAAGGAGATGCAGTAAGAGTAACAACACTAAAGCAGCTATGGTATTTAGAATAGTTTGACCATTCTGTGGACCATTATATTGTTATAGGTTAATTACACTCACATGCATTAAACTAATAAACAATATGCGCTTAATTTCAGAGTATTTATAAAGCCGCGTCAGTAATGTGGATCTGAAAAAGAAAGATAAACCACAGGGGAACAGTAGCACTGCTTTGACACTGGGTGCCACCAGTCTGCAAAACCGAGCGGAGAACTTGCGTATGACAGGGTATGAGGTACTGTGGAAATGTGTGTGGCAGTATGCCAAGTTTAGGTTTAATACATCGCGATTTGAACGTGAAAACGTTGTTACGCAACATTTCTGTGCATACGCACCATTTATACATGAGGCCCCTGGTGAGTGTGGATCATTTGATTATGTAATGGGTGCCATTTTATTTATAAACATTAGAACATTAGAACACTCTAGACGAGAAGAGGCCAGTCAGCCCAACAAAGCTCGCCAGTCCTATCCACTTGTTTCCTCCAAGAAAACATCAAGTCTAGTTTTGAAAGTCCCTAACGTCTTACTGTCTACCACACTACTTGGTAGCTTATTCCAAGTGTCTATCGTTCTTTGTGTAAAGAAAAACTTTGTAATGTTTTGCCATGTGTTGCTCAATCTTATCCTTCCTTCTTTCTTTCCTGTGATGCATGTTAAGCTTACTGGTAGTTGCTTGGATCTGCCATGTCACCCTTTTTATATACAGTAATCCCTCGCTATATCGCGCTTCGACTTTCGCGGTTTCACTCTATTGCGGATTTTAAATGTAAGCACATCTTAATATATATCACAGATTTTTCGCTGGTTCGCGGATTTCTGCAGACAGTGGGTCTTTTAATTTATGCTACACGCTTCCTCAGTTTGTTTGCCCTGCTGATTTCATACAAGGGACGCTATTGGCGGATGGCTTAGAAGCTACCCAATCAGAGCATGTATTACATATTAACTAAAACTCCTCAATGCTATAAGATATGCATCCCGCGCGGAGCTTGATTGTTTGCTTGTCTCTGCCTCTCTCTCACCCTCTCTGACATTCTCTGCGCCTGACGGAGGGGCTGTTTGCACAGAGGCTGTTTGCTTAAAAGATACTGACGCTCTTCTAAAAAAATGCTGCTTTATTGCGGTGCTCGGCATATTTAAAAGCACAAAAGCACACGTATTGATTTTTTGATTGTTGCTTTAATCTCGCTCTCTCTCTCTGACGTTCTCTGCGCCTGACGGAGGAGATGTGAGCAGAGGGGCTGTTTGCACAGAGGCTGTTTGCTTAGAAGATACTAACGCTCCTCTAAAAATGCCACGGGAAACTTAAAAAGCACAAGTATTGATTTTCTGATTGTTTGCTTTTCTTTGCGAGCGCTCTCTCTCTCTCTCCCTCTGAAATTCTCTGCTCCTGAAGAGAAGAAGATCTATTTGCATTCTTTTAATTGTGAGAAAGAACTGTCATCTCTGTCTTGTCATGGAGAACAGTTTAAACCTTTGACTAAAGGGTGTTATTTCATATCTAGAGGGCTCTAATAATGTTAACAGTGTGGGAGAGTTTATAAGGGCTTAAAATATATAAAAATAACTACACAAACATATGGTTTCTACTTCGCGGATTTTCATCTATTGCGGGGGGTTCTGGAACGCAACCCCCGCGATCGAGGAGGGATTACTGTTATGGGATAATATTTGCCATTTTCCAGTCCTTCAGAATCTCTCTAGTGCTCAGTGACTTCCTAAAAATATGCGTCAAGGGTTTATATATGTACTCACTAGCCTCCTTAAGAACACGAGGATAAATATTATCTGGGCCTGGTGATTGTTTGATTTCATCTTATTTAATCTGAGCAGCACTTCTCCCTCTACAATTTCCAAATCCCTCAGTACCTCCTTAGTAGTCACGTTTACCTCTGAGAGGTTGTCCACTTGCTCACCTGTAAACACCTCAGAAAAATGTAAGTTTAGGGTATCTGCTATTTCATTGTCTGTATCTTTCAATTCCCCTTTACTATTCCTGATGAACTTGACCTCCTCCTGAACTGTTCTTTTACTACTAAAATACTGAAATAATCTCTTGGGGTCTTCTTTCGCCTTATCTGCTATATTCCTCTCCAACTGTCTTTTAGCCTCCCTGATATCCTTCTTAATGGTTGCCCTCATGTTCTTATACGCGCTACGATAAATGTCAAAGTGTTACCTTATCTTTACAGTACTTTTCTTGAAACATTAGGCCTCTCATAAAAATGTTTAAAAAATAAGTTTTAATAATACTTTCAGGTTTCCAAACTTAGCTGTAAAATATGTCTGTTTTGCTCTATTACAAATGTGCACCCAATTGATTGCTCCCCACTTGCTCTTAGGGGAAACACAGATAACAATATACTCTTTGGGGTAACTATAAAGGTCCAATTAATTAATTATAGTATTACTTAACAATCATTTTTTTACTTAGTTTAGTGCCCACTGACATTCTGGCTGCCCTTTTCAACGGGTGCTCCTATACTTTACTACTCAGAAATATGTTAATAAAGTCTTGGATATGGCAAGCACTATAGTTTGCAGCACCTAGGACATTTTAGAGTCATTGGCATTGTCTGGAACCAATGCATACGGTAATGATTACAATTTAATTTAAGAGAATAAATCTCATTCAAAGAATGTGAAGCTAAAGACAGTTATTGAAGTTTAGCTGTTTGTATTTGGCACTGCTAAGGACCAGGTATTCCCCAACCCTTGACAGGCTAGTCTTTGAAAGGTGTTTCTGGGATCCTTGTTGTTTTCAGGTCTGTAAGAGTTGGAATACTATCCAGGGATTAATGTACAGTATGACATTACAGAACGAACACATTTGCTGCTGATCAAATCCTTCAATTTGATGATTCTGTTCTGCATGAGTGGAGGACACTGTGATAAAGTGTTTGAATTGCTCTAACCTAACCTAAGCTTTTCATATCTAAAATTTAGATCTACTTTTGGGAAAAACTTTGTCAAATTTAATGTTTGCTTTATAGCATTAGATATGAACTGTTTTTCTTCCCTGGTTAATAATTATAATAATACATTTCGATTAAAAAATAGCATTTGAACTGGGAAGACACTGAATTGCATTCTTCTGTTATAAGAAAACAAGTATTTAAAGATTTCCTTGACTTGGGACCTGCTCATTTTTAAATAATGTTTAGATCTTTTTGTTGCTGTATCTCTGTTTCAATAAATTTTCTCACATGGAAGGGAGCCTTCATGTGAAGCTACATTATGTGACTTTCACCACCAGTAATTAAAATTGAACATCTTTCAACTTGCCCACCACAGAGAATAGATGAGCATATTCTGTAATGAGATCATTAGCTCACACTAGTCATGCCTGGGTACACTTTGGGCTCTGTTGACTGCAGTGGTAGGCCTGCCAGTAGTATTGGCAATCTTTATTTCCAAATCAGAGACACCATTATAGCTGATTGAGGTATTGCTGCCACCTTTCAGTATAGTACATAGAAAATTGCATCTGTAAACATGAATTAAGGTTCAGCTATTGTTTTAAACTGGCCCTTTTCAGGCAGAGATGTACACTATACATAGGCAAAGATAAATTAATGGCTGCAGCTACCTTAGTGTCAGCCCCACTAGTTTGATTATTATGAATAATGGCTTTTACTAGAGATCTAGCCCTCTATGGACCTCTATCAGAAGGTGGAAAATAGCAATCAAGAATATTTTGAGTTTAAATATTTAAATTGAAGCACACATTTTAATATTTCAAATATTCGACACAACTATTTTGTTTATTATGTACTTCTGTCTCATGAAGTAAATCTTTACATATCTTTATGAGCACTCACAATTAGGGTAGCTTATGCTAATTCAGACATTTTACTTATTATTTGGCCGACATCTTTATCCAAGGTGACTTACAACATTTGAAAGATTATATATATACAAAGTCTCGTCTCACAGGACGTGAGTTCTTGATATTTTTTACTTTATAATTTAAAAACAGAATAAGAATCTGAAAATCTAACATCACATTAAAGTTCGATAAATTCTGAACAGAATGATACCAAACATATATATGTAGGTTTTAAACGTCACAAAAAATTTTAGCATAAAACGTGACTTGCTCATGGTCAGACAGTGTCATTAGTGGAATATGAACCCCTCCAACCAAGGTCTGAAGTACAAAACCTTAACACTAGAATTACCAAAGCCGACGAAAAAACTCATAGATCCGTCCTACCTTAAATCACTTCTCACCTCTCCATCAGCGTCTTTTGTCCTTTAAATGTGTTGATAAGCAGCAAACAGCAAGCAGTCTGCTATCACATTCCCCACTGACGCACAGTTTTCTCAGCTCAAGTCTGTTTACCTGCTTGTCAGTTGCTTGGAGTTGTATAGAGTGAGAAGTCAAGCAAAATCACACCTTTTATAAATGCTATATTGTTATTTGGAACACATGCATTTCATGTGTGTTCCGTGTCTACAGCGATCTATGTAAACACATTGTTAAAAAAGAAATGTTTTTCATGTTTTTAGTAATAATTGACATAATGTAGACATGAAGTTTATAATGTGTGAAGCCTGAAGTCCAAATATCAAAGAAACACTTTCACAAAAGGTACAAATACAACAGAACAAGTGCATGTAATGCCGCGAAAAGTGCTCACAGACACTTCAGTTCTCAAGCATTGGTATGAGAATGCAGTCAGACTTCTTTTTAGGGCACATACACCGTCTAGATGTTATTTATTTGGATTTATTTACTTACTTCCTACAGGGTGCAGAGCTATAGCGCATCTTTATGTGAAAACAGCAGTGTCAGATGGGGGAAGCAGGGGGGTATGGCAGGATCGTGAATGCGACTGAGAGAATGAAACTGAATAATAATAATAATAATAAAAAAGCTAACCTTTACAAGTATCATACATTTACACCGGCTGTTACAGACTGAAATCAAATGTACATTTTTATTCTAAAATAGTAAGAATAAAAGCAGCTGACTTCTCAAAAAGGACTCGTCGGGGATCGAAGTTTTGATTACCTGTCAAATGTTGATACTGTTACGCCACCGAAGCAGTCATAGTAAATGTGTTACAATGTCACACCCTAATGCATGTTGTTTTTCTGCAGTTATATTTTTAAATAAAAGCGCACTTGTTCTGTTGTGTTTGTACCTTTTGTGAAAGTGTTTCTTTGATATTTGGACTTCAGGCTTCACACATTATAAACTTCATGTCTACATTTTGTCAATTATTACTAAAACATGAAAAACTTTTCTTTTTTAACGATTTGTTTACATAGATTGCTGTAGACACGGAACACACATGAAATTCATGTGTTCCAAATAACGATATAGTATTTATAAAAGGTGTGATTTTGCTTGATTTCTCATTCTATACAACTCCAAGCAACTGACAAGCAGGTAAATAGACTTGAGCTGTGAAAACTGTGCGCCGGTGGGGGATGTGATAGCAGACTGCTTGCTGCTTATCAACACATTTAAAGGACAAAAGACGCTGACGGAGAGGTGAGAAGCGATTTAAGGTGGGACGGATCTATGAGTTTTTCCGTAGGCTCTGGTAATTCTAGTGTTAACCACTACACTAAAAGCTGTCACCTCTTACTGGAGTTGAATTCCAATCTCGAGAACACAAACTAACCATCAAAGCCACTATGCTATTCAACCAAAGTTCTCTGGTGTCATGTAGACAAGACTCGTCTAAGAGGCCCTGGCTAACCCCCCTCAAATCACATAGAAGTGTAATGGAAAGTCCAGATTGGCTGTTTTCCAAAGTACCCTTGTGGGGCCTAAACAGATTGCCCTCTAGCAGCCTGGTAAACCTCAAAAATAGTAACAGGATTTCTCCAATTGAATACAGAAGCTTGATTGACCCCCTGTTGTGATCATAGTATCGCCTGTTGATTAATAAGGTGTCACACATGCGCATCTGGGAACCATCTTCCTGGCAATACCATCCTGGAACTAAAGAGTGTGCTGATGCTAAACCTTATCTTCTCTTTTCTTCTCCACAGCCAAGAAAAAGTGCCTAAGATTGACAACTGATCCTGTCCGAGAAAATTTGCTCCTTCCAGTCCCCAGAATATAAAGCCAATTTGCTCAGAAGGTGGCATCAGATGTAGAACTGTCTTTTCCAGAGGACAGGGCTCCTAATGCGAACCGCTGCCAGGGAAAATGACAACTTAATGATTTATTTGCTTGAGCCATTTGCAGCTGTGTTTTTAGTCATTATTAAATGGAGCTACTAGGGCGGTGCCCCAGCCTTCTTTGGCTTCACAAAGTCATCTGCCTGCTCAATCACTATATATATATATATATATATATATATATATATATATATATATATATATATATATATATAGTGAAATCTGTGAGACCCTTTGAAACCCTCTCCAACAGCGAAATATGGATGACACATTTGTTGAAGATTGCTTGTCTGCTGTCAAGGCAACTGCAAGTTCATGGTGCCACCAAGGTAATTACAAGTTTGCAGCCTCGGCATATAACACACCCGTCAGAAGATGGTTGATGCAGGAAAAAATTTAACATGGCTACTGACTTAGCCTACTCTTTTTTTTCTGTCTCTTCCCCTCCAGGATGACCCAATCTCTGCTACTGATCTGCAGTCATTGGACTTACCTGATGAGAAGGACTATCTGTTCCTAAACTGAAGAGAGAAGTCAAGGCAGGACAACTGATAACATCACTGCTTGTTTGTTGTGTCTGTGTATATTGAAATGGTAGCTCCCATTTCAAGAATTATCCTGGTTGTTGCTGTTTTTTATGTGAATAAAACTGGTTTTCCTGAAGCCTTTAGACTCAGCATCATCTTTCGGGTGCAAGACGGGGACTTGTGCGTCACAGTATATATTCATACACCTTCTTTATTTTCATGTCTCCAAAATCTGTACTAACCCCTACTTTCTCTGCTGTTTTCTTTCCGGTTTTCTGTGGTGGCCATCTGCTCCACCACCACCTGATCAAAGCACCGTGCAGTCCCTACATTGATGAATTGAGGGCCAGAGGGCCACATGACCACCATCATCTTTCTTCCACATGAAGAAAACCATGAGGACTGATTAAATCATTTATGTTGGGTAGAATGCCTAGTTGGGCGTGGGCGGTCTTGTGGCCTCGGAACCCCTGCAGATTTTGTTTTTTCTCCAGCCATCTGGAGTTTTTTTGTTTTTTTCTGTACTCCCTGGCCATAGGACCTTATTTTACTCTTTGTTAATTAGTATTGCTGAATTTTTTTTGTTTTTTTCTTTCTTCATCTTGTAAAGCACTTTGAGTACATCATTTGTATGAAAACCTGTTATATAAATTAATGTTGTTGTTCTTCCACATGCCAAATCTCTCTTCAAGATTCTTTCCTCACCCATTCTTTTATCCTTCTCAAGTTATTCTTCTTCTCCTGAACCCTTCTTCGGTTTCATCATTTTCCTTTTCTCTCATCCAGCAAAGGCTGTTACTATTAGCCTACTTTTGGAAATATCCTAGCCTTGTTACTCCTTCAATCTTTATTCTGTAATTTTGAACTTTCTGCCTTCTGGATTACCAGCTCTCCCAGATGTACTATCCAAAATTGACTTTCTACTGTGTCATTAACCAAGGGCTGGCTGGAGCTGATCTACGATGTGCTTTATTTCCTTTTCACTTCTCTTTACCACATTTTGTCTCATTGCTGCAGGCTCTGATCTGTGGTGTACATAAACAGTTCTCCATCACTTTTATATGTTTTTTTCTCTCCACTCTCTGGAAGGTGGAATGAAGGAGCGGTTGAATTGCTGCAATGGACACTGATGGGAAGGGGCAAAGTCCTTTTAATATTTGATTTATATATTTATAGGTATTTGAACACACTTATCCTTAATTCCAGTTCTCACTTACTTCTTTTCATTAATAATAATTTTATCACACAAAAAAAAACTCATGCGTTGTTTGCAGCAGTTTACTCTTGTTGTTACACATGCATACAATATGAGGATTCCATAGGGTTGCCAGACGTCCTTTATATACGGGACATGTCCCATACTTGATCATTTTGTCTCCTGTCCCGTACTGACCTTTCAGGGACACCCAAATCTCTCGTATTTAGTTAATTTTCAAATTTTGTAATAAAAATATATATTTTTACTACCTTCTTACAGTACTTAGATGTAATTTTATAAGTAATTATACTTTCTTTTCTCAGATTCTCTTGATGAAAATAACCCAAATGTAACAAGGAAACTAGTGTTTGCTGCCGGTTTGCAACTTGTTCATTTGCTATGGTTGGCTGGGGATGGTGACATGCACTTTCACCATTTTGCTCTCCAGCTGTGCTGCTGTGCAGTTCTGTATCAGCATGGCAACATACAGTGACTGTTAACAATGTGTGTTGTTACTACTTGCCACGTCCCACTTTTTTTTGTAACTGCCTGTATTAAATAATAATAATATTTCTCTGTTGTCTGTAGTAAATAAATATTTTCAAATGATTTCACTTTTACAGAATTTTTTAGCTTGTATTAAATAATTTTCAAATGATTTTACTTTTGTTTTCCTCATAACCCATTAAAATCATTTCTTTATGTTTTTAACTTATGTCTCTACTTTTATATGATATATTTGTCTGGGTGTGTAGGGAGCATGTATACATTTATATATTTGCAGCTGGAGATCCACAAAGGGAGAAAAAAAAAATGAATCACGTATCATAAAGTAGTTTTTATTCCTGAGCTTTCAGCCATTTGTATATATATATAGTATATACAGAGAGATTTTAAGAGTGTCCCGGATTAAAATTTTTCTAATCTGGCAACCCTAGGATTCCATATATTGCGATTTCTACTCTTTCACTACCTTACCAATCTAGCCATGCTTCCTCTCATACTTTATAATAACATGGTGACTTTGGTATAATATTGACCCAATGTAAGTTATGCAAAACCACTTTTAACATCAGTTTCTTTCTCAGAACTGATTGCTTGGGAGAATGTTTAACTAAAGATGTGTCTAGGAAACATACAGTCCATGAACTGAATTACCTGCACTAAAAAATTTGTGTTCATCTTAAAGAACTGAAACCATGACCGTATTAACACAGCTACTACTATTACTATTATTGCTTCTAGCTTCAAGTTTCAGAGTCCCCAAAAGTAAACAGGATGCATCTATACTGGACTGATATAGCTGTGAATAACAAGCCTGTGTAATTTTACTTTTATAAGAAGCCTAAATTTTTAGGGTTTCTGTGAGAGAAGGTGTTCAGTGTTGGGGGAGTCTTTGTCAGCCATCATTCTTGTTACTCTCTTTCCTCATCATAGTGGTTGTTACATTTTGCTATTGAGATTCCTCTAAGCATCGCTTTCTGTCCACCTCTAGGACATTCATCTAACACCTTAACTTTGTTGTGGCATTGTGTTTGCAAGCATCACACACTCAGCTTTGTTCTGTAATAAATAAAATTAAGTTATGCATTTTAATAGAATTGAAAAGAGATTGGTGACATGTTGGTTGGACATGCAAGTAAAAATATCATTGTACGCATTATATCACTAAAACTACTACTAGTACTATTACTACTACTACTATTACTGTTGCTGATAATATTAGTCCAAAGTCATTTAAAAATTATTCTTCAAGCAGAATTATATGAGTAATATTCCATAAATGGTTTTAAGCACATGTACAATCAATAACAGAAGGTATATTTGAAGTGTATATTGCTATTATGGTCAGAGATATCTAAATTTCCATCTTTAAGGGTCCATGGACTAGACCACATAGAACAGATGTTGTCTTAAGGCAACAAACCAGAAACAAGCACCATCTGGTGGATTGAGCTGTCATTTTCAGAACTTTCCCTCTGGTGATCATTTTTATTGCTGCATCAAAATGGTCATTTTGGCATGTTTTCCATACCACTGGCCCACTCATCATTCAACAGTTTATGACATATCTTTTGTAAATTTTATCGAATTAAATAAAAAAATCAAATGTTTAATGTAAAACATTTTGATGAATTGCCGTAACGAAACAAAAATGAAAAAAGTTATAAAGGCTTACAAATAAATTCTGCTGTTTTCTTCTTGGGTTTACACATAACGAATGGAGAGAGGTGATTTTTTCATATAATATTCTAAAATTTTCTCAGTTAATCATTTTACCTGACATCAACGGCATCCTCCATGACAGTCATGTCAGTTTTACATTTTGCTGATGGGTTGATAGCTAGTTCTGCTGGAGGAATTACAAAACTCTTGCTGAGTGGCAGCCACATTCCTTCCTCCAGAGTATAGGTAAACCTAATAATAAAAAAAAGTACAAGGACATAAACAAGTAGTTAACTGAAATTCTGTCTCATGGTATGTCATGCATTGATTAATAGTTTGACATCCATCCAGTATGACATAAATTTTCCATGTCTGAAGAAAAATATCTGATGTATTTTGAAGAGAAAAAGAGTGCCACCTGGAAAGATCAAATTCCTCATTTTTAATTAAAACATTTACAGCTAAATACAAAGGATGATATAAATAAGCAATTCACTAATTTCAGACTACAAAGAGTAATTCAACCTGGAAAGAAAGGCAAAGATAAACAGCTCTACTGTATCTGATTGAATGGAATCTGACTGTTGCAGAGGTAAATGTTAGACTATGACATATAAAGACATCTACAGTGTACTACAGAAAGTAGGCAATGCTGAAACTAGTGTGTAGCTGTTTGTAACACTTGTGAGGAAAATGAAAACAAGAGAAATGAAACTGTTTAATATAACTTCAGGTATTACCTGGATTTGGTCATCCATAATGCTCTTATCTTTATTCTCACAGTAGTCTCTTATTGTATATTGCAAGAGAGAATGGTTAGAATGAATAATGAGAACAAACTCTTGGGCTGAAACAAAATAATATAAGGTTCCCAGCAATGGCACATAAAGGTTAACCATGGTAACACAAACCAACAGCAAAGTAAGTAATCGAATAATGACAGTTTTACTTATAGCCCTAAAGAACACGCATATTTCCTGCAATACACATGCATCGTCACAATAAGCTGGGAAGGGAGGAGGGCAATTTCATTAAAAAAGACAGGGTGTGCCACCTAGGAACTCCAATAGGATCACATCAGATAAAGAAACCTCCAAAAATTGCTTAGCTATGTAGTAAAGGGTATTTAAACAGTCCTTCTCAACTTCAATTAAGGCATTGTGATAAAAGAAATTATCCTTTTAAAAGTTCAGCAATCTTTTCTATATTCTGGTAGTTCAAAGCACATTCTGCTCTCGGATGACTGCATTTTAATTTATATTTAGTGTGTGATAACAATTTATTAGACACCATATGTAGTATTTGTCTTTTGATATTAAAAAACAGTGCTAGCAATATAGTTTACCCATAAAGCATATTAGAAATATTATCTTTGCATTTTTGATACTCGCGGTGCACTTATGGAAATTCTGACCATTAAGAATATGCATTTTATTAAATTTACATCAATAGCTTAAGCACAAAGATAAAACTCAGCAAAATGACAAAAAAATTAAGAAGCCAGTAATTAATTCTGGAACCTGCAACATTCTTAATGCCAATATAGAATGGAGGCAGGTGTGACATAATCTAAGTCTGAATGAGGGAGGCAGTCTGTTATAGGGTTGAAAACATAACTGCATGGGGTCAATTCTGAACCACAAATTAACTCAACAGACTCAACAAATCTGTGCAGATATGGAAAAGATGAGTAAATTCCACACAGATGTGTGAGATTTGGATTCAATACAATACATTGTGGCCCGGTTGGGATGCCTCTTCTTTATACGGTCCAGGGAAACAAGCATGGACTGAACTGGAATGCTAAATGGCAGCCTCCCTGGGTGGCAGTGGTGCCTCGCATTCCTGCAGGGCTCCATGGGAG
Organism: Polypterus senegalus; assembly: GCF_016835505.1. Taxonomy (NCBI): domain Eukaryota; kingdom Metazoa; phylum Chordata; class Cladistia; order Polypteriformes; family Polypteridae; genus Polypterus; species Polypterus senegalus. The sequence goes on along the minus strand of NC_053167.1, from coordinate 84,774,451 downwards.
ATGGAGTTCTCTACAACCCTGTTGGGGTCCAGGGGTGCCGCCAGGGGGCACTGTAGTTGTTCCTGAGCCCATGTGGGCGGCTCTTCCACCACACCCGGAAGTGCAGCTGGAAATAGGTCGTCGAACACCTGGAGCACTTCCAGGTGGGCTATAAAAAGAGCCAGCAGCCACCACTCCAGGAACCAGAGTCGGGAGGAAGGAGGCGAACCTTGCTGAGGAGGAGTGGAGGAGAAAGAGAAAGAATAAGAGAAGGAAAGTATTGAGATTGTGCTTGTGTTTGGGACTGTGTTGTGTACTTATGGGAATGGAGAAGATGTTGCCCACAAGTGAAGAAACAAAAATAAAACTTTTGTGTTTTTATAAGTGTGCCTCCTGCGTCTGTCTGTGTCAGGTTAAACGCTGGTATAGCGCCATCTACTGTCAAAACATATATGAGGCAGTAGTGCTAACCACTGCTCCACCATGCCTGAAATAAGTTATATTTTCACTTTAAACATTAGGCTAGATAAGCCACTTACAAAATGTATACCCATAAAAATATCTCATTTGCTCTGTCACAAATAAAGCTTCCTCATTTCAAAACCCACACCCTGCAACTGTCTGTGTGGAGGTGGCATGTTCTGTTTACATCTGCTTGGTGGGTTTTAGTCCAGATACTAAAATTTTCCTCCCACATCTTCACTAGATTCATTGCCCTGGGTGTGGCTGTAAGTGAGCCCTACGATGGACTAGTATGTCATGCAGGGGTTAGTTTCTGCCTTGAACCCAGTGCTGCGATTATATTCTTCTATGTCCTGGATTAGGGAGGTTTAAGAATGTTATGTTATGTAGAATTTCTTAACATCAGTAACAAACATCTATATATATAAAATTCTTTTCGCGTTTAAAACGGAAATTGCGTATGACCACGCAAAACGGAAATTACGTAATACCACAGAACATATTATAATACAGGAACTTATCACTTCATTTGTGGATGGCATTTTTAAATCATCTTTACGAATTGTCATTATTTTTGTGAGAGTTATTTTACTGATATTGAAAAGAAGTAAACACAAACACTCCGATCTATCCCATAAAAGTGTGCCCCGCGTCACCCTCTTCCAGCCCACCTCTCTGGACTCCAGCGCTGAGCCGTCCAGCGCCAGGCGCGTTCTGACAGAGAAGTTTTATTTATTCGTCCAAGTGACTGTCTCGGAAACTGACACATTCTAACTTTTTTTTAATTGGCAGTACTTGATAGAAGGGATGAAGAAAACAGCTTTGCGTCTTTCTACTTTTTAACTGCGTCGAGCTGTAGAAGACGGCGAGGGGTCGTGACAACAAAATGGACGCTGGAAGGTGTGGAATGTTGGGTTGCTCTTCTGGGTTGACAGCTTTGCAGTTTCGGGCAGCGTCCTCTCTTCTCACACTGTTTGTGACACTTCAAGTGCCTCATCAGCTCCCTGGACAGTGGAAATCTTTGCGAATGAGTGTAATCTGCGAAATCGAAGTGTGTCTCTCTTGGTAAATTGCAGTGCATGGCTACTTACTGTCAATTAAGGTGAGTTCGGGTCACTAAAACCCCACAACATTCAATGTTGCTTTTGTGATGAATTCTTTTAAGAAGATGGAGGGTTTACATCTAAGAATATGTACCGACCTCTTCATGTAAATTATTGGACTTGGGAATTGTTTGGACCTTCTGCCCATTAAGCATGGAAGGGCAGCATCCACATTTCTCAGAATAATTTTTCTCTTAAATCACAGGCGCGTAGTGCAAGGTTGTCAAGCAGGTAGTTTACCCGAAACCACTGCAGTAGTACTCAATGTATCTTTACTTCTTAAATGTTAATGCTTTACTGTTTAATGATTTATACACTTCTTATATGTTCTTCAAATTATTTTATCAAAATGTTTTACTACTTAATAACTTATTTTATAAATACTACATTTTATTTTTTTCCCTTGCACTCAGTGTGCGAAGCCACTGGGTAATCAGCTAGTTCTACCTAAAATACTTTGTACTAACAACTTTGCTAAACAGGGCTTTCAGAATACAAAGATTAAAATTAAAGAATTACATAGATAGAATATAATTTGTCTACAGAGGAAACTGTGAATTTCTACAGGAGCTCTTTAAATAAATAAATAAATTCAAAAAAAAAATAAATAAACACTTTGGTCTAAACACACACCGGAATGACTACAAAGCTTGAAAATTCAAAAGAAAGGAAAGTTTTGACTTGGTCATCACAGCCACAAGGAGGTATTATGCAGACGTATTGCTGTTGGTATAAAGGAGCACCAGTAGAGTTTCTTGGAACACTTCTGCTGAATAATTTGCTAGCTGAAGGTCCTAAGTGTTAGTGTGCCACAGAGGGGATGCACAGTATTGTTCATAATGGCACTCATCTTTGTTTTAATCTTCTCTTTTGCTGCTACTTCCAGGGAGTCCAGAGTGCATCCTATAATTGAGCTTGTCCTTTTAATTAGCTTACTGATTCAGTGGGCCTCACTTGAAGTGATGTTACCAGCCCAGCATACCACAGCATAGAAATGTGCATTAGTTCCTCTGAGTTCTGAGACCAATGCAATCTGTCATTAACACTATAATTAAAACAGCCTATGAAAAAACTCGTAGATCTGTCCCACCTTAAATCGCTTCGCACCTCTTCAGCATCTTTTGTCCTTTAATGTAGACTCCTAAGTACTTATTGGAATGGACTACCGCTACACCCACTTCATGAACAGTGACTGGACATACAGGCTCTTTGGTGCAGCAGAAGTCAATGACCAGTTCCTTAGTTTTGAGAATAAGTCTGCAGATCCTATGCCCATGGAATGGACTAAGTCATTTGGGAAGACAGATCAATAGATGTTAGGATAATTAGAAACAGTTGTGGAGCCGACCCGGACACAGACAGGCGGACATGTTCTTAATCACCACCACACGTTTATTATTTACAATATTTACAAATTATTAAAGTCACTCAGACTCAGTTCGTGCACAATTACCTCAACACACAGTCCTGGCCACACAAATGCCTTCTCTTCGGGTCGCCTCCACACTCTCTTTTGCCTCGTCCTGCTTCCACCCGACTCCAGCCCTGAATGAAGGGAGACGGCCCCTTTTATATTCTCCCGGATGAGCTCCAGGTGATTCCCGACACTCCTTCATTGGCCACGCCCCAGCGTGGCGGAAGTGCCGGCTGTTCTACGGCAGCTCTCCGGGCGCCCTTTTAATTCCTCCCCCCAGCACTTCTTGGTGTGGCGGAAGTGCTGAGGTAACAGGTCCCCAAGGCATTGGGGCACCTCCTGGCGGTGAGCATGGGCCCCTACAGGGTGGGGCTTCCATGCCCTCAACCCGTGGCCCACAAAGCAACAAGGAAGGCGGCCTCCACGTGATCCAGGGTGGGCATAGACCCACATCCGGTCCCTCACGGTGTCCCGGCCGGGTCATTTCCCCTGGCATCCCTGACACAGTAAATAGTCCTGCACAACTGAGCGTGCATGAGTGTGACCTGTGATGTACCATCATGCTACCTTAGGTTGACCACAGTGAGTGCTGCAGCGTACTGTGACTCGGTAATTTACTGGTGAATGCATGGACTTCACCCCAAGTGCTTAGGTTGGTGCAGGATAACTCAGTGTGGATTATATGACAGAAAAAAAATATTGAAAGATATTGAAATTCTTAGATGAAAATGAAATGGTTTGTGCAGTGCTGCAGTAGACCTTTGTATTTGAATCCATGTCTTGATTTTATTTATGCTCCAGCAATTCCAATATGAGGTTTGCACCAAGAAACTATTTTTTCCCTTTCACTCCAATACTCTCTTTCTCATCCAGTTTATCATTACACCTCATAAGTGCAAAATCATCTGAGGATTTTCACAAGTGACACGACCTGGTGTTATATTTAAAGTCTGAGGTCTACAGAGTAAAGAGAAAAGGTGACAGGACTCTTCCATGCTGTGCTGTAGTGTTGCTCACATCTGTATGAGAAACACGTTCCTTGAGCCTCACAAACTGTAGCCTGCCTGACAGATAGTCCATTATCCAGGACACCACAGGCTCATCCACCTGCATATCTCTGTGTTCCCCTTCAAAAGGGATGGCTGGATGGTATTGAAGGTGCTGGGCAAATTAAAAACATAATTCACACAGTGATGCCAGCTTTGTCCAGGTGAGAATAAGTCCACTCCAATCCAATCTTTGTCCGATAGGCAAATTGTATGAGTCCAGGTGGTCTACCACAAGATGACTCATATAGTCTACGATTAGTCTCTCCAAGGTCTTCAAGATGTGAGACAAAAGCGCCACTGGTCTGTAGTTATTAGGTGAAGAGGCGTCTGCCTTCTTTGAAACAGGAACAATGCAGGATGTTTTCCACAGCAGTGGCACTTTCTGAAGCCTTGGGGACAAACTGAACAGGTGACAGAGGACTCCTCAAAGTTGATCTGCAGAGGCCTTAAGAACTCATGGACTGACTCTATCTGGTCCTGCAGCTTTTCTTTCATGTACCTTCCTCAGCAGCCTCTTTACTTGGTCTTCAGTTCAGTGCACACTGTATTCAACTTACAAATATAACCAGATATTTTTCCATATGGCAGTTACTTTTTTCTGGCATTGTTCTACACTATTTTAGGTAAACTACTTTGATTAAAAAATATATTGTTAGAGTGCACAGACACCATCAAATGTCAGTTCAAAATTATGCACCCATTCATTTCTGACCTGATTTTTCTGTTCAGAATGATATATGTGAATTATGCAAATTACAGGCAAGTAGAAAAGGTTTAAAATCTATTTATTCATTTCAATCATCTGTTTATTCTGTTCCGGTGCCTTGAGTTAGAGCCTTGTCCCAGCTGACACACAGCAGGGTGCAAAGCAGGGTCAAACCCTGATTGTGAATCAAGTCAGCATCTCAGCAGTGACAATTATAGTAATATTAAAGGCGTCAGGAGCAATATGCAGCAAATGCTCCCATTTAATTGTTTGCAATTATTAGTCATAACCGCTGGCATATAAAAGCTGATATGAAGCACTAAAAAAATAACTGGAGGAAAAAAGTGATACAAATTGTTTTTTTATTATAAAATGAATTAATATTTAAAAACAGCTATTACATTAATACTTTGTGCTTTTCTTTGTGTATTAATTTTTAACAGCAACTTTAAATCTGCAAATAGTATTGTATCATTCCTTGTATAGTATACTTACATTGAAAAAAAGTATTTGGGGTTTTGTGTATTTGTATGTTGCTGCAGATTTTCAGATTTTATAACAATGATGATTCCTAAATAATATTTTAGCATACTTTAAAACATCTGCTTTGTCATAACAGACTACCAGACTAACTATTTCAGTCCCAGAAGTAAAATAATCAACCATAGAATTAGTAAGAAAAGCTATTAAGGCTTTTCTATTGAGAAGCTGAAGTCATTATAATGCAATATTTTACTCTTGGGATACTAAGCAAGTTTAATTAAATAGTATTTGCAAAAGAGTAACATAAATGAGTTATTGCCACTGTGAATAATATATATGTCATGCTCAAAAAAATTAAGAGAACACTTAAATCACACATCGTATCTAAATGAAGAAAATACTCAAGTGGAAAATCTTTACTGAGTAATACCTTGTAATTAGTTGAGAACAAAATGATGAAACAAAGGTCAATGGAACAGAAATCAACAACCCATTAAGAGCTGGATTCAACATCACACTGAAAATCAAAGTCAAAAATTGAAATCACAGATCCAACTTGTGTGAATTTCATCATGGCAACTCATAATGTGATTCAGTAGTGTGTATGGCCCCCATGTATCTGTATGCACTCCTGACAACATCTGGGCATGCTCCTGAGGATCTCCTCCCAGACATCAGTATATCAGTAAGCTTCTGGACAGTCTGTGGCACTACTTGGAGGTGTCAGATGCAGCGATACATAGTGTCCCAGAGGTTCTCATTTGGATTTAGGTCTAGGGGACGTGTGGGTCATTTTATAGGTCTCCTCCTGCTCCTCCTCACACAATGGAGCAGATGCTAGTCCTACCGCTGGGTTGATACCCTCCTATGGCCCTGTCCCACTGCCCTCATGTAACAGTTGGCCTTCTGCATGTTCATACAGCCAACCTTCTTGAAATGACACTTATGGATGCGCCACCCTGGAGGAGCTGGATTGCCTGTGAAATCTGAACTGCCTGCAGGTGCTGTCTCAAGGCTGCCAGCAGTAACAAGGACATTAGCAAAATGCAAAACTAGAGAAGAATCAGCTGGGAAATATAAGGAGAGAACAATTGTCTGTGGCCTCCACCTGTAAAACCATTCCTTTTTTGGGGGGTGTTGCTTCTCTGGTGCAACTCTTGTCGCTTTCAATTGCACCAAAGCAGATGAAGTTGATTCATAATCGCTTATGATTCCGTACTGGCCAGAATGATATTGCTGAAGCTTAACTGACACATGGTGTTAGACTATAATTATTAAGTGTTACCTTAAGAAACTTGTACCAGTATTTAAAAAAGAAATAACAAAATATTACACTTCTTTGTATGCTATACACTTTATTATGCTTTTCATTTTCCTAACATTATGTTTTTTGTATTTTTGTTGGCTATCTTACTGGTTGCATTTGGAATACATGTCACATTTGACTTAAATGTAAAAGAATGCTTTATGAAAAAAGTTATGTTTTACAAATAATAGAAGATCTTAACTATTGAACAAATGCATGTTTTATGAACCACAGCAAAAAAATCCATTTTCTCTATCAATTTACATAAGGTATGAACATATCCAAGCAATCATTGGGCACAAGGCAAATACAACACTTGGACAGTGTGCCAGACCATCACAGGGTGAACACACACACACATGGATGTGCACAGCCTGGGGGGTCAATTTAGCTTTACCAATCCACCTAACATGCATGTGTGTGGGAGGAGACTGGAGCACTCGGAAGAAACCCATGTCGACAAGGGGAGAACATGCAGACTGCACACTAAAAAATTAAGACACTAAGATTAAAAAAAAGAAAACAAAAGCTTTCCAAACCTCATATTGGAATTGCTGGAGCCTAAATAAAATCAAGACATGGATTCAAATTTCAGAATTTAATTGTATCTGGTCCCTTACCAAGATTATATAGAGGGGATGTGATTTATAGCAGATTGCATTCCTTTCACTGCTGGCTAGAAACCTGGTGTGCAAATAAAAGCAAAGCATTTGTAAACAATTGGGATGATTTTTGGGAAAGGCCTGGATTTTTCAGAAGAGATGGTCTTCATCCTAACTGGAGGGGATCTTATGTATTATCCCAAAATATGGCAGCAAAACTGCCTGGTTGACTGATTAGAGCACCATCCAGGCCGCAGTCATGTGATCTTAAATCACAGGCTGTTGTTTATCCCACCTGTTATTTTCCTGAACCTGTTACCCATAATCCCTGTTGTGGGGCATCCAGTAAATTTAGTCTTGATACAAAAGGGGCATCTGTAATAGAAATTTACTTCAAATTAAAATAAAAAATATATCAGCAGTTCAGAAAGAACCATGCAGTTTTAAATGCTGTTTATTGAACATTCGCTCTCTTGGCACTAAAGCTGTTTTGGTAAATTATATTATATTAAGTACAAAATCTGATCTGTGTCTTCTTACTGAAACCTGGCTTAGTAAATGTAACACTGTTCCCCTAGCTGAGGCGTCACCAGATGGATACTCATTCCTTCATAAGTCTAGAGATTCTGGTCGAGGAGGAGGCCTTGGAATAATTCATTGTAACGAAATGCAAATCACTTCTAAAAATTTAGGCAACTTTACATCCTTTGAGGCATTCATTTTAAATATTAAAACAGATTCCAACACAATTATAGTGCTAGTCTACAGACCACCAGGGCCATATTCATTGTTCATGACTGAATTTAGCAACCTTCTATCTGAATTGGCTATAAATTATGATCACGTAGTTCTGATGGAGGATTTTAATGTACACATTGATGTGGAAACTGACACTTTTAGCAAATGTTTTACTTATTTGTTAAATTCAGTAGGATTTTGTCAGATTGTCAAAGGTCCAACTCATAATCATAACCACACATTAGATTTAATTATAACTTACAAAGTTGAAATTCAAAATTTAAATATTACTCCATTAAATGTAGTTATTTCCGATCACTTCTTAATTACATTTGATTTAGTTCTGCCCATGCCAATGCACTCACAGATTAAAACAAAGACATCTAGATTGTAATTCTGCTTCAAAATTTATAGATACCTTGAGTAAGTCGAGTGTAATTGTGGAAAACCATTTAGATCAGTTAACATCAAATGTAAACGTGGAAAACAATTTAGATCAGCTAATATCACATTATAATGTGACCTTGAGAGATGCTCTGGACACAGTGGCTCCCCTAAAACAAAAGTGATCAAAGCACATAGAAACTCTCCCTGGTTTAATGAAAATACTCGAGCTCTTAAATTAGAGTGTCGAAAACTGGAGCGCAGATGGAGAACAACAAAGCTACATGTCTTTCAAATTGCATGGACAGAGAGTGTTAAAAATATAAAAAGCCCTCTTTAAAGCTCGCTCAGAATACTATTCTACATTAATAGATAGCAATAAAAAAATCCTAGGTACTTTTAGAAGTGGCTAAATTAACAAATGGCAATTCAGATCAACAGTGCAAAATACCAACAGATATTAGCAGTACAGACTTTATGAACTTCTTCAATGAGAAAATTAAAAATATAAGATCCCAGATCTCAGCATCACAGTACAAACCAAATACTAGCTTAGCAGACCCTGCACATTGCATTCAGCACTTTAGTAATTTTAATCCTGTAACTCACCAGGAAGTCTTAACTTTAATTACTAAAATGAAGCCCACTACTTGTTCCCTAGATCCAGTGCCAACAAAACTAGTAAAAAGTGCAATGGATGTTCTTGCAGCCTATTCTAACCGTTATCAATAGTTCAACAATTACTGCATGGCACCGTACCTGATGCACTAAAAGTGTCAGTCATTAAACCTTTACTTAAAAAGTCAGACCTAGACCCACACATACTAAATAATTATCAAATTTACCATTTCTCTCTAAAATACTAGAAAAGTAGTCGCCAGTCAGCTTCAGTCACACCTTACGCATTACAATTTATTTGAGAAATTCCAGTCTGGCTTTCTCACTGGTCATAGTACAGAAACTGCACTAACACGGGTTGTAAATGACATTCTGATATCCTCTGATGAAGGAAACTCCACTGTAATTATGTTGTTGGACTTAAGTGCAGCATTTGACACCATTCTATTTTACTGCACAGGCTAGAAAGCGATGTTGGGCTTACTCAAATCGATTCCAATATGTACAGAAATGTGCTGACAGTACTCCATCATTATACGCAGAAGTTCAATATGGTGTCCCGCAGGGCTCAGTACTGGGACCTTTACTGTTTTCACTTTACATGCTTCCACTGGGATCTCTCATTAGGAAACATAATGTTAATTTTCACTCGTATGCAGATGACACCCAGTTATACCTTTCATTTAAATCAAATGAAGTTTCTCCGATGTTGTCTTTAATTAGTTGTGTTAGTGAATTAAAGGAATGGATGAATGAGAACTACTTGTCTTTAAATACAGATAAAACAGAGATGTTAATTGTTGGAGGGAATGACGCTGATCACAGCAATATTTTGTTGTCATTTAACTCAGTTGGAATCCCAATTAATTTTACTGAATCGGCCCGCAATCTAGGAGTTATCTTTGATCCTAGCATGTCATTTAAAGCACATATTACAAAGTTGTCCAAAACATGTTTCTTCCATCTTAAAAATGTTAGGAAATTAAGGCGCTTTCTAAATAAACAGGATTGAGAAATTAATTCATGCATTTATCTCTAGTAGGATTGACTACTGCAATGCGGTGTTCACTGGCTGTTCAAACTGTTCTTTATACAGCCTCCAGTTAATCCAAAATGCGGCTGCAAAATTATTACAAGAACAAGAAAATATGAACACATAACTCCAGTTCTTAAATCCTTACGCTGGCTCCCAGTTAAGTTTAGGGCTGATTTCAAAATCCTCCTTTTAACATATAAAGCATTAAATGGCCAAGGTCCGCTTACTTGTCTGAACTTATCATGACTTACAAACCTGAGCACATTAAGATCTCAAGATGCCGGTCTGCTTAGGATTCCAAGGATTAATAAAATAACAGTGGGAGGTCGAGCTTTTAGTTACAGGGCCCCTAAACTGTGGAATGGTCTTCCTGCTTCTATAAGAGATGCCCCTTCAGTCTCAGCCTTTAAATCCCGGCTGAAGACTCACTACTTCAGTTTAGCATATCCTGACTAGAGCTGCTGATTAACTGTACATACTGCATCTCTGTTGTTAGTCATTAGCACTAAAACATAAGTAACATGATAGTTATAATTTGAATACTAACCCTCACCTATTCTGTTTCTTTCTCGGTACCCAAATGTGACAATTGGTGCCACGGCCCACCTGCCAAGTTGTTTGCCTGCCCATGGTAAAGTCATCCCTGATGGAGGATCACAGGAATCATGGGAAAGAGGGGTCCTTTCATCGGAGCAATGTTTCAGCCGTGGAATGGCCAAATGGGGAGGCAGCTTGATGGATGAGGTCTCCAGGACTCTAAAAATATCCAAATCTTATTATGTGATATCATCTACTGTTAAATTCTGCTCCGTACTTCTAAAATTTTATTATTATGCTGTATTAAGGATTTGTTCTGTTCTGTGTATTGTATTGTATTGACCCCCTTCTTTTGACACCCACTGCACGCCCAACCTACCTGGAAAGGGGTCTCTCTTTAAACTGCCTTTCCCAAGGTTTCTCCCATTTTCCCTACAAGGTTTTTTGGGAGTTTTTCCTTGTCTTCTCAGAGAGTCAAGGCTGGGGGGCTGTCAAGAGGCAGGACCTGTTAAAGCCCAATGCGGCACTTCCTGTGTGATTTTGGGCTATACAAAAATAAACTGTATTGTAAACCGCATTCAAATACAAAGGTCTACTGCAGCACTGCACAAACCATTTCATTTTCATCTAAGAATTTCAATATCTTTCAATATTATTTTTCTGTCATATAATCCACACTGAGTTATCCTGCACCAACCTAAGCACTTGGGGTGAAGTCCATGCATTCACCAGTAAATTACTGAGTCACAGTACGCTGCAGCACTCTCTGTGGTCAACCTAAGGTAGCATGATGGTACATCACAGGTCACACTCATGCACGCTCAGTTGTGCAGAACTATTTACTGTTTCTAATTATCCTAAGATCTATTGATCTGTCTTCCCAAATGACTTAGTCCATTCCATGGGCATAGGATCTGCAGACTTACATGATAGTAACAAGAGCCACTCAATTGCATATCATGCAAGTGCATTCTCAAATATAAATCCTTAAAAGAAGCTCAAGTAAACATAAGAAACAAGTAAAAATGACTAGAACTGAAGAATCTGGAATTAATTGCTTTCTTTGCTAGTGCGGCTACTGCCGCTACTTTAAAACAGAGATTAGAGATTTCATAGAGGCATTATTAATCCTCACAGTGGACAGCTCTAGGTGGATTAAATTACAAAAAGTTAGAAGCCAGTGGTGAAAATTAACTGATTCAGGAGATTTCCATCTAGAGGATATCAGAATCTTTGCAGCAGTGAAACTCAACAGGTGAACACTTTGATGAGAGAAGAGAAACGATGCTAAGAAGTCATCAAAAAGGAGAAATACTTGAGGGCGAAAAGAATATTAAGGTCATGTATTGAGAGAGAATAAAGAATGGCAAAACATAAGCAAAAAAAAAAGAAATAGCAAGCAGGAAATGGAGACTGCACAGATTCAGCCCAATATGTCACATAAGCTCCCAAACACAATATAAACTACTAACTCTAATTGGAAATTAACGGCAGCAGGCAGCTAGTTTTCATACAATTTAGGTACCTGTAAAAGTCTTTGAGACTTTCCATCATCAATTTATTCACTTGAATAAAAAAAAGGCAATTATCACCAAGGGAATGCTAAATGTTTAATTGCAGGTAGATGTTAATTTCTTATACATTCATAACATCCTGTCTCAATGCTGCTGCTGCAGCAAAAAAATAATTAAACACTACCTAGCACTTGGCACATTCATTTTGTTGTTCATAAGACACTATTCTGCTCCTGCAATGATAATAAAATTTGATGTCATTAATATTTCGCTGATCGCTTTTTGCAGGGTATTACCATGACCATTGACGACAATAATTATGCACATTAATAACAACTGTGTGGCTGCTCACTGCTAGAAATGTGTTTCTATGTTTGCATCATTAACAAGCATGTGTATCCCAAAGCACAAAATGAATGTGCCTTAATTCATCTTATACCACATAAAATTACATTACATTACATCTAAATTAAATTGAACTTTTAAATTTTATAAAAATTCTGTGTTAAAATAACATATTTATGACTCTGTTTTGAATACACAGCAGAGCTAGTACTTCAAGAAATTTGGTGCCCTTTGCTATCCTCAGTAAAAAAGAAACTATTAAAAATCTGGAGGTTATTTTTAATTTTTGGAAAAAGGACAGCTTCTCCAGATGTATTGTTGCACACCAGTTTCTGAACACAAAACAGCAGCCTATTGGATTGGAGCTGTAATGTTTATTGTTTTCTTCTCAGTCTATCTGTTTGAATTAAACCGTCAAAATCTAATTAATTTGTTATCCATGTAGTTTCCTGTCTTGAGCCAGTTTCTTCTCAGGACTTCTTCAGTATTGAACGTTAACTTTATTAATTTAGTGGTTTCTTCTCCACTCCTGCTGGGTGTAAGTAAACGTGTAGAAGATGATGACTTGATTTTCAACTCATTTTGGCATTAATTGTGTATCTTCAGTAACTTTGATAGGTCACCCAGCATTTCTACAGTATGACTCCGTTCTGTTGGATGCTTTCCTAAATTTTTCCCATTGGAATTGATAACATGTAGCTTTCTTTTTATTGTATTTCTCAGTAACATTGAGCAAGAGAAATTCTTTAATTTACTACTGTAAATCTCGTCACTCTGTATTGTACGGCGAGGAACTATATTTTTTTTATAAAAAGAATCTTATGAAATATAACTCACCGTAAAGCTTTGCAGCTCAGCATTTATCATTTCATATTTACTGTAGAAGTAGCAGTGTCAGCTTACATTTCATTACTGTCCCCATATTATAAGGGCTTTGAGTTGTTCAAAAAATGATTTAGTTCAATTTTTTTTTATTTCACTGAAGTTCCATACTGATGGAAAAGAAGAAAAAGAAATTTGAAATGAACCGAACATTTAGAGCCCTTACTTGATACCACAGGGTAAAAAAGAAACTGAAGTGCATCTTCTGTGAAAGGCTAATGGGAAAAAATAAATTGGAAGCTCTCTCTGCTTCAGTGTTTCTTTTTTTCACGTTAATTGTAATATCTGAAGCAACAACAAAAAGGCAAAATGTAATAAATCCATAAAAACAGGATTAAACAGAACACAAAGCAATGATATTTCTTTTTCTTGTTTGAAAGAGTAAAATAAAACTCTACCTTGCTTATAAAAACGAGGATAAAAATCATAACCTGAAAGGGAATTATCACCAAAAGACTTAAAAATTGTTACAAACACATCTGTTTAGATTGCCGTGCTTCTGTTTCTGTAGAAAACTTTTCACATTTTATGTCTACAATATTTCATATAACATAAGCTATGCCTGCACGTTATGGATAATAATAATGCAACACTGGGATTGTCTACTCATATGTGCGTCCATTAAAATCCAGCTGTATATTCCCCAGAAAAACATTATATACCTACACGAGGAAAAGCCCAATTATTTTCATCCAGCTTCATATTCTGTAAGTATCCCAGGGTGTCATTTATCAGACTTTTGACTCCTCACAGCCCCTCACTAACAGCAGCAGCACCAGATTTTAATAAATGTCTAAGAGTTTTAGTTGCACTGGAAAACCTGGTAAGTCAGTTAAGTAATTGAGTTTTCTGATTTGCTTTGTCTGCATTTCTCATTCAGCTCTTCACACGATAGTATAATCTGTTTTTATTACACCAAGCCAGAGAAAAGAGCTTGGAATAATCAAAAACTGCCACCCATTAAAACCATTATCACAAATTATATTTCGTATTTTATTCATACATAATAATTCCTTTAGTATATATTATTTTTTCTGGTATAAATAAAATAGCAATGTTTTGAGGTTTTATAGTTGGCGCGGAGACAATATTAAGAAGGAGTTTCTTTGCAGAGTTTTTCAATATTATTTAAGTATTTTAATTACTTTTTTTTGATGTTGTTTTTGTCAAAACTTAATTATGTCAGCATGTTGTTGTCAGTGTTGGTGCTTGCTCTTGCATGGCCCAGAAGTGATGTCATTTTGACCTGATGATGATTGGTGATGTATATGAAGTGCATTTAGTAAAGCTATATTGGGCATTTTAATCTGATTTTCAGATTTTTTACTTTTGATTCCAAATTTGCCTTTTTTGTCCATCTGGATTTAAAAAAACAGACAGGTTTGACTGACTGTGCTAATTTATGAACAACAAGCATTTCTGTCTTTGTATCCTAAATAGGAAAACACAAAGAGCTTTAGAAAAAATAAGACGTATAAGACCAACTCTCCAAAGCAGACAAAAAACAAATTGTACTAAAACTTCATCATATGTGTGTTGCACAAATATTAGAAATGATTACATTTGTTAAACATAATTAAAAAGCAGATTGTCACTGATATGTAAAAATATCATCTTCTCTTTAAATAAAATCCAACGTCTGTCTGTCTGTCTGTTTGTATATCTGTCCGCTTTTCACAAGAGAACTACTTAAACGATTTAGATCATTTTGTTATATATATACTTTGTAATTTGCTTGAACACTACGGTTGATATTGCAACTTCTCTCATCACAGTAAGTATTGTTGTTTGGTTGCGGCACCGATTTATTCATGCAAATCCGAGAGACAGGCTGCGGGCCGAGTGGAGGGGGAGGGCGGGAGCCATCCTCACTCACGCTCCAGCCTCCGTTCGAGTCACTCTATCTCTCGCCACGTGTTGGAGCTTAACTTGCCTCCACTTTGTTAGCGATACCTGTTTGTTCAGCAAACATTACTATCTAGAGATTGTTAAAGAGTAACGTTAAACTTGCTCATTGGCAGAAATATCAGGGCCACATGCTTTGCTCCCCACGCGGGGGATGCTCTCCCATCAGAGCTGAACACAATCAGATACAGTGGCAACGTTTTATGTTGGAGCATACCTACCTTCCACATGGCAAGAGATATCTTCCATCAGGTTTTTTTTTGTAATTTGCTAGAACATTCCAGTTGATTTTGTGACTTCTCTCATCGCACTAAGTATTATAGTTTGGTTGCGGCTACAAATTAATACATTTTTAAAAAAAAAAATTTATCGATTTTTAAAGTTTATCCTGTTTCACTACTACACGGGTGGAGCTGCAGGGGACAGGTGGTAATGTATAAAAATAAAACTGACATATTTAAGGATAATGCAGCAATTGAACATGTCTTTAACACTGTTTTTTTTCTAGCACTTTCTTCTTTTATTTTAATTTTGATTGCTGCTTTCTTTTCTTTAAATTTGTTTTTTATGCTATTGTCATAATGCATTGATTGGTCTCTATGTGGATGCTATGGCACTGCAGATGTAAAGTGACATTACAAGTTCCTTTTTTTTCCTCTGTTTCTCTCTGGTAGGGTTAAATTCTATTTTGTTTGATTTGATAGTATGTCGTATTATTTTCTTTGTTGTCTTAGTTCAACTTGATTGTAATGAATGTTATTTCTTCAAATAAAATTTATAAAAACAAAAAAGTTAAGTTTTTTTAAAAGTCTCATCTGAGGTTTACAAGGGGCATAAAACAATTACCATATTAATGAGTGGACATCCTACTGGGAGAATTAATCAACGTTTTATGACATGATTGAGCGCAAAGCAATAGTTCACAGCAATTGTCCTAAAAAGAAGAAACGTTTCATTGCAAACATTATCCACATTTTGATTAATATACAGTATTCAGTTTTAACATTAGATTCTGAATAATAATTGAAAGTAAGAAGAAAAGAAAGAGGTAGCACCAATCTCTGAGTCGGATTTGTGTGTTTCTTGTGGTAAACTGATAGAAAAGATGATATGGGAGAAAGAAAAAGAAAAGTGGGATCTTATGCTGAGTGGGAAGCAAGTTGCAAAAGCCGATTACATGAAAGGAAGAATAAGAATGAAAGCTACGGTACTGTTACGGTACTGGTGCTAGAACTTTCATCTTGGACTTAACTGAAACTTAACAACCTGATGCATTCCTGAAAGTCCACAAATTTGAGATTGCAGCAACCTTAAGAAAAGTAAAGTGATGAACAAAGTGACATGGCAGAAAGAAAAGTGACACCATTCACTAAGCATCTTACTGAAGGACAGAAAAGTTTATTGTAATAAAAGTTTGATCCTTGCTAGCCCATCTACACATAACTCCCAGGGCATGCTACATAAGTCTTCTGAATTCATATTTAACTAGAAGTGTTGTGTTTATTAATCACTGTCTGTGACAGAGAACTCTGCAATTGGACAGAGAAAGAAGAGCACCAATATCTGTGAAACAGGATTTTTTTATGGTGAAACAAAACAATGCCTTGGCAAAATGGAAAAGTTCACCTTATACTACATGAACCACATTTACTTGAGAACTGGAGGTCTCTTAGTATGCTAAATTATTGAGAGGAGTTTACTGCTTTCTTAATTGCAAATATGCTAACTGCTTTCTTGCAGAACAGAACCGTCTACTGAGAATGGGGAGTAGTACCCTAATGTCCGTAATATGGAGCCGACACCACTGGTAATCTTGCTGAATGTCTACACACTGACAGATAACTGATTAACTGCACAACTTTAATGAAAAATCTGCTATTAATTTTTACAAAATAAAAACTGTCAATCTATTTCACAACTCTGCAAGTATATACCAAGTCCAATTCCAGTATCTAATGAAAGTGAAAGTCCTTACACTGTGTCACACAGAGGAGAGAATAGTAAAGAGCAGTAAGTTCGGCGCTATATGCAATCATCAGACACTCCCCATCTGCCCGTTGTTTTGTTATACTTTTCAATACTTTTATACTGCTCAAACGGGCATGCTCAAAAATACACGTGTAATGCCACGAAAAGTGCACGCAGACACTTCATGACTACCTGTATAACCGAAGAAAAAAGAAAGCAAGTTACAGTAGGCGATTGATATGACAGCTTGCATGGTGCAATGCTAAGAAGTTCTGATTTTCATTCCGTGCTATATGAAATCATCACATTCAAATATTAACAGTTCCCACACACCCAAGGACCGTCCTTCCTACATTTACGACATGTGTAATTGTTGCAGTGAGGCAGCTGCAGAGCTATAGCGTCTTTAAACTGAGAGAGTGAAAAGTGAATAAAAAAGGTGAAATCAAATGTATGCTTTTATCTTAAAACAGTAAGAATGAGGGCTGAGTCTATTGAGCCACAGAGTCAGGAAAACTGGTGTCGGCAGTTCTGAGACAGGCGGGCTGTGGCAGAGTGCACTGACTCTTTTCTCACTTCCCTGTAGACCATCCCTGGGAGACTCCACCTGGCTCTCTAGTGTTAATGAGAAAATCTGACATCACTTCACAACTCGGGACCGAACCAATGGAGACAGAACTAAGGCGGGCTGTGGCAGAGCGGCGCCGGCCCCCCTGATGTCACGTCCGGGCCTGATCCAATGAGTGGCGAACACGTGCCTGATTCCCATGACCTCACTTCCTGTCTTCCCCTTTAAAAGCCTGCCCTGTTTCCCCTTACCCTCAGTCTTGTTTTGGACTCGATTGTATGCACATCAGTGCTGTTGTTATGATAAAAAACGACTTTGCAGCCAGGATACCAAAATATACGGGTGGCTGCCCCAAAACTTCTTTGAGTATGTCTCAGCTTTGTGACAACTGTCAAAATGACCATTTCTCCTGTGTTATGATGTCTTTCCAAAAGAGCTGCGTTCTTCCTCTTTCATTTTCCTATACTGTTGATGGCATAAAGCCAAACCTGTTTTGTGATAGCACTTCAGTTTGATTCATCAACTCAAATTTTTTAACTTTCTTACTTTTGATTTGAAAATGTTCTGCTCTTTTTGCCTCTTTTGTTGCCGAACTTGACAAAGCAGCTGCGTTTATTATCACGTTTTCAGTTCTGTTATTAGTATTCAATCGAAAGTGGATTCTTGCTCAAACAGGTTAGTTCAAAGTGTAAATGTGGTGTAAATTGACCTATAAACTGATTTAACTGAAAAAAAGGCATTGCTTTACATCTTTATATATAATGCACTACCACGGCTGTCTGTTTGTCTGTCCAGGATTTTAAATCACCTGTAGCTCGCAAACTATTGACCTGAAATTTGGTAAACATATACTACGTGACGTTTACTATCTGCTTTCGGGATGATGATTGACCTCCAAGATTATTCCTCTTTTTATTTTTATTTTATTTTATTATAGAATCAACTCTCGTTAGTGGCCAGCAGAGCATTCTCATCCCTACCACCTTTGCTGTCACTTCCCCTACCTCTTCATATCTTAAATAATTCTTGAGGCAGATTGAAGACTTAAGTGCCAGCTTTAGTGAAAAATTAAAGAAAACGTACTAAGTAATTGCAACACAAACACTTACTTAATCAGTTTTAATGAGAAAAGATGCAGACAAAAGAAGAGAAGAAGCGGGACACTAGGGTGGAGAAAAGAAGAGCTGCTCAGGAAGCAGCAAGTGCATCAACCTCTGAGCAAACGAATGCTAAACATACAGAGAAAGAGGATGAAAACTAGGAATGATCAAATCAAATGTATTCACTGCACTTTATCATGCAGTGCACCATTACTGGTATAACATAACATTCTAGTAGTGTACCAAATTTTAACATGCTTGCAAAACCGTATGTTTACATAAACCTGTTAGTAGAAACAAAGCACACACAGATCATAATACTCACTTTATTATTAGATTGTTTAAATTTCTTATTTCTTAAAAGTGTTTCTTTAAAGTGAGTTAGCATTTTAGATGACGTTCACATTAATTTTGATTGCCAGGACGAATTAGGCTAGCAATTGGTATGCAGTGTTACAAAACATGTCTTCATGCAGACAACTGGAAGATTAATGGAACGTGTTCCCTAGCATTGTCTTTTAAAAGAAACACCATGGGAAAAGTAGGTCTTGAAGCAATATTATTTTGGGCATGTTACATAAATGACAACTGCCATGCTGATTTGGGCTAAGAGGCCCTCTTTTAAATTTTTTTGTTATGAATTAAATTCAGGAATCTAACCTGAATGAAGAAATAGTCCATTGCAGAACAGAGAGTCACAATTGCACACAGACAAATTATACATGTTAGCTGACTTAACAGCATCTCATATAAAATGTTTTGCAATATCAAAGTTCTCTGAGGAAATCCGAGACTGAAAGTGTAAGCTCCACATACAGTTCTGAATTTAGCCTGGGCAAAAGAGCTTTTGGGAGGAACAGTACCTTCTGCTCCACCATGCTACTCAAATATTTCACATATAAAAAATAACAGGTGCAGACTAAAGCACCTGCCATACTTAAGATGCTGTGTTTTTTGTTTTGGTACTCTGAAGTGCAACAGAAGATTTAAGCATGCTGTACTGAATCCTCAGGGGTAGTTGCTAGGTTTTCCAGGTTTCAACTCACTCAAACAAAGAGTCCCCAAGATAGAAGCAATTCATTTTCTTTTGCACTAAAAAAATGAAACAGACTTCAATTCATCCTTTCAAGCTCTTTTTCTTGCCACCAAAATCTAATTAAAAAAGCTTCAAATTAATAGCTGTTCAAGAAGGAGCGTTTCAAACGGGTGCTGGCAACCTTTACGATAAACAAAAGCATTGCTTTTGCTTCAGACGATAACAAATTTCAAAATGACACAGCGCACAACTGCAAAGCCAAAACTTCAGAAAGCACAGTGTATATTACCATGCTCGCAGCCCTCTTAATGTACACTGTAAATACTTTTTTGAGTACCTATTCAAACTGAAATGTGCAGGTAATTGTTATTGGTATCATGCTACTCATTCAGTTAATTGTTAAGGTCTAAAATGGGATCTGATCTTCTTTGAGAATAGCCTACTTATACCGTCTGTAACTTCTTTAATTTTCTGAAAGCATTTTTTTTAGCAGAATAAAGGTGCTGGATGAACCAGCTGTCAAAATATTTATGTTAAAATTTAGCTGCAGTTTTGGTGCATCACAGATACAGGAATGTGTGGTCTAAGCTGAAAATCTTATGAATTTACAATATGTTAATGGAACATTTGTTAATTATCTACATTGTGGATTAGTGAAAAGGGTTAGCAGTGGTGCAGCTAACATTAAGCTTGCACAGGACGGAAAAGAACTAGACTTGAAGAATGTGAAAAGAAGGCTGATATCATGAAGTATTAAACCTAGCAAATGAACTCGGTGCCCTGGAAAAGAGAGAGAATGAAGGACTGCAAAAAAACTAGAGGCAGTACAGAGTCTTTAAGAGATTAGATGACATCAGGCCTTGTTGTGAGCTCTAGCCTGGTGCCTCTGACCCTTACAAAATGGAAGTGACACCAAAAATAGTTTATATTAGAAGGAAAGAAACTTTGAATAATTACTATTAAAAACATTTTGATGGAAAAACTCAAGAAAAGATGCCTGATGTTCGGCAAGACTGGTACCTGGGTGCTTGACAAGTACGCAAGCAGCCATGCCTGTCAGCCAGGGACTAAGCCTGTGTTGTAAAGGCCCAGAGCCACAGCAGAGTTCCACGCTATGAATTCATCCTCTGTTGATTCCTCACCTTGTATTTGTTTTATTTCCTGAAACAAAGGCACCTATTTTAATGGTGTGTGCATCATGTTAATTGTTCCTGGAGTGGGAGGGTGCCAAAAAGTCAAACTTTCCATATTATCATTTATAGATGCAGACTGTGCCTGTAAAAGTATTCTTCCCCTTGGAAGTTTTCACCTATTATTATTATAATATTAGGGGCTCCACCCTCTGCTCACTTCACTCGCCCACCCCCGGGTTTGGTTTACTGGATATACAATTTAAAGAGATTGTTATTTTCATGGGAATTGTTACATATGCATTATTTCACTTTTACTTTAAAACTTTTGTAAATACAATACTTGTCCTTTATTTCCAGCCCCAAGCGTGGTTAAATCTCTTTCTCGCAGGACGTATAACACTGCTCACATTGTGAAGGGGGGCGTTTGAACGCACGCTAAGGGGAAGCGGTCGGATCATCTACTGGCTTTTTGCTGCTACTGCTGGTTAGCTGCATGTTTTGCTTGTCGCGCTGCGCATCAATCATTTCAAAGCCTGTACAGCAGTTGTCCTTTTGCCACTTCGCGTCTCTGCTGCTCACGTTTGGGGGGTGGGTGGAGAGGGGTGGTCAGGGGTGGATGGCTGAACGCACGCTAAGGAGAAGCGGTCGGATCATCTGCTGGCTTGCTGCTGCTGCTGCCGAGCTGCGTGTTCTGCTTGTCACTTGCCATTGTTTTAAGAGCTAGAAGCACATAAAGTGTGTCTGCCAAAAGCATTCCACCAACTGCTAGGTTAGATGTCTGTAAACTTGTTTTAAATGTTGTCTCACTGCCTCGCATGACGTTAAAGTGTCTCTTGCGGGACGTCAAATTGTCTTCCGAGAAGATCACATTTCGTCTCCCTAGTCTCCCTCCCAAGATTTTTATTTATAATAGAGAGACATTGAATCCCAGTAAACTTAATTTGCCCTTTTTAATATTAATGATCAAAAGAGAAAGATAATGACAAATTGACCATCCTAAATTGATTACAAATATAAAACCCAAAATAATTAATCTCTTAAACATTTACCTCCTTCAAGTCAGTGTTTAGTAGATGCACTTTTGGCAGCCATGAGAGGCTTGAGTCTGTGGTCACAGGTCTCCATCAGCTGTGTACACTAACTAATGTTCATCTTCCTACATGATCACTCACTTATTATGTTCTACACAGATTTACAGCTGTTCCATGCTCTTTCCATTTACTAATAATAGATATTCAGTGACTTGTGCTTTCCAATCACTTTTTCACACAGTTGCTTGTACTGTTCTTTTGGTTACAGTGTGTAGGTTAGGCCACCATACAGACATGTGGTTTCCATTTAACCAGTTCTGTCACTTCTAAAACCAATTGGCTACACCAGTGAAGATTCGGGTGTAACATTTTAAAGGGGGATGATACTAATGCATTCAGTTTTTGTGTGTTTTATATTGGAAATTTATTTGAACAACTTTGCTGAGATCTGTTTTAACTTTGACAAGCAATGTTTTTCTGTTGATTATTACAAAAAAAATCAAATCCACTGTGATTCAATATTGTATAACAATAATATGTGAAAAAATCCATTGGGGTAAATATTTTTTATGAGCATGGTATAAAAAACATGATTTTTTTGTGATGATACCCAGTGCTACAGAGGACCAGTATGTTTTTCAGCATAAAAGTGAAATGGGCATCGGCCATCCCCGCCTCCTATCACTCTGAATGTTTTTGGATCACAAAACAGTAAAGAGTACAGAACCATACCTTCTGGGACTGCAGTCCAGAGTAAAAGAAACCTGACATAATCTTTAAATCATTAATCTGTATGTGTTAGTGTGTCTGCAAGTGCAGGACAGGCCTCACTTCTGGAGTTGGCTTTTGACATATGCCTAGAGCTAAAAGGATTGTTTCCTGGCTGTAATCCATATTATGCCTCACATGCATAAATATTTCTGTTCTCTACTTTTTAAATGTAATATGTTATCATTTTGTAGCTTCAGCATTTTGATAGTAAATTGCTAGGATTCTCCCAGTAGGCATCTTGTACCACATTATAAAGGCTATACTAAGAAATCCAGTTCACCATTCAAGCTCTTTGTTTGAGATTACAGATTGAAACCATAAACAATCATAATCTGTATTGCCTGTGTCTGTGTTTGTGGTTAATGACTGACAGAAGTTCACTTGTTTAAGTTCACAGCTTTAGCAGCTTGGCCTGGTTGATGAATTTGTTGAGAATTCCTGATAAGACTTTATTTGCGGTTTAGCCCTTTAGTTTTTGATAATGACTTCTAGATATCAGCCCTCAAATGTAGATTATAAAAAAACACGTTCATCTCCCAGTCCATTTTAACATGCTAATGCAGTTTCTTACAATCCAAATTGAAAGCAGTAAATTTAGAGAGGTCAGCTGTATGTGAAAAAGCAGGTGAACTTAGTCTATGCAGCAATAGTCACAAGATGTTTCACAAGTTTAATATGTGTAAAAATACTGTGTTATGACCTTTTAGGAATTAATCTGTTCTATTTTTAAAATCTATATATATTTTTTTTCGGTTTTATTGTTATGGTATATATCACCATAGTTTCTTCTTAAATGTGTTTTCTAATTGTGACCAAGCACTCTTTGCCAATCATGTAATTAGGAAGTCATGTGGCAAATGATATCATTAAGCTGTACCTATATAAGATGGTGGTGAGTAACAGTAATTATTCTAGTGTTGCATCTATTTGAAATAAAAATACAAATTTAGTGTTAGAGGAAAAAAAGCAATGTTCATGTTAGGTGTTCTGGTTTGGAAACTGCTTTTTTTGCTGACTCTGCTGCACTATTGTTCTGGTATAATGGATTTTTTATTTCAACAATGTTTGAGGGGTAATTTTGAACTTGATTGCCTCTTAACTAGGAGTTTGACTTTCCTGTTTTAGCCTTTCTGTCTCCTGGATTTTTTCTAACACTCAAATATTCTGAACACCCTTTCACTGTCGGTGTTCATAACAGTAAGGACTAGCAATAACTGCTATTCATGGCTCTCCAGACCTACTCCAGGCTGTTTGTCAAATTAACAGGTATAATAGTGTCCTATAATTTGTCAGGTGATCTGAATTTAATGTTTATATAGTTCTTTAGTTTACTCTGTTGTTTTGTGTCTCATTTTGGCCCCTCTCATCAGGTTCTTTGCCAGATCTGCTCAGAAACTAAACTTTGCAACGTTTCTGCCTATCTTTCATTGTTTTGTTTCACTTTAATAAGAACTGCATTTTACTGCACCATTCTCTGTGACCAGTCGGCCTAGGGACACACACTTTGTCACTTGTTCTATGTGCCAAATCTCCATTATTAAATTCATTTTTTCCTCAGCCTTTCCTTCAGATCCAAATTACTTTTGCATTCGTTACATTAATCCTCATGTCCTAATTCTGCATTATGTTATTCATATTATCCATCATTCTTTTGCATTCTCACTGTTGCTTGATTATCTGCACACTGTATGTCCTTGAGTAGCTATCATCTGACCTTGATTTCTCCCTTTACTTGTAAAATTACTTTAGCCATCATCATTTCAGTCTATATTATATAAAGCCTTAGTGATGAAAAGCAAGGAGTATCTTTGTCTACTTCATTCTAGCCTATTTTTGAATCAGCCACTACCATCCTGATCAGCACATTTCCCAGACAGAGCTGAACTGAAAATCAAATTATTGAATTCCATTATGACATGCTGACAATCTGCATTCTAAACTGAAGCACTTTATCGTATTTCATATTATTCTGTTGATCTAGGGTACCATATTCAAAACAATTCTCCAATTACATATTGATTATAGGTTGGAGAAAAAATCTTTTTTTTTATTGTCTTAATTGGCTACATGAAGGATTTTTAAAACCAATGTCACACATGCTATACCAGAACTGCATGCTCTTTTTAATCCAAGCACACTCTGACAGAATGCAGATGACTAAAGATGCAACTATGTCAGCTGTTGATTCACAGTGAGATGTACCCATTCATTTCCCCATAAAGGTAACCACATAGGTGTACCATATCAATCCCAACAGTGTATCAAATAGATAATTTACAGTACAAATTTCCATTTACTCAGACATTTATTTGTAGTTAATGACATATACATATTGTATTTGAATGAATGAATTGTTTATATTTGAATTGTTTTAAGAAACATGGAAATTAAACACTTCGAGTTTTAAGCACATCACAGGTGAGGGGACACATGCGCATGCATGTTGCTCATTCCTGTTAACAATACTTTACATTAAAATTTGCATTAACTTCCATTTTTTGCACTTCTTCATTTTTTTTATTGAATGTATAGTTCATTTGTGTAATTGACTTAAATTTTATTGATTTTGGATCTATTTCTATGGACTTTGCCTTGAATGAGTTCACAGCCTCATTTTTTTGGCACTGTGAAGATCTAGGAGCTGGGGTTGTTCTGTCTCCTTGATTATAGTGGATATGCTGGATTGCTCTTGATTCCTACTATATGTGCTTTGGGAATGACTGTAAAGTGATCTGTTGTTTGCAGTCACCTGGCTTGCAGCTCCGGGGCAGTCACACCTGTAGTAACTAACATTATACCTTTCATGCGCATCATGTAGTCTCCTACTATGCTTCTTCTGAATTTTTTTTTTTTTTTGCTGCTTTGCTGTTGTCGCTCATCTGCGCCACCCCACCCCTCCTGTCTCAACTCATCTGCTCTGCTTCTCTCAGATTAGTATTGCTCTAAACTATATAAAATACTCTCATGATAAATGTGTTTACTTTGAACACTTTACTGAGCGCAAGTGGTCAGATAATAATGTCCTAAAAGACACTGGCATTGTACGGTGCCCAAAATATTTACATCTATGGTCAGGTCATCCCCACCGCCGGGCTGTGAATAAAAAGTTCAATGGCAGCATTTATTCAGGAGTACACAATCCTACTCATTTCCCATTAACTTCTGGTTAAGAATCTGTGCACAACAAACTCTCATCAGCTAATATTGCATTGTTTAACTCAAGATCTCTTTATGATAAAGCATTGGTGATATCAGAATTCATTACAGATTCCAACTTTGATGTAATATGCTTAACAGAAACCTAGCAAAAACCAAATGAATTTACATCGCTCACAGAAGCAAAACACCACTTGGAAATATTTACTTCTCAGAGGCTTGTAGCTCAAGACAAGGAGGTGGAGTCGCACTAATTGCTAGATTGGAGTTAAACATCAAAATAATTTCAATTGAATTTCATTGTCTTTCGAGTGTCTGGCTCTTAAATTAATTATGAAATATGGCTATGTTTTACTTATTGTTGTCACTGCCCCCCAAAATACAATGGGTCTTCCTTAACGGATCTGATTGAACTATTAACCTGTTTAAGTTCGATTTCCCAGAGAGGCATGGCCATGATAACCTGAGGGATTTGTTCTCTGTAGTTAATAAACTACTTCAACCTGCATCTGGCCCAATTTTCCGTGACAAAATTAAAGATCAAAATAATTAAGCTAACATAAATGCAAAATCTGTTTGTATCTTTCCTGGTCTTCCCACTCCATCCAGCTCCTTTTATAAATTCTCACCAGTCACATCTGCATTTGCTAATGACCTGCTTTGTAAAATAAGGCCGACTACTTGCGTACTGGAACCCATCCCCACCATACTTCTTAAATTCTGACTTCATGCCATAAACTGTTACAAAAATAATAAATACATGCCTTGACACTGCCTTTGTGCCAGCCACTTTTAAAATCGCTTCTGAAACTCCAGTGTTAAAAAAGTCTGGTTTTAATGCTGACAATCTTAACAATTTCGGCTTATTTCTCAATTATCTTTTTTGTCAAAAGTTCTTGTATGTGTTGTAGCCTCTCAACTCCCTAGTTACTTAACTTTTAATAATTTGATGGAATCCTTTAAATCTAGTTTCATAGCACAGCACAGTTGTGAAACTGCTCTGCTTCGGGGAACTAATGATTTGTTTATGGCAGCAAACTCTGGACAAACCAGCATATTAATTTTCTTAGATCTTAGTGCAGCATTTGACACCATTAGACATGACATTCCACTGTCCAGAATGGAGAACATTCTGGGTGTCTCTGGCACTGCCCTCCATTGGTTTAAGTCCTATCTGACTGATGAGCAAGAGTTTGTTAGTCTTGGCAACAGCAAGTCCAGTTCAGCATCAGTCACACAAGGAGTTCCTCAGGGCTCTGAACTTGGCCTTCTGCTCTTCTGTATCTATAAGCTTCCCCTTGGTCATATTAGTCATAGCTTTGGACTGGGTTATCATTTGTATGCAGATGATACTCAACTCAACTTTAATGTTAAAAGCAAAACTTCATCAGAGCTTTCTCAGCTCACAACTTGTCTCAGTGAAATTAAAACCTGGATGGAGAAGAACTCTTTAAAATTAAAAGGAGACAAAACTGTACTCATGCAAATTTGCACTAAAGCGCCACTTAAGAAAATGGGCTCCTTTTCAGTTACTCTTGATGGTGATTTCATCCCACCTTCTTCTACTGCAAGGAATCTTGGTGTCATTTTAGATTCCTCCCTTTCTTATTCCACCCACATAAATCACATTAAGAAACTTTCCTACTTCAGCCTCCATAACATATCCCATATTTGCTCATTACTCTCCTGTTCTAATAATGAGAAACTTGTCCAATAAACATATCCCATTATTATCGATTATTGTAACTCCCTTCTGGCAGGTGTCCCTTCTAATCCTATATCACAGCTCCACCTAATTCAAAACTCTGCTGCAAGAGTCCTTACATGAACCAGCATCAGCGATCACATCACATCCATCCTGCTTTGCCTTCACTGGCTTCCTGTGTCTTACAGAACTGAATATTGTGGTGGGCAGCCAGCAGCTCATCCCGGCCAGGGCGATCCTGTGATGGAAGGATGGGGGAAGGCAGCTTTTCCTGGACATTGCCGCCTTCAAAACACCAGAGATCAGCTCCACTGGAGTGTAACGGTGCCCCGGATTCCTGCAGGGCATCCTAGGACTTGAAGTGCATTTTTGCAGCCCTGTTGGGTACCGTGGGTGCCACCAGGAGGAGCTGTGAGAGCACCGCAGGAGGCATGCCTCATCCATAGCCCGGAACTACTCCTAAATAACCAGGATGGGAGTCATGAAGCACTTCCGGGCTAAAGAAAAAGCCAATTCTCCATCTGACCTGGAAGTGCTAGCAAGTCATGTGGGCAGAAGGACAGAAGCACTTATGGGTCAAGGACTATATAAAGGACTCTTGGGAACCCAGCAGGTGAGCTGGAGTCAGGAGGAGTGTGATAGAGCTTGCTGGGAGTCGTAGGAGAAAATTATTGTGTTTATTTATTATATTGTATTGCATGTTTACTGTGGCTGGGGTACTTTGGAGAAGAAGAATTAAACATACTTCTGAGTGCTTCTAACCTGTGTCTGCGTCTGTCTGTTGGGTTTAATGGGGTGACAGCGACCCCTAGTATTCTTATAATATATGTGTGTGCTAACCCTCTCTATTTGTTATCCTTACAGTCTAAACATGGGAAATTCTGTCTGATTCTGGCCACAAAGATATCACTTCCGTTTCCTGCCTCCATGATGTCACTTCTGCTGATGGGCTTTAAAACTCAGACCACTTCCTGCCTTTTCTTAGTTCTGTTCTGGATTCGACTCTGTATACAACAAATATCTCATATTTGCCTTTTTTGCAGCCAAGATTCAAGTATACAGGTGGCTGCCCCAAACCTTTTTTCATGTGTCACGGCAGTTTATTTCAAACTGTTTAATGTTCTATGCAGAAATATTTGTACCTCAATGTTACAGACACCCTGCTGTTTAAATAAGTGCCTTGAGCATGGGAAAGGTGATATATATATACAGTAAATGAAATGTATTACTATTACTATTATTATTACCTCTCCCATGAATAATACACCATACACATGAAATATTTGTATTGATAATTCAGTGTGAAAGACACCATAAAGGTAACAAAGGCTGGTTAGTTTTATTGACAATTTCAGTGTCAAAATGTATTGAAGAAAATATGTATGGTGCAGAGAATCTTGTCACTGTTTGTAATCAGTTAAAACATTTTTTATTGCAGCTATATAGGAAAGTAAAGATGTAAATAATATAACACTATCCATTTTAATCTGACTTTAGGAGAGTCTTTTTTACATATATTTTGGAGAATGTATTGAAAAAATAATTGATAATCAAAATGCCACTATGATACTTATTTTTATTTGCTTACATATACAGTATACATACAAACATTTGTTTTTCTTTTCGCTCATTCTATAAATATGATTTTGTCTGCAACAATGGCAGGAGAGTCCGAGAATCGATCACTAAGGATGGTTATAAAACTATCCTTTTTTTTTTTTTGTTAGCCATACCACATATACTTTAGAACATTGTATTCGCCTGAAGATAAGCATTTATGGGCCCCACCAATAGCTGAATAGGAGACCATCTAAGAAAAGCTTGAGTTGCTGCTGAAAGAGGTGTTGGTGAGCAGGGCCAGCAGGGGGCGCTTACTCAGTGGTCTGTGTGAACATCCCAATTGCCCCCAAAACTACCATGATTCTCACACATCTAGAATGAGAAAATGTGGTGGCTGGCAGATGGAGACTAAAATCTGACAGATTCACGTCCACTCAGAAAAGGCTGCAGTGCATGTGTCTCTCACTTCACTGTGGGGCCATATTTGCTTTTGAAAGTGAAGCAAATGCTATACTTATTGACCTGAAGATGCCAGTCATATGAGCATGAAAATAGTTGATTATAGCTCAGTGAGGATTTTAAACACATGGGAGAAATACAAAAGTTCAAAAAGAAAACAAAGTCGGAAGGCTGCTCTCACAAGATTCCACACAAGGTATTTTTTCAGTTGCAGCTGCAATCTATTAACATCCCTGCTAGCCAGTTCTTTGCTTTTATATGTGGCTTTGCAATTCATAGTTACTTCTGTTTTTACAGAACTATCTACAGTGGTTTCTTCAAGAAGACAACATACAGGTACTTATGAACCAACTGCTGTCATTGCAAAGGGGCATAAGTTGTAAAAAAAACAGACTTCATTCTCATGTGACATGAAGAAGAAGAGCTTTAAAAAGCTTCATCCTCTAAAACAGGGTCAGACAGCATTCAAAGGAGCTTTCTGGAATTGAATTTACAATATGCTTTCAATTATTTTTTTACATGTTCAGCCTTGGATCCGAACATGACAGTATGATATACACCTGTGATGCTAATGTTTTCAAAGTGTCAATATATTTGTACTGAATGACAAATGCGCTTCCAGGATTGAAAAAAACAGGAAAATATAGGTGCTTTTCATTTTAATTTAGATGCATGGTAAAAAATACATTAAACATTATTTTTTTTATTATCAATAGTTTATTATGTACAGCCACTAAAACAATCAGTGTGAATGGTGCTTGCATGAATTAAGTTGCATATACTGTGTGAAATCATAAGATACGTCAGACAATTCCACTGTCAGGAGCTGAGACTAAAAATTAACACTGAGGTTTTTTAAACATGATTATTGGCAGCCTAAACCCATTAGCTGAGAGTCCTGCACCTGCAGTTTAAACCACACTAGTGTAAAATAAATGAAATTTTAGTGTACTCTAATGGTAACTTGTCTTAAGGTTTGTATAAGGGGGGACCAATGCTTACAGCATGGCGTTTAGCAAAAAAACTTAAATATGACAAAAATCATCTGGATAATCACATATATTTAGGGATTAAACTCACCAATTTCCACATAAATGAAAAGCGTAACACAATGCTAAATCATCATACCATAATTATGTCTAATTAGATTCTCAGTTACCTGCATTCCAACAGAGACAGTGCACTGTTCCTTTTATGAGGATCTGATTTATTTCCAACAAGCAATACAATACGTATATTGCATTTTAATTATCTAGTGATCACAATCAAATTACCTTTCTTCACCGGATTTGGTGACAAAAATAAGAGAAGTAAAAAAGGGAAATGTAATTAGAAAAAGCAAAAAAACAGTGGCGTATTCAATTAAATATTACTACTATAGTTTATAGCTACCAAGTATGCTTAATGATTACTTTAAAGAATGCTAATTCTGGACAATAAGTGATGCCTTATACAGAAAAAGTTCCAAATTGTTCTTCATTAGGTCAGTTTACTTTTCTCTAATTTTTAGGAGACACAACACGTTTCTTTCCTAATTTAATATAGCTAGTGGGTTAGAATTTCTCATTTTGGCCATTATGAAAAGAAGAATGTTTTAAGAAAAATGGTAATTCATATGCTAAAAAAATAAATACATTTTTATGATTGCTTCACTCCTATTCTGATGACAACAGGCTCTATGTATGAATCTTCTCTAGATGCACGAACACAGAAAAAAGCCAATGTCTGCCACATGGACCTCAGTGCCTGAATGTCTTCAAACTTTCTCCAATTCAAACAAAGAAAACGGCATTGCTTCTCAGGGGATCGCACTGACAATTGAAGAAACCTGTCACCCTTTAATCACACTTTGGCTCTTACTTAAATATCCCATTGCCCTCAGTAACCAGTCTCAAAGTCATTCTTGACAAAGGTCTGACCCACCGCTGCTGTAGTTAAAGCTTTGTTTTATCATCTATGGACAATGCTCAGTGTCTGACCCTACCTCACTAATTCTGACGGTGAAGTTCTTTGTTCACCTCTTACTTGATCTAGTGCAGTTCTCTTTTTAATGGTTTTCAGCTTTACCAGCTTACAGAAGCCTCCAACTCTTTAGAAGCTCACAGTACTCTACTCATGCTACATTATGCTATTAGCATTAACCTTCCTACTCTTTCATAATCCTATTTTGCTGTTCTAGGCAGTTACCCATTGAACTCTGTGGTTGCTTCTCTTTAGAATATTCATCTTTGTAGCTCTCTATCTTTTGTGCTGTTCAAGTTCAGACTGAAGAGCCACCTGTTCTCTGTTTTTTTTTTTTTTAAAATCATGATCCATTCTTTAACTAAATTCAAGTGCCTCTTCTTTTCCTGAGAAATAACTGTATATAGAACACAATTCTACTGAGGAATACAAGTAATTTGGGCAGCAAGATGTTTAAGTTCTTCATAGAATTTAACCATGTATATTATACTATAACCCTCTCACATTTCTGTTTATGTACTGTGATGGACAGACGGCATTTCAGTCTGGCCGGGTCATCCCTCAACTGGAGGAAAGAGCTTTTTTAGGGCACTACATCCCCCGGGACGCTAGATGGCAGCTCCCCTGGATGAAAATGGTTCCCCAGACTCCCGCAGGACAGCATGGGACATGGAATCTGGTTCTTCAGCCCTGTTGGGTGCCGTGGGTGCCGCCAGGGGGAGCTCACCAAGAACCAGGGGGATATTACAGTGATGTTAACCTGGAAGTGCTTAGGAGTCAGGAGGACGGAAACCCGCAGTACTTCCAGGACAACTAAAGAAGGTGTTTGACCCTGAGATAGAATACTTCTGGACTTTGGCAAACTCCAGCAGACCGAGCCAGAGTTGGGAGGGTGTGAGACGGAGCTGCTAGGAGTGTAGGATTATAGATTATTGTTATTATTATTGTTTATTAATTATTGGAAGAATTGTGTAGGGTGAGGTGCTTGGTGCACTGTATTTGAAGAATATTATCATTAAAATCTTCTTGGTGTTTTTACAAGTGTGTCTGGGACGTCTGTTTGGCGGGTTCAACAGGACAACAGCGCCTCTAGCGTCCACAGTACATTATTTGCAGCAGCTTTATTGCAAAAGACAAAAATCTTATATTCTCCAGAAGCTGTCAGTACTGTCTTTGTTGTTTTTCTTTCTATTTGCCATCTGTGTAGATTTCCTTGGATACTTCAGTTTTCCTTCCCAGTCCCAAAGGTTAGGTTAAATGTGACTCTTAAGAGGTTCGGTATGACTAAATGTAGGTTTGTGCATGACTGAATCCTGCAATAGACTGTTCAGTACATGTACTTGCAGCAGTTTAGCTCTGTGATCCTGAACTGGAATAAGGTGGGCCTGATTACAGGTTGCAGTTGATTTTTATTTTATAACTCGATTCTGTTACTGTTAAGTGCTTTTTGGCTTGAAAATTTGGGGGGGCTACACAGACCTGGGAGAGAGACACAGCATGTCTAAGCACTGACAGAAGGGGGAGAACCATGCACAGAAGCCAGCCTTAAATGAAGCCAGCGCAAAAGATGTGTATGTAAGTGTGAGTATATCCGAGAGAAAGAGAGTGAGTGAGAGAGAGAGGAAGAGAGATGATCCAATACTTAAAGAGCAAACCTTGCGATACCCGCTTATCTATTGAAATGAATTAGCCTGGGCACGTCTCCACCAAAAAGTAGTGGAAAGGACCCTGGCTAGGTTTAGCTAGCACATTTGATAAAAGTGAGTGCAGATGGTGTTGCCTCTGTCCCAAAGTGAACCGTGTGAGGTAGAAACGACAGCATAAAGCATGATATCACATACACGACTTCTAATCATAGAATAAGTCAGACTTGCCATCTGCAATTGTTGATATCATCGCCGAACCATGTTAGTTTACATGACTGAAATTCACTTAGCATGGCAAATTAGCAATTGCATGCTGACTTTACAGCACAGTCACATGCAAATTATGAGTTGCCTGAAGGAGCTGGTGATGTACAAAGGGTTAACAGGTATGACAGGTTCAGTCGCAGTCCCAAGTCTTCTTTCCTTTTTGGTTGTGGTATGTAAGACATGAGACTAGTCACAGACTAGTTGGACTTAGTTGCTGTGTATGTCACATTATGTGACTGTGTTCACTCACTAAGATTATGTAAATGAAAGCTACAACTGAAAAATCACTGGAAAAGTCATATAACGAGACATGGCCTAAACTGTGAAGATAATGGACATGGCAGAGAAAAGACTGGAACCATGTGGAAGATGCCATGGAAGATCAGAGCAATGGTAACAACATTGGAAGGCAGCCAATGAATGACACAACCTTCAGTAAACCTTTTATGGAGGAACAAGGGAGAGACCATGCTTCTCACAACGCATTAGGCAAGCAGTGCCAGTGCTAATAAAATGTCAGATCACTAAGGTCATGAAAAACACACAAAATTAAGGTCTATCAACATATTATGATGTCACAGTAAATATTCAACAGAAAAGCAGAACCACAAACTAATGTTGTGACGCGCGAGTCCCTGTCTTGCACCTGAAAACACGAGGATGAGTCTAAGTATTTTAGCAAAACCAGCTTTATTCAACTTGAAACAGAAACAACAGGGTCATTTACTGCAGTCCTATACATAGACAAAGCAAATGGGCATAGTCAAAGCCAGGTCAGTGGCCATGTAATCCTGTTCCCTGCATTTATAATGTCCCTTGCATCACCTATCAGCGACAGGTGCGTATAGTGCGATCTCGATCAGCTTATTGTTGTTTCCACAGCGCTATGCTGCTGTGCTGCGAACTCTGTGGTTGTCTTGGCAACAGACAAGCAGTCCACCACAGACATGGCAGGTGCACTTCCGTGTGCTGTTTTGCTGGGAGGGGTCCTAAATGAGTTCAGAAACCTCACAATATTAATCAATTTCCAATTTCTTTTCTGGATTAATGAACTAAATCATTTTGCACGTATGTAATCAGCAAGACTCAAGATAATGATGAGGACTGCTCCAAAATAGCGACATGTGCAACTTCAACCTAAATTGTGTCACAAAAATAAAACATTGGGTTACTTAAAAGAGCTTTATCAGGTTGCACATGCACACACATGAGACCGAGATTCCATCAACAACTGTGCTATAATTTGATTATAACAGGTAAATTAAGTTTTCTATAAACAAGTTTAAGGAATGTTTACTACTCATTTAATTTTCGTACAACAGCAACATCATCTGGGAGATGGAAAGCCAAGTGCCACACCTGCCCTAATGCTGAGATGCAATTGCTGTCTTGTATTCTTGTTTACTCAGTATAAAGCAGGTGTTCATACTGTTATACATAATAAATCCTGATTGACTGACACATTAACAAATCATGCGTCTGTGTTAACCGTTAGAAAAACATCACTAAAGAGGGATCTCACCCTAGGCTTCTGTAAGTAGTTGCACCAGACCTTCGTGAGCAGGAAAGATACGTTTATGTCCATCACTTCACGTACATAAAAATAAAAGTTTATAAGAGGTGGATTACATTGTAAAGTACATGCTGCTAAATTAAATCATTTACATGTGTTTCCATGTGCTTATCATGTTTAGATTTTTATCTGTTTATATTTAATATCACTATTTTGGAGATGTCACTGCATTGCTATTGTGTGAGTTGGATATATTGCAGTGCTATGTAGATGTTTGCATTATAAAAAAAAGGTCCTGCTCATTAAGTTGCTTCTGAACTTTAAAATAAAACTATAAAAGGATAATCTTTGTAAAAGACATTTTCAGCAACAGATACATTTTTAAAGAATGGTCTTTGGTTTTGATCCTGGCTTTGGTTTAACTCTCCTTTTGGCTTACATTTCAGACCACCCTTAAGCATTTTTCCTCAATATTTACATTAATCAACCTGACAATACTTTGCCTGCTGTGGGCTGGCACCCTGCCTGGGATTTGTTCCTGCCATGCGCCCTGTGTTGGCTGGGATTGGCTCCAGCAGACCCCCGTGACCCTGTTTTAGGATGTAGCAGGTTGGAAAATGACAGACTGACAATGCTTTGCATCACAAACTCTAAAAACAGGCAATTGGACTATTTCATGACAAACATTTTTTATTTTAGCCCAAAACACTTCAATTCTTTGGTCAGATGATGGTTTGCTGACATCTGCATGTCTTATTTGCAGACTCCAGATACATAGTCCTCCTCTCAGGCTCAGCAGGTCTGTAGCTACTGTAGGCACAAAAGCACCATGTTCTGGGCAGAACATTGATAAATGCTCATCCTAATCAGGTAAATCTTAGGAAAGACATCAAGCTTTAAATTGTTACAAAACAGGCCACTAGCATTCTACCTGAGAAGATAAAGTCTTCATAAGCCTTTGCAGGTGGATGGCCCTCAAAGCCTTCATGAGCCATTGCAAGTGGTAGCCCTATCTGTGCCAGGCAGGCAGAATATTTAGCTGCTTTTTTGCCATTATAAGGCTTTACTTTCTGGTGGTTGCAAATGGCCCCAATATAAAAGAGGGTGCTGGCATGAGTCCCCTGGAACTTTGGAAGTAGAGCATGGAACCTCCATATAGCAAGTGAAAGGATATCAAGGAGATGCTTCAGTCAGTTGCTAAAGATGTCTTTCAACAAAAAAGCACATAATGAGGATAGCATAAGCAGTACAACACAGGACAGAAGGAAGAAGCAGGGCAATTCTACAAGGGAAAAGTCTAAGAACTTGTGCTTGTGTTGTACATCTTCTGTGGGATGCTTAAGAGCAACAACATGAAACTTATTTGAGTTCCAAATTAAGCCAATACAAACAATAAATTCAACTGAAGCGTTCAACAAAGAATTACTCTTTGGTGTTTGCAATGGTAATCATTTGGCATTGTGAATATTCAAGAGGTTCTTCAAAGTCATTCATCTGGTAGTGCTATTTTGAACTTAGCAGAACTCTGCTCACTTTAGTGAAAAGAAGCCGTTTAAAAAATTGTTTTTGATGCATAAAGTTTGAAATCTGTACTGCACAATATGGGTATCTAGGATGACCATGAGGTGCTTTAGGTTGCCGGCACTATAATTTTAGAGAACAGGCCCTAACCTGCTAGAAAAAACACTAGATGAGTGGCTGACGGTTAACACCACACCAAGGTTTATGAGAATTAATGTTATCTTAAGATATAGAGGACAAGGTCTCTATGGAAAAACATGACAGTGGGAAGAAAACTGAAGGAGACATAATGAAAGGGGCTTGAAAATCATATAATTTGTCTAGTGCCCGTGGAGTTAAGCCATTAGATGTTCTTATTTTGTCTATGTAGTTGTGTAACTAGTAGAGAGCAATCACAGTGTAATTCAATGTTTTCAGTAATATTTAAAAATAAGTACTTTATGACTATTATAACTTGAATTTATATACAGTAATTCCTTTTACCATGAGGCAGTCTATTATATTGTTTTACGTGCAATATATACTAAATGCTGGCTTAGATGATGTGGAGTGAATTAGTTGTCAAAAGCATAAGCACACAAAAAGCTCTTTCATCTACTGGAAACAGAATAGAGTCGTTCAATCAACTCTGCACTCTCAGAAAACTGCACAGGATCACTCAATCCACTCTGCAGTTGCTAAACAATTTTGACATTGATTTCTCACAAGTCAAATATAAAAAATAGACCACAGATCAGGTACGTTAGAAGAACTACATTATAATCAAGTCTACCAGGAAAAATCGGCTGTAGACTGAGAGCAAAGTCTTTTTTTTCACACATTAGGAAGGCTTTTTTTAAGAAATGTTTGAAAATAGCATGGTGGAGCAGATTTCAGATTTCTAAAATTGTTTACTTTGATTGGAGTGGTGTAAATAAATACTAATATAAAGAGGTGAATTTAATTGACAGATAACATTTAAAATGACCAATTTTACAATATTATTGTTATAAATTATGTCATTTTACTATACTTTTCAACAAATTAGTTTATATAGCTTATGGATTTACACAGTATACCTATTTCAAAATGATATGGAATTGAATTAACAAAAGGGTTAATGAGGATCAGTATGTAAGGATATTTTACTTAAGGCTTTCCTTTTAGATGAAAGAGCATATTCATTGACATTATTTTTTTCTTTCATATATTTTCTAATTACAATATTCTTCTTTTAAATAAAAATTGTGCTACGAACCCAGTTTTAACTCATGTACTATAAATACAATGAGATATGTACTCTTCCATAACATTTTACAATGAATTTGTAAAAAAAGACCTGCATAATGTATCTTCTTCAACTAATGGTGCATTTATTGCTGTAGTTATGTATCTGCATTTTTCTGTTCAGGAGCTCAGGGGGGCAGAATCTAATTCAGTGGCATCAGGACCAAAGGCAGGAAGTAATCCTGGGCAGGGCAGCATCCCACCATGTGGTATACTCACATGCAAATCTGCATTTACTCATTGTTAGTCAGTTTAGCATTGGACGTCAACAATCTTTAGAGTGTGAGAGAAAAACTGGAATACTAGAAGAACAACCTGGATATACACAAGGGGAACATGCAAAACCCAGCAGAAAACCATTGGCTTCACTGAAGTTATAAACTATTTTTGCTGTATATTAAGAGATTTGGATTTGAGATGAAATTATGAATATGATAGATAGATAGATAGATAGATAGATAGATAGATAGATAGATAGATAGATAGATAGATAGATAGATAGATAGGTTATCTTTTATTTATTTTTTTATACCTCATGAAATTTCATCCTTTTTGGAATTCATGTAATTAGCTATCTCATGGAAAAAAGACTGTTTTAAGAGTCCTAAAAATTTAATATCAGCAAGTACTTCCATTTTGTTTTTCATGAGTGTTGCCATTTTGTCATTTAGTTATGTTGCTATGGGGTGTGGTCTCAAAGATTGCAACCCATGACATCACTAATATGATAGTATACGGTCAGAAGTTCAGACCTCTTATTGTCCAAGTTTCTAAATTAAAAAAACAAACTTTTATGATGTTTAGAAGAGTCAGTCAGTGATTAAGAGTTTAAGAAATTAGTATTTTTTTCTCTGAATAAAATACAAGCTGTTATATAAGTACAAGAACCACAACTATATACTAATTATATAAAAACATTTTAAATATGCCAATGTGCCTGTTGTAAATAACTAGGGAGAGAACAGACATGATGGTTATATACAAAAAAGAGGCCTAGTAGCCCACTTCAGCAAAACTTAGTGGAACAGCCAGTGGGTAATGGCATTCCAGGACAACATGTATGCGGGATGTGTCAGCATCAGTCACAATAGCCTTTAATTTTGACATTACCATAATTTCTGCTGGTGCTTCCCACTACTGCCTCCAGTGAGTCCATGTTCACTCCTGTAATGTAGCTAGTCTTCCTGAACAGTATGTTCAGAGGTTTGGCATCCTCAATGATGGTATTACTTCTCCAGAAGACCATAACACAAAACAGTACACCAGCTACAGCGGACTGGTAGAACATCCACATAAGCCAGTTATACAAAATAAAGCCTGCTTTAGCTTATGTAGTGTAGCAGATATGCATCCACTCGAGGCTACTGCTCAGAGGGAACCAACCCATGTATTTATTAGTATACATCACCTCGTCCTCATCTGCCTTGGTAACTAGTCTCAGGGACTCCCTTCCACCACCAACTCCCA
The DNA here is from genome assembly GCF_016835505.1 of Polypterus senegalus. Classification (NCBI taxonomy): domain Eukaryota; kingdom Metazoa; phylum Chordata; class Cladistia; order Polypteriformes; family Polypteridae; genus Polypterus; species Polypterus senegalus. The sequence continues at coordinate 84,735,259 of NC_053167.1, read as the reverse complement.
ATAATGTTCAGTTCTATGCAATTATTTCATTCCCCACATTTCCATAATCCTTCACCTCATTTCCATTGTCAAGGCAACTTTCAATGTTGGGGCCATAAGAGAAGTTCTGTTGATTACATACATTTGAGTAGTACTGGTGGTGTACAGAGTATAATGGAATACAATAGGGCAGTTCTTTGTGCTGCCCCTGTGTTTCTGCCCACCACCTCGGACACAGAGTCCAGGATCCTCACAAGCCTTTTACTTGTAGTTACATAGTCATTGATCCAAAATATTTTGGAAGGATCCAACTGTATTACTTAATCTTTTTTACCCATTTAGAGACTGAACAATGTTAAGGGCACTGAATTAAGTTCTTAATGAGTACAGTACTTTCAAAGAGAGGCAACTTTGCAAAAAGGACATTTCTAGCACTGGACCAGAAGTACAGCATGATTTCATTATTTAGTAAATAGACATTTCACTACATCTTATGATTTTAAATTGTCATTTTGTAACTTTTGAGATCCATTTTATTTATTTTTTAACATATTATAGGTACTATCTTTGAGAAATGTAACACTATTAATGAGGAAAGTGAACATAATGGTCACATTATTGGAATTACATTTTTTTTTTGTGCTTATGCTTAGTTGCATGTATTCCAACACTTCTTAAATGTTCAAATTGCAATTTTGTCAATTGTTGTAGATTTCACTCTCATGTTATGTTTCCTTAAGTCTGAACTCTGGAGCAGCTGAGTGTTTGTCAGATTTGATGGAAGTAGTGAGAAAATTATCAGTCACACTGGACAAAACATACTTTTGTCATCTATTACAGAGCTGAAGAACTGTTCCTAGTCAATATAAAACATATTTAAAAATTAACTTATGATTTTATTCTGCTACTTTGGAGGTAGTCAAAATTAACCTGTAATATCAAAAATATTATCAGAGCAACTATTAAGTTTTTTTAAGGAATTGGGTTATGCATTTCAGCATAGTGGTTTCAGTTGCAGTGTTACTACATTATTTATGTAGTTAGAAACTGAGGTGTTGAGTGTACTGCTCAATGAATGAATACAATACTTAATATACAGTATACTTTATTTATAATACTTTATTCTATATGTTATGCAGGTTTATGAACAGAATTTGTAAACCTACTGTTGACAGTGTTAACGTGTCCACTGTATATTATGTAATTCAAGACATTTCAATTTTAATGTTTGTTTTCATATCAACTATGGCATTATAGATTAAATTAGGTGAGCTCTATATTTTACTATTTGTGCACTCCGTTTTTACTCTAACACCTGCTCGTCAGGCTATAGCCTCCACTCTAAGATTAAAAATAATAAAAACAAATACATCAATGACTATCTTTATAATATAAAAGCGAATGACAAAACAGCTATATTATACTTGTCTGTTACTTGACTCACACCAAGAAACACATAATAAATTGATAAGGATTATCAAACTTCATTCATGTGCTAAGGCAGGTCTTGTTCAAATATCAGTTTACCAGTTTAAAAAAAAAAATGGAATGAGCAATTATAAAATTATTTAACAAGAAATCAGAAATTGATATAGTTTGTTAATTACTTAGATAGATAGGTCACTTACTATATTTTCTCAGATGATGTTGGTACACAGATTGCTTCCTCTAACAGGTTTTCTTTTCCTGTTTTGCTTTCATTTTAAGTAGGGAGAATACTTCAACACAATGATTTTTGCAAGTAGCAATAGAAATCCTACATATAATTTAAACTGAACTGTTGGCGTGCATCTTCTTCTATAAAAGGCACAAATGGGAAAAAGGTCCTATTGACTGCTGTGTTGGAAGGCAAGCACAACAAATTAGCCTCCTTCCTGAAGAATAAATGAAGCAGAAAAAAATTTGCAACTGTATCATGTAAGCAATACAAAGCAGCAATGTTATTTTTATGGAGACATTGCCTGCCTTGCAGAATAATTTTCCTCTATTTACATCACTTATTTCTTTATGTATTGAAATCACTGCTTGGTTCCTTTCCAATTGTATTTTTTTGCTTAGGATTTTCTGAAGTATGTCCTAGGAAATGTACTAAATGGAAATATTGAACTATTGGCAGTTTATCATAAGACTTGTCTAACCTACTCAGTGTACAGTTTTATGTGAGCTAAGAAATATGAATATATCAACCAATGTATTAGAATATTTGTACTAGTTTTAATTTTGGTCGTGATTATTTTAAAATGAATGCCACTTTGTATCTTTAAACCTTAAGGTAACACATTTTTGACTAAACAGAATACCAAAATACAACCCAAACCTGTAGACCTCAGATTAAAGAGATTTGCCTAGTACTTTGTGTGACACTGCTTTGGGAGAGCATACAGTATATCTTTATTTGCTCCCACCCAATTAGCTGTATTGTGTATTTAACAAAACATAACATTTTGAAAGTTACAAAATTAAAAAATGTACCAGCATGATATAGTGAAAGTCCATCAATCAAATTATTATCCATACCTCTCTATTTTATTTTCTGGTGAAGATCAAAGGAAATATTAATTTAGCATGAATTTTTAAATTATATGTATATACATACATACATACATACATAAACAGATTACTTTATGTGTTTCACCCAGAGATGCTGAGAGTGCAACACGTGGCTCCTCACAAGATAGCAAAACCTTCCTGATAATGCAATCTCTGTAAAAGCAGCTGCAAATCCTGCTGAATTAATCCTGTATTTCCCATCTTCACACGGGGCTGTAGCCTCTAGACAATTTAACTCTATTAAAAGTTATAATAGGAGACAAAGTGGCACAGTACCAAAGACATTTGGACCTCTAAGATCTAACAATAAATAAAACCTTTACGAAATGCTCAAACATACAGTAGTTTGGCTTGTCCCTTTTGATTGTGATCATGAGGAGGGCTCATCTTGTCATGCTTCTCTCTTCCAGGACATCACCAGTTGTGTTGGTAACCAGCTCCCAGAAATCCCTAGCCTGATTCTGAGGACAACTTGATTGATTTCTGCTGAGCTTTAGCTGCTTGTGGGGGGGTGAGCTCTTTGTTATGAGCTGCCACTACCAGGTTTGCTGTGTTTTCATAAAATGAGGTTTAAAAAGCTTTTGCCATCCCTTCTTTGAGTATGAAATAAAGGGCAAGCCTACAAAGCATTGAAAAGAGGCCCCATCTGAAGTCTTCTAAACACTACATAACACGACTAAACAACAATAACTTGGTAAACATATACAAAAACACACATATATATTCATTACTGATATTGTATTTATGATATATAAAGGGTAAGTCAAAATTATGTTAACCTTTGAATGATGGAGACAATTTATTCACAAAACAACCTTCATATGTGCAAGATGATTTACTGGAATGTCTTAACCTGTTTGCCATAATGTTCAACAAATGTACCATATGTGGCACAAAAATTGTATTATATATACATAGCAGTACCGTAAGTGTTAAAATAATTTTGACTCACCCTGTACTTAAAATGTTGCAGTGGTCTACCTGAATAGCTGACTGTACACTGCTAAGGATGCTAAAGAATGAAAATAATTTATTTCTGTTACGGACATCATAAATATATTAGAAATAACACAGTAAGAAGTCTGGGAGACCTTAAATAAAAAGGGATCTGCTTGAAAGAATGACAACTGGTATGAAAAAAAAAAATCCTGTCTTCACTAATGAAGGCTGCCTGGCTGTTCGATGAGGCCATTAGATACTTTTTTGTGATCCTAAAGAGCAGCTGTAGAGCCGGTGAAAGGAGCTTGAAGTCAGCATGTGTCAGTGCCGCAGCTTAGAAAGCCAATAGCACTGGAGGTATTTATTGAGGGTGATGGAAGCAGAGTGACCTCGAGATGAGATTGCTTTTCTTGTCAAACTCCCATTTCTTAAAGAGACATTAATCAGGGCTATGTATTCTCCTTCATTGGTGACAGTATTTGACATGAAAGGCAATATATAAAATAAAAATGAGCAGATTGATTTTCTTGCATCAGCTTTTGTGTGATTGAGAGCCTGCTCGAATTCAACATTCTGGGCTTGTTCATAGTGCAATTAAAACAAAGCATCTGGGCTCACATCTGAAGGGCATCACATCAAGAAGAGATCTTCAAGTACTAAATATACATTATTTGGTGATTCTACTAAACCTTTGCCAGCAGGGGGCCAAGCTAAAGTGTACACCCATGGGCCTCTGTTGTAATAGAATCATAAAATATGCCACTCCTCAAAGTGTTTGCAGATTTTGGAAATTATCCTGCCCTTGTCTTTTTTTGGCTATTTAAATTTGTAAATGTCCAGCATGGAGTAATAAAGTTTAAGCCCTTTCTCGTTCATCTAAGTATTAAAAAGCAATAAATCTAGCATATAAAAAACAATTTTGAATTCTGTTTATTTAAATTATTACTGTAACCAGCCTGTAGTCCTGCTTTTAAAAAAAAAGCCTTGGGGGCATGCTAGTTGTAAGCAATAAATAAAGCAATTGGGTTAGAACGAAAACCTGCAGACACTATAGCCCTCCAAGACCGGCATTGCCTACCACTGATTTAAATGAAACACAACTTCAAACGGTTTTTGATATCCTAGATTTGCTGCATTTTTCCGTAATCATTGTATTTCCCATTTTCGTCAGCTTGTCCTTGAAAAGGTCATACTGGCAACAACCACTACATAGAATATCAGACATCCAAATTCCCAACAATAGTCTACAGCTCCATGGTACTCACAGAAGAATAATTATTATAAAGAGCCCTGGGTATGCTATTGGGTTTCCTTCTGCCATAACAGCAGACATGGGAGACACCCAGTGATTTTCGTAACTTAATGTCCAAACCACCTTAACTGATTCTTTTCAGGCCAGTGCTCCTCTCGGATAGTATATTTTCTCAGTCCCTAATCTACAGCAAGCCTTGTATCCATGCAGAGGGACCTAATTTAATCTGTTCATACTTACAGTTGCATTTATGATTCATTAACCACGGCTCAAGATGCTATGTGAAAATAAGGGTACAGATTACCTAGAAAATCAACAGCCTTGCCTAAGAATACATCACTACCATTGTTCAGGAGAATGGCTGCAGTGTTTCCATAGCTGTTCTAGTCTGCTGATTGACCTCTTGTTCTTCTCTCATAAATACACTTCAACTTTTTAACTTGTTGCAAATGCTTTCTCCTTTAGCTGCAGACACTCTCACCATTTTTTAAACAGAACCATGGCCTCAGATTTGAAAGAGCTAATTTTCATCAGGACTTCTGCAATAAAACTGGTCTTATTTTAAATAATATCTAGCATCATGTACAGAGCAGTAGTGCAGTGAAGAGCACTGCTGCTTTCTAGCTTCAGGGTCTAGGTTTAGAATGCTGGCTTGACCATTTTGTATGGTATGTGCAAGTTTTGTGTTCCTGAGGATTTTCTCTAGCTTGTCCAATTTCTTCTCACTACCCAAAGATGTGCATCAAATGCTGTCCCATCCTTGTGGATCCTGCTGCTAGGATAGGCATTGGCTTCAAGTAATATAAGCAACAGAGATTGTTCATTCTGTTACCAATGATCTGAAGATTGAGAATGATTAATCTAGAAAGTTAGTGACTTAAACTAGAGAGCCTTGGAAGGAGCAAACTTCTATCAGCATGTTCCATTTTTGACCCAACTGTATTCAAATGTTAATGCCTTTAAACGAAAACCTTTCTTAAAACTCAGCAGATCTTTTTACATCTTCCATCCATCCATCCATTTTCCAACCCGCCGAATCCAAACAATCTTACTCCTTCTAATAAAGCTGTTAGTAGAAGCAGAAGTTATTCTATGTGTTTGGAGGATCATCCTGTCAAATGATATTAATCATTCCCAAATGCATGTCCTTGTAGAAAACATTTGTCCACTGTGCTACAAGAACTGGGCTTTCACTTCATTTTGACTTAAATGTCATACCTTACCCTCCTTCATCCTTCTCTGATATAAGGAGTGAACGTCCACTCCTTTTTTTCCTTTTACCTGTTAAATTTAATTTCTGTGTTTAGAAATCATGGCTGCTCCAGACGCTTGGCCTTTAAATCTGTCAATGTTCTTTTTTTAATATCTACAGCTTTGGAGCTATTGAATGTTTCTGTCATTTACCTCCTACCTTTACCTTATTTTGGGTCTATATAAAATCTTAGAAGAATATAGAGGCTATAACTTTGTAATTCTAAAATCGATAAAGTTTAAAAAAAAATATTGAAGTGTTATTCCTCCAGTTGTATTTATATTGCCTTTAAAATGTACACAGTTTACAGTACTATTTTTATAGTCAGAGTCACAAATGGCTTTGCAATGTCTTCTGTAAGGTTGGCTTCAAGCTAAAGGAACTAGACAGAACTTCAGTTGGTGAGCATGTTAAATTTAATGGCTGCAGTCGCTGAATCTCATTATATTTGAGGACGTCAATCTGTTATGATTTGCCGAGGGTAACTGATCACGTGTTACCATTGCAATGTTTCATCACAGGTCCAAATCCTGTATTGTTATCTATCATCGACTGGCAGCAGTCCAGACCTGGTTCCTACCTTGTTCTTAATGGTGACAGAACAGGTTTCCTAGACGTGCTTCTCTATCATCAGCTGGCTTACAGTGCTGTTTCCTCCATTTTTGAGTTTCTGCCATTCTCTATGGAGCAAAATGTATTTATAGTGTCATTGTAGATTAATTTACAGCAAGTCATCTAAGAATTTCCCATTCAATTGGAGTCCAATAAACAATATGTAATTAGCTGAGGTAATATCTCAGACCAACTTCGGGACTGGTATTTTTTGTGATGTGAAATTTTGCATACAAGTTGATAAATATTTTGTATGTCTTTATTTGTAACTTAGGCAAAGTAATGTAATATTAGTGTTACATTTGTGAGAAGCATTCAAGTTTACCCTCCAACTTTTAGGAATGGGTCTCTTTGAATTTTACGATCGGGTTGGTGGGGGAGTGCATAAAACAAGTTTGGTAAGTGTTTCACTGCTAAAGTCTCTCTGTCAACACCCACACAAAGCCAGGCTGCCTAACTGCCAAGCTTTACCTTAACACATGGATTAGGGGGCAGGCGTGAAGTTTTTCTGTTCCCCCATTGGTCTGAAGTATGGCTGTTTGGAACTGCCTTGTATCAGAATCCTTTAAGTACCATGACATCCTATTGGCCCTAGGGGTTGGACAGAAAACCTATAAATTTGCTTATTCCCTCACTCTCTCTCTCACCAAACTAATGAATGACCATCTCACACACCATGAACTGAAAAGGACAACACAATGAAGAGCACAGCTCAGCAGCCATATTGAGACAGGCATGCGGCCGGTTCTGGAGAAAGCTGACCAAAAATGATGCCATAACTAAAGACATTTTAAGTAACTAACAAGTCTGTGTGACGCCTGAAACTACACATCACTATTCATTAGGTTGTATGGTTGCTAATCTTGAAATGTACTTCGCATACTGTTATTATTTATGAATATTATCAATAACACATTGTTTAAATTGTAACTTAACTCCTGCTTGTCTTTTACTACACCTAATTTCCTGAGGTTATAGATGTAGAAGGGAAGGTGGGAGAAGTTATATACTATAACTAGCAAAATACCCGCGCTTCGCAGCGGAGAAGTAGTGTGTTAAAGAAGTTATGAAAAAGAAAAGCAAACATTTTAAAAATAACGTAAGATGATTGTTAATGTAATTGTTTTGTCATTGATATGAGTGTTGTTGTCATATCTATCTATTTATATATATATATATATTTATATATATCTGTATATATATATATATATATATATATAGCAAAATACCTGCGATTGGCAGCGGAGAAGTAAAAAGAAAAGGAAACATTTTAATAATAACGTAACATGATTGACAATGTAATTGTTTTGTCATTGTCATGAGTGTTGCTATATATATATATATATATATATATATATATATATATATATATATATATATATATATATATATATATATATATACACAGTTATATATATATATATACACACAAATATATATATATATACATATACATATATACACATACTGTATATACACACACACATATATATACATACTGTATATACACATATACATATCTACATATATACTGTATATACACATATATATATACAAATCTACATATATATATATATCCACATATATATATATTAGGTGGGACTCGATTAAAAAATTAATCCAATTAATTAGAGGCTGTGTAAGAATTAATCTTGATTAATCGTTGTAATCACACGTAAATTTGCCCCAAATCGCAAATGTTTTTTTTAATTTAAAAGTGTTTTAGTGGGCGACAGAATCAAATAATAGACATGTACATGAATATTGTAAACTGAAGCTGTTTTAATTTCTGAAAAAAAGCCTTTAAACTGCATTTGAATTCAAAACAGAAACAAAAATATCATCCCTGGTTAAAATTGGGCAGACTTAAAAATAAAGTGGTAGTTTAAGTACTTTAAGTAGATTTTCAGAATAGTATTGTCTTTAAATAATAATAACCAAAATTTCAACATAAAGTGCAGTTTTCTTCTTAAAAAAATAAGTCAGAAACATAAAAGGTAATTTGACCAACTTAATCTTTAAACTCTGAGTAACCTTAGCCAAAATTATTTTGTACATTAGGCTAAAACAGTGTGATCATTGAACATTTTGTAATTAGATGTAATTAGAATTACTAACGGTCACGGAAGTCCAATGATCCCCAGTAAGAGCCACAAAGTCCGCTTTCTGTAATGCATCTAATTTTGCTTGCTTTTCAGTGTGCACAAAACCATGCTTTTATCAAGGCTTCGCTCGGGTAGTCGAAATGATCAGTCATAGGAACGCCTTTATTCCGACTCTAACATTTTTGTAGCTGTGATGTGTGCATCAGTGTAATGGATGTACCAGGAAATCATGCATTGACAAAAGTTCCCGTTTGCTTGGAATTGAAAGTGTGATTAAATGCGTTATTTTTAACGCGTTATGGAGTACATGCATCGAAGCTTCTCAGCTGTGCTTGTGCTAATAAAGGGAAACATTTTAAAAATAACGTAACATGATTCTGCGTTAACCGAATATTTTTCATACGTCCCAAACCAAGGAGATCTAAGGTAAAATGAATCGGTAGCGCGTACATACTCAGTGCATCCCCTCTCGGAATCGAACCTCGGCATTAGAGGTGAAGACTCTACAATTGCGCCACAGCGTGTGGCTTGTTTATGCGAGAGTATGTACTGTAGATCGGGGTATATATATACATTTATATATATATACCGCGTATCGCAGTGGAGAAGTAGAAGTTATGAAAAAGGGAACATTTTAAAAATAACGTAACATGATTGTCAATATACAGTAATTGTTTTGTGAGTGTTATTGAATGTTGCTGTCATCAAGGATTTGATTATCATTATTTGTTTCAATCAGGGTCGTATTTGTACGATGTGTTGTGTTCAAGTTACATTCTGTGTTTGTCAATCGTAAAGATAAGAGGTTTCATTCATCGATTAGTTTCTTACTGCATCAATAAACAGCTCGTCTTCCTCTTTATCTGAGATGTGACAAACTGCATGCACGGGTTTTTTTTTTTTTACAGTTCACTTTTTCCACCGTGTGCTTTGTTTCGGCAGTAGCTGCACTTATGAATATGATTCTATGTATCAGACGCTTCATATTTTTTTGCTGCCTTCTCAATTGTGTAATTCGGTTTTTGTTCAGCACTCTTTGGAACTGTTGCTTTTGTCTGTGCACTGCGCCAGTTCACGTGAGCCGCTTGGTGTTCTTGCATCGAAGGTTCCCAGCTGTGCTGGTGCCATCTCGTAATGTCAGCTAAGACCCGCACTTAAAAGTTTCTCTCGCAGTTTCGCTGAGTTTGTGCCAAACACCACCCTGACCATCTCATCTTCCTCTGCATAAGCACAGTCCTTCACACGTGAATATTTACCGGCAGTGTTTGTATTGGATTGCCGCTGATGGACGGCCTTATATTGGCAGGCACTAAATTACAAACGCTAGTGGCAGCCTGTCTATGAACTTAATTTAATATAAACTTACGGTTCACGCCGTGCTTTGTTTCCGCAGTAGCTGTACTTATGAATATGCTTGTATGCATCATTTGCTTCATAATGTTTTTCTGCCTTCTCAATTGTGAAATGGCGTTTTGTGCTCATCGCTGCTTGGAGTTCTTCCTTGTGCTCTACGTACTTACGTAGGAGGCGTGATGATGTCACACGAAACTCCGCCCCCCACGGCCATCTCCAACTCAACTCTATTACATTATATGTAGAAAAATAGGTTCCAGTTATGACCCTTACGCGTAGAATTTCGAAATGAAACCTGCCCAACTTTTGTAAGTAAGCTGTAAGGAATAAGCCTGCCAAATTTCAGCCTTCTACCTACACGGGAAGTTGGAGAATTAGTGATGAGTGAGTGAGTGAGTGAGGGCTTTGCCTTTTATTAGTATAGATACTTTATAAACACTGGTAAGTCTGGGAGATTAGAGGCATTCTGACAAAGGCTACTTATTAATAATACAAAAGGGGAACGTAGAGCAATATATTACACTACCAAGACAAAACAGTATTAAAAAGAATTAATTCTTTTTTTTATTTATTAATTTCAGAAGAAGTCCTGGGAAGAAGCCTCACGTCACTTCTTGTTCATTGCTGCTAGCCCTACCTCTTCCGATCTCACAGATATATAAACCAGCACTGCAATGAAGGTCGTCACGCATCAGCTTTGATGAAGGACAGAGTTATTCCAAATAAAGCTTGAAACACAGCCCTTTAACACAACCTCTGACCTTGGCAAATAATATTTTACTTTGTACACCTTAGAAATTAAACAGGTATTCCATAGTGGCCCAAACCTTAAGTACATATAAAGTCCGAGAATTTAACAAGTGCACAAACAAAAAGAGCCATTCAGAATGGTCGGTATCATATTCTATTGTTTTTTTTTATAATTTAAGGCATAAGTGCATCATAAATTTAAAATACAAAACACTTGTGGCTAGTCGCATGGGCTGCGACCCAGCTGGGACGCCTGGAAGGACCAGGAGGTGGCATGTACATCCTAAGGGCCACGAGGGGGCAACTGCCCTGGATCAGTGGAGGACCACGGGAGAAGAACAAGGAGGCTCACGCCTATTGGGACCTGTAGCCACCGCCAGGGGGCGCCCTGAGTCTCAGAGGGCCCGGGACTGATTTACTTCCGCCACACCCGGGAAGATGGAGAAGGATCCCTCCAGGGATGCCTGGAGTGCTTCCGAGTGCTCTTCCGCCACACCAGGAAGTGTCGTCAGAGGGAGCACCTGGAGCACATCCGGGTGAGAATAAAAGGGCCCGCCTTCCTACAGTCTGGGGGCTGGAGTCGGGAGAGTAGTGGACAGAGCTTGATGGAGGAGGCAGGAGGTGGCCAGAAGTGATGGCATTGTGTCTGGGCCACTCTCCACAGTGGCATCCCAGATGGGACAATCCGCCTGGTTCAAGGCGGGGAATCCCTGTTTTAAATAATTTTGTGGAGACTGGCCCAGACACAGACAGGCACATACATTCATGTCATCCAACACACGTTTATTATGAGCCATATTTACAGAATAAAGTGCACCACAAACCCCACAAGTCCCCAAAGTCCTGGCCACTAAGCACAATGCCTTCACTTCTTCCGGCCACCTCCTGCCTCCTCCACCAAGCTCTGTCCACTACTCTCCCAACTCCAGCCCCCAGACTGTAGGAAAGCGGGCCCTTTTATTCTCACCCGGATGTGCTCCAGGTGCTCCCTCTGACGACACTTCCCGGTGTGGAGGAAGAGCACTCGGAAGCACCCCAGGCTTCCCTGGAGGGATCCTCCTCTATCCTCCCGGGTGTGGCGGAAGTAAATCAGTCCCGGGCCCTCTGAGACTCAGGGCCTCCCCTGGCAGTGGCCACGGGTCCCAATAGTCGTGAGCCTCCTTGTTCTTCTCCCGTGGTCCTCCTCTGATCCTGGGCGGTTGCCCCCTCGTGGCCCGGAGAACATACATGCCACCTCCCGGTCCTTCCAGGCGTCTTGGCCGGGTCACAGCCCCAGCGACTCACCACACACTATAAGACATTTTAGTCATATATTTTAATCAAACCTTCACTTTTTATTCTGCATTCTCTCTTACTTTATTTTTTAAGAATTCTTTTGCAGAGTGTTTGAGGTTTTACAAAATAATGCAATGTCTGAGTGCTTGTTAATCTTCTGTGCACATTTTTCTTTTTGACAGTATATTTCTTTAAAATATTTTGCTAGTCTGTGTCTTCTTTGCAAAAGAAAATGTCTAGTCTAGCTAGCATCATAATAAAATAAGTGAATTTATTGCAAAAATTGTATGTCACTGACCAACATTTGTTACACTAAAGATTAAAGAATACCATAGAATTAAATTGTGCATACGTTTTCAAGCACAATCTCTTATCTCCAGAATACATGTGGAGAATACAGCCAGACAAGCACTGTTTTTGGTGCTTCTGGTCCTTCCATCATTCTGTAAATTGTAATGTCACTGCTGAGTCTGCATGAGTCAGGACATTTGGACCTTCTAGGCTGCCTTGTTAGAACCAAAATCAAAATTTTCAAGTGAGATTTCTTTAATCCTGCAAAGGCTGACTTCTGTTTACTAAAAGGCTTACATTCTTTTTCATAACTAACTTATATGAAGGCTACATAACAATTTCAAGGTCTGACCCAGATGTTGGCATAGGGGATTGGGACAGATGCCTCCAGAGTGTGGCACAAACTGAACTGATCTTTTATTTGGGCTTTATTTTTTGGATGCTGAGTGCTAGTGCTAATATTGTATTATTAGTGGACCTGGAATGAAAAGCAAGGTTTGGTAACAGCAAGAAGATATCAAAATATCTCTGGTAACGTTCCTACTTTATGTCAATTTAGAATAATTTTTTAAAGTACTTTTGATATGTCCTTTTCAAATGGTTGAACCAATGACCTGTTTGTTTTACTAACTGAATGTGTTTTGTTATTTTTAGAGCAGGGCCAGTATCATTAAAAATGGGAGGTTTCAGAAGAGAAGTATCTGTCAATTGAGTTTCCATTTTCCAAGGTCTATAGATGTGAAATTGACTGTGTCTCAATCAATTTTTTCCTCAATATGCCTAATTCCCCAGAAACTAATCACTTCTGGCAGAGGAGACTTGAATTGGTTGAAACAATCTATCAACTGAAACATCCTTTATTCTCAACAATCAGTAGTGAACAGCTTTAAAATGTTATAACACAGAAGAGTGGCAAAATAAGGTTGGTTTAACATGGGAGCTGAAATTATATTATCATAACTCTTCTAATTACTCAGGATATCTGACTATTAAAGTTTATCTAATCTAATCTAATCTACAGTATTAGTTACATTTAATATTACGTATTAAATTCTTCCATTTTATGAATCTGCAGAAAGCTAGAGATTATCCCAGCAACAACAGGTATAAGGCAGGAATATAAGATATCCAATGGATAGGACATCAGGCCATCGCATGGAATACTCACATGCACAGAATCATATATATTTAGTTTGGGTCTTTTGATTTTTTATTTACTACATCGTAGTTTCATACATGCAGACAGAGTGGAACAGACAATGGGCTCTGTTTTAAAACACAACGTTTCCTCCAACTCAATATACTCAGCAGATCACTAAACCCTCTTGAACTACAAATGTAAAAAATACGTGTAAGCAGTTGAAATGTACAGAGATCTTATAAATCATCTTAGGTATTTTTATCAGCCTAATAAGAAAAGGATGCTCTTCTGGAAAATGTTTCATAGACCAAAGGCTGGGTACAGCCCATAAGATTGCTGAGATTATATTTCACCCTGCAACACCCTTTCTTGCACAGCTACTGAGACACATCTACAAAGAATCAGTATTCATACTGAAGAAATAGTATGTTTCCAATCCATGTTATGATCATGTACGGTGATCAGGAATTACCATATTATTTTAACTAGGGGAAAAAATGTCTATTTACATTCAAGTCAAGTCTACAATCATACACAATGTAGTAATTTTAATTTGCTTAATTGGGCTGAACATTTTGCTAAAATTTTAAAAATATCTCATATTATAGTAAAATCTTTATAGGTGTTTTTCTGTAGAAAATGCAAAAAGAGATACTCTTTCAAACAAAGCCAACAGTAGACATAAAATAGAGCTCAAAGGTTTCTGAAGAATAATAACCTGTCAAAACAAAGTTATATAATATAATAATTACCATTAATCATTTCTTATTACACACAGTGCATAAAAGACTATAAGACATGATGTAAAAATTATGATTTTTAGCATATATTTGTTTTTACTAAACCAGACGTGACTTTACAATTTTTTTCTTAATAAACTATATGTAACATTATTAAGGTTAGGAAATATTTTTGTATATAACATCCATTCATCTATTTTGTATATTCAGGGTTGTAGCCACATCAGGTACAAGGAAGAAACCAACACTAGACAGGACACTAGTTCATTGCAAGCTTACTCATTCAATTCTATTCAATTCAGTTTACTGTTTTGTATTGTATAGCGCTCTTCAAAGAGTGCAGGTGAAGTGTTCTGTGACAGCTTCTCTGGTAAAATGCAATAATAAATGCATGTATGAATTTTGCTAAACACAGAAGTAGTACACATAAAGACACAGATTTGATAAAACATGCAGAAAGCAAAATAGAAAATGATTAACATACATGGAAACCAAAAATATCAGTTGATAATGGACAACATATGCACCATTAATGCACTCTAACATGTATGTCTTTAGAATGTTTTAGGAAAACTGGAATACACAGAAACAACCCAAGACAGAACATTAAAATTCAACACAAATACTAGGCTGTGCTTTAAAATCAGACTCTGAGGGCTGGACAGTAGCTCTACTAACATGCTATCATATTTTGTATGTATAAAAATAACATTCCACGTTTCTTTTAATAGAAAACATTTAGAAGTTGACTTTATAATATTTCTTGTAGTCATTATATTCAACAGAAATTTTAAATCAAAAGTGGGTTATTTCTACATTCACTCATAACTGTACATGGTTCATTTGAAAAATATAAGATGTATTTATAAATCAACTTACAATTCACTCTAATTTAATTCAAAGTTTCATCACCAGAGCCTTCACCCTTGCTGCATCTGAGCCAGTTTTATAGAGCACCTCTCTTGGTGAAGATTTATATTCATTAAACCTACCATAAGACTTTGAGCAGACATTATAACCTATGTGCCATGCTGTAATCTTACTTATATTAAGGTGGGCAGAAGGTTACAAATAATAAAAGATAGAGAGAGCCCTCACCTAAATATTCTGTCAGATGGCTGCTCTCCCATTACTAAGTCAAATCCACGTTGAAATATTGTATATGGCCAAGGTCTGTGGAGAAAGAGAAAGAAAAAATAATAAATTGTACAAATTTCAGTATAAAATATGTTACAGCTTTTATTTTTTGTGATTCTCTAAATCAGTAGCATACTGATGTTTTTACATACACATTTCATTGGGAGAGGTCACTATAATGTTTTGCACAATTTGATTCCCGGCTGCACTATAGACACACCATATTTTATAAAGCAAAGTCCATGTATTGTACAAGAATTTCACAATTTTAATAAGTTTCTAAAGTTACATAATTATTCTGTAACAGGGGACTGCTTCATTTTCTCTGTCTGAATACGAGTATCTTTACTATATATACAGTAGCATAGAAAATATTTTTGTTCTTGAAATTATTTATTTACAGCGATAGTATATATTTTTTCAAGAAAGGCACAAAATATAGGTTTCAATATTTGCAAAAGCATATATTTTTATTTTATGATCTGCATAATGTTTGTAAGTGGTCAAATGTCAGAATTTAACAGCTTGAATAACAATATTGGTTTAAAACAGAAGGAAGCTAGAAGAATATCACTAATACCACAAAGAGATTTACCACTGATTTGTATTTGGGTGAGGCCTTTGCTTTCTCAAAACTTCATCTCTATATACCTTTAAGTTTCAACATATGCTGCCAGTTGATAAGCACATTAACTGTACTGCTGTCAGTGTGCAGGTGATGTGACACATTCAAACTGAGTTTATAACTTGTGGTCATAGCTACTAGAACAGACACTAGCTCTCTGACTTGGATGATAATGATAACTAAATTATTTTTTGCATGAAAATTATGTTTTTTCCACACTGAGAATATACCCTTTCTGGGAAAGGAAAAAAAATCTAATATTTCCTTAGAATAATGGAAACTTTAAATAAAGGCATAAAGGAGATACTAATGAAATGTCACTGAGGAGAATATGAATAATATATAAATCAAGATCACATCTTAAATGCTTAAGTCAAACACTGCTTTCCATAGCTTCAAACATATTCCCTACTCGTTTATAAAGTATGATCACATTCTCAGAAATACTCTCAGGGTAATTCAGTAAGTAACCAAAAACTCCATTTTCTCACTGAAAAACCTCATGACAAGAGGAAGTGAGCTAGTGTTTCTCTACTTGAACTCTTTTAAATTAGAGTCTTATATCAGCCTCATCAAATTTACATGACATGGCACTCCATGTTACTGTAAATGACAAATACAGTAGTCTAGTTTAATGAGAAATGCACCCTACCCAGTTATTATGATGTGGGACAGATAGATAGAGAACACAAAATATAAATTTAATAAACAAGTAAGAAAAGTCTGCTGCCTCCACTGTCAGGGTGAAGAATGTCCTCTATAAGTCCTGAAGCCATCTCTCCAGAGCACCCTGTATGAACTACGGGTATTCTTTTGTTCCATTGTACAAAAAAGAGCCAGGCAAGTACTGCCTGTCCTTCAGACCACACATCAGGACTACATCTGTTTCACACAGTATGTCACCTGTTAACACCCAATGATATAGGAAAGTTCTCCTGTCCTTCTGCTATCCCTCATTAACTTCGTGTTACTCTGGTGTACAGGGTGCAGTTACTTCCGGGGCACTCATCTGTCAAATGACTGCTCAACTTTTTTTTTTTAATTGTGGCTTCTCTAACAAAATATAAGATACCCTTGGTGCAATCCATATTATCTCCTAACTATTGTTCTGTTTATCCCTACAACCTTCTTGCCATCCCAGAAACATATTGCAATAAATATGCATATGTTTACTTACCATTCCTCCATTATATAGCATCCTACATTATTTATCTACCTATCAAATTCACTAAAGACAGACAACACACAAGACTAGTGTTGATCATTGAAATTCTCAAAAGCGTTTTTTTGCCAGTGAAATTCATTGTGCAGCTGGCAGTGACTTTTTTTTCCCAGAGCCCCATGATGTTTTGTGAGGTCAGCGTGACATCACAGAGCTGTAGCCATATGCAGAACTTTCATGCTGGTGTACTGTAAGATTTTTGCCCAATCTGCTTCTCATATGCGTGATGTCATGACCCAACCCCTACTCCAGCCAGATTTGCACACCAATTCTGTTTGAAAGAAAAAAAAAAAAACAAAAAGAAAAACACACAATTTTCACATGGGTATATTGGCTGGCCATAATGAGAATATTATGAGTACTGCCACTGAATATATACAACTGGTTAGCTGTCTCACAACTCAGATCACATTTTTGGCCACAATAATTAGTCCAACATAGTTGGCAGACACTTCCCTAGCCCCCATGGACACTTAAAAGATCATTGCACCATTATAATCCACTCAAAAGTATTTCAGTTCCTCCTTCCCAAAGACTTCAATGCATTTTGTGACGTGATGCGAAGTTTCTAATCATTTCCTTGATTTTGCCAAACTCACAAATTAAGCGAGTTCCATGAGGTTCACTCATCAC
Source organism: Polypterus senegalus (assembly GCF_016835505.1). Classification (NCBI taxonomy): domain Eukaryota; kingdom Metazoa; phylum Chordata; class Cladistia; order Polypteriformes; family Polypteridae; genus Polypterus; species Polypterus senegalus. Next base: position 84,717,403 of record NC_053167.1, on the reverse strand, counting down.
TGCACAATACATGACCCTGCCACCAGGATATCATTCTAAAAAAATTTTTTAAAAAATGGGGGGAAGAAGACCAGGGACACCCAGAGTGCTTCTGGGTGCACAGTCGTACCAGTTGTTTTAAATTGAATTATGACGTTTAAAGCTGTTAAAATAGAGATTATAGTTTCTGTTGACTTAAGAAAACACAAGAAATCTTCTGAGTGTTCCTCAAAATCAGAGTGATAGCAAATAAAGATAAAAAAGTATGCACAATACAGTATTGTAATACTCTTTTGGTAATGTTCAAAAAAGAGGTGTAACATGCAAACTAAAATTTCAATTTTAAGAATATTTTAATTTTCACAGACTATTTGACATTCTTATATTACAAGAAAACGGCTAATTAAAAACACCTACACGTGAGCATGTGCTGGAAAACCTCACAATGTGGTTATTCCACATAAAATCATCATCCATCCATTCATTCTGGAACCCGTTTAATGAGGCTTACAGTCATGATGGAGCATCACTCATGCTGGAAGTCATGGGTGCAAACCATCTCTGTGAGTATATACAGATTTTTATAAAGTGCCAGTGCTCTGAATTTTGAAACAACTATTACAACAAAAATACAAAAAGTGCACCAGTCATTGCAATAAAACAATCACATACTGCTGCTCTAGGTCGTAATAACGATAATTTAATGTAATTTTTTTAACGCAATGTTTTACACTGTTATCTCTCATTTGTTTATGGGGCCAGTTATGGAAGGTAATGTCAGGCAGGCACAAATGTGTAAAAAGAAGGGCTTAAGTAAAAATCTATAAATACTCCAAGGCCCCTGTCTCACAGGATTACGTACTGCACAAAACATTATGAAATGTCTTTAGGAAAAAAAAATATTATGAAGCACAAGGTACCAATTAGATCACAAAGGCCACAATGTGTGCTTTGTGAGAGTACACCTGTTCAATGTCTTTGTCCTCCATGCTATTCCTTTTTCCCTTCATTTCATCTACAAACTTAAAAGAGCAGTATATTGAAATAATCTACGGTGAGACAGGGCCATCAGGAGCTTAAATGATATGCTTTCAAGATCATCCATTTTATTGCCTCTTCTACAAATATACAAATTATTAAACTCAACTATAACTATGGATTCAGATGCTGTGGAAATGTGATGTCTATGAAAACATTTTGTTAGGCTGAAAAACACAAGTTAATTTTAAAGGCAAAAATAAAAAGTAAAAACAAAAGCTAAGTGAGACAGTCACCAGTTCACAAAACAGATTGTATTTATTGTAATAAAATACAGTGTTATTTTTGCCGGTTAAATGAAAACCAATGTGTTAAAAGTCATTCACACTGCTGTGCTTTATGAATAGCAATCTGTAGTTTTTTTACCATCTACATATTGAATGGTGCAAAAATGAATCCCCTGAAGCATTGTGAAATATTCTGTTGTTTCCATGTGAACCAACAATGCAAATGCACAAAGTATTTTAATCAGCCATTAATGCTATTTCTGAAATGGCAAAAGGGGGTATTTTTGGTTAGAGGACTGGACAGCAGCTGTGCTGTTACAAAAAACAACTTTCCAGGCTGACTATAATACACCATGATCAACTGCCTCATGCAAGTAAACTTTGAATTCAGAAGCATAATTTTATCCTTGAACTGCTTCCATCTGCGAATGGTAAGTCACCCATGACTTCTGTATGTACTGTAATTTCTTGATATATAACAACACTTCATCTTCTGAGAGCACTTGGTTGTGCATTTATATGAATAAAATGTGCAGTTATCAGTGAACAGTTTGGTCACTTGGATGGCCGTTAAAGGCACACCATTAAGGTAAGATTTAGGTGCTCAATAATTTTTGATTCAAGGAGAGCAAAAGCACATCAATTAATTTTTATTGCTAACTTATATACATATAAATATATATGAATACCATATGGCACCCACAGCTGGAAGCTAATAACATATGTTCATTCTGTAATAAACATATTTAGACCTTGGCACCCACAGGCAAGGAAAGAGAAAGCAAGAGGAAAAAACTGCAATATGTAAAACCACCCTAACATATATCTGGTCTATGGTGGTCTAGCTGGTTAGATGATGATCACATTCACCATGCAATAATCTCCCCAGTCTGTCTCTTTTTTAATTGTTTTCTGCTTTCTCTTTTTTTCCCGAACAGTTACTGGCCTTCTCAAGAACTGTTTTTGAAACAATCAAAGCCTGTAGTGATTCTGTTGTAAGTAGCTACATTTTGCACTCAGTTACCTTATAGATGAAAAATGACTTGATTCAATCCCTGGTTTATATTGTATCCCTTAACTCTAAATAAAATTAAACAGCTAATTAAACAGAAAGCATCTGAAATGTTTTTCCGACATACAGCTGGCCTGATACCAGCACATCTCCCATGGACTGCCTGGTTGCATGCTAAAAATTGCTGTTAGCTTCTAAAAAAAGTTGCAGACTCTGGGAGTTGTTTATTACCAGCTGCTATCAAAGTACCTACTTGCATTAGCATTTCCTCCCAGTAGATAAGGATTACTTGTCCATTCCACCTTCAGATTTATGGCTCGTTCTAAACTCACGAAGCATATTAAAGTAGTTTATCAGTACCAAGTTGGTCATGAAAAACATGAAATGGTCCAAAAAATCTGCAACATGATTGCTCACTACCTATCTTTTTCAAACTGTCTGTCTGTCTTCCATCTTGCACTGCCCATGCAAAGTTTACCGTCACTATGAAGTTTTATGAAGCTGACCTTGAGACATATGTTTACTTCAGATTCAAAATAAAAATATTTGGCTTTACCCAAAAACTGAGAAATTAACTTGGAAAACTAAAAATAAACATTTTAGAGTATAAAAACTGTTTTTTCTAACCAGAGGTTTTAAATTGCGATTGTAGTCTGAACGGAGCTGCAAACGTCATTCAGCAAGAAAATTCTATTCAAAACACTAAGATGAAAAATGAGTCAAGTTGAAGGAATATCAAATATCGAATACTAAACTTTCCACGAGCACTAGTTCACTGGTTGAATTCACATTTCGAACAAAGCAGCTGAACTACAGCAATGAAATTTATCAACTTCTATCAGGAGGGAGGTCCTTAACAACCAAGCCAGGTCCTATAGCAACACAATGCCTGTTTGCAGAGGCTTCCAATATGATGATCTAACACAGTTAGAAATAAAATGAAAAAGAATGAAAAACTGTTTCAAATAAAGAATTTCAATTCAAACTAATACATGAAATTAAAGACTGGAAATTCAATTTTTGAAATTCAACACTCTTATAAATTATAGTGAGCTCAAAAAAAACAACAACACAGGTTCCCCAGTTCTCAGCAACAAAACACCAACTATGCTTAATTAGGCTGTGGATCCAATTGACATCCAGAGTCCTCCATTCTGATTTCATTCTCTGCAGTCTGCAGGACTTTCTTTTCCCTGAATATGCTATCTTTAGATTCCATTCACACTTACAGAACAGTTCATTCCACAGTGAGGCCCTCATCTAATGTAGTGTTATTCCTTGATACCTCCAAGGGCCCAGTTACAAATTGAGGAACAGTCATGGCTTATGTGTAGTCTGCACATTTTCCTTCTGTCTGGATGGGTTCTTTTCCAGGTGATTCAGTTTATCTTCCCACATTCCAAAGACATATGTGTTTGCAAAATTAACTATTTTTAAGTGACGCCCACTGGGAAGGAGTAGGAGAGTTTAGGTGAGCATCCCTGTGATAAACTAGCACCTAAACTGTGCATTTCCAGTTTGGCACCCAGTGTATTCAACTATTTCAAACCTACTGAATGCAATTTTGGTTGCAGGGGGCCTGATCCTATCCCAGCAGCATAGGACACCATTTTAGGGGTGTGGGAAACAGCCCGGACACAGACAGGCAGACATCGTTTTAAACATCACAACACATTTATTTACACAACTATTTACAAAGTGTACACACAACCAACTTCACCCCAAAGTCCAGGCATCTTTACACAATGCCTCTCTTTGCCGCCTCCACTCCTCTCCACCGAGCTCTTGCCTTCTTCCTCCTAACTCCAGCCATCGATTAGAGGGAGTCGGCCCCTTTTATACACACCTGGACATGCTCCAGGTGCCTCCTGATGAGCTTCCGCCGCCCCTTCCTGGTGTGGCGGAAGTACCGACTGTGCACCCAGAAGCACTCTGGGTGTCCCTGGTCTTCTTCCCCCCAGCACTTCCGGGTGTGGCGGTAGTGGTGAGGGTCAGGGCTCCACAGGCATTAGGGCGCCCCCTGGTGGTGACCACGGGCCCCTATAGGGTTGAGCTTCTAAGCTCCGTTCCCATGGTCCCCAAAGCCACCAGGGCAGTCTCCCCCTCATGGTCTGGAGGAGGAGTAAGCCCTCCTCCAGTCCTCCCGAGCATCCCGGTTGGGTACCACCCCCAGCCACTCGCCACAAGGGGATACACACATGCACACCCACACTCACTCACAATTGGGGTCAATTTAGAATTGTCAATCGAGGTTGGTCTCGTCCGATGCGAGAGATGGACGTCTGAAGTGGAGCTCCGCTAGCAGCGGTGTTGTTTTCATATTATTTGCTTATTATCCTGAGATATGCTGTATCTATTCAACCCAAGGAGACTGCTACAGTATATATGTAAGCATATATAAACATGGCCAGCAAGAAAGGGGGTCCGAAAGAATCGAAAACTAAAGCTGCACACAAGCTAAGATCAGCAAGCCCTAGCTCAAGATACGGCCTTTCAGAGAGAGACCTGGATCAGCTGGGTGAAAGTACAGACTCTTCGGGACCAAGATCCACTACATCGTCGCCAGGCTGAGAGTGAAAAGGAGAGCGAATGTACGATCGTGAGAAACTGGAAAAGGCCTTACAGTCCGCGATCTCAATTACTCCACGCGAGCCGGGAACAGCGGGGACACCAGCTACAGTAGAGCTTGATGCTTCACCTACGGTACAAGAAAGCACAATTGAAATGTCTACACTGCAGGTGATGTTCGCTGAGCTCATACAAGATATAAAGAAAACCGAGAAGAGAAACAGGAACTGAAACAGGAGATGCTGGTATTGAAACAGGAATGGCAACAAGCAAACGAAACGCAGAGGCAGGAGTTGCAACAAGCAAACGAAACGCTGTGGCAGGAGTTGCAACAAGCAAACGAAACGCAGCGGCTGATGCTGCAACAGACAAATGAAAGGCTGCGACAAGAAATGCAAGTGGAGATGCGACTGGTGCTGGGTAAAATTGAAACGCTTACTGATCAATTGGAGGATCTCAAGGAGACATTTACGACTAGGATTGAATTAGCCGAAAATTTAGCTACCAGTGCTGAAGAAAAAGCAGAAAATGTCAGCTCCGAATGCAAAAAACTCGGAGACAGACTGGCTGCTTTGGAAGATGGTAGTAGAAGGTATAATGTCAGAATTGAAGGTCTGCCTGAGAATTGAGGAAGTTCAAACCCGGTGAAATTCGCAGCTGAACTTTTTTCTAAAATAATCGGGGACGACTTTAAAGCAGAATCTGAGATAGCAGCGGCTTATCGCGTACGCAGATCAAACACCGTTAGACCCAGACCAAGGTCTTTTATAGTTCGTTTTGAACGATTATCATTTAAGCTAGAGGTGATGGCACTCCTCAGAAACAAGGAAGATATTACATTTGAAAATAACCACATTCGTATCTTCCCTGACTTCTCTCCAGCAACATCTACTAAACGTGCAGCCTTCTACAATATCAAACAGCGGTTACAGCAAGCCAGCATTAAATACAGCCTCTTGTATCCGGCAAAACTTAAAGTGGAATGGCAGGGTCAATTCTATGTCTTCGCTAGCAAGGAAGAAGCAGAAAAGGAATTAAGAAAGCTGATCCCGGGACTATTCTGATACATAATAGTGAGTCATGGCGGTTAATGATAAAGCAAGGATTAATAATCAATTGTCTGATCTATTCGTTTTAAAATACGGGTTTTTATCAGCATATATTCTCATTATTACTTAGTATTACTAGGGCGCTATCTGTTTATGTTTTATTGTGCTTAATTACTTTTTCTTACTTCTTTTTTTCTAATTATTTCATCTCTACCCTAAACGAGACTGTTCAATATCATACCCTTGGTTTATTATTACTGCTATTACTGCATTAAGACTTGTTATGCTTATTCTGGACACATCTTTAACACCATCACCCGGATTTATTATCTGGGTGTATCATCTTAATGCACCAAAATTGCTGAAGACTATATATATATATTTTAAGTGCAAAATTCTTTTTTTCTTTTTTAAGGACTATATTGGTAATAGATATCTCTATCTTTTAACCCTGAAATGCCGCTGCATTGGGGCTTGTTTTGCTTTGGACGTGCTCTGTCTCTGAGTATGTCGGAGGACTGGGACTGTGTGAAGTGGGTTTTAGCCTCCCTTGGGAAGGCAAAAAGGGAGGGTGGGGTGTTAAGGGGGGGGGGAGAAAGAGAGCAGGCTTGATCTATACCTAATCTATTCTAGGGCTGAACGATTAATCTGTTCTTTGTCATGATAACGATATTTATGACCCACGATCAGTTAATAAATATCATCGCGATTTTACAGTATAAAGACCAAACTGTTTTTTATAGGCGGAGTTTACGGATTGGACTGCGTCACTATGACGTTACTGCATCTAGACTGCAAGTGCTTTCTGAAGCAGTAGAAGTCAATAGCAGCAATAACTGTCAGTCAGAATAAACATATGATGGCAGAGCAACGTGAGGAAAGTGCAAAAGTGCGATCGTTAGTTCCTAAAAAGGGGTCATACTCAGTTGTCTGGAACTATTTCGGTTTCGAGGAATGTGATGTTGATCAGGTATAAGTCTTGTGCAAACTTTGCTCCTGTTCCGTCCAAACGTCCCAAGGTAACACAACAAACCTCATCAACCACCTTAAAAGCCACCACAAAGTACACTATCAAGAATTTCAACGACTGAAGGCACAAACAGCAACAACAAAAAATTACCAGCCATCCACAACACAGACAACAATATCAGGGACATTGTTCAACGCAATACCTGCCTAGCTCGCAAAGACACTGGGAAATAACAGAGGCGATCACGTACCATATAGCCAAGGATATGTGTCCAATAACCACCGTGAGCAGTGAGGGGTTTAAAAAAATGATCGCACCACTTGATAAAAGATATAGCATTCCCTCACGCAACCATTTTTCCAATGTTGCGCTGCCCTCGCTGTATGTGAAATTCTGAAAAGAAATAGAAAGAGAAATTCTCAGGCTCAGCCTTGAATATTTTGCTGCCACGACCGACTTATGGTCAAGCAGAACTGCGGAACCGTATTTGAGCTTGGCAGTTCATTTTATTGAAAGCGAATTTGAGATGAAAAGCAAGCTTTTGCAAACTTCGTTTTTCCCACAAGACCATACAGCGGAGTTTAATGCAGAGGGCCTCAAAGAAGCGATGTCCACTTGGGGCTTGGTGGAAGAAAGACTTGTGTGCATCACAACGGACAACGCAGCTAATATGATTAGGGCAGCATCTGTGAATAACTGGCCGAGGCTACACTGCTTTGGTCACAGACTTCATTTAGCCATCGGTAAGTTGTATGTTTTTTTCCCCGATATATTGAAACAATTTGACAATTTAAAAATATTAATTGTTGTTGTTGTTTTAGTGATATTATAATCAGGGGTGCACATAACTGGTACGCAGGTACGCATGCGTGGTAAAAATGATGAATGCGTAACGTCATTTTGTTACTACAGCGCTTTTGCGTACAAAACAGAAGAGCACTTGACTGTGACCGTTTTTTGACAGCATGCGATTCACCATTTGTTTTATGTCCTTTCAGTTTAGGTACTGCGTTTATGTTCAAAAAGTGTTTATTCCTCCGACTCAGGACCCTATTCTGCACCGGTGGAAAGAACCATACAAAGTGGTTTCGTTTTGAAATAAAATAATTTTGCGTGTGTTATAATATTAAGAATTATGTCACTGTATCTGTTTTAGATCTTTTTAAATGTATTTATCATTCTTTTTCTGTGTAACATGCCATGTTACGCTGAGCCAGATTTAGCACAGAGTGTCAGCAGTCAGAATTGCTGGGCCAAGCAAAGCATAAAGACAGACAGGGACAGCTGTTGTCAGCCCTAAAAGGACTAACTGTTATTTGACCTGCCTGTTTGATGTACAGCACAAGTTTGTCTGCCTTGTTTGGTAATTGTACTGGGGATTTGGTCGTGTGGACACAATATAAAAGAGGCTGGCACCTTGCCAAGTTTGAGGACCTGAGTGAGTGAAAGCGACTGACTCAAAAGCCACCTCGGTTGTGACAAAAAAAGCAGTTTCTACACGACCGGATCCCCGAAACTAAAAAGAACTCTTCGGTGAAAAAATATGAAACTAGCTGGTCTCTCCTGTCTTTTCTGTGACTTTGTCGCCGCCTATCGCACAAAAGAGGTATATTGCCGTTATTATTTATAATTATTTATAGAAAAGGTTTATTAAAACGGCGCAATATAAAAGAACATATTTCCAAGGAGCTAACACTCCCATCGGAAACAGCGTGTTTTCCGCTTGTGGCAGTGGTAATTTTTAAATGAGACTTAGCTGTGCGCATTTTCGGCTACTTTAAGACGGCCAAATGACAGTGCGCTCTTCACCAACAGTCTTTAGTCAGTGACATTATTTATTAAAAGATATTTAAGCGCCACGCACTCACGTAATATTAGATACGTACTCAAATAGCATTTTATTTTAATTTATTTCGGTTTTATCACAAAAGAACAACTGATTCTTTCATACCATTTTTAATGAAATGCAATACATTTGTTTAATGCATATTACGCTCAAGACGCAACCTTCCGTCAAGTTGCACAATGACGATAAAAACCACAAAACCTTAAGGGAGCGATCTGCACTTATTAAGACCTCGTTGCGGAGTGCGTACCAAACACCAGCTCCTGCTACTCACCTGAGGAACACACTCAAAGAGTTATGTGCACCCTTGATTATAATGGCACATTATAATGACAATGAGTCATATGTCTACAGTATAATAATCATCATTTTTATTCTGCTAATCTATCAAATTAGATACATTTAAAAGTTAAAAAATATTTGATTAGTCAAATACTATTATGTTAATGTTTGTGAACCCAGATGAGTTTAGAATAAGTGAGTGTTTATTATTTATTAATAAATGTTTGATAGGGCGGCACGGTGGTGCAGTGGTAGTGCTGCTGCCTCACCGTTAGGAGACCTGGGTTCGCTTCCCGGGTCCTCCCTGCGTGGAGTTTGCATGTTCTCCCCGTGTCTGCTTGGGTTTCCTCCGGGTGCTCCGGTTTCCTCCCACAGTCCAAAGACATGCAGGTTAGGTGGATTGGTGATTCTAAATTGGCCCTAGTGTGTGCTTGGTGTTTGTGTGTGTCCTGTGGTGGGTTTGATAATTGTCTTATGTAGGTGTATATAATTAGTGAAATAAAAAATATTTTTTTTTATTTCTGATCAAAAGTTGCATAAACAACAAGAGTCTTCCTGTGTCTTACTGTTTTTTTTCTGATCATGTTTATTTCCTGAAGAGAATGCAATGAAGGATCCAAGAATTGACTGGGCTGTGGGGCTCTGTAAAAAGTTGGTGAGCTCCTTATCTTACAGCTGGAAGCGTAAGAGAGAGTTTTTAGCTGCACAAAAGGAGATGAAACTCCCAGAGCACTCACTGAAAACAGAGTGTCCAACAAGGTGGGGATCACGTCAGGCCATGATAGAGAGAATAATCGAGCAGCAAAAGGCCATTGCACATGTCCTGTCCTCTGACAAGAAGTCTCATCATCTTATCCCAACATGGCAGGACATGGATGTACTAGAGGCAATCAACAAATCCTTGCACCCTCTAGTTAATTTTACAGATTCACTGTCTGGCGAGAAATATGTCAGCGTGTCATTTGTTAAGCCAGTTCTTCATCTTTTCAACGCATCAAAAAAGTTAAGGATGATGATACTGACCTGTCAAGAGCAATCAAGTCTAAAATTTTGGAGTACCTAAACGAAAAATACAGTGACCCAGACATCCAAGCTCTATTGGACATGGCATCTACAGTGGATCCACGATTTAAGATGAGATACACGGCTGAGGACAACAAAACAACAATTCAATCCAGACTCAAAGCTGAGATGCAGACTTTGGCAATGATGGTAATAAAAATGAGCTGCACTGAGATATATATTAGTGTTTTGAGTCTCAATTAGTTAAATTTGTTCTAAATGCCTTTTTCTGTGTTTAGGTGCCACCCCAAGAAACAGCACAAGAGACCAGCGAGGAGAATGCTTAAGCTGGAGGTGCCCCAAAGAAAAAGATGACTTTAGGAAGCTACTTTAAAACTGCTGAACAAGCCTTGCCACCTAACAACCAGAAATCCAGTGTAGCCCGTGAGCTGGAATCTTACTTGCAGTCAAGCTACCTGGATAGTGAGGGGGACCCATTAAAATGGTGGAAAGAACATGAAAAGATCTACCCAAGGCTTTCAAAAGTGGCAAAAAAATACTTGTGCATACCAGCCACAAGCTCTCCTTCAGAGAGGGCTTTTAGTTCCGGTGGAAATATAGTTACTTACTTGCGGTCTTCCCTAAAGCCTGATCAAGTTGACAGGCTTGTGTTCTTAGCCAAAAATCTGTAACATACTGTAAAAAATTTTTATTCTTATTTGATTTTATTACAAGTTGATGTAAAAGAGGCAGTTTAATTTTATTTATTTACCACAGCTAAGAAAAACTCTCCATTCTAAACATGTTCGGTTTGTTTATTTTTCTTTATTTGTGGCTGTAAAGTGCAATAAGAATACACAAGTGAATAAAAGTTCATTACCAAAGGAATAATCGTCATTATTAATCGTGATAAAAATTTTGAGCAAAATAATCATGATAATCATTTTTTCTATTATCGTGCAGCCCTAATCTATTCTATTAATCTTTATAATTATAACTACCAACGTAATAATAAACTGCATGGCAACAACTCTAGGGGAAATAGGAAATTAAGGTCGAAGCTGTCTCACTTCCAGTTAAAACTATAACATGACATCAAAAACTCAGAATCAGTGTCTCCATGATGGGACAGTTAACTTCGTAAGCTGGAATGTTAAAGGCCTGAATCACGAATTAAAGAGAAAGAAAGTACTCTCTCACCTAACAGGTCTAAATGCTAAAATAGTATTTTTACAGGAAACCCACTTACTAAGCAAGGATCAGTTCCGGCTGCAAAAAGACTGGACTGGCCAAATGTTCCATTCTAGTTTTACAAAGAAAACTAGAGGTGTGGGAATTCTCATACATAGAACAGTACCATTTGTAGCATCAGATGTAGTATTGGATCCTGAAGGGAGATATGTAATGGTCATGGGAGACTTATCTAACTGTAAAATGATTTTGATAAATGTTTATGCACCTAATGTTGATGATAAGGAATTTATACAAAATTTATTTGCATCCATTCCCAATCTGAACACTCATAAAGTTATAATGGCTGGGGACTTTAATTGTGTTCTAAATCCACTTTTAGATAGGATTTCCTCCACTGGGGGAACGGGATCTAATACCGCATAGATAATTACAAAGTTCATAACTGATCACAACTTATCAGACCCCTGGAGGTTTTTAAACCCAAATTCAAGAACATATTCTTTCTACTCACCAGTACATCATTGCTACTCAAGGATTGATTACTTCTTTATAGATAATAACTTCTTGCCTAAGATTAAATCTTGTAAATACGATGCTATTGTTATTTCGGACCATGCACCTATGATCTTGGAGCTAAAATTACTAAGCCCCATACACTCACCCCGCAGATGGTGCCTCAACGCTTCTATTAGCTGACGAGAATTGTACTGAATTTATATCCAAACAAATCAAATTCTTTCTAGAGACAAATACATCCCGAGATCTCTGCAGGAATACTCTGGGAAACTCTTAAGGCCTTCTTAAGAGGACAGATTATCTCATATCTTTCCCACAGAAATAAATCCGAAGCCAAGAAAGTAGCAGAGATAAAAAGCGAAATTACTAAAATAGATGAAGAACATGCCAGACTACCAAGCGAGACTCTACATAGAGGAGGCAGGCTCTACATTCAGAATTAAACCTCTTGACAACTAAAGAAACTGAACAACTAATTTACAAATCCAGACATCATTATTATGAACATGGAGAAAGCTAATAAGCTTTTAGCTCAACAAATTCACAAGCAAGAAGTGCATAGCGCAATCTCGGTAATCACTAACACGAACGGAGATAAAATCATGAACACAAAAATATAATGCACACTTTCAGAGACTACTATAAATCCCTATATACTACTGAGTTTAAAGAAGACAATACACAATCTAATGCATTTCTGGATACATTACAGATTACCACAAATAGGCGCTTTTAGTATGGAGGAACTTGATAAACCTCTGCATTATCAGAATTACTAGATGCTATAAAGTCACTCCAAGGTGGAAAAGCAGCAGGCCCTGATGGCTACCCTGCAGAGTTTTACAAGAAATTCTCCGCTCAGCTAGCTCCCTCCTATTAGCAACATTTACAGAAGCCAGAGATAACCAATCTCTTCCACAAACCTTTCGCCAAGCACTAATCACTGTTTTCCAAAACAAAATAAGGACTTATTACAATGTGCATCATACAGACCAATTTCACTTCTGAATAACGACGTTAAAATACTCTCTAAAATCATAGCTAGAAGGATGGAGAAAGTGCTCCCTCGTAATATCACAAGACCAAACTGGATTTATTAGGGGCCGACACTTATCTTCAAATCTTCACGCCTCTTTAATGTAATATACTCACCAACTAAATCAAACACCCCAGAAATATTATTATCATTGGATGCAGAAAAAGCAATCGACATGATTGAATGGAAATACCTTTTTACTACATTGAAGAAGTTTGGGTTTGGCCCGAACATTTGTGCATGGATTAAATTACTGTATACTAACCCAGAAGCTTCAGTTTGCATCAATAACATTTGCTCAGACTACTTTAAACTAGAGCGTGGCACTAGACAAGGATGCCCTTGTCACCGCTGCTGTTTGCAATTGCCATTGAACCACTGGCAATACATTGTCGAAATACTGATCAGATAAAGGGGATTAGCAGAGAAGGACTGGAACAGAAAATCTCATTATATGCAGATGATATGGTACTGTATATATCGGACCCAGAAAATTCTGTGCCTGCAGTCTTAGCAGCACTCACAGAATTTCAAAAGATCTCTGGTCTCAGAATTAATCTGAATAAAAGTGTACTCTTTCCAGTGAATTCTCAAGCATATAATATTAGATTAGACACCCTACCTTTTATCATTGCAGAACAGTTTAAATACCTCGGGTAAACATCACAAGTAAACATAAAGCTCTTTATCAACAAAATTTCGTCGTCTGCATGGAAAAAATTAAACAAGACTTGCATAGATGGTCAACCCTTCATCTCACACTAGCTGGAAGAATTAACACTGTTAAGATGAATATTCTTCCTAAGCTCCTTTTTATTTCAAAACATCCAATATACATTAATAAATCATTCTTTAAGCAATTAGATTCAACAATAACCTCATTTATTTGGAATTCAAAACATCCACGCATCAAAAGCGACCCTACAAAGACAAAAGGCAGAAGCGGCATGGCTCTACCTAACTTCCAGTTTTATTACTGGGCAGCAAATATACAGGCGATAAGAACCTGGACACAAATAGAAGAACATACACAGGCTTGGACCGCAATAGAAGTAAAATCCTGCAGTACTTCTTTGTATTCCTTGCTCTGTGCTCCAATAAACACACGTTATCGGCAATACACTAATAACCCAATTGTGCTCCACTCACTTAGAATCTGGAACCAATGTAGAAAGCATTTTAAGACGGAGAAGCTTCTATCTGTGGCACCTCTGCAAGAGAACCACCTCTTTCAACCTTCACAAACATATGCAGTTTTAATATCTGGAAAAATTTGGAATTAACTTGCTTAGAGATCTTTATATAGACGTCTTTGCATCCTATGAACAATTACATTCCAAATTTAACATTCCAGCTACACATTTCTTTCACTATCTTCAAATCAGGAACTTTGTTAAACAGAACCTTCCAGATTTTCCTCATCTTGCACCCTCATCCATGCTGGAAAAATATTGCTCAATCTCAAGGACTTAGACTCCATCTCTACAATATATAAAATCATTTTACAATCCCTCCCTTTCAAAGATCCAAGAGGACACTGGGAAAAAGATCTCTCAATTAATATATCAGAAAAGGAGTGGAAAGTAGCAATGCAGAGAATTCACTCGAGCTCCATATGCAAAGCATACAATTATACAACTCAAAATTATATATCGAGCACATCTGTCTCGACTAAAACTCTCCAAAATTTTTCCAGGGCATGATCCAACCTGCGAACGTTGCACCAAGTTCCAGCCTCACTGGGTCACATGTTCTGGGCCTGCACCAAATTAACATTATTCTGGACAAAAATTTTTAATTACCTCTCAGACAGCCTTGGACTCACAATCCCTCCTAACCCATTAACAGCTGTGTTTGGGGTTCTTCCAGAGGGCTTAAAGTGGAGAAAGACAAACAAATTGTGATTGCATTCACTACACTGTTGGCACGCAGACTTATTCTGATAAACTGGAAGAACCCAAACTCTCCTCTTTTAAGTCAGTGGGAAACTGATGTGTTATATTATTTTAAATTGGAAAAATCAAATACTCAGTTAGAGGATCTGTACAGACTTTTTCAAAACATGGCAGGATCTAATCAGTAATATTTTAAAATGATTTCATGAAGCACAGAGAATTTATTCATTTAGGTATGTTTACAAGCCTTAAATTTTACGCCGTTTGGCTTGCTCTCTCTCTCAGGGTGGGGATCGATCTGTTCTTAACTCAATTTTTCTTTTTGTAAAACTTGATTGCTTTGTATGGATTCCAATACAATTAATAAAATAAATATATATAAAAAAAATAGAATTGTTAATCCAATTACCATGCCTGCATTTGGTAATGTAGCGTGAAAAACAGATGTCTAGGACATAACACAAATGTGCAGGCTCCACACAGACAGCAACCCACATTCAATTTAACCTAGAATGTTGGATCCATGAGGCAGAAACCCTGCCCAAGTTGGACTCAGCGAACCTGGAAATGGATGGATAATAAATTGATTATATGTGAGTCCTCCTGCCCTTGAACTGGGTTTTGGCCAGTTTACATTTTTCAGTTTTTCTTATGGCACAGGATGACTAACATCTGATCTGTTAGTCATAAGGAAAACAAAGATAATTAATTTGTGCTTTTATTTATTAATTTTTTTCTTAGCCATCTTAATAGGTGTAATGCTGGACATTTTATTGGAGACAAATAAGCTAAACAATACAAGCTCATTCTTGCTCTTCTCCTAACTGTCTCTTGGGAGAAAAATAAATTGAGATACAGGTTTCTAAATACACTTACATGCTAAAATCAACAGACACTAATGAAAATTGTAATGAGCATTGAACTTTGCTGGGCTAGAAATAGCAAACACTATTCAAGCTGATTCTCAAAATGTAATCATGATTTTATTGACTGTAATGAGTAACCTAGATAGAGCATGTGAAGTATGTTACATTTATAATTATTTATTTAACTGATGATTTGTCGAAAGTGTGCTGCAGCGCCTTGTATCTAAAGACCTGGGTTTACATTCCGCACCCAGCTGTTGTCTGTGTGGAGTTTGCATTTTTACAATGATACTGTTCAACAACCTGAGCACCTGTAGGCTATGTGGAATCTCCAGTTCATAACATGAGTCAGAAATTGAGACTGATCTAGTAAGCTTGTACTGTGCTTACAGTACAACTATCTTCATAGTTGTCTAACCACATTAGGTTATTGTAAAGGAGGCACCACTGTGAACCTAGCTGGAAAAAACACCCAATGATAGGATAATAACAGGGCAAATGCAACAGCACCCTATTAGACAAACATAAAGAAACTCTCTATGCCTATTGGGTCTTAGCTTGACTAAACACACTTGATTCTACCTCTATAAGAATGGTTGGATGAATCAGTTGCCCACTAGTCAAAAACAGAGGACCAAAAGCACCAAGTCTCATTAACTGCTATTATTCAGGTTTGAAAAAAACAACAATAGCCTTAATATTTAAAGAAAGACCTTAAAGCTGTTATGCCAAGTAAAGGAACTACAAGGAAAAGAGAAGCAGTGACCAGTAGATGAGATGATGTCTGAAAGAAAATGCAAGGGTTAAAGTGAGTAATCAAAAAAACTGTTGCCAAACCAAAACTGTAGCAAGAAATAATCATCAACAAAAACAGAATTAGAAGTCTTTTTACTAGGAGTATTTTCCATAATAACTATACACTAAGCCAGGAAGTAAGAGACACCAATGCTGACCTTTCAAGCCATTGCTGTAAGGACATCATAGTATCTATCCGGCTCATTTCCAGGCAACAAATGCTGAAACATGGTATGTATGCATGTGAAACCTTGCAAAATAATTATCACCATCTCAAATACCTATTCATTCCAAAAATCAACACAAACATTGAACTATGCGTCAGTACCTCTAGAGGGGGCAAACGTCATGTTTAAATTTAAAAGTGGTCTAGAAAAAAAATAAAAATATAACAATTTCATTTACAAAGGCCTGCACTCACTAAAGAACTGACACCTACCAAATTGCTAAAAGTTAAGTCGGATCCAAAAGGGGAATCAAAAAAATATCCAGTAAAATTAGCAAATGAAGTTCCAAAGGAGAACACATGCTATTGTCAAGATGAAGTTTAGGATTTATTTATGAAGTTTAGGATTTATTTATTTATTTGTTTGTTTGTTTCCAATTTTTCCTTGGCCTTTACAAATTATTTACAGCATAAAGGTTCACATTTCCTGGTCATTCTGTAATTTGAATGCATATTACCTTTCTTAATGTTAGTTTTGAGTTACTGATTATGACTACTTTTTCTGTTCTCCTTTACGAATTACATCTTGTATTTTCTTTTTTTTATCTCTGGTTACATTTTCCTTGTTTGGTTTACCATTTACTGCTCCATTCTTTGACCACAATTCTGGCTACACATCCTAATCTTTCTTTATTTAAATTTACTTTTCCTGGTTACAAAACTTGCTTGAATTCTGATCTGTCCGGCCATCTCCTGATTTTGTTCACTTTCTCAGTACAAGTAGAGGTTGGTCCAAAAAGCACAATTATTGCCATAAAACTTCAAACTAGGTACAAGTCCACAAACCACAAAATCTAAATCTTTTTTGGTCAAAAGCCAAAAAAATACATAAAGATTAGAAAATCTACAAACCTGAAAGAGCAGAAAGCCCAACAATAAAAGTCATGGGACACAAATATTTCACTAAAGAAACTGAGACAGCACAGGTCTTAAATAGGTCTGAGTCTGGCCCTTAGGTAAAGCATCTGGGGGCCCCATCCCCTTAGGCTCAACATTCAAGAGACAAGGATAATAAAATAGTAACATAATTTACAGAACATTAACATAAAGTACAGAGAATTACAGAGACAGCACGAGAGGATGGGAGCATGCGCTGATAGAATTAACATAAATTACAGAACAACTGGAGAAGACAATATTAGTTAAAGAAATGTACCTTACAAAAAGAGAAAACAAAAACGTATTCAATAATTTTAAACATAAACAGCAACACAATACTTAAATTAAAAGAAAAGAAACAAGTCTGGGAGGACACCCTGGCGAAAACAAAACATAAACTTCTCAAACTCCCTCCTGCTACTCCAACATTGATAATCAAGCCTCTGCCTGAATTCATCTCCAACTTTAACAAATCTGCCACTGACAAGGAAAGGCCTTTAAAACCATCACTTCAGAGGTTAAAAATTAACTCTGAAAGTACTGGAGCAGGGTTTGACATTTCTGAGCTTCCAAAGACCAGGGAAATTCAGTAGCTCCAGTACTACTTGCTCTCTGCATTATAATTTTCCATATGGGAGCCTGTTGTTGCTTACTAATGGTTTGGGGAACTCTACTTCCTTTCTGCCCATCCTCTGGGACTTCACTCTCACCTCTGTGCACACATTGTGTTTATTTCCATAGCACTCTTAGCTTATGCAGCAGCTGTTTACGTACACGTGCACCTAAGGGTTTTCTCTCTTACAGCATAGACCTTGCCACACCTGGCTCCTCTGTTACATGCTCCTTCCTTGGCATCACCTTGCCAGCCTCACAATATGTCACAGGTGGTTTCTTGAGTGTTGTTGCTTTCTATCAGAAACCAAGGACATATTATAGTGCACAGTAAACTGTGATGGTAAATTTCATGATATTAGTGAACTGTATGCACGCATGGATATATTTGTGTAAGACCATTCAGGATAGTCTCCTTATCCTAGGTTAATTACTTTTTAGATTCAGCATTAATACCTTAGCATATCCTAAAGGAATTAGAATAGTTAAAAAATGCGCATGAATTACATTCTCCAACCTGGAACTTATCCTAACCACACCATGTAGGAACCAACACTGAAATGAATACTACTTCATCAGAGGGCCCATTCACCCACATTTAAATGATATCAGTTTAGTGAAATCAATAACGGGCGGCACGGTGGCGCAGTGGTAGCGCTGCTGCCTCGCAGTTAGGAGACCCAGGTTCGCTTCCTGGGTCCTCCCTGCGTGGAGTTTGCATGTTCTCCCCGTGTCTGCGTGGGTTTCCTCCGGCGCTCGGTTTCCTCCCACAATCCAAAGACATGCTGGTTAGGTGGATTGGCGATTCTAAATTGGCCCTAGTGTGTGCTTGGTGTGTTTGTGTGTGTCCTGCGGTGGGTTGGCACCCTGCCCAGGATTGGTTCCTGCCTTGTGCCCTGTGTTGGCTGGGATTGGCTCCAGCAGACCCCCGTGACCCTGTATTCGGATTCAGCGGGTTAGAAAATGGATGGATGGATGGATGGAAATCAATAACCCAACATGCACATCATTACATGGTGGAAGGAACACCCATAATGACTCAGGGAGGCCATGCAAAGCTCACATGGGTCACGACCAGGTGCAGTATTGGAATGAGTCAGCAGTAGGAATCACAACACCATCATGCCACCAATAAAAACTTATTCTTATTATTATTGTTGTTGCTTATTATTTTATTAATAAAAAACAGTGCCCAGTTTCATATTTTAATATAAACTAAAAATAAAACTGTGTGAAATTCCAACCAAATATTATTACAGCTAAAGGTTAATTCTCAGTGTACACAGAGATGTATGGACATTCAATATTATCTCTCACAGAGCTGATCAATTTATAATAAAAAAGAATAACTGCACATGGAATGAATATAAAAATATGACAACTGGCATTCCTAGCACAACTTGCAATTGATGGCACAAAGATATGCAGTAATTCATTTTTGTCAATCAGCCTGAACACTTACAACTATAAAATTGAGAGAAAGTGACATTTCAGAATAAACACGCTCATATTTCACTATAGCTATAACTGAGCTCTTTTAAAACTATGTAAATAAGGCAAGCAATTGGGTAATGACCTTTTTATTTCAGAATGACACATATTCATATCAGCGTGTGGCAGATGCCACACTGTCAAAAACAAAATAACAAATCACATGTACGTTGGAAGTTAGAAGTGATTATGGATTGGCCCCTACAGTCCTTCCCAGAAAATTTAGAGATATAAGAGGACACTTCGCACAAAAAAAATGAGCCCCATATTAAAATTCATTACATTGTACACACTAGTACACTTGTAACTACTTCATGTTTAACTTATTATTATAATCATAGTTATAAAATACATACAGTACATAAAGCTAAAAAAAAGTTTCACAATTTTTTTTATGGTGGTGTTTCAATGTAATCTATTTTATGCCCAGCAGCAGTTTTCAAACACCATTTCTAGTCAGCAAAGTACTCCTAACTACCATAATTCAAGCTAAGTACTGAATGAATGCTCCATATATAGGGTATTTAATTAGCAGCATCCATATGGCATAAAACTTTCAATCACTTTTATATAGTATTTACAAGTTAATTTAATTTGAATGATTAACAATTTTATTTTCCACTGACTACATATCAATAAGCCATAGAACAAGGTTGATAAATTAGAAACATCAAAGTTAATTAATTTGGTAATTTTATATGTAGTCAAAGTCAGCACTAAACATTTCTTATTTAGTCAATTAGATCTGATCAGAGTTTTCAGACATATTGTATGTATTATCTATTGTCATACTAGCATTTTAATGTGAAGAAAGTAGTTCTGAACGAAGCTGTGAGATACCAGTATTCATTCAATTAAGAATTTTATTGAAATAACAGATTTATCACAGATAGGACTTAGCACATTTATTCTAGTTTAAGAAAGGAAGAAGCCAAATTTCTAATAGATTTAAAGTCTTATTTTCAGGCAATATAAAACTTTGAAATATCAGCACCCAGAGATCTGATATTTTGCCTCAATATAGTACGTCTGCAGCTGAACTTCTTTGTTTCCCTCTAAGAATGATTTGGCAGTGAAAGTGCATTGTATACATTTTTAAACGGTGTTTGGCTGGAAAGATGTTGCCAAGAGTTAGGGTGTAGGCAAGGTGGCATGAAAGAGAGAGAAATCAAGCATGTTAACTGGGGCCGGAAGGGCACAACGCAGAGGCAGTGCAAAACAGTTAGAGATGTAACATGGGTGTAACACTTCTCCAAGATACAATTGGACAGGAATCCGCATTGGCACCTGCTAGAACGAGAGAGAGAGAAAGAGTGAAGAGAGGCAACAAATAAAATGGCAAGACCTTTTGGCTATTATTAACCATAGGAATGCATAGGATCATTCTATCCCTGCCTTCTGATGAAAACTAAAAGGTCAAGGTTGCAGTGAAAACCAAGATCCCCTAAAGGAAGTTCTAACCTGCATTTCAACTCTGACCCTGAAAGTAATTTCTCTGCTTTATACAAAAGTGACTCCACAATAAAATGTAGTGCTGTCTCAAAGCCAGGAACTTACTGCTTCTAGAGTCAGTATACAGATTCAGGGGAAAGCAGTATGTTAATTGAATAATATCGACTGGTTGATGAACATCAGAAACAAGCCATGTCAATAATGAAAGTCAAACCAATCTACCATCCAAAATCAAAATGCTAACCAAAAATTTTTCTTGAACCAGAAAGGTAAAGATCAGGAATTCAATTTGTATGCTAAACAGGGGTTATCTGTCAAACTAGGAGAGTGAAGGGATATCAGAGGCAACTTTTATTCTCTTTGCTTTGATGACATAATAGGCTCCACAGATTCTGGGGAATACTGGGAATGACTCCAAAGCAAACAACTGACACCCTTGCTCCAAAATGTCGGCACCCATTGCAGTAGAACGGTAAGTATTTAAAACTTCTTCAATTAGTCATAAAACTGACAACTAATGTTAAATTCTGAATTGCTAGGTCATAAAAACCCCTAAAATGATGCACACCTTTAAAAAATTAATTAAATTAAAATTACAATAAAGTAAGAAAAAACAGTCAGGATGATAAATGGACCGAAGGCTCAAATGGTGAGAAGACAAAAGGTTAGGATGAAATGAGAGGGCGAGAATATGACATAAGAAGTACTTGGGTGTTCAAGGTAGGTAAAGGGACAAAATCACCAATTTAGCTGAATATGGGTGTAAGACCTTTCATTATTCCCTGACTTGTGATTTTGTATTATTTTTATTTTTACTTCTGGTCTGCATGAACAATAGGCTCAAAGAGATGTCATTAGATCACCCTCATATCACAATACATTTAGACTACTTGTAACATACCATCCGGTACATAATATTTAGTAACAAGTGAAGTTTGATAAAATGGTATGACTGCATTTCTTGTTTTGCTCCAAACGCAATAACACTCTCATAAATAATTATGTAAGAGAGCACCAGGATATCTTTAAAGAAATGTATGACACACAAATCAGATAGCATGAATATTTTCCTGTAGAAAATGCACCAAAATACAATAGGAAGTGCATCAGATAAACATTTCACCACATGATATACTGCAAATCAGAAAAACAGCATGCATTGAGAACCAAGAACTGATTTGAGAACTGAGCTCCACATGAATAACGTAATCTTAGTAGGGTACTGAATATGACTTGATGGAGCTAAATATTTTTTGGCATAGTCACCCACTACAACAGAGGTAAAGGAGCCTGCCTTGTAGAAGAATGTGATTCTGGTTTGTCAAACTTGCTCAATACTGAGTACTGATCAACACACAGAAATTACATTTTAGGGTAATGATCACTTTTCCCAAGCTAAATATGATGGATCAGAGCTAAATGGATTAGTGCCACACTCACATATAATGAGCTACTTTTTTCAATGCCACTTTTTCTTTTTAGTCCTAGATTTGCTATGAAGGGCACAAGTTAATATGATTGTGAAAATGAAATGCAGGCAGGCTTGCCTCCAGTTCTGGAGCTGCTGTGAGTGAGAGGGCAGATGAAGTTTATTAGTTTCAGTTTTAACACACAGTAAGGGCTATGATGTCAGGTAGAGCTAGATCAAGGAAGAAAAATAACCATCTGCATGTAAAAATGCAGACTTTTTAAAAAAGGAGCTTACAGCATTATTTCACATAAATGATTCCATTTAAAACATATAGTAATATTTTTGATCTACTCGATTTTAAAGTGCAAGATGAGATATAAAGCCAAGTAAAGTAAGATTTTTACTTTACACTAAATATCTTATCTTCCCTATGCAGCTTCAAAATAGGCATTGTTGGTTGGTTTATTCAATTTAGATGCAGCATAAATGTAACACTTAGAACTAGATGTGTGACAACACTGTTCCACTGGTGACAAAATTTAGTATATTAGTTTAACTTCCAGTTTATTGTAATGAGACTCATGCTTCCCATAGACCAGCTACAGCCGTATAATGCAAAACAAAAGAAATAAGTACAGCCACATACATTAAGTAACACACCATGTCCGCTCCGGTACTGCTCAGGTACAGTCTGCAGATGAATACCTAAAGATATAATTCTGCCTGAAACTTTCTGGTATGAGTGTAACTGTTCCTTCACCATTTGTCAGAATATAGAAGGGAGGAAACTAACTTTACAAAATATTTTGCTTTCTAAGACTACATAAATATGTCCAGGACAGAAGGGAGCTCTGATGACTAATGCTAATAGCTTGCACTCAAGTGTTGAATGGGTACTCTTGAAGAAGTCAATGTTGCCAGTAAGAACAGACTACTGTGCATCTATCGTATTGTGGTGGGTCTTCAACTAATTAAACATTTTTGAGAATCTACACAACTGAAAATATTCCCTCTTTTCCTTTTATGGTGAGGATCACACCGAGACAGACAGTCCAGACCACCTGATTCCCAGGAACAGTCTCTATGTACTTCTACAGATTTCCCCTGCACTCCCAGACCGGCTGTGAGATATTATTTCTGTAGAATGTTAAAGGTCTGCCCCTTGGTCTTCTCTTCCTGAGCCGTGTCTTGCAAACCTCCTATGTGAGGTGTCCAGAAGGCATGCTCACTACGAGCCTATTGTGATGTGAGATTTTGCATACAAGTTGATAAATATTCTGTATGTCTTTATTTGTAACTTAGGCAAAGCAATGTACTATTGGTGTTGCATTAGTTAGAAGCATTCATGTTTACAACCCCCCCACCAGGTATGGGCCTCTTTGAATTTTACGACAGAGTTGGGAGGGGGGGAGTGCCTTAAACCAGTTTGGCAAGTGTTTATCTGCTAAAGTCTTTCAACCCCCACAGGAAAGCTAGGCTGCCTAAATGCCAAGCTTTACCTTAACATATGGTTTTGGGGGATGGCAGGTGTGAAGATGTTTTCCTTTTCCCCCATTGGTCTGAAGTATGGCTGTTTGGAACTGACTTGTATCAGAAGCCTTTAAGTACCATGATGTCCTATTGGCTCTAGGGTTTGGACAGAACACCTATAAATTTGCTCACTCCCTCACTCTTTCTCTCTTACTAACATCTGATGAAGAAGCATCTCACACCATGAACTGACAAGAACAACGCAATGAAGAGCACAGCTCGGCAGCCATATTGAGACAGACATGCGGCCTGTTCTGAAGAAACCTGACCACAAATGGTGCTTTAACTAGAGACATTTTTAAGTAACTAACAAGTCTGTGTGCCACCTGAAACTACACATCACCATTTATCATGTTGTATGGTTGCCAATATTCAAATGTACTTTGCATATTGTTATTATTTATGAATATTATCAATAATACATCATTTAAATTTTATCTTAACTCCTGCGTGTCTTTTACTACAACTAATTGCCTGAGTTTATAGATGTAGAAGGAAAGGTGGGGAGAAGTTATATGGAACAATATCTTATAAACAGTGGTAAGTCTGTGAGATTTGAAGCATTCTGACAAAGGCTACATATTAATAATACAAAAGGGGAAAGTAGAGTAATATTTTACTCTACCAAGAGAAAACAGAGCCCAAATCATTTCTACTCATTTACAGAAGCAGTAGTTCTACCTTGAGGTTCCCCCGCTTTGTTACACCCCTCACCCTTGAGCACTGAGTAGCAAGCTCATGTACACAATCTTTATTTTTTGTCACTAGCCACAACCTGTGACTGAAAATAACAATTTATCACTGAAGTACAAGACAGACAAAACACCAAGCATGCAATTAATTTCTTGCCTGTTACTAACTGCTGTGAATTAACACTCTAATACAAACCACTTTCATAGTGCTGTCAGGTATGGATTTTGGAGAAGATTTCATGTTTGTGTTTACTGGGAAGGTGGAATATGAAATTCTGTGAGCAACTGACTCATTGACCACACTCAATGTTGGCAGTAATATGATTTTGTAAATTATTAAGCTTATATCCTCAGTTTGTACAAACACTATGTGACAGGCATTTTGTCAGTATATGATGGGGTACTCCACTCCCATCCTAGAGGTCCACAGTAGCTACAGTTTTATGTTTTAACCAGTTTTTTTAATATGAACTTCCTCATTTACTACTAAAGCAATATGGTTTTTGGGCTTAGTTTTAGTTAACTCATTTCTCACAATTCAGACCCCTTAAATAATCTCGCTCCATCTTATATATCGGAGTGTTTGATATTTTATATTCCAAATCGCAACCTTAGATCTTCAAATGAGTGTCTGCTTAGAATTCCAAGAGCTAAACTTAAAAGAAGTGGTGAGGCGGCCTTCTGCTGTTATGCACCTAAAATCTGGAATAGCCTGCCAATAGGAATTTGCCAGGCTGATACGGTGGGGCACTTTAAAAAACTGCTAAAATCACATTACTTTAACATGGCTTTCTCATAACTTCATTTTAGTTTAATCCTGATGCTCTTCACATTCAATTAATTATCATTAATATTCATGGTGGCTCCAAATTCGTACTAACCCCTAACCTCTCTTCTGTTCTTTTTCTGGTTTTCTGTGGTGGCGACCTGTGCCACCACCACCTAATCAAAGCACCATGATGTCCTTATATTGATGGATTAAAGGCCAGAAGTCTCCGTCTGGAGTTTTTTTTTTTTGTTGTTTTTTCTGTCCTCTCTGGCCATCGGACCTTACTTTTATTCAATGTTAATTAGTGTTCTCTGATTTTAATTCTTACTTTGTCTTTTTTCTCTTTCTTCATCATGTAAAGCACTTTGAGCTACACTATTTGTATGAAAATATGCTATTTAAATAAATGTTGTTGTTGTTGTTAATCTCTTATTTTACTTTAAGGTTTTAATAGTTGCCCATTTCCTTAACCAACCATCAACAACGAGGTGCAAATGACAAAGGAACCACCAGTTCTCCATTTAAATCTGTGCATATGGATCATAAAGTATCTCTGTTAATAAAATGTCTTGAAATAAGTGAGAGAGACGGGAAGGGCTGTGAGGTACAAATCTATTCTAGAACACAAAACATATGGGTAATGTTTTCAGAAAATGAAAAATCTACAATGTCATAACATTTACCTTGGAATTATGAAAGCACTAAGAAGCCATACAATTGAATACCGATTTTCAATATCAGCTGGCTGAAATGAAAACCTGCACTCATTGTGGACCTCTAGGACTGGAGCCGAGTACCTCTAGTATACGTCTTAAAAGGTGGTCGACCCACAAAGCACAATTCTTGAGTTACAGTTCTTCAGTCAAAGAATCCAAAGCAGAGTGATGCTGTATCATATTCAGCAAATTAAACCAAGGTGGTGGAGTAGAACTGGACAAACAGGGGGCAGCTTCAGAACAATGAGAAGCGTAGATAAAAAGTGTATCGCATTATCTAAAATCTGAAATTCTAAAAACAGTTTAAAACAGCTATCAAAAGGAGCACAATCTCAAATCACTGTCCAGGCAAATACATCCAAAATACTAGAAAAAAAAAAACAGAATCCAAAAAGCCAGACATAGCATCAAAATCACTAAACGGTATATAATGAACACAAGAAAGGCTTTTGCAAGGAACAAGAAACAAAGGTTCACTGTTAGGCTCGCAAGTAACTCAGTACACAATATGGTTAGTGCTGCTAGTGATGAGAGAATCCAAGGAGCAAACCACATGCAAAAGAATGGGTAGACCTCAGCCTGACATCATAATACACTTCAGGTGGTCTGACCTGACCTGAATTAAAATAGATAAACTCAAGCATACAATAGTGCAATCATTATAGACTAAATGAAATATATATTTTTTAATAGAAAATTTATTTTTATTATGTTGGCTAAATGAAATTGTGTCTCTTTAGCAGCCAATATGGAAACAAGTATACATTTCTTTAAAATATATTTGAAATATAGTTAAGAATACATTTCAATCAATATATCATGAAAAACATATTTTTGCCGTTATATATTGTAATTTTCAGTGACATGTACTTTTATTAAAAAATTGGAGGGTCGATATAGTATTTGAACTGTTAATTTTAAATTAAAGCACATAAACATTTTTTGTGGTTTTCTATTTTTTGAAATCTGTTCATTTTGTATAATAAATATCAAAATGCACTCATGGAGTTACTGAAGTGCTGTGTTGACCTGTATCGGCGAAATGAAAAAAGTAAATGTTATTTCAGAACTAAAAAAAAAAACCAGAAAAAAAGTTAGAGATATAATGTTTCTGCCATTAGCGCGCACAATTAAATCACTATGTTTCTGAACTTTTTCTATTTTTTAGAAAGAGAATAATATAAAAATTTTCCAGTAATTGTTCTTGTCTGCTATTATGATAAAAAAGACACCTTGACGAGAATGTCAACAGTATAATGTTGTTTGTCGGCTTAATTTTGACTTTAAATAAAATTGCACTTTACTGTAGCAATTTACTCTATGCTCTATTATATAAATTATAGTTTATTCTGGTAATTGTGCATTTAGAATGCTATTTAAATTGTTTAAACCATATTAGAATATAACTGGAACAGTCAATTTGCTTGCATTCAAATATTGTTGGTTATAAGCTCTTATTAAAATTGAAAAGCTCTGACTTGACTTTGGTTGATGCAAAAGCTGAAATCAAGTAATCTGAAATTTCAGTAATGCTGTATAGACTTTTAATAGTAAGTGAACCTCATGTTTATTGGGAATGTACTAAGATCTATATTCTGAAAATATATATCTCAGTATTTGGAGACATGGTGGCATAATGGTTATTTCTGCCACCTCAGAGATTCAGCAACTATTTTTCATATTTTCTACTCTGGAACTCCTTTTTTCAGCCACATTACAAAAGATGTGTGTTGTGGAAATACTGTAGAAGGTTTCATACTGGCCATGTGAGTATGCCCTGCAATGGAATGATACCCTCTCTAGGGCTACTCATTTTGCACCTTGAGCCCAGTGAAGACAGGATGGTCTCTGATCCCCCACAATGCTCAGCAGGACTGAGCGGGTCTAGTAATATTATGTTATTTAATATTTCAGTAAGCAAAAACAACTATACCTCTTTTTAGAAGTATATATTAAGATATACTATTTTTTTCTAATAAGCTGTTCAAAATTATATATTGTACAATATATTTTCTTCCCAAAAATCCTATCATAAGCCTAAATATGGCAGCACAGTGGTACAGTGACTAGATCTGCTGCATCATCTGTCCAGAAGAGAGGGTTGGGATTTCAGTCTGGTGAACTTCTCTGTTGAATCTGCATGTTCCTCTAAGGTCCACAATGGTTTTCTAGAGGTACTCCAGTTTTTCTCCCATAGCTCAAAGACTTGCTAGCGTGACTAACTATCAGCTCTAAACTGACCTCCTATAAGTGAGGGTGACATACAATAGACTGGCACTCATTCCAGGGCTGGTTTGTTCTTTGTGCCCCAAATTGCTAGAATATGCTCTGGCCCAGAAAAATAAAGTCTTGTAGTGGAAATCCTAAAGTCTTGTTTTCCCATGTTGTATTTTTTCTGCAGTGGGTTCTGCCCTGCCTGGGGTTTGTTTCCTGCCTTGCACCCTGTGTTGGCTGGGATTGGCTCCAGCAGACCCCCGTGACCCTGTAGTTAGGATATAGCGGGCTGGATAATGGATGGATGTATTTCTCCAAAGAGGATAAACATAAAATACAGTTATATAAAGTTGCATATCTTTTTTATTTTCCATTGTATTTTAATATAACACAAAAACAAAAAACGAAAATTTAAAATTTTGCAGTAAAGTTAATGGAAAGGATACTTTCACCAGTGTTTCAAAATAAATTATTCATTTTTGCATATAACAGCAAAGCAAGGAATTAATCATCTCTATTTTGGGAGCACTGGGTGAAAGGCAAAAAACAATTCTTGAACTGAGTGCCAGTTTATTATAGTTAACACTTGCATGAATGCTAATTCTTCTAACACTCCTGTGTTTAGGATATGGGAAGAAACCTGAACATCCAGAGAAAACTTATAAGAAACAAGAAGAACATGTAACCTTAATGCAGACTGTATATAATAAACACTAGTTTTATATAATATTATAGTGCACAGAGTTCCATAAAAAGCAGTTAAAAAAAACAAATCTAATACTTATTACTACCAAAATTTCATATAAATGAAATATCTGAAATGTTAATTTTTATGATTTACAGAGAAGTGTGCTATCAAACAATTAACAAAATCACTATATTGCACCTCAATAAATTAGCAACAGTTTCAAATTATGTTGCACTCTTTATGCTAGAACACCTTGCTGTAGTTTGCAAACAATGGAAAAAAGGTAAATTGGCTAGCACTCCCATACAATTAACAATATGCTACTACACCTGTAAATGATAGCAACATTACCTTCTCTGTTATTCTTATTTCAGGGAATAATATTTCAACTGAAACCAAGCAGTGTTAAATAATTCCATATAAATGTTTTGTTATATTGTCTTATTGTCTTGTAAAATTGTTTAGCTTTGTGCCTTGAAACTGCTCTTTGAAAAGGCCATTGATTGTCAAGTTAATGATAAAAATTCTTATGACAGCCATATTGCTCAGCCTTCAGTTGCCAATATTAGGTTTAGGTCCAAATCTGTTATCCTGTGTATCTAGTACTAGAATACTCCGAATTGCACAGTTTAAGGCTAGTGACAGTAGTGTAATACCTATAACGTTAGACAGTGAATAAAACATTATCCATTAAATGGAACATCAGATGGAGATACAGGAAACTCTCTGGCACATGTTAGTATAAGTGACTATTCAATAGACATCCAGGTGGAGAGTAAGTATTTAACACTAGAATCCATAAAGCCTATGAAAAAAGTCATAATCCCGGGCCACCTTAAACTCCTTTGAACATCCTCATCAGCATCTTTGTCTTGCAAATGAGTCGATCAACACTGGCAGCAGGCAGCCTGCTCACTCATCTCCCCAACAAGGCAGCTGAAGTCAACTCAGACGCTGAGGTCTCTTTGTCTGGCAGTGAGGTGTTTGAAATTGTATAGGTTGAATAATATATTGTTATTTGGAATATATACATTTCATGTGTGTTCCATGTCTACAATGATCTGGGTAAATGTTGGATGACAGGAAATGCGAGGTAAGAAATGTTGAACACATAACTAAAACAGGAAATGTTTTCAATCTTACTGTAATAATGACACAATACAAACGTATATAATGTATGAAATATAATTTGATTGAAATCAAATGTATGTTTCTATTATATAATAGCAGCTCACTGCTCAAAACGGGAATAACCCGGACTCAGACTCATAACCTCTTGTCAAACAGATATGTTAGCTGAAATTTGGGTTTGGGTTTTTACTCATTGACAGCAATATGTAAATTGATTGATTTTTTTTCTTTGGGTATATTCTTGAATAAAAGCGCACTTGTTTTGTTATAACTTTAGTGAAAGTGTTTTGTTGATATTTGGACTTCAAACATTATACACTTTACATCAGTATTTGTCATTATTACTACAACATGAAAAAATTTTCTGTTTTAGTTATGTGTTCAGCATTTCTTGCCTCGTATTTTCTGTCATCCAGCATTTACCCTGATCGTTGTAGAAATGTAACACACATGAAATGCATGTGTTCCAAATGAAGATAGATTATTTAACCTATGCAACTCCAGGCACCTCACTGACAGATAACCTTCAGCGTATGAGTTGACTTCAGCTGCCTTGGTGGGAGGATGAGTGAGCAGGCAGCCTGCCACATTTGCAAGAAAAAAACGCTGATGAGGAGGTGCAAAGGAATTTAACATGGCCCGGTATTACGTCTTTTTTCATAGGCTTTAGGGATTCTAGTGTTAATGATAAGTGTGCTATTGGTTTCTTGAGCAGGGTGTGTTATATTGGTCATGAATAAATGTCATACCAGGATATAATCCAGCCATTGAGCATGACCTCCCCTGTACAGTAAACACAGATGGAAAAATCGATGCATTGTGTATGTTTAAACTTTTTAGGTTTGTTTTTCTCAAGATTTTAAGATAATATGCTTAATTAAATAGAAATTGAAGTACCAGTACACACAGGATAAATGAATGCACATATAAGGAACTTCAAAACAACTACCCTCTGCTTTAGCAAGTTTGAAAATACATGTCAAACTTCTTCTGTGTTTAAAATCCAATTAAAATCTCATAGCAGTTTCACAGTTTAGCACAAAGTGAACAAGTGCCTGAGACTGAAGCGATTTCACACCCCATGTTACTCAGCTGATCATTTTACCCCTAGGCCCAATTATCGAATCTCTCACACTGTACTAACATTCCTGTCTTTACTGAAATTAACACACTGAAGCAATCATGACTCTTCTGTGTTAATCAGAATTTTAATAAGCAATATTCCTGATGGAGACAGTTTAATAAAATTCAAAAAGTGACTATGCTCAGACAATGGAAATCAATTAACATCCATATCTTAAGTAGTTTGTCTGGAGGGAGTGAAAAGACACATTTGCTGTTTTGTAGATGCTTGACATTTTTGGGAATAGAATACTATGCATATTTTCTATCAGTATGCAGTAGTTCAGGTTTAAAGTCAAACACATTCAGAATAAAGTTTCAACCACACAGAAAATAACAATAACAATAATATCAATTGACATTTGATGTATTATTTTTATTATCATTAATGGTGAAATTTATATGAAACTTAAAATGTTTCTTTATATTGACTATGACTTTCAAGCACACTTACAAGTAAGTAATCTGGAATCAGCTAAGATCCAAGGCCACTGTCAAATGTAGCCTGAGGTAGTAAATCAAACTCAACATTTAGCAGCCTGGATAAGAATATGTCATACACAGTAAAATACCTCATTGAAAAATCAATCCATTCAACCTTCAGTTCACTTTCAAATCTCCATGTCTCACCTGGGTTCAGTAAGAGCTGGAGTTAAACACAGCAGGAACCGATACTGGATAAAATGTCAGTCTGTAGACAGAAATGTAAGCATGTATACACACTCATTCAAATTAATGTTTCCACACAATGACCAATCAAAAATAAATAATTTATATGGCAATTTATACAGGCAGATAAAATGTGTGATCATAAGCATGTCACTTAAGTAGGCTGTAACCTACCAATATCTTTGCAAGCTGCGTTCCACTGTACATCAAAGTGCTTCAGGATAGTGTGCACCATATTAAGATACTATGCAGAATTTTCCAGCCTTGAATCATTCAGTTTACTAATCACATGCCCACTATAGCCTCCTCTTCCTGTTCTTAAATGATAGGAGCAGAACTCAGTGTGGTGTTGTGCTGTTGTAGGCCATAGGGTTCAAGGCAATGATGGCTTGTGCATTCAGAGATGCATGTCTGCATATCACCACTATGAAGAGCTCCTATTTGTGGTATTTCTGTTAGCTGGAATAAGTCTGATTTCTCTCCACTGACTTCTACCATTAACAAGGAGATTTTGCTTGAAGATCTGCAGCACATTGGATGTCTTTTTGTTTATTGGGCCATTCTCTGTAAACATTAGAGACTGTAATGCCAGAAAATCACAAGAGAAAAATGATTTCGGATAAGCTTGTAAAAAACCTGTCTGGCACCAACAATCATGCCCTGTCCCGTGTAATGTTTGTTTGAACAACAGATAAACTCAACCAATCGCTAAAGTAGTACTAGGGTATTGTACCATATTAGCCATTATGAATGGATTACATCTTGCCTGAAGAAGGGGCCTGAGTTGTCTTGAAAGTCTGCATATTGTAATCTTTTTAGTTAGCCAATAAAATGTGTCATTTTCTATTATGTTGTATATTTAATTTTAAAAGGATACATTTCTCCATAGGTGGCACAGTGGTAGTGCTGCTGCCTCGCAGTAAGGAGACCTGGGTTCGTTCCCGGGTGCTCCCTGTCTGGAGTTTGCATGTTCTCCCCGTGTCTGCATGGGTTTCCTCTGCATGCTCCAGTTTCCTCCCACAATCCAAAGACATGCAGGTTAGGTGCATTGGTAATCCTAAATTGTCCCTAGTGGGCTTGTGTGTTTGTGTCCTGTGGTGGGCTGATGCCCTGCCTGGGATTTGTTCCTGCCTTGCGCCCTGTGTTGGCTAAGATTGGCTCCAGCAGACCCCCATGACCCTGTGTTAGGATATAGTGGGTTGGACAATTACTGACTGACTGACATTTCTCCATTTTTGCACACCAATCTATGCTCAACAGCCCATAATGAATAAGTGAAAACAAGTGTTCAGAATGATTTACAAATTTACTTAAAATCTAAAACTGTAATATCTCATTCATATAACTATTCCAACCCTTAACCAATACTTTGTAGAAACCTTTTACAGTAATTAAAGCTTTAAGTCTTCTTGGATAAGTCTCTACAAGCTATGCATACCTGGATTTGGGCAGTGTACCCCTTTCGTCCTAAACTCTGAGATCCTCCTAATCTCTTTTAGGCTTATTGTGAGGTGTCTGTAAATTGCCATCTTCAGGTTTCTCCACAGATGTTCTATGGGTTTCAAGTCTGGGCTTTGTTCAGCCCACTCAAGGATAGTTAGAAACCTATAATGAAACCAGTCCAGTACTGTCTTCGCTGTATGCTTCAGGTAATTATCGTGCTTAAAAGTGAAGCATCACCCCAATCTAAGGTTGCATACACTCTGGAACAGATTTTATTCATGAACAACTCTTTGTATTTTGCTGGATTGGCCTCTCCCAAAATTTTGATGCATGGGGGCTTGATGTGCTTTGGGCGTGCTCTGTCTCTGGGTATGTCAGAGGACTGGGACTGCATGAAGTGGGTTTTAGCCTCACCTGGGGAGGCAAAAAGGGAGGGTGGGGGTTAAGGGGAAGAGAAGAGAGCAGGCTTGATCTATATCTAATCTATCATCTCAATCTTTATAATTATAACTATCAGCGTAATAATAAGCTGCATGGCAACAACTCTTGGGGGAATAGGAAATTAAGACCTAAACTATTTCACTTCCAGTTAAGACTATAATATGACACCAAAAACTCAGAATCAGTGTCTCCATGATGGGACAGTTAACCGTAAGCTGGAATGTTAAAGGCCTGAATCACGAATTAAAGAGAAAGAAAGTACTTTCTCACCTAACAGGTCTAAATGCTAAAATAGTATTTTTACAGGAAACCCACTTACTAAGTAAGGATCAGTTCCGGCTGCAAAAGACTGGACTGGCCAAATGTTCCATTCTAGTTTTACAAAGAAAACTAGAGGGGTGGGAATTCTCATACATAGAACAGTACCATTTGTAGCATCAGATGTAGTATTGGATCCTGAAGGGAGATATGTGATGGTCATGGGAGACTTATCTAACTGTAAAATGATTTTGATAAATGTTTATGCACCTAATGTTGATGATAAGGAATTTATACAAAATTTATTTGCATCCATTCCCAATCTGAACACTCATAAACTTATAATGGCTGGGGACTTTAATTGTGTTCTAAATCCACTTTTAGATAAGACTTCCTCCACAGGGGAACGCAACTAACACCGCAAAGATAATTACAAAGTTTATAACTGATCACAACTTATCAGATCCCTGGAGGTTTTAAACCCAAATTCAAGAACATATTCTTTCTACTCACCAGTACATCATTGCTACTCAAGGATTGATTACTTCTTTATAGATAATAACTTCTTGCCTAAGATTAAATCTTGTAAATACGATGCTATTGTTATTTCAGACCATGCTCCGATGATCTTGGAGCTGAAATTACTAAGCCCCATACACTCACCCCAGATGGCGTCTCAATCCGCTTCTATTAGCTGGCGAGAATTGTACTGAATTTATATCCAAACAAATTGAATTCTTTCTAGAGACAAATACATCCCTGAGATCTCTGCAGGAATACTCTGGGAAACTCTTAAGGCCTTCTTAAGAGGACAGATTATCTCATATCTTTCCCACAGAAATAAATCCGAGCGAAGAAAGTAGCAGAGATAAAAGCGAAATTACTAAAATAGATGAAGAACATGCCAGACTACCAAGCGAGACTCTACATAAGAGGAGGCAGGCTCTACATTCAGAATTAAACCTCTTGACAACTAAAGAAACCGAACAACTAATTTACAAATCCAGACATCATTATTATGAACATGGAGAAAGCTAATAAGCTTTTAGCAACAAATTCACAAGCAAGAAGTGCATAGCGCAATCTCGGTAATTACTAACACGAATGGAGATAAAATCATCGAACACAAAAATATAATGTACACTTTTAGAGACTACTATAAATCCCTATATACTACTGAGTTTAAAGAAGACAATATACAATCTAATGCATTTCTGGATAAATTACAGATACCACAAATTGGCGCTATTAGTGTGGAGGAGCTGATAAAACTCTGTCATTATCAGAATTACTGGATGCTATAAAGTCACTCCAAGGTGGAAAAGCAGCAGGCCCTGATGGCTACCCTGCAGAGTTTTACAAGAAATTCTCCGCTCAGCTAGCTCCCCTCCTATTAGCAACATTTACAGAAGCCAGAGATAACCAATCTCTTCCACAAACCTTTCGCCAAGCACTAATCACTGTCTTTCCAAAACAAAATAAGGACTTATTACAATGTGCATCATACAGACCAATTTCACTTCTGAATAACGACGTTAAAATACTCTCTAAAATCATAGCTAGAAGGATGGAGAAAGTGCTCCCCTCAATAATATCACAAGACCAAACTGGATTTATTAGGGGCCGACACTTATCTTCAAATCTTGACGCCTGTTTAATGTAATATACTCACCAACTAAATCAAACACCCCAGAAATATTATTATCATTGGATGCAGAAAAAGCATTCGACATGATTGAATGGAAATACCTTTTTACTATTTTGGAGAAGTTTGGGTTTGGCCCGAACATTTGTGCATGGATTAAATTACTGTATACTAACCCAGAAGCTTCAGTTTGCATCAATAACATTTGCTCAGACTACTTTAAACTAGAGCGTGGCACAAGACAAGGATGCCCTTTGTCACCACTGCTGTTTGCAATTGCCATTGAACCACTGGCAATACATTGTCGAAATACTGATCAGATAAAGGGGATTAGCAGAGAAGGACTGGAACAGAAAATCTCATTATATGCAGATGACATGGTACTGTATATATCGGACCCAGAAAATTCTGTGCCTGCAGTCTTAGCAGCACTCACAGAATTTCAAAAGCTCTCTGGTCTCAGAATTAATCTGAATAAAAGTGTACTCTTTTCGGTGAATTCGCAAGCATATAATATTAGATTAGACACCCTTCCTTTTATCATTGCAGAACAGTTTAAATACCTCGGGGTAAACATCACAAGTAAACATAAAGCTCTTTATCAACAAAATTTCGTCGTCTGTATGGAAAAAATTAAACAAGACTTGCATAGATGGTCAACCCTTCATCTCACACTAGCTGGAAGAATTAACACTGTTAAGATGAATATTCTTCCTAAGCTCCTTTTTATTTCAAAACATACCAATATACATTAATAAATCGTTCTTTAAGCAATTAGATTCAACAATAACCTCATTTATTTGGAATTCTAAACATCCACGCATCAAAAGAGCGACCCTACAAAGACAAAAGGCAGAAGGCGGCATGGCTCTACCTAACTTCCAGTTTTATTACTGGGCAAATATACAGTCGATAAGAACCTGGACACAAATAGAAGAACATACACAGGCATGGACCGCAATAGAAGTAAAATCCTGCAGTACTTCTTTGTATTCCTTGCTTTGTGCTCCAATAAACACACGTTATCGGCAATACACTAATAACCCAATTGTGCTCCACTCACTTAGAATCTGGAACCAATGTAGAAAGCATTTTAAGGCGGAGAAGCTTCTTTCTGTGGCACCTGCAAAAGAACCACCTCTTTCAACCCTCACAAACATATGCAGTTTTAATATCTGGAAAAATTTGGAATTAACTTGCTTAGAGATCTTTATATAGACAACGTCTTTGCATCCTATGAACAATTACATTCCAAATTTAACATTCCAGCTACAAATTTCTTTCACTATCTTCAAATCAGGAACTTTGTTAAACAGAACCTTCCAGATTTTCCTCATCTTGCACCCTCATCCACGCTGGAAAAATTATTGCTCAATTTCAAGGAGTTAGACTCCATCTCTACAATATATAAAATCCTTTTACAATCCCTTCCTTTCAAAGATCCAAGAGGACACTGGGAAAATGACCTCTCAATTAATATATCAGAAAAGGAGTGGAAAGTAGCAATGCAGAGAATTCACTCAAGCTCCATATGCGCAAAGCATAAAATTATACAACTCAAAATTATATATCGAGCACATCTGTCTCGACTAAAACTCTCAAAATGTTTCCAGGGCATGATCCAACCTGCGAGCGTTGCAACCAAGCCCCAGCCTCACTAGGTCACATGTTCTGGGCCTGCTCCAAATTAACATTATTCTGGACAAAAATTTTTAATTACCTCTCAGACAGTCTTGGACTCACAATCCCTCCTAACCCATTAACAGCTGTGTTTGGGGTTCTTCCAGAGGGTCTTAAAGTGGAGAAAGACAAACAAATGTGATTGCATTCACTACACTGTTGGCACGCAGACTTATTCTGATAAACTGGAAGAACCCAAACTCTCCTCTTTTAAGTCAGTGGGAAACTGATGTGTTATATTATTTAAAATTGGAAAAAATCAAATACTCAGTTAGAGGATCTGTGCAGACTTTTTCAAAACATGGCAGGATCTAATCAGTAATATTTTGAAATGATTTTATAAAGCACAGAGAATTTGTTGATTTAGGTATTTTTAAAAGCCTTAAATTTTACACGTTTGGCTTGCTCTCTCTCTCAAGGGTGGGGATCGATCTGTTCTTAGCATAATTCTTTTTTTTTTGTAAAACTTGATTGCTATGTATTGATTGTAATAAAATTAATAAATAAATAAAAAAAATAAAATGTGTCATTTTGCTTGACTTACCAATCACTAAACAAAATGTAATCCTTGTTAACTTACAGTGAATTCATAAAGTACTCAGACCCTTCACTTTCAGCATACTTTATTATGTTGTATATTTAATTTTAAAAGGATACATTTCTCCATAGGTGGCACAGTGGTAGTGCTGCTGCCTCGCAGTAAGGAGACCTGGGTTCGTTCCCGGGTGCTCCCTGTCTGGAGTTTGCATGTTCTCCCCATGTCTGCATGGGTTTCCTCTGCATGCTCCAGTTTCCTCCCACAATCCAAAGACATGCAGGTT
Source organism: Polypterus senegalus (assembly GCF_016835505.1). Classification (NCBI taxonomy): domain Eukaryota; kingdom Metazoa; phylum Chordata; class Cladistia; order Polypteriformes; family Polypteridae; genus Polypterus; species Polypterus senegalus. Next base: position 84,679,238 of record NC_053167.1, on the reverse strand, counting down.
AGGTGCATTGGTAATCCTAAATTGTCCCTAGTGGGCTTGTGTGTTTGTGTCCTGTGGTGGGCTGATGCCCTGCCTGGGATTTGTTCCTGCCTTGCGCCCTGTGTTGGCTGGGATTGGCTCCAGCAGACCCCCATGACCCTGTGTTAGGATATAGTGGGTTGGACAATTACTGACTGACTGACATTTCTCCATTTTTGCACACCAATCTATGCTCAACAGCCCATAATGAATAAGTGAAAACAAGTGTTCAGAATGATTTACAAATTTACTTAAAATCTAAAACTGTAATATCTCATTCATATAACTATTCCAACCCTTAACCAATACTTTGTAGAAACCTTTTACAGTAATTAAAGCTTTAAGTCTTCTTGGATAAGTCTCTACAAGCTATGCATACCTGGATTTGGGCAGTGTACCCCTTTCGTCCTAAACTCTGAGATCCTCCTAATCTCTTTTAGGCTTATTGTGAGGTGTCTGTAAATTGCCATCTTCAGGTTTCTCCACAGATGTTCTATGGGTTTCAAGTCTGGGCTTTGTTCAGCCCACTCAAGGATAGTTAGAAACCTATAATGAAACCAGTCCAGTACTGTCTTCGCTGTATGCTTCAGGTAATTATCGTGCTTAAAAGTGAAGCATCACCCCAATCTAAGGTTGCATACACTCTGGAACAGATTTTATTCATGAACAACTCTTTGTATTTTGCTGGATTGGCCTCTCCCAAAATTTTGACTTTTCTCCCTGTCCCTACCACTGAAAAGCACACCATACTATGATGCTGCCACCACCATGCTTCACCATTGGGCTGATATTAAGCAGGTGATGAGCAGTGCCTGGTCTTCACCAAACATAATACTTGGGGTTCTGTCAAACAGTTACATTTTTCTTCATACTCTCAGAGTTCTTTAAGTGCCATTTGGTAAACTCCAAGTGGGAGTCAGACACTCTACCATAAACGCCCGATTGATCAAGTGCTGCTGAGATGCTCCTTCTTCCAACAGGTTCTCCTTTCCCAGTAAAAAGCTTCTGAAGCCCTGTTAGAGTGGCAATTATGTTCCTGGTGACATCCCTGAATAAGACCTTTCTCGCCTAGTTACTCATTTGATGTAATGGCCAACTCTTAAAGGAGGTGAGTCCAAACTTCTCGCATTTCACAATAATTGAGGCTCACTTGGGAACACTCGAAGCTTTCGAAATATTTTTATATCCTTGCCTTGATCTTTTCCTTATAACAGTTTGTTGTTGGATTTCTACAGAGAGTTCCTTCATGAGTTGATTTTTTTTGCTGACATGCAGTGTGAATCGTGGACCTTACATACATTGGTGTGTACCTTTCTGAACGATGTCCATTTAATACAATTTACCACCAGTGGACCCCAATCAAGTTCTAGATACATCTCAAAGATAATTAAAGCAACCAGGATGCATCTGACCACAATCCGAAATGTCACAGCAAAGTGTCTAAATACTTTTTGGTAAAGTGAGGTCTGCAGCTGATTGGCATTTTAAACAAATAATAGCTGCATTCGCATCTTTCTGTAGGGGGAATTGTAGCGAGATGGGAGCGGTTTGTGTCTGCAATTTAGGATGGCCCTGCACTTAGTGCACAGGTGCAGGATCGCCCTAACCCCTAATTGACGCTGGGAGCTGCTGATTTCCATGGCTGTGCCCATCCCCGCATGTAAAAAGGAAAGCGTGAGTGCGAGAGAGAGAGGGAACAAACTAAAGAAAAGAGAGCAGAGGTTAAAGGGAGAAGAAGAGAGGTGGGAGTGGGATTGGGAGAGAGAGAGAGAGAGAGAGAGAAACGGTGCAAGGAGAGGAAGCAGACAGATGCATATGGCACCCCAGGGAGGAGTGTGTGTGGACAGCGTTCAGGAAGGGGCTGAAAAGTCACTCCAGCTGAGCGACCAAGCAGCAGGAGCGACCATTGGGCTGAGGAATGTGCTCTGGCCGGGAGGGGCCGACGGACTGGAAGCAGTATGAGCGGGAGCAGAGCTCGGTGTCACCCTGTGGAACGCCAAAGTGACAGGGATAAAGCCAGGACAAAAGGTTGTCTGCATCTGCTGGTAAACTTCTTTATAATTATAACTACCAACGTAACAATAGGCTGCATGGCAGTAACTATTGGGGAAATAGGAAATTAAGGTCAAAGCTGTCTTACTTCCAGTTATGACTATAAAATGACATCAAAAATTCAGAATCAATGTCTCCATGATGGGACAGTTAACTTTGTGAGCTGGAATGTTAAAGGCCTGAATCACGAATTAAAAAGAAAGAAAGTACTCTCTCACCTAACAGGTTTAAACGCTAAAATAGTATTTTTACAGGAGACCCACTTACTAAGCAAGGATCAGTTCCGACTGCAAAAGGACTGGACTGGCCAAATGTTCCATTCTAGCTTTACAAAGAAAACTAGAGGTGTGGGAATTCTCATACATAGAACAGTCTCATTTGTAGCATCAGATGTAGTATTGGATCCTGAAGGGAGATATGTGATGGTCATGGGTAACTTATCTAACTGTAAAATGATTTTGATAAATGCTTATGCACCTAATGTCGATGATAAGGAATTTATACAAAATTAATTTGCATCCATTCCCAATGTGAACACTCATAAAATTATAATGGCTGGGGACTTTAATTGTGTTTTAAATCCTCTCTTAGATAGGACTTCTATCACAGGGGGGACGACATCTAACACTGCAAAGATAATTACAAAGTTTATAACTGATCACAACTTATCAGACCCATGGAGGTTTTTAAACTCAAACTCAAGAACATATTCTTTCTACTCACCAGTACATCATTGCTACTCAAGAATTGATTATTTCTTTATAGATAATAATTTCTTGCCTACGATTAAATCTTGCAAATACGATGCTATTGTTATTTCTGACCATGCACCTCTGATCTTGGAGCTAAAGTCACTATGCCCCACACACTCACCTCGCAGATGGCGTCTCAACCCGCTTCTATTAGCAGACAAGAATTGTACAGGATTTATATCCAAACAAATCAGTTTCTTCCTAGAGACAAATACATCCTCAGAGATTTCTGTAGGAATACTCTGGGAAACTCTTAAGGCCTTCTTAAGAGGACAGATTATCTCATATCTTTCCCACAGAAATAAATTAGAAACCAAGAAAGTAGCAGAGCTAAAAAGCAAAAATACTAGAATAGATGAAAAACATGTCAGGCTTCCAAGCGAGGCTCTACATAGGAAAAGGCAGGCTCTGCATTCAGAACTAAACCTCTTGACAACTAAAGAAACTGAACAACTAATTTATAAATCCAGACATCATTACTATGAACATGGAGAGAAAGCTAATAAGCTTTTAGCTCAACAAATTCACAAGCAAGAAGTCCACAACGCAATCCCAGTAATGACCAACACGAACGGAGACAAAATCATTTACCACAAAAATATAATGCATGCATTTAGAGACTACTATAAATCCTTATATTCTACTGAGTTTAAAGAAGACAACACATAATCTAATGCATTTCTGGATAGCCTACTTTACAGACACCACAAATAGACACTTTTATTGCAGAGGAAATCGATAAACCACTGGTGTTATCAGAATTACTAGATGCTATAAAGTCACTTCAAGGCGGGAAAGCAGCAGGCCCTGATGGCTACCCTGCAGAATTTTATAAGAAATTCTCCGCTCAGCTAGCTCCCCTCCTATTAGCAACATTTACAGAAGCCAGAGACAATCAAACTCTTCCTCAAACTTTTCACCAAGCATTAATCACCATTTTTCCTAAACAAAATAAGGACTTATTACAATGTGCATCATACAGACCAATTTCACTTTTGAATAATGACGTTAAAATACTCTCTAAAATCATAGCTAGAAGGATGGAGAAAGTGCTCCCTTCGGTAATATCACAAGATCAAACTGGATTTATCAAGGGTCAACACTTATCTTCAAATCTTCGATACCTGTTTAATGTAATATACTCACCAACTAAGTCAAACACCCCAGAAATATTATTATCATTGGATGCAGAAAAACCATTTGACATGATTGAATGGAAATACCTTTTACTACATTGGAGAAATTTGGGTTTGGCCCGAACATTTGTGCATGGATCAAACTACTGTATACCAATCCAGAAGCTTCAATTTGTATCAACAACATTTGTTCAGACTACTTTAAACTAGAACGTGGTACCAGACAAGGATGCCCCTTGTTATTGATGCTGTTTGCAATCGCCATTGAACCACTGGCAATACACTGTGGAAATGCTGATCAGATAAAGGGGATTATCAGAGAAGGACTGGAACAGAAAATTCCACTATATGCAGATGATATGGTACTGTATATATCAGACCCACAAAATTCTGTGCCTGCAGTCTTAACAGCACTCACAGAATTTCAAAAGATCTCTGGTCTCAGAATTAATCTGAATAAAAGTGTACTCTTTCCAGTGAATTCTCAAGCATATAATATTAGATTAGATACCCTACCTTTTATCATTGCAGAACAGTTTAAATACCTAGGGGTAAACATCACAAGTAAACATAAAGCTCTTTATCAACAAAATTTTGCCGTCTGCATGGAAAAATTAAGCAAGACTTGCATAGATGGTCAACCCTTCATCTCACTCTAGCTGGAAGAATTAACACTGTTAAGATGAATATTCTTCCTAAGCTCCTTTTTATTTCAAAACATTTCAATATACATCAATACATCATTTCTTAAGCAATTAGATTCAACAATAACCTAATTTATTTGGAACTCAAAACATCCACGTATCCAAAGAGCAACCCTACAAAGACAAAAGGCAGAAGGTGGCATGGCTCTACCTAACTTCCAGTTTTATTACTGGGCAGCAAACATACAAGCTATAAAAACCTGGACACAAATAGATGAACATACACAGGCCTGGTTCGCAATAGAAGTAAAATCCTGCAGTACTTCTTTATATTCCCTGCTCTGTGCCCCAATAAATGCAAGTTATCGGCAATATACTAATAACCCAATTGTGCTTCACTCACTCAGAATATGGAACCAATGTAAAAAGCATTTTAAGATGAAGAAGCTTTTATCTGTGGAACCTTTGCAAGAGAACCACCACTTTCAACCTTCGCAAACGTATGCAGTTTTTAATATCTGGAAAAAATTGGGATTAACTTGCTTAGAGATCTTTATATAGACAACGTCTTTGCATCCTATGAACAATTACATTCCAAATTTAACATTCCAGATACACATTTCTTTCACTATCTTCAAATTAGGAATTTGCCCGATTTTCCTCATCTTGCAACCTCGTCTATGCTGGAAAAAATATTGCTCAATTTCAAGGACTCAGACACCATCTCTGTAATATATAAAATTATTTTACAGTCCCTCCCTTTCAAAGATCCAAGAGGACACTGGGAAAAAGATCTCTCAATTAATATATCAGAAAAGGAGTAGAAAATAGCAATGCAGAGAATTCACTCGAACTCTATATGCGCAAAGCATACAATTATTCAACTCAAAATTATATATCGAGCACATCTGTCTCGCCTAAAACTCTCCAAAATGTTTCCAGGGCAAGATTCAACCTGCGAATGCAGCCATAAGTCCCAGCCTCACTGGGTCACATGTTTTGGGCCTGCACCAAATTAACATCATTCTGTACCAAAATATTTAATTATCTTTCAGACAGCCTTGGTCTCACAATCACTCCTAACCCATCAACAGCTGTGTTTGGTGTTCTTCCAGATGGGTTTAAAGTGGAGAAGGACAAACAAACTGTGATTGCATTCACTACACTTTTGGCACGCAGACTTATTTTGCTAAACTGGAAGAATCCTAACTCTCCTCTTTTAAGTCAGTGGAAAACCGATGTTTTATACTATTTGAAATTGGAAAAAATCAGATACTCCGTTAGAGGATCTGCACAGATTTTTTTCAAAACATGGCAGGATCTGATCAGTAAATTTTTAGAATAAGCTTTTAAAGCACAGAGGAAACAATTATTTCTGTATTTCTTTTTCTTCTCCATTCATCTCTATTGGCTTATCTAACTCATCAATTTAGGTATGTTTACAAGCCTTACATTTTACTCCATTGGCCATGCTCTCTCTCTCAGGGGTTGGGGTCGGCTTGTTCTCAATCCTACTTTTTGTAAACATTGTATGGAATGATTGCAATAAAATTAATAAAATGTCAAAAAAAAAAAAAAAGGAAAAATCAAGCCACAAATCCTCAGAAATCATTTGTTCCCATTTTGGCCAGCATCACCCTAAGGTGTGAACAACTGTCACCAACAGTGCATAGTAGCAGAGAGATTTATTTAAGCCTACATGTATAGGATTAATCTGTAATAGATCTTTTGACAAAGTCCACTTTCTTTCTTTTTCCTGAATCACTGACTTGACTATAGAATTATGCTTTATACATTTTTAATTTCCTTGAAAGGAATTATGAAAAAAAGGGGGGATAATCTCTACCTAAGCAGCACATTCATTTTATTGTTTATTTTTATTTTGTTTTTCTTTTTTCCTTTGATTTAAATTGTATGATTAATGACATTTGCTAAATATTATTCTACAATTATACTGAATTGTAGTAAAAAAATAAAATAAAATAACAAGTGAACCTGGTTGCTGAAATGATCCTGTTGTCGTCTTTGTCATTTGACTTCTGTGCAGTTTTCCTTTTTAAATCTTCAGCCTACTGAATTTGTGAAAAGTATATGTATGACTTTAAAGGCCACTGTCAGTAAAGTGAATTATTCTGGCATTCAAATTGGTTATTTTGGACACCTCTTGACTTTTTGAAGGGTAATGATCTGTCACCTTTCTAAGAAATGTGTTGTACTTTTGGTACAGACAATCTGCAGGGTTATATGGAAAATAAAGTTTCAAAGTGTCAAGAAAGTGACAATGATTCATAAAACAAATTTAAATTACAGTCACACGTTTTCACAAGAATACAATAATGCACATCATAAGGAGCAATTTCACACAGCAGGACTTCATAAAAGGCATTTTATTTATTGGAACCAGGAAAAAAAAATAAACATGTAAGCAATTTTACATATAAGGCAATCATTCAGTCCATCAAGTTAGGTTAATAGCTACATTTTCCCAGAATCTTACCCATGCACTTTTGAAAAATGTCAGGGATTCCACTTCAACTACATGGCTTGTAGTTTGTTCCTGGTTCATTGACCATTTGTGTAAAAGTTACTTTCTATTTTTTTTCTACCGTGATCTTTGGGTATTTAATGCATTGTTTACTTCAAATAATATCCCAGATTCCAGAACTTTATTCAAGCACTTGTAGAGTACTGACTAGTCTGGATGGCAGCAGTTTTAAATGGAAAAGGAACTGCGAGAAGTTGCAAAGCAATAATAATAAGACAAGGGCCATAACTGAAGATGTAAAATAAATAAAGTGCAGGACATGAATCAAGACTCATAGTCAGAATACAGCGTGGGATTTCATAGCTAATGGGAAACACATAACCAGACTCTAAATCATTCAGACATTATTAAGGAACAAACACATTTTTATAAACAGGATACTCTAACAAGAATAATTACCAAAGTCTTTCTCAGGGAGAATCTGTATTTTTAGATGACCTCGAACAATACAATGTTGACCTGATATGAGACAAAGACTCCAGGATTATTGTGAGTGACTAAAAAGACCAAGAGATATTAATACAAACCAGAACTGAAGTTAGTGTCAGGCAAAAGGTCACAACTGGAAGATCAAAAATATATCAGAAGTCAAACAAAATGACACCTTTTATTGGCTAACTAAAAAGATTACAATATGCAAGCTGTCGAGGCAACTCAGGCCCCTTCTTCACGCATCAAAAGCTTGCATACTATAACGTTTTTAGACTTTTCTTTGACTTCTCACTACATCCATAATGGCTAATACTATACAACACTGTAGTCCTACAAACAAATAAGATTCAAGATTTAAGAGGATTTTATTGTCATTTCATCCATATACATTAGTACAGCATACAGTGAAACAAAACAATTTTCCTCCAGGACAATTGTGCTACATAGAACACAGGACAACAAAGAATCCACGACACATAACATAAAGACACTGTGACAGATTGGGTCCACTATTGCTCCCTTGAACCCTTGTCCAAGATGCCAGACACGTGGTAAAAGTCCAATAATCGACTTTATTTAAACTGCACAGGGCACAAAGCACCCTCCTTTCCACAATACTCATTCAATGCAATCACTAATCAATAATAATACAATCCTCCACTCCCAGACGCGTTGCCACGCTTCCACCCAGCTCAGCTCGATGCTCTGGTGTTTTGTAGTTTCTTTTATAGTCCTCGACCCCGAAGTGTTTCTCTCTCTCTGTCCATGTGACTAGGAACACTTCTGGGTCAGATACAAAGTCCTTTTTCTTCACCCGGAAGCACGTCATTCCTCTTGTCCATGTGAATCGGATGTACTTCCAGGATGTAGGGCAAATAATCACTGTTCCTCCCTGCAGCATCTCCTAGCGGCCCCCATGGTATCCAGCAGGGCTGTGAATAAAGACTCCAATGTCCATGATGCCCTGCTGGTCTTCGGGGCACCTCCATACTGCAGGGAGGGCTCCACCAGGCAGCGTGGGGGTATTGGCCGGGATGAACGGCTGGCCATATATCACAACACATAATATATCACAAGGTGTATATATAGCAAGGTGCATGTGAGTCAAATGTGCAAACATGTGCAACCATGAGGAACACTGCAGAGCAGAACACATATATCAGATCGGTCCATGAGTGTTCAGGAATTTGACTGCTTGGGGGGAAAAAACTGTTACACATTCTGTTGGTTATGTTCCAAATGTTTCAGTACCTTTTTCCCAATAACAGGAATGTAAACAGTGAGTGTGAAGGGTGTGCTGGGCCATTCACAATGTTGGTGGCTTTGCAGATGCAGCGTATGGTGTAAATGTCCATGATGGAAGGATGAGAGACACAGATGATCTTTTCAGCTGTCTTCACTGTCTGTTGTAGGGCTTTATGATCCATGACCGTGCAATTTCCAAAACCAGACAGTGATGCAGTTGCTCATGATGCTCTTTATGGTTCCTCTGTAGAATGTTGTTAGAATAGCTTGTGGAAGATGGGCTTTTCTCAGCCTATGCAGGAAGTAGTGCCGCTGCTAGGATTTCTTGGCTAAAGAGTTGGTGTTGAATGACCATGTAAGGTTCTCTGCCAGGTGGACACCCAGGAATTTGGTGCTATTGATGACCTCCACAGTTAAGCCGTCAATGTTCATTGGCAGATGGTCACTCTTAGTCTTCCAAAAGTAAACAATCATCTCCTTTGTTTTGTCTACATTCAGAGACAGGTTATTGGGTTTACACCATTCTGTTAACCACTGCACCTCCTCTCTGTATGCTGACTCATTGTTGTTGCTGATGAAAACCACCACAGTTGTGTCATTGGCGAATTTTAGAATGTGATTAGAGCTGTGCATTGCTGCACAGTCATGAGTCAGCTGAGTGAACAATAATGGACTGAGCACACAGCCTTGAGGGGCTCCATTACTTCATTGTGGGGGTTCTGGAGATGTTGTTTCCAAACCTGACTGAATGAGGTTGCTCAGTCAGAAAGTCCAGAATCCAGTTGCAGAGGGAGGTGTTCAGTCCTAGCAGGCTCAGCTTTTCCGTCGGCTGCTGAGGAATAATTGTGTTAAATGCTGAGCTGAAGTCGACAAACAGCATTCGAACGTATGTGTCCTTATTGTCCAGATGAGTGAGAGCCAGATGGAGAGTGGTGGCTATTGCATCATCTGTTAAACGGTTCCGGCGATAAGCAAACTGCAGGGGGCCCAGTGAGGGGGGCAGCAGAGTTGTGATCTGCCTCATGACAAGCTTTTCAAAGCACTTCATGATAATGGGAGTGAGTGCAACGGGACGGTAGTCATTGAGGTGCTCTGGGAGATGTTGAAGACGTCAGTAAAAATGTCTGCCAACTGGTGTGCACATTCCCTTTTTATTGTCTGGTCCTGCAGCCTTCCGTGGGTTGACTCTTCGTAGAGTATTTCTCTGAGGCAAGCCAAAGTATTAAAATGAAAGCCAAAAATAGATCATAAAACCAAAAGTAACCTGGCACTAGGCCCTACATGTAAAGAGAAACCAACTACCACTAAAGATTTAAATTTGATCAGATTGAAGGATATGTTCTATTTGTGCCATGGCCATATTTATACTGGAACATCAGGTAACGTCATTTCCATGTCAAGTTGCTGTCATGTGTCCCATAAATAATTAGCAAATCAAAATAAAATACACAAATACATAAAAATAGCATGTATTATATCATGACCTTCATATAATTGAGTTATACACTTCCAGTAAGAGTATAGCAACTGTCAACAAAAAAATGATCAAAATGGCAATGACCATAAAAGATCAATACGGCACCAGGAGAATCAAATTCATTTTCAGTATCTTTAAAAACAAGTTAAAAAATATAGAATATAATATATAAGTATTTCTTGGTGTTCAAAACCTTGGGAATAATGTTTGAAAAAAATGACATCATGGAGCAGGACAAAAAATTTTAAATTGCCAGTCAAATCATAACACTTTGGTCACTATGGAGCATTTTCTGATCAAAATGAATGGGCTTTTTCAGTGTAGGGCATTTTCTTTGTTCAGGTAATTCATTTGCTTGATTTTATCTGCACAGTTTCTAGAGTAGCAATACTCATTGGGCAGCCCATAAATACTCTGATTACTGTACTCTTGGTACTGATTAAATAACAATTGTCACACACGTGCCAGTACGAGGCAGCTAAAAGGCTTGAGCAAACGTAATTCTACACCAGACCAGGGGGTGGTGAGGTGCGCTGACCGTCTCTCTCAGTTCCTTGCAGACCATTTTTGGGAAATCTGACTGGGTTCCGGCGCCTCTGAAAATGTCACTTCCATTTCCGGTGCCTTTGAAGATGTCACTTCCGCTTCCACTTCCCGGGGGTTTTGGGGGGTGGGTTTTTTATGGGCGCTTGTGATGATGTCACTTCCTCCACCAGCCTTTAAACCCGCCATCTTTCCTCCTCATATTCGATTCTGTTTTAGACTCAGTACTATGAACAACTCTTAATACTTTAACCTTTTGCAGCCAGGGCATATTACATAGGTGGCTGACCCAAAACTTTACGATGTCTGTTGGATGTTTTTCTGACACAATACATAAATGTATGTACACAGATACTCTTCGAAAGTGTTTTTAATCAAACAGCATCAGGAAGCACACAAGAACAATGTTGCAGTCTTTTTTCAGAATAAAAAATCTCTGCCTAAATCCATTCAGATGCTCAGGCAGAAAAATACAGAAGTAGCAGATAATGCACTTGATGCATAAGTGTAGTATAAGTGTTAAATGTGGATATCAATAATGAAAATTGTCTATTCGATTAAAAACAAACACATACCTATGTCCTCAGTTTACTAACCCAAACAATTGTTAAAAAAATGTCATTTAACTTGGCAAATGATAGTAGCCATTCTTAAAGTTAGCAACATCGAACGTCACTTTACCAACTTCCTTTCATCCTTCACCAAGGACTTTTCTAGCAGAAGAGTGTCAAGCAAAGCTTTAAAAACAACTTAAAGCTCATCAATTGTGATTCTTACCATAACTACAACAGCTATGCAGAATGTTACAGTAGCATTCAGGATCCTTTATATAGAAAGTAAATGCCATTTTGGATGTAATCATGGAAGAGCTTTTTGCATGAGATAGCAACAAGAATGACATTCAGCACTGTTAAGGACTCAATTGTAGTGAAGCAGATTAAAGTAATCAATAAAGACTGCATTTTCAAACTGCTTTCTGATCTCATATCTAAGGAATATGTCTCACAGTTAAAAAATTAACTGATGTTACATTCTATTACATGAAGACTCCCCAAAAAAAGTGAGGGGGAAAATATTTCATAAATAGGTTTGGCTCTCAGCCTCGGTGTTGAACGGAATGGACAAATGGACTCAGGAATGAATACCAAACTGACAAGTTCTGAACATGAGAAGTCTTCTTAAAGTACACCTGCAATGGGTTGATGTTTGAGAGTATCATTTGTCCTTATTACAAAAGAGCCATTTTTATTCGTTTTGCTTAATTAAAAGGTTGGCACATTCACTAAAATGCCTAAGACAAAATGGCTAAATGGAGGATGTTGCTCCTTTAGACCAGTTAAAATTATTTCCAGTAATGTCAAAGGATACTGCTCATATCCAATGACATATTGCACTCTAGTGGAATGCTTGAAAATATTTCTCCAAACAGCTTTTAGTCCTTTAAGTAGCAATACTCTCAATGAAAATTAATGATCAATATGTCTCAACAATATTTTGCATTGTTTCCAAGTAGCTGAATGGAAGGGAAATACACAAATAATTCTTTTTTTTATTTTAAATGTGCGAATTTAAATCAATTGTAGTACTGAAACACAGCTCAGTTTTGCCACCAAACATAAATATTAATGGTTCTTGTCACAGTCTGGCTTTGTTCACACATACACTACGTGGTGTGAGAGATGCAAGCTTTTTCTTGCTCATTTAAATAATGGTAACACATCATATATTGTATGAGAAGATGCAGTTGTGCTACAGAAGGTGAATTGTGAGTGAGTTTTGGCAGGGAGAATAGGGATTACATTTTATGTTTTCACTTGACCGCATCAAAACTAGTCAAAGAAAGAACAAATGTGTCATATGCAGAGTCTGGAAAGAAATGTGTTTTCTGATTCCTTTAATGCATGGCAGAAAGAAAAATATAGCAAGTCTTATAAGTGAACAAACTACTAATATTAGATTAGTGTTCTGAAAAGATAATAATGAACAGATCAAATCTCACTGGGAAAGAATCTACACTAATGAGGATAACCCTTGTGTGTTGCAATAATGGTAATGCTACACTTCAAATTGCAGGCACATTAATTACACTTTAATTTCTTCACACTTACTGAGTAATATACTTTGTGATCCATGTTCTGGACATCACTTTAATTACTAGGATGTACCATTTAAACAAAAAAGCACATTATGCCCAGGGTCTTGTTAAAGTGAACACTGTTTTTAGTTAAGCAATATACCTAATATACTTATTATTTTATCTATTCATCTATTATGAAACACAAAATCCAGTGACGAGTTTCAGAAAAAGAAAAAAAAAAACTATGATTTTTCAAAGTGCAGAACGCTAGGTTGCTTATAATAAAGAGCAACATCTTTCTCTTCAAAATGTGTTAATTCATTCATTTATTCACAGGCCAGAGCCACTTTTACCAGCAGAGACTAATGGGAGCGAACATCAGATATACAGTAACTCAGAAACAAGCTGTTACCATTTCAGGACTTACATGTTCACACTTTTATAGAGCCAGTTTAGAATGGTCAATCAACCTAACCGATATGCCTTTTGAAAACAAAGGGAGATAACCATAAATATATTAGCAGGAACAAATTCCAGATATCACAAAGAAAGTATACAAACTCCACATATATCAGAGAGTGTGTATGCCTAATATATATATATATATATCAACCATTCTATGATCTGCTTCCAACTGAAAAAGGGCAATGCCATGAATAGGTAACCACCCATCAATTACCCATATATATATATATATATATATATATATATATATATATATATATATATATATATATATATATATATATATATATATATATATATATATATATATATATATATATATATATATATATATATATATCTACATACTGTCAAATAAACAAACTACACGCCATGGTGCAATGTAAGACCTGAGTTCAATTTCGTAGCCACCCCAGGCATGATTACTGCCACACCTGACATCACTTAAATAGGAGCGTGGTTCGATTGCCGAGAGAACAAATGGGGTGCAGAGAGTGTGTATGCCTAATGGAACAGTGGTGCCCAGAATTCACAAAAGACCCCAGGCGTCTAAAGAAAGGCCTCACTTGCCTCAATTGCGACTCCACTCTTTGCATTATTTGACAGTAAAACTATTTCAACCATTCTATGATCTGCTTCTGGGGTTGTTTTTCTGCTTCAACTGAAAAAGGGCACTGTCTACCAAAAATCCTGAAGGAGAATGCGGATGTTAGCCAACTTGCTGACCAACCATAAGCGTTACCTGGTAGGTAACCACCCATCAGATTGTGATTCAGTTTTCACAAACTTAATTGCAATGCCATGAATATATATACATATATATATATATATATACTTGTGTTATATTTATATATATATCAGAAACATACATGCAAAAGAATAAGAAATATATATATATATATATATATATATCCATTAACAGTATATATATACACATATATATATATATATATACATATAAGATCTGAAATCAGTAGAGTGTATCTATAAAGCATACTTATACAGTATAATTAAAAAATGTATAGTGGCAGAATAGTGCTGACTTAATAATAATAAATAATAATAGATTTTATTTATATCGCGCTTTATATTTAACAATCTCAAAGTGCTACACAATAAGAATAAAATTAACAAACAAGAAATCTATAGAAATAATTTAACAAAATGCCTTTCTAAAAAGATACGTTTTTAGGTTTCCACAGAATTCCACAGCCTCGGCGCCTACCGAAGAAAAGGCCCTATCACCCATACTGCTAAGTTTAGTTCTGGGAACTTGAAGAGTGTTGGTATGCACAGAGCGGAGGGTGCGTAGGGAAGTATGAGGGATAAGGAGTTCCTGTAAATATAGGGGAGCAGATCCATAAATGCACTGATGGGTAAGGAGGGAAACCTTGTACTCAATTCTAAGTGGTAGAGGGAGCCAGTGAAGGCTTTTCAAGATAGGAGTGATGTGGTTATGCTTTCGCACCCTCATCAGGATCCTGGCAGCGCTGTTCTGAATGTACTGGAGTCTCTGGATACTCTTGCCAGGAATCCCAATGAGGAGCACATTACAGTAATCCAGCCTGGACGAGACAAAGGCATGGACAAGCCTCTCTGCATCTGTCAGGGTAATTGTTGGGCGGAGTTTAGCAATGTTCCTGAGATGGTGAAAAGATGACTTACAGAGATGTTTAATGTGGGTGTCAAAAGTTAGTTGAGAATCCATTTTAACACCCAAGTTTGTAACAAATGTAGAAAGAGGAATCTTTCTATCAGAAAAAGTGATACTGGTGATGGTAGAGGAACGAAGCTGGTGTGGTGTGGCAACTAAAATGGCTTCTGTTTTAAATCTGTTTAGCTGAAGGAAGTTGAGCCTCATCCATGCCTCTATTTCCTCCAAACAAATAGTCAGTGTAGATGTTGGCAGAGGAGCAGTAGAGGAGGTGGGAGTAGTCCTAAGATAAAGCTGAGTGTCATCGGCATAGCAATAAAAGAAAAACCATGTCTGATAATGACACTTCCAAGGGGGAGCATATAAATGATGAAAAGGATGGGGCCCAACACAGAGCCCTGTGGAACACCACAGGTAACATTATGGATGTGAGATTTTGCGCTGCCAAGTGTGACATACTCAATTCTACCGGTCAAATAAGATGTAAACCAATTTTGAACAGCTCCTGAAAGTCCAATGGTTAATTGCAGACGGTGAAGAAGAATATTATGGTCAATTGTATCAAAAGCAGCTGTCAGGTCAAGGAGAATGAGTAAAGAAGGAGAACCAGTATCTGCTGACATCAGAAGGTCATTTGTGACCCTGACCAGGGCTGTTTCGGTGCTATGGCCAGGGCGAAAACCAGACTGAAACTTTTCAAACAGGTTGTTCAGTTTGAGATGATCACAAAGTTGTACTGCAACCATTTTTTCCAGAACTTAAGAAAGAAATGGAAGATTAGAGATGGGTCTATAGTTAGACAGAACTTAAGGATCCAGGGTGGGTTTTTTAGTAGAGATCTGATGACAGCAGTTTTTAGTGCTGAAGGAATATGGCCAACCAAAAGGGATTGGTTTATAATCCTGGTGATAAGTGTAGAAATAGCAGAAATGTTGGCCTTCAGCAAGGTTGAGGGAAAAGGGTCCAAGGAACTGGTAGACGGTTTCATTTTCCTGATGACGTCCTCCACCTCTTCCCGTGTGGCAACAGAGAAGGAGCAAAGGGGCTGGACAGTCTCAGGCAGCGGGTCGACAGTTGGGGATAACAGAATATCCATGGTACAGAGGTTTAAGCGGATGTTATAAACCTTTTGTCTGAAAAAATTAATATGCAGATTACACCACTCATCAGTGGCCTCGGAATGAGCACATGAAGGAGGTTTAAGAAGATGATTTATAGTAGAAAAAAGTTTTTTTGGATCCCTGGAGCTATTTGTAATGATGGTGGAATAGAAACTGGACCGTGCAACCTTCAAAGCTTCTGCATATGCCCTCCTATGTTCCTTATCGGCCTGTTTGTGAACAGTCAACCCAGAAGCCTTGAGCCGCCGCTCAAGGACACGCCCAGCCGCCTTCATTTTTCGCAGCTCGCAGGTGTACCATGGTGCTGAGCACGAAAATGAGACGGACCTAGACGTTAAAGGGGCATGAAAATCAAGGAGACTGCTCAGAGACTGGTTGTAGAGATCCACGAGGTCAGCAACAGAGCTGGAACTGGTAAGATCAGTAGAAAGAAGTTTAAGGTCCAGGGCCAAGGCATCCACATTGATGTTCTTCAAATTTCTAAAATAAATCTGTCGTTTTGGTTTGGTACGAGGGGAGAAAAAGGGTAGCTCCATTGACACTAATTTGTGGTCTGAAATACCAAGATCAAGACAAGAACCTGTAAATTACTTATTAAAGCAAAGTTTGAAATAACCAAGTCAAGTGTATGACGCCTAGAGTGTGTGGGGACATCAACATATTGTTGTAAGTTGAGGGAATCTAATAACTCAAGAAAATCAACAGTGAGATAACCTTTAGGATTATCAATATGAATATTTATATCTCCCAGGATTATGATGTTGGCAGAGGTGGCACACAGTGTTGTGAGAAGATCAGTCATTTCCAGAATAAAAGCAGAGTTAGGTTTTGGAGGTCGATAGATAAGAAGAACAGTCATGGGAAAATGGGGCGTGCATTTAAATTCAAGACACTCGCAGGAAGATGTTACAGGTAACAAAATAGGGGACACCCCCATTACCTGACGATAGATGATGGCTAAACCACCACCACGCCCAGTGCTGCGAGATGCTTCCAAATAACTGTAGCC
This sequence comes from Polypterus senegalus, assembly GCF_016835505.1. NCBI lineage: Eukaryota > Metazoa > Chordata > Cladistia > Polypteriformes > Polypteridae > Polypterus > Polypterus senegalus. The sequence continues at coordinate 84,662,068 of NC_053167.1, read as the reverse complement.
AGATAGACATGCTTCATTTAAGGCAGAGTAAGCCTCTGACTGGTGCCAGGTTTCTGTTAGACACATGAAGTCAAGTCCCTTCTCCCTGATGTGTTCTTCAATCAGTGTGGATTTATTGCTGATGGATTGAGTATTAAATAATTCAAATTTGACCAGCGATTGTGGAGTAAATCTCAGTACAGGTCTAAAAACATTAAGATCCACTCCACGCAGCTTGGAATCCGCTCCACAAAATCAATCAAGCCGGGGATGTAAGGATCTTGCGGTATTTCTCACAGTGGCTTGGTTGTTTCCTACGCTAGAGTGCAGAGATCTCGCGATACTTCTAATGTTTATAGTATTTGAAACAACGGTGCTCTGATGACGCATCACACGTGAGGCAGGTGACCAAAAAGATGGAATTTTAGTAGCAGAGCACTTTTGCTGTTTATTAAAAATGAACTTCCGACCAGAGCCTCTATGAATGTAACGAGGACGGCGAAGAAGTCCAAGTTCTTTAATGATGTGGATGTTAATTCCAGGAGTGGTTACAGGATTTAGTCGGCGAAGTTGTAAACTGGAATAGCTGAGCACCATTCCAACCGAAGAGGAAGAAAAAGATGCCATCCAGATAATGCTGCAAAATCCACAACAAACGGTAAAGTATATCCCGATGGCAGGTGAGTAGACACAAAATCTTGATAAAACTTGATAACAATCCGTAGAATCCACGGCAAACAATAAAAACAGTATGTCCAGACAACAGGTGAATAGACAAAAAAAATTTGATAAAAATGTGTAAAATCCACGACAAACGATACTACAAACTCAGACTCAGAGGGAGAAGCGGCGAACATTCAACGCCAGCGTCCTCTCCCATGTCTATGTTCCTCCTGATTAATTCAGTGCACTGTCTTTGTAGTCTATGATACTTTGGCTCAATTCCTCAATATACTCACCATGTGACTTGCAAAGCATATCCCAGTCAGTGTTTTAAAAGGCATCCTTCAGAGCCTCCTCATTCTCCATTTTCCATTGCTGCACGGTCCTCATGAATCTAGTGTACTGGGCTAGAATATGGTACCTGGTCACTGTCTGTGTTGAGTCTGTATTTCCCCCTTATATGAATGAGTTTTTTCCTTCAGGATTCTTTGGTTTTTCTCCGAAGATAAAGTGCATCATGTTAATTGGCAACTCTATATTGTCCACATCTGACAGAGTGGACCTGCAATGGATTGGCGCAACCTCCAGGTGCGGTTCCTGTGTTATGTCCAATGCTTCTGAGATAGACTCTGGCCTACCAAACCCTAAATTGGATTATGTGGATATCAAGACTGTTATGTTAAAACATGGATCCAAGTCTCAGTTTGAAATGGAAAAGTGCTATCCAAGTCTGCATGCAGCTGTGGGCTTTTTCCAATTAGTCCAGTTTCCTCCTACATTCTAAAGATACACTGTTAGGTTATTTAGGGATCTAAATTGTTACAGTGTAAGTGTGTAATTGCTAGTGTTGATCAGCAAAATTCACCAAAGTGTTTTTCACAATGAATATGCTATCTTTGTCGATGACCTTGTTCGTGAAGTAATTTCCTACAAATGTGCAGTGTGTCCCATGATGCATTGCAAAGCCAGCATGTCATTACAATACAGTAGCGGCCCCCCAACTATATAATGCTGATTCTAGTAGTGTGTTAAAAATTAGTGGAACACTTTCAAATACATTTAAACACAAAACACACACATAGAAAGAAATTGGAAATGTGTCAGTGTATTTGTCTTATCAGTAATGTCTTTTTACATGGACTTAAATGTGACCTGTACATAATACGTGAACCTACCCTGTCAAAACAACCGCACCACTCCACCTGAGACAGTTAATTAACAAGAAGTGTTAAAGAGTAAACAGCCATTATATGCTTTGCTTTGTACACCAGTAAATACAAGTTATTGTCAATATACTAACAACCCATTTGGCCTTCTTTCACTCAGAAAATGGAACCAATGTAGGAAGCCCTCTAAGGTAGATGAATATTTTATCTTTGGAAACTCTACATGATAACCACCTTTTTCCACCCTCTTGAACTTACACAGTTTTAATGTTTGGAAAACATATGGGATTAAATAATTTAGAGATTTATATATAAATAATGTCTTTGCATCCTATGAACAGTTATACTCCAAATTTAATCTCCGATCAACACAATTTTTCCACAAGCTCCGAATCAGAAACTTTGCTAAATCTGCCCAGTTTTCCTTACCTCCCACCTATTTCTAGTCCAGACGAGATATTGATCAGTCTTGGGGTCTCAGGCAGTATTTCTATCTACTGTATACTAATAAAAGGCAAAGCCCTCACTGACTGACTAACTGACTGACTGACTGACTGACTCATCACTAATTCTCCAACTTCCCGTAGGTAGAAGGCTGAAATTTGGCAGGCTTATTCCTAACAGCTTATTTATAAAAGTTAAGTTTTATTAATTTATTAATTTATTATTTATTTTGAAATTCTACGAGTAACGGTCATAACGGTCGACAACGTTTGCCATGTTGAACTTTCTTATTTATGGCCCCATCTTCACGAAATTTGGTAGGCGGCTTCCCTGCGCTAACCGAAACCAATGTACATACTTATTTCGGTAGTATGATGCTACAGTCTACCGCCATATTGAACTTTCCAATGTCACTAATTCTCCAACTTCCGTGTAGGTAGAAGGCTGAAATTTGGTACTTATTTCGGTGGTATGATGCCACCGTCGGCCGCCATATTGAACTTTTCAACAGTCTTTTTTACTTATGGGACCATCTTCAAGAAATTTGGTACACGGGTTCCCAACGCTAACTGAATCCTACTTACGTACATATATACGTCCATAGCCTGCAGTTCGGTCACAGTGTGAGGCGGCATTGGGTCCCCCATCCCAACGCCTCCCACATTGTTGGCTGCCTGCCTATTTAGGGCCGTCCGTCGCTCCAGTCTCTTCATTCCTTTCCTTGCTTCGCCACGGGATTCACGTCTCTTTTTCACGGCTTGGGGCCCCAAAATAAAAATTTAATTTTAACTTTGCTTTTATTAAAATGCTTGAAACTTTATAAAAAAGGGGGGAACAAACTTTTAAATTATTTTTCCAATTTAGGGAAGTTGTAAACTGGAATAGCTGAGCACCATTCCAACCGAAGAGGAAGAAAAAGATGCCATCCAGATAATGCTGCAAAATCCACAACAAACGGTAAAGTATATCCCGATGGCAGGTGAGTAGACACAAAATCTTGATAAAACTTGATAACAATCCGTAGAATCCACGGCAAACAATAAAAACAGTATGTCCAGACAACAGGTGAATAGACAAAAAAAATTTGATAAAAATGTGTAAAATCCACGACAAACGATACTACAAACTCAGACTCAGAGGGAGAAGCGGCGAACATTCAACGCCAGCGTCCTCTCCCATGTCTATGTTCCTCCTGATTAATTCAGTGCACTGTCTTTGTAGTCTATGATACTTTGGCTCAATTCCTCAATATACTCACCATGTGACTTGCAAAGCATATCCCAGTCAGTGTTTTAAAAGGCATCCGTCAGAGCCTCCTCATTCTCCATTTTCCATTGCTGCACGGTCCTCATGAATCTAGTGTACTGGGCTAGAATATGGTACCTGGTCACTGTCTGTGTTGAGTCTGTATTTCCCCCTTATATGAATGAGTTTTTTCCTTCAGGATTCTTTGGTTTTTCTCCGAAGATAAAGTGCATCATGTTAATTGGCAACTCTATATTGTCCACATCTGACAGAGTGGACCTGCAATGGATTGGCGCAACCTCCAGGTGCGGTTCCTGTGTTATGTCCAATGCTTCTGAGATAGACTCTGGCCTACCAAACCCTAAATTGGATTATGTGGATATCAAGACTGTTATGTTAAAACATGGATCCAAGTCTCAGTTTGAAATGGAAAAGTGCTATCCAAGTCTGCATGCAGCTGTGGGCTTTTTCCAATTAGTCCAGTTTCCTCCTACATTCTAAAGATACACTGTTAGGTTATTTAGGGATCTAAATTGTTACAGTGTAAGTGTGTAATTGCTAGTGTTGATCAGCAAAATTCACCAAAGTGTTTTTCACAATGAATATGCTATCTTTGTCGATGACCTTGTTCGTGAAGTAATTTCCTACAAATGTGCAGTGTGTCCCATGATGCATTGCAAAGCCAGCATGTCATTACAATACAGTAGCGGCCCCCCAACTATATAATGCTGATTCTAGTAGTGTGTTAAAAATTAGTGGAACACTTTCAAATACATTTAAACACAAAACACACACATAGAAAGAAATTGGAAATGTGTCAGTGTATTTGTCTTATCAGTAATGTCTTTTTACATGGACTTAAATGTGACCTGTACATAATACGTGAACCTACCCCTGTCAAAACAACCCGCACCACTCCACCTGAGACAGTTAATTAACAAGAAGTGTTAAAGAGTAAACAGCCATTATATGCTTTGCTTTGTACACCAGTAAATACAAGTTATTGTCAATATACTAACAACCCATTTGGCCTTCTTTCACTCAGAAAATGGAACCAATGTAGGAAGCCCTCTAAGGTAGATGAATATTTTATCTTTGGAAACTCTACATGATAACCACCTTTTTCCACCCTCTTGAACTTACACAGTTTTTAATGTTTGGAAAACATATGGGATTAAATAATTTAGAGATTTATATATAAATAATGTCTTTGCATCCTATGAACAGTTATACTCCAAATTTAATCTCCGATCAACACAATTTTTCCACAAGCTCCGAATCAGAAACTTTGCTAAATCTGCCCAGTTTTCCTTACCTCCCACCTATTTCTAGTCCAGACGAGATATTGATCAGTCTTGGGGTCTCAGGCAGTATTTCTATCTACTGTATACTAATAAAAGGCAAAGCCCTCACTGACTGACTAACTGACTGACTGACTGACTGACTCATCACTAATTCTCCAACTTCCCGTGTAGGTAGAAGGCTGAAATTTGGCAGGCTTATTCCTAACAGCTTATTTATAAAAGTTAAGTTTTATTAATTTATTAATTTATTATTTATTTTGAAATTCTACGAGTAACGGTCATAACGGTCGACAACGTTTGCCATGTTGAACTTTCTTATTTATGGCCCCATCTTCACGAAATTTGGTAGGCGGCTTCCCTGCGCTAACCGAAACCAATGTACATACTTATTTCGGTAGTATGATGCTACAGTCTACCGCCATATTGAACTTTCCAATGTCACTAATTCTCCAACTTCCCGTGTAGGTAGAAGGCTGAAATTTGGTACTTATTTCGGTGGTATGATGCCACCGTCGGCCGCCATATTGAACTTTTCAACAGTCTTTTTTACTTATGGGACCATCTTCAAGAAATTTGGTACACGGGTTCCCAACGCTAAGTGAATCCTACTTACGTACATATATACGTCCATAGCCTGCAGTTCGGTCACAGTGTGAGGCGTTGGGTCCCCATCCCAACGCCTCCCACATTGTTGGCTGCCTGCCTATTTAGGGCCGTCCGTCGCTCCAGTCTCTTCATTCCTTTCCTTGCTTCGCCACGGGATTCACGTCTCTTTTTATTTAATCCACGGCTTCTCCGCTGTTTTATTGTTCATTTATTACAATTATAGTTATTGTGTAGATATTTTAGACGTACCTTACATTGTTCAGGTGAGATGGTCATGGATAGACTAGTGTTTGGCACAAACTCAGCGAAAGTGTGAGAGAAACTTTTAAGTGCCGGGTCTTAGCTAACATTAAATAAAGCTGTGGACCATCTTAAAAATGTTAGGAAATTAAGGCGCTTTCTAAATAAACAGGATTCGGAGAAATTAATTCATGCATTTATCTCTAGTAGGATTGACTACTGCAATGCAGTGTTCACTGGCTGTTCAAAATGTTCTTTATACATCCTCCAGTTAATCCAGAATGCGGCTGCAAGAATTATTACAAGAACAAGAAAATATGAACACATAACTCCAGTTCTTAAATCCTTACACTGGCTCCTGGTTAAGTTTAGGGCTGATTTCAAAATCCTCCTTTTAACATATAAAGCATTAAATGGCCAAGGTCTGGCTTACTTGTCTGAACTTATCATGACTTACAAACCTGAGCACATTAAGATCTCAAGATGTTGGTCTACTTAGGATTCCAAGGATTAATAAAATAACAGTGGGAGGTCGAGCTTTTAGTTACAGGGCCCCTAAACTGTGGAATGGTCTTCCTGCTTCTATAAGAGATGCCCCTTCAGTCTCAGCCTTTAAATCCCGGCTGAAGACTCACTACTTCAGTTTAGCATATTCTGACTAGAGCTGCTGATTAACTGTACATACTGCATCTCTGTTGTTAGTTATTAGCACTAAAACATAAGTAACATGATAGTTAGAATTGAATACTAACCCTCACCTATTCTGTTTCTGTTCTTGGTACCCAAATGTGGCAATTGGTGCCACGGCCCACCTGCCAAGTTGTTTGCCTGCCTATGGTAAAGTCATCCCTGATGGAGGATCACAGGAATCATGGGAAAGAGGGGTCCTTTCATCGGAGCAACGTTTCAGCCGTGGAATGGCCAAATGGGGAGGCAGCTTGATGGATGAGGTCTCCAGAACTCTAAAAATATCCAAATCTTATTATGTGATATCATCTACTGTTAAATTCTGCTCCGTACTTCTAAAATTTTTATTATTATGCTGTATTAAGGATTTGTTCTGTTCTGTGTATTGTGTTGTATTGACCCCTTCTTTTGACACCCACTGCACGCCCAACCTACCTGGAAAGGGGTCTCTCTTTGAACTGCCTTTCCCAAGGTTTCTTCCATTTTTCCCTACAAGGTTTTTTTGGGAGTTTTTCCTTGTCTTCTCAGAGAGTTAAGGCTGGGGGGCTGTCAAGAGGCAGGGCCTGTTAAAGCCCATTGCGGCACTTCCTGTGTGATTTTGGGCTATACAAAAATAAAGTGTATTGTATTGTATTGTGGACATCGCAAGATTGCACGAGATAGCACAAGCACAGCGGAGAACCTTCAATGCATGTACTCCGAGTGGCTCATGTGAACTGACTGTGAATGCAGTACCCAGGGAACAAGCAAGAACTCCAAGTGTGCTGAACAAAAAACGCATTACACAATTGAGAAGGCAGCAAAAGAATATGAAGAGAGTGACGCATACAAGCATATTCATAAGTGCAGCTACTGCGGAAACAAAGCACGGTGTAAACCTTAAGTTTAAATTAAGTTCATAGACAGGCTGCCGCTGGTGTTTGTCATGCCTACAACGAATACGATATTCGCGAGATGCAAGTTTGTAACGGAGTTAAAATTGCTGGTGAAGGACTGTGCTTATGCAAACGAAGATGAGATGGTCAGGGATAGAATAGTGTTTGGCACAAACTCAGCAAAAGTGCAAGAGAAACTTTCTTACGTTCATAGACACGCTGGCACTAAATATTCGCAGGCAAATCCACAACTTGATACCGGGAATGCCTGTTGAACATCTTAGATTCACGAGTACCGATTTGGGGAGTGATCACTTCGATGAATGAAACCTGTTATTTTTACAACAGTTGACAATGAAGATGAGATGGTCAGGGATAGACTAGACAAACACGGAATGTAACTTGAACACAACACATCCTCCAAATACAAACCTGATTGAAACAAATAATGATAATCAAATCATCGATGACAGCAACACTCATAACAGTCACAAAACAATTACATTGACAATCATATTACGTTATTTTTAAAATGTCTCCTTTTCTTTTTCATAACTTCTTTAACACACTACTTCTCTGCTGCGAAGCGTGGGTATTTTGCTAGTCATTTATATTTGAGGAAAAGATTCCTTTCTCTCCTTACTACTCTTAGCAGTTTTGCTCTGGCTGTTGACATTCCTCTCTTTTACATGGGTGGGGGTTGATTTGATTTGATTTTAGTTTTGCTAAGTTTGCCTTTATTGTATGCAATGTTAAATGCTTTTAATAAATTCAATAAAAAAAACAAACAGCCACATATATAATAAATAAGCAAAACAGACCTCCTAAACCTTCATTAGCTAATATTACATTGTTTAACACAAGAACTCTTAATGGCAAAATATTGCTTTATAGCCAGGAACCCTTCCCCACTGGGATGCCTGGAGGAAGGAGGGACCGGGAGAGCGGCACTTCTCTTCCCTGGGCACCTGGACGGCCCTTGATCCCTGGGTGACAGTGCTTTTGGTACACCAGAAAGTGCTCATAGACCAGGGATAGTGTATGCCTGGAGCACTTCTGGGTACAAGGGCAGCACTTTCTCGACACTGGAGAGTGCTGCTGGAAGTTCTTCATCAGGCACCTGGAGCACATCCGGGGCGTTATAAAAGGGGCCGCCTCACTCCATTCGAGGAGCCGGAATTGGGTGGAAGAAGACCGAGCTTGTGAAACAGGAATGGAGGCGGCCCGAAGGACCAAGGACTGAGTCCAATAGTATAAATAGTTTCGTAAATAGTGGAATAAACGTGTGTGTGTTTGGACATTGTGGTGTCCTGTCAGTCTGTGGCCGTGCTAGCTCTTACAAGCTTTATATGCTATGCTTAAGAAAAACTTGGCAAAAAAACCAAATTTACATCTTTTACGGAGGTGACACCATCTAGATATGCTTACTTCACAGAGGCTCACAGTTCAAGACAAGGCAGAGGGGTCACAGTAATTGTTAAATCTGAGTTAGACCGTTAGACATGACGTTCTACTTTCCAGAATGGAGAACATTCCGGGTGTTTCTGGAACTGCCCTCCAGTGGTTTAAGTCCTATCTGAGTGACAGGCAAGAGATTGTTAGAGTTGGCAACAACAGGTCCAGCTCAGCACCATTCACACAAGAAGTTCCTCAGGGCCATGTCCTCGCCTTCTGCTCTTCTGTATCTATATGATTCCTATTGACCATATTAGTTGTAGCTTTAGACTGAGTTATAATTTTTATGCAGATGATAGTCAACTCTATTTTAATGTTAAAAGTGAAACTTCATCAGGGCTTTCTCAGCTCACAACTTGCCTTAGTGATATTAAATCCTGGATGGAGAAAATTACACTGAAACAAAACTAAACACCTGCAAATTGGCACTAAAGCACACATTAAAAAAAAGCTCCTTTTCAGTCACTCTTGATGATGCTGTCATCAGACCTTCTTCTAATGCAAGGAATCTTGGAGTCACTTTTGATTCCTTCCTTTCTTAATTCACTCACATAAACCACATTAAGAAACTTTCTTACTTCCACCTGCATAACATATCCCGAGTTTGCTAATTCTTCTACTTTTCTAATGCTGAGAAACTTGTCCATGTTTTTATCATATCCTGCATTGATTATTGTAACTCCCTATTAGTATTGCTGCTTCAAGTCCTATATCACTGCCCCAGGAATTCAAAACTCTGCTACAAGAGTCCTAACACGAAACAGCAGAAGCAAGCACATAACACCCATCCTGCTTCGCCTTCACAGGCTCCCTGTGTCTTATAGGATTGAATATAAAATTCTATTAACATCCTACAAACCTTTAAATGGCCTTGCACTGGACTACATCAGTGACTTTCTCCATCACTATTCTCCTGTTCGCACACTAAGATCCTCTGATTCTGGCAATCATGTTGTGTCCCACACTAACCTGCACTCTGTGGGTGAAAGAGCCTTCAGCTGTATAGTGCCCAGATTTTGGAATGACCTCCTGAAATTAATTAGATCAGCTGACTCCATTCAAAAACAAACTTAAAAGTCATCTGTTCAGGAAGGCTTTTATCTTAATATAACATTCTGCCCCTTCTATCAGTTTACCTCTCCATCCTGATGCTCAGGATAATTTGTGTTTGTGTGTTTTGTCACAAATTATTTATTCAGGCTTTTCTTCTAGTATGGAATGTAGTATTTTACTTTGGTTTATTGTGTTTTATTCTATTTAATATGTTGTATATCCTGTATATATCTGTTTTAGTCGTTTATACAGAAAATAACAGCATCCAATGTTACACATGCCCTGTTGTTGTTTCTGAGACTCTGTGACTCTATACTGTTAAATAAAATGTATTATTATTGTTTGTTATTATTTTAGAGATGTGTGGATATTCTACTAACATGACAGTAACATGTTTAATGAATAAAATGGTTAGGGCTATTTGTTTATTAGCCATTTTAAGTTTATCAGAACCTAATATTTATGCCTTATTCAACTCATTGTTTTCCAATTTCTGAAATTGGACAGACAAGCATCAATGTCTGTGATTTGGATTCCTTCTACTCTTATGTAGCCTGAGCTCTGTTCAAGAATTTCACTACTTATTCTGTATTTTGCCTCTGATAAATGTAGGAAATTAAGTTCCAATAAACAGACATGACAGCAAGCAGCAAGCTATGCAGACGTGTGGCTCATTGATTGCCAATCTCAACTGACCCAGCTACAAAAAGTTTAGTCACCTCCATGGATCAAGAACACTTTAAACGTAAATTAACTTCTGATCAAGCGACAGCTTACAACATAAATCCTGCACCCCTCTCAGAGACGATTTGAGTTCCACTGACCATATTAGTAATCTGCAAAAACAACTGCGGTACAGCACAACTGACAATTGCTTATTAATGTGACGTGGTGAGCAGCAGTTCAGTGACCAAACACTGAAAAATGTCTTCACTGGCAAATTATTATGAAAGCTCTGTACTTGGCTCCTACAACTTTCAGGTAAGTCTATATGGTTGCTTTATTATTAGTAGAAACAAAATATTTATGTAGAAATTCTCTCCTTGGCTATACATTTACTGTAATTAGATATTTTAACTGTATAAAGTGCTGCTTATGTCTACACACTGAATTACACAACTACTGTATAAGGGATTTGTATCTCAAGGGGTGTTGGGCTGTTAAACTTGCTTATACTCCTGCATTTGCATTTGTCTCAGTACATGAAGATTGACAGAAAAAGCCAAGATAGACCAGAAAACGTTGCCAGCCATATTTACCATGTGATATTTTATAATGAGTACCTTTTTCAAGAAGCAATAAGTACTAAAACTAAACCAAAGGCACTGTGAGAATGAGAAGTCAAAGAAATGAAAAATAATTGGGGTTTGCTACATGGAAGATATACTCTACATAATCACCATGAAAGTTATATTCCTGTCAATGTAATCAGGAAAAATAAGTAGCTGGGTGAGAATACGATTGCATAATAAATTAAAAAGAATGCCGGTACCACACCAGCTTAACTGCTGCAAGGCATGAACATAACAATGCAATTGACAATATTTCTTTTCTATTGTATGTGTGACCTTGTTTTAATTGCCCTGACTTGCAAGCACCCAGTAAGATGGATAAAAGAGCTTAATAATTACATTTATGACATCTGATGCATCTGTCAGTCCTTTTACCTCACTTTTTAAAATAATATTTAAAACCAAAAAACACGTGTAAATATATGCAATTTTTTAAAATCCAATGAACACGTTAGCTACACCATCTTCCTCCCCAATGAATAGATGATGCCTATTGAAAAAGGAAGGACATTTCCAGAATACGCTCTTTTGAATTACATGGTACTGGTGAAAAGCCAGGTGAATGAGACAGGAACAAAGAGTTCTTTCCAGAAACCTTGAACAGAATATTGGTTCTTTATTGGACAGATCTAGACCGATCGAATGTAAAGTAACCAATTAGCATAACATGTATACACTTGGGCTATTGGAAGAAAAGTGAGAAAAGTCATCACACAGGCACAAGGGGAGAATGAAAACTCCATAAAGACTGTCTATTTTAGATATTCAAACCCAGACTCCCTGGTGCTATGGAACAGTAGTAAAATATCCCTAGTGACATCATGGTGCATATGCTCAGTAGTATCATTCTAATATTTACTATTCTTTTGCGTCTGATTTTACTTTTCTTCTCTAAAGGCAATTTGTCTGAAAGTCTGAATTTATTCTAATTACTGTTTATACAAAGTAACTGTATCCACAGCAGCAATTATAAGTCAATAGTATAAGCTTCCACATAGGTGGGTGGGTAATGCTAATCTGATATACTTTTGCAGTAAAAAATCTTTCAGGCCTTTATGAACAATCTTTCTTTACTGTAAGATGGCAAGTGCAAAATGAAACAATCTTTTCTTTTTACACCAATGACACTTTTTAGAACATTTAGAACTTTCAAACCTTGGGTATGTCCTTCTTTATGTGACATTACTGATGTGGTCATGTCACACACCTGCGCATGGAGACAGCTAAAAGGACCAATAGAAGGCACTAAACCTTTTCTCTGTTATCCTTACAGGCCAAACACAGGAAATTCTGCCTGATTCCGATAATGAAGACATCACTTCCGGTTCTGACCTCATTGACATCACATTTACTCAGTTCTGTTCTGAGCTCATCTCTCTACACAACTGTACAGTAATCCGTCCTCGATCGCGGGGGTTGCGTTCCAGAACCCCCCGCAATAGATGAAAATCCGCGAAGTAGAAACCATATGTTTGTATGGTTATTTTTAAATATTTTAAGCCCTTATAAACTCTCCCACACTGTTAACATTATTAGAGCCCTCTAGACATGAAATAACATCCTTTAGTCAAAAGTTTAAACTGTGCTCCATGACAAGACAGTGATGACATTTCTTTCTCACAATTAAAAGAATGCAAACATATCTTTCTCTTCAAAGAAGTAAACGTCAGGGGCAGAGAATGTCAGAGAGAGAGCGCGCGAGAGTAAAGCAAACAATCAAAAAATCAATACGTGCTTTTGTGCTTTTAAGTATGCCGAAGCACCATGATAAAGCGGCATTTTGTAGATGAGCGTCCGTATCCTCTAGGCAAACAGCCTCTGTGCAAACAGCCCCTCTGCTCACACCCCCTCCGTCAAGCAGAGAGAGTGAGAGAGACAGAGAAAAGCAAACAATCAAGCACCGCGCGGAAAGCATATCGTATATCATTGAGGAGTTTTAGTTAATACGTAATACATGCTCTGATTGGGTAGCTTCTAAGCCATCTGCCAATAGCGTCCCTTGTATGAAATCAACTGGGCAAACAAACTGAGGAAGCATGTACCATAAATTAAAAGACCCATTGTCCACAGAAATCCGCGAACCAGCGAAAAATCCGTGATATATATTTAGATATGCTTACATTTAAAATCCGCGATGGAGTTAAGCCGCGAAAGTCGAAGCGCGATATAGCGAGGGATCACTGTACTTAATATTTACCTTTTGCAGCCTGGGTTCAAGTATACAAGTAGCTGCCCCAAACCTTTTTCATGTGTCAAGGCTATTCATTTCACATGCAATGATCCTTTGAAAGAATGCATCTTAGAGAGAGAGAAAGAAAAGCCTGGGAGCTCTGTCTCTGATAAGTAAATAGATGTGCCCAACTAGTCCTTCACATCAGCTTCACCGCAAATAAACCTCACTTGACCTTGAGAAAAAGAAAAGCATGATTAACCCATGAGCCATGACTGATTAAAGTAATTATATCAGGTACTCTATATGGTGCTTTAATTTTAATAATGACCATGTTTCAAAGAGCCACCTTTGCCACAGTTGAACATATGCAGCAGGGATGCTACCCTGCAGGTGAACAGGTGAGTTCATTTTAGTATACTAAATATGTAGTCTTAGAAATTCTCTCCTCTTTTTTTCCAGGAAATTTTGGCAGGTATTCCTTATAAAGGGAGTCTTTAGTTTTACTTCATTTGTTTGCAAGAAAGTTACTTAGATAACATGCCATTTAATTTCCTCTCTATTTATCAGTTTACTTTCTCTACCCACTTTCTGAATCTGAGGAGCCAGAAGCCAGTCCAAGCAGAACCGGGTAAAAGGTAGGTCATAAATGTGAATGGGTCATCAGTCTGCTGCAAGGCACACGCGTACACAATTGCACTTACTCAAATGGGGCCAATTTAACAAACGCACATCTCTGAAATGTCAGTGGGAATAGGAATATCAGAAAAGCAAGAGCACGCAAACTGCACACAGAGGAAAATTCAGTTGTAATCTGAGCCAGTCTGCTCTTTGGAGAGCAGTAACACATATCTATGGGGTGCAGTCAAGCTGGGCACATGACTTTGGACTGTTTGGGGAGGTGGAGGGGTCTCCTGTATATTACTTATGCTAGTTTCTTTTGACCCCATCCTTCTTAAACTACTTGTTACACTTGAATGCAATACAGGAACCAAACAAATTCAATGCTTCATTTGCAGATGTATAGCATGGCATCAGTTAATAGCAGACAGGCTGACTTTTACTTTTTGTAAAGCATATGTAACAGCTTTCACACTAATTAATTTTACCGTATTTTATTTTTTAGCCTTTTTATCATTACCCCTATTTCCAACACAGTCTATGTCAACCAGATCAGGCATCTCCTTATACTGAGAACGTTAGAAATCACTTCATATTCTCTGACCTATTCCATGTGACAGGCTTTGAATACAGTAATGCAGTGGCACATAATGATGGGTTCTGAAAATCTGGAAACTGAGCCTTTTTAGATTGTCAAAGAAGCAGTTGACATTGATGCTGATAGCTTGTTTGCTGTTGTGGAAGTGTGCACAGCTGTCAAGTCTCAGCAGGATTGAATAGGTGAGTCACAAGCTGTTAGATAATTTCAAGCGTTGGGGAGTGATGTTGAAAGATGGGGACACCTCAGCCTGAAATCAATTCAAAATTTGAATATACATTTAGTAGAGCAGCCAGTGCCGTAGAAAGTTTGGCACTGTTAGTTATTTAAATACATATAATGGTCTGGAAGGAGTATCACCTAATTTACTTGCTATTGATCTACTTAGCATTAATTTGTTAAGTTTGCTGGTCTATGCACCACTGTCTTGAGCTCAAACTTTTTATAAATATCATCGGATGCCAGCCAGGAATCAATCTTCTATGAAGCAACAGCCCATGGCATGGCACACTTTCCCAGACATATCCACTTTCACTCATTCTGGTTTGATTTCACCTTGCCAAGTAAAGCTAAGCTGTCAGGAGAAACTACACAGATGCATGAAAAGAACATGCAGTTCTAATCATTATGTCACTATGTAGCTCTGGTTTGTTAGTTTTACAATTAAACATTAGTTGTTGATTTTTTGTTACATTTTTATGGTTTTGGTCATTTAATATAAACTGCAACTTGGGAAACAAATATTCAACATACTTAAACTTTGGATCAGAAGTCACATCCAGTATATGCTTTTCAGTCTTGGACCTAGAGCTTAAGGGAATGCTCTACAGTACACGTGGCAACTGCAGTTAAATACAGTATTCATTCTAAGCCAGTTATACAACTTATTATTTAAGACTAGCTGTCCCCCAGGGCTCCACCATTGTAGTAGTGAAACAGGACAAACTTCAAAAATCAATAAACAAACGGGTATCGCTAGCTAAGCGAAGGCAAGGTATGATCCAACATGTGGGGAGAGGTAGACTGTTTCGAACAGAGGCTGGTGCGTAAGTGAGGAGGACCCTGCCTGGCTCTCTACTCCTGACGTCAACGCTTCCACCTCCCCTCGGCCTGCAGCCTCTGTCTCGGATTAGCATGAATAAATTGCTTCTGCAAGCGAACTATGATACTTAGTATGATGAGAGAAGTTGCAAAATCAACCAGAATCTTCCAGCAAATTAAAGAAAAAAAACGCAACCTAAATCCGTTAAGTAGTTAGACAGACAGACGTTGGATTTTATATATAAGGAGATATTCTCTTTGACCCGTTTGCATACTGCTGCCATTAACCCATGCATTATTTCAGAAGACAAAGAGTAACTTTGAGAAAGTATGAGCTGAAAATGTAAGTTTAAATACACATCAGTGTATTTCAAAGCTGTTTTTTGCTTTAATATTCTGTCATCACATTTTATACAGAGAGTAACTTACTGTATATGATAAATGTGTAATCTTCATTAACTGCTCAATTGTGATATTTTAGATAATGGGAATGCAGGTGCTGGAATGTAATAATTAAAGTTTGCCAAGAATTTCAGCTGAAATACATATTAGAATGCAAAACTGTTATATGAAAGATAATGGGATTCTCAATTAAAGGTAAGAAGGTAATGCTGTTTTTGAGATGTTGGACCCAACAGCAAGCTTACAACTTATTTACTGTTCATTATATAGACAAGGGAGAAAAATATGTGTAAATGGGGTTTCTCTGTTACCCAATGTTATCATTTTAATTTCACTCTTTCTGGTGAAAATGCAGAGACAACAGGCCAGCAACCTACCAGGCTAACCTAACAATAACAACTTGCTCCTGGTCCTTTTCTGGATATTTTAGATGCACCCAGGGTCCTCAAGACATTTATTTATTTATTTTATTTTTATTAATTTTATTACAATCCATACAAAGCAATCAAGATTTTACAAAAAGAAAAATTGAGTTAAGAACAGATCGATCCCCACCCTCCATCTCCTCAAGACATTTAAACCATCCAGCAAGTCCTGAGCACTCCTTTGGCTGTTCCCCCCAGTGTCTACTGCATCCCCAATGACAGGCACCCAGTGAACCTCCTAACTGCAAGCTCACACCACTTCATCTGGTTTCTGACAATGTGGAGAATCAAGTGATGGTGCTCTAAATATCCTTCGGTACTGCTGAGTTTCCAAATCATATTTTATGGGTTTGTTTAAATATACAAATATATAAATTGTGCTTTTCATTCATATGTTCCAAGTCAATTCTTTGGGTGTGCTGCTCCAGTGTTACTCACACAGTATCAAATTATACAGCCTGAGCTGGTGTGAGATAACCCATAGACATTTTTTTTTTCAATATCTAACACAGCTAAATGTAACATGCATTTTTCCACTTGTAGTTTTTTTAAAAATGAAACAGAAGGAGCAATTAAAAGACCATTTATTCACATGCATACAATAATGGTACAAACTATAGCTGTGAGTATTTCAAATTACCAGTTTTCCTTTTCCTTTAGCATGCGACAACTGACAGACACTTCAAAGTGTAAGCTCCAGCAGGTCCATATATTGAACTTTCATTTGTCATCTCTTTGAGGTAAAAAATTGCTTGTTTTTCTAACCTTTCAAGTATCTCTCTTCCTAATCTACTTTTAATTAGTAGAAGCAGTTTATCAGAGTATGCAATATTACTTTACAAGCACATTCACAGAACAGCATCAGCAAGATTGTAATATTCAGTTCTTGCACAGACATTATGCATATAAATTTAAAAAAGCAAATTACAGCTTACCCATGATTAAGTCCCCACACGTTCCTTATGCAGAGATGCTTGTGCACGGCATCCTTCACATAGCCATCAAAGCATAGGCACTCACCTGTAGAGAAACCTTACATCTTTAATAATTATAGTAACACAAAATGTCAACCTTTAAACCTAAGAGATACATTTATCTTTGCTGAGTCTGTCTAATGCATTCTAAAGACATAAACTATAAAAAATAAATGAATAATCTTTTCATTAGACTAACTGCTAAGATCACAAAATATTTCATTTCATTACAGCAAAAGATTTTGTTGCAAAAATACATATTAAACCATTGTAGTTTGAAGTATCTGAAGTAAAAATGAAAATGAAAAGCCTTTACAACACAGAAGTAAAGATTGCAGTTTAGAATTTGACCTTGAATATGATACTAAATAAAGGGGATAGACAAGCATCCTGATTTTAGATTAGGCTTTTGCCTGTATTTGTTACTTGTGAAAAGAAAGCTAATGAGGTAGATGACAGCAAACTGAAATCCTTAGCCTGCAGCAGTGGATCATCATCTTGTATGTTAACTCTTCAGGACTCAGTCACAATTTCTTCCCTCATATTTCCTTCAGCTGAATCCATTACATTCAAGATTTTACATATAAATTCTAAAGCATATATGACACTAAATAAAAATTTTCACACCAGAATATCTTCCAGAATGTTAGAAATATCATGACTCATTCATATGTATGAAAGCACATTTAAAAACGAGCAGCAGTTGCTAGGGTATGTTCGAGTAAAATTATCTATCAAAAATTATAACTCATTGATTCATTTCTGTAACATAGCTCTACATATTTTATGCCTAATTCCTGGTTTTATCTATAAAACAACCAATAAGTTTTTTTTTTTCCTTTCATTTTTATACCCTAAACCCCACCAACTTCCAAGGCAATCTAGCTTTCTCATCAATGAAGTGATAAGACAATCTTTTTTCTGGACATTCCTGCATGTTAGCTTTAATTTATGCATTCAAATTTATTCTTAAAAAAAAAATCACATCTCTTATTTTAGATGTGATTATTTTTGAGTATTAATTTATGGAGACTTTGTTGCACGTATTACCGTGCTACTGTAGATATAACAAAATACACTAAATTATACACTGTGCACACCAATCACACTAAAACAGACACAATCCAAAACATTAGATTTATTGTGAATTTGTAGCATGTGGGCAGGGTACAGCTCCAGTCCAATGTCAGAGTGTATGGTGTCTAGATAGCTTGCTTTAGCCAGGTTTTCACCCTGTGCTTCAAGATTGTTTTAAGTGAAAAGTACACCCTTTCAGTTGGAGAGGAAGCAGTCCAGCACCTGTAGATGAGAATAAATATTCTTAAATTCTACATATTTTAAAAGATTGTACTGTTGCCTGTGACACTATTATTGCTGATGTGTTTTCATAGGTTTGTGGTTAGTGATGCATGTCCTTTGAAGTGGTCTCGGAGGTTGTGCATCATGCTATTACTACTGCAATGCTTTAAAAAGCTGGTGCTACGTGTACCTTATCATCTAAGATTTCGATTTGTGACAGAAAAACTTTTGTGTTGTTAGTTTTCACATTTACTGGTAATAACACTTTACTTTGCCCTCTGATTACAATTTACAAATTTCTTGATTCTTGGTTCTGGTAACAACTTCTCTTTTGGCTTACGACTTACCAATTTGTTCTCAAACCACAATTATGGTTATACAGTACATCCAATGAAGTACCCTGGCAAGTCATAGTTTAAGGAAACAAAGTATATTATAGCAACTGATGAAGCACTCTGCACTGTTTTCCACAATTGACTGTAGTGATTCATGAAAATGAATCAGTATGTTTCAGTAAATTGAAAATAGAATTACAATAATAAGAAACAAACATAATGTGCAACAACCCATTATACTATATCCCATCCTAATGCTACTCCCAATCCAGAATTCTGCATATGCAGTACTTTAATTGTATTTCCTGTAAGTGTCATCTGATGGTCCTCTCCTGATCGTCTTTATCAGTTACTGTATGTCCCCTTGCTATACCTGATACTGTCCTCCTGTCTTTTCTTTTTGGCTTCATGGATATAATTTGTTAACATCTTTTGTTTCATTTCCACTGTTAGAGAGCGAGAGACCTATAAGTAGGAAGATTTGAACATTCTCTTCTTAATCCCTATCAAAGCAAATTATTTTGTCTTGGTATTCTAACTGCCAAATTAATTTTTGCCTCCCAAAACAGCTCATTCTAATATCAATTTAATGGCATAAATACACATGTACGTAATACATCTTACTATGGACTTGAATGAACATTTTTGCTACGGAATAAATAATCGGTTTTACCAGAATTGGCATAATCAGTACTCAAGATTTTGGTGTGACAAGCATGACAGGTTTTTGAATAATTAATGTTATAGCTTTTTGAGCTTGATAGAAACTGTTCTTTATGCCATGGCTAAAGTACTTACTGAAGAATCTACATTGATGCTTCTGATTCATTTCTAGAATCCTCTGCAGAATCAGGACTTTTTTTTCTTTGCTTATATTCTTGAATTTGATATTTAGAGGAAAGTCTTCACACATTATACACTTCTTGTCATTATTAGTATAACATGTAAAAGGTTTCTGCTTTAGGTATGTGTTCAGCCTTTCTTGCATTTCCTTTCATCCTACACTTACCCAGATCTTTGTAGACACGGAACATGCATGACATGCATATATTTCAAATAACGATATACTGGATTATTTACCCTATACAACTCCAGACACATCACACACAGATAAGGAGCCTTGAGCTGGGAGAACTTTTTGCCCGCAAGCTGAGTTCCGTTAAGGTGGGGGATGGGACAGCAGGCTGCTTGCTGCTTTTGCTGATCAACACATTTAAAAAACAAAAGACGCTGATGGAGAGGTGAGAAGAAATATAAGGTGGGCTGGGATTACGTGTTTTTTCGTAGGCTTCAGGAATTTTAGTGTTAAAATACTCAATGGCCATCATAAAACAAGAACATTTTAAAATTTTCCACGATTACAAAGAAAATTAAAGCAAATCCTAAATTTGGTTTCAAAACATGGTCTTTCATAAACCAATCAAGAAACATCACAATAGTCAGGCATTTCAGAATTCAGCTCTGGAAGGTTCACCTAGCACTCAATGGTTGTATAAAATTCATGTGCCATACTGGTAAACACTTTTATATGATGATCCGAGTTTTTAATTAACACTGTAATTACCAGAGTCTACGAAAAAACATGTAGATCCGTCCCACCTTAAATCGCTTCTTAAAACCATTCTCATCTTTCCGCCAGCCTCCTTTGTCCTGTAAATGTGCTGATAAAAACAAACTGCAAGCAGCCGGCTATTCCATCCCCCCCCCACCGACTTAGAACGTGCACAAACTTCTCCCAGCTCATGCCTCGATTATCCGGGAGTGAAGTGGAGTTTTAGAGTGGAAATAATACATTGTTATTTGGAACACATGCATTTCATGTGTGTTCCGCTTCTACAGTATTCTGTGTAAACACAATGTTAAAACAGAAACTTTTTCATATTTTAGTAATAAATGTTACAAAATGTAGTCATAAACTTAAAATGTGTGAAGCCTGAGGGCCAAAGATCAAATAAACACTTTCATAAAAGGTTCAACAATTTAACAACTGCTTCTGTGGCATAGTGGTAAGATTTTGTCACTTAGAGCGCAGCAGACTTGCTGTACCTCAAGAGATCTGAGTTCGATTCCCCACTGGAGAGAAAACTTATTTATTTTTAACCTTCGCCGTTCTGCCTGCCTGAACTCCCTGTCTATCTATATAGTAATAACAGTAATTTTATTATTATATAGGAGCTTCCCTTCCCTTTCCTTCCTATCTGTCTATATATCTATCCCCTTAGCTGTTTTTTTTATATATTTATTATACAGTGCCTTCCCTGTTTATTTATATATCTAGTGCCTTCTCTGCCTGTCTGTCTGTCTGATTGCATATAGCGCTGAACTTACTGCTCTATACTATTCTGCCCTCTGCGTATTCTGGAGTACAAAAGAAACACCATCATCGAGATTGGGGAAAAAAACACGCGGTCACTGATTACAAACCGCAAGATTAATGAAAGAGACAATATATGTAAAAACATCATCGCACTAATGCAATATTATTTGAAAACGAACAGCGTCAGATCGGGTTTGATTATGCGCCCGATCTGACGCTGTTCGTTTTCAAATAATATTGCGGGTACTGTGCGTTGAAACTGTTGCACTGAATAAGCTGACGCCTTCTGTAACAGCGTCAGCGTGTATTTAAACCCGATCTGACGCTGTTAGTTTTCAAATAATACTGCATGTACTGTACTATTTTAGAATAAAAACATACATTTGATTTCAGTCAGTCTGTAAGAGCTAGTGTAAATGCATGATCATTGTAAAGGTTAGGTTTTTTTTTTAATTCAGTTCCATTCTCTCAGTCGCGGTCACGATATCTGACACTGCTGTTTTCACATAAAGACACGCTATAGCTCAAATGTGATTTATTTGGAGACGCGCTATAGCTCGAATGTTATTTATATAGGGAAGAAAGTACAGTGTCAGGTGCTCATTCAGTGTAATAGGAACCATAGCACAGAGAGATGTGTACACTACAACAAGTACACATGTCGTAGATGTAGGAAGGGTGTGGGGGAATTGTTAATATTTGAATGTGATGATTTTATATAGCACGGATTAGAAATCAGCAGTTCTTAGCATTGCCCCACGCAAGCTGTCGTATCAACCGCCTACTGTAACTTGTTTTATTTTTTCTTCACTTATAGTCTAGAATAAAAGTGCCCTTGTTTTGTTATACTTGTACACCAACATATGTTCCTGTGTTTGAGCGACACGGGCATGCTCAAAAATAGGCGTGTAATGCCACGAAAAGTGCGCAGGCACTTCAGTTATAAGCATTGGTGCGAGAATGCAGTCACAAGTACGCTGCAGAGCTATAGCGAATCTTTATGTGAAAACAGCAGTGTTTTATAGGGAAGGATCCTGAACACGACTGAGAGAATGAAAAGTGAATAAAAAAAAAAAATAACCTTTACAAGTATCATAAATTACACTGGCTGTTACACACTGAAATCAAATGTATGTTTTTATTCTAAAATAGTAAGAATAAGAGCAGTTTACTTCTCAAAACTGAGTAGTGCGGGATCGAACTCATGACCTTTTGATTACTAATCAGCGGCTGATACCATTACACTACCATGGCAGCTATAGTAAGTATGTGTCAATCTGGCATGCTAAGGCGGCTTTTTTCTGCAGTTATATTTTTGAATAAAAGCATACTTGTTCTGTTATATTTGTACCTTTTGTGAAAGTGTTTGATATTTGGACTTCAGGCTTCATACATTATATAGTTTATGCCTACATTTTGTCATTTACTACTACAATATGAAAAACGTTTCTGTTTTAAAAATGTGTTTACACGGATTACTGTTGAAAAGGAACACACATGAAATGCGTGTTTTCCAAATAATGATCTATTATTTCCACTCTAAAACTCCACTTTACTCCCAGATAATCAATCAAGGCATGAGCTGGGATAAGTTTGTGCATGTTCTAAGTCGGTGGGAGATGGAATAGCCGGCTACTTGCAGCTTTTCTTTTATCAGCACATTTAGATTAACAAAAGACACTGGCGGAGAGGTGAGAACGGTTTTAAGAAGCGATTTAAGGTGGGACGGACCTACGAGTTTTTTCGTAGGCTCTGGTAATTCTAGTGCTAAGTATCATTTGTTGTCAGAACAAAATGCCTTGTTTTGTTTTCCCATGTTAAATTAAAGCTAGACATCAGGGGTCATCAATGCTTGGCTATGTGGGCAACAATCTATTTTATGGCCAGATCATTTTTTACTTTACACTTGCAGTGAAGGAGGGATAGGAAAATGCACAATATTAATACAATATTAACCTAAAAGGAAGGGACTTACATTTGTCATATGAAGGTTAAGTTAATGAATTCTTACCCATGCATTATGTAGCCATTGCATGTCTTGCGTCTAAAACATGTCTAGTATATTTTAATCCGGTATTTAGTTGGCCTTGATTAGCCCCTGTTCTGTTAAATGTCATTCAATATAACGGTGTGGAAGACTTTTGTCACATTTCCACCATAATGAGTCTGCACTGAACAGTAGAAATAAAACTGAGCACATTTTTATTAGAAACACTTATCAGATAACTGACAGGTGTACTGGTGATGTTTTAACCTGAGGTGCAACTTTATATCCTGGTTTGCCCTTTGCTGCATTCCATAAGGCCCAATTTATAATTTGGACAGGTGTTGTTTGAGCAGGTCATCTACTTTCAGCACCATCCTGTATTGTTTCACTAAACATGACAAGCCTTGTGGAGCCTTTGCTTTGTTGTTTTTCTCAGGTGACATTAAACATCACCTGATGGCACATGTATACTTGCTTCCAGGTGTATTTACGCTGGAGTGAGACCCATTTGAGCAATAAGTCAAAAATGCATCTGCCATATAAAGCATGCTCACTGAAGCTTTCTTTGCATTTTCTGACTTGATTATTACTTGTTTTTCACTTACCAGTGAATTAAATTGTCTGTCAGTTGCTTGCTTTTACAGAAGTGTAAATTATTTTCCTAAAACGCCTACCAGAAGAGTTTTCTAAATGAAAATGGTGTACTTTTAAATTACTATATTTTTCTAAGCTGAGTATTATGCAATCACATTTTTTGGCAGCAGAGCTGGTGGTAAATATCAAGCTCTATGAAGCAAACATTTGATCAAAATGTAAATAGCATGAGCAGATTAGTTTAAAATTAAGAGCTTGCCAGTCCACATTTGTTCACTTGAGCAGTAGCTGTTTTTCGTGCAGATGAGTTCCAAATTTTTAAGTTGTTCGCATAAATGTAATAAATGTTCTGTAAACATTTTAAACTGAATTGGAATTATTTTGTGATACCTTAACTGTGAATAAAAATCTACATGCAGCTCAGACCAGGGCAATGCAGGTAATGAAAACATGAATAATTTATTCTCCTTTTATCACTCATGATTACATTGTTCAGAATATGAAATATAAAATTCACCAGATTTTTAAATGAATGCACTTAATTCTCAAACATTGTGCCAGGGGCTGGGGCTTATTTCAGCAGTACTGGCCTCATGTCAGAATTCAGGTTAGTTTGGGACCGTAGCCCACTAGTGGCAACACATATTCATATCAGGTCAAGTTAAATTCTCCATTTTCTTAACAAGCGCATCTTCGGAACATTGGAGGAAACTGGTGTGCCCAGAGAAAATGAACACTACACAGAGAGAGCGACCAAAAAGGGGCCCTAGAGCTGTATATACAAATACAGCTGAATTTTATTATCACATAGCTATAGAACTTTCATTTCCTTTTGATCTTAAATATATACAGTACTTTACGTATACATATTAAAGATTTATTTCTTTCATATCACCATTGTGTAAAGCATCCCTTCTATAAAACATACTATGAGTTTTCCAACAGGTAACGTAACTTAAGTAACAGCAGGATAAGAATTTCACAAATTTTAGGGTAAACACCAATGTCCCACCTCTTGAACCTACAATCCTTGTTTTCTCATTGTACGTCTCATGTACTTTAAGTTTGTTATTTAATTATTAATATGGAAGTGTTTTTGATATTCTCTAATGTATTGGTTATGATTACCTAGTTTCACATATGGAGTTTTGCTCTGACATAGAAGTTGTCTTAAGAGCTTACATTCTCATGCCTGAACATCATGAAACAAAGGGCTCACTTCTGATATTAAAAGAGAGTGGGCAACCACAATGCATCCATGAAGAAAACTAGTATTTTGTACTTCCTGAGAATTCAAAAATCTGTGTCCAGATGTAGTTGGAAACATCTATTTGTATCAGGGGAGAGTCATCCCAACTGTTCAGGAGTGAAGCACAGTAACAAAATAAAAATAAAAAAACACAACAATCAAGCCCAAACTAAAGAACTGCTACTTGTTATTTGCTATTACATATAGTCGTTCATGTTGTATTGTGAGTGTGTCTATTGTCTTGTGTTATTTTTTTATTTAAAGATGTCAGCTTTTACTGGGGGAATTTGTGAATTACTATTCATGTTATATACTAGAACTAAATCAATCAGTCATGTCAGTTAGCCTTTGTCTTAGATCATTTGGTATTAGTGTGTTACCAAACTCAACAGTTTAACCACAAAATAAACAATGGATTGACTTATTTTTGCTGCAAATAACAATGTGTCAAACTAGAGTTTGTGGGGTTATAAGAAAAGGAAAACTTCAGTTTGCTGAAATACACATTTTAAGATTTTTTTTCATCTTGTAAAACACTGTCTAGGTAGAAATACTTCTTACAGATTTTACAGAACCCAGAAACAAAGTAGTAAAAAATGCAATATCTCAGACGTCTGATGACACACCAACTAATGGCACCTGTGGCAATACTAGTGAAATCACAGATAGCTTTTGAACAGTAACCTTTCGTCACAACATATTTGTCTCATAATGCATCTAAAAGGATAATGTAAAAGAAGTTCAAGGTAGCAAAAATGAGATCTTTCATTGTACTGCAGGACATGATGTATCACAGATACAACATTTACCTACATATAGCAGCATATGTTATTCATGCTGTGTATAGTAGTTGACAAAAGAGATTGTTGAAGACCCAACATCAACATTACTTTCTGAAAATATTCTGCCCATTAAATCACACAAGATGGATAATAATAAAAGTCTGAATGGTTCAATGTCAAGTAGACATACACTATACAGATATGTTACGATATAGTCATAAAATAAACTAGGCCACAATGACACAATGCAGTGCTCATAGCAAGCCTAGATGGCATTCATTGGTGGTGGTTGAAGTGGTTCTCCACTATCTATGTAAAGCACTTTGAGTAGGATAGAAAAGAACTATATACATGTATTTAATTAATTAATGAATTAGTGTTTCCTCAACTAGCATTATTTTATTAGTCCACACATGGCTTAAATTAACTACTAAACTTGGGTATTAGTCCACAATACCCAAATAAAGTTAATATAGACACAAAGTGGAAGGGAAAAAAAACACATCAAGATGTTATTAAAATTGTCAGGGCTTGAGCTGGACATACAACTACACCTAGTCAAGTATTAAGTATTAAAATCTCCCTGAAAGATAAAGGGACTGATGCGCTAGTACAAAGTGAAACTTTGAAAAAGCATGTCAGGTTTCTGGCACAAGAACAAACTTAGTTTTCCTCCATGAATTCATCTTTAATGTTTGGAAACACACGTCCAGTCAGTCCTACTTTATATGGTTAGTGAGTTGTAAGAGAATTAATGCAGCCCTAAGGCAGCACACAGACTTCAGAGACCGATGCATATTTGCATAAGTGTTGGAAGATATTCCTGCTGGTGCCATAATAGTGTTTGCCCTCTCCCTGATTTTCTACATTATTGCATATTTTCCACAGTGAATTTTGTCAGATTTTTTTTTTTTTTGGTGGCTCTGTTATATAGCAGAGAGAAAAATGTTTGGTTAATTCTTCCATTTTTTTGATAAGCAGTTTGTCAAACAAACGATTTTGTGGTGTGAAAAGGTTATTGTGATTTTTGTAAACTGCGACCCAGTTATAAGAATATTCACTGCCTGGCTTTTATTGCACTTGTGGGCCATGCCTTGGGCCTGAGTGGTCCCTTGTGTCCACATCACCGAATTGACTAAATATTTGAATTTCGATTCAGACCAGCCCTGGCAATACTAATTGAAATGTGTCCTTTAGATCAAATCATAGCCATTGGAACAGATATTAGAGCGAAGTTATCACACCATAAGCAAAACACGTTTATGAACATCTCCATAAAAAAGTTGCAGTCTGGAAGGTTTTACAGAGCCGTTTCTAAGGCTTTTGGGTTCCTCGTTTCCACATTCAGTGCTATGTGCTTCAAATTGAGAAGGTTTGGGCAAATGTTAAAAAAGTGTTCCTCATATAGTTTAAGGTTACTTTAATTCAAATAAAAAAGTAGGTAAAAAGTGAATAAAAACAAAACAAAGGCACATAATAAAAAAAAAGTATATTTGAAAGGTTTTTTGGGGCGACATTGGTACTTAAATGTCTTAACCACCCATCATTTTTCTAAATCCACTTTTCATAATAGTGAAAGACTAAAAATCCTCTCCTCATGGCAGGCTTCTGCTCTGCATGATTCGAGCATCTTTCTTGTAGAATCTGAAGACTCCCGAAGTGTCAGTGAAATTCAGTTCTCCTCCAGTAATTTCACACCTGTGATGCATTAGCGTGACTCTTTCTCAGACAGTTAATGTCTTGGTCTCGTACTGCTGCAAATGTCATTCATATATCTTTTTCTGTGAAGAATGACTCCTTGAATAGAAATATTGAGTGACAGAGGACAATCTATTATTGCCCATAACAAATCTAACTTTTTCCTTATAAGAGATTTACACATCAACAAAGAAAAAATGACAGTAGGAATGGGTTCTACAGTAGCCAGGTATGTCTTTCAAGGCATATTCTTCATGAGTTCTGTACTTTAAACATTGCTTTTTATTTTCAAAATACTCCATAATTACATCTCTGTTTGTAGATGCTAGACCTTAAGGCTTTTAAGTTGTAAAATAAACATTAGATGGATATTGTATAAATGGATTATAACATAACATGGAATTAGAGGCAATTTATAGTATTATGACACTAGCATAGAATATCTTTTTCTTTATTTGACATATTTTACTATCTTCTTGGACTGCTGATTGATTAAGGCTGATATGGTCATGACAAAGCATGCAGATAATTTAAAGATTCAGAAGACATGATTTTGACAGTAAGATGTGAGAACAAATGGTTCAGTGGCAGAAGTAACTGATACATTTCTAACATTTTGAATGAATTGTCACCAGTAAGGTGGTAATAAGAGGCATAGCATAAAAAGCATAGTGTTCACTCAAATAGGTGGTTTACAGGAGGTACTTGAAACTTTTCAGGTGAGAGAACGTTTGCTGCCAGTCTGAACTTTTGCCAAGCTCAAAAGAAGTGCAGCACATACTGGGAAAGTTGGAACATGAAGAAGGAGTTTACATTTTTTTTATTATTTTACGGTTTTGCTTACTTAGCTGTGAATCTCAGACACTAGCCACGAGCTTCTGATAACAACGTCTTAAGCATTTACTGTGCTGTGAGAAACTGCAAAAGATAATATCAGTATCCTCTGATACTGGGGTGTGCTTTCTCATCTTATGGCAAGGAGGGGCAGCTGATGCTGGAGGAGTTCCCTTTCCACCCTGCTACTTTTAAATAATTGAGAAAAAATTCTCTCTATCTCTCACATTATACTATACAGTATCTTCATTTTGCTCAAGAGCACAAAAACAACACCTGGGAGTGGAACGTTCATCATCATCTTATTAATTCTTCTTTGACTGAATGGTGAGTTAAAGGACCCAGGTTGTATCTTTGTGTCATCATATATTTGCTGTTAATAGTTTTGTTATACATAAAGGTCATTTTCAAGCAAAAACCTGAAAGTCAATGCCTTTGTTTAATTATTAATAGCAAGTTGAGAAATAGATTGCTTATTTCTTGTCTAAATGCGGTCCATTAAGGGTAGAAGAGGACGCTTTTGAAAAGCTCTATGTTAGCAGTAAAACTGTGTTGAAGGTTGGGTTATGATGCAAAAGTCAGTGAAGCAGTCTACCATAAGAAGTTTCTAGGGTTGAATATGTGGGGCATAACACAGGCAATGAGACAGGTAAGGTATATAGCTGGTTTTGACATGTCTTTCAATCCTGTGTTAACACTAGAATTACCAAAGCTTACGAGAAAACTCGTAAATCCGGCCCATATTAAATCCACTCATAAGTCTCCATTCAGCGCCTTTTGTCTTGTAAATGTGTCGATAATCCCAAGCAGCCTGCTGTGTGCCCCCCACCGCCGGAAAAACTGCAATAACCTCTCCCAAATGAAGCCTTATTTATCGGTGAGTCAGGCACATAGGCTAAAAAAATATATTGCTATTTGGAACACATGTATTTCACGTGTGTTCCATGTCCACAAAGATCTGTGTAAGTGTAGGATGACAGAAATGTTGAACACATACCTAAAAGACAAACTTTTTCCATGTTTTAGTACTAACGACAAAATGTAGACATGAAGTGTATAATGTGTGAAGACTGAAGTCCAAATATCAAATACGCACTTCACAAAAGATACAAGTATAACAGAACAAATGCGCTCCCAGACTATAACATAAGAAGTTATAGAATGCAGAAAGCGGCCATTTATCTGTTCTCATCCTCTTAGATATGGTTTATAAAGCCTTAACTAATCTCCATTGCCCCATCTTATATATCGGAATGTCTGACACCTTATATTCCAAATCGTAACCTTAGATCCTCAAATGAGTGTCTCCTTAGAATTCCAAGAACAAAGCTTAAAAGAAGTGGTGAGGCGGCCTTCTGCTGCTATGCACCTAAAATCTGGAATAGCCTGCCAATAGGAATTCGCCAGGCTAATACAGTAGAGCAGTTTAAAACACTGCTGAAAACATATTACTTTAACATGGCCTTTTTATAACTTCAATTTAACTTAATCCTGATACTCTGTATGTTCAATTCATCATAATAACTATTCATGGTGGCTCTAAAATCCGTACTGACCGCTACTCTCTCTTCTGTTTATTTTTCCGGTTTCTTTGTGGTGGTGGCCTGTGCCACCACCACCTACTCAAAGCATCATGATGCTCCAAATATGATGGATGGATTAAAAGCCAGAAGTCTATGTGACCATCATCATCAAGTCCTTCCGTGAGAACCCTAAATCCAAAGAGGACTGTTTCATTTATGTTAGGTAGAATGCCCAGAGGGGACTGGGCAGTCTCATGGTCCGGAATCCCTACAGATTTTATTTTTTTCTCCAGCTGTCTGGAGTTTTTTTTTTTGTTTTTTCTGTCCCACCCTGGCCATTGGACCTTACTCTTATTCGATATTAATTAATGTTGACTTATTTTATTTTCTTACTGTGTCTTTTATTTTACTATTCTTCATTATGTAAAGCACTTTGAGCTACTTTTTGTATGAAAATGTGCTATATAAATAAATGTTGTTGTTGGAATCTATGACAACGAGAAAACCCTTTCATAATGCTCTTTGAGATAAATTATTTGTTAAATAGTTATACAACTTAAACAAAATAAAAAGAAATTACATAGAATTTCTCAAAAACAAATGAACACCTGATCTTAGATGTTTTACTTTGCAGCTCACATTAATGTTTAATGAGGATTGTCTTCATAAGTTTGTGTGTACTAAATGCTTCTATAGAAAGTATAGCAAAACAAAATTAATGACCCATAAAATAATGGAAGGGTGACATTATGTAGGGTATATAGGTACTCCATCTTCATATATTTTAATTAAATAATGAAATTAATGAAACAACAATAAATTAAATATACAATCAATTAAAACAATTAACCCTTAAGCCGCCACAGCTGGCTATAGTAGGTTCCCAGTGAAATTTGCCAGCCGAGCATATTTGGCGACGTTCATTCGTTGATTGCCACAACCGACCATAGCTGGAGCTGAGTATAGTCTGTGTCATACATTCGTTGAGCAGCCAGCTCATGACCACTGCCGCCCCCTAGTGAAACAGCATCAATGTCCCTGGGATTCAGCCGCTGCACTAGACTAGCCAGCAAGCATCAGCGTTGGCCTCTGTGTGCTTGTGCGCAACAATCTGTGTAAATGTAGGATTACAGGAAATGTTGAACACATAACTAAAATAAACATTTTTCATGTTATAGTAATTATTGACATAATTTGGTTTTTACACATTGAAAGCAACATGTAAAACGAAAAAAATTGTTTTCTTTGGTTATATTGTTGAATAAAAGCCTACTTTTTTGTTTTTTTTGTTATATTTTTTGCAAAAGTGTTTATTTGATATTTGATTTGATACAGTCTTCACAAATTATACACTTCACATGAGCATTCTGTCATTATTACTATAACAAAAAAAGTTTCTGTATGTTATGTGTTGAACATTTCTTGCCTCACAATTATTGTCATCCTACTTTTACACAGATCGTTGTAGACATGGAACAGACATGAAAATATGTATTCCAAATAACAATATATTATTTACCCTATACAATTCCAGGCACCTCACACCCAGATAAACAGACTTGAGCTCTGAGAATTTTGTGTCTGACATCAGCTGCGTTGGTGGGGGATGGGATAGCAGGCTGCTTGTGCTGATTGACACATTTACAGAACAAATACACTGATAACGAGGTATGAAGAAATTTAAGGTGGCCCGACATTACTTATTACTTATTTTGTAGACTTCAGGGACTCTAATGTTAACACTATAGCAGAGAGAGATCTGGCATCCAAACCATCGTATGGCTTTTGCAATCAAAAAAGAAGTTTGTCCCTTTGTCTAAATCTGTCAGTTTAACCTAGAAGGAACAATATTCCATTCACCCAGTACCTGCACTGATCCATTCAAATATTATTCAACCTGCTTAAGAAGTACTTTGTCATTAAACCCGAAATCTCAACCCTGAGTTGGACGGCAATCCATACAGATGCTGACTTGGCAGAATCTATTTTCCTTGAGAAGAGAGACAGGACTGCTAACAGCTATAGATTTTATGGAAAAAAAATATTCTTTGAAGTGTATTATTGAAATGACTTAAAGATTCCACTTCATAATTATTTTAAATTATCATTACATTAGTTAAACTCTGAATTTATGTTCATGCATGAATGGAATAATTAAGTGCAATCTGCTAAATACGAATCATTATCTGACTAAATATACACAAAGGACTATATAGGTGAGAGTTAATTCAACTTTGAATGATAAAAAGAAATTAGGAAATGTAATATTTCAGCTGTTTCTTTTGGTAAATCCTGGATTAGAGAATGAGAAATTAATAAAGATGAAATGGGTTGGAGAAAGACAAGTCATGGGATACAGACTTGAAATGCCTGGCTAAATGTGAAAAAATACATAAATGTTTGGTGCTGAAGTAATGTAGGAACCAAGTTAAGGAATTGATTTAGCTCACATCTGCTTTCTTAAATACAGTATAATATGTACGTAACTTTCAGTTCTAATTGGTTTTTAATTGTTTTTTTGAGAAACTGGGTTGACCTTCTGCGATTGAACCACAGTAGATACACACAAATATAAGGCAAGCTTTCTACATGATAATATTTCCACAAATTTTTCTCTCTTCAGTTAAAAACAAAACAGTTTTTTTGCAGTTCTCTCTATGTAAGGGAGTATTTTTCAGAATTTATTTTAACAAATATTTTGCCAGAATATGTGTATTTAAGATGCTGAAAGCATGCAACTGAGTACCATTTGAATTATGCAACATTAGTAATATGATTTTTTTTACTAGACATTTTGATATTGTTTGCCATTGCTCAAGCTGGGCTGTCATTAACATCCATTATATCAACATGAGTTAAATCACATTTTTGGGTGGAGTATTTCTATAATAGCTGCATTTCAGTCACAGTTCTTCAAATATATTTTTAATACACAATTCTGTGAAGGGTCCAAAGATGAGCGTGTTCCACATAATAAATACTTTAGAGATGATGGAACTGTGATTGGCTTGTAAGAGTGCAATTAGCACAGATATCATATTCATAGTTGTGAACCACTAGTGTGTAAATGAAAGTATACATAGAGAAGTTACAGCAGGATTTCCATTACTAAGTCCATTTCTCTGTGATTCATACTAGAATTTTATAGTATGTGTGTTCACAAAGTAGAAGTAAAGCTACAAATTAGGGAAAGACATATTTTACCCTCTTTAGATCTAAGATGGCATTTTTTGTATTACAGTAATATAAAATTACAATTACTTCAAGTTTATTAACAAGGATTTGTTAATACACATGGTCATGTATTGCAAAGATTTAATGATTTTGGAAGAATATTCATTTTAAAAATAATAGATGGAAATCTGACCAAATTATACCCTTTTCCCAAATCTCTCATTGCTTACATAATTGAATTATAATACCAATTGAAAACGTCAATAAAGGTTCCACAGTTAATTTATATTATTTACAAGGACTGAAGCTTGGGGTATGGCGAATAGTAGTTTAAGCCATGTAGATACATTTGATCTAAAACAAAATATATGTAATATGATGAATAAATAACCGTATTTAACGTTTTCAAAGGACTTTTCAGACCTTATATAGAGAATGTGTGAAATAGTAGATGCATCTTTCTCTATTGTTTGTGAGAACCTTAGCCAGATAATATCCATATTCAATTGGGAAATTAATCTGTAGAACTGTAAACATTTACCATAGTATACAAAACACTACTACACTACTACTGTACTACTAAGCGTTGTTAATTTTAAAAGAACTAGATAGATGTTGGTTTTTATTTACTTATGAATATTTTGAATTATGCAGGTTAAGTTAACTCCTCTGAAATCTAACCTAATAAAAGAATCAATACACAAAAAAGGTATGAAAAATTACTTTCATAGTGCAATGCAAGCGTTTGGAGATATGATGAAATTTGTGAGGAACTGTGACATAAGTCACCCCCTGTGATTTACTGTATAGTCATATGATTTGACACCCTGAAAGGGAAAAACATTTAGCAGCAGCAGTCTTTAAATCTCACATGCTCTTTCACTAAAAGTCATGTTGAGTTCTGTAGTGTGAGTGAGATGTCTCATCATTTAATTTAAAGTTGAAAAGCAATTATTTAAGTATAGTTTTCTTTTTTCGGACCTGCTGGTAAAGTTGCTTATTCTTCAGATTGATAATTGTAGTAATTATGGTCAGTAATACACAGTCATTTCAATTCCATCATTTGGTATTACTGATATTTGATAAATATCATTCTACAACAAGACCAAACGCTTGACACAACATAGCAATATAAGATTCTCAAACCCAGTTAATCCAGTTTTGTGTCTAGAGGCTATACTGACAACACTGATATTTTCTATGAAAATCTTAACACTAGTTATTGGCGTATCTTAATACTTTCAGAAGATTTATGAAGAAAGAAAAGCAATTGGGACCTTGCAAAGCGTTTGCCGTTTTCAATGCCCATTAATTTATAGTTACATTACAGAACCTGCGTAAGTGTTCAAACTCAAGAACCTTGAGGCATCAGCACTAACCATTGCATTACTGGTCAACTCCATGCATATTAATTTTACGAGACAATATTTCTTTCTATAGCACATCTTCATACACTGAAAGTAGCTCAAATTGTTTTAAAAGACATCAAAAATAGTTATAAACAAAGAAAAACAAATTAAAATTAGATAAGAATAATAATGAATAAATGACACACAAGAAATATAAAATACACAATAACATAAGATAGATGTGTGATTAATAGAGAAGTAGAATCCTTAAATGTAGAATTGTTTTTTTAATTCTGTAAAGTTAAGGTCAGATGGCCAGGAAGAACAGAAAAAATAAAAAAACTCCAGATAAGCTGGAGGAAAAAAAAAAAAATAATCTGCAGGGTTTCCAAGGCCAAAGACCACTCAGCCCCAGTGGACATTCTACCTAACATAACTGTTCTTAAGTATTGTAAGTATCTTAAGAATTCTTACTGGTTTTTCTTTTTAGGTTTCGTCTTATAGGATTTAACGCAGTGGGTCTCTTATCTATAAATATCTATGGCACTCTAGACTTCCAAATGGGAGGCAGACTACACTGTATATTAAACAGATGTAGTGTATTTATAGGGTTGTCCAGATCAAATTATGCAATTTTCATTACGCTATAACTTATTAAGTTTATTACATAGAAAATCACCTGAAAAACCCCGGATCATCGAGAAGTGTGTGAACTGACGACATGAAGAATCGTCTTTGCGCCGAACTGGAATCGTCCCCGCATAAATCAAAGTCATCCAGACGATCTGGATGTGCATAATTAGATCTGGACCAGCCTGTATAAATCTAAGCAACAATATATGGCTGTCCACAAAGAAAAGTGCTAAGTAAGATAAAGCTGTATTGAATTGAAATGAGTACTCTGTATGCGTGTAGGGCAATTTTATGATAAAGCTGTCCCATTAGTGTATTATCTGTCATAAGGTATCAGAAGAGAGATTAACACTATATTTAAGTGGGGCCATCTATCATTAAAGTTTGATTTTACAGTATATAGTATGAATCTTCACATGTCACTTTACAAAATGAACTAAATTATAATGCAAAATATGCACATTCACACAAACAAACGCTGTTTACTAAATATTCTCACTTGGACACATCACTGAATGCTGCACCAGACTATCTTGTGTATTTATTGTGCTCTCTTGACACAAAATCAATTTCATCTGGGTGGCAATAAATACCATGCATAACATTGTGTACTTCATTAGCATGATGCACAGTTTCTGTTGAATGCCATAAATATTAACTTCAGTGGCAACACCAAAGAGTGCGAAAACAGCTTGTAAGCATAAACAGACAAATCTTAGAAAGAGTGTCT
Organism: Polypterus senegalus; assembly: GCF_016835505.1. NCBI lineage: Eukaryota > Metazoa > Chordata > Cladistia > Polypteriformes > Polypteridae > Polypterus > Polypterus senegalus. The sequence continues at coordinate 84,626,324 of NC_053167.1, read as the reverse complement.
TTCAGAATGGACACCTGCTTCATGCCCTTTGACTTTCAAAATACTGTAAAAACCCCTTGACATTTACACAAGCATGGGTGCCATAATGACAAAACAAAATGTCTCTCTTCTATGCCTTTTTATTTTTAATATCAATATCATGTGCACTTATATAGTAAAATTAGATTTTAACTTCCACTCTACAGTACTTTTGCACACTAAAAAGGGCCAGTCTTATATTTCTCTGTTGAAAAGTACTGATAATGAAAAAATAAGATTATGGAGATTCTAAATTCAAGTAGCTATATTTTCACTCAGAGTATGGGTATTCGCTCCAATGAGATTTCTACCTAGGCACAGATCTTACTAGACTTTATTTTAATTAATATGTATATTTTTAGACTTCATCAACTACATTAGCCTTGAGTGTTACTGATTTGAAGGGGGATCTACGCATGTTGACATTTTTCTTTCCTATATTGGAATCCCATCTTCTGAGTTTATTACAAAATAGAAGGATATTGCACTGTTTGGATTGTATGCACTGTTCAGTATACACCTGTCTATGACTTAATTTCCTATAATAATAATAATTCATTACATTTATATAGCGCTTTTCTCAGTACTCCATATACTTCTATTCTGTGGCCCCTTGTGACTTACTTTGAATGAAGGGCACAATTTACACATCCATACATATTCTGAGTGCTCAAAATCCAATTAAAGATGTTCAGGGAAGTTTTCAAAATCCCCTCAAATAGTTAGCAGGCTTGAGTTTCAACCCTCAGTCTTTTGAGGCTGTGATGTAGCTGTACTGTGTCACTCAATGAAAAGATGTAATGAGAACATGAAATACAAGAAGTTAATCCTGTCCATGATTGATAACATGTCTGTAAATCAAATATTGTTCTTATCCAAATAGATCTGCCAACTTCATCAGTCAGATAGCTAGCCAAATCTTTTAAAGTATGCCATTTGGCATTACTTAAGGAAAAAAATTATTTCAAAGGATAATGTGTGAACTTTAATGGAATGAAGGCAATGTTGCCTACACTGACATTTTGAGTTTTGGAGTGATGACGGAGATTCCTAGCCAAAGAAATGAAAAAGTATGTAAAGTATGCAGGTCTTATGACAAAGTCTTACATAACCAAACTTACTCAAGCATTCTTAAATCTAGTTTGTGGTAGCAAAAGGCTGAAGCCCACTTTGGCAGCTTTAGGCTCAAAACTGAAACCATACCTGTACAGAACACCAGTCCATAACAGGACCCAATAATAATAATAATAATAATAATAATAATAATTACATTTTTTTATATAGCAATGTTTCCAATGCTAAGGTGCTTGCACACAACAATTAACCTAATCTCAAAAGAAAGAGAAATAAAGAAGATGGAAAAAAAAACACAGGCAGACACATGGAGAAATGAAATTGTAAAAGTAGAAGTTGTAAGAGACAGCCAGGACACCCCTGCAATGGAAGGACTATAGCGGTGCCCTGGATTCCCACAGGACACTATGGGACATGTAGTGTAATACCACAGCCCAGCTAGGTTGCGTGGGTGCTGCCAGGGAAGGCTGCAAAAGGACCGGAGGAGTTGTATTTCCATAGCGCGGAAGTACTCCCAAGTCACAAAGTACTTCTGGGCTGAAGAAAACTCAAGTCCTCCATCTGAACCCGGAAGTGCTGGCAAGTCACATAGGAGGAAGAACAAAAGCACTTCCAGGTCAACGACTATATAAAGGACTGCTGTGAAACCAACAAGCAACCCAGAGTTGGGTGGAGGAGGACAAAGCTTGCTGGTAGGTATGGAGGAGAAAATAGAGAGAGAGAAAGAGAATTATTGTGTATTGTGTTCATTTAATTGTTTATTGTGGCTGTGGTGCTTGCAGAGCACTGTTGGAGGAGAAAAAAATAATTTAAAATCTTTTTGGTGCTTTTACCCTGTGTCTAGAGCATCTGTCTGTTGGGTTTAAAGGGGCAACAGTGCCACCTAGCGTCTTATAAAGTAAAATCTACATAGATACCAGTGGAGCAATGATCCCAAAGCCAGCAGCATTATCCAACCTGGAATGTAAATGGAACACAAGGAAAAACTGCTGAGTTGAGAAGAGTTTCTTTACCAGGTATTTACCTAATTCTCTAACATCTTTCTGCCACTGAATGAAATCCCACATTTTTACCAAACTATATGTAGGGTTGTATAGAAAATCTCAATATAATTAAATTTTCACATACTTAGTAGAAATAATCTAATCCAGGACCAGAATAGAGGTAGCCTCAATGGTATATTTCTTTATTGAATTTGGTTCAGATACTAAATCCTTGTCCTTTCTGCTAAGGAATCTTGAGTGATGCTTAGAAGAGTGCCAAACAAAGGTGTAAGCAATGGAGTGCCCCTACGTCTATGTCTGTGGGATAGAATCCTAAAAACTTATAACAGTACACAAGCTACTGGTGGGTCTGATTATTGCAAAAGTCCAGCACAAAGCTCAACTGTATCTCTAATGTTTAATTAGCACATGTATTAAGTTCATTTGAGTTTCTGTGTACATGTTAGATAACAGGAGGCTGTCAAAATTCAATTTGAAACTTCTAAGAAAAAACTGCTGTGGTGAATAATCAATCTCTACATTGATGTAAAGGTATATCTAAATGCAGCAATTGGCAAACCTGTTACGGAGAATGATAACAAAGAACAATGACTTGAACAGGAATTATGCAAAGCATTTTGAAAAATGTTTAATGCTACTGTAAGTTGTTCTTCTCACTGAGACTCAATGAATTAATAGAAATCACATTGTTTATTTTTTACCATCTTTTGGGATTTCTTCTGTGGCATCACTTAATATCCAATGCCATTACAAAGACAAGTAATGTGTGTGTGAGTGTTCATGTGATGTCACAATGGCTATTTTTATAAGATTGTGACACAGTTCTTTTAGCGTTGTGGTAAAATGAGGTCCACATCTAGTTGGCACACTCACATCTTTGGGGGGGATGGGGGGGCGTGGTAGCGTGGTCTGGGTGGCTCCAGTGTGAGATGTGGGAGAGGATGTTCCTGCACTTCATGCACATGTGCAGGAACTCCCATGTCTCTCATTAGCACTGCAGCTGGGATTGCCACAGCTGTGCTTCACCCCACTTTAAAAAGGGAAGAACGAATGTTAGGAGGAAAAAGGAAAACAAGGGAGAGAACAGAGGTTAAAGAGAGGTATTGAAAGGGAAAGGCAGGTGTGCGAGAGAACCAGTGTAAGACGGGTAGAAGCATGCGGACTGGAATGGAGCCCCACAGAGGAGCATACATGGCCAGTGCTTAGAAGGGGGCTGAGAGATTAGGGAGCAGGAGCAACCATTATGCTCAAAGCGTGCTCTCACTGGGAGGTGCCAGAAATTGGCAGTGGTGCGAGCGAAGCAAGGTTCTGTGGTTCCCTGTGACACTATGGGATAGGTGGCAAGGACACTGGCTGGAATAAATGGTGGGCCTCCTGGTGAACTTCTCCTTGCACTGCGAGCTTTGAAAAGGGAAAGTTGAGGAGACATCAGTTTTAAAGGGACACCAGGGTTCAGAATTTGAAATGACAGTTTCCTGCCTGTGTGTTTTTAACTTTGTTTTAATAGATTCTTATTTATTGAATTTTTACTTCCACATTTAGATTATTTATTCATTGTGAAAGGAGCACTGCATTTTTTTAACACGGATTTGTTTTGATTGTTTTAATAAAAGCACTGAGCACTTTTACACCTACTCCTTGTTGTATGTGTGTTGTGTCCTCATCTGCTGGGCTCATCCCTCAGGTATGTTATCGGTGGTAGCGGAATCAAGAGGAGCCGGCAGAGTGGAACAAACCTGCACTGTTACAGGCATCTATACTTTATTTTGTCAAAAAATAAGACTTATTGGCTCAATTAGTAATTTTATTTGTGTTTAGGTGCTTTTTTTTTGGTTTAATCTCTTCTTTGCTTAAAGCCTTAACATTTATGGTACTGCTTTTGGATCTGGTCACTTTGGAAATTTTATTGTCATACTGACACAGTGCACTTGGCTTCCCTCTCGGAACACCCCTTTAAAGCCACTTGCCACTTTTAAATAAATAATTCCCTACTCCAATTGTTTGCATGTCCATGACGTACAACCTGATATACACATCTCTCTCAGTTTTGTGCCCTAGTATTATATCTGGCACATTTGAGCTTAAGACCCATCTGTCTTGATTCATTACTAAAAACGGCGGGTTGTTGCTGTGACAGCGTGCCCTTGACTGTTATAACCTCTTGCTAACCAGGCAGCCATTCACATTACCTTAAACAGGAAAGAATGTTGACATATATAAGACAGTACAACTGGGTAATTGTATAATCAGTGTTACACTTTGATATTAGGAAGCCCACACCATCCTGCCAACACTGTAACATGTACAGATCAAGTCAAATCAAGAACAGTTGATTGCTATCCTCAGCCTTTGCAAAATATGCTCTTAGAGCACCAGGGGTACATTTCCAAATGAATAGTAATGTTGGCATTATCTAGGAAGGGTTATCTTGAATTACTTTGTAAAATGAAGACTTTGTGTATTTGGTGATGTGTGTTTGATTTTTCATACCAGATATTGTTCACCGTTAGAAAAGTCCAACTAATTGTTGAAGAACACAGTTTCCCTGCTCCCATTTTGAGTGACTATTGTTTCCAGGCCTATGGCATTGCGAAGTGAACAGTGACCAAAGTCATGTCAATCCTCAGTCAACCAGATACACTTCCTAATGTGCTCAATCTCATAACAGGCTACAAACTACCCATACTTAAGGCAAATCCCAAGCAACCATCATTTTACCTCAAAAAAGCCCAAAATATTGAGAACAGAAAAGAAAAATATTTTCATAAGAACAACCCTAAGCCATGTTTTTATTATTTAACTGGAGAAGCAGTGTCTCAATGAAACATCAAGAACATACTTCATTTTATTCCCAAAATTCTACGGAGTGAGTTGTTACACTGAAAGAAAAATCCTGGTACAAGCAAGTATCTCTCACTATATTGCGCTTCGACTTTTGCGGCTTCACTCTATCGCAGATTTTAAATGTAAGCATATCTAAATATATATCATGGATTTTTTGCTGGTTCGCGGATTTCTGCAGACAATGGGTCTTTTAATTTATGGTACATGCTTCCTCAGTTGCTTTGCCCAGTTGATTTCATACAAGGGACACTATTGGAAGATGGCTGAGAAGCTACCCAATCAGAGCACGTATTACATATTAAATAAAACTCCTCAATGATATACAACATGCTTCCTGTGCGGTGCTTTGCATACTTGAAAGCCCAAACAGCACGTATTGATTTTTGATTGTTTGCTTGTCTCTGTCTCTCTCTCTGTCTGACATTCTCTGCTCCTGACGGACACTGGCCTAGAGGATACGGACGCTCCTCTAAAAATTTCTGAAAGACTACCTTCACATTTCTGCCTTCCTTGCAGCTGCTTTGTCCGGCGGTGCCTCGCATACTTAAAAGCCCAAACAGCCCTATTAACTTTTAATTGTTTGCTTTTCTTGCTCTCTTTCTTTCTCTCTATTTAACATTCTCTGCTCCTAAAGTGCACTCCTTTGAAGATATGTTTGCATTCTTTTAATTGTGAGACGGAACTGTCATCTCTGTCTTGTCATGGAACACAGTTTAAACTTTTGACTAAAGGGTGTTATTTCATGTCTAGAGGGCTCTAATAATGTTAAAAAATGTATTTAGAAGGTCATAAACAGGTTTTCTATGCTCTAACTGCAAAAATATTCGATTTATAAATAAAGAATCCTGCTTCACGGAAATTCATTTATCGCGGCAGAGTCTGGAACGGATTAAAAGCGATAAACGAGGGTTTACTGTATTCCTTGTCTTAAACAGAGAATGTAATCAAAGTACACACACTGTCAATTATCAGATATGGATAACTTGTAAAGACATTTTCATGATTGCTGCTTTGGACAAGCTATTTCTATTGAAAAAATACAGTCATGCGCCGATTTACGGCCGACCGAGTTGAGATGATTCATACTTTGGCTGAGGGCCAAAGGAAAACAACAGGATAATAATGCTCTAGAAATTGTCAATGGCAGCCGCAATAATAAATCTTTTGTTATTATTAATATTTCTCTTGCAGGCCCATTTAAGGCTTATTTTGATCTGCACTTATCCACATGGCAAATTCTTATGTTTTTGGCCTGCACTGCTTTCCTTACAACAGTGTTTCTCAGCCCTTATAATCCATACCCAGGTCTTCCTTTGTTAAATTAATTTATGACTCACCTAGCAGCAATTGCAAACCACCTGCTTGGAGAAACGAGCGCAGTTAGGAGGATCACCCTTGGTGAAACAAACCCACTTAGCAGTGAGGAAACATTTCATTCAGCATTGCCAATTGCTTAGGCAACCCACCACGACCCCCTCGCGAACGAGTGACGGCAAGCCACAACCCACTGGTGGCAACTTGTGTCACGACCCAATGCTTGAGAAACACCGGCTTTGGTGACCCACTGCGGCCCACTTGTGAACCAAGTGGCATCCTGTAACCCACTGCCGGCACAATCCAGTGGTTGACAAACACTGCATTACATGGACCTGGCATGCAGCAGCCGAGACGTGAAGATCAGCTTGATCAACTCTGTACTGGAGGTTAAGGTACACATACCGATGGTTCACACCAGACTAGGGAATCCATTCCCAGACGGGTTTATCCATTCCCGGGAATTTGAGAATCCCACATGTCATTCCTGGGAATCCCGGGCTCCCATGAATGACACAGTGCACGGGTATCTCAGATGTGAACGGTTTTAGAATGAACGACACTTATTATTAATAAAACTACTGCAATATGTTGACACCAATAAAAGATTAACCTTAACTACAAACAGTTCATGCTGTCATATAAGTACAGTACATGTATCTAGTTAGTTGCATAATAAGAGTGTAGAAAGCACAAGTTGAACGTGTGGTCATCCAGGCGAGAGCGCACCTTCGTGCAGAGTATGCCAGCCGCTGAGAAAGCACGCTCTGCCTCCACTCCACTGAAGTAGGCAGCACAGTCATCAGATACTGATACACTTGTTCTAAACAACGCCTGCGCTTGCCGTTGCTCTGAAACACCGCCATTTCAGCTTTTACTGATGCATCCAGTTTCTTGTCATCATTCTGTGATGGCAAGTTTCTTGGCACAGCTAATATGGATGCAACAGACTGATGCATTGCAATTTCAAGTTGCTGTTCAAAGGTGTTGTCTGATGAAAACACCAGCCTGTACTGTCAACAGCACGTGCCAAAGACGTCAACAAACTCTGCCCCGTCCCAGCATTCGTAAGCTGTAGAGTGCAGACACCTCCCAGTCCACTGTGCTCAGTCTTAGTGGGAGCCGGGAGACTGACTGCTGCTGGTCTGTTGTTGACTAAATTAATGAGCAACACACTACACCGTGCGCCAAAAAACCATGCCACTTAATTATTTTCAACTATAACTCTGTTATTTCTTGATCGATTTTTACACTTTTACATGCTATATACGAGCTTGGCCATTCCCATTCAGCCGTTCCAGCAGTTTCATTCCCGGGAATGCAGGAATGAAAAACGTCCAGGAATCCCGGGCTCCCGGTAATCAGGAGCCTGGGATTGGATTCCCTACACCAGACCCATAAAGCCTCAGTTGCAAGGACCTTAACACTTTGAAATTGACATATGAAAAATTTGGCATACTGCCAAATGGCTGATCCCAAATAGAGCCATAATTCAGTGCATGACTGTGTAATGTCATCTTGTTATTCCAAGATAATGTTGGGTGTTTTTAAGACACATACCTTGACTTACGGATATTAAATTAAAATTAACTGAAATAAATAGGACAAAATGCAAGACCTTTTGCTTTGCTTAGCTCTTGTACTCTGTTCTAGAAGACTGGGGATGATTTAAAATTTGGGACGATCACCCTGTTCTAATTTCAGCACTTTGTTGGGCCAGAGTCCTGGAATTTTCTTGTGGAGTTTGCACATTCTCTTTGTATTTTCCTCTTCACATCCCTAAAGATGTGCTGGTTAGATTGGTTGGGGCTGTGTGAGTGTGTTAATGAAGTAAGCCATGTTGAACTGGTGCCCTGCTTAACGCTGTTTCTTGCCATACATCTACTGCTGGCACCACAGGATCCAGTCCCCATAACCCAGAACTGAAAATGTTATGTTATCGTTGTTAGCTAAAGTACCAGGAAAAGGAGACTAAAAAGTAAGAAACTGAAAACCATTGTAAACACATTTATAGTACAAGACCAGGAAGCATATCTTTACAATGAAGATAATGGGAGTCTGGAAAAAAAGTGCTGCATGAAATTCATGAATGACAAACTGTATGTAACAAACAGACTATAGTAAATATTATTATTAATGAGTATAGAACTATCTACCTGCTTAAAGGAGACAAGTACATAAAATCAATAATGTGTCTTTATCAATTATACACTTTAAATTCATGTGCATTAGCAAATGTTTTTTAACAAAATGTCCAGGAATACCTTGAGACAGGGGCAATTACCCATTTGACACTCCCAAACTATAGACTTTAAAGCCTATCAAACGGACTACTTATGGAGCATTGTAAAAAATAAAGCTGTTTTTTGTACATAGCTTTACTTCTGTTCTTTGAATTAACATATGAATTTAAAAATGAAAACTACTAGGTGTTTTCATATTTGGTGCTAGTTCAGATTTACTGTTGGGTTCAAGCTCTGTTGCAAAGAGTGGCAAGTCAAGAAATAATGGCAATTAGAAGTGAAGAGTTCTCGCTGCAGCATGTCAGCTCTTATTTTCTCCCTTCACTACTACCATGCCACCTTATTTATAGAGCCAAGTTACCTCCCATGGTGAAAGTAATGGCTGGCCGGTTTACTGTTTCTCTCTTTTGTCCAGTGTAAATGACAATAAAAGAAAAATTTGCACCGTGAAAACATTTGTCTCTTTCTTCTTACTGCTAGAATGATTCATGGGCATCTACTGTGAAACAAATAAGGAAAAGCCACCACTACACAATCCAGATAGAGGTCATGAAATTATATTCTTTCAATTGTCACTTTCATGACTTATGCATTTAAACAAGATCATCTGAGAAAACTAAAAAAAAAAGTGTTTTCTGCATGGTTTGAGAAAGCAAAGATTTAAAGTGAAAAAGTCTATTTCTAAGTTTTGACAAAACTGGAGGGCAACACATGATCTATCGATTCATCCATTACTGGACCTGCTAAAACCAGGCCAAGAAGATGGGGAACTTGAGCCTATCACAGCATCATCAGACCCACAGTAGGAAATAACTTGAGATATCATTGGAGACAAATAATATTCTATCTATCTACAGTAAATGACATCTCTCTATCATAGAGCATTAGGATTTTAAAAGAAAAATATACAGAATCTCCAGTCAAATAAAAAAAAAGGAAATGGAGATCTTGAGATCAGTGGTATCAATAAAAGTAGTTTTTCTGTTAGAAAATGTCTTCTTAGATTGCAATCTTGTTCAAGTAATTGAAAACAAAGAAAAGAAGCTAATTTTTCACAGGTTTAGAATGATGTTCGTGGCCTCTTTCCTTGATATACTGTATTTAAAGTGACAAGTCAAAATTAAAGAAGCAGCTATTTTACCGCTCTTGAAGCATATTGATTAATTTATTCCTTTATTGCCTGAACAGATTAATTTATTTTTAGGTTTATAGCAGCCAAAGTCTTTTCCAACAACACTGGGTTGGACACCACTTTATCCCACAGACGCACTCACATAGCCCAATTTAGAGTCACCAATTAACCTGCCACACAGATCTTTGGGAGAATGCCCAGAGTGACATGCAAAAACTATTCAGATAGAACAACTTGCCATCAGCACGGGCATAACATTTAAAACCAGGGCTTTGAAACTGTGAGACAGATATAACAATTTAATCTGCCCAAAAAATAAATAAATAAAATAGAAGTAAAACATGACTTAATGAGCAACAGCTTTTTGGGCAGCATATATGTTTAACACAAAGGTACATGTTTGGGGCAGCACAGTGATGCAGGAGATAAACATGCCACCTTACAGGTTCAGTGCACTAGATATTCATCTCAAATCTGTGGCACTACCTGTGTGGAACTTTTCCTGGACCTCCTTGGGTTTTGTCTAGGTTTACTCAAACATCTCAAAGACTGCTATGTTACGTTAATTAGGGATGCCACATTTCTTTTACATTGACAGACTGATCAAGGGAAATTCTGCTTGAGTCCAATGACGTCACTTCCTGTTCCATCCACGTCACTCCCGGTCCTTGTCCTGAGGACATCACTTCCAGTTCCTGAATGATGACATCATTTCCCATTTCCTACTATATAACAACCATGTTTGCCTGTTTGCTTTGTTCTTTGATATGGACTGATCTGTAGCATTTGAACTACCATTTTGTTCAACTTTGGCAGCCAATTGCAAGTATATGGGCAGCTGCCCCTAAACCTCTTTTTCCGTGTTGTGTGGATCATTTACAATGGAAAATCAAATAGTAATTTGAAAATGATGCAGTAAAAGTAATGGATAGAAGCTGAAAAAATACAACAAATGTCAGGTGGCTTATGGGTAGTTTGAACATGCACAGTGCAGTGCTCTGCATTTAATTTACTTGAAGCCAAATATGGAATATAGATACTCTGTTGCAGGATTCCACCATTGTTGAACGATGTGCCATAGTGAGATTTCTTTGGGTAGAGGCAGTGAAACCTGTTGAAATTCAAAGGATATCAGCTTAGTGCAGAAGTGAAAACAGAATGACTGATCGTGATGTTTATGTAACTGATGAAGCTCAATATGATCGATCATCAACATCACTCAAAAGTCCACACTGACATGGCAAAAGCCTTCATCCAAGAAGACCAACGGATTACGTTGCTGCACATTTCTATATCAGCTATGGATCTGCATGTGTCATAGTGCATGATGACTTTGGGTATCATAAAGTTTCAGCAAATGGGTACCCAAACAGCTTACTGATCAGCACAAGTCAACATCCTTTAGTGAATTTCAGCATGTTTCATACCCTATGCCCAAAGAATTCTCACTACAGCACATTGTTCAACAATGACACCATGCTTTACATGTTCAGACTAGCATTATTAAGCCATTATGAACATGTTGTATTGTGGCAGCTTCCATCTTTTGTGGTTACAGCATAATTCTGAAGTTGCCTTTACTTTTTAATTTACCCTCATAAAATTTTACTTGCACTTGAAAGGCAGAAATGACATACACAAAAACAATTTTTTGTATTTATAAAACCATATGTACCACACTAAGTACCTTTATAAGTATCAAATGCACTTTTAGCCACACCACATAACTGCCATTTTTGGATATTTACATTCTAATTACCATTTAAATTTGCCCATGTTCCAGAGTAAACTCTTTTCTACAAATCATGAAAGAAAAGAGATAAAAAAAGGCCAAAAATAAAACTTAACTGACTAAAGTAGAGAATTGCAAAAACATTCTTTTTGCTGGTCTCTCTGCTGGAGTCTCAAATAAAATAAAATAAAAATGCATTTGGTGTAATTACTAACACTATAGACAGTTGTATTGAGAACAGGTCAATAAACTCTGATATAATTAGATCAAGAACATTGGAATGGGACTGATACACCATTGAAATGTGAAATTAAATGAGATTTTTCTTAACTTAGTTGTTCTGCCACCTGAAGTCACTGAAATGCCAACATTAAAAAAGTCTGCAAATAATAGATGGATGATCAAAACCTGCCACAGTTTTAAGCCAGGTTTCATGTTCGGTTTGTGTTCTATAAATCACATCTTTTGCATATAAGAAATGGTAACACACATTTCTCAGTGTAAGCAAGTGACATGATGTCCCTGTCACTAAAGGTGATAAGGGACGCCCTTAATAGATACTCATGGATGAAACAACACTATTTAAGTAAGGATGTACCTTACTGGCTAAAACCTCAACTATTTAGTGGATATGCTATTGCTGACGATCCTTGAGTCTGACAGGAATAAATGCAAACACACAAGTGAAGGCACTATATAAAACTACAGTTTGGTTTAGGGTTAGTTTGAAAAGCAAAGCATTTCCCACGATATACTGTAAGACTAGGCTTTCAGCACAGTCTTTGTGAATGCTTTTTTAAAGTTTTGTGAGACTCACACTGTAGAACTGGTGCCTGTTTGTGAGGTTCTATCAACTGTACACCTGAATCTGAAGAAATGTTACATTCAGTAACTGTTTTCCATTCATTGGTCCTCTGAAGAAAGTTATGCCATGCTTTACTGTGCTGCAAACTTTTCTTTTCTCTTTGTTCGTCAATGCACGGATCTTTTCTCTTGAAGTCAGACCTTTTCCATGCTCCTCCTAGTATTTCTTAATATTGTTTGTTTTTTTCTGCACATGCCATAGGTTTAATTGCAGTCTGGAATGTGTAGTGTCAAATGTAAAGGATTGTAAAGTATAAGATTGCTGGTTCAGTTCCCTATGCTTACTCTCTGTGTGACCCTAAATAAATCAGTTAACCTGCCTCTTGAATATGCTGTCATAATCATTTAATTCACATTTTATTTATCTTATGCAAAAAGTAAATTATTTTGTTAATTTATGCTTGTCTTCTCAGTAACAAAGGAAAATGGATATTATAGTCATAAGACATATAATGTCCCAAAAAAGAATAAAAAAATAATAAAGATGACAGCTATGTGGAGAAAAGCACAATATGTTGTATAAAACATTTAACATTCTCATCATTATTGCCTCAAACCATCCATTCAGAAAATGAACTGATGGCATTAATGGATAGCAGTCAGACAATTGGGATGCTTTAGCTTTTTATGATACCTAACGCTCGGGGGTAAAAACTGTTTTTGAACTTAGACTGAAGAATTACACTGATAGCATAACATTAAATCCCTCATCAGAAAGAGTTTGTCCGTATTATACCTTGCTGTCAGTTTTTGATTGTGCAGGAACTTAATTACACTAAAATAAAGACAGATTGCTGCTTGTTCGTGGCTGTGTTTTCTTGTGTCCTAACACTCACTTTCTCTTTGCCCAAGGCTACAATGATATCCACATCTAATTTCCAACTTTCCTTAGTGCTTACACTGCATTTCTGGTCTGAGCGTCCAATTCTTTTTTAGTAAAAAGTGATGTTGTTACTAATTAGTATTAGTTTATATTAACTATCGGTCATTATGATGACAAAGACTTAACATCACTAGCACTGCATAGAAAATTGATTTAAAAATGAGGTTTAATTCTCAAAATGAAAAGTTGAAGAATGAAAGCCGTCCTAATAGTTTCTTAAAATAGAAATTTGAATTCAATGTTTAAACTCTGATACACATTCAAGATATATTGGGAAAAATCATGTAGCAGAAAGAGTTCCCTTTTTAATAGGACTGCTGTTCGATTAAATTTTTAATTGCACTTAATTCAACGATTAAAAATTCACTTCATTGAACGATTAAATTTTTAATCGAAATTAACTGCATATTAATCACAATTTATGATACTTCTGTCAAGCATATTAATGTTTTTTATAAGGCTGAAAAAACACAGTGATTATTTTCTAATGAAAAACCATTTTGATCATTGCTTGCCTATGTATGTAGTTCAGATAGGTTATTGAACAGTTTTGTGTAACAGAAACTATGACCACCAAATCCCCTCCCCTTATTGTTTGTACTGCTATGTTTCAAGACAGGATACCAAAAGTACTGAGAATTACATAGATAATTACATATTAAAAACACAAATATAAAATCCTGGTTCAGATTTTGTGCACTTTTATAGCTCAGGTTGTGCTTAACTTTGAGAAACACATGAGTCAGCTCTGCAAACGCTACCTGCAGAGGAGAAATCAATAATTTGATTTAAACTATGTATAGATTAGACTTTTAAATAGCAAAGTATTGACTGAAAAAAACAACGTCTGTATATGTATCTGATAGGGCTATTTATTCAGATGTTTTAAATTGCACATTGCCATACAATCTATTATTTATGAATTCTAAAATAAATCTATCTTAACTTTCAGCCCAAATGGATGTAAATATTTCTCTGATCAATTTGCACTGATTATTGCCTAGTTTTACTGAAAATTAAATTCATTTGCAGCGCATGTATTAATGGTTTGATTTTAATTGTTCTCATCTTATTCCCTGCACTTTGAAGAGCTAGTCTATTTACTGTATGAAATGATATGTAGGAAAACACTTCGTGCCAGCAAAGCAGCGGGTCCAGATGGTGTATCGCCACGACTGCTGAAGGCCTGTGTGTTGGAACTGGGGAGTCCTCTACAGCGTATCTTCAACCTGAGCCTGGAACAGGGGAGAGTCCCAAGGCTTTGGAAAACATCTTGTATCACCCCTGTCCCAAAGGTATCACATCCTAGTGAGCTGAATGACTTCCAGCCTGTTGCTCTGACGTCGCATCTGATGAAGACCATGGAGCGGCTACTGCTTCACCGCCTGAGGCCACAGGTCCGCCACGCCCTCAACCCTCTGCAGTTTGCATACCAGGAGAAGGTGGGAGCGGAGGATGCCATCATCTATATGCTACACCGATCCCTCTCCCACTTGGACAGAGGCAGTGGTGCTGTAAGAATTATGTTTTTGGACTTCTCTAGCGCCTTCAACACCATCCAACCTCTGCTCCTTAGGGACAAGCTGACTGAGATGGGAGTAGACTCACACCTGGTGGCATGGATCGTGGACTATCTTACAGACAGACCTCAATATGTGCGTCTTGGGAACTGCAGGTCTGACATTGTGTTCAGCAATACAGGGGCGCCGCAGGGGACTGTACCTTCTCCGGTCCTGTTCAATCTATATACATCTGACTTTCAATATGACTCAGAATCCTGTCACGTGCAAAAGTTCGCTGATGACACTGCTATTGTGGGCTGCATCAGGAGTGGGCAGGAGGAGGAGTACAGGAAGCTAATCAAAGACTTTGTTAAATGGTGCGACTCAAACCACTTACATCTCAACACCAGCAAAACCAAGGAGCTGGTGGTGGATTTTAGGAGGCCCAGGCCCCTCATGGACCCTGTGATCATCAGAGGTGACTGTGTGCAGAGAGTGCAGACCGATAAATACCTGGGAGTGCAGCTGGATGACAAATTGGACTGGACTGCCAATACTGATGCTCTATGTAAAAAAGGTCAGAGCCGACTATACTTTCTGAGAAGGTTGGCATCCTTCAACATCTGCAATAAGATGCTGCAGATGTTCTACCAGACGGTGGTGGCGAGTGCCCTTTTCTACACTGCAGTGTGCTGGGGAGGCAGCATAAAGATGAAAGACGCCTCACGCCTGGACAAACTTGTTAAGAAGGCAGGCTCTATTGTAGGAGTAAAGTTGGACAGTTTAACATCTGTGGCAGAGCGACGGGCACTAAGCAAACTCCTGTCAATCATGAAGAATCCACTGCATCCACTGAACAGTGTCATTTCCAGGCAGAGAAGTAGCTTGTCACTGTCCTGCTCCACTGACAGACTGAGGAGATCGTTCCTCCCCCACACTATGCGACTCTTCAATTCCACCCGGGGGAGTAAATGCTAACATTACTCAAAGTTATCGTGTGCTTTTTTTATTTATTTTTTTTTCATTTTTCATTTTTATTACTATTTAATTAAATTTAATTAATTTTTGTATCAGTATACTGCTGCTGGATTATGTGAATTTCCCCTTGGGATTAATAAAGTATCTATCTAAAATATTGGACAAATCACTTCCCTTACTGACTTAATAAAGTATGCTGCATTTTATGTTCTAATATGGGACAATCCCATATTACAAGGGATTAGTGTCGACTCTACTGCTGTGTGAGTCGGGCTCCATATGCGCAAAGCATACAATTATGCAACTTAAAATTATAAATCGAGTACATCTCTCTTTTTTAAAATTGTCCAAAATGTTTCCAGTGCAAGAACGTTGAATCAAGTTCCAGCCTCACTGGGTCACATGTTTTGGGCCTGTACCAAATTAACATCATTCTCAACCAAAATCTTTAAATGTCTATCAGGCAGCCTTGATGTCACAATCCCTCCTAATCCACTAACAGTTGTGTTTGGTGTACTTCCAGATGGGTTTAAAGTGGAGAAGGATAAACAAATTGTAATTGCCTTTACTACACTATTGGCACATAGACTTATCTTGCTCAATTGTAAGAATCCTAACTCACCTCTTTTAAGTCAGTGGATAACTGATGTTATATATTATCTAAAATTGGGAAAAATCTAATTCTCACAAAACTTTTTCAAAACCTGGCAGGATCTGATAAATAACATTTTAGAATAAGCATTTAAATTGAGGAAGTGGTTTCTCTTCCCCCTTTTTCTATTCTATCTATTTTTATTTATTTACATATTTTTACCATTATTAAAGTGCTACTCTGCTGACCTAGCTCTCTTTCTCATGGGTGGGCGTCGATTTGTTTCAAACCAGTTGTGTTAAACTTGACTTGCATGTATGGAATGTTTTTTGATTTTAATAAAATAAATTATAAAAAAAAAACAAAAAAAACAACACAGATAACTATCAAGTGCTATAAATCGACTTGGATTCAACTTGGCACGGCTTCATTAAGTGAGGCACGGTCAGATTGACCGGAGGGCATGTGTTAAAATTAATCACAGAAGTTTATAATGCATTAATTGCATGTGTTAATGGGGATTAATTAGCAGCATTACTTTTTATCCAAAGTTTTATTGCTGTCAACTGTCAAGTTTTATTGCTGACAACTGTCAAGTTTTATTGCTGACAACTGTCAAAAAGTGGTGGAGTAACCTGGAGTAACTGGCTATAACAGCAGCTCATGAGAGTGTGGATGGCTGTAGAAGAAACCAATAATTCTTCAAAGAGCCAACTACCACCAGCCTTACATAGAGTGCTAAGTCCATTCCTCTGTCTCTCACACATTCATTATTGTGCAACATGGCAGCAAAATTAGTGGTTAATGTTGTTGCTTCATGAATCAACTGCCTTAGGTTCTGTTTCGAATTTGTACATTTTTCCTGGGTCTGCACAAGTTTCTTCTACATGTTCTGGTTTTGGTTGGCTCCTGTATGGTATGTCTATGAAGAAGCACTGAGCCCTACTGGTCTCCTTGTCCAGAGAAGTATTCAGTCTTTAAAAATATAAAGGGAATTAATGGATTCCAATGTTACTGTAAAATTAGTTTTTTAACAGAAGAGAGGAGAAGAGATGGACACTTTGTATGGGTAAATTTACCACAGAAAACCATAGATATATGGTTGCACTTTGAGCTACATTTTTTGTATGAAAATGTGCTATATAAATAAATGTTGTTGTTATGTTGTTGTAGATAGTAGTATTTTGTGGATCTCTAAACATGATTTGATGGTATTTTAGAGAAACTGGGTAAACTGAATTCATAAGCTTTTTGGGCTAAATGAACTGTTCTTATGAAAATTCATTCTAATATTCTCATATTGTCAATCGTTTACGCCTTTACATTACACAAAAAATGATGGTTCAGTTCTGTTAAAAAACTTCAACTACAATTTATACAAGGTTAATAGCAGAGTAATCACCCAGTGGTATGGGAAACACACTTTCTGAACCAGGTTAATTAAACCAAGTCATTTGAATGAACCTAAAATATAACTGAATCAGGCAGAAAATTAAAACTCTAAAGAAGATAAATCTCGATAACAGGTAGAAACTGGGGCACAGATACTCTGGGACTAGTGGACCATACCAAGCATGTAGCTTATAATCTTAAAGCAGGTCAACTGTTCTTTGAAAATCAAATGAACACTAACTGACAAACAGAAAGTAAAAAGCAAAGTTATAAAAAGAAAAAGGTTATAGATTCTACTATATAAGAATCTGACTGAATATGCATGGCCCAAGATCCAAAGCAGAGAGAAAAAATTACAGGAACACTGAAAGACATGGTCATGATTTAGGAAGTGTTCGCTTTTCTTTTTCTCTTTTAAAAGGACCAGCAATGAGGACAAGATGGGATGGGAGCCAGCCTTGTATTGACACTATTTCATCTCTGGATTCACTCACACTCTCAACAAAATCCTCATGAACTGAGCAAATTTAGAATTTTGATTTTTTTAACATTCTTTGGGATGGGTAAGGAGAGCTCAGTACACAAACACTTGTAGAACATGTAAATTCTGCACAGACAGTTTAGATGAAGAATTAAACCCAGAGGCATGGATGTTAAAAGTGTCTGAAATAATAATACAGTCATATATTTATACTGTTGCAATAGAACAATCTTTACATACAAATATTAATTTATCATGGTGTAATTCCAAACTCATCATATTGCTGAAAACTCTGGTTAGTGATGTGGTGAACTAATGAAGGACTTGAGGCATCAGCACTTGTCACTGTGCTGTCATGATGTGCTATTTCAAAAAGTACAATCTTTACATAGAGAATAATTATCTTTAGAAACTGTGCGGGGAATCTTAATATTTAATGTAAGTCTTAATCCGCAATAAGATTACATGTTGTATGTTGAAAAGCCCTGGCTGTCCTAGTCCTTTTATTAACTCATTTTCCACAGTTCTGTAGTATCTATTAATCATTAATGGAAATGAGAGCTGGAGCGTCAGAACCTCTGCCTTTTTACAGGTAACATGTATTTTTAGTGTGAGATTGCTTTTATACTGTCTGTGAACAACTTCAAATTTATCCTGAGAAAAGGGAGGATTGCTGAGAAGCCTTAACAGATGCCACCTCACCGACTAGAATTGGGCATGTATTGTGAATACCATTCAGTCAATAACTGATCCCCAGCATTTTAATTCCGTTTTCCTAATGACGACTGCATTCGCAACACAGTCAGCTGGGTTTATCTTTAGCAGCTTCCTTCAGCTATTCCTATGGAATCCAGAGATGCTCACGGGGAAGTGGAAATCTGTAATTTTCCCAGCATGCTCTGCCGTTTGGTCTTCTCCCACAATTTAAATCCCAAAACATAAAAACATAAACCAGTTAACTGTGTGGCATATGTATTGATTTTGTTATGCAATGGGTAAATGTGTCTGTTAAATAAAGAATAAACATCCAAATTAGTGTAAGTTGTACATAAGGGTGTTTATAAGAAATGTAATGATTTACTTAATGAGGTAGAAAGACATACCAAACAAGAACAGATGCATCAGATATTTGAAGTATTACAATCTGTGTTTCAATGTAAATGTTTAAAGTTTAAATATTCTTGATCATGCTAGAAATTTGTCATTTTGCACCCTCTGATAGGAGTCAATAGAAGGATTGATTATTAGTAAAGGACCAAAAAAATTTAAAATGACAACATATATGTAATCACTAGCCTTGAAATAGTCTAATAGTCACATGCTTATGATTGAAATTTGTCATTTCTATCCTTTAGGTAGTGCCTATTAAAAGACTAGGACCACAGGTAAACAATATTAAAAATATTACCATGAAATATGATCATGAAATAGCATTAAATAACAGCCCACAAGCCTATATTGCTGATCTCCATTTTTTGTAGTTTTATGAAAAGGAGTAACTAACCCCTCATATCATATTGGGATTAAAGCACTGGGAACGGTTAATGTGCCATAAAAAAGTCCTTCTGACCTTTTTTGGCTAAAGACTCATATTACACTTTAACATAAGGAGCTCTACACAGGCTCAACTGAGGGAAGGAATAACCCACTGGGGCTAGAAGACATGCATGATGCTATCATTCTTTTATCCTTCTCTCCCTTCAGTGCCAAGAAACTGCCCAGTGAGGGCCATACCCCTTCCAGCTCATGCGGCTGCCCAGAAAGAGGTGTCTTTTGCAACCAGAGCTTCTGTGACTGACCCCTAATTCTGCAACTGAGAGCCGCATCAGTTTTGTTTATATTTTTACCTAAGAGCTGGAAACATAATGCCAAGAGACATTTCTTTTGTTTAACCTTTTTTGTTGATTTAGCAAGATGATCTAATTGGTTTACCAATTTTCTACGTTTGTGTGACCTGTTATTCCTGCACCCTGCCACAGAGTGTAATCTCCCACACATAATGCGGTCTGAAAATGGCTTACAAATGAGGATTTTCTGGGTCTAGAGGAGGGAACCCCACAATGGTCAAAGACTTGCATAACTAGACATCAAGATGAGTTGAACAGTATATCAGACATGGGGGTGTTCTTGTGAGTCAAATGAAGTGATTTCAAAGTGTTCATAAGCAAACTAGAAAGTGTATTGTAAGTTTTACCAGGGCTGCATTCAACTATGGTAATAAGTATAATAAAAGTATTTATATGACAATAAAGATGTTAATGAGTTAAGGTTATGAATAAATTGAATATAATGTTTTATATAAATAATTCATCAAAATGCCTGAAAACTTTTGACAGGGATGTGGGTGATGTACTTTGGTTAATAATAATAATAATAATAAAATGACATTCCTGTACAGCTGCATTTAAGTCATAATGACACTTAAACCATTTGTATCTAAAACAAAACATAAAATATTGCAATATCAGCTCTATGGTGAATGTCTAGGTGATATATAAACAAGTTCAAGGTATCCAGATATGAAGATAATGTTTAAATTAAAACTTTCCGTGAAATCAGTGCGGCCCTTATCAGTAACCAGAGGCAGAATACAGCTCACATCTATTCCTGCTACTTACATAAGGAGCTAAATTAATCTGAGTCAGGTGTCAGCGGGAAGTGACAAGATCCACCTACGATGCGCATGATTGTGTTTTCTAAGGCACCTGAGTGGCTGCCTGCCATTCTTTACTCTCAGTAAATGCAGCATTAATGTCTGCTGCTGGGTGGCAAATCCATGGTGGCCACATGTTTGCAACCCTGCCAACATGGCAGGTTGTATTTTTAATCCTGCTTAAAGCAAACAATGTATTATACTACAAAAGTACCTTAAAGGTAACTTACATGAAAAAATGTAAGATAAAGATTATATATATATATATATATATATATATATATATATATATATACACACACACAAAGTATATTGTGGTCCCCAGACGGGCTGGAGCCCGGCCGGGATGCCCAGGAGGACCAGAGGAGGGCGTGTGCCTCCTCCAGACCGAGTGGGGGCGTCCGTCCTGGTTATGCAGGGGGCCTCGGGTAGGGGGCTTTGAAGCCCAGGAAGTGCTGGGGTGAAGACTTTATGTGGCGCCCGGAGAGCTGCCAGGAGGACAGCCAACACTTCCGCCACGCTGGGGCGTGGCTAAGGAGCGGATACCGGAAACACCTGGGGCTCATCCGGGAGCATTATATAAGGGGCCGCCTCCCTCCAGTCAGTGGTGGATGTCGGGAGGAAGCAGACAGAGCTGGAGAGAGAGGACGGGAGGCGGCCAGGAAGGTACAGAGACTGTGGGCCTGGACATAGGGGAAATCGGTGCAAGAAGGCACTAGGGGTGCACGTGAGCGTAAACATTGTATATATTGTAAATAAATGGTGTGTTGGGTGCAAAATATGTTGTCCGTCTGTGTGTGTCTGGGCCAGCGTTCACAATATATATGTATGTATATATATATATATATGTGTGTATATATATATATATATATGTATATATGTATATATGTATATGCTTGACTTGAGCATTCATAGCTTTCATACTCTTTCTCTGTATGTTTAGCATTCATTTGCTCAGGGATTGATGCATTTGCTTGCTGCTTCCTGAGCAGCTCTTCTTTTCTCCACCCTAGTGGCCCGTTTCTCTTCTCTTCTTTCGTCAGCATCTTTTCGCGTTAAAACTGATTAAGTCAGTGTTTGTCTTGCAATTACTTAGTACGTTTTCCTTAATTTTTCACTTATGCTAGCACTTACGTCTTCAATCTGCCTCAAAGAATGATTTCAGATATGAAGTGGTAGGGGAAGTGATGGCGAAGATGGTAGGGATGAGAACGGCGCTTGTACGCATATGCCGCAAGGCCTCCCTGCTGCCCACTGCCAAGAGTTGATTCTACAATAAAATAAAATAAAAATAAAAAGAGGAATAACCTTGGAGATGAATCATTACATGAAAACAGATATTAGACGTCACATAGTATATGTGTACCAAATTTCAGGTCAATAGGTCAAACGGTTCAAGAGCTACAGGTGATTTAAAATCCTGCACAGACAAATGACTAGCCACTGTAGTGCATTATATATATATATATATATATATATATATATATATATATATATATATATATATATATATATATATATATATATATATATATATACATACATATATATATATATATACTGTATATATAATTAGGGTCATACTGTATATAAATAAATAAAATTACAGAGTCTATCTGGCCGAAGTGGACATGTATGAAGACAGTGTAACTGTATAATGACAATTTAGAGTTATCATTTAACCTAAACAACTTTGAAATGTGGAAGGTAATGGAAGTACACTAAGAAAAAAAAAACAAAGACACAGGAGATGATGCAGACACCACACAGTCAGTAACTGGGAGAGCACTTGTAACCAGGAGTGAACACAGAAAAGTGGCTACAGTGGTTCAAGCACCTGATCCTTTATCCTCATTGGTATAACTGGACTTTCATCCTATTAGAACTGATCACTTCCAAGCACACGTGTGCCTCTCCTTTTTAATGTAAAAAAAGAGAAAATGCAACAATAAGCAATGTGTGTTATTTGATAGACTATATACTATCCCACATGAAAAAAACAATTATAGTCTATTAAAACTTTTTTCATGAATTCCACATAAAAGTATTATAAATATATGTGTATTATGTTTTGACATGAAAGCCAGTCGCGATGTCTATGTACAAGCCACAGATTTACTTTTTACATTGCTTATAAAGTTATATTTTCTAGTCAGCTTGTTGAGGTTATCAGGCACTCCCCACATTCAAAGTATTTGAGATTTACCAAATAGCTATTTTTCACAGCACACAGCATTTTCTGCATATCAACCCAAGCACATTGCAACCAAGCAAGACATCATAAAGCTGTGGGAATAAATTAGGACACATCTCAGTGTCTGCATGTTTGAGGAAAAAAGAGAGAGACTGATTTTCGTGGTAACATTAAAGGTCAGTGGGGACAAGTCTGCTAACAGAATTGACCAAAGAGCAGTACCTAAGCAAAACTTAGTATAGTCAAAAAGGTGCTAATTTAGTGTTTCCGCCACTGCTTACATTCCTCAAAATCAATGCCATATTACCATTACCAACAGCAACACCAGGCTTAATTCTAAACTGTGTGGACAAGAATGGCTCTCTGCTCTTCTATTTATGTTTATGTTGCAATAAAGGAACAACAGAAACATGTATCAATATGCTATTATTTTGTTCCTTGTGTCCTTTTTACCTCCTATAAACCAATTTCCATTAAAAACTAAAGATATAGAAACTTAGTTTCATAATGTTATTAGGGTCTGTAAGACAGTTCACCATTAAAACGCACTGGGATTTGAAATATAAACTTACAAACTGGAAACGGAAGGTTTCCAGTTTAGAAAACAATTTTCTCATAAATGTCATGTTATATAATACAGTACAATTTAAACCTGCACATCATGAACGCATCTCTCACTTCTAGAAATATATCATACTTAGAGAGTTCCTATTGTATCAGGCCCTAGCCTCCACTGGCCACATATTCTGTTGTACCCTTGTTTCTCTTTTAACCCTGCAGTGTGGCCAGATATACTGTACTTCAAAAGGCCCTCAGTTCTTCTTACCCTGCTATTGCCCTCTTAGAAGTTATCCCAAATGGAACATCCACCTTCAATGATTAATTTAATCTACTTGGCCATGACAAACTGCTAGCTCTCTGCCTATTTTTGGTCAGTTGAAATAATCCTCTCCTGCTGTGTGCGTGATAATGATTAAAGAATGTGCTAAGGAAGTTTACTTTAGATCCCAGATCTGGTTTTTCTGTTTGTCATTTACTGTAGATGGGAAAAAGAAAAAAGGAAGGCTTGAGGTATAAGTGATGGAATTATAGTGTATTATTGTATTATTTATATTTTCAGAAAAATATATACATACATTACTCTGCATTATTACAAACAAATGTTTTGGATTTCAAATGTAAAAACTGTGTTGCTAAAAAAGAAACAAGAACTTTGGTTTCTTCCAGACCACCTTGAGATAAATGACTTTAAAATGAAAATAGCAAAAACAGAGGCGCTACGCTTGTGAATCAACTGGGGTATCCTGCACAACTTACTGCCCAAGACAGGTCAGGACAAAGGCATGGTAGCTAGCTTGTTTCAGTGTTCTTTTCAGATATTCATCTGACACAATGTGTACTTAAAAATTCAGCATCATCCATAACTTTTTAGGAGACATAAGCAGTTTAAGGTCAACGTTGAAATTCTAAATAAAGTTTGTCAACCTATTGTTGAGAGTCTAATGTTGGGTTCAGTCATGTTAGTGCAATAAACACAATTTCTGGAGAGGTAAACCAGAGAAGAAAAGGCACTAGATATGAACTCCCAAGATGCTACAGTGGGATGCAAAAGTTTGGGCAACCTTGTTAATAGTCATTATTTTCCTGTAAAAATTGTTGGTTGTTACGATAAAAAATGTCAGTTAAATATATCATATAGGAGACACACACAATGATATTTGAGAAGTGAAATGAAGTTTATTGGATTTACAGAAAGTGTGCAATAATTGTTCAAACAAAATCAAGCAGGTGCATATTCGGGCACCACAAAAAAGAAATGAAATCAATATTTAGTAGATCCGCCTTTTGCAGAAATTACAACCTCTAAACGCTACCTGTAGGTTCCAATGAGAGTCTGGATTGTGGTTGAAGGTATTTTGGACCATTCCTCTTTACAAAACATCTCTAGTTCATTCAGGTTTGATGGCTTCCGAGCATGGACAGCTCTCTTTAACTCACACCACAGATTTTCAATTATATTCAGGTCTGGGGACTGAGATGGCCATTCCAGAACATTGTACTTGTTCCTCTGCATGAATGCCTTAGTGGATTTTGAGCAGTGTTTCGGGTCGTTGTCTTGTTGAAAGATCCAGCCCGGCGCAGCTTCAGCTTTGTCACTGATTCCTGGACATTGGTCTCCAGAATCTGCTGATACTGAGTGGAATCCATGCGTCCCTCAGCTTTGACAAGATTCCCAGTCCCTGCACTGGCCACACAGCCCCACAGCATGATGGAACCACCACCATATTTTACTGTAGGTAGCAGGTGTTTTTCTTGGAATGCTGTGTTCTTTTTCCTCCATGCATAACGCCCCTTGTTATGCCCAAATAACTCAATTTTAGTTTCATCAGTCCACAGCACTTTATTCCAAAATGAAGCTGGCTTGTCCAAATGTGGTTGAGCAGACCTCAAGTGGCTCTGTTTGTGCTGTGGGCGGAGAAAAGGCTTCCTCTGCATCACTTTAGCATACAGCATCTCCTTGTGTAAAGTGCGCCGAATGGTTGAACGATGCACAGTGACTCCATCTGCTGCAAGATGATGTTGTAGGTCTTTGGTGCTGGTCTGTGGGTTGACTCTGACTGTTCTCACCATTTGTCGCTTCTCTCTTTTCGAAATCTTTCTTGGTCTGCCACTTCGAGCCTTAGCTTGAACTGAGCCTGTGGTCTTTCATTTCCTCAATATGTTCCTAACTGTGGAAACAGACAGCTTAAATCTCTGGGACAGCTTTCTGTCTCCAACCCCTAAACCATGATGGTAAACAATCTTTGTCTTCAGGTCATTTGAGAGTTGTTTTGTGACCCCCATGTTGTTACTCTTCAGAGAAAATTAAAGGAGGAGGGAAACTTACAATTGACCCCCTTAAATACCCTTTCTCATTATAGGATTCACCTGTGTATGTAGGTCAGGGGTCACTGAGCTTACCAAGCCAATTTGAGTTCCAATAATTAGTTCTAAAAGTTTTGGAATCAATAAAATGACAACGGTGCCCAAATGTATGCACCTTCCTGATTTTGTTTGAACAATTATTGCACACTTTCTGTAAATCCAATAAACTTCATTTCACTTCTCAAATATCACTGTGCGTGTCTCCTATATGATATATTTAACTGACATTTTTTATCGTAATAACCAACGATTTATACAGGAAAATAATGACTATTAACAAGGTTGCCCAAACTTTTGCATCCCACTGTATACTGAAATGGTATGATGAATGGTACAGATGACACAGCTCATCCTCCTCAAAAATCGTTTGAACCACTGCCCTTAAACTGCAGGTTTTGAGTCCACTGGGTTCAACATTTTGATTTTAAAAAGGTCTTTTATTCCCACAGCTACTGCACATTTAAAGAGCATTATGAGACACTTGGTGCCCTAATTTCAAACAGTAGATCCTGATTTCTCTTTCTCTAGATGAAACAGCTTTTGTCTTCTATTGATATTTTACAGTGTTTGGTGCATGTATGTGTTTTTTTAGTTAAAGCATGCACTTAAGGCTTAAAGGCTTTATTTATTTTAAAGGCAATAAAACTGCAAAGAGTTTAGTCCAATTCTTAAACGCTACAGAGTCGTGCAGGAGTTGTCTTCTAATCAAAATTTTCTCTATTTCCAGGAATCTTTCTCGTGTGTCCATTTTGAACTGGTTGTGATATGAGTCACAGTTGTTAGTTAGTTATCTTCTATCAGGATTAACTAACAAAAAGAGAATTTGTCAGGCAAACAACCAAAGGAAGGATTTTTATAAGGGGCATACCAAAACCTGCAAGGAAATATGCTTCAATACTAAAACTTTAATTTGTACCACTGAATATTAATTAAAGTAATTGATGTCAATTATGTTATGTGATATATTAAAATATATCTATATAAAAAATAATAATGGCTACACTTTTTAGATAAAAATTTCAGATGCACATTTTAGCTACACACACAAGAAACAAATGTTCTAAAAAAAAAATCACAGATTCAGTTTTACAATATATTACAAAAGACCTATGTTGCTCTTCAGATTACTCATAAATCAATACAAGGCATTAACATTAAAGGCTTAATTTCTGCTATTCTGGATCCAGGTAGAAACAGCATGATACTGCTACAAGAAAATGGAAGCTCACAGCTATCTGAAATATGAGATCAAATGAGAAGTATGACTCCCTACTGGACCGGAGAACTCTCCAAACGTACTACTGTTTCTAATTATACTATGCACAATGGCCTGTGGATAAGAAGAAACTACTTACTTATTACTGTTTGAATTTGGGATAATTTGAAACATTTTAAAAAGTCTCTCCGTGCCTCCCATTGCTGATTTGTTTTATTTAGAGTTATTTTTTCAATATGTGGAATCAATGAAAATGTGATGTAGTTTTTATGTACCTAAACTTAGTTTACCTCTTGGTGCACCACTGTTTTTTTTTTTTTCATTTTTTTAAGGGTTTCATCATATTGTTTAACTTTGTGTGTAACTTCCATTTCTGTTGCTACCACATTACGACTCGAATTTGCAGTGTGTGATGTCACTGTAGTGATGGTCAGCACTTCTTGATTGTCTAAGATTCAAGATTTATCAACATAAAATTCACCAGTGATGTGTGTGAAATACCTAAAGGGTTAGAAATTCTTGAATGTCTCCTTGACTTTTTGATTTCTCCATTGTTGTATGTTGACTTCGAGTAACAAATCTTGATAGTATTAACAATTTCAATTTTGTTTAAGTTCATCCTTTGGTCCACCTTATAATATTCCCGTCCCTATTTCTCTATTAGGAAGAACATAAATCCATTAGATACTGTTCTACAATACACACTTAGAATTTCTAAGTTCAAGTCATTGCTTGTGGCTACTTACCACACAGACATGGCAGCCAACAAAGTCACAATTTTCCTTGATTTAAAACTACAAACCAAACAATTCAGATGTGATTAAGGTGCACATTGCCACCTTTAATTTAAGGGCATTTTCATACATTTTGGACACACCAGGTAGACACGACAACACTTTTTTTACATGATCCCCCCCATCTCAGGGCACCATAATGTTTGGAACATAGCAATGGCAGCCATATTAAAGCAGTTATATTTAGTACTTTGTTGAATAATCTTTGCATGCAATGACTGCTTGAAATCTGTGATTCATAGACATCACCAGGTGCTAAGTATGTTCTCTGGTGATGCTCCACTGAACCTTTAATGCAGCTATTTTTCAGGTTTTGTCCCCTTAAATTTTCTCACAAGCATATGGAAGACATGCTCAATTGGATTTAAATCGGGTGACTGACTTGGCCATTCAAGAATTTTCCATTTATTAGCTTTAAAAAACTCTTGTGTTGCCTTAGAAATATGTTTGGAATCACAATCTAGTTGGTGGATGAAGCAGCATCCAATGAGTTTGGAGACATTTACTGAAACGTGAGCAGAAAAGAGGTTTCTGTACACCTCAGAATTCATTGTGCACCTGCTATCAGTAGTTACATCATCAATAAAGATAAGTGTGGCAGTACCTGTGACAGCCATACATGCCCAAGCCATAACACCTCACCACTATGTTTAACAGATTAGGTGGTAGGCTTTCATCTTGGGCAGTTACTTTTTGTCTCCACACTTTGCTCTTGCCATCACTGTGATGCAAGTTCATCTTTGTCTCGTTTGTCCACAAGACCTTTTTCCAGAATTCTACAGCCTCTTTTAAGTACTTTTTTACAAACTGTAATCTTGCCATCTTGTTTTTGTTGTTAACTAGTGGTTTGTATCTTGCAGCATGGCCTCTGTATTTCTCTTCATGAAGTCTTCTGGCGGATAGTAGTCTCTGACACATCCACATTTGCCTCCTGAAGACTATTTCTGGTCTGTTGGACAGGCGTTTAGGGTTTTTTCTTTACCATATTAAAGATTCTTCTGTCATCAGCAGTGGAGGTCTTCCTTGCATTACCAGTTCCTGTGCGATTACAGAGCTCACCAGTGCATTCTTTCTTCTTAATGATATTCCAGACAGTTGAATTAAGTAATCCTAGTGTTTTACTGATGTCTCTAATGTTTTTTTTCTTGTTTTTCATCCTCATAATGGCTTCTTTGACTTTCATTGGAACAGCTCTTGTTCTCATTTTGAACAATGGCAATTACAGACTCCGAAGGGTAGAAGCAACCTCTAGGTATTTTATATCTGCAATAATGAAGTAAAGAAACACAACCGAGGAATCACAAACACCTGTGACACCAATTGTCCCAAACACTATGGTGCCGTGAAATGGGGATCATGTATAAAAAGTGTTGCATTTTCTATATGGTCTGACTTTAATGTATGAAAATACCCTTACATTAAAGCTGCAATACATTTAATCACATCTGAATTGTTTGATTTGTAATTTTAAACTGTGGGGCAGAGTGGTAAATCAAGGAAAAAAATGTGATTTTGTCCCAAATATTATGGAGGGCACACTATGTCCTATCTGGATCTAAATCTCTATATATATATATAAAATCCAACTTCTGTCTGTCTGTCTGTCTGACTGCTTTTCACAAGAGAACTACTTAATGGATTTAGATCGGGTTTTTTCTATAATTTACTTGAACATTCCGGTTGATTTTGTGACTTCTGTCATTGTGCTAAGTATCATACTTCACTTGTAGGAGCGACTTATTTATGCTAATCCGAGACAGAGGCTGTGGGCCACCGAGGAGAGGGAGAAGCGTGATGTCAAGAGAGGAGAGCTGAGCCGGGCCCTCCTCACTCACGTGCCAGCCTTTGTTCGAGTTGGTCTGCCTCTGGCCACATTTTGGA
This sequence comes from Polypterus senegalus, assembly GCF_016835505.1. Lineage (NCBI taxonomy): Eukaryota > Metazoa > Chordata > Cladistia > Polypteriformes > Polypteridae > Polypterus > Polypterus senegalus. The sequence continues at coordinate 84,596,608 of NC_053167.1, read as the reverse complement.
GCGTATCTTGCCTTTGCTTTTCTAGTGATACCTGTTTGTTTATTGATTTTTAAAGTTTTGTCCTGTCTCACTACTACTTGGGTGGAGCCGCGGGGGATAGCTATTACTGTATATGATAAAACAGCTGTAAGAAGAAAGTGTTATTTCTCTTTCCAAGTAAGCTGATTACAAGAAACAGTAGGATATTTCATGGTGCAAATATCTGACCAGAAAATGGACACAACTCATTAAACCACCAGATGTCTCAGGGGTTTTGTAAGACAGTCTTCTACCTACCAATCAGTATTTTGTAAATTCTTCTCTCAGGATCGCTTACTCTAAGACCTTCAACTTATTTATTTCTCTTTTTGATTATTGTAAACACATTCTCAAAGATATTTTTGCAAGTTTCCAAATATTTTTCTGGTTTTCAAAAACCTGCAGTATTACAATCTAAGTTGCCTTCCGGTTGCAGTTCAGCAATTTCTGTGCTTGCTGACTTTTACATTTCAACTCATCACTCTGTGCACAGGCTTGCTAGTGGTGTATTTCAAACCATTTCAGCCAGGTCATCCAAGCAAATCCCTTTTTAAAGTTGCCTTATGTTAAAGATTTATAGTGATAGAAGACACCATTTAATTTTTATTCTGCATTTTGTAAGAATCTAATCATAATATTGTAATGAACACCAACACAACACACAGAACCACCATACAAAATGATAGGTGCAGATCTTAAATACATGGGATTGTAATCCAAGCTCATTCCATCCTCTTGGGAACTTTTTCATACCAGTTCTCTTCACTTTTTTCTACCACTTGACCCTTGGACTAACATCCTAGTCACAGCCGTCCTCCCATTGTGCTATCCATCTACTTGAAAAGGCCTTCCAGAGAGTTGCAGAGAGGCTTTCCATTTCTCTCCAGAGCTGTCACTGTCATCCCAGATAGCTAGCTCCAGATGCTCAGTAAATGCTTCATCTGCTGGCCGCTGCACTTACCATCCCAGATAGCTAGTCTTATCAAGTGCTTTGTCTGTTGCCTACTACATGATGAACTGACCAATAGACTGAAACTAAGAAAAAATGTGTCTACAGTAATGGATTCCAAATTAGCTCAAAATCCTGTATGCAGCTTCAGTGCTTCAAAAAACCTCAATCACTGAACAACTGCTAAACTTTACTGTAACATTAACCCTTTCCATTAGCATTCCCTTATATAGGACACCAACAATGTAAGCCATACTGAGTCTGGATTTATTTTGAATCTAACCTTGTTATATTACAGAAATCCTGAACTTTTAAACCCCTCCTTTTAAAAATGACATCACCAGACAAAAGCAAAGAAAAGAATACAGTTTAATTCCAAAAGCCAGAATTAGAAAAGTTAAAGAGGTCCTATAGAGCAAAACACAAACAAATGCACTTGAAACAGAAACAAAAAAAGATTAAAATGCAAACAAAAAGTGAAAGTCCAATGAAAAAAATGAAAATGAAGATGAAAAACTTGAAAATGTTGCAGAAATGACGTTCTGGTTTGACAATCTTGTATCACTCACATCAGACTCTCTTTCTCTCTATTGCTGTTTTTCTCTCTTTTTGATTGCTAATGAAAAACTAAACCTCAATTTCTCATCTAAGAAGCAGTCACTAGAAACCATTATAATACTTTGTGCTTTTCCTCTCAAGTTTTCTGCACACATATCAGATTTTTTGTAGTAAAATACAATCTCATCATGATATCAATGCCTTTTTTGTCTCCAACTTAACTTACACTTATGCAAACAGAATAACTAAAGTGAATAAGGCACAATGGGGCTAAAAAGAGATTGAAAAGTTATTTTTGGTTTAGGTAGCTCTCTATTTAATGACTCAATAACTTGTAGTGGGAAAATCAAACCTAATAAAACTAAATCAATTCATATCTGCCACTGGCAGGAGCACCGGTTTATAATCATGGGCAGTTGACGAAAACATAACCAAGATGTAATTGAGATGTATGATGACTTGAAAGAAAGGAAACAATTGCGATAGAGACATTTATGACTTGTACAAATATTTTGTAGGAAAGGCATGCCGGCTCCACTGCAAGATGAGCTGGTGAAACTAGATCAGTTGCATAGGGGAATTAAAAACAGTATTTATATCTGTGTCAATGCATATCTGATAATCTACAAAAAGAAACTTATTAGTTTGGTCAGTAAGAAATAAGGGATCAAAAGGCATGGAGGCATAAACTGTAACCAAGGCCATATCACTTACTTACAGTTCCTCTGCCACAGTGGAAAAGCAGCCAGCCTTATCTGCCTAGTGTGAGGAATTCCAAAAAACTATTTTCTAATATGTGTGAGCAGTTATTAATGCAGCTTAACACAGCATGAGGTTTCACATGTACAGTATCTTCTGCAAGAAAGCCTCATGTTTTTCTTAATTCAGGGGATGTCAGATGCTTGAATAAACTGATCGGGAAGGTGAGCCTCCCCTCATTGTTGGACTGATCTTAGACTAAAAAGAGACTGAAACAGAAAAGAGGATGATGGCAAAATTGCAGGATTTGTTAGTTGGGAGTAATTTAAGGAAGTAGCAAATTCTACATTGATGTACTAAGGTGTACTGCTTTTTTCTCTTTCTTTGATTTTGTCTGTTTTCATTACATGGTATGAGGTTTCCTCCCATTGTTCCTGCCTTCACTTTCACCAGTTATAAAAGACATGCTGTCAGAAAATGCATCTGAATCTCCCCAATTATTATTTTATTCAAACTCCATTTGACAAAGAAGCGGAAGTCGTATAATCTCAATGCAATTAATGATAACCTGCCAATTTTTTGGCTTACATGAACACCGATAATTTAGTAGTTTCTTTATGTCTTTTTCAAAACAGAAATAAACATGAAATGTGTTATTGCCTCATATTGTAATAACAAAATCTGACACAGTGTCTGCTATGAAGTGAGTAGATTTTGAATATTAAGGGCTAACAGTTGATAGCAGGGATGAAGAATTCCTTTACAAAAAATATTCTGTTATTGCAGCCTGAGTACTTATTGTGGTATATACTGTATGAAGACACTATAATAATCTGACTTCAGTTCTTTTACTAAACTCCCAGAAATCTTGTTGGGTCTTTGCAAATACCTGAATTTTTCTAATAGTCTCATTTTAAAAACACACAGTGGAAGACCAACAAAAAATGATATGCTGCCAAGAATGGATGGTCACTCTATGCTTGTTACAGTGCAGCTATTTGAAAAAGTTGGTAAAATATATACATATTTTTTATATTGGTTCTGTTGCAGTTTAAGGATCTTGGTCTTTTCTTACACATTGGAATATATTATCTAAATAGCCCTGGCAATGTTATAATATATAATTTTGAGTCTGCAATGCAGTGTCAAATGACAGCATACAAGCTACAGCATGTTATCTTCACTGAAATACACCTTTAAAATATGAATTTTAATTAAAGTACCATGCTAAGACTATTACAGCAGGCATGGACTGGATGAAATATTGGTTATGGGCATTTGTTTAAACTGACTAACCAGCATCAGGCAGACATCAACTATTCTTATAAGCCTGTCTTCAATGCATGTGCAGATAACATTTCCTTCTTCCTTGTAAGGAATGCATACTGACCTAAAACCATAGGCCATGCTGATGCTGCACGTTATTGAACTTTGACCAGAACTTAAGACTGTGTGCAAGTCTAAGACATGGACAAAGTTCGGTCTTAATCCTCACTAAACTTTTATTCACCGATGCCTGCTGATGTCAGCTCCTCTCTAAATATGCACGAAAGTTGGCATCTTTGTTAAAAAAAAACATGAATCAGCTGAGATGTAGAATTTAGCATCAGTGCACTAGAGAAAATAAAATGGTCTTGTCTTATATATAATTGTCTTGTTTAACACTAGATAATAACACAGTGTTCCTAAACGTTTTCATTATGGTCATTGCCTAATAATTTTTTGTTAATTTGAGTGTTCTGATGAGCTGTCCATGCATCATAAGAAGTTGTAGTAAACAGGCTGCTGAGCTGATCACTTCTGTACTCTGAGCCCGCCAGAGCCCCTTGCTCATAAATTGCTTATTTTTTAAACATTGCTGCCCTTTGTTGGAGCAATTAATATTTTGTTCCCTTTTCTAGCGCACGACTTTTCTATCTTTAATTGACTTTTTATCTGTGTCTCCTCTCATTGCTGCCATGTGCTTTCATCTTCTTTGCTTGATAGTAGAATTGTGTGATTGGTACAGCAGCATGGGTCCTTCATATCATCTCTTTCTTTCTTTTGCATGTGTGCCGTCACTTATTTGTTTGCTTATTAGGTCTCAGAGTTTGTGGCCCAACAGCAAGGCCCCCAGAAAGAGTCCATCTGTGCATTACAGTGTTTTTCTTTTTTTCCATCAACATTTCATACAAATGTTTAAAAAAAGCTCCCTGACTGTGAATGGGCACAGTGATTGTACTGTGGATTTAAACAAGTAATCACAATTTACTTTAAACAATTAGCTAGATCTATACATTTATCACACTGAATAAACCATTTCCAAGTTTTATTGACAATTGTCCTTGCTTAAGCTCCCCAGGGACCTTTTATATGCAAGGTGTATTTAAAACACACTGTCTATACTGCCATTACTACGGAGACCTTTGACATTTTTAAGAAAATAAGGACAGTTGTTTACCAAAAGTTATCTTATAAAGGAAAAGTCCAATTAGTTTTAATTAGGATGGGAAACACAAGTCTTTTATTGCCCAGAACTTTTTTTTACTAGTTTCTTGAATTGCCTGTCATCAGTAAGGTGTGATTCTTCAAAGCCATTCTTCAATGGACAAGTGTGTCATAAAACACAGTATGTATATACATTGGTACAAAATTGGCTAAAACAGAATTAGTAACAGGTCATTGTGCTAAAAGTGGAGTCCCTAGATGATCAATGATAGAGTTGTTGCTCTTTTTAATTTGTAGAAATGATCCACATGAAAATGTAACTACAAAGACGGTTAAGTTCGCAAAAAACATTAATCTAGTTGGAATGTTGAATAATTTGGAGTTAGTAGCAAGATCATCACATTCAGACCTGGAAAGAATGGAGATTTGGAAAGATACAATAAGTGGCATATACAATTCAATGTAAATAAATGTAAGGTTTACTCAAGGAAAGTAAAAATATTGCAAATCATTCCATCAGTCTGAAACTTCATGCCTTGAGAAGGACTTGTGAAAACTGCTGGATAAGTCACTGTCCACAGCCAGAGAGTGTACAGAATTGATTAAGAGGCCTAATGTGTTGAGTACAATTAATGGAGGTTATCCTTAATCTTAGGTTCTTCAGAATGTTCAGACCCTTGATCAATTCTTTGGTTTTAATGAATAATAAATCCTATACTGAAATTTTGTTCTCTGAGATATTTATGTTTAAAAGCATTCAAACTAAAATTGGTTGTAGAAAAGAATCTAAAGAATACATAAAAGGAAACCTTTTATTTGCATAAATAATCTAAGTAAATACTGTGTTGTTACAGAGGTGAAGTAAATCACATAACACGGACACAGAGGCCCTATAATTAGACTCCACTGGTGAATCATTAAAATACAGTAAATCTTCACTGTTTGTGGATTCTATTCCTGTAGATTTGATTATTTGTTTTTATACAATATGATACCCATTTCGTAACATCCTCCACGTTTGGGGTTGTATTTGTGGCCATGCATAGCAGAAAAAAAAATTGAGAGACCTATGAGAGACACAGAAGATTGAGCAACAGCAAGTTTGTGATGCCCGTAGATGTCCAAGGTTGCATGCATAATACATTAATGGATCGTCCTGGATCTACCAATCTATGTGTCTACCTAGTGCTGACAGCATGGGTAAGCTAATGAATCCCATCTGTGATGAAGACCACGACCTGCAATTGTTCCGCACAGATGAGGAATTCCCAGTAAGTACGAGTGGTAAGCTTGAACTGATCAAGTCTCAATGGCAATATAGAGCAGCATATGATTCCATGTACAGTAGAGTGATTATTTTTAAAAGTAAATTTGGGCAGAAGGCCAAAGATTTCCTTCCAAACTGTTAGATAGTAGTGCATAGTTACTGAGAGAAAGAAGCCAGAGCTGTCCCCTTTTTACTGTATAAGCTCAGCGACCTGGTAATTTAATAGCACCAAAAGTTCAAAGTGCAGGGGACACAGGAGCCACCAAAGGGGAATGTGATGAGGTGGCCTTGAGACTTATTAAACCCATCCATGACCATGGAGGTGATTTCTGCTCAACAGGAAGTGACTCTGGTGTAAGTTTTTTTTTTTATTATTTTATTGATTTTATTAAAATCAAATAACTTTCCATACACATAACTCAAGTTTTACAAAAAAAAAGGTTCAAACAAATCAACCCCACCCCTGAGAAAGAGAGCTAGGCCAGCAATGTAAAATTTTATGTTAATAAAGATAAGTGAATAGATAAATTAATAAATGAAAAAGATAAATGGAGTAAAACAGGGGGAGAGAACCTGCTTCCTCAATTTAACCCCTTGTTGCCTGAATTTATTTTCAATTGTATAAAAAATTAATAATTTGTGTTTTTGCTGTCAAATAGGTGCTAAATTAAGTGGAGATTGTTAATTTGAATGTAGCACATATATTAGATATAAATTTAGGTATGATGCAAATTAGCGACATTAGGCATAATTGGGAATAATAGTAATTAAACAAATTTTCCACTCTTAGGTATGTAGATTATTTTATTGATGCTGTTATTGATCAGTTCCTCCAGTCAACAATCCAAATTACAAACATTTTCCAAAAATCAGTAGAATGTCATGAAATTAACAAAAAGTCACATGAGGAGAAACAGTCTTACTCATGGAATTCTCTAAAGCAGTTGTTGTTCTTGTTGAGGCACAGGTGAACATTGCACTTTGAACATTTTATTACAGTCTGGCCCTTACAATTTGGGCGTTTGCAGCATTGCCGTCCACTTTCAACCACTGGCCAGTGACCCACAGCATCTGAACGGACTTCCATTGTTGGAATAGCCTTAGCTGGACCTCGATGTTTTATTCTTTTCAAAATCCCTTTCAACATCAGATGAAGGCCACACCCTCTTCTTCCTTGACATAGCCTTGCCTTGCATGCAGAGTGCCTGTGCAATTGATGTTCTAAAAGCAAGCAAATCCTTCTGCTTCTTTCTTGGAACATCCAGTGAATCTCAATCACGTCGATACAACAACCAGCTGTTTACAATGGCCATATCAACAAAATGAAAAAAGAACCTATGATAGTACTTTTTTCACCTTATGTGGATGCAATAATATGCAATTAGTGCATCAAGAGCATCAACGCCACCCATGAACTTGTTGTACAGGCTGATGATGTTTGGACATTCTATCGACACTTTTTCGACTTTCTATCCCATCTTTCTACATTAGAAACAGGCTGGAAACTGGCAAAAGTGCTGGCAACAATCACCCCTGTATTTTCAAACCATTTTACTGCTCTTATTTCTACATTGACTACAGCAACCTTTTTCTCTTCAAATGTCCCTCTTCCCTTCTTCTTCATATCGGTGTCTACGCTGAAATTGCACCCTTGCAGGCGACTTTACTGCACAGTCCCAAGGGCTGGCATCCCCTTGTTTGCAAGGGCAACAAACAAGTCCAAGGAAGAAAACCAGTTGTCAAAATACAGTAAGTGATTGAGAGCACCACGAATAACTTGTGCAAGCTTTAGCACAATGTTTCCACTTGCACCAATGTTAGGTTCTCCAGGCACAGGATCTATTTTCCCTGCAAATATATCAAATGAATGCACCAGTCCTTTTGTGTCACAAAGCACAAAGATTTTGTATCCCCATTTGTATGGCTTCTTGGGGATATATTGCTTTAGACTAGATCTACCTTTGAATGGCACCATTTGCTCATCAATAGACAACATTTGATCTTGTGGGAGACCCTGAAATTTTGGGAGAAGTGAATCAATAATTGGCCTGATTTTGAAAAGCTTATCGTAATTTCCATCATTGTTGGCTGGCATGTTGCTGTTGTCATTGAAATGAATGATTTTTTTAATTTGTTCCCATCTGTCTCTGGATATCACATCAGCCACCTGTGCTACTCGACATTCACTGGACCAGTACATTCTTGACCTTGGTAAATGTACAACACTCATGTACACTACAGTACCAATAAACTGCTCCAATTCATTTCAATCCAATTCGAGGGCACTATTTGGATTTTTTGTGTGCAATACAGATTACTTTGTTGTGCAATACTATCCAAAAGATCAGCATCAAAAAAGTCTCGGAAGTACTGAATTGGCAGTCTGATTTCATCAGCATCTGGAAGAGCAGCTTGCCAAATTGGAATGTCTTTTGCAGAATTCTGTTGTTGCACCGTCTTCCACACTACCTTTTGCTGTGTTCTCCTTGCAGTAGCAGCTGGTCGCCTTCTTGCACTAGTAGCACTGGTGCTAGCAGGTGCTTCATGATTGCTGTCAGAGTCTTCATCACTGCTGCTTTCTTTGTCAGTACTCTCATTACTGCTGCTTTCATCTTCAGAAACATCACCTTGTGATAATGGTGTAGATATGTAGTCTTCATCGCTCTCCTCACTGTCACTGAGACAGCTGTCATCACTTTCAACTGGTGGAACCCTGATTTGAAGTCCACCAGCTTGCTTTCCATAGAAAGTTGATGTGTTCATTTCATTCTGCCTCAAAATAAACGGCAGAAATCACATTTATATCTCAGTATGCTATTTTTACATTAATTTAAGAAATAAACTAGGATCAAAATGCAAAGCATTTGAAATCTATGCACAGGAATTTGAATTTCTTTGATATTGCACCTAAATACAATTATTTTTCATATGCAGCCATTATTGCCGAATGTAGCGAAAAAGTGACATAGCGAAAACGGCGTCTAACTTCCGAAATTTTCGTCACATGTAGTCTATTCTGAAATATCAGCAATAGAAGACAACTATAAGCTTATATGTATTTTTATCTTAGCGCAATTTACCTCAGATATGGAGAATTTCGCGAAGTGAGCAGCCAAAATCGTGCATGGAAACGCCAACACCTCGCTTCAATCAGGTGGTTGTAGTTTCCACTAAGACTGCTAGATGGGAGCAGAAGCACTTTCAATTCAATCCTTGGAACATATCGAATACGCAGCAACCGGCATTAGTGGGATACGCATGCCACCTTGGCTGCATTCAGCCTGCAAGCGGTTTGATGCGAATTCGCGACAATCGTCTGCAAGGGGTTAAATGCTTATTCTAAAATGTTATCGATTAGATCCTGCCAGGTTCTGAAAATGTTTTGTATAGATCCTCTAAGTGTGAATTTGATTTTTTCCAGTTTTCAATAGTATATAACATCAGTTACCCACTGACTTAAAAGAGGAGAGTTAGGATTCTACCAGTTTAGCAAAATAAGTCTGCGTGCCAATAGTATAGTAAAGGCAATCACAAGCCTATTTGGAAGAACACCAAACACAGCTGTTAATGGATTAGGAGGGATTGCGACACCAAGGCTGTCTGAAAGGAGATTTTGGTCCACAATGATGTTAATTTGGTGTGAGTTTTAAAGCTACCTCACTGCAGGTTGAATCTAGAAACAAAAGGTCCAGATTGAAATTAAATCAAAATGCAAGGTGAAAAAGGGAGTGCTTTATAGTACCTGAGAGAAGAAGAAGTCTGCGAACACCTGCAGAGGAAGACATAGAGAAAGTGGCCACTCTGTTAAGTTCTCTGTTTTCTTTATTATATAAAAAACACACACACATTGTCTAATTTGCTTCCTTGACACACGTCCTGGGTTTAGAGCAGGGGTCTTCAGAGTCAGTCCCAGATAGAAAATTGCTTGTTCCTTTGTAATTAGCATCTTCCTGCTAATAAGGACTAATTAAATGCACTGAATGGAGCTGTTTAAGACTAAAATAAGCAATTAAGGGTGGGGAATCTTAACATGCAAGACAACTAAAATGTAGCAGAAAAAATGTCACTTGAGTAATAAGTGCTTCAACAGGAATAATAGATTTCTCATTAAGAAATATTATATGTAAATAATGTGATGTGTAAGATCCTGACACAATAATAATATCTGAAAAATATCAGAAGCTAAAAACATTAAATAAAAACAGCCAGAGTCCTAGGTTTGTTCCATACTTTTTTTAAATTAGACACATCCATGACATACCCATAGCTAAATTGCCATGTAGTACCCTTCTGTACAGTTCTGAATCTATTCACATTGAAACTAATCTGATTGAAAGTGTTTTTCTTTACACACTGGAAATGTCAGGTAAGATAAGGCCAAAGGACTACCACTACACAGCTCGTCTGGATTATATCCCACAGAACAGTGGCACCCAGCATGGATAACAGAATTATTTTCTATAGTTTTTAAAGTGCCAATTATGGTACAGAGGGAGATGTATAATCTTTTACTTAAAACCTGCAATACTGAGATCACAATTGCTAGTATTTCATTAAACTCTGCTGTTTACAAATTAAAGTGTGGTACCGAGTGGCAGAGAGCACCTTTGATTCCTAGAAGATGAGCTTGAGGTGTTTGCAGAAAGCCTTTCTTTCTTACATACGGCCAATACCACATAGAGGTGCTCTTGATAAGTCAGCAGGATTTACATTTTATGTTTTGTTATGCTTTTGTAATAAAAAAAAATATTAATTCAGCATAAAATGCACTCTATTTTCTGATATGAAATTATTGTTGCAGTAGATGGGTTTGCTGTTCACATTTTCCTTGAGGTTTGATCTGATGATGTTCTAAATAGGATTACTTTCTTTGTACACGCTTGTCTTTCAAAGTAATATTTAAATGCCAGGCAGGCACCTGAAGTGACCCACAACAATTCCTACCATCCATCTCAACAGCTAAATGCATGAATCATAACCACTGTCATTTTTATAGGAGCTCCCCTACCCATCCCACTCCATTATTTTATTTTTATTACATAGCTATTATTTTGACAGTCTCTGGCAGTTCAAAATTTCTCTAAAACAAATGAGACAGAGAACACCTGCTGTTTTTTATATGTACTGTCCTTTAGAAGTATATTACATTGAAAAACTCTAACAATTGTAAAATGTATAAGTATCTTTCAAAGTATTCCATTATTATGAAGGCAATTAAAGCAAATGTTAAGTTTGGTGTCCAAAAAGGTCTTTCATAAACTAATCAAGAAACATCTGGAAAAGTTCACCTAGCACTCAAAGGTTCCATAAAATTCACGTGCCACACTGATATGCACTTTCATATGATGATCCAAGTTTTTATTTAAGTATCATTAGTTTTAAGAACATACTGCCTTTGTCTACTAGGAGGCATTGAGTCTCCAACCTTCAACTGTTCTCTCATATATATAAACATAAACTGTTCATTTAAAGACTGCATTATTTCTTTTGTTGTTATCACTAGCCATTCTTTCTGATTTGTACTTCTGTACCCTTGTGGGCATTGTAGATAGTGTGAATCTCAGCTGTACACAGTGTCAGTCCTCTGCAGTCCGCTCTATTTAACAATAATAAGAGTCAGTGTTATTTTGGCAGGCAGTGAGTGCTGCTTTTGCAAGTGGCTGGACCTGTAAACACGTTTTGTTCCAGTTTGATAATCAGTACATTGCACTCAATATATTTAGTGCTAACAGAAAAGATTAAGTTAGCAATCACCTTTCTCTTCTCCTGTACAACAATACTAACTGGCTTTGTTCCTCTTATAATTCTTTTATTAACCCGGAGCAAAACAAGAATAGTTTGACTTATTTTTAGATTACTTTGAGGTGCAAGCTACTTAAAACATTTTAACTACACAAACCACACAGTGATTATGATTTGGGCAAATATTTTAAATAGTTAAGAAGTTAACATTAATATAATCCATCAACTGAAAAGTCTATGCATCCATTAATTTATTCTGTATAGATGTTTTCCCTGCATTTTAATGTCCTTCTTGAAGCTGTGGCTACTGTAATGTATTGGGCCAACTATTATATGTGACCTTAGCTGTAAGACAACAGTGGTAATCACTGTACCACCGTGCCTTAGACAACAAAAGACACAAATGGAACGATAACCACAAACAAAATACAGCAAATGGCCACAGACTAAGAATAATTAAAATATACATCTATCATTGTGCCCACAGAATTCCAGACTTGGGTCACACATTGTCGTGCCAGGAAGCAGTAGGTTGAGACTGGCTGTTTCCATTGTTTGAAATCGCAGCTCCAGGGGCAGCTAGAACATCTGTTTTGTTTCTGATTTATCTGTGCATGTACTTTGCACTTCCATCAGGAAGAAACACTGTATAAATAGTAATAAATCTTTCATTATTATTATTCCAACAGGGTTTCCTATGTTTTTGGAGAAGGGGTGGGGGCTTCTTTAGACTCCTAATTATGCATGCAAATTATCTATTTGGTGCTGAGGGAGCACACAGGGATCAGTGTTATATATCCGGTGAATGTTCTCATAACATTCTCACTATAGTCAACTAATGTAGATATGCATGAGCAAATCACGCAGGGGATCTTGCACAATGCATGCTTGAAAGTTCTGCATAAAGCTGGTGCTGCTCTTTGATCTCCTTCCCATGGGATCACCACCTATGGGAGGGGCCAAGGAGGTCGGGTGCAGTGTGAGTTGAGTGGTGGCCGAAGGCGGGGACCTTGGCGGTCCGATCCTCGGCTACAGAAGCTGGCTCTTGGGACGTGGAATGTCACCTCTCTGAAGGGGAAGGAGCCTGAGCTGTTATGCAAGGTTGAGAGGTTCCGGCTAGATATACTGTAGTATATACTTCTCACCTCGACCCACAGCTTGGACTCTGGAACCAATCTCCTTGAGAGGGGCTGGACTCTCTACCACTCTGGAGTTGCCCCCGGTGAGAGAAGCAATTATTCAGTAAGCTTTACACTGCTGTTACCTCTGTCTCCATCCATTCATCTATTTTTCAACCCACTATTTCAATTCTAGATTTTGAAGAGTAGGTCCCTATCCTAGAAGCACTGGGTATAGGTGTGAACCAAACCTAAACATGTATGATAGTGAATCTAATGGCGCTGACACATACTGCTGGTTTATCTGCACACACTGACAACATTACAGTTCCCTTAAATATGTGTGTATTTAAATTTATTCGTTAAAACATAGACCTAATTTATATTCCTTATAGTGAGAAAAAATAACCATTTTTTACAGTATCTGGCAAGCATAACAAAAAACAGTGATCATGTCAACACCACATTCTGCTGTGATCGCTATTCTGTAACCAGAAAGACTGGTTTTCACACAACAGCTGAGGCTATAAAGCCTTTAGCAAAAGTCATATGTATTCAGTATTTTTGCAAGGTAATAATCCTAATGAAGCATGTCAAGTCTGTAATAGCAAAGAGTTTATATAACATTTCATTTACTGTTAGATGCATTTTTACACAGTGTATTCTTAAATAGTCTATTTTCATTAAAAACAAAGTAGTAAATGTGCATTTGTGTAAAATATTTCTAAATGATAAGGGTAGATCAGAATGAGATTAACAGTTTTGATAGCATACACAAATAATAACAGATTTTTGTTACTAATTCACATGAGAAATTTTTCAGTCACTATGGTTAAAATTTGTTGTAGTTAGTCTGAACTTCCCAGAAAACATCATGCCATTTTCATGGAGCTATATTATAAAATATGCAAGGTGAGACTCATGGATGATATGTTTAGATGAAAGAATGATCTTGTGTACATTTGTTTCCACACACCGGTTTCCATAAATCATGGCTTGCAGTCCATAGTATAGTCGTGCAGTGAAGAAGCTTAATTACTAAAGATCAGCTTGCTGACTACCAATACCTGTATCCACAAAAATATCCTGGAGGTTAGAAAAGTTTAAACAAAACTATTCATTAGAAGTACAGGATTTTACATGAAAAACATGGCTAAAGACATATACAAAAACATACCTGTCTCTGGATCACATTGGTGCTCACAGGGGTCAAGAAGACGACGGGAACAAAGTTCTGCAACCCATGGACCACTAGCATTCTGCTGGAAGAAGATCAGCACCTGAGCTGGATTTAACCAGTCACTGGCATCCAACTGACTGCCTTGCAGAAGAATAAACCTGCTCCCTAAAAAAATACATGCAAAGTATTAAAAAAGAACAACTGGGGGAGAAAGATGCTGCTTGATGAAATAGCCAAAAATGAAAGGGCTACAATGGTTGGTGAAGCACAGGTCAAAACATTTTTGTGTGAATTTAAAACCAGCACATAATTTGAAATAATACTCATTTGATTTATTACAGCAGGATGTGTATTGCCATTGCTGTGCAATCTTAGTTTAGGTTGTAGAAGGCATAATCAGGAACCAGCTCCAGATGGGACATCAGTAGAATCAGGCACATGTTCTCATGTTACCAGTCAGTTAACCTAAGATGCTGTTTTTTTGCATGAAGAAATAAACTAGAGCACTCTAAGAAGCTTTTCTAGACAATAGCAAAGGTTGGGATTTGAACCTAAAGAACAGTGACTGCCATTTACCCATTGTTCTTTGTGGATGGAATTAGATTTAGCACATGCAGCACACAGATATATACAGATACAAATGTCCATAGTAGTGTGATCTGTTAGTACACTGACACACTACAAGGACTTGGGCTGGATTCTCAGCATGGCCTACTTTATAAATACAGCTTACAGTTCTTGTACAAGTACATTGTTTCCCTTTCTCATTGAAAAACCCAAATAATTAACTGTCAGTCGTATCTTGGTGTGATTATGTATAAGAAGGCTGAATGCTGGAAAGGGCTTGAAGCTTTTAAAATTGGTGGTAGAAAATGGATACATGGATTTTTTATATATAAATGTTGTGGAATGGGACCTGGACACAGACAGGCGGACATCATTTCTGCACCCAACACACTCCTTTATTATATACACTATTTACAACAAACAGTCCTGTGCACAAACCCAGTGCCTCCAGCACCGATCCCCCAAAAGTCCAGGCCTCACAGTCACCAAGTGCCTTTCTAGCCTCCAGTCCTCTCTCCAGCTCCGTCCTTCTTCCACCCGACTTCCGCCTCTGAATGAAGGGAGGCGGCCCCTTATATAGGAACCTGGATGGGCTCCAGCTGCTTCCCGGCAATCCCCGTGTGGCGGAAGTACCGGCTGCGCACCCGGAAACCCTTCGGGTGTCCCTGCTCCTCTTCCCCCCCAGCACTTCCTGGTGTGTCGGAAGTGCTGAGGTCCAGGGTTATTCAGGCACCGGGGCGCCGCCTGGCGGTGGCCACGGGTCCCTACAGGGTTGGGCTTCCAAGCCCTCTACCCTTGGCCTCCAACCCAACCAGGGCGGTCGCCCCCTTGTGATTTCGGTCCTCCTGGGTGTCCCGGCTGGGTTCCACCCCCAGCCGCATGCGACAATGTATTAATACAAATAGGCCCATTAAACATTCCAACTGTAAACTCAAAGTTTCATTGCTTTTTATGTGACATAAACATTTTTGGTTTGGACAAAATTAACCTTTTTTCCAATTGCATTGTGTCCTTTTGCATTACAGTAGAATTCATCCACATAACATGTCATTAAGTCAGAATTGTTTTTTTTTCTTTGTCTTGCTTTAACATTTTACTGAAAGTCAGTTTTAACACACTAGATCAGCATGATTCAACATTTGTCCTGGCATACAGTGGTGTCTGCCACTTTCTGATATAGCAGGGTTCCAAATCTCTAAATGATACTTTGGATTAAAATGATTGTAATAATTGGTTGTAATTATGCAAGCATTTCACAGACCAGCATGGCCAGCACCACTTAGACAGAACAAGTGGGCAAACGGAGAAGCATTTTGTTGACTAAACTGGGTTCAGAGTGTATGAACAAATAAAGAAAGCAACTGAGGTAAACACACCGTTTGCCAAAATTTTTAAATGTTTTCTAAAAGAATACTGCTTTTTTTGAAAAGACATAAGCAGTCATTTAGGATGAAATTTTTCAACAACAAAATCATTAGTTGGCTCAAGCAGCGTGCTGATAGATGGTAACATTATCACGTTAGAGAGTTTTGACTAGTGAGATAGATAATTTTGTATGATTAACTAAATAGAACTTTGGGTCAATTCATATGGCTTCATTCCCTTTGACTGGACAGAAATCCAATTAAACTGGTTTAAGTCAGAATGCAAGTCTTTTATCAACTATCAACCTCATCCAGTGCTTAGTATGGTACAGAACTGACACAGTGGTTAAGTGGATAAGGTTTCCACTTCATAGTTTTAGGAAGCTGGTGTTGTTTCTCAGCCCTGCATGTCATCTTTTAGGATTATTCTGCGTTTCTGTCAGGTCTTCAAGGTTTATCCCAAAGATGTGTAGGTGAGGTTATTGCCAACTTTACATTGGCCTAAATAAATAGGGATAGTAGTTTGCAAAATTGTGCCCTGCAATGAACCATTGTTTACTACTTTTCATATAATGTTTCTGGGATAAATTGAAAAGAAAAGACTAATTCAGAAAAAGGATGGATGGAAATTTTAAACTTTAAATTTAAGTTCAACTACATTGTCATGTGTGCATTGTACAATGAAGTTCTTATTTGCATAAGTCCTTAGGATAGTGACAATGCTACAATACCAACAAAAAGACACACACTCACATTAAAAGAAGTAAATACAGTATATCTATACATATTCATATACCTATTGTCACACACGTTCGATTGGGAGACATCTGAAAGGCCTTAAGAATAGTACTACCATACTAGACCAGGGGGTGTCGAGCTGCAGTAACTCTCACAATCTTCTGCAGACCATCCATGGGAAATCTCGCCAGGTCCCAGCGCCATGGGTGACATCACTTCTTCCCCAAGGTGCCAGTGATGACATCACTTCCGGTTCTGGCGTCATGCATGACGTCACTTCCGGTACAAAGACTACCACTTCTGGTTCCAGTGTCAGTGATGATGTCACTTCCGGTTCAGAAGACAGCAGTTCCGGCCCAATGATGTCACTTCTGGTGCCAGGCTTTAAAGCCGCCAACTTTTCCTATTATATTCAGTTCTATTTTGGACTCAAACCTCAATTAATTTAAACCCATTTACAGCCAAGGCACAATATACGGGTGGCTACCGCAAATTTTTTATATTTTTTATGGTGTGCTTTTTTGACAATATATACATATACATACATGCAAAAAACAGCACAGTGTTTGTCATGATTGACTGTTCAATAGCCTTATGACCTGAACCTAACAGAAATATCCTGAGTATGCAAAGAGCAAATGTAAACCTCTAGTTTACGATCCAAGGTCCCTGAAACCATAAAGACACAGTACTGACCAAGGTGCTTAATGAGCCAGGCAGTAAATAAATAAGTAAATACATACAAACATGCAATTTTCAGGCAAATTTAAAGAAGTATTAAACTTAACTAAATCAGCTATATCATGATGGATAACATGGATCTGAACGAAAATATGTGAGATACACCGAGTTACCAGTATTAGAGTTATACAACACTAGTGGAAGCAGGGCACTTTCTGAATTGCTAAGAGGAATCCCAAAGCAGCAACAAAGTAACAGGTAAAAAGACATGGGACACTTTATTGAATGTATTAAAACAGGAAAGTTAACTTTCTCTGCTTTTAAGAATTCTATTGAATTCTCGTTCTGGTTCATTTCAGTGTATTTTTTATTTTAAAGAACACCTACCATCTGCAATGAGATGCTCAGGCACATGGAGAATGATGCGCACGTTGAGGGGGCAAGATAGGTGAGCAGAAAAGACCAAGCCAATCACACAGCTGACAATGCTGATAAGAGTCAAGGTGGTTTTATTGATTGGACTTCGTGGAGAACCTGAGCAAAGAAGAAGAAAAAAAAAAATTAGCGTAAGTTCAGAAATGACCTCGTGAGAGTTTAAATCACAGCTGATGTACTGTAATCATGGCACCTACTGAGCATGAAAAAATGGTGTCTGCTTGATAGATTGGTTTGGAAGAAAGACAGTTTCATGATCCTGGGTTGCCCTGCTGATCTCAGTTTCAACTTTTCTCAGTGCAGAATGGAGATAAATTTTTATCTCTCAATATCAAGCAATGTATTGCAAAGATAGAATCTTTATACATGTAATAGAAAGAATATGTTGAACATTTTTGCACTTTTTTTAAAAAGTACTTTGAAGGTTTTCTACTTTGATGTAGATGTAAAAAAACCCAATGGAAATGCCAGGTGGACACTGAACTACAGTGAAGGAGTTTAGTTTGGAAAACAAAAACATTAGGATGATCCGATGCTCTTCTTCACAACTACAACTACCTTACGTGCTTTGAATTAAAGATAGATAATGTGAACGCTGGCCCGGGCACAGACAGGCAGACACGTTTGCATCACCCCACACATGTTTATTGTATAGTGCTATATTTACAACAGTGCTCAACAACCCCAAAAGTCCCCAAAGCCCTAGCCACAAAACACAATTTCTTCACTCTTCAGGCCGCCTCCTTGCCTCCTCCAGAGACCTCGTCCTCTGGACTCCCGACTCCAGCCATTATATGAAGGGAGGCGGCCCCTTTTATACAACCCCAGATGTGCTCCGGGTGCCTCCCAGCAATCTTCCACGTGGCGGAAGTGCCAGCTGGGCTGTCCCTGGGCCTCTTCCCCCCAGCACTTCCGGGTGTGGCGGAAGTGCTGAGGTCCAGGGCTCTGCAGGCATTGGGGCGCCCCCTGCCGGTGACCACAGGCCCCTAAAGGGTTGAGCGTCAAAGCTCTGTACCCGTGGCCCCCAAAGGAACCAGGGCGGTCGCCCCCACATGGTCTGGGGAAGGTGTGACCATCCCTCCTCCGGTCCTCCTGGGCGTCCCGGCCAGGTCGCCACCCCAGCCATCTCCGACAATAGATAGTTAGATAGACAGATAGTACAGCAGTTTCATATATATATATATATATATATATATATATATATATATATATATATATATATATATATATATATATATATATATACTAGTAAAATACCAAGCTCAGTGAGAAGTAGTGTGTTTTAGAAAGCAATGAAAAAGAAAAGGAAACATGTCAATGTAATTGTTTTGTCACTGTTGTGAGTGATGAGTGTTGTTGTCATATATATATATATTTACACACACACACAAACATATATATATACATATCTATACATATACACATATATACATACATATATATATCTACATATATACACATACATATACACACACACATAAATACATACATACACACACATATATACACACAAATACATATATATATATATACATACACACACACATATATAAACATATATATACATATACATACATATCTACATATATACACACACAGCTATTTCAGATCAGTGCAATACGCTGTTTGTTAAAACGGATGACACCGCTCTTACGCAAGTCTGCGTGGATATTATGAACTATCAGTATTTGTTCAAGTTCTATTTAAATTTTAAATAGAAGGAATTTTTATTTAGTCGACAGAAATATCTTTGGTAGGAATGGTAAAAACAGACAGGAATATTATTCCTGAATAAATCAACTCAAACCTTAAACAACTTATAATATTTTGCTCTCCATAAAAATATATCCTGTCTAAATTATACAAGTTAGAAATAAAGTAAACATTAAAAGAACAAACATTCAAATTTCTTTACTCTTATGTAATTTTATATTTTATAAAAAATAAACTTAGATTTTAAATATCCCAAAAGATTTTGCTCTCCATAAAAATATATCCTGTCAAAATTATACAAATTCAAATATGAACATGCTGCATAACAAAACCTGGAAATATAAATAAAATGTGTTCCTTTCAGCAATAACAAATCAAATCATTCAGTTGTCTTTGCTCATATGTCATTTTAGAGCTGGACACCTGGCATCTTTTTGGCCACAGGTTCGTTTCTGTTTGCTGTGAGGTTCTGTGTTGTGGAGATTCTCAGGATGGATTGCAGGTGCTCATCAGTGAGGCGACTCCTGTGTGCTGTTTTGTTAGTCTTTATCACTGAGAAGAGCTTCTCACACAGATATGTGCTACCAAACATGCACAAGGTTCGAGCCGCATGTAGACGGACTTTTTTTGTTCTTCAAAGTCACCAAAGCGCCGTGCAAACTCAGTGCGCTCAGTTTATCAGCAAAGTGCGATTTGGGAACACCGTAGTGACGACTTGGTTTAACATTACTTGGTAATAGGGAAAGTGGGGCAAGTGGTTGTGTCTCCCATAAAAGCAGCCTCAATTGAAATCACTTTGTGATTGTGCACGGTAAAACGTCCGCTGAAGTGTCAGATTCTTATTTAATTCTTCTGCTTTCTGTATCTTCTGCATTGCATTCAGGTCTTTCAGGTTACCCTGATGTTTTGTTTTATAGTGCCGTCTTAGATTAAATTCTGTAATTACAGCCACATTAGCTCCACAAATGAGACACACGGGTTCAGTAAACATATACTCAGCCTCCCATCGGTTTTAAAGGCTCTATTTTCAGAATCAACTTTTCTCTTCAGCATCGTGTGAGCTAGCTTCGCAATAACTCGCAGCATCTTAAGGTAGACTTGATTAACGCGTAACTGTTCGGCAAGACAGCTGAAGCGCTGCATTATGGGATCTGTAGTTTATTGTGTTACCAGCGCTTCATATACCCGGCTTTAATAACAATAATACAGTATATAAAATGATCTCGGGCCGGATATAATTACACGCCGGGCCGGATGTGGCCCGGGGCCCTTGAGTTTGACACATATGGACTAAATAGAACTTGAAAAGATATATTTTTTCAAATGTGATCGCGCAATTCAGATAGAGTTGACGCGACTACAGCCTGCATGCCTCAATAAGTCATCCTCCCCTTGCCCTTACTTTTTACCGCTCATCTAATGAATACACTGAGTATGGCTTTACCAAAACAATCACTGATGGCTAATAAAGTATCCATTATTCGAGTATGTAGATCGGGTTATATATATATATATATATATATATATATATATATATATATATATATATATATATATATATATATATATATATATATATATATACCGCGTATCGCAGCGAGAAGTAGTGTGTTAAAAAGGTAGAAAAGAAAAGGGAACATTTTAAAAATAACGTAACATGACTGTCAATATACAGTATTTGTTTTGTGAGTGTTACTGGGTGTTGCTGTCATCAAGGATTTGATTATCATTATTTCTTTCAATCAGGTTCGTATTTGTAGGATGTGTTGTGTTCAAGTTACATTCCGTGTTTGTCAATCGTTGTAAAGATGACAGGTTTCATTCATCGATTCGTTTCTTACTGCATCAATAAACAGCTCGTCTTCTTCTTTATCTGAGACCTGACACACTGCATGCACGGGTTTTTTTTACACTGTCTTCCTTTAGCGGGACATTGACTTTTTCCAACGTGTGCTTTCTTTCCGCAGTAGTTGGATTTATGAATATGCTTGTATGTATGAGACGCTTCATATTTTTTTGCTGCCTTTTCAATTGTGTAATTCAGTTTTGTTCAGCTCTTTGGAACTGTTGCCTTTATCTGTGCACTGCGCCAGTTCACGTGAGCCGCCGGTGTACATGCATCGAAGGTTCCCAGCTGTGCTGGTGCCATCTGGTGCTATGTCCGTGGCTGTATTTAATGTTACCTTAGTCCTGGCACTTAAAACTTTCTCTCGCAGTTTCGCTGAGTTTGTGTCAAACACCACCCTGACCATCTCATCTTCCTCTGCATAAGCACAGTCCTTAACCCGTGAATATTTAGTGGGAGTTTGCTATTGGATTGCCGCTGACGGACGGCCTTATATGGGCAGGCACTAAATTACAAACGCCAGCGCAGCCTGTCTATGAACTTAATTTAAAGTGTAGGTTTACACGTACTTTGTTTCCAAGTAGCAGAACTCATCAATATGGTTGTATATGTCACTGCCGCTTCTTATTGTTTCGCTGCATTCTCAATTATATAATGCATATTTTCTTCAGCGCTTTTGAGGTCTTCCTGGTTTTCTATGTACTGCGTGATTACGTGGGAGGCGTGTCACACGAAACTCCGCCCCCACGGCGTTGAAGCTCATCTCCATTACAGTAAATGGGGAAAAACTGCTTCCAGTTATGACCATTACGCGTAGAATTTCGATATAAAACCTGCCCAACTTTTGTAAGGAAGCTGTAAGGAATGAACCTGCCAAATTTCAGCCTTCCACCCACACGGGAAGTTGGAGAATTAGTGATGAGTCAGTGAGTGAGTGAGTCAGTGAGTGAGTGAGTGAGAGTGAGTGAATGAGTGAGTGAGTGAGTGAGTGAGGGCTTTGCCTTTTATTAGTATATATATACATATACACATATATATATATATATATATATATATATATATATATATGTATATGCCGAAAAGCATTTACATTATTAACAAAGAAAAATGGATAAATTATACAATATACACTTCATATATCTAACTTTCCATGTAGTAAAGGTTTTTCTCATAACTTCACATAACATAATCTCAAACCTAATAATTCATAATCAACATCACAGGGGTTAAAAATCTACTCCAGCAATACTGGGTGTTTAGGCAGAAAACAACTATGATCAGGGTACCAGTTCATCACAGAATGTCTAAAAGATTGCTGAAGTCTAATCACAGAACAAAATGTCCACAAAAGGATAGCTTTTATTGAGAACCCACTGCTGTGACTTGATCTTCAAAAAATGTCATTTTTATTAAGAATTACTTCTTCACTGGTATATTTATCATATTACAAAGTCTGCTGAGGAGTTTTGACTTAGACGTAGTGACATCACATCACATTGTAACTTTGCCGAAGTTCCTCAATAATGCCATCCTGCTGGAATCATATCTAAGTAGCTGAAACAAACATTTTATTGTGAATACTGTATCACTGCTATGACTGATGCTTCTGACAGCAGGTGTTCTTTACTTCTGCTGAAAACAAAGGTTGCCTTGATGATTATTTCTAAAGATGTCAATTTAAAGAAGTTGTTTGTAATGAAAAAATGTCACCAACAAATTGACCTGAGGGCTGAACATGAAAACCCTTGCTTTAGAGAAATGTCTTGTTCTTACTCAGACTGAAATCATTCCCTGTTTTGATGCATAGCACATCATTATCACTATGGCAGTGTTTCATATAACTGCATAGCTAAGTTAAACATAGCACTTCTATTGAAGAAAACAAAAGCATGGGTGCTAAAACTGGCAGTCCATCCAAAGTTGGTTCTTGTCTTACTTTACATGGGCCCTAGCGCCTTCAGATCCATAAATGAATACTGTTACATTGGAAAATGAAGGCATGAAGGAAACAGTTATACAATAACATGATTAAATATGCTCTAAAAAAGGCAAAGGGTCATCACTGTACACTAGGTTTTAGGCATTTTCAAATTAAAGGATGGGAATGTCTTTTCTACATTGTGAAGATCTCATTGTCTAGAGGATTTAATTGCTGTGATGATCTTAAGTACTGCTTAATACTCTTCTATGAAACAATTTTCTTAAATGAAGTTTTTCAATTCTATTTTTCAATCGCTTCTCAAACAAAGGACTAAGACAACAGAGTGTGACAATTCTGTTCTCCAAAAGTTAGTTATACAATGTTTGCAGAAAGTTATCAGACTGGACTGGTGAGCACCAGAAGATTACATATTGATGCAATTAATTATTAATGTAATACGGACACTTCAGTTGCTGTTTCATCTTCTACAAGTCATCCACATGATGAGTTTTCATTAGTTGTCTGTTCCAAGCCTATACTTCATTCTCTGCTGCTCTTTTAAGTACTGGCATGCATTTCTGTCTGTCCAGTTTCATTAATGCATGTTATTTGTTTATGCCAGTATACTTTTCAATGAGTAAGTGCTCAGCTAAAATGAAACGCAATAGATACTGTGATTGCCAGGGAGATGAGTCAGCTACCCTTGTGTAATGTGCAGAAACTTAAGCAGGGACAGATATTTAAAAATACAGATTCAAGAGGCTGCTTCCATTAGCATTGTGCTTTCAGATAAATTTAAGATATTTATTGATATTATGCAAGCTCTCAAAATAGACAAATCCTTAAGGTGTAAATATTCTAGCCTGATACGTGAAAAAAAGATAACTCAGGTGTACTTGACTTGTTATATATTTATATATCATCCATACAACACAACACAGAGTTTAAATGAACACTAATTAACTTGTTAAAATTCTTGTTCGTCACTTTTTTTTCTTTCAGTCAAATTCACAGTTTTAAGTATTTTGAGAGATTATTCTTTACTTTCTAATTTCAACTTGTTTTTTAATTAAAGGTGTTAGTTGCATTGTTGGTAAAGGCTTCCCATGACATCTGTGCTCTGAAAAGATTCTGGTAATTAGATCAAGCCATTGTTGTAAAATGGATCAAAGCCTTTACATTGTTTCCCTGCTTTCACAGGTGGCAGGAGTGTCTTCAAGGTCTCACTTTCTTATACTGTCATATCTCTTAAGTCTCTGAAAGCAAGCAGGAAGCAGGAACAGTTCCTGTCACTATCTAAAAATGCCTGCATAAGCTAATTGTGTCACATCCTAACACTCTTTTTTAGCCCTCAATGTATATTTTTACAAGGGTGTCTTACAGCTCATCTTGACAGCCAACTGGGTTAAATACCACACTTCCGACAGATTAACAAGAACAAATAAAACATTAAAATAACAGTTTTGATAATATAAAAGGGAATGTCTGCAAATACAGTATACTCATCCAGTTCACAAAATACTATGTGCACTTTTAACTTATTCCAAACCCTACAATCCATAACCTGGCCAGCGCGCCTAATACATTTTTATTTATTTATTTTTTTTTCCATAAATTTGCCCAGTGAGAAGTGACATTACCGTTTCTCATACCTCGGCTGCGTCGCCTGCTTCTGGAGGGGTCAGTGTAAAAAGTCAACTGAGGTTCGCTGTCTGCTTCTGTGCCTGAATCCCCATCAGGATTTAGAAAAGCTGACCCAGCTAGGGATAAGGATTGAAAAAGAAGATGAAAATGAAATGGGGAAAAGTGACAATCAACAACTCCAACTGCAACATGCTTGTTTTCAGCAATGACAACACGAAATGTTAACATTTCATCAACACTGTCAAACAAGTGGTTTGACATTGGTCAAACATTGGTTTATTTTCCAGTCTTTTTTTTACCCTGCACATATCTACTTCTATCCAAACTCCATCCAATAGTTCATAATTCATTTCGCGGAGGCCAAATGCTACTCAAAGAAATCTTGACCCAGGAGTGACTTAAAACACTTCATGACAGGTCAGTTATGTGAGGGCTACAAAGGTTGTGTGAATTTATGGCTTTTAAGGAAGATGTTCCCACTGTGACCTTCAGGAAGAAAACAGCTTAGGGAATTCATCATGTATAAAAAATAAAAGAATCAAAATGAAAAGAACAACATGGGATGGAGTTATGGTTTCATTACTTACACAAACATAGAAACAGTTGATTTCAGTTCAAAAATTAGTCTAAATGTGTCTCAATACACAGCTGTAGCAAAGTGTCTCACCACATACCTCAATCCACATGCTGAAATAGACATTATGTCATTGCACAGTCAGTGTCTAAAAGGTTATTTGTCATGCAAAGTGGTCTTTCAGCGTGATGCTGGTGTGGCTTTTGTTTACAGATTACAAAAAAAAATATTGAATTATCAGATTTATCAATTTAAGATGTGCATATCCAACTCAGCATTCTCTGTATCTAAGACATTGTGTCTTTTATAGTACCAGAGTAATATTCAGTAGTATTATTATTTAGTTATTTTTATTAATATTCAGTAATATTCTGGTGTTTAACCAACACTAACATGATTCCTTGATTACCACAAACTGTCATTTGTTTAGTTGTAGTACAATAGGTGCAGCAAACCATATACACCAGATACACAGAACATGACGCATTCATGCATAAAGACAGCAAATTCAGTGCATCTCAAGAATTACATATGGGGAAACATTACATTCAGCACAGCATCAAACATCAGTTAAGTGTAGCCCATTGTTACTCAATGTCCAGTTCGCCAATCAATGTTCTACATTTTTATAAAGTTATCTAATAAAATCATATCAGATGGCAAAGTTTAAGATTTCTTCATTTAGGACACATATCAAACTACTGAACTTTTAACACAGAATGCACTCCTAACACAACATCTCCCCTACTGAGTCAGATATTAATTCTGACAGTCCTACTTTTGAGTGTCAGCCAACTGTAAGCTAGCATATCAGCTTTAGCAGCTACAATGAGCGGCAAGCACAGAAAGGTAGATAGCGGAAAGGTGACAATTCACTCCTTACTGGAAATAAGAATTTTTACTCATGTAAAATAAACTTTCTCTTTACTGATGGAGACAGCCAGTAATGGGCAAAGAAAGAGTCTTTGTATCACAGTTAGTATTAGAGCATCCTATCATCAATTCACCGCACTGTACAATTTGTCATACTGTTTTCTGTGCAAGGTTTTTCAGTATGATGAATACAGCAATCAACATTGTTAACTACATTCACGCTTGTTCCAACCTGTGTTACTGACTTTTTAAACTGCTGCAGAAAGACATTGAGGCTGGAAACTCAGATCTCCTCAAACACAAAGATGTATGATGGCTGAACATGGGCCTGGTTCCAGAGTGATTCTTTCTGCGGCAAAAAGAGATGACTGACTTGCTCTCAAGCCAAAATACAGAGTTCCATAGGTCATGGCCAACATGACATTTCTGTTATGACATCACTAGCCACCTAAACCAAGTAAATCTGCAACTGTAGGGATGTGGCACAAATATTTCTTCAACTTATAACTGCATTTTACAAAGATTTGGAATAATTTCTGTCTGAGCTAAATGGGAGAATGTTACACTCTTGCACTCTGATTTTATATAGGTGATTCTGTGTATGTGACTGCACTTTGTTCAACAAGACACTGCTTATCATTCTCATCGAGAATACAACTTCATAATCCTGAGTGAAGTACTCTTTCGCAGGCCCTACCACTGGCTCCAGTAACAGCAGGAGATAATTCAGTTACAGAGCAACAACATGAGTAAAGCCTAGTTGAGGAGGAATCGTCCACTTTTTAAACGCAGTCTTCACCACAGCACACTGATTGCAAAATACTTGCTGGTTGCATTTTTTATCATTTTTGGTTTCTATCTACATCTGTGAATTGGGATTTTCAACTATGAATCTCATTAAGAACCTTGGACAGAGCAGACAAACAGATGAGCATCTCATCCAGGTCTTGCACGTTACTCTGACCTTCCACAAGCCTGCCTTTAGCAAACGGACCATAAACCTTCAATAACACCCATTCCATTAACAATGTACATTTGTAACATTTATTATATTTATGACCATAGTTGCTTTGTTACAAAATGCAATGTTTGAAATCTGTTTGAAAGCCGATCCTCGGCTACAGAAGCTGGCTCTTGGGACGTGGAATGTCACCTCTCTGAAGGGGAAGGAGCCTTAGCTAGTGCACGAGGTTGAGAGGTTCCGGCTAAATATAGTCAGGCTCACTTCAATGCACTGCTTGGACTCTGGAGCCAATCTCCTTGAGAGGGGCTGGACTCTCTACCACTCTGGAGTTGCCACCGGTGAGGCCAGCAGGTGTGGGCATACTTATTGTCCCCCAACTTGGAGCCTGTACATTGGGGTTTACCCCGGTGGATGAGAGGGTAGCCTCCCTCTGCCTTTGGGTGGGGGGATGGGTTCTGACTGTTGTTTGTACATAGGCGCCGAACAACAGTTTGGAGTACCCACCCTTTTTGGAGTCCCTGGAGGGGGTGCTAGAGGGTGTACCTTCTGGGGACTCTCTCGTTCTGCTGGGAGACTTCAATGCTCACGTGGGCAATGAAAGTGAGACCTGGAAGGGCATGATTGGAAGGAATGGCCCCCCGACCTGAACCCGAGCGGTGTTTTGTTATTGGACTTCTGTGCTCATCACGGATTGTCCATAACGAACACCATGTTCAAGCATAGGGGTGTTCATATGTGCACTTGCCACCAGGACACCGTAGGCCTCAGTTTGATGATCGACTTTGTGGTCATGTCATCGGACTTGCGGCCACATGTCTTGGACATTCGGGTGAAGAGAGGGGCGGAGCTGTCAACTGATCACCACCTGGTGGTGAGTTGGCTTCGATGGTGGGAGAGGATGCCAGTTAGGCCTGGTAGGCCCAAACGTGTTGTGAGGGTCTGCTGGGAACGCCTGGCAGAGTCCCCTGTCAGAAGTAGCTTCAACTCCCACTTCCGGCAGAACTTCAACCACGTCCCGAGGGAGGTGGGAGACATTGAGTCCAAATGGGCCATGTTCCATGCCTCTATTGTTGAGGCGGCTGTTCAGAGCTGTGGCCGTAAGGGGGTCGGTGCCTGTCGTGGCGGCAATCCCCAAACCCGTTGGTGGACACCGGCGGTGAGGGATGCCGTCAAACTGAAGAAGGAGTCCTACTGGACCCTTTTGTCCTGTGGGACTCTGGAGGCAGCTAATAGGTACCGACATGCCAAGCGGAATGCGGCTTCGGTGGTTGCTGAGGCAAAAACTCGGGCATGGGAGGAGTTTGGGGAGGCCATGGAGAACGACTTTCAGACGGCTTCGAAGAGATTGTAGTCCACCATACAGTGTCTCAGGAGGGGAAAGCAGTGCAGTGTCAACACCATATATGATGGGGATGGTGCGCTGCTGACCTCAACTCGGGACGTTGTGGGTCGGTAGGGGGAGTACTTCGAAGACCTCCTCAGTCCCACTAACATGCCTTCCAATGAGGAAGCAGAGCCTGGGGAATCGGAGGTGGGTTCCCCCATCTCTGGGGCTGAGGTCATAGAGGTGGTCAAAAAACTCCTTGGTGGCAGGGCCCCGGGGGTGGATGAGATACGCCTGGAGTTCCTCAAGGCTTAATGTTGTAGGACTGTCTTGGTTGACACATCTCTGCAACATCGCATGGACATTGGGACAGTGCCTCTGGATTGGCAGACCGGGGTGGTGGTCCCCCTCTTTAAAAAGGGGGACCGGAGGGTGTGTTCCAACTATTGGGGCATCACACTCCTCCGCCTCCCTGGAAAAGTCTATTTGGGGGTTCTGGAGAGGAGAGTCCGTCGGATAGTCGAACCTCGGATTCAGGAGGAACAGTGTGGTTTTCGTCCTAGTCGCGGAACAGTGGACCAGCTCTACACCCTTAGCAGAATCCTGGAGGGTGCATGGGAGTTTGCCCAACCAGTCTACATGTGTTTTGTGGACTTGGAAAAGGCGTTCAACTGTGTCCCTCGGGTAATTCTGTAGGGGGTACTCCGGGAGGATGGGGTACCAGACCCCCTGATAAGAGATGTTCGGTCCCTGTACAACCGGTGTCAGAGCTTGGTCCGCATTGCCGACAGTAAGTCGAGCCTGTTTCCAGTGAGAGTTGGACAATGCCAGGGCTGCCCTTTGTCACCAATTCTGTTCATAACTTTTATGGACAGAACTTCTAGGCGCAGCCAGGGTGTTGAGGGTGTCCGGTTTGGTGGACTCAGGATTGGGTCACTGCTTTTTGCTGATGATGTTGTCCTGTTTGCTTCATCAAGCCGTGATCTTCAGCTCTCTCTGAATCGGTTTGCAGCTGAGTGTGAAGCGGCTGGGATGGAAATCAGCACCTCCAAATCCGAGACCATAGTCCTCGGCCTGAAAAGGGTGGAGTGCCCTCTCAGGGTTGGGGGAGATATCCTGCCCCAAGTGGAGGAGTTCAAGTATCTCGGGGTCTTGTTCACATGTGAGGGAAGAATGGAGCGTGAGATTGACTGGCGGATTGGTGCGGCGTCTGCAGTGATGCGGACTCTGCATCGGTCAGTCGTGGTAAAAAAGGAACTGAGCCATAAGGCAAAGCTCTCAGTTTACCAGTTGATCTACATTCCTACCCTCACCTATGGTCATAAGCTATGGGTAGTGACCGAAAGAACGAGATCGCGAATACAAGCGGCTGAAATGAGTTTGCTCCGCAGGATGTCTGGGCTTTCCCTTAAAGACAGGGTGAGAAGCTCAGTCATCCGGGAGGGGCTCAGAGCAGAGCCGCTGCTCCTCCGCATTGCAGGTGGCATACTCTTGAACCGGAGACATCCATAGTCATAAATTGAGGATGATCAAGTACACAGAGGACTCAATCAAGCAACAAGAAATGGTACAAAGTGCATTGTACAAATTATTTAACAATATACTGTATTTCCAAAGGAAAGTGCATCACTGTCTTCAAGAAATAATCAGACAGAATCCAGGATCAAACCAAACCAGAATCGCCTTTACATTCTTTGTCAAGTGCTCCCTCTCTCACTCTTGTCTTGTCCCTCTCATCTCTTCAAATATGCTCAGCGGGCCTGAGACCCTGGCGAAGGCATTCCTCTTCAACTCCGGTTCCAGTCACCACCCCTCGGTCTCCAACCGGGACGAACTGAACTTGACCCCATCTTTCCAACTTCTCGGAGGCTGCGGGATCCCTAGGTGCCCATCAATTACTTCTTCCCTCAACAGTGAAGTAGGAGTGATCTGATCCACACCAGGAGTACTTCTCACTCCGCTCCTTTTACAGGTCTTTCTTAAGCACTTTGTCTCCTTCTCACTGCATTGGCTTACCACCAATTCTTTCCTGACCTGGCATTGCTCTTGATTACTTGACTTTTTTATTCTTCCAAATTGCTCTCATCAGGCCCTATTTATACTTGTGGTTGTAGGTGCTTCCATTAACGATCCACAAAGAGTGCAATCAGTCAGTTTCCTCAGGAAACACCCCGGGGTCCATCAGCTTTGCCACAACATGCACCCACACCTACCAAACCTGACCTGCACCATTTACTAAATAACAAATATGAACCGCCACTGACCCCTTACTTGCTTCACCACTGTAGCATCAACCTGAATGATGCCACAGTAATGATTTATAAGCCAGTACGATCACCACACATTAGCTGTTAAGCGATGAAGATGTGAGAGAGACAGCTAGCCAATAAGGGACAAGGGATGATTAAGAGCTAGAACGACCAGGCCGTGGTGGGCAACACACTGGGAAACACTCTATTATTTAATTGTTTTAAATGCGTAGGGATCTTTTATTACCACAGATAGTCAAAACCTTAGTATTACATCTCATCCAAACGATGGTGCCAAATTTTGCAGCACAGTGTTCCAATCACTGCACTGGGAGTAAAGATCCACATGCAGACCACAGATAACTGCCTGTGATGGATTCATCAACACTTCTTCCAGAAGCAGCTCAAGCCTCTTCTAGATGGTCTCTCATCCAAATACTGAGAAGACCAAACATACTCATCTTCATGTGGATTACCTGTTGGTCACTCATTCAAGGCTGTTTTACAGTTATAGGTAAATAGTATCATCTAACAAGGATCTGCAATGTAAATCACAAGATAGGTGGTCTAATCCCTTAATTCCTTAGAGACCTCAAGTAAATTACTTAAACTGTTTGTGTTCCAAAGGCAATAAATAAATCATATTGTACCATAATTCCATAGTAGTGACCACTGTAGAATCATTCTAACTATATATATAAAATTCTTTTCGCATTTGAAACGGAAATTAAGCATGACTATGCGAAACGAAAATTCCGTATGACCACAGAATATATTATAATACAGGCACTAATCACTTTGTTTTTGGATGCCATTTTATATTGTCTTTACGAATTGTTATTATTTCTGTGAGAGTTATTTTACTAATATTGAAAAGAAGTAAACACACACGCCGGTCTCTCCCAAAGAAGTGCGGCCCGCGTCACCCTCTCCCAGCCCTCCTCTCTGGACTCCAGCGCTGAGCTGTCCGCCGCCAGGCGTGTTCTGACAGAGAAGTTTTATTTATTCCTACACGTGTCGCAGAAACTGCCACATTATAACTTTTTTTTAATTGGCAGTACTTGGTAGTAGAAGAGATGAGGAAAACAGCTTTGCATCGTTCTACTTTTTAACTGCGCCGAGCTGTAAACAATGTGAAGACGACACCGCCTTCCGTGGCGAGGAGTCGTGAGAACAAAGTAGATGCTGGGAGTTGCGGAATGTCGGGCTGCTCCGTTGGGTCGAGAGCTTCGCAGTCTCGGGCGCCGTCCTCTCTTCTTGCACTGTTTGTGACACTTTGAGTCACCCTCGGCTCTTGGGAGAGTGGAAATCTTTCCGAATGAGTGTGATCGGTGCCATCGAAGCAAAACTCTCTTTGTAAATTGCGCTGCACGACTACTTACTGTCTCTTAAGGTGAGTTCAGGTCACTAAAACCCCAGAACATTCAAGGTTGCTTTTGTGATGAATTCTTTTAAGACGATGGAGGGCTTACATCTAAGAAGATGTACCGACCTCTTCATGTCAAGTTTTGGACTTGGGAATTGTTTGGAGCTTCTGCCCGTTAAGCACGGAAGGGCAGCATCCACATTTCTCAGAATAATTTTTCTCTTAAATCACAGGCATGTAGTGCAAGGTTGTCATGCAGAAATTTGCAGGATCGCATAGAAAATGTAATTTCTATACCACAGCGGTCGTGTAGCGCCTTTCACAAGGGATCTGCTACAGAGAGATGATCCAAATACATTTAAGCTGCTGTTAGTGCTCCTTACCTGTTGTGTTATAGCGCCTTTAATATGAACTTTACCCGAAAGCACTCCAGTACTGCTCAATGTATCTTTACTTCTTACATGTTAATGTTTTACTGTTTAATAATTTATATACTACATTTTGTTCTTTCCCTTGCACAAAGTGAGCGAAGCCACTGGGTAATCAGCTAGTATAAGATAAAGATGAATTAGTTAAACATATATGTCTTTGGGATGTGGGTACAAATTTTTTTTTTTTAAATTGAGTTTACTGCAGATTCCTTAAACTGTGAGACAGCAGTACTCTTACACAATTGCTATTGTAAGAGCCAATTTTAGAAAGGTAAAACTTTGAGTTAAATTCATATTGGTGTTTGCTTAATTTCAATAGAATATAAATTTAAATAAATATAACTATATAAATGCTATAGTCTTTTCCCCATGTAAGTTAATATGAGATAGAACGTTCTTGCTATAACTTGTGTTAATTGAGTCAGTTGTTGTTTAGAACAGGTCCCAGTACTCAGGGACGTAAAAGACCCATTTTCAACATAGAAATGGGATAGGAATACAGTTTTCTGAACGTTTTGAAATGTTTCAGAAATGTTTAGAAGTGATTTGTAACAATTAGAAATGTAACAAGATTTATAAGCTTTGAAAAGAACTTCTCTTAAACAAGAACTATTTTAATTTTTTCTTTTTTGTCTGAACTGTTTACTTTGAATTTTAACTAAAACTTTTAAAAACAAAGATATTTTGTCTGTGGAATCATTTCAAGCATCAGGCTTTTGTTGAATCCCATTTTTTATGCTAGAGTTGCTGAACTTTGGTCATTTTGGTCACCTGTTATTCAACAATAGTGACTATTCAAGAATACAGTCTGCTTTCCTAAACTCATTCAATGAGTTGTCTATCATAAAAAGCACATGCAAAAATACACTCAAGTTTAAATGCAATGCTCATGGTAGGAAAATAATATTCAGGAAGGATCCTGATAAAACTCTGTTTGCATTTAAGTCACTGGTACATGCCACTGCTTTATCATTCGTGTGTGCACACTTAAGCAGAGGCATTTTTAAGACCTATATGCTATTTTACGTAAAGTGTTCTATTTATTAATAGAAATTGAAGTGTTGCATATTTTTGATCATGTGTCCACACAATAATTGAATAAAGAAAAAAAAAATCACTTGGCAGACAAAACTAAAACTATGCTTTTAAATAATGAGCTTTGTCTGGACAAAGATAGAGGGTTCATTATGAGAAGCAAATGGTGTTTTAATATCTTTTTGCAGTATGAAGTAGTAAAACAAAATATTCACTAATCCCATTATGGGATAGTTTCTGCCTTGCACCCAGTGAAATAAGCTGTGATACCTTGGACTCTGAGCTAGATTAAGCAGGTTTGAAGGTGGTATGAATGCTGGAAAATTCATTGTTCACTATCTGCTTTCGTGAGCCAAGATAGGTTTTTTATTGTAAAAAACAGTTTTCCATCTAAAGACAATGTATGCTGCTCAGAGAATGGATAGGTCAGTTCATTATCAGTTGTTTTAGGTTTTTAGGACAAAGTGGGCATTGCCTATTCTACTAGGCTTTTTAGTGGGCCACAAGGCATGTTAACACCGCAGATTTAGCAGTGATATAAACATCCATTTGCGCTAAACCACCACCTGTATTCCAAACTAAGTGGCTGAATTGCAGTTTGTACCAATATCAGCCTGTTCTTCTGATAATACAGGTGTAAATTAGAGTTAAACTGACATCTTTGCAGAGGCCCTTCTTGCTAAAGGTGCCAAATGAACTTGAGTTCAAACAAAGACCTATAATTCAACAAATGACAACTGTGATGGACAAAATAAAGTGCCTATAAGAAGGCACTGATTTTGCATGTCGAATTGACTTCAATTCAGTCATGAGAGATTACACATTTGTTCGAAAACTAGCAGAACACCTCACTGGGAACTCTGTTCTCACTTTCCAAAACAGCTGATGGGGCACGTTCTCTTTGAGGGGCCTAAATCTAACAATATCTTCTCTGAGACCCACTCAGCCAAGCCAAACATTCAGCCCAGTCAGAGAAGACTGATCAGTAGCTATTATTTCAAGAAGGAAACTTCAGCATCAAAATTCCTGTGCCAGGAATTTTGACATGAAGTTGCAGATGATACAGCAAACATCCTAACTGCAGAAAACAGAGAACAGCACAACACAAATGAACACCTCACAAAGAGAAAGAGGGACCTCAAATGCAAGAAAATCCTCTACTTGAACCCAGAGCAACAAGAGGAAAAACTCCACACAACACCGGATGCCACCGTTAAAGATTTGTTATCAGAAAACTGCTTATCTGTGCCAAGATAAATCAGAACTCTAAATAGCAAGTAAACACACAGCCTTTCCAATGTTACAAGTCTGACTGTCTCCTGTCTTGTATGTCAATATATTTTTTGCAGTTTTCATATTTCTATAATCCTAGTGTATATCAATAATTTGTATTATTCTCTTTCTTAAAATGAGTGTACTTCAGTTACCTTGATTTTAATCTAATGGCTGGAGACCACCTCCTACAATAGAGAAAGGTAATAAAGAAGAAGCCTTATGGAATTATTAAATTAATTACTGACATTGCCGAAGGCAATACTGATAATTAACTAACCAGAGGTTATATCTCTTTCTATTCCTACAGGCTCTATTATGATCTGCTGTTTTGTGTTAAAATCATCTTCTTCACCTTAGATTATTTTTGTTTATAATTGTAACCCTCTGTCCAATTCTCAGATGTTTTTGTCTTTCACATAACCCAGTTGATTTCCTGTATATTCAAATGGGTACACAGTACAATGAAACTTTGATGTGCATGTATCCCATTGACTACTGCTAGAAACAACAGACAAAAAAGTGACAATGAATACAAAAGCATAAGTCCGACGTAACAACAGATGACATGTATGTGAAACAGAAATCTGGTATACTCATGTGGTTTTCAGCATGAGCTGTTGCTCAGTAACTTTATGATCAATGGATAAAAAAAAATTAATTAAATAATCTGCTTGTGCAAGAACTAATGGCCCTGTACCTTTTGCCAGATTGGAAGCATGAGAAAAGTGACAACATTGAATGGCTGAGATCTTTAATAATAGCTAGTATTTGCCTTTCTAAACCTGTGTGGGATAAATGTATCTTCAATGTTCTGCTGCCTTCTCAAGATAAGTATAAAGCCTTCAAAGAATTTTATTTGTTTACAAATTTGTACCTAATTTATCGTTTAATACCTAGAAAATATAGAATAACTCAAAAATGAAAACTTCTCTTTAAAATAATAAAATGCGTAAACATTTCATTCAGTTGTGTCCTGTGAGTTTTTTGCATTACATTTACAAAAAGAAGTCAAATAACAGGTACAGAACATCATATAAGATCTGGGCTCACACAAGCATTAATAATGCTTTTACGAAATCCACACCAAATGGCATATAATAAAGACATATGTATTGCATTTATCTTTCCAATTGATGGCGCATCACAAACATTTGTAGTAATGCTTGACAAACACTTGTAGTCTTTTGCTTGATAAATTTATGTCTAACTGATATTAGCTATTAAACTTTATTATAACTAGTTTACATTTTGTTCTGAGCTCTTCACTTGTGATGATCAATTTTGTAACCTGTCCTGTAACTTTTATTCCCCCCCCCCCAAAAAAAAACCCACACTAATGTTTTCTAGATTGTTCTAAGTTGTTTTGGATAAATGCATCTGCTATGCAAATACAGTAATCCCTCGTGCTTTGACTTTTGCGGCTTCACTCTATCGTCGATTTTATATGTAAGCATATCTAAATATATAACACAGATTTTTCGCTGCTTCGCGGGTTCTGCAGACAATGGGTCTTTTTACTTCCTGTACATGCTTCCTCAGTTGGTTTGCCCAGTTGATTTCATACAAGGGACGCTATTGGTGGATGGCTGAGAAGCTAACCAATCAGAGCACGCAGTCAAGTTCCTGTGTGCTGAATGGCCCAGCGATGGATCGCTGAATTCGATTCCACGGCATTAACCAGGAAGTCTTGTCTCGCTCATTCAGCATCAACGTGTTTCGCTGTGTAAAGAGTTAACTTATGTGCTCTTTTGTGTTTATCTTTGTGAATAGCCAAGCCCTTCATTATGGCTCCAAAACGATCTGCTCCTGCTACTGCTTCAGGGGCCATGACCAAGCGCCAACAGAAGATGTTAACGATTGCCGAAAAGGTAAAAGTTTTGGATATGTTGAAGAAAGGGAAAATCTACACTGCTGTAGGACGCCATTACGACATAAAGGAGGCTATGATTCATTTTATTTAAAAAGTAGAAAAGGAATATAAGATCTACGGCCGCATTGTCCTTTTAACCAGGGTGCAAAACGAGTTGTAAGTGGATGTAATAAGGCAGTAGTCTGGATGGAATCTGCTTTATGGATTTGGATTGAAGACTGCTGGAAGAAGAACAACGGCGGTGCTACACAGTTGCCTGAAGAGGCTCCTTTAGAAGAGCTGTAACGCTCTCCTTTGTTGTGCAGTAAAACTAAACTTATCATTATTGGACAAGTCATTGTGTCATTGTTGTTGAGTAACCATAATTAATTTTCTACTTACAGTACTTAGTACATGTATGTATGTTTAGTGTCACTGTACACACATTTACTGTATACAGTTTTTCTTGCGTTGTACGTATTTATTGCTGGTGGCCTGTCTATCGTAATGGCTGTAACATATGTGTTATCGGAGACACTCGATATCTTTAAAATAATATTTAGGTTTTACTGTATATAATCAGTGTGTTTACATACATAATTTCAATGAATCTTACCTAATATCTAAGAGAATACAAAGGGTTTATGCTGTATAACTGTGCGGGGAATATTTATAAACAGTGTGGGAGAGTTTATAAGGGCTTAAAATATATAAAAATAACCATACAAACATATGGTTTCTACTTTGCGGATTTTCACCTATCGCGGGGGGTTCTGTAACGCAACCCCCACAATCGAGGAGAGATTACTGTAAATTTAAATGTAAATTATTGGAATTTGCATGTTCTCCTTCTGTCTACATTGATATTTCTCTGGATACTGTAGCCTTTCTATCAAATCCAAACGACCAAATTTCTTCATGAGTATGGCCTATGATTAACTGGTAACCCATCCACATTTATTTCCTACATTGTGCTCTGATTAACTGCAACACTGCGCTACAATAAGTGAAGATAACAACATACACATATACTGTACATACTTATAATATACTAGTAAAGGCACACTGCATTGGTGGTGAATACACTTGACTTGAGCATTCATAGTTTTCATCCTCTTTCTCTGTGCGTTTATATTCGTTTGCTCAGAGGTTGATGCGCTTGCTGCTACCTGAGCAGCTTTTCTTTTCTCCACCCTAACCACCTGCTTCTTCTCTTCTTTCGTCGGCATCTTTTCGCATTAAAACTGATTAAGTCAGTGTTTGTGTTGCAATTACTTAGTACATTTTTGCTTAATTTTTCACTTAAGATGACACTTACTGTAAATCTTCAATCTACCTCAGGAATGATTTAAGATATGAAGAGGTAGGGGAAGTGACAGCGAAGGTGGTAGGGATGAGAACTGCGCCTGTACGCATATGCCGCATGGCCGCCCTGCTGGCAGCTGCTGAGAGTTGATTCTATAATAAAATAAAATAAAAATAAAAAGAGGAATAACCTTGGAGGTCAATCATCACCCAGAAAGCGGATAGTAGACGTTACATTGTATATGTATACCAAATTTCAGGTCAATAGTTCAAGCGGTTTGCGAGCTACAGGTGATTTAAAATCCTGGACAGGCAAATGGACAGCCATGCAGTCTATTGTATAAAAGATGGGTGACATTTTGCATTGCTTTATAAATACAATAAAATGATAATGTTGGCCACAGCACAAACTATCTTTTTGGCATTAAGATAAATAGATTTTGCTAAATTGATCGTTTTTATATTTGCATCCATCAATCTGTAGATTTCTAAAGCCCTCTTGTTTTTTACAGAAGGTGATTTCAGGTTTCCTCCTGGGGACCTAACCAACTTTTCTTTTTTTGAGCGAACTTCTAAGCAAGCCATCAACTCTCCTTTTCTGTATTGTTTTGTGTTATCCCAGAATATACAAACTGGTCATACTAAATTATTACTGTATGAAGCAAGCTTTTATTGAGATGAATTAATTATTTTCATCTTATTAATATTTTCTTGTTTGTTAAGGTTTAGTGTTATTTAATTCATTATTTGCTAATAAATGGATAACACTGAAGTAGCTGCTACAATTTAACATTCAGTGTTACTTCACTTGTGATTGGAAAATTGGTTGGGATAAAAATTTGCAGCTATGGGGACCTCAAACTGACTTTGCAAATCCTTGTATTTGAGGGTCACTGGGATCCAGAGCCTATCCTGCCTACAACTCTACAATATTTGTATAGAGATCATTAACAGAGTGTGGTAATAACCTATAGGAAAAGCATTCTACTGCCTTAATAAAGACACCTTTTAACTTTCAGTAGGTAACAAATTACTCAGTGAAAGCTTTGGCAAGTTAGCCTCCCAGATTAATTTCCATCGGTAACAATGGTTTCTGAAACCTATTAAAATATTTAAGCTGCTAATTTCAAGAAAAGCAGGCAGAACACAAACTACTAAAATTCAACGTTTGTGCTTTCTCATCTCTCTCTAAAATATCCATAAGAATGTAAGCCCCCCAAAAAATCAAATATCAGTAGGCATATTGCTCCTACAGGAACAGCTGATTTATTTCAGATCTTGTCTAGTAATAATAAAATTCATTCAAGTAATTTACAACCCTGCTCAGAGACCCATTATAAAATGCAAACATTAGGTAATGGCCACATTTAGATATTTTATCTGTCGTTAGTAAAGCAGAGGGCAGATCGAAAAACATTATTGCAGGATTCAAATGCCGAGCTTTAAAGATAATATTTCAGTTTTCATTGGTTAACTGAAATGCCTGAGAGATGCAGGACAAAACAGTTAAATCAATTTATATAATGATATATCTTTTATATAATGATATATCTTCTCTCTTTGTATCTGGGTCATAATGCTAAGTTACATTTTAGAATACACCAAGATTTAGCTTTTTTTGTAGTGTTTTTTGGGCCAGTGTGTGTTAGATGGCTGTATTCACACTAAAGCAGGGAAAGCCACTGTACGATTCTGGCTACGCTGAGATGAAATGAAGAGTTCTTTAGTGGAAATGGAGCAAGATAGATATAAATTACAACTTAATACTCTGTATGTACTGCTACGCTTAATATTCATTCAATGACCTAAACAAGGCTACAGTTTTACTTGTATACTGGATAGTAGCAGAGTGGTCCTTACCCTGGGTCTACAAAGCTGTTTCACTAGTTGCAGCCTAGCTCTTGTCATAGATTATTATCAAAAAGTTACCATATATCACACATTCTTTGAACAACTTGGTAGATTGTACATTTCAGACTATTTTGTGTCCCTTTAATTAAGGAGTGCAAAATGCCCAATATATGCTCTACTTGTGTTTTCTGCTACATTAAACCCCTCACACAAAATTGTTAAGGGACGCTTACCTTGGGAAACTATCCAACACACAGTTAAGAAAAACAAATAACTTACACCAGTCACCTTCATAGCTGAAAACAGGCTACTTCTTAAGGGACTAATTAGATACGGTATAACAACCAGATATGACCAAGGGACTGCTGCTCTCTGTCACAATATATAAAGGAAAAGTGACTGTGTGAGCTCTAGTGAGCTCAGAACAAATGGTTTCATTAACTTGGAGAAAAAAAGTGCAGGGAACATAAATTTTAATAATAAAAGGAGACGGTCTGTGTCTTTTAAAGCTGGGGTATAACAATTTATTCCTGTTTTCTTAATGTTGTTTTGAATCTTTTTTAGCAGCCAATGGATATTGTGGAATAGGCACCCTCTTAAGGAGCATCCTGAGGGTAAGGGACAGGTAATAAGTGATATCAGATATATGGACACATTTGTGGAATGGAATTGCTATGGCTAAACATATAATCAGTTAAAATCAACACTCAACATATTTTATTTCTCATACTTTTCAAGTATTTTGCTCCTGCAAAGCAAGTTACTTTTACCTTAAAACAGTTTGTTACGCCTCCGTTTGATTCTCAACTAAAAGTATAAAGGGAACCCAAATATTTCAAAATGTTTTTTGTTTTCTGTGCAGAGGAGGATGGGAAACCATCAATGATGGATGCACCCATCCAGATGTATCTGGGAGTAGTGACCACAATCTAAACCATAAAGTCATGCCTCCTCTGGTCATGTGTTCACAGGACCCCCTATAAAGAAGGAGCTTGATAGCAAGTCACTCGATCAGTTTTGGATGAGCAAGAAAAAAGGATCTTTGCCTCATATTAGGCATAATTATAACACAGATAAGTTGGGAAATTTAATGCTGGGCAAAGGAAAATGATAATAAGGTGAAGAAACTTGCTGGAGACTTCCTGGACTCAATAAGCATGAAATATGTCAGAAAAATTGTACTGGAACATTAAAGACACTAAAGCTCTAGAATATTCAGTAGATCAGTTATCTGTTGAACTTTATTGTTGTTAACTAATATGCAATGATTTAATAAATTAAATCCTTTATGCCAGGAAAAAAAAGACAAGTCAAATGTTTATGTTTTGGTAATCTAAGCTCCATTCAGTGACCACACAATTTACAAGAAAACTTGGATTTCATAGATAAATGCTCCCTACTCAATTGTATCATAAGGAGAAAATGGATCTGTGGTAATGTCCAAATCTTGAAAGAGGATGGGAGGTGGTAATAATACTTGTAGGCTAGTGTGTCTGAGATGTGTGTACGTTACTGCTGAAATAGATATACTTGTACATTTTGTGAAAGTTTTTATTTGATATTTGGACGTTAGTCTTCACACATTATACACTTCATGTCACAATCTTGTCATTAGTACTATAACATGAAAGGAGTTTCTGTTTTAGTTATGTGTTCAACATTTCTTGCCTCACATTTCCTGTCATCCTACACTTACCCAGATCGTTATAGACACGGAAAACACATGAAATGCATGTGTTCCAAATAACAATATATTATATAACCTATACAACTCCAGGCACCTCACACCACGATAAAGAACCTTGTGCTGGAAGAACTTTTTGTCCAACTTGAGCTGCGGAGGTAGGGAGGATGGGATAGTAGGGTGCTTGCTGCCAGTGCTGACTGACACATTTACAAAAGAAAAGACACTAATGGAGAGGTGTGAAGGAATTTAAGGTGGCCCGGGTTTACGACTTTATTCATAGGCCTTAGGGAATCTAGTGTTAAGCAATACTTAAGGTAGACCAGGACCCTTTCACAGTTTGTCTGCCACCTCTACATCCATTCCCTGAATAGTGACTGAATATAGAGGCTCTTTGGCACAGTGAAAGTCAACTTAGTTTTGCTGATGTTGGGATGCAGATAATTCTATTTGCACCAAGAAACAAATAGAAAGGTGCCTTAAGCAATACTTAAAGTAGACCAGAATCCTTTCACACAGTTTGTCTGCCACCTAATCATTTCTTGAAGTGAAAATGAGCTTGCTAAAATGCAGCATTTTTAAACTGAAGAAATATATGGAAACAAAAGTAGAAAAAAACATATTTAGGTGAAAACCAATTATCTATGTAACGTAGAGTAAAATAATAATGAATCTAAAACAGTGACAAAGCACCAAGGACCTATTTGAAAATTAATATGCAGTGTTTGCTTTCTTTAAAATCTTGCAGGGTAAGATTTGTTCCTAAACATATTTTACATACTATAAATAAATTACTTAATGTTGAAGGAGAGTAATGTGTTTTTACGAACTAAGGCAATATTTGATTATCATCAGCATTTTTGTTGCTTATTATTTTGGTTATATTGCTTTTTAACTAAATGAAATTTGCTTCTAGCACAAGCTAATTTCCATAGCTATTAAACTCATTTTTAGTTATGTTAGGACAACTTATGGATTTGTTTTCTTTTTTGTAATGCATAAATAAATAGTAAAAAAAAGCTTTTGGACTAAACACATGGGCCAAAAAATTCATACCATCCAATATGCAGTAAGAGATGCCAGATTGGCTTCAGTTTTCAAATCATGGCCAAAAACTTCTAATTTCAGAATAGCTACTCCAGTTTGAGCTGCTGGTGAGGCTAATCATATAGGTATTGCTCTTTAATTATTGTAGCAATCTCTGGAATTGGCTTTTATTTCTCATTGTATGTCACAGAGACATGCCATTTTCATTAATTTGCTCCTCCTAGCCTTGGAACAAATCGGAGTGGATAGGAGATGAAGCATCATCAGTGACAGACGCTGTACCAGGCATTTGGCATATTCCAGTTAGTTCACTGACAATAGCTTGAACAATATTCTTTCTTTGAATGATGGTCTTTTGCTTTGCCTTTTTCCACAGCATCATAGATCCCTTAGAATTTATTTTTTCTGACATTTCTGGCTACTGTGGTATCATTTTCTTTTCTTTTAGATAGAACTTTATTTGTCCCCAGGAAGAAGTTTGCCTTTTTACAGAAGCTCTTTAAATAAATAAATAAACACATAAATCCATAGATAAGAAATATATACAGGCAGTCCCCGGGATATGTATGAGATAGGGACTGTAGGTTTGTACTTAAGTTGAATTTGTATTTGTATGTAACAGGTACGTTATTTTAATAAATACTATTGTTGCCTGACTGTAACCAAGTGCTCTGCCAGTGAATGATGGAGTTTCATCTCTCTCTGACCTTTTTATTATTTCTACTTTATTTTCAATGGTGATGGTTTTTCTCTTCTTTACTGTATCACCAGCACTTGTATCAGATTTGTGTTTCAGAGACATTCTTGAAGGTTGAAGACAAAACGTTAAGATGAGCTCTTCTGCACAGCACTGTACACACTATCACAGCAGGAAGGCTCCTGTCATCACCATGTCTGGTGTACTGACAAGAGACAACTTCCTGCTATATACGGAACAGTACAAGCAGGCTTGCTATTGAGAATGAATGGGAGCGGCAAGGGCCGGTTCACCACCCACCCACCACACAGTCACCTCCACTACAGTATGCTGCCTGCAGCATCAACCCACCGAGAATGAACACGGTGCGGCCAAAGGTGGGTAGTGAATAGCCTACCACCACCCCCATTCAACAGGCAACCACCCAAGGCACATTACAAAGCTACCCCCCGCTGCCCCGTTTACCCTTAATGGCCTCCATTCAGCCACAACCGGGTCACCGCTTGAAGCATCACGAGCCACCCACAGAGAATGAACAGGGCAGCTGTGTGTGGTGGGCGAACAGTGAAATGCCCCCCTCCGCTCCATCCAGCCTGCGTCCAGTCAGGAGCAATAGCTGCGGCAGTGTCGTGCGTGGGCAGCGAACCGCCCCATCAAGCCTCCGTCCTGCACACGAGCGATAGCTGTGGCCTCGGTGTCTATGGACCATGGGTCACCGCTTGCCGCCAGGAGCTGCCTGTGGGACAATACAATGCACGAACAGCAAAATCACCCCCTCCAGCCTCTGTCCAGCCACCGCTTGCAGCGTCCCCAGGCCGAAGATGACAGAGCGGCAGTTACTGAGGCGCATGCGTTGCAGCTGCGGCCCCATTCGTAAGTCGTAGGTCAGATGTTCGTAACTTGGGGACTACCTGTATATATAGATACTGTATATATTAGCATGCTGTGCCCCGACTGGGATGCCTCCACAC
Organism: Polypterus senegalus; assembly: GCF_016835505.1. Lineage (NCBI taxonomy): Eukaryota > Metazoa > Chordata > Cladistia > Polypteriformes > Polypteridae > Polypterus > Polypterus senegalus. The sequence goes on along the minus strand of NC_053167.1, from coordinate 84,552,246 downwards.
TTAGACGACCGAGGGAGTAAGCGTGGCCAGAGCATTACCTCCTCCGAGATGCTAGATGGCAGCCACCTTGGGTTGCAGCAGTGCCTTGGACTCCCGCAGGGCTTCATGGGAGTTGGAGTATGGTGCAGCCCTGTTGGGATATGTGGGCACAACCAAAGGATGCTGCTGCAGGATTTGCTGAGCCCTTTTGGGTAGTTCTTTAGCCACACCTAGAAGTGCTGCCGGAAACTAGGTCTTTAAGCACCTAGTGCTTGTGCTGGGGACTGTGCTGTACTTGTGGAAAACGGGGTAAGGAGTTTCTCACAAGGTAAAAATGAAAATAAAAGACTCCGTGTGTGCCTTGAACTTGTGTCCCACGCTTGTCTGTGTCAGGTTGAGGCGGCGTGTGGTCCATTTATTTGACAGCCTGGAGACATGGCACAGCGTAAAGAGGTTTTGCCTCTGACTCTGAGGTTCGAGCCCCACGAGGGGTGAAGTGGAATGTGTACGTCTGATGAGCCCAAATAAGGGCAAAACACGTGATGCGTACTCTTTGCATTATTTGACTGTAGATTATGTAACATTCTATGATCCGCTTCTCACAACTGAGAGGGCCCGTGGAGGGTGCTTTCCGACTGGCAAACCAACTACGTGTGTTACCTGGAAGTTAACCACCCATATAATCAGATTGGGACTCAGACTACGAATGCAATGAATATATACCGTATAAACACTCTGATCTGAACACACACCGGAATGATTAAAAAGGAAGAAAATTTAGAAAGAAAGAAAAACTTCCCACTTGGCAGTCATAATCAAAGTGATGCAGATGTACTGGCGGAGTGGTGGCTTTGAGTCTAGGGATCTGCACTGGCAATCGGAAGGTTGCCGGTTCGAATCCTGTAAATGCCAAAAGGGACTCTGCTCTGTTGGGCCCTTAAGCAAGGCCCTTAACCTGCAATTGCTTAGCACTTTGAGTAGTGAGAAAGCGCTATATAAATGCAAAGAATTATTATTGCTGTTGGTATAAAGAAGCCCAAGTAGCGTTTCTTGACGTACTTCTGCTGAATAATTCATTGGCTAAAATTCATCAGTGTTAGTTTGTCAGAGAGAACATTCAGCCTTGCAGCATTGCTCATAATGGCATTCAGTTTTGTTGGAATTCTCTCTTTCACTACTACCTCCAGAGGGTCTAGAGTGCATTTCATAACTGAGTTTGCCCTTATATTTAGCTTGATAATTCTGTGGGTCTCTTTTGAAGTGATGTTACCAGCCCAGCACACCACAGGATGTCACTTCCCCCATTAAAGAAATGCGGTCTCTTAAGATAGAAGAGCCTGCTCTGCCCTTTCTTATATTGTTCCTTAGTGTTCAGAGATTAGTCCAACTTGTCATTGACATGGGCCTTCCGATATCTGTAGGAGCACACAATCTGTACATCCACTCCCTAAATAGTGACCGGACACAGAGGCGCTTTGGTGCAGTGCTGATGTTAGGATACAGACTTTTTTTTTTTTGCACCAAGAACAAAGTTCTCTATGTGATTCCTATTCTTTGTCTCATCACCTCATAAGTGCAGGAACATCAGAGAAATTCACCAAGTGACATGACCGAGTTTTATATTCATAGTCTGAGGTGTACAGAGTGAAGAGAAAATGAGACAGGGATGTTCCTTGTGGTGCTCCAGTGTTGGTCACATCTGTATTAGAAACACAGTCTCTCAAATTGTGGTCTGACTGACAGAAAGTCAATTATCCAGGACACAACAGGCTTAACCACCTGTACACCACTGAGTTTATCCCTTAACAGGGATGGCTGGATCGTACACAAGGCAATGGAGAAATTAACATACATACTGTTCACAGTGCTGCCAGCTTTACCCAGGTGAGAATAAGCCTTGTGGAATAGACAGATAATTGCATCTTTCATCCCATCTTTGTCAGACAGGAAAAATGCAGTTGATGCAGGTGGTCTATCACAAGAGGACTGATATCGTCCAGGACCAGTCTTTCAAAGGTCTTCATGATGTGAGACATACAGGTAAGTGCCACTGGTCTGTACACATTAGGTGAAAAGACACAAGTTTTCTTTGGAACAGAAACAATGCAGGATGTTTTCCACAGCAGCGCTCTTTCTGGAACCTTAGGGACAGACTGAACAGGTGAGGTCTCCTCAAAGTTGGTCAGCACAGGCCTTAGGAACGTGAAGACTGACTCCATCTGGCACTGCAGCTTTTTTGTGTGTAGCTTCCTCAGTTATCTCCTTACTTGGTCTTCAAATATGGACAGCCTATACTGATGATCAAAGGTTGACTTGTCACTGGCCATTCCAGTTGACGTGGTAGGGGTTTTATGAACTATTCTCAGATTAATATTTCAATAATATACTATACATATGCATTTTAACAGTCTTGCAAATATAGAGTATTAAATTACACATACAGTAAATAATGTGTTCTTCGGGTAATGAGATGTGTTGGCTTTGCACCTGACATCACATAGAAATAAGGCCAAAAGTTCAACTTTGGTCACATGAAACTAGAATATTTTCCATTTTTTTGAAGACTCAGTGTGTTGTGTGTCTTTTTGCAAAAAAACCAATGCATAATTACAAACTGTCTGAAAAGGGCCCTGAGTTGCCTTGAATTCTGGCATATTGTAATCTGTTCAGTTGGCCAATCAAAGGTATAATTTTGCTTGACTTCTCATTATTTAAATATTGAAAAGGTATTAAAGGTAAAAGAGTTCTGAAAAGATATATTTGAATTTCTAAAATTTCAAAATATACAAGAGTTTGTTAGAAAGAATCCACACTTCATTTATTAAAATGAACAAAAAAAATCATAATTTTAAGCATAGTGTCCTATGTTAATAACACATTTCAGTGGACATGCCTTATAAAATGAAATATATTGCAATTAACATGAAAAATATGTGGACATATCTTTCAAAATAATGTAAAATTAGGTCAAATATATGGTTTTACGATTATATCTGAAATCTGAAACACATAGTCTTCCATTAATATGTTGTAACATATAAACATATTTTCAAATATATTGTGTTTAAGACAGGCACTATACTGTGTGTCCAGACCCGTGGCAGATCATTCATGTCTAAGCTTTCACCTGAAGAAAACTAAATAGTTGTGTCAGCGATTCCAGTTTATTTTGACTTCCCAATAATTCACTAAAAGTAGTTTAGTAGGTAGCTCTGGCACCGTGAATTTTTTCTATATTTTGTGTCATAGTGTGAACTGATCTAGAATATACTGTATCCCAACATAGAAATACAAATGAGATACAGTTGTGCTTGAAAGTTTGTGAACCCTTTAGAATTTTCTATATCTGGGCATAAATATGACCTAAAAAATCATCAGAGTCCTAAAAGTAGATAAAGAGAAACCAGTTAAACAAATGAGACAAAAATATTATACTTGGTAATTTATTTATTGAGGAAAATGATCAAATATTACATATTTGTGAGTGGCAAAAGTATGTGAACCTCTAGGATCAGCAGTTAGTTTGAAGGTGAAATGAGAGTCAGGTGTTTTCAATCAATGGGATGTCAGTCAGGTGTGAGTGGGCACCCTGTGTTCTTTAAAGAACAGGGATCTATTTCAGTCTGCTCTTCACAACACATGTTTGTGGAAGTGTATCATGGCACGAACAAAGGAGATTTCTGAGGATCTCAGAAAAAGAGTTGTTGATGCTCATCAGGCTGGAAAAGGTTACAAAACCATCTCTAAAGAGTTTGGACTCCACCAATCCAAAGTCAGACAGATTGTGTACAAATGGAGGAAATTCAAGACCATTGTTACCCTGCCCAGGAGTGGTCGACCAGCAAAGATCACTCCAAGAGCAAGGCGTGTAATAGTCGGCAAGGTCACAAAGGACCCCAGGGTTACTTCTAAGCAACTGAATGTTCATGTTCATGAGCCCACAATCAGGAGAACACTGAACAACAATGGTGTGCATGGCAGGCTTGCAAGGAGAAAGCCACTGCTTTCCAAAAAAAAACATTGCTACTCATCTGCAGTTTGCTAAAGATCACGTGGACAAACCAGAAGGAAGAATGTTTTGTGGACGGATGAGACCAAAATAGAACTTTTTGGTTTAAATAAAAAGCATTATGTTTGAAGAAAGGAAAATCCTGCATTCCAGCATAAGAACCTTATCTCATCTGTGAAACATGGCGGTGGTAGTATCATGGTTTGGGCCTGTTTTGCTGCATCTGCCTCCATTGATGGAACAATGAATTCTGAATTATATCAGAGAATTCTAAAGGAAAATGTCAGGACATCTGCCCATGAACTGAATCTCAAGAGAAGGTAAGTCATGCAGCAAGACGACCCTAAGCACACAAGTCGTTCTACCAAAGAATGGTTTAAGAAGAATAAAGTTAATGTTTTGGAATGGCCAAGTCAAAGTCCTGACCTTAATCCAATCAAAATGTTGTGGAAGTACCTGAAGCGAGCAGTTAATGTGAGGAAACCCACCAACATCCAGGAGTTGAAGCTGTTCTATACTGTGGAATGGGCTAAAATTCCTCCAAGCTGGTGTGCAGGAATGATCAAAAGTTACCGGAAACATTTAGTTGCAGTTATTGCTGCAAAGGGGGGTCACACCAGATACTGAAAGCAAAGGTTCACATACTTTTGCCACTCACAAATATGTAATACTCGATAATTTTCCTTAATAAATAAATGACAGAGTATAATATTTTTTGTCTCATTTGTTTAACTGGTTTGCCTTTATCTACTTTTAGGACTTGAGTGAAAATCTGATGATGTTTTAGGTCATATTTATGCAGGAATATAGAATATTCTAAAGGGTTTACAAACTTTCAAGCACAACTGTATATTGGATGATATTGCCAATATCAGGTTAATATATTTTTAAAAAACGCTGCAATTCACAATAATTTAAATTTAAAATTACCCACTCAGCCGACATTTTTATTCAAAATAACTTACAAAATAGGTCAAATAATTGAGTAAACATCAGTCTAGGGGACTGTTTAAAACAAATGTTACAGCAAAAAGTTACAAAATTGAGCATCATGTTTGAAGATCTTTAAACCAAACAAAACATAAAATCTAGTTAATCTCTCCTTCACTATAAGAGTCTTTCATCAAAGTCATTATCCATCAGAGACATATTCAAGAGAGGGGATCTTCAAACGCTTCTCAATTATATTTGGAGAATCAGCAGTTCAGAATGAGGTGGGCACCTTGTTTTACCTGCACACATGAAAAGAATCTGGATTGATATATTTTGTCACATAAAGGTGGTATCACCAGACATCATTCATTAGCAAACATGAGAGGGTAAGAGAGAGCATAGAACCTAATTTGTGTCTCCACGTATACAGTATAGGTGCTGATCTATTGACTACTCTGTACACAAGCATCAACAATTTGAACTTAATGCATGACGCTACAAGAAGCAAATGTAACAACCTGAAAAGAGACACCATCCTCAGCAGGTTAAATACAAGATGTACTGCTGCATTTCGAATAATCTGCAGTGGCTTGATAGCACATGCATTTACCCCTACTGTTACATATCAGTAAGTATATACTCTAAAATATACTATACTGTATATATTATAACTATATGTATTTTAAATTAAAATATTTATTGTAATAGTTTTCCATATTATATCTTATTGTATATAATTCTCAGTATTTTATAATATACAGTATACTCTTAAAAATTAAATATATTTTTAGAACATATTTTGAAATATATTAATATAGGTAGTAATATATTTTCTGTATATTTTGTGTGTATTTTATTTTTGTAAGGCACATAAATATTGTCAGCAGTAGTGGACATGGATGGATGACCTGATCATTATTCATGTGTGACACTCATGCAGTCACTCTTGATATTTTCTGTCCATCGGTACACATTTCATTGAGGCAAAACATTGCTGTGCTGTAAATCGATGATGGATTTGTGCTTCTCTCACATAAAAAAATAACAGCATCCTTCTCTTCTTTGATACATAAAGAAGGGAGGCAGCTCTGGTGACAATGGTATAATATGCCAACAATCAACCAGTCCAGATTGAAGCTGCGTCACAGAAAGCTGTCTGAAAAACAAATGAGCAACTTCTGCTGCAGCTAACAGTTCATACACTTAAAACTTCACTCGTGGATACTTTCCGACTTACCCTCATTGCACTTGTTGCATGGTGTTTTGGTATAATATACTTGTAAATGTGAGTTGGCTATTTGTGTAATGTCCATCAATGCTACCTCACAGCTTATGAGACAAGATTTGAATCCCATCCATAATTTTTTACATTTTCTACCTGTTTTCCTTTAGCCCTTGCAGTTTTCTTCTCACATGCAAAAGAAGTGTGCTGCAAGTTAACTGTCAAATGCATGCATCATAATGTTCTGTGATGGACTGGTGTCACATTGAAGCTTGTTTCTCTTTTGCACGCAATGCTGCTGAGAAAGAGATCGGTTTGCTGTGACCATGAACTGCAATAAGCATGCTCATTAAATGGATGGATGGATGAAATATATTTATAACTGTGAATAATGTTCTAAGATGATCAAAGGCAAGTGCATTAAATAAAATTAATTTGAACTTAATTGAAATATGTGTATTTAAATAATAATTCAAGTTGCCATGACAACGGCCAGAAATATAGTTTGCACTACCATGAAGCAACCCTGTGACAAGTACACCAGTATATCCTGCTTGCTTCCTTTGTTTCTAGAGCAAATACTTTGAAATAAATCATTTTGAAAAAAAACAAACAAAAACACAACTACGTATAGTTTAGCATTAAATGCATCATTATGTTGTGTATATCAGATGAAAACTTCCTAAAAACTCACTGTTTTAATTTGCCTTTTTTGTAGCTACTGTCTTAGCACAGCAGGAAACACATAAGTGATGTTTTTTAGTTGAACCAGGAGATACATGCAAAAGGCAAAACAAAACAAATAAAATACAAACGAAGCGACCGAAACCCAGACCAGAGGCAAGAAGTCAAAACCAGGTAAGACATGAAGATCAATTAGCAAAAAGAGTTTTTTGTGTGTGTTTAAAGGATTTATCCACAGATTGGATAAAGCTTGGTGTAAACGTTGCCCTTTAATCCCGTCATGCAGATGAAGTCGAGGTTGTGAACCTGGAGAGCATGCCGTGAGGACCACAGGACGCAACCCCAAGATGGTTATGTAAAATGGCGTCTAAAAAGCAATAGGAACCTAAAAATCAGCCCTGGTAATGACAGTTACATTTTAGTTCTACTCCTAATAGACTATAAATGTGAATAATGATCATACTCTTTATGAATTTGCATCATTATTAAACTCTACTTTTCTCTGCTTTGTTTTCTATTTTTATGCCACCACAACCTGACCAAAGTAATCATTGTGCTGTGCAGCTGACTGTGAGGCTCGGGAGAAGGCAGATGCCCCAGCTGTCCACACGGCCCACTGCATTGATTCCTCTAGGATGAAGCCTACAAACCAACAAAGAACGACTTAAGACCATTTATGTCCAGTAGAAAGCCCAGCAGAGGTAGAGAAGTCTTTCGTCCTTTGAGTTTCAGATTTTTATTCCCATTTCTTCTGTCCTCCAAGGCCATCTGACTTTATCATCAGACTCATCTTTAGGGACTTAGAATACAATACTATATATAAGGACTCTACCTGTCTACTAATTATATATCTATTTTATGTAAAACCAAACTGATTTATTTGTTGTTATTTATTCATTATTATTCTTACTTAGTTTTAATTAATTTTTTCTTTTCTTGTAACTATTTCTTAGACATCTTGTAAAGCACTTTGATCTACAACGTGTGTGTGAAAATGTGGTATAGAGATTAATGTTTTTGTTATTGTTGAAAATGGATGTATACTTTGATTAGCCGATTATCTCCACCCAGGCTCCACCCAAGATTTAAATATATTTTAGTATTCATATATTTTAAAAACATTTCTCGTAAAACTACAAGTAACCTTTAAAATGTAGCTTTGTGGAAGGTTACTATAATTAGCTCACATAAAAATTCAGAAAATATTAGAATTGGTCAAACCTGGTATGTCATTCCTAAAAACAGGTAACTTTTCTACTAATTTCATCAGAAGAATATAAAGTTAAGAAGCACAGAGGCACTTAACATGGACATTAAAATGATTAAAGCAGTGAGCTGTATCAGCGCTCAGTCTGTGAAAGGAATGAACAAAAACTAATTTCAACTTGAGATGTATGAAAATGACAAGTTCTACATCTGCTTAGGGATTATTGTTAACTTGCTTGGAAAAATTATCTTTATCAGTGTTTCATATGTTAACTTTATTTTCTTGGCATTTCACTGAATAATTACACCTTGTTTGCTTCTTAATTAAAATACAGCATTTAGGATGCACATTTAATCTTACTAGAAATAAGGAAAAATACTACATATTTCATTTTTCAGTGTTTGACATTTTAAAACCAAAAATACATAAAGAATCAGCATTAAATACAATAATAGTTTCACATAATATGATATTGCCTTTATCTCAAACAGACTAATCTATCCTTATACAAGCCAATTCTAAACACAGTATATTGCAAGATGTGAAAAATCATATGTTATTTTTATGGTCATTTCAAAATGTTATTGAGAAGATGCAAAAACCTTAAATTTACTGCTGTCCTCCATTATTCGCAAAATTGATAAATGATCTGGCAAATATATTTTCTCACTGACAAGTGCTCCCCTTGGAAACGAGTTTAGCCTTTTTGACATGGATTTTATTAGACAAATGTAATAGCAGTGCAAGGCAAGCATATCTTATCAGGGAATATTCCAGGGAGCTCATCACACCAACATATATTTGCTCAGTCCAGACAGGCAGCAGCTACCCTAAACATAACTCTTAGCAAACACATTTATAACAGTCAAAAACACTGATCCATGCAAGTTAATGCACAAATGAATTGTATGCTGTCAGACATAGATCAGTAAGATTTGAAAAATCTACTTAAGTACAAAAACTACCCTTTTTCACCAGTTTATTGTTACCCACCAAAGAAAGGATTACCCTTTACTGAAATACACCTAGTAATAAATATGACTTACATTTTCTGATCTTTAATGTAAAGTATTCAACACTTTGGGTTTAGCTCTATTCATCTTTCAATAACATAGTTGAAGCCATTTTATTTTTTTTTTTATTTTATTGTTTTTTAACATTTTATTGAATTTATTTAAAATCAAAAAACATTCCATACAAGCAAGTCACGTTTTACAAAACTAGGTTCAAATCAACCCCCACCCATGAGAAAGAGACCTAGGCCAACAAAGTAAAACTTTAATAGATGCAATTTTAATGTTTATTATTAGGTAAGAATAAGAAAGCTCCACAAAAGACCCATTTATATATTTAGTGATAATTCTTACTGATGTGGCCTGTTAAACCTGCTAGGCCTGATATAAGGCTAAGTCAGAAAGAAATGTTTCGACAAAGGCCAGGTGATTCAGCCCAAAATAACTTTTCAGAATTTGCAAATGCCATCAAGTTAAAATTTAAAGTTCCTTAAACTACAAATCTCTTTACTGATTGGTGAAATTTTCCTTTTTTCTCATTTGTGGTTGACAACTTTAAAGACTGCTTCCAACCATGTCCATTTTAGCATAGCGACAAGCACTCACCCTACTAATTCCTTTCTTAATCTTAAAATGATCATTTCACCTCTTACTACTCCCCGGCTTAAAGGAAAAGATGGAATTCCTTCGGTCTTTCCATTTTTCTCATACCCTGTAGTCCTGGAATCTGCCTAGTTGCTCATCTTTGGACCTTAGCACTGATGGGCCTGGTTTTTAATAGGCTTGCCAAAACTGCAGACAGTATTTTAGATGAGGTTGCACAATGCCTTTGCACAGTTTAAGCCTTTGCTTCCTTGACCTCTAATCAATGGTGTGCTATGCAACTCAACATCCTATTAGCCTTCTTAATTGGTTCTGTACACAGGTTAGATGTTGAAAGTGATGGCTCCATTGAGACTCATATGTCTTTCTTATAAGGTTTATTTTCGAGTTTTAGATCCTCCTATTGAGTTTTTATTTCCCATTTGCAAAACCTTTCATTTATTCACCATAAACCTCATCTGCTACATATCTGTCAAACTCTGAAGTAAGTTCAAGTCCACTTGCAATGCATTTTATGATTCTAGGCTTCCTGCCAATCCCCAGTTAAGCATCATCTACAAACATTAACAAGCTTATTCACTAAACAACATCTAGATAATTTAAAAATAGCAGATGACTTTGCACTGTTCCCTTAGAGATCCACCTTTTAATAAAAAAATATTTCTTGTACCATAATTCCTTACTTTGTTTTCACTTGTGGTATGATCATCATCCTTTCATGTAATACTGTATCATACCAAAGCTTTCTTTTAATTGAGACAGCAACCTATGCTGTACCATGATCAAATAATTTGGCTGCTTCTTCAATAAATGTAAGCATTTTTATCACACATTCTCCTTCATTTAAACTTTTTTCTACTATGACTCTCCTTTATATTTGTTCCTCTTTTTAAACCTTTAATAATTGTGTTCATTCATTCTTCCACCATACGAATTAAGACCATTTTTTATATAATGAGATTAACCGTCCCCTGTGGCTCTGCCCACGTAGTAGTGAAACAGGACAGTGAGGAGGGTCCTGCCCGGCTCCCTACTCCTGACGTCACGCTTCCCCCTCCCCTCGGCACGCAGTCTTGGATTCACACAAATAAATCAGTACCACAAGCGAACTATGATACATAGTGCAATGAGAGAAGTCATCAAATCAAATGGAATGTTCAAGCAAATTATAGAAAAGAGCCCAATCTAAATCCATTAAAAAGTTCTCTCGTTTGCTAGCTAAGCAGAGTTAAGAAATGCCCCGAGATTGGCGCAGGAGTGAGAAGGGCTTTGTCATGTTCAGTTGCATTTCCCCAGGCACTCTGGATTACTCTTATATCTGAAACTTTAAAAACCTGTTAATGACTTTCCGAATCAAGAGGAGCCAATTGAGGTGATTCGGGCATCTGATAAAATTGTCTCACGGATGCATCCCAATGAAGGTTTTATGGACACAACCAGCTGGGAGGAGACCCTGGGAAAGACTGAAGGATTGGAGGACTATATCTCCCAGATAGCCTGGGAACATATTGGGATCCTACATTATGAGCTGGCAAATTTGGCTTGGGAAAAGGTCACATGGACCTCACTGCTAAGATTCTTTGGTGGAAAATAAATGAATGAATAATGCATCTCAATATGATAGTCCCCTGTAAACATGGAAGGAATTCATCAGTATGCGAATCTTGAATAAATGCTTCTTCTGTAAATTGAGTTATCAACATATAATGTTGTACATTTCACTTTAATTATATACTTGACCTTATGTTCCACCTTCACACATATATAAATGATTTTTGATTTGATGTGATATACTTTTGTTGCCCTGGAGTAATTTTCAGGTTAAGGGCCTCGCTCAACGGCCCAGTGGAGTAGGATCCCTTCTGGCAGTAATGATTTGAACCAGCAACCTTCCAGATTGACCACATCAGCATAAATACAGGTAAAAATCCTATATCTCAATAACAGCAGAAAATAGCTTTTTCCCACAATAAATGTGTTTATTTTAAAACAACTGCAGGCAGAATGCTGATATTTTCTGGGGGTTAAGCAGAACAACATAAAATAAAAGTAAAAAAATCAATTATCTTTGAGCTCTGCTTAACAGCAGGCAATGTGCTGCATTTTTATCAACTCGCTGGCATTAGAAACAGTGTTATATGGTACACCACATACAGTATATGTGTGTGTAAAATAAGTACTCTTTGCATGCTTACCTGGTACAAGGAACAAAAATTAATTTTTAAATGAAAAAGAAGGCACTAGAAGCAAAATTGAAAGTGGTTGAAACTGTTCTGTAAAGTATAACACATATAGCTGCTTAAATGTTAGTTTGATGCTCAGAACACACACACATATTCCCTAGGGATTCATTAAAAACCTCATTAGAATAAAAAGTAAAAATTTACACCTTAATGGGTTTGGGACCATGTTTTCACCATTATTTCTTCCAGCCCACTGGGAGGTATTTCTGCACACAAGGCACATGCACCCAGCTGAAGGCTCTAACTAGGTGCAATATTCTGTGAGGCATAGAAAGACAGATTGTAGACACAAAATGCTTATTTCTGCACCAAGTCTCCCAAATTAGATCCCTGGAGAATTATGTGCAAAAAGACAACTTAAAATTCTTGATAGGAGGTATTTATAAGCATACAACCAGCTTTTCTTTATGTTTCTCAATTTCTATGTCTGTTACTATAATGCGGCACTTGACATAAGAGAGGTAGATTAATTCTCATCTGTAAAGTCAAAAGCAATGTTTATATTTTCTTTTTTTGTAATTTGTTTTATTATTTCTAAAATTTACCTTCTTTACACCAGGAGTTCATTTGGGCTGGAGTCCAGTTGTGAAGAATATTCCGCTCCCAATGCAAATAATTTACAAAGCGGCTCAAAAGAGGCCACTTCTGTATGTTATTTAAATAAAACTCCACCAACTCATTTTCTAAACTAAACTCATTCATGTGGTTCAGGATCACTGGACACTGGCATACATAAACTATGTAAAACTGACCAGAGTTTGGGAACTTTAAGCTCTATGACAAGTGGAGAGCAAGATTCATTAATCAACTGGTGTGGCACATGCAGTATTGAGACTACTTCCCGACATCTCACAGAGTATGGCGAGGAACAGAAGGAAGTGTTGAAGAAGAATGGTAGTAAATAGCGATCACCACATCATTCAGAGTCTTTCTGCAATACAGATTCTTTCAAAATCAATTCAGGATAGAACACTAACTTCATATATTTTTCAATATTGAAATTTTTTACGTTTTCACTTTTGGAGATTTCTTTCCCATGTTCTAAACTAACTAATTTCTTTTACTAGTTGAACCTTGATTTACTACATTTTCGTTTTTTTTCCCACTCAGCCAGTGTAAGGAAACACAAAGAAAAGATTCTTATGTTAGTCTCTGGTCAGTTTAGTGGCCTCAAACTCGATTTCGTAAAGAGGAATGAAACAGTCTGTGTACAGCAACTTCTTGGCTACAGTTTTCTGAGCCTTTAGATCTTTACATGTATCTAACAGCCTTACTGACAACTTAATTACAATTTACAAAATACGATTTTTAAAATTTCCTGTCTTAGATGGAAGCTAGTCATTCTAGCTCTCTGAATAATGAGTGCTTTGCCTTAGGTGTGAGTATGACTGAGGATAAAATGAAGCACACAATACAGGACAGTAAAAAGTTTTATAAGAGTAACTAAGGATATCTAAATTGGGGTTGATATACAGTAATGTCCTTATAAATAGTTGACGTCTCATCATCCGCTATATAGAGATGATTTGTATTGCTTTGATTCAAGTGAGTTTTTGCCTTGCAATTCGAGTCTAATCTGTCGATTCAGGCAGCAGTATCTTGTATTGGAATTGAGATTCCCTTAATATTTTTTTCAGCCTAAAACACTAGTTTACACTTTAGTTTAAACTTAATTATTAACTTTATTGACAACTAAAAATCATGCTTGATCGTGTTATTATACATTCATTAATTAATATTTACATTTATGCAATATAGCACTGAGCTGACTCCCACACTTATGCCACTCTATAACCATTCTAAGGTACCCACGCAACATTTCATTGTCAAAGCAGCCATGGATGCATTTCACACTACCAGCTGCACAGTACCAGCTCTTGCTTTTTTGGTGCTTAGGTAAAAGTGAAAATGTCGAACTCAAGCCATAGAGGCTTGAAGGCAATAGCTATACATATTGTAGATCAATGAGAGCAGTTGCTGAGGGGTCCTCTTGGGGGTTTTGTGCAAGTCTCACAAAGATGTTGATCCTTTGGTATTTTCATGTGAGTTGTACATGAAACTCAGATCTAAAAGTTGGAGAAGGAGTCTGTCTTGGAGAACCACATGAACTGTGCATGGATTTTGAATCAAAGTCATGGTTGTACCTCTTGAATTTTTACATGAGGCACTTATCAAGAGCAAAGACAGATTGTATACTTGACAAGATACACAAACTGATGCCCTGTGTTCACCTATATGGTAAAACCAGCCCTGCACCTTCACAAGATATAAGGGTATGTTTTTAAAGAGGGTCTGTGCTGTGCTCTGTAGTATTTGCCCTAAGAGAAAGACCCTTAGCAGCTGAATAAGTATCAGTAGCATGTGCACTGCACAAACACGAGGGGCTGAGTGTCTCCTGGAGTCCTAGGTTTAAAGAAAGTAAACATAGGGTTCTTGATTGTCTATGCTTTCACCTAAAAATGTCTAAAAATATTTAAATTATTTATATGATAGTGTTCCACCTTTTTAGGATTTAGAGATGTCATTGGGTGTGTATGAACTAATCCTCATCAAGGGCCTCATGTTTAAAACCTTGCTTAGACTCCTTACTAAATTTTGCTTACACTCAAAAGGCAAAAACAGCACACACACACACACACACACACGTACACATACAATATAAAACTATATATATGCCATGTGCCACTCCAAGTTCCTTTATAAATCATCAAATCAACTTGAAACCATGCCCGTTTAGCCACTCCCTGTCTCCTCCTGTCAGTAAATAGGTATGGCTTAAAAGTAACTTTTTTAAATATTCAGAATCTAAATATCATATAAATTTGGCTATGTTCCTGAGTGATATCTTTACTATAAGCCATGGAAGAACACAGAAAATTAAAATTCAATGGATGTGAACACGAAGTATTACTGGCTGGATAACCATAAAAACATTCCTTTTGGTGGTCTCTGTGACGTTGTCCCAAAAAAGAAAAAATCAAGAATGGGAGAAAGTGACAGCAGCTGAGTGAAGAGAACAATAGTAGTCTGCCATCTTGCAGTGTCTAGACCACCGCCAGTCCACACCATGAATTAATATAGGTGGTATGTACAAAATTTTAAGATATTAAGAACATTGTAAATATTAATAAACTTGTAAAGAAATAAAATCATTTTACCATGGAAATGCCAAAATTGTAATACAGACAAGTCTCCTTACATTTGACATACATTCAAACGCCTTGGAATTGCTATTGCATTGACATCCTGAGGGACAGGGTCTGGGTCATTCATTTACTCATTGTGGCTTATTGCAAGTGGCAGAGGTAGTCCATGTTTGTGCACTTTGTTCTGCAGTACTGCACAAGTCATCACAATGTGGAAAGCCTTTGTGAGGCTATACAGCAGTGTACTGCCCAATGAGTCCAAACACCACCTTTTAATCAAACAATGGTCCATTCTATCATCGATTTTATGCACAGGTGCCTCTTTTGTGGTGTATCCACTATTACCTAAAAGAAACATTACACAAGTTGTCTGTAATGTACCAAGATTAATTGCCATCTTACTTACCAAGAAGCCATCACACACAGCATGACCCTGCAAGTCTAATTTCCAAGTGTGGGTTGAGTTGTGCAACAATGCTAGTCATTAACATTAAAGCATCACCTATTAGTTGTGTATTAATTGAATTAAAGTGCTTTCTGTTTATAAAAAAAATCATTCTGTGATAGTGTCTTTATCACAACATATGTGCAGTCAGTTGTGTTGATTACATTAGTTAAATCAGCAATCGCTGTGTGTATTGCGTTTTGATCTCAGCTTGTGCATCCTGATCATATATATCTGCGGTGGGCTGGCGCCCTGTCCAGGGTTGGTTTCCTGACTTGTGCCCTGTGTTGGCTGGGATTGGCTCCAGCAGACCCCCCGTGACCCTGTAGTTAGGATATAGCGGGTTGGATAATGGATGGATGGATATAGATATATATATATATATATATATATATATATATATATATATATATATATATATATATATATATATATAGTGGAGAACGCACCCCCAAACACAGACAGACTGACACCAGGATGTCCAAAGCACACTCCTTTATTTTATTTTTTCAATGCACCACAATGACTTCTCTCACCAACTCTCTTTCCTTTCTTCTTCTTCCTTTTCTTTTTCTCTCTCTCTCGACCTCCTTCCTCCTCATCACAAGCTTCGTCTCCTTCCTCCCAACTCTGGACAATGGGTCTTTTTACTTTCTGTACATGCTTCCTCAGTTGGTTTGCCCAGTTGATTTCATACAAGGGACGCTATTGGCAGATGACTGAGAAGCTAACCAATCAGAGCACGCAGTTAAGTTCCTGTGTGCTGAATGTGGTGTTAAACAGGAAGTCTCGTCTCGCTCATTCAGCATCAACGTGTTTCGCTGTGTAAAGAGTTAACTTATGTGCTCTTTTGTGTTTATCTTTGTGCATAGTCAAACCCTTCATTATGGCTCCAAAACGATCTGCTCCTGCTTCAGGTGCTGTGCACAAGCGCCAACGGAAGATGTTAACGATTGCCGAAAAGGTAAACGTTTTGGATTTGCTGAAGGAAGGGAAAAGCTACACTACTGTAGGACGCCATTAAAGCATCAATGAGGCTACGATTCTTTTTATTTAAAAAGTAGGAAAAGAATATAAGATCGATGGCCGCAGTATCCTTTTAACCAGGGTGCAAAATGAGTTGTAAGTGGATGTAATAAGGCAGTAGGTTGGATGGAATCTGTTTTAGGGATTTGGATTGAAGACTGCCAGAAGAAGAACAACAGCAGTGCTACACAATCGCCTGAAGAGGCTCCTTTAGACAAGTCATCGTGTCATTGCTGGTGAGTAACCATAATTAATTTTCTACTTACAGTACTTAGTACATGTACGTACGTTTAGTGTCACTTGACACACATTTACTGTATACAATTTTTCTTGCATTGTACGTATTTATTGCTGGTGGCCTGTCTATCATAATGGCTGTAACATGTGTGTTATCGGAGACACTCGATATCTTTAAAATAATATTTATGTTTTACTGTATATAAACAGTGTGTTTACATACATAATTTCAATGAATCTTACCTAATATCTAAGAGAATACAAAGGGATTATGCTGTATAACTGTGCAGGGAATATTTATAAACAGTGTGGGAGAGTTTATAAGGGCTTAAAATATATAAAAATAACCATACAAACATATGATTTCTACTTCACGGATTTTCACCTATCGTGGGGGGGTCTGGAACGCAACCCCCGCGATCGAGGAGGGATTGCTGTGTATGTATATATATATATATATATATATTGTCGTGAGTGGCTGGGGCTGCTACCCAGCCGGGACGCCCAGGAGGACCGGAGGAAGGCTTGCGCCTCCTCCAGACCATGAAGGGGCGACTGCCCTGGTTGCTTTGGGGACCACGGGTAGAGAGCTTGGAAGCTTAACCCTGTAGGGACCCGTGGTTGCCGCAAGGGGGCGCCCCAATGCCTAGAGAGCCCTGGACTTCAGCACTTCCGCCACACCCAGAAGTGCTGGGGGGAAAAGGATCGGAGACACCCGGAGTGCTTCCGGGTACATAGCCCGTGCTTCCACCACACCGGGGCATGTCGGCGTAAGGTTACTGGAAGACACCCGGAGCACATCCAGGTGGCTATAAAAGGGGCCGCCTCCCTTCATTCAAGGCTGGAGTCGGGAAAGAAAGAAGGACAAGGTCTATAAGGAGACAAGGAGGCGGCCTGAAGCAAAAAGGCAGTGTGAGGCCTGGACTTTGGAGAGTCTTGGGGTTTGTGGTGCACTTTAGTATTGTACATAATAGTGTAAATAAACGTGTGGTGATGCTTAACAACATGCCTGCCTTTCTGTGTCCAGGGCTTAATGCTTAATCCACTATATATATATATATATATATATATATATATATATATAGTGGAAGCCGGCCTAGAAACAGACAGGCGGACACGCTAATGTCACCCAACACACGTTTATTGACACCGTCCATATTTACACAAGTGCTCACACAACCCCAAAGTCCCCAAAAGTCCTCGCCTCCTTGCCTCTCCTCCAGAGACCTTGTCTTCTCCTCCCGACTCCAGCCATTGACTAAAGGGAGGCGGCCCCTTTTATATCCACCTGGATGTGCTCCAGGTGTCCTCCAGTACTCGTCCGCCGACACGCCCCTGTGTGGCGGAAGCACCGGCTGTGTACCTGGAAGCACTCCGGGTGTCCCCGATCCTCTTCCCCTCACCACTTCTGGGTGTGGTGGAAGTGCTGAGTTCCAGGGCTCCAAAGGCACAGGGGCGCCCCCAGCGGTGCCCCCAAAGGAACCAGAGAGGTCGACCCCACATGGTCTGGGGAAGGTGTAAGCCCTCCTCCGGTTCGCCGGGGTGTCACGGCCGGTTCGCCACCCCAGCCATCTCCGACAGTATATATATAAATAGCAAAGTGGCGAAGTACTGCATTAAAATTTTTATTAAGAAGAAAATTAAACCTTTTTAAACTTTAATTATTTGTTAAGGATCTCTTTGTATACCATGTTGTCAGTTCAGCCCTCCAGTTGTAACATGACCAAGCTGTGCGCTGAGCTTACTCTTGAGCATGTAACTTACAGTTGGCCATGTGAACAGTAATCTTGTCTCAAATCTCACAGCTTGGATTGCTGCTGTCATAATCGGTTTGAGTTTCATGGTTTGTTTCAGTTACGAAAGTATTTGCAGGATTTGTTGTGTTGAAGTGACATTTGGCATCTGTCAAGCGTTGTAAGCACACAACCGGTTTCATCGATAAAATCAAATCCAGCTTTTGAGAGTTTAAACATTCATAAACATCAAAGTGTCCACTACTGAAATCGTCACCTGTGAATCTAAGATGTTTAAGAGGCATTGGCGGTTGTCGAAAGGTGTAAAATATTTGGCCATTTCGGTACACTTGAAAGCGACAACCGAACAATTCAGCAGCAGCCATCAACTCATATGCAGAACCATAGGTGAAGGGCTTAAGCATTTCACTCTTCTAGTGCTCCTGTGTAGTATAATTATCTCCTGTACCGTCATCAGTCCACACCTTGAACCTGTCCCGGTCATTCAATACATAAGACAAAATGTTCCTCCGGATATCAAGATTGAGCCTGATATGGCCATGCTGTCTCCGAGCATGGAAACCACTCGGTAAGTGACAGTTCTTTGATCGATAGTGATTATCTCGATAGACATGGTAATGGGGGTTGGAATGATAAAGGAAATGGGTACCCGAGCAATGTAAAGTAAGTGTAAAATACCTATACAATAACTATAAATGTAATAAACAAACAATAAAACAGCGGAGAAGCCGTGGATTAAACAAAAAGGCTTTAGTTATCAGTAGGGAGACATGAATCCCGTGGCGAAGCAAGGAAGGGAATGTAGAGACCGGAGCGACGGACAGTCTTATATAGGCAGGCAGCCAACAACAACATGGGTCCCCTATCCCAACGCCTCCCACGGTGACCGAGGTGCAGGCTATGGACGTATATATGTACGTAAGTAGGATTCAGTTAGCGTTGGGAACCCGTGTACCAAATTTCTTGAAGATGGGCCCATAAGTAACAAAGACTGTTAAAAAGTTCAATATGGCGGCCGACAGTGGCATCACACCACCGAAATAAGTACCAAATTTCAGCCTTCTACCTACACGGGAAGTTGGAGAATTAGTGACGTTGGAAAGTTCAATATGGCGGCTGACAGTGGCGTCATACTACCGAAATAAGTATGTACCTTGGTTTTGGTTAGCGCAGGGAAGCCGCCTACCAAATTTCGTGAAGATGGGGCCATGAATAAGAAAGTTCAATATGGCGGACGTTGTTGACCGTTATGACCGTTACGCGTAGAATTTTGAAATGAAACCTGCTTAACTTTTGTAAGTAAGCCGTAAGGAATGGGCCTGCCAAATATCAGCCTTCTACCTACACGGTCAGTTGGAAAATTAGTGACGTTTGGAAAATTCAATATGCCGGCCGACAGTGGCGTCATACCATTGAAATAAGTAAGTACATCGGTTTCGGTTAGCGCAGGGAAGCCGCCTACCAAATTTCGTGAAGATGGGGCCATAAATAAGAAAGTTCAACATGGCGGACGTTCTCGACCGTTATGACCATTACGTGTAGAATTTTGAAATTAAACTTGCTTAAATTTTGTAAGTAAGCTGTAAGGAGAAGCCTGCCAAATTTCAGCTTTCTACCTACATGGGAAGTTGGAGAATTAGTGATGAGTCAGTGAGTCAGTCAGTGACGGCTTTGCCTTTTATTATTATAGATATATATATATAAAATCTCGGTTGTCCTGGGTAATCTTGCTAGACTGATAGCACGGTCAAAATTTGTAATTACAGGCATTTGACAGAGAGAGTAACGTTCACTGTTCTTTATTGTTAACAAACAGGAAATGGACTTTAGTCTGGGAGGAAGTGATGTTGATGGGTGGAGCCAGAAGTGTGTCTTCAGGGAAGCTGGAAGTGGTGCTATAGTGTTTGTTCAGAGGATGGAATGTATTTGTTAGTCTTTTGGTTTTCTGTCGGGGGAAGAAAAAGGCATGACCACACCAATCTAATCCTCTATCTTTTGTTCTTTCATTCTCATTTAGGCCCTTCAACAGCCCCCTAAACACACGTGTATGACAATATATATGGGTAATAACTAATATTATACCATCCCATACAGATGGCATGATACAGCTCAGGGATACGTCCATTTCCAAATGCCCTAAGTTTGTTAAAACATGTAATGGAACAGGGATTGTATGATTTTGCATGATGGGTCAGCACAAAACTCTAAAAGGACAACTCTAAGAAATCTAAATTAGTTTATAAGACAGTTATCATCATGAACCAGAAAATCATTGCGATCACTGAAAACTCTCTCCTTGTGTAGCATAGGAGAGATCCCCCAAAAGAGCTAACGCTGCCATTATGTAACACAACAAACAGGATAGACAATTATCCTAAAAGCAATTAACATAAAAGAATGTATTAAGTATTATTACCAACACTGAAGACAACAGTATTAAGAGAATCAATCAACTAATTGTGATATAATTAGTTTCAGGACAGTGAAATGTGACTATGTATCATTGAAATGCACAGTGAAATAAAAAAAGGCAGCAATGTTTAATCAATACTCACACCAAGATTGCATTTCATATATCTTTTGCTTAAGAAATGTGTTACACCAGTTTTTGAGTGTAAGCACGCTTTACACATGAGGCCCCAGATCGTTAGGTATTTTCACCTGCTTTTGAAAGTACTTTAGCATAAAATGTGTTATTAAATATATGAACATTGCTGAACACTGAGCAGAGTTCCACATGTTATACTATAGCCAAATCATAACTTTCGAAAACAGTTTATTATAAAGAATATATGAAATTAAAGGCCAGTTTAAAAACTTGGTGTTCTTTGCCATCTCAATAATTATAATATAATGAACAAGGCATATGAATCAAAGAAATTCAGGTAAGTGAAACCTCTTGAAGAATTAATTTAATATTCTGATAGGTCATAAATCTTGGGGTACTGAAGCAGAGACTTTTATGGTTATTCCCAACAATCAAGAGAGACAGTAACTGTAATCCAACCCCAGGTGAAAGGACTGACAGGCTATTATAATATTTGAAGGAAACTTTGGACACTGGCACCAACTGTTAATATAATCCAATGAGCAAAACAGGACACTTGGCCATGACAGCCAGTAAAAGCAAGTGAATTAATAGGAGCTAGATAAGAACAAGCAAACGTCAAGGAGAAAAGCCGAGAGAAAGAGAGAGCTGGTGAGCAAAAAGAAACAAGACCTTAAAGTCAACAGACAGGAGCAATATAAAACCTGACAATACTCAAAAACAAAAAGTTCTTGAATATTCCAGTGATATGAAACCTGATGTTTTACCATCAGCACGTTACAATATAACAAAATAAGATCTTGCTCTGTTTGAGAAATTTGTCACGCAAAAGATTATCGGATTATTGATAATTTTGTGCTAAAGTAACCAGAAGAAAAAGCAAAAATTAGTTGCAGCATATCAACACGTTAAATTCTTGACCCATGAAGGAAAATCTGCTGGTTTGGCAACAAAGGAACTGATGATAAAATAATGCATTTTTTTTGTCAGTAAATGTAAATATGACAGGACTGGGAATCAAGCCCACGACTCTGGAGCTGTGAGGTGTCAACACTAAACATTGAAAAACAAATATTGGATTAAGCAGGTTAAATAAATGAGAGCTGGCACATAATCTCCTAAATGATCATTTTTTGTGCTGTAATTTGGCATATTGCTCACAATACAGAAAATCACACATTGATCCACTTTACTTTGTGACCATGGCAGCAATAAGTAAAACTTGTTCAGTTGACTGACAATACTGACAAAATGATAGCCGCAGTTTTTGGCTAAGATTCTATTTATCTTGTCTAGGGTTGGTTCTTGCTTCATGTCTCATATGGCTAGAACTGGCTCTGACCTTCATGACCCAGAAAAGTGAGTCCAAAAACAGATCAACGAATCGATGGGTCTGAAAACAAATGAATGGTTTTAATGTTGATTTCTTTGTATTTGAGTGTCATCATAAAAATCTAAAGCACTGCTTATTTGGCTAAATAATAGTTAAATACAATTAAAGACAAATTAAGAGAGACATATGCTAAACAGCCTCCAATGCAGATATCTACAACTAGTGATAACAAGGAGAGACACCTGTTTTCAAGCTTGAAAACCCTCCAGGTAACAGCATTTTACAAAATCTGCCACTTTACTATAAGTGGAAAGATGTCACGCTTTGACCAAACGTTAGTGGATGTGGGAGTCATTTGCATATTACAGGTCTCTCGACACTATATTTCCACTTCTTTTTTTTAAACCAACACCATGCTTGATTTTCTCAGTTATTTGGTTCAATTAAAAAATAATGGAAAATTCATAAGTAGAACCGTAATGAGCTGTGAACTTTAATTTAATGCATTTTCTCTTAATGGCAGAGCAGAACTCTGATTAATTGATTACATTTGGTGGATGCTTCTCTGTTATATTTTATAAGACGTGAGGTGGCAGTTTCCTTAGAGCTCTTACGCATGCTTGTGACAAATTTATCAGTGCTTGCCCGTCTGTCTATCTGGTTGCTGGCATTTCTAAAAGTCCCTTAAATTGGCAAACAGATTGAATTTCCAGAAGTCAGTTTTATTTTTTTGAAGATAGATTTTCTGGGAGATCTAAAATATTAATGCCAAGTTACAAATATTCTGTAAGAACAAACAATGCTTGAAAATTTAAAAACTACAGACAGGTATCAGTAGATGAAACAACATTGTTTAAACTTGTAATTGGCACTATCTGTGCTTCTATGGTTGGAGATATTTGTTTACAAGGTGCCAGAATGTCTTTTGGCTTTCCATTCCCAACAGATATTCTCCATTTCTGTTTGCATGACCGCCGTTCACAATGTTACCCTCTAATTAAATCATCTCTCTTTTTTCAGGTAAAGAAAAGTTGGATATTGCAGGCAAACATAAACAGTGTTATACACTACATGTTTTACTAGCCCTCAGGGTACAATTCCTAATACGCTATTCTAGCACAACAGGCTTTGAGTATGTTTCTAGCTCCAGTCAATTTCAAGCAAGTCTTTTTTTTATTTGGTGACATTTTGTTTGTCCCAAAAGACTCCGTAACAACTAAAGTATTCGTCTTAACAAGACATACACAATAATTATTTTAAACATATTATTTCTGGATAAATTGTCAGGGGTATACTGTGTCAGTTTTAGGTTCTGTGCACAATGTCTTACAAGCACAATACCTGTTTATGCTTTATTTTAGACTGCTTCTAAAGAATTTTTCAATTTTTCAGCATTGTATTAATATTTTCCATCCATCCATTATCCAACCCGATATACTTACTACAGGGTCACGGGGGTCTGCTGGAGCTAATACCAGCCAACACAGGGCGAAAGGCAGGAAACAAACCCTGGGCAGGGCGCCAGCCCACCGCAGGTATTAATATTTTACTAAATGAATTTTAACTTTTTTTGTTTCTTTCCACCTATTATTACCCTAAAACGTAATGTTCCCTGGAGGAAAAAAAACAGTTTTTGTCAAAGCAATCTTCCCAATAATTCCTTTAATATAGTTGGTGGTGATTCAATAATTGATGTGGTTTGCATCAGCAATGAAGTATGTGTGTATTTTTTAATTTTATGGTCTCCTCTTATTTGTTGCTATGCTAACAGGTCAATAGCTTTTGCTTCAGGGCAAGCCAGAATACAAGAATAAAGAATAATGATAGACAGGCTTCCTGTCCAAAGCTGTCTCCTGCCTATGCTCAAGGCTGCCAGGACAGGCTCTGGCATGCAACCCTGATTTGGATAAATCAGATTTGAGAGTGTTATATTAGTAGTTTTATTGCAGAAAAATGAATTAGTTATGGGAGCATTACAGTGATTAAAATCTTTAATATGAAAGTAATGAAAAAAGCTTCATGGAAAATTGTTCATCTCAGTTGTACAAATGATATGACAGTTCCATCTATAAATAAGTTCCAACTGCCCCCATACTTTATATGTTCCAGAAATGTAATGCCGGATATTTCCCTGAAATAGAAAACATTTGATTTAGTTATGGGCGGCATGGTGGCGCGGTGGTAGTGCGGATGCCTCACAGTAAGGAAACCTGGTTTTGTGTCCTGGGTCCTCCCTGTATGGAGTTTGCATGTTCTCCCAGTGTCTGTGTAAGTTTCCTCCAGCTGCTTCTGTTTCCTGCCACAGTCTAAGACATGCAGGTCAGGTGCATTGGCGAAACTAAATTGGCCCAAGTGTGTGGTCAGGGTGAGTTTGTGTGTGTTTGTGTGTGCCCTCGAAGGACTCTAACCCAGTCCAGGGTTTGTTCCTGCCTTGCAACCTATGCTTAGCTGAGATAGGGTCCAGGACAAACACAACCCTTTTCAGGATTAGAAAATGACTGACTGACTGATTTACTTATAAATATGAAAATTACAGAAATTAATACCAAATTGTTACTGAGTTTTGAGCAGCTGGATTTTTAAGAAAGCCACAACTTTATTTAACATTTAACATCATTCACGGCAGACATTTAGGAAGTAGTACTAGATAGCTGTTTATGGTAACCATGTACGACATGATAAATATACAATTCCAATTGTAAAGCTCACAGGCCGAGAATGTTCCCACTAATTATTAAAAGTCCATCTCTGATTTTTTATATATATATATATATATATATATATATATATATATATATATATATAGTATTTTAATGGACAACTGGGACTCTTACCAAACCAGGAAACCTTTGTAAGGGAAGGACTGGGGGATGGAGCTTGCACAGGGCAGTACCTCCCCGGGACATTAGAGGGCAGCTCCACTGGCTTGCTACAGTACCACAAGTTTGAAGCATGGAAGCTCAACCCTGTCAGGGTCCTTGGCCACCCGAGTTGGAGTTTGGAGCAGCCCTGTTGGGTTCCGATGGTGCCGCCAGAGTTTGCTGCTGGAACGGCTGAGACATTGCAGCACTTCTGTCACATCCAGAAATGCTGCTGGAAGAAGATCACCAAACACTTCCTGGTGCTCTATAAAAGAAGCCAGCTGCCATTACGCCTAGAGCCAGAGTCGGGAGGTGGAGGACTAAAGCCTGCCAGGTATATGAAAAAATAAATATGATTTCAAACTACATAATACAAGGCTATTTTTGGGAGACAAGCTGAAGAACAAGAATCTTTAACAAGAAAAAAACAAGTTTCAGCCAGACTGAGAAAAAAAATATTTTTAACCAATGGAACTAAGTCATTTAGCAAAATCTCACTTACCATATATATCTTTAATTGGCCCGATTAAAGGCGAAGAATTAAAAACAGTAAATACAGCTTTGATTTCTAGCTTAAGCTTGACATCTGAAGCTGTCCTGAAACAGCTATCCATCAGAGTATTTGGATGTTTGACTTACCGAACTCACTGGGGTACTGGAGAATGCTAGAGAACACAGAGCTCTTTGGAAGTTACTTTTGATGATTTCCTACCTTCACTTTTGTGAGTGAGAGACTCTTGTTCTGATGATGTGCATTCTGCCACAATAGATACTATTGTGAAGTTAAGCCATCATTAAAAGGTAAGCTACAGTAAGTGTTATTTTCTCTAATGCAGTAATGTTTTGTCCTTCTTTTGCTGGTTTGTGTGTGTGCAGAAGAGGATTGCTGTTAGTTACAGATATCAATAAATAAACAGCATCTCATGGGCTATTCACCCGCTCCAAATACAGTGATTTTCAAGTTCTAAAGCACGTGTTTATTTTTCTAAACCTCCTTTTTGCAGTGCACGGGAATTACAGCATATTCTGGTAGTTTCAAATCTTCATTTTGGTACCCTATATCTCTTATATTTTTTAAAATTTTGAACACATTTCATATTGCAAGCTTTTTAATAGCTATGTTGCTGATGTCATCACAGTGCCATGTTGTATGGGTTCGAACTGATCATTGTCATTTTGTTATGTCTTCTGCATGGCCGCAGCCATTCTGTTTACAATTGCTACACCCATTGCTGATCATGTGATATGGAGGTCATGTGGATATCCATATATTTAAAATGGTGGTGTACAGCAGTTCATAATCCTTGCATTAGATAAACTATAAAGGAAATAGACAACCTTAGTGAGAGTTAAGTGAAAGATATTGAATATGAATAAGGACCTTTCTTTACGTATTTTGATTTTTGTCTTCATCTTTTGGCTATAACTGCTCTGCCTTTAGAATACACAGACAACCTGGATGCCAAGTACTGTGAGATGAAGCTTTTAAGTCTTTTAAACATACCATAGAGTAAAAAACCAAGAGGTCAAAATGAAACCAAGTGAACCTATCTAGGGCGGCACGGTGGTGCAGTTGTAGCACTGCTGCCTCACAGTAAGGAGACCTGGGTTTGTTTCCTGGGTCCTCCCTGCGTGGAGTTCTCCCTGTGTCTGCTTGGGTTTTCTCCCACAGTCCAAAGACATGCAGGTTAGGTGCATTGGTGATCCTAAATTGCCTTTAGAGTGTGCTTGGTGTGTGCGCCCTGCAGTGGGCTGGCACCCTGCCTGGGGTTTGTTCCTGCCTTTTTGCCCTGTGCTGGCTGGCATTGGCTTCAGCAGAGCCCCATGACCCTGTAGTTAGGATATAGTGAGTTGGACAATGACTAACTGACTGAACCTATCCAGAGCACAGGCTGTTGGTAATGTGCTCAAAATTTAATATATTTCATTATATATACTTTAGAGATATATTTGAGGGTAAAAAAACATGTCATTTACAAAGAATCTTAATTATATATTAATATTTGAGTACTGATGTACCTTTTGCACTTTATCAAGGAGATGAAGTTGAATATTATCAAGAATACACATATATGAATTTTAGTTACATTGATTTCTGAAATGTGTCAGTATACAGCAACCTTTCTATAGTAACATTACATTTATCAGAGTAATTTCACTCCTAATGATAGAACAGATTTTAAGGTAAAAAGCTTTTGAAAAATTTTAGAAGACAACTATGTTAGATTTCTGTCCATGCTGTCTCTATGTAGATCTTGCCCAGAATTCCACAGGGTGCAATCATTTCCAACGTCAATCTGTCGATGATACAAATTTCTCCCCAAGTGTTTCTAGGGTATCCAAAGTTAATGTGTTAACCTTGTTTCACTGCACTAAAAGATAATTATTTACTCTTTTCTATTTTTTCAAATCTCTGTTATTGTTTTTGATTCTGAATTTTCCAATCATGTTCTGACTTCAGTGAAAGATACTGCTGGTATTGACCTTTAGCTCATTTATAGCCTTACCATTCTCCTGGTCATTTTTATTTCCTTTCTGTTGTCTCTTGCCAGTCAATATAGTGTAACTAGGTAAAAATTGTCACAAAATGGAAGAAATCAACGGAAAAAAAAAAAAAAAATGGTGTACACAAATAATACAATATATTTTACGTAAAAAAAAAATATATATATATATTTACACACAAACTAAATGACCTCCAGGTAGTGCTCTCTTGGTTCACTGACCCAATGTCTTGGGTCCCACCCATTTAAATACAGGCAGAAGGTGCCAGAACTCACAGAAAAGCAACAAGCAGAATGGCTGGCAGCATGGAGTAGTCACAAAAACAAAAACACAAAGAACAGCTATTGAAAAAAAATATATATACATATAATTACATGAAAATAAGCATGACTGTATCTATTGAGTTTCTGCAACTCTGGGCATTTGTAGTATTATTTTGAAGGATTTAACCCTTTGTTCTATTTCCCATTTGCTGGCTCCATAACTGTTAGTGGTCTTGCTAGTTGTTAGGAGTCTTCATCAATGCCTAACAGGCATGGACCAATTTACTATTTTACTTGGGCTCCTAGTCTGATCTTTTAAATTAGGAAAGGATCAGTAGTAGGGAGCCCCGGATTCCCGGACATTTTTCATTCCCGGGACTGCTGTAATTCCCGGGAAACTGGGAACAGCCAAGCTCGCATATATAGCGTGTAAAAGTGTAAAAATCGATCAAGAAATAACAGTTATAGTTGAAAATAATTAAGTGGCATGTTTTTTTGGCCACGGTGTAGTGTTTTGCAGATTGATTCAGTCAACCAGCAGCAGTCATCAGTCTCCCGCCTCCAACTAAGACTGAGCACAGTGGACTGGAAAGAGTCTGCACTCGGCAGCTCACAAATGCCGGGACAGGGCAGACTTCACTGACGTTTGTCAGACAACAGCTTTGAACAGCAACTTGAAATTGCAATGTGTCAGTCTGTTGCATCCACATTATCTGTGCCAAGAAACTTGCCATCACAGAATGATGACAAGAAACTGGATGCATCAGTAAAAGCTGAAATGGCGGTGTTTCGGAGCAACGCAAACGCGGGCGTTGTTTTGAACAAGTGTATCAGTATCTGATCAGGTAGATCGCATTGCATTAAAAATTTTTTTTTTTAAACGTTAGTCTATCATATATCCTCCCTATGGCATTTGCCACTTGATTGACATACAGGGCGGCCAGTCAGAAATCTCTGTCCTTCTAACACACTGGTCATCCCACATACATCCATACAATCAGATTGTGATTCAGATTACGAATGCCATGAATGTAATTACCCCGATCTACATGCTGTCAAATAAACGAACCACACGCCGTGGCTTCGCCTTTGACGCTGACGTGCAGTGAGTGTGTATGCCTGATGAGCTCAGAATTAGGGCGAAACACGTGTTGCGTACTCTTTGCATTATTTGACAGTAAAACTATATATATATATATATATATATATACTATATATATATATATATATATATATATATATATATATATATATATATATATATATATATATACTGCTCAAAAGAATTAAAGGAACACTTTTATATCAGAATATGGCATAAAGTCAATGAAACTTATGGGATATTAATCTGGTCAGTTAAGTAGCAGAGGGGGTTGTTAATCAGTTTCAGCTGCTGTGGTGTTAATGAAATTAACAACAGATGCACTAGAGGGGCAACAATGAGATGACCCCCAAAACAGGAATGGTTTAACAGGTGGAGGCCACTGACATTTTTCCCTCCTCATCTTTTCTGACTGTTTCTTCACTAGTTTTGCATTTGGCTACAGTCAGTGTCACTACTGGTAGCATGAGGCGATACCTGAACCCTACAGAGGTTGCACAGGTAGTCCAAATTCTCCAGGATGGCACATCAATACGTGTCATTGCCAGAAGGTTTGCTGTGTCTCCCTGCACAGTCTCAAGGGCATGGAGGAGATTCTAGGAGACAAGCAGTTACTCTAGGAGAGCTGGAGAGGGCCATAGAAGGTCCATAACCCATCAGCAGGACCAGTATCTGCTCCTTTGGGCAAGGAGGAACAGGATGAGCACTGCCAGAGCCCTACAAAATGACCTCCAGCAGGCCACTGGTGTGAATGTCTCTGACCAAACAACCAGAAAGACTTCATGAGGGTGACCCAAGGGCCCCATGTCCTCTAATGGGCCCTGAGCTCACTGCCCAGCAGCATGCAGCTCGATTGGCATTCGCCATAGAATACCAGAATTGGCAGATGCACCACTGGTGCCCTGTGCTTTTTACAGATGAGAGCAGGTTCACCCGGAGCACGTGACAGAGGTGAAAGGGTCTGGAGAAGCCATGGAGAACATTATGCTGCCTGTAACATCATTCAGCATGAGCAGTTTGGTGGTGGGTTAATGATTGTCTGGGGAGGCATATCCATTGAGGGTCACACAGACCGCTACTGGCTTGACAAAGGCACCTTGGCTGCCATTAGGTATCAGGATGAAATCCTTGGACCCATTGTCAGACCCTATGCTGGTACAGTGGCTCCTGGTGCACGACAATTCCTGGCCTCATGTGGTGAGAGTATGCAGGCAGTTCCTGGAGGATGAAGGAATTGACACCATTGACTGGCCACCACACTTTCCTGACCTAAATCCAATAGAACACCTTTGGGACATTATGTTTTGGTCCATCCAATGCCACCAGGTTGCACCTCAGACTGTCCAGGAGCTCAGTGATGCCCTGGTCCAGATCTGGGAGGAGATCCCCCACAACACCATCTGTCATCTCATTAGAAGCATGCACCGATGTTGTCAGGCATGTATACAAGAACACAGGGGCCATACAAAGTGCTGCGTACAATTTTGAGTTGCTGCAATTAAATTTTGGCAAAATGGACTAGCCTGCCAAATAATTTTTTCACTCTGATTTTTCGGGCGTCTTTGAATTCAGGGCTCTGTAGGTTGATCATTTTCGTTTCCATCAAACGATGTGGCATCCTTTCGTTCCTAACACATTACCCAGTCTATATCAGTATAGATATCCAGGAGGATTTCTTTTTCCCATTGAGATCTGATGTGTTTTCAAAGTGTTCCTTTAATTTTTTTGAGCAGTATATATATATAGCCTTTTTAATGTAGGTAGATCATTTCGACCTGGTCATTTTAAAAGTGGCTCGCAAGCCAAAAAAGTGTGGACACCCCTAAACTACATACTGTACATGTACTTATTTGACAACATGAACTGCATGTAGATAAGGTTAGTCTTTAATTGGTGTTAACATATTGCAGTAGTTTTAATAAAAATAAGTGTCAGTCATTCTAAAACCGTTCACATGTTAGATGCCAGTGCACTGTGTCATCCCTGGGCACCTGGGATTCCCAGGAATGACATGTGGGATTCCTGAATTCCCGGGAATGGATAAACCTGTCCAGGAATGGATTCCCTAATCAGTGGGTGAAGTAGGTAGTGCTTCTACCTCATAGATCTGCCATAGTGGGTTTGAATCCTGGACTCTGACATTGTCTTTGTGAAGTTTGCATTTTCTCCTATGATTTGGTTTCCTTAAAGACTAGAGGGCTCTGCCCCCTGCTCGCCAACCCCCGGGCGTGTGCTACACCCTAGGCACTTCGCGGCTCTGCCCTTGCGTATAGGCACGCGGATATACAATTTAAACAGATTGTTATTTTCATGGGAATTGCTACATATGCATAATATACAGTACCTGAACTGTTTAATATTACAGCAAGTAATCAACCATCGTAAAAAATAATATAATAAATTGAAAGAAAATTATGTTTCATGTTGCATTTGAGGAATTTGTTGCATTATACATTTTTGTTCTGTCTGGCTTTGAAATTAACACGCAAATAGTAAATGTTTTTGGCACCCTAAATGTCAGACAGGTGAGGAAGTCCAGATAGTAAGGTCCAAAAAAGAATCACTTTTGTTACCTTAAGTCGTCTTACTGTATACCTGTCTCGTGTTATCACTTTGTTAACAAACTACTCTTTTGGTGATACTTTGGACTCAATTGACTTTATTCTAGGTTTGAGTTTGATTCACATTTAACCTCCACTGAAAAGGAGGTTTTTAAGGTAAAGTGGAACAGTGTCAGAGTGGGAGTAAAGGGTAATGCACAGTAATTAAACCTCTTTAAGCTTGAGCAGGGAAGGCAGTACCGGGATCTAACCCAGGTCTTCAATGATTAGCTAGCTGATCACACATTCGAGAACACGAGAGGAGATTCAGTGGAAGTATATTTAAGACTGAAGCAGGGGAGCATTTCTACACAAAAACAGTCACAAGAGTCTCAAACAAACTGCTTAGTCCAGTAATTGAAGTACAAGTACATTATGTTTAAAAGGTATCTGAGTGAGATAGTCTGAACCCACTTTGCTGTTAGTTTAACTGTCTTTCAAACCTGTTATGGTCTTAAGTTCTATGTTCTAACAACACAAGTAATGGTTTACCAAGTAACCTGGTTCTAAACATAGGATAATAAAATAATTTTAATTTCAGGTGTCAATTTTTATATTTGATAAATATTTTTTAGGTGTTTGCTTTTAGAGTGTGTGGCCAGCAAACTGCTAGATAGCTAGTGCCAGAAAAACAAATTCCCATTGACCCTTGTCCATGATCTCAAAAGCTCATAAATGACAAAATACAAAATGGATTAATCCACAGTAAATACATATGTGGAACAAACATTCATCAATCAGCTTCTATGTGTATAAGTAAAAAAAGATGTTAATTAGAAATGCTAATTGTTTAATTACTGTTGCTGTTGTCCATGGAAGATAAGTGAAGTAGACGAGCTTTAGAAAGAAGGACAATAAGTACAGTAAGAAGGAAGGGACTGATAAAAGGTTCTGTTTTGGCTGTTTTGGCCGTAGTGGAGGGCAGTAGACCAATACTGTCAAATCATTTTGAAAGCAATGCTTTAATAATATTGTAAAATGCTGATAAATTCAATGATTAATAAGTATTACAAAAATGTTAAAGATACTAGATGGTTAAACTATGATAAAAGTAAAAAAAAGTAATAATATCTATAATATATTTTAGATAGATTAATGGGAGTATTTGCTGCTGGTACAATATACAATCGTAAATTCCAGATTTTCATAGCGGTACCAGAAATAAAATTACTTTATGGATGGAGCCTTACATCATGAGTAATTTGATTCTATTAAGCTAAGGACACAAAAAATCTGTCTGCAATCTTGGACAATAGACTTCAGACAAAAAGCTTTTATAAATCTTTGAGGAGAAAGAGGAAAGAGATGAAAAGATTGATTTTTTTATCTATGACAATATACTTATTTCACTATAGAATTAAAAAATAGATGGACAGACTCTTTACCTTATTTATTTCGAACATGATACCTTCATTTATCTTCCTGCTTTATGCTCCAGCTACCAGAATAGTAAATAAAAATTGGTTGCTATCTGTGCTTTGGCCTCTGACTATCGTCTTTCTTCTTTGTATGAAATCTTATTTTTAATAACTAACAGCTTTGTTTACTTTATTTAAAAAAAAATGGGTGTTTGGATTTAGGTGTTCATTATGATGCAAGATGGCACTGGCAGAGAAAAGGGAATGCTGTCATTCTGAAGGTCAGTGAGGAATATAAAATTCAGCCTGGCTACAAACGTAATGGGCACTGAAAACTTGAAGAAAAACATTCAATTTTTTATTTCTAAATTGAAAATCTGAACACTTTGATTGTTTAGGGATTGAAAATAAAATGTATACATAATTGTATTCTCTTTTAACAATCAGTGGATTCATAAAGTATTTAGACCCCTTTACTTTCTGCACAGTTTATTGTGTTGTAGATTGAATTTTAAATCATTAAATTTGCCATTGGTGCCCTTCAATCTACATGCAAAAGCCCATAATGGCACAGTGAAAACAAGTTTTCAGAATGGTTTGCAAATTTAATAAAATTCAAAAACTGAAATTTCATAAGTATTCTTCTGTGGCTTTAATTATCCTTGAGATGTATCTAGAACTAGACTGGAGCCCACCTATTGAAAACTGAACTGATTGGACATCACTAAGGAAGGCAAACACCTGTGTATATTATAAGGTCCCACAATACGCACTGCAACCGATTCGAACAACCACCAAGCCATGAAATCCAAGCCACTCTTTGCAGACCTCCATGATAAAACTGTGGTGAGGCACAGATCAGTGCAAGGAGATAAAACCATAAAGTATATAAAGCTTTGACTGTTCCCAGAAGCACAGTGGCATTAGTAAATGTGAAAGACAGTTTGGGACCACTAGGACTCTTTCTAGAGTTGGCAATTGGCCACTCTTGAGTAGGAGGCATTTAAAGAACTCTGGGAGCATGAGAAAAAATTATCAGATAAGATAAAAATTAAACACTTTTGGCAGAACTTGGAAGTATTTTATTTGGCGAAACTTAAAACACCATATTTGCTGATCATCTCCCTAATACCAACCCTATGGATAAGCATGGTGATGGCAGCATCATGCTATGAGAGTGTTTATCAACAGCAGGGACAGGGAAACTGGTCAGAATTGAGTAAACGATGAATGCAACCAAATACAGAGAAATCCTTGAAGAAAACTTGCTCCATACTGGAATGAGAGTTCACCTTTCAGAAGATCGATTACCCAAACCATACAGCCAAAACAATACTGGAGCAGCTTTTGGACAAGTCTTTAACTGACCTTGATTACCCCAGCCAAAGCCCAGACGTAAACCCCACTGGAAATAAATCTAACAGACTCTGACAGGATTTGTCAAGAAGAATGGAATAAACTGCCCAAATCCAGGTGTGCAAAGCTTAAACAGAATTACCCAAGAACATTTCAAGCTGTTATTTCTATCCAAGGGGATTCTACAAAGTACTGAATTAAGGATCTGAATACTTACATGAATGACAGATTACAGTTTCTGATTTTAATAAATTTGCAAACCTTTCAGAAAACATGTCTTCACTTTGCCATTGAGGGTTCATGAGTATAGATTATACACAATAAAGCATAAAAAAGTGAATGGCTCTGGATACTTTCTCAATCCACTGTATATTTAACATTTTTATGTATATATATATATATATATATATATATATATATATATATATATATATATATATATATATATATATATATATATATATATATATGTGTGTGTGTGTGTGTGTGTGTGTGTGTGTGTGTGTGTGTGTGTTATAAAGAATTTTTCCAACAAAAAAATAATTAATTGTGCTTGTGCATTCTTAATCTCTTCAATTATAATAATTTAGAAGGAAATCATTCAGACCAAAGAAAGAAAGAAAGAAAGAAAGAAACTTACCTCTGGTTTTGTTTGACAAACGTTTGCGCTGGTTAGTTGATGTGTTATGTGGCAGAAGAGTTGTCTGTTGGTGATTGGCATCCACAGGGCTTGTAGCAATTATATTATCTTTGTACTTGCTCATTAGGGAAAGTTTGGTGGTGTCACTCCCTGAAAACAGAAAAATACAGAATATAAAAGAGCTGTATAAATCAAGGTAGTGTTACCAAGTAGATATTGTACTTCTATTGCTATTGGGTATGGTTAATGCAGCATTCATGTTTGCTTTTTACTTCATTCATTCACCAGAACAGCATCAAGCTGAAGCGTACCTCTCCACTTATTCAAGAGTCCTGTCTTCAGTTCAAAAGCACAGTATTGTGGGAATGCCCGTACTTTGTATGTTGTTTGCAGATTATTCTGGAAGTAACTATTAATAGTATTTTAGCAAAACATGCATGGGTTTTGCACACTTTGAGCATACAGCTGTATAATGAACGTGTACATTATTCAACATGAGGAACATTAGAATTTTTTGTTTTCCCCACGGACATTTCTTTACAAAGTTTGTAGTTGTATAACACTGGTCACCATTAGGTTCTATTATATCGTAAACATTTTTCTCTTTGTTCTACATGAAAAAAATGACATTAAAGTTTTTTTCTCAGCCATCACTACAAATGACATGGTCTAAGTAATATATTCAGATTTCTCCATTTCTTTTTAATTCAACTTTAATTTTTAATTTAATATACTGTACCTATTAGTCTTAAGGGTGATTTATTAGAAAATATTATTACAGTACTTTCTGTTTTATATTAGATGACAAAAGGAGATGAGCATATGTTCTGCTTATGCAAGCTTTACTAAAACTCCTCGCATACTGAAGTCATGCAGCTATTCTACTCACGAGACTTCACTGTGTAAGGTAGAACATGCAAAGGAATTAATATACCACTAATGAAAAAAAAAACATTGAGTTATTACTTGGCAGATGCTTCCCCCCATGTGCCAAGCATTTATTGTTACTGCTTTCTTACAAAAGAAATTTCAACCCTTTTTTTTGCACTGTGAAAATTAACCCAGTCAGACCTGACAGAAATAGTGGCAGACTGTGGTAGACAAAAAGCCAAGGACAAATTCCAAAGAGATACAAGCTGAACTCCAAGGTCAAGGTCTATCAGTGTCTGATCGCTCCATCCATCACTTTTTGAGTGACAGTGGGCTCAAAGGAAGAAGACTCAGGAGGATTCCACTATTGCAAGAAAACCATAAAAAAGCCAGTCTGGAATTTGCTAAAATGCATATTAACAAGCCACAATGCTTAGGGGAGAATGTCCTTTAGACAGAGGAGACAAAAACTGGAGTTTTTTGGCAAGTCACATCAGTTCTATGTCCATAGATGTAAATATTAAGCTTTAAAAGAAAAGAACATCATGCCTATTGTGAAACATGTAGGAGGCCCTATTATATTTTGGGGCTGCTTGTCTGTGTTTGGCACAGGGTGTCTTGCGTCTATGCAGGGAACAATGAAATCTTAAGACTATTAAGACATTCTGGAGTGAAAGGTACTGGCCAGTGTCAGAAAGCTGTATCTCAGTCGCATATCATGGACCCTCCAACAGGATAATGACCCAAAACACCAGCTAAAAGCACCCAAGAACAGCTAAGAACAAAACAGTGAACTATTCTGAAGTGGCCTTCTATGAGCCCCGATTTAAATTCTATAAAACATCTATGGAAACAACTGAAACATCCAGCCTGGAGAAGGCCCCTTTCAAACCTGACACAGCTGCAGAAGAAGAACAAGTCATATGCCTGTGGAATGGTGCAGAAGTCTCTGTGAGAGCTACAGAAATAGCTTGTTTGCAGTGATTGCTTCTAAATGTTGTGCAACAAAATATTATCATAAGAGTCCTATCATTTTTGTCCATGCTGTTTTCATTTGTGTTACTATTTGAAATATTCTGTTGAATTAAAACTCTAAACCAAAGTCTGATTTTTGTTGAATACGAAATAAACAATAATGGCTGCTGATTGCTTTTACCAGTTTCAAGCTCTTTCAGAGACAATTGTGGGTGGTTCTTTTCACAAGGAGGGGTACAACCAATGACTGAATAGTCACCAGATCATTTTGTTTTCCTTTTTTCTCTGTTAAAGAGGTATCGGTGACTTGATTCATTTGGTTTATGACCATGGAAACCTTTCAAAACCAGTTAGATATTCCAGAATTTCCAATAAACAAAAAAAAAAATCATACTTTAAACTACTTTAATTTGAGAAATTAAATAAGCACACCTAAAGGTTTATCTTTTGTTGGGAGATAGCATTTATTATTGACAGTTAACTTGTTTAATATGTACATAAAATTCACCTCAAGTGAGAAATGATGTTTTGACAGTTGATCTTTCTCTGAATAATGAGGTACAGAACATGACTGTTAATGCAGTATATGGTATATTTATTCACCTACACTAACTGTTTTTAGGCACTCAACACCTCTCCTTTTATTCATGCATGCATTTTTGCTTATCAAAAAACAGACATTCTCTGCCTGAGATACAAGGCTTTTTACAAAGTAACATATTGCTGATAAACAAACAGCTGGCCTGAGTCCATGTCCGCTAGAGCATGTTACCAATCTCATATAACTGTCTAATGTCAGTGAGGTGTACAGAGCTATTGAAAGATTGCCAGGAGACAGGACAGGTGGTCAATTTTTCTCCCAAAAGGATGTTTGCTATTAGCTTGGGCAAAGACTGTAGATAATTAGATTGAAAATAGAAAAAGTGATAAAATCAATAAGAAATTTTTATAAAGTGTAGTTAAGAATTGCTTTTGTCTAATTTCAAAGGCTTATGCTTATATTTTTTTGTATTTATAAATATGGGTTTGGCTTTGCCGTTCTATGTAAGTGTATTGCCATTACGTGAGAGCTGTTATCTTAAGCTTTTAGGTAGTTATCTGATCTTAATAGGTCTTCCATCCCCGTACTATGGAAGTAATGTTATACATTAATGCGCTCAAACTTGGTAACCACTCTACAGAAAGATGCTACCATAACCAAGGCATACTGGAGCTAAATGTTAATTAGGAAGAATACTCTGCTGTGTAAGTACAAAATGTAACTCTTTCAATTTTGTTTCACAAGAATGCTTTTTGTCACATTTTCATTGATTTACATTTAATTAACCCCTTTGGTTCTATACCAGTCAGATTTGTCCAGTTAACTACTTACTTTGATTACCCTAAGTTTTGATGACCTTGTCCAAAGTAGCAAATGGAACATATAAAATTGAAAATAACTAATTTAAATGTATTTTAAGGTAGTTTATTCAAATTCTGTACATCTACAATGTACATAGATCTGGGTGAACATACAAAATATAAGAGTGAGATAAGTGACAATGGGTAAATAAAGAGGACTACAGGAAAGCAAGTCTGATCATTGACATAATGGGGTCCTTGATGTTGTGAAGACCTTTAGTTTTATGTTCTTGTCACAGGAACATCTATTGTCCTTGTAGCTCTGAACTATAAATAGGTCTTCTTTGGGTCAATGCTCATATTTTATTCTTTATTAGGACGAGTAGATGATTTACTGTGTATGAGGCTCTTAACCAACTTTTGGACCACGGCTGTAGTGAGGAAGGAAGAGGAAGACATGGGGACAGAAGAAAAAATACAAGAAGAAATGTCTGAAATAGAGGACAACATTGAATGTGATCCAGACTATGAATAAACTGTTATGGAGGAATCAGCTGACAAGAAGAAGGCCCTGCTGAGATGGAGGTGTCAGTCTTGTAGAGACTGGGAATTTGTTGTCTTCATTCCCCACTGAAAAACAAGGTAGATAGCAGAGAATGTTATCAAGATGAAACCAGTGTTCTGTGCTGGCAATATAAAGTGCAAATATGAATTGTTTCTAACAAAAGTTATTGAAATTATAGTGCTAGATGCAACTATCATAGACAGATCATTTGGGAGAGTCAGGAGTAGCACTGGTATCTCCTCTTATTCAAAGATGCCAGCACCTTCCCCACACACTGGCTTTGGCAAGTTTGATGACTGATGTATCGGAAGAAAGACCCACCTCATCATCAGCAGCACCCAACAAACCAGCACACAAAAGGAAAGAAGGCCATCTCTGTGCTACAAGGGATGTAAAAAAAGCATCATGTGCCGGAAATGCAGCAAATACATTTTCAGGACACATGCCATCATTACCATGTACTGCCACACACAAATGAGACTGTTCATTTTATGTTATCACCTGTTAGAATTTGTGATATTTACATAAAAGTATGGTTAATTCAAAATATTATACTCTCTCTTTTCTTTATAAGTAAAATCTTAGTCTGCTTTTGCAAAATTTAAAATGGTTTCAAAAAAAGTATCTTGGATAAATATTGTTGCACACCTGATCTTTGATACTCAACATATCTTACCTGGAGTTTTTACTGTAAGCAAAATAACATAAGTGGTGCTTATTTTACTCAAAATAAGTAGTTAAAATTCAGGTAAATTAGATATACGTATCTTAAGTTAAAAAATGAAGAGCAGAGCTTGTGATAATG
Organism: Polypterus senegalus; assembly: GCF_016835505.1. Lineage (NCBI taxonomy): Eukaryota > Metazoa > Chordata > Cladistia > Polypteriformes > Polypteridae > Polypterus > Polypterus senegalus. Next base: position 84,512,623 of record NC_053167.1, on the reverse strand, counting down.
ACTAGAAATGGAATTTTTAAAAGGTGTAGTACTACATATGGTAAAAAAAAAAAAGTTTTGGTACAATATGGCCAGCATAAGGTCAGCAGTCTTACCATATGCACTTCAGAACAGGTAATACATCTGAATCTCTAAGCATGTTTGGGCCTAACCAGTACTTGGAATGCAAGGACATCTACAAAAAACTTGGTTGCTGCTGGAAGAGACGTTGGAGAGGCCAACAGGGGGCATTACCCTGTAGTCTTTGTGTGGAATGCAATGCCCATTGCAGTGACAGAGATACTGGGTTGTAAAAATTTGCCCTGCACTTCAGATGAGATGCAAAACTGAGGTTCTGACTCTCTTTGATCTTAAAAGATTCCTGGGTATATGCATGTGTGAACTGCCCACCACGGCCTGGTCATTCCAGGCCCTAATAATCCCCTGTCCATTCTTTGTTAAGTCTCTCTCTCTGACCCCAACATCTTATAGGCTACTGGGTGGTTAGTGTTCTGGCACAATCATGATTGCTGAAGTATTATCAAACTGGATGGTACACGTTGGTGGTGGTTAAGTAGCTCCCCACTGTCTATGCACAGTGCTTTGAGAAAGTTAGGCCTTATATAAATGTATTTAGTTAATTAATGGTTTATAATTGATTTATAAACAATTAAAAAGGGCATCAAATGATTTAAATTTGGGCCTTTTGTTTGCTTAATTATAGTAATAGCCTTCTTTTCCTGTCTGACACACAAACCTGTCAATTTAAGGATGCTGTTGACTGGTATACACTTTCGCCACATTATTAATTAAACTGTGTAGCTCTGTTATACAGTAGCTGTTGGTGTCAGTGTGGCAGACATCATAGTTTATTTCATTTTGGGCTTTTCTTTTGGAAGGGATCACCTTACCCAGGAGTGAATGGGTTGCAATCTTCAATTACAAGACAACTTTACAGACTTGTACAGATATTAAAAGGGACCTTTCAATCAGAACCTTATAAACACTTTAATTTTAATTAAGATAATTAATTTGAATTGATTTTACTTCCGTAACAGATTTGAAGAGTTTTGTAATCCAAAATAATACATTTTTTCTGTCACATATTTTTGGCTTGGTGTTACTGTAGAAAGCGCACTTCTGAATGTCAGTCCCTATTTATGTGTCATGTTTTGTTGCCTAGCAACAATGGTTTCCACATTTTTGTCACTTAATTAGCTACTATTCTACTTTATACATTGAGCCTTTAAACTGACCCATAGCATACTTTAATGCACACTATCTTCTAGCTTCACTCATTTTCAGTGCAATGCTATCTGTTGTATTCTTTGGTAACGAGGGGGAGATGTGGGATGCACATCTGCTTCACAGCTCCAGGGACAAACTAAGTGTTCCCTAGTGGGTTGTCTGGGTATTCCAGCTTCGTTCCACATCCTGAAGATTTGCATATTACATTGATTGGCCCAGGAGGTGTGTGTTCTATTGCTGATTTCACATCTTGGGGTGTTTCTTGCTTGTTACTCATACTACCTGGATAAACCTTACATTGCTTGTACCCTGTTATAACAAAGGGGCTCATTCCAACTACTTTTACATACTTTTTTCATCTCTCAGTTCTGCATCATTGATTCATGCATGGAATATAGCTTCACTTATAGTCTAATTATGAATTTATCAGAGTAATATGTGCAATTTTCTTTGCTCTATAGTTCACCTTGTGATAGTCCACACATTTACAAGGAAGACTGATTGATTGGTTGATTGATTAATACACTTGCGTGTTCTTGTGCATGAGATATCTCTCTCTATCTCTTTTTCTCTTTCAAATGTTATAGGATGAAGCATTTTTCAGTTTGTACTACGTAACCAAACTATTTCCATCAGATAGCATAGTTTGGAATGTGAAAATGTAAGGAGGATATTTACTGTTAGGATGTGTTGTGTGGTTATTGTTACTTTCCATTTAAAATTCTTAAAGTTATATGGAGCGTGAGGCTCAGATATCATTTGATCTTTCTTAACATTAATGTCAGTCATCTTTAGTGTAGTAAAAAGAAAATCTTTTCTTTAAAAGCTTAGCCACCTGATTTAGGAAATAACTATGACATCAACTCCAGTTTGCTCCTTGAAAATAGAAAATAGATTGGATTATCCTTCTTTTAGTTGTGGAAAAAAAGCAGGAACAGTTCAGATTCCAACACACCTTACGAGATGCACTGTCATTTAAAGAGAAAATCTTACCAGCATTTTTTCTCAATTCAACATTCCCCACTGATCAGTTCATAACAGAGCTATATTTGAAAGTCTTATTTACAATTAAAAAAGGCTACCAATAACAATTTATAAAGTAAAACTATATTAAAGATGTTTGTAATACTATAAAATAAACAATGTTTTTAAATGAGAATAGTGTTTATTCACTTCTTTCATAGACATGTTACCAGCTGTAACTTGTAATAAAACTTTTTTTCACAAATAAGCAACAATATCCTCAACTATTGGAATACATCTTCTGTTTGTGTGCAATATTAAATGTAAAATTTAGTTAAATAAAAATATGATAGACAATATGCTGTATAAGGCAGGTAATGTCACCATCCCACAGAGCTGAGATCCAACTGTAATTTTGCTTGGTGTGGCTTTTTATGGACACTTAATTTCTTAAAGTTGGGAAGCATTAGGCTAGCAGCATATTTTATCCTGGACCTTGCACTACAGGATATGCTACATGCCTGTCCTGAAATAAAACAGGGATATGAACATGAATATGTATATGGAGGAAGGCACATAAAAAAACAAGCTCTGTTTTTTCTTTTTTAACTTTTAGTTGTCTCTGCCCTTCTCTGAATGCTCGAAATCTTTAGTCAACAACATTAGGGAATTTGGAAGTTCAAATTGCATGGCAGCTAAATCAGGTTGTGTTTCCCCCACTTCAAGCATTACTGCAGTGTGTAATGTCATTATCTGGCCTATAAATGAAACTTTTTCCATCTGTTTCTTTGCCTCTAAAACTTGAGTATCATTTTCTTTCTTAGACAAAACAATCCCTTGGTCATATTCATCTTTTGTTTTTAACATTGTTAAAAAATGATTCACATTCTCTCACAATGCCATCTTCTTTTCTTTATTGACAGTGCCATTTTGGAGACCAGTTAATAATATGTGAGGTTCTGCTGGTGGGAGGTGGATACCAGATGTCGTTTATCATGATGTTTTAAAAGCTGCTAGTGATCTAATCTCTAAGATTTGGATTTGTGAAACAAAAAACAAAAACTTTTGCATCATTAAACATTGTTCATTTTTTAAATTTAGTAATTGCAACAATTTTTATGCCCCCTTATTATGATGTATGTCTCATGTTTCTTGGCTCTGGTTATATGTACTCTTTTCGGCTTCTGACTTACTGCTCTCATAGTTACCTGACTGGGCTGTTTTTTAATATTCATGCACGAAAAAATTGCTTGAGCATAACTGTGTGTGACTTTGTAAAAAACAAAGAAGTCTATTTGCATTTCCATACCTTTTTAGCCTATGAAGCCATTTCTTTTTCTTTGCAATCTATGGCAGTGAAATGTCACACAACCTGCTTCATTTACTCTAAACTTTTAAACCTGGTATTTATACATATAGTTACTATTTATTCAGCTAATTACTTTGAAATCACAACTAGTGTTACTGAATTATCGATTAAATAACTATCAATAACAATAATAATTGGTATCAACCATATGAAACTGAATAAACAGTCTGTTTAAAAAAGAAAGAAAGAAATTGGGGTTGAAAACAGGAATGCAAAGCTGGGATGACAGAAGCATTTTCATGGCAATTCTACTACTATCAAACCATGTTTTGTAAACATGGGGCTAAAATAAATACATATTAAAAAAATACAAAACAACGTATTGGAAGGTATCCGAATATAATCCCAATCTAAAACACTCGACTGCTTCATAATATTAAGGGCACAGTTGGTAAACTTAACAGGAAAGCCTGTTCTATCACAGGGCAAATCCTGGACACACTGGAGGCTGTTGTGGAAAACAGGATGGTGGAAAAATTAGGATGCCATCATGAAAACTCCCCTCCAGCCCCTGCAGGAGGCGCTCTCTTTGAGCACAGGGCTCATTCAAACACAGGTTGCTAAGAAGTGCCTCTGGAAGTTTCTGCCCACTGCTATCAGGCAATTCAACGCTTCCACCCGATGTACTCATTAAGTTTATTTTTATTTATTTATTTACTTACCAATTGATTGATCGACTGATTGGCCTTATTAACTGTCCTGTGAGTCTGCATCCTTCTTTTTTATGTTTCTGCTCCTGTATGCATCTGAATTTCCCCATGGGATTGATAAAGTTTATCTAATCTAATCTAACCAATCTCATCCTAATTGAATGCCACGTACTGTAACAACAATAACATTTATTTATATAGCACATTTTCATACAAACAATGTAGCTCAAAGTGCTTTAGATGATGAAGAAAGAGAAAAAAGACAAATAAATAAGAATTTAAATAAGGGAACACTAATTAACATAGAATAAAAGTAAGGTCTGATGGCCAGGGAGGACACAAAAAAAAAAAAACTCCAGACAGCTGGAGAAAAAAATAAAATCTGCAGGGGTTCCAGGCCACGAGACCACCCAGCCCCCTCTAGGCATTCTACCTAACATAAATGACCTCAATCAGTCCTCATGGTATTCAGGGTTCTCATGGAAGAATTTGATGATGACAGTCATGTGGACTTCTGACCTTTAATCCATAAATGTAGGGACATCACGTATATAAAAAACATTAAACTGTGGCAGCAGTAGATCTTTTTAAAAGTATGGTTCCTGTGTGAACAACATTTATTCTATTTCACCATGATGTTTGTGTTTGTGTTACTTAGATTTAGTGGTGTCATACATTTCTCTTAAGGAAAAAAAAGGTTATTTCTAAACTGATAAAGAGAGAAGGTAAGAGATACAACATTTCGGTGACACACCGGGTGAAGACTATACTTTCCTCTCTAGCATGGGAACAAAAAATTATTTTTATATTTTGCAGATGCAATTTGATACAGCCCTTCACTAACTCTGTTACGTTGTGTCACTGGGAAGAAAAAAATGTAACAGGTATAGCCAAATAGGCTCTTGTCGTATTTGTTTTCTACAGTTATTCAAATTTGTTTAAATAAATCCTCTTAAAAGTTTTGTTTTGTTGGTTGCACCCTCCAGCAGACCTCAGTCATTTGGGAAACTCTTGAAATGTAACTATTTAGTCCCGCCCACTCATGCAAATTAAGTATCACTTAGTGTAGCGGAGCGCCATTCACAGATTTTTGCTGCTTGAGGGTGGAGGAGGGTATTTTAGGTGGTAGTTTGCTGTCTTGAAATTAACTAAAGAAAACTGGGCTAGATTACGTACTGTAGGATTGGGCAGGATTTTGACTGTGATTGGGGTGTAAAGTGATCACTCGATCACTTTTTTCTTTGACCATTATTCTTGCTGCCCATCCTGGGCTTTGCTATTTAATCATTAACTTCCCAGTTACAACGCCTGTATTAATTTAGATATCTCTGTGCCATCTCCTGATTCAATGTTCTCTCGTAACTGCTGTCATGGGACAGATGCAAAGAGGTTATTCTTACTTAAATTCAGTTAATTTAAAATTTATTTTTATTACACCCTAAAATATATAAAAAAGTATTCTGTGTTCCTCCTTGTTGTAAAGATGCACTGAGCATGCAGTGACAGTGCAGTAAATGGTACAACAAAAATTGCAAAAGATATATCTCACTGAAGATGACAAAGGATAGAAGTAATAACAAGAAATATACAACAGTATCAAATTAAAAATACAAACATACAGTACCTATTATCTGTTTATTAAATATGAACTAGGGGGCTTTGCCCTCCACTCAACCCCGGTTTTGGTTAACCCAAAATACATTTTAAAGAGATTCTTTTTTTCTTGGTAATTGTTACATATGCATTATGCTAACTTTTACTTTAAAACGTCAGTCAAAACATTATTTGGAATAACCTTTCTTCAAGATTGCATTGAATTTTGATTCCTTGTTTGGTCTTACATCATGATAATGGAACATATAACTGGCCGTGAGTGAATATTGTTTCTTTCTCTCTTATAAATAAACCGACTTTATCGAATGTTTGTCCTTGGGATTTGTTAATTGTTATTGCAAAAGCTATTCTCACAGGAAACTGTAAATGTTTTAATACGAATGGCATATCAAGATCTCTTTTTTTGTCTAATGTTATTCATGGAATATGTATTACATTATCTTTTTTGTCACCTGTTAAAATTTTACATGTTGAAATTGTTTTACCAATTTTCAATACAATTAATCTTGTCCCATTGCATAGCCCAATTACTCATACATAAATTACGCAATAACATCACGATATATCCTTCTTTCAACAGTAATTCGGCCGGTGGAATATTATAAGCTAGCAAAATACCCGCGCTTCGCAGCGGCGAAGTACTGCCTTAACATTTTTATTAAGAAGAAAATTAAACCTTTTTAAACTGAGGGAAAATATACCAATAATTATTTGTTAAGGATCTCTTTGTATACCACATTGTGAGTTCGGCCCTCCGGTTGTAATATGATCAAGCTGTGCGCTGAGCTTACTCTTGAGCATGCAACGTACAGTTGGCCATGTGAACAGTAATCTTATTTCAAATCTCACAGCTTGGATTGCTGCTGTCATAATCGGTTTGAGTTTCATGGTTTGTTTCAATTACGACAGTATTTGTAGGACTTGTGTTGAAGAGACATTTGGCATCTGTCAAGCATTGTAAGTATACAACCAGTTTCATCAATAACTTCACATCCAGCTTTTGAGAGTTTAAACATTCATAAACATCAAAGTGTACACTACTGAAATCGTCACCTGTCAATCTAAGATGTTTAAGAGGCATTGGCGGTTGTCGAAAGGTGTAAAATATTTGGCCATTTCGGTACACTTGAAAGTGGCATCCAAGCAATTCAGCGGCAGCCATCAACTCACATGCAGATGCATAGTTGAAGGGCTTAAGCATTTCACTCTTATAGTGCTCCTGTGTAGTATAATTATCTCCTGTACTGTCATCAGTCCACACCTTGAACCTGTCCCAGTCATTCAATACATAAGACACAATGTTCCTCCGGATATCAAATGTGAGCCTGATATGGCCGTGCAATATGTAACAAAGAGAATGGAAAAGGGTGCCACCTCTGGGCATGGAAACCACTCGGTGAAATTTCTTTGATCGATGGTGATCACCTCGATAGACATGTTAATGGGGGTACAGTTGGAATGATAAAGGAAATGGGTACCTGAACAATGTAAAGTAAGTCTAAAATACCTAAACAATAGCTATAATCGTAATAAATGAACAATAAAACAGCGGAGATTAAATAAAAAGGCTGTAGTTATCAGCAGGGAGACGTGAATCCCATGGCGAAGCAAGGAAGGGAATGTAGAGACTGGAGCGACGGACGGCCTTATATAGGCAGGCAGCCAACAACGTGGGAGGCGTTGGGATGGGGGACCCAACGCCGCCTCACACGGTGACCGAGCTGCAAGCTAAGGACGCATATATGTACGTAAGTAGGATTCAGTTAGCGTTGGGAACCCACGTACTAAATTTCTTGAAGATGAGTCCATAAGTAACAAAGACCGTTGAAAAGTTCAATATGGCGGCCAACAGTGGCATCATACCACCGAAATAAGTACCAAATTTCAGCCTTCTACCTACACGGGAAGTTGGAGAATTAGTGATGAGTGAGTGAGTCAGTGAGTGAGTGAGTCAGTGAGGGCTTTGCCTTTTATTAGTATACAGTAGATTAATGTTTTCATCTTCCGCACTATCACCACCAACTGTTTCAGCATTTCAACACGCAGATCTTTCTTGTTCGCTAAGTCTTTACTTACATTTCTTTTTTTCAGAATTTGCATTCTTTTCTAATGGCGCTTTTGTGTTTCTTTTCATCACGCCTCTCTTTCTGCTTCGCTTAGTCGTGGACGTGTCATTTTTAACTTATTTTTTTTAAAGCTACTCTTTGCTCTGTGTCACAGGAAATGAAAGTGTCTCTCTGAAGTGTCTCTCTGTCTCACCTCAAATGTCTCTCTATCTCTCTTCAAATATGTCTGGCATGGATGTCAGTATGACGTGACTTGACCGTGTCGCGGGACATGAAAGTGTGATGAGACTTGACCATGTCGCGTGTGTCGTGGGACGTGAAAGTGTCTTTCTAAACTGTTTTGTCGTGGGACGTGAAAGTGTCTTTCTGAACTGTGTTGTCGTGGGACGTGAAAGTGTCTCTCTGAAGTGTCTCTCTTCAAAAGATCACGTCTATATATATATATATATATACATTCATTTTATGTACAACTCTATGAAAACATTTAATAAGTAGTCTCTTATTTAACATTTGATGTTAACGTATTCAAAGTCTGCATGCCTGTTCTTTGGATGCTACTATTTTGCCCATATTTAAAACACTTTTATAAGTCCTTGCCTGTATAGATGATGAAAAAAACATTTCCATTTTCTATGTTATAAAATCAATGCAGAGAAAATGCTGCCACATAATGAATGTTATATATGATTCTATTTAACAAGTCTGTAATGTTGAAAAATAAAGACAGACATCATTATTTTGATTAAACTTGAATTTAAAAATACTTTCACACTTAAACTGACACAATAGTAATCATACTTCAGCTCTTTTTACAAGTAACACTAAAACAGGATTTTGCACCTTTTATTTGTAAAAAAATAAAGATTAGCCATATTATAAAAATCTTTAAAAAAGAAACAGTAATTTAACTATAAAACAAATTAAACAATATATTTCCAGTGTGAATACTCTGAATGTGAAATGACAAAATATAGTGTACTATAAAATACCACTTACCAGGTGTGAGGTCTATGCTAGATTTGTCATTGCATCCCTGCAAGGAATCCAGTGTGCGTGTAACTTGACTTGCAAAGTCCTCTCCTCCATTCATGCACTCACGCTGCAAATGGTGACGAAGGTCTGCAATGTCATATTCATAGCCATCTAGGATGGGGGTCTCACGAATGCTGAGAGTTCCACTGGAGTTGTGGCCCTGGCCACGTGAGTTGCGTAAGCTCTCACGGGCCTGGCCACCCATTAACACAGAGGGGATGTAGTGGATCTCATTGGCAGCCTCTGCACTCGCACTCTTCTGTGGTTGGGGAACTCGGCGACGCTTACACCAGCGGCGGCGTGTGTAGAGGATCAGCACCAGACACAGGATAGAAAGGAGCAAAGCGATCATTCCACCCTGTAAAAGAGATCAGTTTTATGAATATTAGACATGCTAGATTTTGTTCATTTATTTATTACAATTAAAGGGCATACTTCACAATAGGATTTTTTAGAGGTGCAGTTTATGTACATGTCTGTGTGGATCGTTCTTCTTGATACACCAGCAAAATACTAACTGCAACTTCAAATCATGCTTTCTGTGACTTATGTGATCACCAACAATCAGGTCATGACAGATATTTGTATATTTTTAGTAAATATCTGATCAGGTCTGCATGGATAACACTATTAAATTTACAGAAAAAAAATCAGTGTGTAATAACTACTGATCTTGAAAAGGACTCAAATGCAGAAACAGATCAGCTTTAGTATAACCTTAATATACAGTATAGCTTTATTCAAAGTAAAATACAATATACTGTATATAATGTGGATTTTAAAAATAAAATCAAACACATTAAATAAAAGTAAATATTTTGAATGAAACCTGACATACTGGAATGAATATAGGAAGCAAACTTTGACAATATTAAGTCAAACTGACAGATACATACTGTAAAGCCAAATTGAAATATATTTGGAATGATAAATATATAAAGTCATTTTGAAATACATGGAATGAAACTCAAAATGCATAAAGTGAAACTGAATATAAGAGGTACTAATTAAATATATTTTAAGGTTGCCTTTATATATTTAAAACCAAGTAACTCTATATTTAAGTTAAAGTCCATTTTGAATGTATGAAGTCAATCTTGAAATATATATAAATTTCACTCCTTATATTAAGTATATGTTTGATTGGCATATTCTATGAAAACATACCTGCTGACTTTCTGAATTTCCATACCTCTGCATAATTTTGACACTGACTGTCAAAATCAAATATTAGAAAAAGGGCATCTGAGTGAACAAATGCCCCATTTTTTAATGTAATTTACAGAGGGAAGTTATCCAACACCAATGCTACATCCAATAATTAATAACTGCTTATGCCACCCACCTTTAGCTGTAATGACTGAAGACAAACATTTCCTGTAAATCAATATCAGTCTTTCACACTGTTATGGAAGTACTTTAGCCCACTTTACCTTGGAGAGCTCCTTTAAATTCAGAAATACTGGTAAATTTTAAGGACTGCCCATTTTAGGTTTGGGTCTGGACTTCAGCAATTCCAATGTGACCTTGCTTTAACATTTTCTATCTTTGTCTTCCTGCTTGACTATGGTTTAGCACAATCACCGTCATGTTTGTTGGTATGATATTTTTACTGCGGAGTGCTGTGTTTGCTATATGCTAGATCTAATGGGATCCATGTCAGCCAAAAAAATCTCTCATTTGTCCTTAACGAATTCCCCCAGAATTCCTGGGGATCATCCAGGCGTTTCTTGACGAAAGAGAGACATGCATTTATATTCTTGGTTAGCTGTAGTTTTTACCTCACTACTCTCCAATGAAGCCGTTTTTTCCCCCCTACAGTCCTTATTGTGTAGTCATGGATGCAGAACTTTGCAGAGGCAAGAAAAGCCTGCAGTTTATTGAATGTTTTTAAGAATCCTTCATGATTTCCTGATTATTTTATGCTGTGCCTTTGTAGTAAATGTGGCAGAAGGGCACTACTAGGAGGATTCACTTGTGGTCCAAGTGTTTTTGGACATTATGGGTCTCACTGTGGTTTGGTATAGTCCTAAAACTTTAGAAATGGCTTTGTAAATGTTTCTAGACTAATATAACATAATGTAAACTTTTTTCCCTCTTCTCTCTTAATGAATTTCCATTGATTAAAGCATTTTGTGCTTATTGTATTATAAAGCTGGGAAGCTGACTTTGATAATAAGGAGCAAAACAAGTGACATCATATTGGACGAGGTATGGACGTAATATTGCCTTGCAGTACTGAATCAGCTTACAGTAGTAATCGTTTTTATTTGGGTTTATTTGGACTTATTAACGGGGTAATTACATTTTAACACAGTGCCAGTTAACGATGGATAACCTTCGTTATTGCATAAATCACCATCATCGGTTTAAGAAGTTGTGTTGTATGTCATTGTATATATAAAGGTCACAGTTTGCTCAAACTGCCATTGTGAAATGTGAAGGTTGCACTGAGAATCCTCTTCTGGTTCTCTACTAAAGAAGAAACAGAATTGTAACAAACAACAAGATCCTATGGTCCACTAAATGTCTGTGAGAACCAAGCCAACCCAGTAAGGTCAGCATGCATGAAAGAGGATTCATGCTTCTAGTCACCTGACCCCAGGATGGCACAAAGACCAACAATGGACGGGGAAGGGCTGTTTACCATTGGTCTGCAATACAAGGGAAATAGCACTATCCTTGAATAAAAAAGAAAAAGTGTCTGTATGTCCATCCAGTTGCAATGTGTCTGTCATTACAACAGATGGTGCAACGTACACATTACCACTGCTTTTACACATCCCATACCGAGTGGCATATAACAGGGACATTTGCATTACATTTGTCATTACAGAAGATACAACATCACAAACGTTTATAATATTGCATTTTATTACTACAAACGTTTTTGTGTCCTTTCTGTTTTATTACTAGATGCATTGCAAATGATGGTGTTTTGCAAACACTAATGCTGAGGTCTTCATTGACTATTTAGATTTCAATCCATCTTAGATGGGTAGCATCTAAGGATAAAACAGAGAGACTTTTTTTTTTTGAAACAGTTAATTAGATTTTTTAAAGCCCATATACTGGACACAATCTGAAACTGTGTAGGTTTTCTGAACATATGGATATGTTGAGTGGTCTGGTTTCTTGGCTAATGCAGCAGTCCCAAGCAGCTATTATAAAGCCCATCAAATTATCTGCATCACATCATTTGAGTTTGTATATTCCACCGCCTGTCTTTCAACTACACTCATTATAAGTTGCACACTTTTTTATTCTCCGCTTCATTTTCCTTGTTTAGTTTTGTTTGGTGCTGTTTGGGATATTTGTGCCATGCATAGCATTACTAGAACACACACACAAATAAATAAACAAATATTGCAGAATATAAACAAGGCTTTCATGTTTCTCCCTCCCCCTTATGACTAGTAGTTTAAATAAAATGATAGCTATATTGAGAAGATGATATGACATTAATGTATGCACATTACATCTGCTCCTAATAGTTATGACACTGACACATGCCTAAATGCAGTTTTAAGGTTTAAAAGTTGAAAATAATGTATATATTTTCATCACTACAATGTAAATTTTATATTTCTTTGTGATAAAACAACTATTTTTGTGGCATATTAAATTTTTTATAGCTTATTCTGCTTCTTCCTATCATAAAAATTGAAAATGACTGTGTTAAATGGACTGCATATTCCCCCATATGAAAAACCATAATTATAATGATAAATGCTTGGATTGACAGCTATACATTCCAGTATGAGCTCTGTCACTGCTTGATTCATAAAGCTTAATGAGACTCATAAACAGAGATTTACACTAATTAAATAAGGCGTAACAATCATATAACACTCAGAAAATGATTCAGTTTCCTTCCATGGTATTGGTATATGAAAAGTTGTGAATTTAAAAGAAGGTTATTCAGAATGTAAGAACAAAAATAGCTTAAATAAGCAAACAAATATAAATACACATCACATTTATTCCAAAAATGTGCCACATATCTAAGCATGCAGCATACAATTTTACTACAGGTGTCCATTTTTGACTGATTGGCAATATGCCCTTTCTCTTCTGCAAAATGTGCCATAAAATATTTGAGTAAACACTATAATTATAATCAATCTGTTTAAAAATATATGCAAAAAAACACATTTAATTCATAGTTTTAGTTTATAATCAGTGTGAAATATCTGACCTCCACAACGTCAACCAAATGACAGTTAACGAATGCCCAGACGAATCATTTCCCTCATGCGGTATATCAAAGTGTTGTAAGTCAAAAATTAGCCATCTGGCGAGTGAGAAGACTGAATGTTTTTTTAACTGTTGAATATACAGGATAGACAACATATACTGTAAGGAGAATGTGAAGTGCCAAGCTAGAGTGTTAATTGCCCACTAAACACACAATATAGTATATTTTATTTTTAACTATCTCGTTTCAAATTTCTACAGAAGTTTATGGCAGTTTTATAGACAATTTGATAGCAATTGCCAGGGATATTGAATAAAAGAAAATATAATTCTCTATAATAAGGGTTCTTATGTTATAAATTCTAATTCTAGAGTACTTCAATTATAACTTTATTGCATGAATTATACGAAAAACAGGGAAATGTGACCCTTTGAGTAAGTATGTGGTTCAAGGTCGATTAAGCAAAGTGCTTGTTGCCTTGATGTCTTATTAATACTGTAATGCCGCATTTAAAATTCATAAGGTGAATGTGGACATTATTAGTAAATTAATCTCTCTCTCTATATATATATAGAAGACCGGAAGAGGGTCAGAGCCCTGCCTGGATCACGTGGGGTTTGCCTTCCGGGTTGCTTTGGGGGCCACGGGTCAAGGGCATGGAAGCCCTTCCCTGTAGGAGCCCGTGGTCACCGCCAGGAGGCGCCCCAATGCCTTGGGGACTTGTTTCCCCAGCACTCCCGCCACACCAGGAAGTGCTGGGGGGAAGACTTTGGAGGATGCCCGGAGAGCAGCCGGGAGGACAGCCGACACTTCCGCCACGCTGGGGCGTGGTCAGAGAAGGAATGCCGGGAACACCAGGTGCTCATCCGGGTCGTCTATAAAAGGGGCCGTCTCCATTCATTCAGAGCTGGAGTCGGGTGGAAGGAGGACGAAGCAAGAGGAGTGTGGAGGCGGCCCGAAGAAAGGCATTGTGGCCAGGACTGTGACTGTTTTGGGGTATTGTGCACTGAACTGGGTCTTTGTGACCATTATTTGGGGGTCTTTGTGACCGACGGACTGTAAATAATTTGTATAATAAACGTGTGGTGTTTTAAAACAAGATGTCCGCCTGTCTGTGCCCGGGTGGCGTTCACATCTGGCGTAGTCGGCAGGATGCTCCGCCTGTTCCAAAGGCGGGACCTGTTATCAAAAAATTTGTTGTGGGCGACCCGCGCAGCAGGGACCCCTGCGATGCGCTGGTGCTGCGTGCACACAGCCCCGCGGGGTAAAGGAACCCCACGGACCGCCAGGGGTCCGCAGGAAGGCCATGTTTCCCTGATGCGGGCAGGTGGCGTGCCTACAACAAGTGCAGCGGTCTCCTACAAGCAGGCCGTTGCTGAAGGCGCCCGGGACCGCATGGCGTCAAGAAAGGCCACGCCGAGGAAGTGTCCTCGGTTTGACGAGTCCGGGAAGGTGAGTTCCCTGCCTAGCGGCAGCCGGCCCATGGGGACCGGGCGTGTTTTCTCTTTTGCAGGCAGGGACCTCCCGGATCCACGTCGGTGGCAGGCGTGCTGGTCTGCGGGGCTCCGCAGCGTGGCGGCAGCCGCGAGGGCTGTGGAGGAGGAGACGCTGCAGCTCGAAAGGCGCTGGCAACAGCAGGGCTGCCGGCAGGCACGTCGCCACCGCAGAAGGGGAGGCAAGATGGCCGCGGACCAGAAGTCCCTCCCCCTGACAGGCACGCGATTGGACGGTGTGTCTTGCGGGCCCGCCGATGACTGCAGAGAGGCGGGACCAAGGAATGTCCATCACGGGCAGGGGGGAGACCCGATTGGGCCGGAGGAGAAGGCCCACAGGAAGTGGCGGCGCTGGAGGCTGAAAGAAGGTAGGCTCAGCGTCGCTTCACTTCCCGTCTTTGCCGGCTGCTTTGGCGGAGCTGGGGTTGTCCCTTCAGCCCACAGAGCAGCGTGTGTTACAGATGCTATGTGCCCTCCGGGCTGAGGTGCTGGAACTGGAGAGGAAGGCGTTCGCGGCGCTGAGAACGTTTCAATCAACAACGAGACGGCGCGACGCTGGAATCTCCAGCCGAGAGGTACAGCGAGACGGTGAGTACAGCCGACTCCGTACAGCATGCGGGAGGGTCTGTTGAAAAGGCTGTGATGATAACGATCAGTTCGAGTAAGCAGCCCTCCGACAGGAGTGCGGCGCCGCTGGCTGTATCGCGGGCGAGGGGAGTCCGAGAGGGCGCTGAATGGACACGGGCTGCTAAGTGCCGGGTCCTAGCGCCCCGCCCGAGTCGGCTGCGGTCTTGCGCCGCACTATAGGGACGCAGACGGGACAGAGGCGTCTTCTTTTCCATAAGGAGTCTCAAACCGTCATGGCGTCCCAGAGTGAATGGAGGAATAAGAGGCTGGGTGCCGATTCCTCCGATATGTTGCGGACGCAGACGGGAAAGGGGCTCGTGTTGGTTAATACGGAGTCGCATATCGTCCAAGGCGTCCGAGAGTGAAGGGAGGATTAAGCGGCTGGGTGCCGCTTCCTCCAATATGGTGAGACGCGTTGCTGGGTGCAGCGTATGGCTGGCTGCCCTCTGGGGGAGCAGAGGGAATCCCTGAGGCAGGCAGAGAGAGAGCAGGCGGTGCCGACGACTCCATCATCGAGAGGGACACGGAAGCCGCGGAGAGGGTGCCGATCAGGCAAGTGCCGGGGTGATTGGAGGGGGGAACGCTGCCCGTGCATGGCACGAGCTGGGTGCTTTGGCAGCGGTTCTGCCCCTGTGTTCTCTTTGTAGGACGGACCCCGGGCGGGCTGAAGGAACCCCTTCGTGGCGGAACAGCCCTCTGATGTCGGGCCGTCAGCGGAATGTTATCTCTGCCGGCGCAGCTGCGCTCACAGCTGGAGGAGCCTACGGGGAGCGAGTGGCTCGGACCAAAGGGCTGGAGGTCTCGGAGGGGTGCCGATCGAGGAGGCCCCGGGGTGTCGGTAAAAGGGGGGAGCACAACCTGTGCGAGGCACAGGGATGCACCAAGGGCTGGTGCTCGGATTGTGTCTCCGCCCTGTCCCTGCTAGGAGTGCGGGGCCGGACCCCGGCTATCCTCGAGTGGGGCCCGTTTCGGGGCTCTGCTGCCCTCGCGGGACGGGTCGCTCTTGCCCACGAGTGGTCTTCGCTGGCTGTGGGGCACTGTCAGGGATGCCAGGGGCCATGACCCGCCGGGGCGCCAGGAGGGACCGGAAGAGGGTCAGAGCCCTGCCTGGATCACGTGGGGTTTGCCTTCCGGGTTGCTTTGGGGGCCACGGGTCAGGGCATGGAAGCCCTTCCCTGTAGGAGCCCGTGGTCACCGCCAGGAGGCGCCCCAATGCCTTGGGACTTGTTTCCCCAGCACTCCCGCCACACCAGGAAGTGCTGGGGAAGACTTTGGAGGATGCCCGGAGAGCAGCCGGGAGGACAGCCGACACTTCCGCCACGCTGGGGCGTGGTCAGAGAAGGAATGCCGGGAACACCAGGTGCTCATCCGGGTCGTCTATAAAAGGGGCCGTCTCCATTCATTCAGAGCTGGAGTCGGGTGGAAGGAGGACGAAGCAAGAGGAGTGTGGAGGCGGCCCAAGAAAGGCATTGTGGCCAGGACTGTGACTGTTTTGGGGTATTGTGCACTGAACTGGGTCTTTGTGACCATTATTTGGGGGTCTTTGTGACCGACGGACTGTAAATAATTTGTATAATAAACGTGTGGTGTTTTAAAACAAGATGTCCGCCTGTCTGTGCCCGGGTGGCGTTCACAATCTATATATATATCTATATATCTATATATATAATCTATATATATATATATATATATATATATATATATATATATATATATATATATATATATATATATATATATATATATATATATATATTGTCACACACGCGCATGGGAGGCAGCTAAAGGGCTTGAGTGAAGGCAGTTCGAGGCATGCCGGGTGTGGCAGAGTGCACTGACTCTTTTCTCCTTGCCTGTAGACCATCCCGGGGATTTCACCTGGATCTCCTGACATCACTTCGGGACTGAGCCAATGGAAGTCGGCCACACCAGCTCCAGTCCCTCTGATGTCACCTCCGCTCTGAGCCAATGGTGGAAGACCACGTGCCAGATCCATACGACCTCACTTCCTGTCTCCCCTTTAAAACCTGCCCCTTTTCCTTTGTTTCCTCAGTCTTGTTTTGGACTCGGTTGTATGCACTTCAGTGCTCTGTACTTTTACAAGAAAAACGACTTTGCAGCCAGGATACCACAATATACGGGTGGCTGCCCCAACTCTTTATCTGTCCATGTCTCGTTCTTGTGACAGTGGCGTAGTCGGCAGGATGGAGAAGTCCCAGAGGAGAAGGGGACAGGACCTGCAATATACCCAGGTGGGAGCGTACCGGGGCCGAGTCTTCAGGCGGGAGGGTGCCCGTGGTCGGCGTGACCCGGTGCGGGCTCCGCTCCCAGCACTCATAACTAGGCCATCTGGAGAGGCCAGGGAGTGTGCGGGTGGGGCTCACAGAATTGGGCTGCCCTGGAGGGGAGGCGGAAAAGGGACTCAGCATGCTCTCTTGGGGAGAGTGCCTGCCTCCCTGAAACCAAAGCCCCATTTACCACCTAGGGGTGCCCCAGACTGGCAGGTGAATAAAATAAAAATGGAGGTTGGACCCTGAGCGGCCACCAACAACAAGCCTGGTCCTTATGGGCAATGGTAGGGCATTGGCTACGGCCATTTGAAAACACGCCCTACCAAATAATAGAGCAGGTAGCTTGCTATCTGCTCCTGGAAGCGCTTCCCTGTGGCTTCACCCAGCCGGTTTGGGGCGCAGCAGTTTAAGAACATGTCTGAGCTCATAGAGCTTATGGAGACGCAGAGGGCGGCCTCACACTCTGGGGGAGCAGAACCGTCCTCATGTCAAACCCAGCCGGGTGCGTTCCAAGACCTAGCCCCTCCCTGTACAATCCGGAGCTCGATGGCGTCCGCGCTGGCGCGCGCAAAACCGCTTGGGGCAAGGAGGAATGCAGGTGGAGGCGAGGAGGGTTGGTGTGCTCGCTAATCCGTTGGCGGTCCCACATACTGGCGTGGTGATCGACAACGGACACAAGACCACAGGTTTGTTCGACTCCGGCAGCAACATTTCCATTGTTGCCCGCCGCTTTGTGCAACCGCAACAGTGGCTAAAATTTAAGACCGGTATAACCTGTGTCCACGGAGACATCCGCTGGTACAGGTCCGCCGCTGTGTCATCAGTTACGGAGGGTCAGTTCAGAACTCACCGTAGCGTCCTACCTGATCCTCCACACCCGGTGATACTAGGGCGGGACTGGTCTAAAATCAAAAGCGGTGAGACACATACCACTCCGGGGTTAATTTGGGCCTCGTTATGGACGGAGATAACCCGTCTCAAGCTGCCTCCACGCCGTGTAATCAGCCGGCAGAGAGAGACGGCAGTCGCCCTGACTGGCGTGGCAACCCGGCCGCCGCGGGCTAACACGCCATCCACCAACGCGGCGGAGCGGGAGGAAACCACGCCCATTGAGGTCGGCGCTGACCCTCTCTCCGTGTTGCGGTTCCAATTTAAAAAACGCCGGCTTCTTTTAGAAGGGAGCAATGGAATGATGACTCCCTGAAGTTTGTAAAAAATGCAGTGGTCCTTGTCAATGGCCAGCGCACTAATCAGTCGATGCCACAGGGCCCCTACTTTGTGCTAGATAATGACCTCCTTTACCGTGTAGCAATGCATGACGGGCAGGAGACGAGGCTGCTGCTGGTGCCGCGTACCTTCCGGCGGCAGGTCTGCGAGCTAGCACACGCCCACCTCCTAGGTGGCCACCTGGGCACCGAAAAAACTCTGGAGCGGATCAAGCTCCGTTTCTACTGGCCAGGAATTAATGAGGAGGTTAGCCGCTTTGGCGCTTCCTGCCCGGAGTGTCAACTGCGACAAATTCCTAGGAGGGACCGTGCTCCTCTCGTTCCTATTCCACTGATTGACGTTCCCTTCCACAGAATCGGGTCGACCTGGTGGGACCCTGGAGCCCTCAGCCCGAGGACACAAGTACATTTTAGTCCTCGTGGATTACGCTACACGATACCCGAAGCTGTTCCGTTGCGCCAGCTACCTCTAAAGCCATCGCACGGGAATTACTAGGGTATTGGCGTGGGGATCCCCAAAGAAGTCTTGACAGACCAGGGGACCCCTTCACCTCGGAAACGCTCAAGGAGACTGCCAGATTACTGAAAATAAAGCATTTAAAGACCTCGTGTATCATCCTCAAACCGACGGATTAGTAGAGAGGTTTAATCAAACTCTCAAGCAAATGCTGCGTAAGGTGGTCAGCGAGGATGGAAGGAACTGGGATCAGCTCCTCCCCCTCGTCCTTTTGCCTATCGGAAGTCCCACAAGCCTCCACGGGTTCTCCCCTTTGAACTACTGTACGGGCGACAACCTCGGGCATATTAGATATTTTGAAAGAAGGCTGGGAAGAAGAGGCTCTTCCCTCCACAAACATACTGGAGTATATCGCGCAGTTACGCGATAGATTTGGAAAGATTCGGCCTGTCCTTAAAAGTCACATGGAGGAGGCTCAAGCAGCACAGGCCCGGTACTACAACCGCGCACGTCTCTTGGGAGTTCCGCCCGGAGATCGGGTCATGGTCCTAGTGCCTACCTCCCACTCTAAATTGCTTGCCCACTGGCAGGGCCCCTACGGTTAAGGAGAGGAAGGGACTGGTCGACTATTTGGTGAGTCAACCCAATCGCCGGCCAAAGGAGCGGTTTATCATGTGAACCTGCTGAAACCGTGGAAGGACAGGGACCCCGATCCCTCCTCCGCCAGCCCCGCTCACTCTTCGCCACACACACGACCTTAACTTCGCACGGACTTAAGTCCCAGACAGCGGCAGGAGCTGGAAACAGTTATCCGGACCGCTCGGGAGGTAGTCAGTGAGAACCCGGAAGGACCTCTCTGATTGAGCACAACATCGTGACAGAGCCCGGGTTGTTGTCCGAGAACGCCCGATCGTCTTCCCGAGGCAAAAAAGGCTGAAGTGGAGCTTGAGATCAAGCGCATGCTGGAGCTAGGTGTGATTGAGGAAAGTTATAGTCCCTGGTCCAGCCCCATTGTGCTCGTCGGTAAGCCTGACGGAAGTTGGAGGTTCTGCAATGACTTCCGTCGGCTTAATCAAGTCTCCCAATTTGATGCTTATCCAATGCCACGCTGGGCGACCTCCTCGAGAGGCTTGGACAGGCTCAATACCTGACCACACTTGACATGACGAAAGGGTACTGGCAGGTTCCTTTAACGGACTCCGAAGGTAAAAACGCGTTTAGTACCCCTAGCGGACACTGGCAGTATCGTGTCCTTCCATTTGGGTTACACGGGCTCCAGCAACCTTTCAGCGCCTGGTGGACAAAGTGCTTCGCCTCATAACTCATACAGTGCTGCCTACCTGGATGACGTGGTCATCTATTCCAGCACATGGAAGGAACACCTACAGCATGTCCAAGCGGTATTACGGACACTTGGTGAGGCGGGCTCGGATTAATCCCAGAAATGCTTCTTGGATTAAGCGAGGCCAAATATTTAGGCTACCTGGTGGGTCGGGTACCGTAAGGCCACAGTGCTCCAAAATTGATGCCATTCTGAAATGGCCCGTCCATGAACCAAGCGGCAGGTCCAAGCCTTTCGGTTAGCCGGGTACTACCGCCGGTTTGTACCCGGTTTTCGGAGAGAGCGCCCTTGACTGATTTAACAAAGAAGAGGGCCCGAACATTGTGGCATGGACTGAAAAACAGCGCTGCATTTGGTGACTTAAAGCAGGCCCTTACGTCCACACCTGTTTTGATGGCACCTAACTTTTCTTTGCCTTTCATCCTCCAGACGGACGCTTCGGACACAGGCCTGGGCCGTGCTGAGCCAAAGCGTCGATGGTGTGGAGCACCCCATCATGTTCCTGAGCCGGAAACTGTTGGACCGGGAGACCAGGTATGCTGCGGTGGAGAGGGAGGCTCTGGCGATTAAATGGGCGATTACTCAGCTGAGGTACTACCTGTTGGGCGGAATTCACCCTTGTCACGGACCATGCACCCTACAGTGGATGGCCCTCCACAAGGAGTCGAATCCGGGTCACCCGGTGGTTTCTTGACCTGCAGCCGTACAAGTTTTCGCGCGTTCATCGCCGGGCGCTCTCCACGCCACCGCTGATGCTCTTTCTCGGGTTCACGACCTCTCGGTTAGGGTCGCCCGACCCGTCGGGTCTGGGCTAAGGGGGGGGCCTTGTCACACACGCGCATGGGAGGCAGCTAAAGGGCTTGAGTGAAGGCAGTTCGAGGCATGCCGGGTGTGGCAGAGTGCACTGACTCTTTTCTCCTTGCCTGTAGACCATCCCCGGGATTTCACCTGGATCTCCTGACATCACTTCGGGACTGAGCCAATGGAAGTCGGCCACACCAGCTCCAGTCCCTCTGATGTCACCTCCGCTACTGAGCCAATGGTGGAAGACCACGTGCCAGATCCATACGACCTCACTTCCTGTCTCCCCTTTAAAACCTGCCCCTTTCCTTTGTTTCCTCAGTCTTGTTTTGGACTCGGTTGCATGCACTTCAGTGCTCTGTATATTTACAAGATATACAAGACCACAATATACGGGTGGCTGCCCCAACTCTTTATCTGTCCATGTCTCGTTCTTGTGACAATATATATATATATATATATATATATATATATATATATATTATGCAGATTTCACTGACCCATTCATTCATTAACAATAACATTATTTCCTGCTCAGATAAAAAGCTGAAATTTGCAGGATGTTACATCTAGGGAACTAGGCTTCTGACATTTTGATTTATATCAATATTTATATCAATGTCAGACATTTTGATTTATATCAATATATAGGGGGTAAATCCCCAAACCCACCCACACACACATATTTCAGAAAATGCCTTGATGCATTCAAATGCATTTTGGTGACATTATAGAAAAGAGAACATTATCTGACTCATCATTTTTTTTTAATTTGTTGATAATTTTTTTAAATTTATTGATATCTCTCTATTATAATAAAAAAAATCCTGGGACAAGAGACTTTTTAGCCTGGGACGAGACATGACATTTTCAGAGAGATACTTTCATGTTCCATGAGACGAGACTTTGTGCCAAGAAATTTAACCATGCCTGGGGCTGGAAATAAAAGACAAAGAGTAGATGTAGAACAAAGTAGAACATCGCAAAGAATTAAAAAAAATTGGCGTAATACACATGCAGAGCAGGTTAGAGATAATGCAAGTATTAAAATTCAAAAGTCTCAAAAAAAAATGATAGTAAAGATTGCATAAGCGCAAACAAATGGAAATTATTACTCAGTGAAATAATGCAACAGCGAAAAGAGATAAAATATATTGTTTGGATTTAAACTTTAAGTCAGAGACTTATAGATTGTCAAATTTGTGTTGCCATCAAGAAAAAAGAATTGTTTCTTCCCAATGAAGAGGTGCATCCACGAGAATTAAAAGATTTGTTGTTTGGTAAAAGTGAAATTTACATACGTGATCGGCAGAGACAAGAAGTGGCTGGCACGTAGCGTAGGCCGGGGGGTTGGCGAGCAAAGCGAGCATGGGTTGAAGCCCCTAGTATTAATTAATATTATGCTAACTTATACGCTTTGTGTTGTGCTGAGAGTATGTATGGGAAGCCAAATTATCATTTACGTTATCTTCAAATGATCAAGAGATATTCCAAAATGACTTAAAGATATCTGGAAATACTTAAAGACATATTGAAATGATTTTAGAAACATCTTTACATATTTAGAGATTTCTACAAATTAATATAAGATATCTTTAAATGTTTTAAAGATATCTCTAAGTCATAGAGCATGCAAATAAAAGATGCAGCAGAAGTGATTAACATATCATAGGAGCAACACCACTAACCAATAGGATGGATTGACAGCTTAAGACAGGACTGAATATTGGACAAGAAAAAAGAGATGGGATCACATTTTGAAAGTCTGGTGAGGCTCAAAGAAGACGTACAGCTCAATGGTTAGCAAGCACTCTTTTGGATCCTTACTTGTACTCTTTACAAAGTATGATGTTTTCTAAACTCTTCAAGTTCTAGTAGGAGTGTGCTTCTCTTCTCAAGGAGGACTGAGCAGGCTACACTAAAGCTCTTATTATACTGCCAAAAAATGGGCTTATATAATATTTGTATTGTATTACTGGATTTAAGTTGCCAGTGCTAACAGTGTATTACTGTATTTAAATAGTGATGAAAACTTTACAGGCTTTTGCTAAAAATGCCAAATAATTCCAAACTACTGTAATTCATCGAGTAATGATTGAGTGTGTTGCTATTCTACAAACTTCAGTTCATTCACATATCCATTTCCTGTTACCAGCTTATCCTGAAAAGTAGGAACCAGCCATGGATGGGATGCCACTCCAGGTACACTGGCACACAAAAATTCTAACAGAGACAATACCTAATTGCTTAGTAACATATATGCATTTGGCATTATATTTGGTATTTTAGAAAAATGCAGATAACCAAAGAAAATCAATGTACACATTGAGAAAAAGTGTATAGCCCACTTAAACAATAAAGGGCTAAGAAATCAAAAATGAGTTCTGATTTCTGCTGTTATAAAGAAGCATCACTGGCTGCTTTTCATGTACATATCAGACAAGAATATAAGGTTTGCCACCCAGCTCTACGGTGTTTACGTAGATTTTAAATAAATGATGAGTTGTTGCAGATGCAGAAGAAGCCATGTTGCACTAGGAGCACAGCAGAATGCAATGCGGTTTCCACAGGTGTATCTGAGAAAAGGCAAGGAAAGAAAGTTACATGAATAAATAAGTGAAGAGGAAAGAAGACGAATCAGCATAATAAAAAGAATAAGAGAGGAAGCCATCAGTATTTTTTCTAGAGAATGACAATAAACACCTTTATCTTTTATTGATCATACAACAGTTTTTTACATAGAGATTGAATATGACCTGTTTATCGTTTATTGATCATGCATAAGTTTCCTGCATGTTGATTGCACATCATGGATGGGTGCATCCCTGCAGAAATCCGTTTGTGATCTCATTCAGTCAGCCATTTATAAATACGTCTTATGTATTTCTTGTTACTTTCTTGTTGCTCAGCAACCAATCCTTAGCTTTTATTATAGATTTCTGAGACAGACAATTTACTTTCTTCCTGAATTTTTCAGTCTTATTGAATCTCTTTGGAGAAGCAGACAGTAGTCAGCTGCAGCATCTCCAATAAAAAAGTCAAAATTTTTTCTCTTTCCTATTAATATGCCTATGCATCTCACTGTGTAGAAAGCAGTATGTAATTGATGTATATGCTAAATTTTCAATAATTGTTTTGCAGAAATGTAAGACTTTCAGCAGATAGCAGTGAAAAGTAATGTGTGCAACAATAGTAATGTTTCAAGAAATTAGAACATTAGAAACACATTTGCGTTCTCAAAGAATGGCCATATACAGTGTGTGTTTAAAAAAGATAGCTGTCAATCAAGTCAATATAGAAAGTCTTCCACCTTTCTGTGGTTGTTTATTCTAAACAACCCTTTGATGAGATGCCAGTCCACTGAAGGGCACACTTGGATATACACATACATATGCATTAACACTCGGTTTGAGCTAATTTACTCTCACAGTAAGAAATTGGGAAAAGTAGGGGCCAGGGAACATGACCTGTGAAAGCACAGGATTTGAGCATAGCCCAAGCTCAAGCCAAAACTTAAAGCCAAAACATACACCTCCTAAAATGAAAGCCCAACCTACATTAGATACAAGATGCAAGTTCAGTCTCTCATCCTTTACTCCACTAAATCCCCCCACACACACACACAAAAAGTAGACTTATTTTTAGTTTTTATTAAAACATGATAGTCTCTTTCTTTCATTACACAAAAATCTATTAAATAAAACATACCACTGTGCAATCTGTGAATGTGCCACAGCTTCAAACCAAAAACAAAGAAATGGCAAAACAGAAATAATGGCAGAAGAAACACTTAAAATGTGTTCCCAGTTTGCTGCTAGATAAATAAACCCCTAAAACATTTTCCCAATGACGTGATGTGCCATTTCATCTTTTACACCCTCAGATAATGACCAAGGATAAACTGAAATTAGGATTGCTTTATTCTAGCCTGACTTTGCTCAAAAGGTCTAAAGACCATAACAACACTAATGTAACATTTAGCTAGGTTTAGTTTAAGTTGTCTAATATTTTCACTATAATTCTACATTGCCCTGCTTAAGAGGTTTCTTGGTTAACAACGAAAAAATAATGGCAATTTTAGATCTATTACAGGGGAAGAAAGGTGGCTGTAGGTGAAACATCTAGTTGCTCTCGGCCCTAAAACTCCCTATACATAGGAGAAATGCAAATCAGACCTCTCTGGATATGACATATTTGTCACTTTTGTCATGACAAATTGGAGAAGGAACTGCAATGGCTCCATATGGCTGTTGTGCATCACTCAAATGTCGTGAACAGTCTTAGGCAGCTCATACACCTGAAACCTGAGGGGCGGTGTCAATATATTTAGTAACTGACCTTTTTAGACAGACAGACAGATAGATAGAACATGAAAGGCACTACATAATACACAGAGACAGATAGATAGAACATGAAAGGCACCACATAAGACAGACAGACAGACAGACAGACAGATAGATGGTTAGATAGATAGATAGATAGATAGATAGATAGATAGATAGATAGATAGATAGATAGATAGATAGATAGATAGATAGATAGATAGATAGATCGATCATGAAAGGCACTACATAATACACAGAGACAGATAGAACATGATAGATAGAACATGAAAGGCACTACATAATACACAGAGACAGATAGATAGAACATGAAAGGCACCACATAAGACAGACAGACAGACAGACAGACAGACAGACAGACAGACAGATAGACAGATAGATAGACAGATAGATAGATAGATAGATAGAACATGAAAGGCACTACATAATACACAGACAGACAGATAGATCCATGGGGGAAATTTGCCTTTTAAAAGAAACTATTTAAATAAATAAATAAATATACAAATAGGTAGATGCTGGAATGACTATAAAGCAAGAAAATTCAAGAGAAAGAAAAGTTCTGACTTGGCAATCACAGTCACAATGAGGAATTATGCGGACGTATTGCTTTTTGTATAAAGGAGCCCCTGTAGTATTTCTTGACAAACTTCTGAATAGTTCGCTGGCTGAAAGTTCTCAGTGTTAGTGTATTGTGGCACTCACGTTTGTTTTAATTCTGTCTTTCACTACTACCTCCCAGGACACCAGAGTGCGTCCCATAAATGAACCTGCCCTTTTAATTAGCTTGTTGATTCAGTGGGCCTCTTCTGAAGTGATTTTAACTGCCCAGCACACCACAGCATAGAAAATTCCCCTGGCCATCACAGAGTTACAGAAGATATGAAGGATGTCGCTTCCCACATTAAAGGAGTGCAGCCTCCTAAGGAAGAAGGGCCTGCACTGCCCTTCCTTATACAGTTCCTCTATGTTTTTGAGAACTGTCCAACTTGTCATTAATGTCGAACCCTAAGAACTTGTAGGAGTGGACCACTTCTATATCCACTTCATGAATAGAGATGGGATATAGAGGATGTTTAGTGCAGCGAAAGTCAATAACCAGTTCTTTGGTTTTGCTGATGGTAAGACACAGACAATCTTTGCACTGGGAAACAATCTTTTCCACCTGGCTCCTATACTCTGTCTCATCTCCTTTATCAATACACCCCATTAGTGCAGAATTATCTGAGAATTTCTACAAGTGACATGACCTGCTGTTTTATTAATAGTCTGAGGTGTACAGAGTGAAGAGAAAAGGAGACAGGGCTGTTCCTTGTGGTGCTCCATTGTTGCTCACATCCAAATCAGAAACAGTCCTTCAGTCTCAAACCCTCTACCTGACAGATGGTCCATTATCCAGGACACCATCCACCAGCATATCTCTGAGTTTACCCCTTAACAGGGATGGCTGGATGGTATTGAAAGCACTGGAGAAATCAAAAAACATAATCCTCACAGTGCTGCCAGCTTTGTCCAGGTTATAACAAGACTTGTAAGATTAGATCTTTGTCACAAACCACTCAGTTAAAATAATACTATGCAGTACTCATTACCCAATCCTATCTTCTAGTGGAGAGTGCTGCTGCCTCACAGTTCCAGGACAGTCGATTTGAAGCCCAGGTCTCTCTTTTTGTGGCACTTATGTGTTCAGCCTGTGTCCACATGCTGGGTACACTGTTTTTTCTTGTTAATTGTGAACACTAATCTGGCCTGATATGACTGCACTCATGATGAGTGCTGAAGTATACATGAGTGTATGCTGTGATCGGCATTTCAGCAGTCGTTACTATCCTCCACTCAGTTATACCAGTATGATCAGATATGAAAAATAGAAAGATGGACAAGGAAATATGATATTCTGTAAAAAGAAGTGGAAAGATATAACTTCCATCCCTCCATTATCCAAACTGCTATATCCTAAGTACAGGGTCACGGGGGTCTGCTGGAGCCAATCCCAGCTAACACAGGGAGCAAGGCAGGAAACAAACCCCAGGCAGGGCGCCAGCCCACCGCAGATGATATAACTTAATTACACAAAATGGAAATGGTTTCATGAAAATCTAGGGTCGTGTTGAAATGTTAGAAATGCTGCACCCTAATTTTTAACTTTCCAAGAGGACAGATTCAATTTAAACTTTCTTCCCTTTAAATTCATTTCAACCCACCTCAGCTTAATAAGTTATTTTCAGAATTACAAAACTTCCAAGGAACAGTAAACAAAAATTGACACACACACACACACATTTCAAAATGTAAACATGTATATATAATTAAAACAGTTTATGGGATAGACTGGTATTTTAAATGTGCAATATCAAAATTAGTCTCTAAGGTTTCTTTGACCTGAATTCCATATGATATTAGACAGTCTGATTTTTTTTTGTGCATTTGCAATAATGTATTCTCAGTGCATCAATTACTGCCTGTCGGATGCTAAAATAGGAAAACAGATTGCTAAGTGCATTATTAGCATTAATGATCTTGATTGAGAAGATTCACATCCAACTGAGAAATGTACTGTGCTGTATGCTTACTGCCTTGAAAATGTATTTGAAGAGACAACAGACTTATCAGTAAAGTAGCTAAACCCTTTCTTTCTTTTTTGTATGAAAACAAATCTAAATGCCATGTTTAACAACCTTAGTTATAAGGCATGTCTAAGAAAACATCTGCCCAATATGCATTGTCATGTCTTTAGCCTGAAATCAAATGCACACACTACTTAGGACTACACTTACAGAAAATATGCGTGAAGGATAAGCAGCAAATGCAATCAGCTTGACAACTAAGAACTCAAGTCAGAATATTTTTAGAGCTGAACAATGCAAATCACATTTGTTTGGAAGCTAAGCTATCATTAGGAAGGGTGACGAGGAAACACGTCAAACAATCAATAATGTGGCTTTTAAAATACACAAGGTTCAAGATAGATTTATTACTTGCACTGTATTATTTAAACATTTCTATATATAATGCTACATGTCCTTGAATGAATGATTGACAAAAAATTCTGAGCTACTTGCTGACAACCCAAAACAAAATGAGGATAGTCACATATTTATCCATTTCTTATGAATTTGTTTCATATTTTTATGCCTCCAGACAACAAAGTAACACCTTTCAACTTGCTTTGAACTTTTATTCTCATCTTCTGTGTTCTATAACTGAATAAATTACAATAGCCACTGTTTCTTTTTCTTGTTTTCCATTAGCTCACACATCTGATTTCCTCCTGCACAATTATTTAGCTAGGAGTTTAAAATGAATACTCCAATACATAAGCTTGTCATTAGTATTCTATAAATTTCTCTGCTCCTGTATGTACTGTCCTGATAATTGTGTTATCCATTCTATGAGAAAACAAAAAGAACTTCCAGGGTATACAGTATGAAAAAATTGTAAGACTACTAATGCATATCCACCTTAACAAAAGGACAAATAATCTGTGTGTGTGTGTTTGTCCGTCTAGTTGCTATGTCTCTGTTATATACCATTTGGTATGGGATTCATAAAAGCACAGCTAATGTCTAACATATACTATCTGTTGAAATAAAAAATGCAAAGCATTTTATTACTACATGCATTACAAAATACATTTCAATAGATGGAGCACAGCAAAAAGGCAAAGCATGTAGAAGAAAAAAAAAATAAAAAATGAAAGTAAAAATAACAGACTAATAGTAGGAAAGTAGTCTTATCGGTCTATTCTGTTTTCCAATGTTATAAATCAACAATGGATGTGTTGACAGAGACTGTCTTGCACCTGCTCAGGCCCAGTGAACAACATTTATACAGTAGTTATAGTGCTAATGGTTGATAACTTTGTGTGATAGGAAATGGATGAGTAAAAATAATGATAAATTGATGCCTGTATATGGAAACCAAAGCCCTCACTCAACTAGGCTAGAGATGCTAAACCAATGCAGTAGTGACCGTTGCATTTACCTGCAAAACATTTTAGTGTAAGAGTTCTCAGTTCAAAGACTGCCAAATAGAGTCAGAATAGAATCAGTCATTTTCCAACCTGCCATATCCTAACACAGGGTCACGGGGGTCTGCTGGAGCCAGACCCAGCCAGCACTGGGTGCAAGGCAGGAGCAAATCCCAGGCAGGGTGCCAGCCCACCACAGGACACACACACACACCAAGCACACACTAGGGACAATTTAGGATCGCCAATACACCTAACCTGCATGTCTTTGGACTGTGGGAGGAAACCGGAGCAACCATAGGAAACCCATGCAGACATGGGAAGAACATTCAAACTCCACGCAGGGAGAACCCTGGAAGTGACCCCAGCCAAATAGAGTAAGCAATCAAGATTTTACAAAAAGAAAAATTGAGTTAAGAACAGATCGATCCCCACCCCTGAGAGAGAGAACAAGCCAAATAACGTTAAATTTAAGGCTTGTAAACATACCTAAATTAATAAATTCTCTGTGCTTTATGAACTTATTTTAAAATATTACTGATTAGATCCTGCCATGTTTTGAAAAAGGTCTGTACGGATCCTCTAACTGAGTATTTGATTTTTTCCAATTTTAAATAGTATAACACATCAGTTTCCCACTGACTTAAAAGAGGAGAGTTTGGGTTCTTCCAGTTTATCAGAATAAGTCTGCGTGCCAAAAGTGTAGTGAATGCAATCACAGTTTGTTTGTCTTTCTCCACTTTAAGCCCCTCTGGAAGAACCCCAAACACAGCTGTTAATGGGTTAGGAGGGATTGTGAGTCCAAGGCTGTCTGAGAGGTAATTAAAAATGTTTGTCCAGAATAATGTTAATTTGGTGCAGGCCCAGAACATGTGACCCAGTGAGGCTGGGGCTTGGTTGCAACGTTCGCAGGTTGGATCATGTCCTGGAAACATTTTGGAGAGATTTAGTCGAGACAGATGTGCTCGATATATAATTTTGAGTTGTATAATTGTATGCTTTGCGCATATGGAGCTCGAGTGAATTCTCTGCATTGCTACTTTCCACTCCTTTTCTGATATATTAATTGAGAGATCTTTTTCCCAGTGTCCTCTTGGATCTTTGAAAGGGAGGGATTGTAAAATGATTTTATATATTGTAGAGATGGAGTCTAACTCCTTGAAATTGAGCAATAATTTTTCCAGCGTGGTTGAGGGTGCAAGATGAGGAAAATCTGGAAGGTTCTGTTTAACAAAGTTCCTGATTTGAAGATAGTGAAAGAAATGTGTAGCTGGAATGTTAAATTTGGACTGTAATTGTTCATAGGATGCAAAGACGTTGTCTATATAAAGATCTCTAAGCAAGTTAATTTCAAATTTTTTCCAGATATTAAAAACTGCGTATGTTTGCGAAGGTTGAAAGAGGTGGTTCTCTTGCAGAGGTGCCACAGATAGAAGCTTCTCCATCTTAAAATGCTTTCTACATTGGTTCCAGATTCTAAGTTAGTGGAGTGAAATTGGGTTTATTTGTGTATTGCCGATAACGTGTGTTTATTGGAGCACAGAGCAAGGAATACAAAGTACTACTGCAAGATTTTATTTCTATTGCGGTCCAAGCCTGTGTATGTTCTTCTATTTGTGTCCAGGTTCTTATCGCCTGCATATTTGCTGCCCAGTAATAAAACTGGAAGTTAGGTAGAGCCATGCTGCCTTCTGCCTTTTGTCTTTGTAGGGTCGCTCTTTTGATGCGTGGATGTTTTGAATTCCCAGCCAAATAGAGTAAGCAGCAAAAATGAGTGGCTCTATCCAAAGAGGAAAATGCTGCCACAGTTGCGGAAAAAATGTTTCTTTTTTTTCAAAGAAGACATTCACAGATGAAAAGGCAGAACTGTTCTTTATTTCCAAATAGATATGCACAAATAACTCAGTCCAAAGAGTGAGCACTGAATTAAACATTTAATTTGCTTTTATGCTGGTCTGTTACATTGCCTCATCTAATACATTAGGTCATCTGACTCTTAATATGTATAATATGCATAGCTTCATCCAGTCAACGAGTGCCACTAGTATTTTCTGACTCCCTTCGATCATCCGATTAATCTGAATATTGCCTTGTAAATAGGGGTGATCTGCAGACTCTTCTATTGATTTCAGCACCATTTCATAGGAGGGGTGTTTAGCCTCCCCCATTAGGATATTCTCATTTTCTAGGAGGGTGATTGTTATTCATGTACTTCATTTTTACTTTAACAACTATCTTGGTGGCTCCTCTAAGATGAGGCAAAAGCCTCACGTGTCTAGATTTGAAAAAACATTTAGTTACCCTTTTAGTTACATTCAACTCTTATCCTTATGTTTAATAATGCATTGTTACAACTTCATATAAGCATATAATTGTATAAAAGTGTAAAATGATATCATATATTGATTAAAACTATTGATTAAAATTCTATACCACAAGGGAAAGGTATCATGTATGTATTATTATACTAGACTAAATGCTAATCTTAAGTATCAAAAAAAAAAAAGAGAGAGAGATCTACATTGATCACTGAGATTCCAGCCGGTCTTCAATGGGTAGCACAGTTAATATACAGTATAATAAAACAGTAAATGCAACTCAAGGTATTGTCCATCCATCCATTATCCAACCCGCTATATCCTAACTACAGGGTCTTATTATACTTTAAAATGAAAATGTACATTTGCATTTATTCAGTTAGCAGATGCTTTATTACAAAGTAACTTACAAAAGATGTCAACATAATTAAGTAAAAGCCAATCTGGGGCAAATGTTTTAGAACAAGTGTTGCAGGATGAGTGAAGAGTGAAGAGATGGATCAAAATAAATTGCAGGGTAGTTACACTTCCTTATTAAAGCCATTACCAATTAGACAGAAATTTAAAGAGGAACAGATTCTTCAAATGCATGTTAAACATACTGAGGGAATCAGCAGCCTACATGGAGGTATGCAGTTCATTCCACCAGAAAGAAGTCTGGATTGAGATTTGATGCTGGGGTGGCATCATCACCAGAAGCAAGAAGGTGCCAAAAGGACCATAGGACTTCACAAGTGTCTCAGTATACATAGATGCTGATCCATTGACAAATCTGTAGGCAAGCATCAAGGATCTGAATTTAATGTGTGCTGCTACCCAAAGCCAATGTAGTGGTCTGAAAAAAAAGCACTGCATTGGTAGGAAATTTATGGTATGCCGTTTAAGTTGTGTAGCATTAAGTGCAGACTTGGAAGCTGATATGTTGCTGACAACTTCTAGATTTTTTTCTCCATTTTTTAGGTAGTGCAGTTACTTTCATGTCTCATACTATTAATAAAAATAACCCACATCAGCCAAAAGAGTTGTATGGATATGTGCTGAAGTAAGGGTTGACCATCTTAGCTAATCAATTTATCATTCACTTTCATCTGTTTCTGTGTGTTTTTTAATCAGTGACACACGATTATAGAATTTGTAATGCTAGTTAAGGCAAACATTAGTCATAACATTTGCACTCTCATTTGAGTCCCATATACATATACAGGAAAAAAATCTTCTGCTAGTTAATAGATATGATGTGACTTAAAATTCTACTTGGTAACACTCATAGTAATTTCATCAAAAGTAAACGGAGTGCAATGAAAAGAAATTAAGGGACAAATAATGGATTTTGGATTAGGAGAATGCATCATTCAGTGTGCTAAAAGCCTTCCACACCACTGCACATTTTGACAGGTCTCTTTACATGATTTTAGCATGATTGACGGCCAAGAAAGATTGTACTCTACGTCCATTATGCCTTGAAGAGCAGTCAGATATGCCTACAAAAATAGCATCCTTGAAAATATGATTTTGACATGCTAGACATATCTCTTTCAAGCATGACCATGCCAATCACAATGTTCAGAATCAAGTGATTTTGTTGTTAAAATCTTATGCATACTGTACACAGAGGATAACACAAAAGGAGCAGTCAGAAAAACAATCCAGAAAACAGCTTGATGACCTTTTCCAGGACTAAATATGCAGGGAGGATTTCCATAAGTGGAGGAGGCTTTTAGCGTTCTTTTTCTGCAGTACATTTCCTAGGTCTCTCTCTCTCTTCCTTTTCTTTTTTCCTCCTTCTTTCTTTTTTCCATCTTCCAGTCATAAGCAAGTTACAATCTACCATCCCAACAAAAGGATGAATAAATGGTACTAAACATAAAAGATTCTAGTTTTGAAAAATACAAGCTATTACATTGTAACCCAAAATATCTACTGTATGTTTGGCATATTTTAGTTGTCTTTGCTATCATTTGTGCCCACTGTTAGAATGGCAATCAAGCAAGTAAATGTGTGGCAGAAGGAGACATTTTCCAAGTTGAAGAGTGAATTGGTAATGATTTGAATCTGACATTTTGTAAAGATTACCTTTTCACTTAACTTTCCAATTGAATACAGTTCATTTATCACTATTTTCAAAATTA
This sequence comes from Polypterus senegalus, assembly GCF_016835505.1. Classification (NCBI taxonomy): domain Eukaryota; kingdom Metazoa; phylum Chordata; class Cladistia; order Polypteriformes; family Polypteridae; genus Polypterus; species Polypterus senegalus. Next base: position 84,478,507 of record NC_053167.1, on the reverse strand, counting down.
TAAAATGTATTCATATTCCAAAAACAGATTTTTTTTATTTCCCAGTTTAAGAATATAGAATACATTTTCTGAGCTGACCCACTCAGCGCTGGCAACCATCTGTTATTTCTACTTTTTGTACCTTTCTGTGATGCACAAATCACCCATCAGTGTCTTCAGTGGTGGTTACTGCCTTATTGCAACCACCAAGAGCACAGCACCCTCCACAATCTCACCAATAGGGTAAAGTGGAAGTGTGATACCCAGTCATGCACCAAATTATTGATGTTAATCAAGAGAAGCAAGTAAGGGGGAAAATAAAGTGTATTTTATAATAAGACATTCCCACCTACTGAAAAATCGAATGCAATTACTTACACTACACTGTTAGTGTGGCATTTTATCCTGCTCTAATGGAACAGCCCAAAGTCACCGAAAAAGGATGGAAAATAGAAAAAGGAAAAAGCATGTGCCCTTTAACTTAAATTAGAAAAAAAATATTAAATAAGGAACAGTTACAAAATTTTACAATTTCGCAAACACGTACCATTGTTGTCCTTCCCTGTAAATGCTAAACCATTGGTAACCTTTTGAATATTTCATTAACTTTGAGTTATTACTTCATATTATTATTTTTTCTTTCTCTGGTCTCTAGATGAGTAGGGAAAAAAATATGGCATGATGTGAATAAGATATAGTCCTGTATATCTTACTGATTTTTAATTTACTCCTTATAATGAAGCAAAAATGTATACATATAATTTTGGCATATACCTGTATGTGGGCATAGTCAATCACTTCTCTGGTCTGGAGTAAAGGATAAGCCAGTGAATGATTTGAGTCTAACATAGAAACTATACCTCGTTGTGTTTTCACCAGCAGCTAAGAAGACCTCAACATGCTGGACAAGCTCCAATGCCATCGAGGCCCGGCCGCCAGCACCCACTGTTTCTGCTCTTGTCACCAACAAGCTTAACTTGTAATTAATGACAAGTGCAGGAAAAGGCCCAACATGTCCAAAAGATTCTGAATAAAGCTTTTCAGCACAAGCCAATATTCCAAGTAAATAACTATCATTAAACAAGGTAAGCCATGACTCACTTTATGGTGATGAAAATAAGCCATAATTAAGACTTCTTTAAAAATATTCACACTCACTGTTCCATTCTGTCCAAATAATAGTTCTATATTTCTACTTTTCTTGATTATATATCTATTTCATATAAGTGAGCATTATTTATTTTTTATGTATACTATTCATGTAGTATTTTTCTTTCTTAATTTCTTTGCATATAATTACTTTTTTGATATTTTGTAAAGCACTTTTTGTTGTTGTTGTTGTTGTATTTTGAAAAGTTAATTAATACACAACTGAGGCCAAATGTTTAAATACACCTAGGAATCAAAGGAAACAAGGAACTGGCTTAGATGGCAGACCCCTTAACTGCAGCCACAGGTGCACTACAAATTAACTCAATTAAGGTAATTTGCCAATCAGAAGCTTCTAAATGTCATCACATTACTTTCTGTAATCGTCCAGACTGTTTAAACAGACATTGAACTTGTTGTATGTAAACATCTGACCCACTGAAAATCTGATATACTAAACAAGAGCAGAAACACATTTATCCCTTAGCTATTACTTTGACATTACCACTTATGGAAATAAAGTAGATACCAAAATTGATTTAACATAGTGAATGTGTGGTAACATGACATGAGTGGAGTTGTGAAACTCTGAGTTTAGGTGAATGTAAACTTTTGGCTTCAATTGTACTGGGTTGGACCCCCTTTTGCCTTCAGAACTGCCATAATTCTTTGTGGCATGGATTCAACAAGGAGCTGGAAACATTCCTTGACATGATCACGCAGTTGCTGCAAATTTGTTGGATTCACATCTGTAATGTGAACCTTCTGGTTCCAGCACATCCCAAAGATGCTCTATTAGATTGAGATCTGGTGACTGAGGTGGCCCTTTAAGTACACTGAACTCATTGTTGACTTATTGTCAAGAAACCTGTTTAAGATGATATGAGCTTTGTGACATGGCAGAGGATGGGTACACTGTGGTCATAAAGGTATGGACATGGTCAGCAACAATACGCAGGTAGGCTGTGGTATTTAATTGATGCTCAGTTGCTACCAAGTGTGCCAAGAAAATATCACCCACACCATTACACCACCACCATCCTGAACCACTGGTACAAGGCAGGATGGATCATGCTTTCAAGATGTTGACACCAAATTCTGACCCTACCATCCATATAGTGCAGCAAAAATCGGGACTAATCAAACCAGGAAGCATTTTTCCAATCTTCTTTTGTCCAATTTTGGTGAGTCTGGGCAAATTATACTCTCAGTTGCCTGTTCTTAGCTAACAGTAGTGGCACCTGCTGTTGTTTCCAGCTGTGATAGCCCATCTGCTTCAAGGTCTGATGTTTTGTGCATTCAGAGATGGTTTTCTGCATACCTCAGTTGTAATAAGTGGTTATCAGGGTTACTGTTGCCTTTCTATCAGCTTAAACCAGTCTGGCCATTCTCCTCTGACCACTGGCATCAACAAGACATTTTGCCCAGAGAACTGTCACTTACTGGGTATTTCCACTTTTCTGGACCATTCTCTGTAAACCATGAATGCATGAAAAACCCAGTACATCAGCCGTTTCTGAATTACTAAGACTGAATGCACCAACAGCCATGCCATGTCCATAGTCACTTAAATCACCTTTCATTCCCATTCTGATGCTTGGTTTGAACTTCAGCAGGTCATGTTGACAATGTCTATATGCCGAAATGCATTGAGTCGCTGCCATGAGATTGGCTGATTAGATATTTGTGTTAACAAACAGTTGAACAGGTGTACCTAATAAAGTGACTAATACATTTATAAATAAGAAGTATAAGTATGCCACAATAAACATGAGCTACACTGAAATGATAGTAGTGCAAAATGATAAGTAAACTGTGAATCTTTAATCCTTTTAGAATACCAAAAATGAAACAACTTATAGATATCTGGAATGTGAAACAACCTTGTATATTACTGTTGGGTAAGTAAGATTAACATGACTGTCAGTCTGGGAAAAGAACACAATTTCACAATTTTACATTGTGAACATCACAATGGTTTTAGGATTATCGATCATTTATATAATCATTGTTAACTTCACATGGAGAGAGGGCCTTTAAGCTTAGGATGCTTGCTGCACAGAAAAACACAAGAACAATAAGAGACCATCTTCACTATCATCCAGACAAGAGGTCTGTATTTCCAATGAAACTGGCAGATAAAAGCTGACTGCTGACTGAAGACTGAAAAAACCTTTTAAGCAGTTGTAAACCAGGGCTTGAAGAGACTCATCCTTATCATATGTATCCTTGTGGAAAGTGTCCTTACAATTCTCTTAAATATATTTTTGACTTTTTGCTATTATTGGATTTACTGTGTTTTGTTAAATTTTGCTTTATTGCAATTGCAGGCTTACATTGTTTGGCTGGGCATAGTATTTAGCACACCTAGTGTGGGTGATTGCCATATTCCCACGAGGGTTAGGGGGTAGAACAGATGCCTTCAAAAAGAAGCATCTGCTTTGGTTAGTGGTACTGGTGTTGAGTGACGTTCAGGTCTGAAGACAACCATTTGCTGGTCTGCTTATGCCAAGCTGGTAAGTAAATTTGCTTGAGGCAGCCGTCCACCTGCAGGTAAGCCGTACACATGGGGCACTAGAAAGCAGCTATTCTACAACTGTCCTTATGGGGGTAAGCCATACGTATGGGGCACTATAAAGTAGTTACAAAGAAGGCTCTGGTTTTATAAGGCAGCTGTCCATGTTCAGATAAAGTTGTACATAGTGGACATTATGAAGCAGATACAGATTATCAATGCACACAACTTGGTTAACTATAACTACACAACACAGGTGAACCAAAATAATGAACTGAGGAACTTCCATGACAATACACTCCCCACACCTTCAAAATGAGTCTTGAAAACTTTGTCTCAAAGATTGATTGACAATCATGAGGTGTCTCATGAAATTAATTATATTAAAGAAAATATTACTGTAAAATTAATATATGTTATTATATTGTGGCCTTTCAGAGGCTAGGCAGAACTCTCTGTGCTGGCAATTAGAAAGAGGAGATTGTCCTCTGGTGCAATGAATCTCATTTTTGTGTTGATAAAAAATACCATATGATTGTTCAGAAATCACTTCAGTTTTATTGTCTGATGCCTCCTAACTCACTGAAAGAAAACAACCACATATGATACTGTTTGACACATCTTGATGTCCAGTTACGAGAGACATTAAGCTTTTTTGGGGCTCATTCCAAATTTGGCCCTTCTAGACTTTAAAAAACCCTCATTTTTTGACCATTTTTGGACTACATTTTGTGTATCAAATTACACCCTTCTGATAAAGAGTAAACCAAAAATGATCATAAGAACTTGACATTGTGTTTGCAAAATCAACTGACCTCAGGGGTTCACCTCCTAATGGAATACAAGGGGTCAAAGTTACTCCACTTCACAAAAAGGCTAAAAAATGGGCATCAATAATACGGCATATGGATGTAAAGTTTCATTTTAGGCTATTTCGAAGTTGCTGATCATGAACATATCTGATTCTTTACTGATGGTCATAGCCTTCTAACAGCCACTCTCAGAAGATTAAAAATACAAATTTCAAATACAAGCACTTGGGTTATCATTTAGACTATTTCAAGGTTACTGATAATGAATATGATGACATTTTCAATTTTTGTTCCTTTACTAGGGAGTTAGCCCTTTATGGACCTCCATCAGAGAGTGAAAAATTACAATATTACAATTGAGAATATTAGGAGTTTAATAAATATATAAATTGAAGTACAGATTTTAACATTTCAAATATTTTATATAGCTACTGTTACTTATTATGTACTTCTACTTCATTAAGTAAATCATTACATTTCTTAGGAAGATTCCAAATTGATATATTAGCATTTGCTAATTCAGACTTTTTGAGTCTTAAAATTTGATATTTAAAATCATCTGGTTCATTGTTATTACATTTTTTTATTGGTTATTAAATTTTATTATATTGTTGCCATGCCATTTAGCTTTTTTTCTTCTGTTCACCAAAAGTCTAGGACTGTTTAGATGGTGGAAGCTATGTTCTGTTTCTGTCCTCATTGTGAGTCACATTACACACAAGTCATGTGATGAATTACATCATTCCAACCCACAATTACATTTCCTCTCCAAGTCTGTAGATAATTGTCAAATACAAATCTTTGTTTATGTGTAGCTATTACAGGGGTTTTCTAAGAAGACAGCATTTCTTGCTCTGTGTCTTAACCTCGTGTGTTTTTTGCTTCATGAACTAAACCTTGGCAATTGTCCTTTTGACTTCCTGATTCAAATCTTTTTTTGGTTATACTATTTTTCTTTTTTTTGTTTCATTCATTTTCTGATATGTGAAAGGATGTGAATATTACAAATATATTACCATCTTTCCTGAAAATTGATATTTTCTGAATTTTGCTGCTTGCACTTCGCCACACAGTCCACCCATACATGGATATAACACAATAGGGAAGTCAGTGTAATGAATGCAGTGTCAGGTCAGATTTACAGTTTTTGTATGCAATGTGTGAACAAACAAACATAAGAGTTAAACAAAGGAATACCTGGGATATTGAGAAGGGGAAGAAGATGAAAAGAAGTTCAGGGAATCTACCAGGAGCCTTATAAATGGTTCAGCAAAATAGAAAAAGTTTTTGCTTATCCATGGTGGCTAGGATACTATTTTCTTCTGTCTATAGGCATATTTAGGATGATTACTCATAATGCCTTAAGTGTGTTCGGCAGGGTTTTCCTCAGTCAGCACCTGTTCATGAGGAACAAACTCTACCCTCTCTGTATCTTATAAATGAAGCTTTAGGATTTTATACTATTGGCAAATAACTAAGGAGGCAATAATAAGACCTGGTTATTGGAGAGACAGGGAACATCAGACAAAGAGAGAGAAACTATAATGAATAACCTTATTCACTGTATTTGCTGTTGGGTGAATCAACCCTAATTATGTTGCTTTTTATTCTCTCAGATGCACAATAAAGCCAAAAACAAAATGTCCACCTCATATGCCTCCAAGTATTTACCAACTACAATAATATAATCATGCACGACTAAATTAAATCCTTCTCATAATCAAACAACAATGCTAATAAAAACTTTCAAGTTTGCCACCAAAAGCAAAAGCATTTGTAAGAGAGACACTTTATTAATGTTTTGACAATGACAAAAAAGGTTCTGAAAACTTTACTTATTAAGCATGCTCTCTTTTCTTGCTGATAAAACACTGCAAAAAACTGAGTTCATCTGAAAAGCACATTATGAAATATAGAGATAGAGAGAGTGAGAAAAGCATCTGCCACAGCAAGAAACCACTAATCTCTGTCAATTATGAGAGGGCAAAGCAGATTAGGCAAGATTTTGATAATAGGACTGATAACTGGGACTTTCAACAGCGGTCATAATTCAGACAGTTTCACCTGTAACATGCCAAGGACAACAGAATAAATGAAATACAGAAATCAGATGTATCCATTTAAGACAATGATTGTAGCCAAAGGCAAGGCATTCCATCTCTTGAGTAAAGTAGATAATTAATTTAATAAACTCAGGGTTAACCTTAGAATGACATACATTTTTACATTTTGCTGGAAAAAATAAAAAAGACACTATGTACATTTCTACTGAGATGGTATTTTCAATTATTCATATAAACTTTGCCTTTGATGTGTTATTGTGGTCGAGTGGTTAAAAAACACTGTTTGAATCACAGCCAGTCACTTTCCAAATGTTTCAAATTCTGTGTGTGCATAGGTTGCTCTCCAGTTTTACCCCAACATCCCAGAACTATGCAGGTTAGACTGACTGATGACACTACAATGACCCTGAATGAGTGAATGTGGGTGATGCATGATTAAGTTATGGTGTCCTGTCTATTGCTGGTTTAGCCTTTCACCCCATGATGCTGGGACAGAACTGGATTAAGAGAGTTTAGAAAATTACTTTAAAGGACATTTACTTTTTAAACAATTTAACAGTAGTCATAGTATTACACATTAATATAGAATGCATGACCATAGCTTTAAAGAATCATTTGATCTGTTTAATAAGACTAATTATGCATTAGTAAAAGTAATGGAAAAAAATATGTCATTGTTACCTGTTCTTTTTTTGTACACCTCACTTGCTTCCCCATTGAATGCACAACGCTTTACCCAACTTTCCAAATTAACATAACATCTCCCAAGTTGAGTGACATTAAGCAGATTCCTAAGAAAACTACAACTGCCTCAACAACAATAACAATCTACTGTATATCTTGTATAGCCCAAAATCACACAAGGAATGCTGCAATGGGCTTTAACAGCACCTCCAGCCTTGACTCCCAAAGAAGACAAGAAAAGAAATCCAAAAAAACTTGGGAAAGGCAATTCAGAGAGGGACCCCTTTCCAGGTAGGTTGAGTGTACAATGGGAGTCACAATAATAGGGTAAATTTAAAACAAAATAACAAAAGTAATCCTCTTCACAGAGCTACCATTGCCACCTCAGAAAATACAATATAATAGTGCAAACTACAAGGCAAAAGCAAGAATAGACGATAGCACTCACTAAAAACAGAACCTTATGTCCAGATGGAACACCATGTAAGTTATTCAAGAACTGTCACAGGCTTAGGAAATAATTATGGGGCCTGATGAGAGTAACCTAGAAGATTTAATGCATTCCTTATGAGTGACAAAGAATAGCAGCCATTTCACCCCAAAACCACAGATTTCCAGTAATATCAGAGGTGGGTAGAGTTGCCAAAAATTGTACTCAATTAAGAGTAGCGTTACTTCAAAATAATATTACTCAAGTAGAAGTAAAAAGTAGTCATTCAAAAAATTACTCAAGTAAGAGTAAAAAGTATTTGGTGAAAATACTACTCAAGTACTGAGTAACTGTTTGATCATACTAAATTATTTATTTTTTAGAAATGTTGTAATAAGCAGAATTTGCACATTATGTTATATTTTTGTCTATTTCCAAATAATAAAATAAAAAAATGAGTAAAAATAAATAACATCTTTACAAAATAAAGATACACAAATAACACAAAGTTCTGAATCTCAGTTTTTCACAACAAAGCTTTTGAAGCCAATACCTACAGTGAGGTAACATGTATGTTTGAACAGTACAAACTACTTACAGTGACAAGATATACTGTACACTGACAGTATAATACTGTATATTCACTTTGTCGTATAGCAGGTCCGCAGCTTCAAAAAAAAAAAAAAAGTTTCATAAAGCCGTGTCACTCTCCATGGGCACAATTGCAGGGTATTAATGAGGTAGTTGGAGCGAGTCACACCTGCACCTGCACGTGCGAGTGCGATCGTTCTCAATTGCTTCATTGGCTTCCTGCGGCGTGTGATTAAGGCCCACGTAGACAGGAGTGTATATATATGGGTCAGCGCAAAAAAAGAAGGGGAATCAAAGAAAAGAGCCAAGATGGACATCACCTGAAAGGAGCTCGTGGCTGCTGAGTCTCCGCCGGCTACGCGAGCAATGGGTGAGCCAGGAGAATGAGAAGGAGGCGAGCGGAGATCAGGAGAAGTTAGTCTGCATTTTAACCTTGGATATTTATTGATTTTTTAATTCTTACTTTTAACAATGATTTTTATGGATTTATATACGTACTGTTTTTTAGAACACTGCACCATTGACGCTTTTGTTGATTTTACTTTTGTTTTGACTGGTTTTAATAAAAGCACTTGAGCACTTTTTCCACCATCCTCTGGCCTCATCAGTGAATTATCCTCATATGTCAGCTCATCTCGGTCATAACTATCAACGGTGTGGGTTCAGCAGATTCCCATGTGGGAAGAGGGAGTCTGTAGGGAACCGGCATCGTCTCACACCGTTGCCCTCCAAATATCACAACTGATAGAAATTAACATTAGAACAAGGCAGCTTGTGCACGTACAAGAAGTCTCATTTTACCATGACTGTCTGTGCATGTTTGGTAAAAACATGCTTGTTCTTCACTCAGTGAAGTGATGGTAAAGCTTCGCAAGGTTCTTGTAGTGAAGCTGTGACCATTTAGCAGTGAACAGGAGCCCCGCATGACTAAAAAGTCTCTCGCAGGCTGCAGACGCAGGAAGTTTGTGTGTGGTCATGTGACTGCATGGCTACGTCTGTTTGGTGAAATGCAGCCATGTGATTATTGTTGCTAAGTCTGATTGGTGAAACAGTCATGCAGTAGATCCAGTGGCGACTTCTCTCTGGCAAAAATATAGTTTCAATGTATAAACTGAATAAAGTAACGAGTCGAAAGTTGCTCGATGTAGCGGAGTAAGAGTAGCGTTTCTTCTTCACAAATGTACTCAAGTAAAAGTAAAAAGTATGGTGCAGTAAAAGTACTCTTAGAAGTACAATTTTTTTAAAAAGTTACTCAAGTAAAAGTAACTCATTACTACCCACCTCTGAGTAATATCCATCAGATCAGAATTTTTGTGTAAGCCAGGGGTTCTCAAACTGGGTCCTGGGGACCCACCGTGGCTGCAGTTTTTTGTTCCAACCAGATTTCTAATCAATGACAATGCCTGATAACACTGAGCTCATTTAATTAGCTGAGATTTTTTTTTCTTATTCTACATTCAGAAAAGCACAACAGCATGATTTTTACATTTATAAGACATTTAGAAATATTTCTGCTTTAGCTACAGTACCTCGTGTGAGGGAGAAAGAAACAATCCCCATTCCTGCAAATGTATGATCCTTGACAGTAGGTTTGAACCAGAAGCTTCTTTTTCATGCAGAAATTACAGTAACCACACTAAGGCTAGACATTGTGATACGGTCTGCAGCAGCCAGCCATTATGAATGAACTGAATGTTCCATGAAAGGAAAGGTTGGATGAGGCTTATGACAGGAAAAGTAAGAAGTACTTAGATATGATGACTGAGTACAAGAAAGGAGGATGTTCTTCTATGGGTCCCTTCCACCAGGAGATGTTGCAGAAGGGTCAAAACAACAATGAGGAGGTGTGAAAGGTAACAAGGCTCAGTGGGCAATATATCTACCCATACATCAGACTGGGCTCTCATTAACAATTGTAATCTTTAATCTGCCTGTCTGACACCTTAACTGAAGTTTAATATGTTCCTTCCTAATCTTCATTCTTGTTTAGCTATGCACTTAACATACCCATACATAGTTCTGGTTTATTTACCATTATATTATTAAGAAGTTATACTATTTGTGTAGAGTTTATATGTTCATAGGCACCCTCTAGTTGTTCTGTCAACCCGTCCAAAATACACACGTTAATTTAGTTATCGATTTTTCAATTTACTCTATATGTGTGAGAATGTTGATGTGTGTTTAAATGAGCTAAAAAATGTACAGTGTCACGTCTGATCTTACCTAGCAATCAATATTAGCAGCATACGATCTATATTCTGTGTTGAATTACTTTTACTTGCTTTGAAAATGGGCAGACGTAGGTATCGTCTTAGCAGAGAGGGGCTCAAACACAGAATAAAACCCTATAAACAAAACTACAAAGTTACTCGTATATATGATAAGTTACCTGGAGTTGTAAAAGAGAAGTCTACAGGGCTGATAGTACAATTAGCATGTTTGGAAACAGGAATATGAGGAATCCTACAAAAGAGGAGCATTTTATTCTCAGCAAGATATGAAATCTACATACTGGGGTAACACAAGAGCAATAGGGTGAATATTGAACAATTTGGAAAGTAGACTAGACAGTATGTTTTTATGTTATACTAGCTGAAATACCAAGCATTGCCCGGGAGGAAAATAAAGCGTTTTCTTTTTTTTTTTTTTTAATTGTTTGAGAAAAATATAATTAAAATAAAACACAACTTTAAAAATAAATTAAAAAACAATGAAGACTCACCAATATGCTTGTCTTTTGGTCTTGTATGTATGTTATCACCCAGTTGACGCTCGGAACCAGCCAACTCTATAACTCTATTTAATTTCAAAAGCAACAGGGGCGCGGTGGTGCTCAAACATAAAGAATGCCTGCAGTCACCTCCAGTTCACTGGATGATAACATGCATACAAGACCGCAAGATCTCCCTACCCACCCTACCCAGAAAGGTGGTGGGTTACGGTTCTAAGAAACATGTATACCAAGTTTCATGAAAATCACTCCAGCCGTTCAGAAGTGATGCTGGAACATACATACATACACACACACACATACATTGATTTATATATATATATATATTATATCAAAGAATTACCCTTAGAATATTAGAGTGATTTTGAGAAGAACAGGCCATTCAGCCCAAAAAAACTCACTGATCCTATTCACTTACTGTCTCTAAATTGACATTGAGTCCATTTTTGAAGGTTCCCAAAACACTACTACCAGGCTAATTGGTAACCTATTTAATTTGTTTATGGCTCTGTTTGTAAAAAAAAACTTTCTAATATCTGTGCAAAGTGTATCCTTAACCAGTTTCCATCTGAGTCCCCATTTTAAATTAGTTTAGATAAATTTTATTAATCCCAAGGGGAAATATAGATGCATACAGCATCAGAAACATAAAAACAAAGACTTACTGGATAAACAATAAAATCAATCAATAATAAATGTATTGTACAGAAAATGCAAAATAAACTTAGAGTATCAGCATTTGGTTTGTGATGTCAGGAGGTGAATTACCGGATAGCAGTGGGTAGAAAAGACCCCCAGAGGAGCTTCTTAGCAACACCATACTGCAATGAACCTGAGGCTGAAAGTGCTCCAACATAATGCTTCCTGTAGCTGATAAAGGGAATTTCTCTGAACACTTCAATCATACTTAAAAAGATCAGGCTAGTAACCACACTTCAACCCAAAATATGTGACTTTGCTACAATTATAATACCTATGTGGTTGATGTCAGAAAAACAATGTGCCAGAATTTAGAGAGGGAAGGAAATCTTAATTGCACAATCATAGCGTCTTGTTACAGGCACATAAATGATATTTTTCCTAGCTAATACGTTAACCTAGAAAACAACTAAAATTTCAAACATTAAACAGGCAATGACTAGGACAACCAGGTGGACTTTCAGAAAGAAACAACAAAATTGAAAATGTTAAATTCTTTTTATTTTAAGTTTGTCTTAATGAACATGAAGAAACTTTCCTTCATTATGGATAATAAATTTCAGATATTTGACAACAGCAAATAGTCATTTTCAAATAACCTGGCATCTAATACATGACTAACTGATGCCCAAGTAAAGGTGGCCTTGCAACAGGAACACCAGTGTGACAGTAGTACTAAATGATACAATCAGCAATAAAATGAAAAAGTATGAAAATAAAAATGAATTCCAAGGAAACAATACAAGTAAAACACATATAATGTAATGGAAGGCACCTGTCAGTACCCCACTAATTAGTCCAGATGCGACTATGAGGTTTTTTAGGGATCATCAAATGAAAATGACAAAGAAGAGTAGGAAAAACATTTTTCAATGGTGTATAGATTAGTTTATACCTCCATATAGCACTGATTAACTTTAACTCAACTAAAACTCTGGATTTCAATTGATCATTAAATAAAAACGGTGCTGGCTAACATTTCATATATGAAAAGGGCTGAAAGTGGAGTTTAGGTGTTGACATGGGGTGTGTTCACCTACTGAAATTTTACTTTTCCTGTTAAATATTTTGTTTTTCTTGGTGTGTGTGTGTGTGTGGGCCCTGTGGTGGTCTGGTGCCCTGCCCAGGGTTTGCTTCCTGCCTTGCGCCCTGTGTTGGCTGGGTCTGGCTCCAGCAGACCCCCCATGACCCCGTAGTTAGGATATAGCAGGTTGGATAGTAGATGGATTGATATTTTATTTTTGCACAATTTTAAATACAGGGTGGTAGTTGTGCATGTAGGCACTTTACCACTGAAACACACAAAGTTTTGACATACAAGGGTGGGATGTTGTAAATATGAGTTTGTCTGAATGCCTAACTGAAGTACACAAATGGCCCAATTTCATTCATGACTGTGAAAAGTGCAGCTAACTTACTTGGCTTTCACTCAGCAATGCAAGTGTTTACTTAGATTGCTAACATGCAGATATTTTACACTGTATTAATGATATTTTATTATAGCTTTTCACCAAGAATATCACTCAAACATGCAGTTTATAAAAACTAAAACAATTTTTCCCCAGAAGAATTTGGTGCTCTTTTAAATATCTGGTTACAAGTGAGAAAATGTCCAGGAATAATTTCTTTTAAATTCAACCCTCTAAAAAAATATGAATTATAACTCACTTTTTACAATTGCAATCAATATTTAATATATTTCCTAATAACGACAGTGATCCACCAGTTTATCACAGACCTCTGGGAAAAGGTTTTAAATATTCACCAGAAAAAAGGTTTTTTGTCATTCTTATCAGGCATTTTTTTCCTTTTCATTTTTAATTAAAAAAAGTCTCTAGAAATCCATTAAATTACTGTTATTAGGCAAGAAATTGTATTTTTTTCCCAATTTCATTGAACACATGCCTAGCACTTTGAGGCCTGCAGCATAAACTCTTAAATACATTTTATCCATGTCAAGATTTAATCAAAACTTGACATTTGTCAGAATATTTTTTTATTTATATATTTATATTTGATTTATAATATCCATCTTGATGGCATTACAATTGTTTTAATTAGGTATTTATTTCCATTCAATACTTTTCAAAATAATCAAAAGCATATTTAAAGTCTTTGATTACTCAAGCTCATAAAGTTAGAGGTAAAAAATGTATGAGATTCCTGTATTTTTTCCTCTACTTTTCACTATTCAACTTGGCATTAAATATGTTAGCTCTTTTAACATACTGTTAGCAATTATTTAATGAAATTCATATTTACTGAATACATATAAGACAAAACTATTGTCATACAAATGGAAGACATTTAAGTAGCAATGTGTCACAGCACAGAGAAATGCAAGTTTTAACTGTTGCCTTGTGGCACTTTCAGACAGGTGCTGTGCTGCTCTGTGTAGCTGTTCTTCCTTCTAGGAGCCAACTGTTTGCCAGTGTAGTAGACAGTGCCTCAGAATGGTCCATACTTCCATTTTTGGAGATAGTGAGGAATCATGGATATGGTGTCCATGTTTGTTCTGTCATTGTCAAGCTAGAAAATGACATTAGGGCAGAATGCTACAAAAGTATGTCAAGATCTCTTTGCATTTAATCACAAGCTTACAGTAGCTCTTCCTAATAGTGGGCATAGATATCCAGCTATAGCAAAAATGCATAGAAACCTTGAGACCCTTATCTTTAAGCTGTTCAGATTTCACTGTTTTATCGTACTACCTCAACACGTGAAACAAATGATCATCAGCAACTAAGGACAAGCAGTACAGGTACTCATCTTTGAATATGACTTCATGCCAGTTCTCTTAAGTCCAGGTTGCTGAAACCTAATGTCCAGAACCAGTAATAACCAATATGATTTGGCACGTTTAACAAACTAAACAAATTATTCACAAAAATGATGAATGTGTTGTAAAAACATTGCATTGATGTAATGGCACTGGAAAAGTCTTGAGGTCCTCTTTGTTATGATTTAGCCAGGATTCCTTTACTGTCTGGGTGGCAAATTCCTTTATATGTGTTTTTTTTTGTTAATTTTTTTTTATGTTTATATTGTTCATGTTTATTATTTGTATACCTATGTAGTCTTTGTCAGTATTGTTGATCAGTTAGTTTTTCTGTCTTTTCTACCATGTTCCAATTGTTTTGAGGTTAGTTAAACAAAAGCTGAGGTTATACTGTATGCCCTTTTCCGTCAAGTGACTGCCCTCAGCTGTATAAAGGCTGTAGAAGGAAGTGGTCCCTTGAGGTTCACTGAATGCGCTTGGTGGTTTTGGTGAGATTTTGTGATTATTGTGCTTTTGTAAATGTACTGGATTTTTTTTTACCTTTGTACTTGGTTTTTACCTGTAGTGTCACCAGCCGGGGACCACCATTCTTTGGTGTTTTGCACCTTATCCCAGAACATTTCCTGGTGAGGGGGCAATGAACAGAGAGAGACACGTCCTGAAGACCCACTGCAACCAACCTTTTGTCGGACTTACTTGATCCCCAAGCCTTGTTCCTTCTTTTCAGCCACAACCAGAAGCTTGCCTTCTCTGCTTCTTCTGACAGTTCCCTAGTTGTCTTCTGCAGTCTGCCTCCCCTTAAACACAGGTCTTTGAGCAAGCATGTTGTTGATAGGCCCACAAACTCTCTTTAAGACAGGATGTCCAAACATTAACTGGAAACTTAAAATTTTAACTGGACAGAGCCTTACATACCACATGGCTTCCCCACTCTATGTCCAGTATGTTCCTCTCTTCACCTCATGCAATGCCTCTATTCCTTTTCTCCCAAGGCATTGTTGGCTCAACCAGCATCACAGATTATAGAGTTGCACCCCACAGCACCATGTCTGGCCACAGTGAGGTGCTGCATATCTCCCCTGAGAAGTGGGGCTGCTTGTTCAGGTCCACCTCCATTTCAAACTGTGCCCCTGGAGGCTTTGGTGCTGGCCTTCTGCTGGAGCCATCCAGAGGCTCTCCTTGCCTAAGCCAAAGGGATCCTCTAGTTTGCTGCTGGACTCTTGTAGTTGGCTTCAGGCCATTCTTTCTCTACTACTTGTACTAGTTTTCTGAACACCTTGTCAGGTTGCCATATGATCTGATCTTGTGCCAATGAGATTTTACATCCAGACAGTATGTGTTGGAGTGTGGCATTGGTGACCCCACATAATTCACAGGTTTGCTCTATGCCAAACGACTGCTGGATAATCTGGGGGCTTGACAGTGTGTTTTGATAAGGAAACTCAGCCCAACCTGTGGTAGCTGCCATAAGTTTGTCCAGTTTACCACTCAACTGTACGGTCTTTACACATTGTCCAATCGCCTTGTCAACCTTGTGCCACTGCCTTCACTCTGTACTCCTTCTGCTCCATCCTGATCAACTCTGTGCTAGCAAAGTAATTCTTGCCTTTCTTACCATCCTTTTACACTAAAATGACCAAAAATACATATGATGCAGTCATCAGCCTACACCAGACCTGCACGCTGGATAAACATCTTAAACCGGGCATACACTGTGCTGTTTTTGCCATGATTTTATACCTGATTTACAGGATTTTGTGAGTTGACCCGAATTTCACCTTCATTGGTTGTCTTTTCATGAATGAGAGGGGTTGCAATGCCCAATTGCTTCATGGGATTAAGCTGGTCATACAATCTGAAGAGTATCTGTCATGTCAGAAATTTCACATGGCTGTCTTGTAATGTGAGCAGTCTCACAAGCTGATTTTCTGATGCTGCCATCAAATGACCTCAAATGCATTGAGCACCCAAACTGTGGCATGTAAATCAAATTGTGCTGGTGTATATCGAGTACATATACAATTGGTGACTTTATTTAAAAATACACACACACGCACAATATATGCCAGCTTTAACCAACACAGCAATTCTTGAAGGGATGTTAATGAGGAGATTTATCATAATACAGTAGTCACTGGTAAATTATTTGCCTTTTGTGCGTGTAGAGAGCATTCAAACTGTACTAAGCACAATTTAGGTTCATACAGATAAGCAGCATAACAAGCACCATGGGAAAGAACCCTTCTATTCCTACTTTGTTGAAATATATTTTTCTTCAGTGAAAGGTGATTCATCATTGATTGAGATGTTGTAATGAGCAAGATCCAGTTAAGGAAGGGGCCTGTAATAAGCAAGAAACAACAAGAGTGCGTTCTCAGAAATCTTCATTTTTCCCCGGTCCATACTACAACACCACGCTGACACTGTTAAATATGTCTTGCTCATGAGAGCATTTATGTGGGTTGAAAACACCAATGTAGTGAGGAAGAAAGGAGAAAATAGAGACAAATATCAGTGTTTTTAAAAGAAAGCATAGCAGTGTGGACAAGGTCTGCATCAACAAGAATGTTAGGAAAAAAGCTTACTTACAAGTGGAGGAGATGCAGCGAAAGACTAAAAGGAAGTGATTGATAGTGTTTTTGTATGGTACCAACCTCGACAAAGGCAATGGGTTAATTTTATTGTACACTACTTTGTGTTCTTCTTTATTTTTTGCCACTAGAGTGCATTATTCTTATGAGCTTAGACTGTGTCACAATAATTCAGGATAGATTTTAAC
The DNA here is from genome assembly GCF_016835505.1 of Polypterus senegalus. Taxonomy (NCBI): domain Eukaryota; kingdom Metazoa; phylum Chordata; class Cladistia; order Polypteriformes; family Polypteridae; genus Polypterus; species Polypterus senegalus. The sequence goes on along the minus strand of NC_053167.1, from coordinate 84,461,293 downwards.
TAAACGAAAATTAAAATTCCAATCATATCTAATACTTAGCTTGTTATAGCTAGGCTCATCTTATTTTTTTACCTCAAGGGAATTGTTGTTTTTCAAAACAAAGTTATGGGCACTCAGTATGCTCAAAGTACTGTATGTGTTGCTTAGTTGCCAGACAGGTAACACTTAAGCCTGTATGTGATTTAAAAAAAAAAAGTGTATATATACTAGCTTCTTTGAAATTAGGTACCAACACCTTCTGAAATTCACATCAGTTGCATAGACATAGTGCATAAACATGAGATCACCTAAAGGATAAAAGCCTCCCCTAACACTCCACCTCCCCACCAGTTTCAGTCAAATAATAAGTTTGTCTAGACCTTGACGAGTAAAATGCCAGCCATGATTAGAAGATTTTTTTGATATGTGGCACAGACTTGAAAACAATTTCCACTCTTCTGCATCTGAAAAATTCAACAAGATTAGCAAACTCAAGGGATTATCAGAAGTGTGTGGGCACCAAGAAATGTTATACCTTAAATATATTGGCTTTCTGGTAATATTATAAAAAAAAACTTTAAGTAGACTTAAACCCATTACCTTCTGCAACTTATCATGGCAATATTTTTTAAGGGTGCTGTTTAAGTCTGAAATATGGGTGTTGGAGAAAGAGATCTAAAATGTTGACTTCTAAAGCTGACTGTGTGGATGTTATTTCTCCCTTTATTTTTTCGGGAGGGTGGGATCTCAAAAAGACCTTTCTTAACAATTTAAACTGGTCATTTGTACATCAAGTTACAAGAGAAACACATGATCTCACTCTTCAATACTTTGAAAATAAAAGTAGACATACGGTAACTGTACACAATGAATTAATTTTCGACTTCCTTTTAGGGTTTATAAATTGAATATTACAACAGCTACTTGTGTTCTGCATGGTAAAAATCTAACTCAGCATTACGATTACTTTTAAAGACATTCAAAGAATTTTATTTCTTTGAAGTGTTAAGATATAAATCAATAGACATTTTCAACTTTTTTGTGCTTCAATTAAATATTTATATTAAGCTTTTTAAAATTACACTTATAACCAAACATAAAAAAGAAACAACCTTTAAATTCTCATCATATATATAATCATTAGAAAAGGTTTATGAAAATTGCAGGATAAAAGTTACAAATAGTATTGCTATGCAAAATTTTGAAAGTGAAGGAGAAAGCTTTGCCAGAAGGGATATTGTTGTAAGGGATTATTGCAAAAGTAAAGCAATATAATATATATGCTTCATTATTTCTAATAACTATGGTATTATACAGGTGGTAACAGTGGCCTCAGGCAATACTAATCACTTATAAGTATCTGTGATTCCATATTTGCCTAATAACAATCTTTTCACTTCAAACATCTCAGAAGTACAGCTTCAACTGCTAGAACACGGCTACTGACTCTAAAGACTGAGAGCCAGCAGTACCCAAAGCTGCAGAGCAGAGAAGCTTGCATAATTTTCAGGGATGTTGCCAGCTACCTTTACAGGAGAAGGTGCTAAATCATTCAGCTCATTGATTTTATGTTTTGAAGTTGTATCGATTGTTTTCTCAACAGACATAAATTAACAACAGTCTGAAGCCCACTGTGTCGAGTGCAAGGCAGGAACCAGTCCTGAACAGGTTAGAAATCCATGTCAAGGCCAACTCACACACCAACCCATACTCGAAATAGGACAATGCAGAATCGCCAGTTCAGCTAAAATAACCATCACTAGGATGTGTGACAAACACCAGAGTACCTAGAAAACCTTTGTGACTGGACACAACATGCAAAACCAGAATGCTGGATCTGTGAGGCACTGGTGCTAAACAGTCACCACTGTGCAGATCCTTCCATAAAAGTAGCAATTATTTATAGTGATGTATCTAACAGGCATTATGTTAACCTAGAATTTTGTGTATGCATGTATTCTAATTGCATGGTGTATATGACCTGTTAACAAAGCAGCATAAAAAAGTATCACCTGCTTTTTTTTTTAATTTAAAACTCATGTAAGAAGAGAAAAATTGCCCTGGGTTTTCATTAAACATGTTCTTAAAATGAGAAGTAGTGAATGTATGTATTACTCCTGTAAGAACTGACATAATCTTACATATTGAGAAATCTGATTACAGATTTAAACATACCAGACCTCAGCATATTTCATCTGCAAAGTCCATTTTTGACATAAAAATGCATTTGTGATTTTAGTTTCTTAGAAGAGACGTGGAAAAGAGTGCAGGCAGGGTGGAATGGGTGGAGAGGAGTGTCAGGAGTAATTTGTGACAGACGGGTATCAGCAAAAGTGAAAGAGAAGGTCTACAGGACAAGCAGTGAGACCAGCTATGTTATATGGGTTAGAGACGGTGACACTGATCAGAAAGCAGGAGACAGAGCTGGAGGTGGCAGAGTTAAATATGTTAAGATTTGCACTGGGTGTGACGAGGATGGATAGGAATAGAAATGAGTACATTAGAGGGTCAGCTCAAGTTGGATGCTTGGGAGACAAAGTCATAGAGGATAGATTGTGTTGGTTTGGACATGTGCAGAGGAGAGATGCTGGGTATATTGGGAGAAAGATGCTAAGTATAGAGCTGCCAGGGAAGAGGAAAAGAGAAAAGCCTAAGAGAGGTTTTATGGATGTGGTGAGAGAGGACATGCAGGTGACAGGTATGACAGAGCAACAGAAGGTTCAGCATAAATGAGTTTTATTCAGGTGATGCAAAGATTCCAGCAAAATTACTTTGACACGCACTTACATTTTCATTTTTATGATTCAAAATTGTTATTTCCTTTTCACTTGCTGTTATGAGAGTTTTTATACATTGTAAAAATGCATAAATAGCACAATGTGAAAATAAACCCTGAGGCTAATATGGTATTGATGGCCTACGCAGAATTCTTAAAGCTGTAAAACTGTAAAACTTATGTACCTGAACTGAAGCTCTCTAAACAGTTTATCAAGAAACATTTTCCTATGGGACTCATCAGACAGGAAAAATGGGATAATTAAGTCCAATCCCAGATTTGGGTCTAACTGTTTGCTTCACATGTCATAATCTTACCTGGACACTATTCTTTTAAACTGTTAATCGGGTTAGGCTTCCACTTGTACTATGTCTGGTGGCCTTGAGCTTCACTGCAAAACTGTGGGTTGCTGATTTACATCATACAAAAATGTATATTTGACTGAACTTCTAAATTCACTGATGCTTTTGGCTGGCTTAAGCAAGTCCTTACTGAAACACATCATTTCAAAATAAATTATTTTAGAAGCAACCTTTTTAATTAAGAACCAGTATAAAGAAAGAAGCTCACATGTTTTTAAAGGAGAAAATGTTTAGAACTAGCCAACACTCCAACTTATAGAAGTAGGGAAAATGAAGTTAAGACTTGTGCGATGAAGCCTTCTATTGTAGACTGCAGTCATCTTCCTTTGAAAATATGTGAATTGCATACTGGCAACAGAGGCAGTGCATCGTGTCTCTTAAGACAATATATATATCCAGGCAAGCTTCAAGAACACAAGGGCATTTTCAATCCTTTAGCCAGCTCAGCATGATTCCCACAGGAGCAGCATTATTAATGGATCCTCATACTCATTGTACTTTTGTTTTGTTGCTGTAATATGTCTATTCTGGAAAAACAAAACACAATTTCCTTCTCTATTAAAATAATCAGATTGGTATATTTCTTCTATATTGGAAGTTTTGTAAAATAAATAGATTTTTGCCTTTATTGTCAGTTCCCTTTTTTCTGACTGCTCCTCTAATGAAATGCTGTCACTTTCCTACATATAGTGTCTTTTTTCTTAAAAGAAAAAAACAGCTATGAATCTAAGTAGGCCTATACCTACAAAAAATCATTTGGCTGCTTATTAAGCAAATGACTTGAGTGGCTGAGCATAAGAAAATATAAAGGACCTTGAAGATACTTGGCAATGGAATGAAAACAAGGCCCATTGTTCAGTAAAATGGGATAAAACAAGTGTGAGCTGATAATCTTTTTTTTTTTTAATAGTGCCAAGAAATGAACATGGTGCTGCTCTGTGAAAGTTTTAATGATTACAATTAATCTTCCACCAACATGCAGTTGGAATGTCAACCAGAAACTGAAAAATGGCTACCACCTGATATGTAAGCAGATGCGAGCAACACCTGCATGTGTTCTGTGGAAAACGCTGGTTAGAAAGTTAACACCGCTTTGCTGTACTCAATTACCAGGTCTTATTTTCCAGTTGAATGTTCAAGAGTATAGTCGCGCATTCATAAATTGTAAATTTCATAGTCCGCAAGCTGTGGGAAGCAAAGGTTTCCACAAGTAGCACGCAGCAGATGCTCCGACAGTAAGAAAATTGCTGAAGCTGTAACGAGGAAATATCGCATATAATCAAAAAAGGACAGACCATAATAACCAACCCATAACATACAGTATAATGGCAACAATATACAAAATATGCTGACAAGTCAACCTCAGCACAAAGCACATCAAGGGATCATTGTGCCATGGCTCGATCTGTTTCAAACCCTTAATAAAATGGTGCCCTTCCCTTTCTTTGCTATTGACATCAGGGTCCATTAATATTTATGCTCAACTTCGAGGTAGAATGCAATGAGACACAGCTTTTAGAACGACAAATAAAAGAGCAATCAAACACAAAAACAATGTCACTTTGAATGTCATCTTAAAGCACAAGCCTCCCACTTTGTACTTCCCAGTCCATCAAGTCCATTAGTTACATGACCACTATCTGTCAAGAAGATCAATTGAGGAAAAGCATGGCAGTTCAGCTAAATCACAATAGGTTGACTTATAAATCACTGCAGCTACTGTGGCACTGAGCAAACAGTGCAACTGCAGCCTCCGATGGGCTTTAGTCATATTTAGCTACTTTAGCAAATTATGCACAGTGCGGACACTTACAGGCATTTCTTGCTTACAGTACTTCCTTTAAAAAAGCTTTTGAAAACGCAATCATTTGATCCAGGTTTAAGATTTTTTTCCTAATCTAAAATATGTATTATGAACTGAAATGCAAGGTAGTGTTTCTTAAGGTGTGATAAAATTCAAATGCTTCTCCCTAATGTATTTGGAAGAGCAACTGATCTTTTAGGCTTACTGATAGGCAGAAGCCCTGACAACAAGCAGCCAGATGGCAAATGTGGCCATGAGTATGATACTCGCTAGGTGTTGGCTCAACAGAGTGTATCAGCTTATCATGTTAAAGAAATAGCAAAAATTCAGGCTTCACCGCTTCCCTATTTTTGTCACCCAAACAATTCAGCTGTGCTCTGGAATACTGCCTGTGGAATCTTCTTGCAATCTGGCCTCTCTCTTTGTCCCTTTACACTCCTTAACTAATTCCCAATGGTACCTGCCTCCTCCCGACACGGAAGGCACTGTGGTCTACAGGCATAGCTCGACTCCCCGAGGTTTTAGGTTCATTCTTCAGCACAAACTAATTAAAGCTTGATTTGGCCCTGTTGTGCTTCAAATATAGCAATAAACCTGAATGCATTTCTGAGGGGTAATTTAATAAAATGTAAAATTGCTTTCATACTATAGCTATCATAAAGGATATTATTCATCTATCTATTTTCCTGAGCATGCATATCTTTAAAATACAGAGGCAAATTAGAGTGCAAGGACAGCCACAGCATCAAATCCAGGTCTCAGGAACAGTAAGGCAGTGGTCCAGCCCACTGCAAAGTAAAATGTATTGAACTGACTTGGTCTTAAATACTTCTGGGGAGATACAATGACATAATGGTTAGCATTACTCCCTTGCAGATACTAAATATGAATCCCTAGATGTTGATGCATGGATTTTGTACATTCTGCCCATGCCTACATGTGTTCTCCTTATGGCATGGTTCATGAAAAAACATCTCCGGTAGAAAGGGCCTGGGAGGGATGTTAGGGTGTCACAGAGACATGGCAGTGAAATGTTATTAACATGGTTCAAAGGGGATTTGTTCAAAGGTGATTTGAAATTGTTACAAGTCATAATGCCATTTTGTCATCAAACTCTAGATCTGTGTTTTCCAACGTCAGTCCTGGGGACCCCCGTGACTGCAGGTGTTTGTTTCAGCCAACTACTGTTTTTAATTGGACTTCTGAGCTAATTAAGTGATGGTTATTTCCCAAGTTCTGTGTTTTGCGAACAATATAGAATTTAGAAAACTAAGTTTGGTTAAAAAAAAAAAAAAAGAAATGTATACTGTATATACTAGCAAAATACCTGCGCTTCGCAGCAGAGAAGTAGTGTGTTAAAGAAGTTATGAAAAAGAAAAGGAAACATTTTAAAAATAACGTAACATGATTGTCAATGTAATTGTTTTGTCACTGTTATGAGTGTTGCTGTCATATATACACATACACACACACACACGCACACAGACACACACACATATAAACATATATACATATATACTGTATATAGCAAAATCCCCGCGCTTCGCAGCGACGAAGAACTGCATTTAAATTTTAATTAAGAAGAAAAGAAAACCTTTTTAAACTGAGGGAAAATATACCAATAACTATCTGTTAAGGATCTCTTTGTATACCACGTTGTCAGTTCAGCACTCGAGTTGTAATATTACCAAGCTGTGCACTGAGATTACTCTTAAGAATGCAATGTATAGTTTTGTCCAGAAGAAAAGCAATGTTGCCTCAAATCAATGGCAATCTTTTGTAGGGTCTGTCCCTAAAACGTATTAATTGTCATTGCGATGCAGAGCCTTACTGGAAATTTGAGGTATCTGAATTGAAATGGGAGATCAGAGGGTATAACGGTGATGTGAGGAATACATTCAGAGTGTGGCGCTCTGCTGTTTTTTTGTGAAGCAGCCTTTACACAGCTTCTCCAATGTTTTATAAACGAACGACATATAAAGCCATCCTTTTTCCTTGCTTTGCCAAGGAAGCTGCCTTTTTATTTAATCCACGGGTTCTCCGCTATTTTATTGTTTATTTATTACGATTATTATAGTTCTCTTTATATATCACATTGTCAGTTCAGCACTCTGGTTGTAATATGACGAAGCTGCGCGAGCTCACTCTTGAGAATGCAACATATAGTTGTCCAGGAGAAAAGCAATCTTGCCTGAAATCAATGGCAACCTTTTGTAGGGTCTGTCCCTGAGACTTATTACTTGTCATCGTGCAGCAGAGCCTTACAGGAAATTGGAGGCATCTGAATTAAAATGGGAGATCAGAGAGTATAACGTGGAATGCGAGGAATACATTAAGTGTGGAGAAATTCTAGAGACAGCGTGTGTATTAACTTTTGGATTTTTCTGTGAGTATTTGGTGGCAGCATGACGAAGTTGCTTCCGCAAGACCGCGTTAGCTGTGGAGCTCAGCTTGGAGCATATTCTTTTCCCACCTTGTCAATTGTGTAATGCATTTTATGAACAGGTTTGATGTATGGAAGTGATCACTCGTACTGCGTTCAGGTAGCTCACGTGAGCTGCTCTCTTGTGTGATGTTGCGATGTCCACGGCTTTATTTAATGTTAGCTAAGACCCGGCACTTAAATGTTTCTCGCTACAGCAATTTTAACTCCGTTACAAAGTGATCCAAAGTCTCGTTTATACCTCGTGTCTTCTCATTAAACTTGTATCTCGCGAATAAAGTATTTGGCGTTTTTCTTCAGCGCTCTTTGGGAGCTCTTCCTTCTTTTCTACGTACTGCGTTCACAGTCAGGTCACGTCATTACGTGTGAGGCGTGATGATGTGACACGCAGCTCCGCCACCCATGGCCATCGAGCTAAAGTCCATTACAGTATATGGAGAAAAATAGGTTCCAGTTATGACTATTACGCATAGAATTTTGAAATGAAACCTGCCCAACTTATGTAAGTAAGCTATAAGGAATGAGCCTGCCAAATTACAGCCTTCTACCTACACGGGAAGTTGGAGAATTAGTGATGAGTGAGTGAGTGAGTGAGGGCTTTGCCTTTTGTTAGTAAATATATATATATATATATATATATATATATATATATATATATATATATATATATATATGTATACACAGTGGAACCTCGGTTCACGAACGTCCCGGTACACGTACAACTCGGTTTACGACCAAAAAGTTTGCCAAACTTTTGCCTCGGTTCACGACCACACACTCGGTATACGAACAAACCAGTTTCCCTTTCAGTTTGTACATGTTCAGTCTCTCCCTGTGCATTTCCTGTGCAGCGAGCAAGAGAGAGAGCGAGACACACAGACACCCACCCAGACACACACACATGCAGTGCGCGTACACACACAGGCAGCTCAAGAGAGGCACACACAGGCAGCGCAAGAGAGGCAACCGCGCACACACACAGGCAGCGCAAGAGAGGCGGCGCACACACACAGGCAGCGCAGAGAGGCGCGCGCACACACACAGGCAGTGCGAGAGAGACGTACACACACACACAGAGGCAGCACCAGAGAGAGCAGTTTGCAAGAGATTGCGACACATACACACACACACACACACAGAAACAGCCCGAGATGCAAACACACAGGCAGCACGAGAGAGAGCTGGACGCATTAAGGTGGGAAGGCAGTTAAAGAATGCACTGGGCTTGATTTTGTTTTCCCTTCTGTTTCCAGCGATCTGTTCGTAGTGTGCATTATTGCAATGTTATTTTTCTTGGTGGTTTATTAAATTCCGGATTTTTCAAATGTTCATTTTTTCCCTGTGCTTAAAACTCATTTAAAAAGTGGTTTTAGCCGGCGGTTGGTAGTGCTATAGCGCAAACTATTGCAGTGTTAGTTTTCTCTGTTGTTCAAGGTTTTCTCAGCGTTATTCAATGTTTTTACATTTAGTTTACTATTATGCTGTGCATTCTATGGTTTAATTAACTATATTTGTGCTTAAAAACTTAAAAAATATATATATTTGCATACAGTTCGTATGGTCTGGAACGGATTAATTGTATATACTGTACATACAGTCCTATGGGGGAAGTTGCTTCAGTTCACGACCAAATCAGTTTATGACCAGAGTTTTGGAACGAATTATGGTCGTGAACCGAGGTCCTACTGTATATATATATATATACATATATATATACATATACAGTGACAGATAGGGGTGCTATCACTCCCTTGAAACCTTGTCCAAGACTCCAGACACCAGGAAAAAGTCCAATAGTTGACTTTTCTACTTCTGCACAGATGCATTGCCACCCTTTTAATCCATTATTTACTAATTAGTGGGTCTGATGCTAAAGCAGTTGCAGCCTTTGATTATTCAATGCTGTTTGCCTGGGTGTCTGTTCTGCACGTTTTTAATTGTCATTAATAAGATACAAACGCAGGGGGAGAAATGCACAGAGAAAGGGCAAAATATAATGAAATCAACAAAAGAGAGTTAAGCATTTAAATCTATAGCAAAATTAGAAATATTTCTAAATATAAAAATCATGCTGTGCTTTTCTGAATGTACAGTAGAATAAGAGAAAAAATACCAGCCAATTAAATTAGATCAGTGTTATCAGGTATTGTCACTGAATAGGAATCTGGTTGGAACAAAAACATGCAGGCACAGTGCTTATGCCATGTTATAGTGTGATTTCTACGCATGGCATTATACATCAGGCTCCTGGTCTGCCACTGTGGCGATTTCAAGCCACTGGTGTTCTTCTAATCTAAGGATGGGAACTAAAGCAGGATGACTGCCGTGTTGAAGTAACAGCTCCTATTTTGAATGAAGTCTTGAGATTGTGCCTGCCATTTCAATACAGTAATAAAGTACCTGTATTTTCCTTGGAAACCTGGACTCACTTTTCTGTCTCTCATGCAACTAACTCTGTGACCCAAGTCTGACAATGCCTGTACAAAATACAGTGTTTCCTAAACTGCAAAAAATATTTTATTTGAAAAAGAAATGTTAGATGTAACTTCTAGGATTGTTAATTTTTCTTTCAGTGTAAACTGATGCCATCTCTCACTTTTTTTTTGATCATCACAAAGAAAACTTTGAGAAGTGCTATGAAACAGTACAGTATCTGCACATGACTCAACTACCCATGTGGGTGCTCGGTGGAGCATAGACTCAGAATTCAGCTGTGTGTTTAATGTTGCACCTACACTCTCACCAAGCCTCGCACAACTGCGCAAGACCTAAAATTTTGCAACAGACTGTTTCTATCTTTTGGTTTAACAAGAAAGCAGTATTCCCGAGACTTGAAGAAAGTGTAGGCGTAGCATTAAGTATTTTTTTATATCATATTATTATCTTCAGTGACCATTTTTGGTAAAAAAAAATAAAAATGTATATTTCATTTAAACAAAATCTGTTAAACATGAAGTTGTATGATTGTTTGTCCAGGCCAGCAAAAAGTAATTTTTTAATTACTTTGGTATTCACTATAACAGGATTTGACCTTTAGTCACTAATTAGTCTTTCTACTATTCTCTGAACATAAGCAATTCGGCATGCGTTACTGAAAAAAAGTGTATCATTCTGTGTCATCATGGCTTGACTATATTGCATATTTTTTATGTTTCCCCTCCGTTTCCTCTATCTTTCTAATGCATGCAAACAAAATGCAACAAAATCGCTAAGAGTTGAGGATACTGCAAACTTAGCAATAATGTGCAGGTGGATGATGGTGTTACTATATATAAATTGAAAGGGTTTGCTTCGATAAAAAATTTTATCACTTCATTTCTGGTTTATCATCTTGTTTACACAGTAAAACGACATCCCTTTTTGTCCACGAATGCCCTTGTACACCCTATGAATCTCACTGCACAGGTGATGTACCAAAACATAACATCAAAAAATATAGCACAGAGTGAAGAACATAACAGCTGAATTTTCCTTCACATATAGGTTTGCAAACCTGATGCTAAAATTAATTTCACATGCAATTTTTGTAGTTTATAAAGGCTTTCCATGTTAGAAATAAACATTGCTCCTTAAGAGTTTAGCAAAGACGTTCACCCCTTTTGGACCTGTTGATTTCTTATAAAGGTGTCCATAAGAAAATAAACAGATGAACAGTGTTTTAAAAGAAATTCAGTATGGCTAAAGCCAACTCACGCTGAGACAAAAAGACATAGCCATAGGAAAAGCTATAATCCAGCGGGGCAGTAAAATTGTTACACAACATAGTTGAGGAAAAAACAATGTACGCTTCCCATTCAAGCTATCAGTGTGAGTATCCCATGAATGACAGCACACTCCTTTGGTATGATGGGTAGTATTGTTTCCTCCACCGATAATGCTACAAGGAGACGTATAGTGAGGGGAAAAAAAAATTATATTTTAAACGCCATGCTTCTTGGATCAATACATGAATAGATTATTGGTTCACCATTAATGTTAGGCCAGAAGCAGCCTGAGCCTGGGCCTGGGTAACCAAGGTTCTGCAGTCTATGCCTCATGGTATTATGCTTTTTCACTAACACTTACAAAGACTTAAAGTTTAGGATAACTGACAACTCTAATTTGGCCCTGAGATGAGAATGAGTCAGGCCGTGTGTGTGTGATAGTGGTCCCAGTAATGGACTGATTCCTTGTTTATGACTGGTTCTTGCCTTGTGTCAGAGCTGCCTGGATAAGTTCCGGCCCACTCACAACAGAGAAATAATTTAAACTGGTTTGAAATTTTTACGTGTATCTTTTTTCCTAATTATTAATTACTAGCCAACCCGCGAAGTACCATACGCCGCATACTCAGGCCGGTTTTTTAATGATTTTTAAGCACAGGGAGAAAATTAATATTTGAAAAATCGGTAATGTAATAAATCAGCAAGAAAAGCAACATTATAACAATGCACGGAACGAACCAACACACAATCGTCCGTGACTGAAAACTGGCGGATCGCCATCGCGCCTTCTCCTGCCAGACGGAGGGATGGGGGTGCACTGCACCCAGGCGCGGAGTGTGGAACGGGAGGAGAGGAAAAGGATGTCTATTCAGCTCCCTCCGTCATGCTAGTCTGCTGATTTCTTGTTCAGTATGCACTGCCCGCTCATGTGCCCACCTCCAACTCGTCACTTGAGTCGTTGTCGTCTTTACACAGTCCAGATGCACCTGTGACTCACGTAGATGTTTCATTGCACTGTGCAGTTTTGGCTGCTTTTCTATATATAATCCACCAAGACACCCGACCACGGTAGTAGCGAGGTGAGAGGGGGGTGTGTACAAAGGGTAGGGACATAATCAGTGGGAGCGTATGAGTCACACCTAGTGGGAATTGCATGGTTTGCAGCCCGAATGGGGTTCAACGGCTTACCCACACCACTCTGCATCGGGTAGACACACGCTCAATCTCATTCATAATTATTTATTGAATGCTAAACACTTCTGGAAAGACACGGTTGTCTAAAACGGGTTGGTGTGGGAATACAACAGTAAGTGAATAAAAAGATGGAGCAAAATTCAACACAATAGTGAACCCGTGGCATAACAAACGCTGCATAATTATTTATTGATAGTTGAACACTTCTGGAAAGACACAGTTGTCTAAAAAGGGAGGGTTTGAAGATACAACAGAAAGTGAATGAAAAGATGGAACTCTGGAGAGAGCAACATATAATTGTCCGTGAGTGAAGAAGATGCATGTTTGTCGCGGATGCAAATTGCTGTATGTAGCGTGTAAAACAGTTTGGTATGGTGCACGCAATCGTGCATCGTAACCGAAAACTCGGTTTTTGATGACTGCTTACTTCATTGTGTTTTAACCTCAGTTGTAAAGGATTGTTTTAAGGATCCCATGGGATACCACTCACAAACCGTTTTACACCTCCGCGAGAAATATGCCTCTATGAACAGTCAAGGTGGCTCGGAGGTACATGAGGCCTCTACGACAGACGAATATAAATGACGCCGTTCTGTCTGTGTCGTCGCATCTGAGTTGGTGGGCGTGGCTCTGCGAGTTGTCGTCGTATCCAATGGTCTTGGAGTTGGTGAGTGTGGCTCCTCCCTGCGTGCGCCATAGGTGTCTTACTTGTCAGCGGCTTAGTGAATCCACGCCCCTTCCGGCGTGCTTTCCATGGGTGTCTTGTGAATTATATATATAGATTTTCTAGGAAAGTGAGGTGCCTTTTCTTAAAATGTTGCTAAGCAAGGATACAGTCTTTAACAATGCGCTTCTACAATCCAAAAATCTTGATTTGCTTTTCTCAGATTTCCTCTTTCTTGAAAGTTTTAAAAAAATTCACATAAATGTCCATTTCTCAAAGACCCTGTGTCACCAGTACCTGCAACATTATTCTGACATTGTGCACCCCCTTTTTCCCTCTGGGCTATTACTTTTCAGTCTTCTGTCTTGCTTTATTAATATCCCTTCTGCCCTTACGTGTTACTTACAGGATTTGCAATTTCCCCTTTCATATCTTTCTCTCACAAATATATCTTCTGCTAGGTTTTACTTTTGGCAAAGAGCCATCTGCTATCAAGGTGAGAGTTCAAGAGAGCCTAACCTTTCATTCAGCATTGTTTGATTAAATTTTTTAGCATGTTTCACCAGAAGCTTCTTATGGCCAGAATTAATCATTCCACCTCGGGAACTCTTAACTCCTTATTCTGAGATGCTTTGCCCCTAAGGTATATTTTCTAATGCTGTAATATTTTACATCTCCCCTAACTAATTTTAGATTCTGATAGCATAGAGTTGATAGTGTACTTTCTTGTGAGTAAGGTAATGTAGAGTTACAGAGAACGATACTGCTTTTCATTATTTTAGGTTTCATGTTTAATTTCTCAAGTGCATGTCCAGTTCATCTTTGCAGAAGAAAAAATTAAGAATCGATTCCAGCATAGAACCCATTTTTATATGCAGTTACAATTTAGATTAACCAGTTAACCTCACATAAGGCTGTACTGTTCATGTCCTTCATTCTCTTCTGAAATTAAATGCTCACATTTTGCAACCTTTTGTCATTTTTACACTGAGCGTAATTTTGAGTAGCGTGCATATACTTGTGAAAGTATTTGTTAATGAGTACTGTGTTTTTAAAATGCATGCTCATGGATTTGGCCAAAATGTTTGCCCCTCATAAATACTAAAGTCTGGGGTACAAGCCTTTCATACTACTGTGTATACTCACGTATAAGTCGGGTCTTGAAACCCAAAATATTGTTCATAAAATCAGACTCCGACTTGTGCACCCATTCAAAAATGCAACACTTCATTTTTTTTTTACATCTTCTTGCCTCCTCTAATCCCACATCAGTTTCTCAGACACATCGAATTTTGTTGCAGCAGTGCAGTTATCAATTTCTTTCGCTACTTCGATGACGTTTAATTTAAAACCAGCTTTATATTTTCTTCTGATCGAACACTCCATCGTAGATAAGGGATGCTCTTACAATAAAGGTGTATGAGGGTGGGAGAAACAAAAAACACAAATCAGTGCAAACGTTACTTTGGAATAGTCCAGGTATTACTGTGTGGTCACGTAGGCACAATAGAGAGAAAGAGACAGAGAGAGAGAGGTTAGGAGCACGTGCTGATACATCGCATTGCTGCACCCACACAGAAAAAAAGGCAGTGTGCTCCGTGGTTACTCTCTCAGGTGGGCGTTAGCATATCATAATCCCTTGTACCAATAGCGTGATTTTTCCGCATTCAACTTATACGACCAACATTATAAAATACCAGATATTATACTGTAAAATCAAGTCCCGACTTATCCACAGGAGAACTTATCCGTAAGTATATACAGTAATTAATTTGCCATTAACAAAAAAACCAAAACTTGACAATTGACGTAAGCTGGTGGATGGGTATAAATTTTACAAACCCACTTTGTCCATTATAAGGTCCAGGGTAGTCAATGCCTGTTGCCGAAGTATTGGGCACAAGGCAGGTACCTGTCTGAAATAGTTCATTATAGGACAAACTCACTCACATTTCCACACTCACTTGCCCACCTCTGGCTAATCTGGAGTCACGACCCAACCTAAGCTCAACACCTGTAGGATGTGGGAGATAGATGGCAATTGAATAAATGGGATAGATGGGAAATTAATGTAGGTATTCTGGAGCTGTGAATCAGTACCTTCAAAATAATAATTACAAAAGGGTGGTGGGGTTCTGCAGTGCTTAGTGCCTCTGCAGCAACAAGGATAGACTTCAACTACTTGTAATTAGTAATGCTTTAAGCCAATACGAGACATGGGAATTAGGTGTCTTGTCTTGGTACAAACTAGAAATATACACATTTTATTATTAGTGTGTCCAAAGAGCTTCTATTGACTAGAATATGGTTAAGAATGGGGCTATAGAGAGGATCCAATCAGGCCTTATTCACAGATGTGGTACGGCTAGACGTAAGGCTATTCCTAATATGGTGATATTGGGTATGTGATATACACTGTGAAAAGGACTGAGAATGAAACAGTGTTGTTACTGCAAATACATAATAGCATAGAATAACACACTGAGCCAACTTCAACAAGCCTTTTTGGGATTTGCTTTTCTCTTGCAACTGACACAAACACTTCAACCTTCATACTGTAATATTCATTATTAGATGGACAGAGCATAGCAGATATACAATATATTTAAAGGATGAGAAAGGAGACTTGTAAGAGGATCAACACACAGACTATTTGCTTAAACAAACTCAAAATGTTAACATGAAAACAGAAACCAGACTAAGGCAAAGTAAAAAAAACCCAAAATGTATCTTTCCTTTAGTCTTTTTTTTTTAACTTAGATGAGACTTCCCTTATGAAAGTTTGGACAAATACCTCTGTTCTTGGAATGTTCTTCATGGTTTTAGTAAGCTGTCATACAGTAGCTCACACAGCATGTGCATCAAATATTATATTTTATGAATTGGCTGGTGAAACAGCAGTTCAATATATTTATATACATTTGCAAATATGTTTTCTTCATTTTATCACTTTTTTCTGTAATGTATGTATTTTCTTTTTATTCATTTTCCGAACCTGCTTAGGACAATTCAGCGAGGGAGCTGGTGTGAAAGACTAGACCTCTTGAACAGGATAGCAATATCTTTTATTTGTGTTCCAACAGCTTTATTCACTGTTATTTGTACTTTCAGCATGTGTTTGAACATTTTTAAATTTTTCTCTTTCTGCTTCCACCTTTTATTTTACATTTACATCATTTTGTGAATCCATTTCCAGAACACACTTAATCTAATTCAAGGTTGGCACTTCTCCTAGAAGTAGAGAAGCCTGGAATCAGGGTAAAAGTATCTTCTTTGTCTGTATTTTATTCATTGTTGCTTGCATTTTGTATTTTTTTTTTATTTGTTTGGAGATTAATGATTTGTCATATTTTCCAGATTTTCAAATAGATCTCAAAATCTGTGAAAGCAAGTCATAATTTCTCTTGTACAGGAATTTTTAAAATATATTTGTCTTTTGGCAAAAAAAATGTTGGACAATACAATCCTTAGTATACAACTGAAAACCTAAATATCTACCCCAAATATGATTGTTTTTTTTAAATGTTTTATCAACAGTTACTGCTACTGTATCTGTTGTTAATTTTTACACTATCAATACTTTTTTTTTTTTTTTAGATGATATGTTTATACAAATAGCATATATATACTGTGGCGGGTGGCCAGGTCCCATGCCTGGCCAGGACGCACTTTCTACTTATGTTCCGGGGGTACAGCCATGGGCTCCTCAGTATCTCCCCTGGGACACTTGGTGGCAGCCTCCCTGGTTGACGATGGTGCCTCAGTTTCCCGCAGGGTTCCATGGGAGATGGAGTTCTTCACAACCCTGTGGGAATCTGGGGTGGCCAACAGGGGGTGCTGCATGGATCCTGGAGCCAACATAGACACATCTACAGCCCCGCCCGGAAGTGCAATTAGCAACAGGTTATCAAGCACCTGGAGCACTTCCGGGTGGGCTATAAAAAGGGCCAGAATCCACCACTCAGGAGCCAGAATCGGGAGGAAGAGGACGAGGTTGCCTGGGAGGAGTGGTGGTGCCAGAGGAGAAGTGTTTTGTGTTGTCGTTAGTGCTTTTGGGACTGTGTGTTGCCTGTGGGGTTCATGGGGAAGACGTGCCCCACAGGTGAAGAAAAATAAAAGTCTTTGTGCTTTTACATGTGCCTCTGGGTCAGTCTGTGCCGGGTCTGGCGCAATATAGTGCCTTTTACCACAATACATATACAACTTTTATGTATCTATAAATGCATCTATATCTGTCTATCATGAGGGGGTGTTGTCACTGACAGTGTTGTCCCTTTTTCCACCCACAGCCCTGAGATGTTCCCATCGGGGGTCGTCTCATTGCAGGAAAAGCAAAGCACCGGAAGGAGGTCTGACTTATTCAATGAGACCCACTCTTTGATTTACTATGCATCATTTTTCTAGGCAAAATTGCCTTACTGTTTCTGTTTAGCGCCATTGAGCGTCTATTTATTCAGAACTTATTAATTACTAACAGGGGCAACCCAGTTAGCGCCCTAACATTTCTTTGGTGGACGTGTTAGTCCCCACGGTCATCATCACCAATATAACAAGTAGTGAATGATGGTGATGGGACGCATACCTCAGAAATAACTCAAGCTTTGCTCCTTTAAGACCACCGTAGTCTTTCTCTTGCTTCAATCACTTTTTTTTGGCACACTGCCTAAGCATAACTAAACGGGGCCACATCTGAAACCCCAAACTTACTCTTTTTCTTTTACTGTATAGCCAGTATAACACTTAAAATATAATTTCTAAAAGCTCTAAAGAGTTAGTTTATAGAAATTATAACTTTAAAAAAATATTTTGTCTGATTTAAAATTAATCTCATTGGTTTGAATCATGTCATTCCAGATAACATATGTACCTTTAATTACTGGTTATTTTTTCTTTTCAAAAGTACCTTATTATTAAAGGTATATTTCTCTAATGAACGAATCAATCACTAATATTTTTTACTATGTAAGCACTATCTGACAAGACTTTCAACAGCCAGTGGTTCAGATATGTACACAGGAGATTCTTTGATAAAATGAGCTTTCTGTCTATCAGGGACGGCGGATTTGAACTGTTAAGGTAACGGTGGCTAAGAAGATTGCACAGGCAAGGATGTCAACCTTAAGGAGAGGAGAGCTGGTCTTGAAGAGTCTGCAAAATTGGAAAGTTGCCTTTAATATTACAAGGAAGAGGCAGCAATTAATATTGTTTCTGTCTTGGTTGAGAGCCCTGTCACTGAATTGAGGATATCCTCAGAAAATGAAAAAGCTTTGCATCCTGCTGGGTTCACTGCATGAGTCAATTTCACTACAGAGGTGACTGAGCCTGAGGAACTATGAAAAAGTAAGAAGATTTTTAGTGTGCCTGGGAAGAAAAGAGCTGTAGAAATGATAACTTGTAATAAACAAAGTTTTTCAATTTTGGACAGTCATAGTCATTGGATATACTTGTATCAAAAACATTGACAAATAAAATATATCTATATCACTAATAAGAATAGAATGAAAATTTGTGCATGGATTAATAACTTGGAACAAGTGGAAATGAGAGAGATATAAGCACCAAGGTAGTCATTAATATATTACATTTACAAGTGAGGTACACTGCATCATAATTAATGAAACAACATTTCACTTAAAAAGCACCATCAAAAGACATGTTACTTGGCTGTCATGATTACAACAGCTTTTCAAATTCTGTAAGAAAAATAATCACACTATTTTTACCAGTGAAGAGGACATGCTGTTGGCTACAAGTGAGATACTGAAATCATATTAAACAATCTGGAGATTGCCATGTGCCACTACAAATATTAAAGAGGCTAAAAAATAAAATACAAGAGCTACAGAGAAAGTGGTATGTACAAAGCCATAAACTGGGTATATTCTGAAGATGCAGTGCATTATTATGTCATTGTAATTATATGGAGAATAATAATAATCAGATACATGAATGAAAAAAAAAATGAAAAAGTGTGAGATCTGGTTTCACTAATATGATGCAGCTTTGAGGGAATGCAAAAAAGGAATAAAAAAAAATTTGAGAACAGTCAAACATATTTTATATTTTTTACCTTGACTTTTAAAAAATGAGAGGCTAAACTTTAAACTGCAAGCAGCAGTGAATGGTTTTAGAATTACTTCAAAAAATAAATAAATAAAACTCCAGACTACAGTGTAAGCATTTGTTCATTTTCATTCAATAGAATTGTTAGAATTGTTGTCTCTGATGAGTCAGTGCAACACAAAAAAATATTGCTTTTTTTGACTAATTATTGGCATTGTCCAGGGTGGCATCCTGCCTTGTTCCCTATATTATAGACACTGGTTCTGGCTTATTTCAGTGGCAAAAGAGGGTAAAAACTAAAAATGGAATGGAAATACAGATTTAATTAAAATTTAATTGGCTCAATTTGCAGATGAAACTAAAGCAACTTGATTAGAACATATCCTAGAATCAGCAAAATCCCTACAGTGGGACCTGGACAATTTTCTAATTTGTTCCAATATACCATATGGCAAATGAAGATTAAACCTTAGACAGCAAAACATTACACAGAGTAAACTTGTGAATTCATTTCCTGAATTTTGATAAATGGCCACATAGGAATGGCACTTTAGTGGAACTAAATACTATATATTGTTTACTTAATACAAAAAAGCAAGGCTGGGCAAGAACACTATTTGCAGTAAATAAAGACACAAACTTCGCTGCTCTGTCTCTAGTTTACAGTACACTCCCTTCCGCTATACACACACTGTAAATACAAGTAGTAAAACTTCCAGTTGCACCCAGGAAATGACTTTATCAGTCATACACAACACACTTGCCCAATTTTAAAACATTTATGTATGCATATGACTCTACACCCTTGGCTTTTACAGAATAAAAACGTATCTCTAACATAGCTGATGACATCATCAAAAACAACATTTTGGAAAACCATGACAAGGAAATGAACTGAATTTTTTTGAAGCAGAGCTGAGCTGGACTTAGGTTCTAACAGGCACAAAACAGTTGTGAAAAGATTATCTTTGCTACTTGATCAGGTACAAGGAATGGATGGATGAGAAAAGATGATAAACCTGATCACACACAAAAAAAAAATCATCAGGTAGGTAAGTATAATTTCTGTACCTTCAGATCATATAAAGCACCAAATGGAACAACACTGGATCTCCATACAAGGAAGTACTGTGGGCATTAGATAGATTCATTCTGGCGAGAACCAACAGCAATAAGTTTTTACTTAGTGAAGGACACTTGTTCTTCTAATGGCTAAAGAGCCCTGCCCTCCCAGGAATAATTATAATTATGGCATTTAAAGTGTACAATGTCCCAGGTGACATCTGAACTTGGTATCCATTCTTAATTTATAAGAACAAATGCTGCATACAGCACTATTTATACATGGATTAGATACAGACAGTCAAACAACAGGAGGACATGGAAGGATGCTGGCACAAAGTCAGGTACAGATGAAAAGACAAACAACATAAACTAACATAAAAAACAATAGAACTTTTTTTTGGTATAGCGCAGTTTACTGTCGATCGATGGATGCATGGATATGGATGAAGTTACACTACTGCCAGGCTGCTATCCTGCATATGGAAAAGTCATCTCAGATAATGGGGCTTTGCAATCAGATGGAAACATTCTCTCATCAGATTGGACAGCCAGCATAGACTCCACTATAGAAAACCCAGGATCAGGTAAGTGGCCAGTAGGTCATGGTAAGTGCCACTTCAAGATGCTGATAAATAGATTAAAATAAAAATTTGGTAAGATAAAAATAATAATAATAATAATCAAAAACAGCATAATAAAGTAAGCAAGGACCAAGAGACAATAAATTAAAGGGATTGCCCAATTGCCAAGTTATTACTAAATGCATCAGTAAGTATGAACCGAATATTGTTACCATGTAATTGGACACAGACAGTGTGGCAAAACAAATGGCTGAGCACGAGACACAAGAATATTTTCCAAAATGATTAGCAGAGTAATCTCTTACATATAATACTGACAAGTGTCTGTCTGCAGTGCTTTTTAAAACATAAACATAAAGTTAAATAGAAAAAAATCAAATTTGGCAAAAATGTTATTTCCCCAAGTGTGGCAAAATGGCAGCAGTGATTATGGTTATGAGTTTGACTCCCATTCCTGGTCAATGTCACATTTTCTCTGTTTGGGTGAGTTTTCCTCTGGTGTTTCTGGTTTCTCTCCCACTTTACCTAAAACATGCAGGTTAAGTAAACTGGTGATTTCTAGCTGGCCCTATGTGATTGCGAGTGTGTGTGAGAGTAGTCCCTACAATGGAACGATTCCGTATCCATGGTGGGTTAGTGCATTGCAGTCCCTAACTTGGATGAAGCTATTTCCAGAGTGATTAGTTATATGACTAAGTAACCCAAGGAATACTACAGTGGTTGATTTAAGAGCAGAACTGGTTTCATCACCTAAGGGGTCTATAACATAAATGAATTTAGGGTGATGAAATATGTGCTGTGTACAAAAATATACATTCCATATTTATTTAAAAATATGAGTAATTAGACACCCTCCTTTTTTTAAAGAAGATAATGTCTTGCTTCAAGGGATGACATTTCGTTCACTGTTGCAGAATAACATTTACATATAAAGTACTTAAAATATCCTCAAAGCACAATTCTACTTTAGCTATGATAGTAAAATAAAGAACATAACACAAAACATTAGTAAGCACAATTAAACATCACATTTTTTAACAAAAGCGCCTGGTCTCTCTGTTATTGTTAATAAAATACCTTCTTGCCTTTGCACTTCTTTGTCTTGTCGAAGCCCTGGCAGACCTATGAACCTCATCAAAGGCAAATGCTATACATTTGTAAAAATAGCCACAACTGCCTTCTGATATTATATATTATCTTACAGAATGCATTAAATGACATCTTCTGTCTTTCACCAACATCCCATTTATGATAAATACTGTTATCCATCCTTATCTTTCAAGGTATACCAATGCCAAACACAAGAGTTATTTCCTTCTTGCAGCATGCCACATTTAAGCTAGAAGAGAAACCAAGAGCTACTCAATACTAAATTACGTTAATGCACATAAGGTAAAAAAATTGAGTTGTTAACTTAGTTTCTCTACAAAATACAGTACTGTACATTGCTGAAAAATGAAATAAAATGTGTAAAAAAATGGTTTTAGTTCATTGTTGTCTGGTCACTGTGTCAACCAGATATTAATTACTTATCACTACACAGAAACTGCCCACTGTTATGCAATGACACATGTAGCTGCCCAATAATTTTTAGGAAGACTATCGATAAGTCTGTAAACCAAAAGTTAAAGTCTATAATTAACACAAGAGGAAACATCCTGTCTCTTGAGTAAGTGTGAAAACTATGAAAAGCAATTTGTTAATTAATTCTGACAGACTAAAATAAACTAGCAGAGAGTAATGTGAATTGAATTTCTGGCACCTGCTCAGAGCAAGAAGTTAATAGTAATAGAACCTTTTCAACACAGACACGTAAATTCAAAGTGCTGAGGACCTCAATTATAAAATGGCACATATAGTGAGGGAGATACATGTTAAATGAATTAGTGTTTGACTAGCGTAACAGGAAGTAGCAGAGGTCAGCGTCATGCCTGTTTGATAAATGATCTCTCTTCCTAATATTCTATGTAAATTTTCATGTGCTAACAATACTTTGTTCAATCAGAATTAATTAGGGCCAGATCAAGCCATTGTGGGGAAGTAGCCCTGGTCATTGAACAAGGTAGGCTCAAATGGCAGCTTTGTCCTTGAAAATCAAAATGAAAAACTGCAGTGGAAGGTATTGAAATGAATTATATTAAAAAAAATGCTATTTGTGGAAAACTTCAGTCTTCCATTTGTCCCGATCACAGGCAATAAAGAGCTTTAACTATGGTATGACCTAAGTGCAGCTTCTGAAACTATTGATCACATTTTTCTCAGCTTGTGTAATGGGCTAGCAATTAGGGTTTTAAAGACAGGGACATTTTTTGTGTGTTGCTCTTAGAAAAGAAACATGTAAATAGCAAATGTAAAAGCCAATAGAGGAAGGAGCAATAGAAACCAGCTGTTTGAGACTGGGATGATAAGTGAAGAGGGAAATTTCCTGAATAATTCTGTTAAGTTTAGCTGTTTACAGGACATAGATATTTTCTTGTCTCCCAAAAGAGTCATTGGTGTAGAAGAACAACCTGCTTTGATTCGTGTCTCATCAACATACAGAACTGTGTTAACATAACTGCCCATTTCCTTAGAAAATATTTGTGCTTACTTGGTTTGAAAATTAGAGTCTTCTGGAGAAATTGATCTCTAATCTGCAAACAGTGGCATATGCACTTCTTAATAGTTGGCAAAGACACTATTGTTTAACCAATGAAAATGTCTATGCACTATTGTTAAATAAAAGACATTGGAATGTACCATTGTTTAACCAATCATCATGTTGATATAGGCAGAGACTGAAGCATTTATATTAGGCCTGGGAAAATTAACGCGTTAATTTTTGCGATTAATGCGGCCTGTCATGTTATGTTAAAAAATATTGCATCATACAGGAATAGCCAACAGGCAAATGCCTCAGGTGGTTTTTAACTCTTTAATTATACATATAATTTTAATTAAGGATTTTAAGTAGTATTTTGTTAAAAGTTAAGGTTTAAGGTAATTGTTTAATTTTAAACTATGCCATTAATTTTTTTAATTCCTTTGTGGGGATTCTACATTCAATTTGTGATTCAGTGTGTATTTATTTCACAATGTATGTATTAATTTCATAATTACATGTTTTAATGATAGTTGCGATTAATCACAATTGTGATTAATTATATATATTTTTTGCAATAATTTTTTTAATAGATTCTGAGCCCTAAATAATATTAATCTGGGTGATTAAGAATAAAATTAATTATGGTTAGAGTTTTCTAACTGCTGTCTGCTTCTTTTTTATGCTTTTGACACCTAACTGCTGCGGCAACACCCTGTAGCAACAGCGGCTTATAAGTGGCCCAGATTCCCCTAAGAATGAAGCCTGTAATACTGGATTGAGAATTTACTTGTGTGTAAGTACGATTCTTAGTTTTTTACTGTATACAGCAATTAAAAGACTGTTTGCACATTTTAAAAATGGTTTGAAAACAGCACTCTTGTAGGCTCTAATCATTGTCAAACTTGAATAAAGTTTTATTTAATTTGTTTCTCTTTGGCAATTACATTGTGTTCAACCATGTCTTGCAACTATGGATTCTCTTTTGTTGCTATGGTGCAATTGAGCTTGTTCCAATTATAAATGTGTCTGATAACATTTTATTTAATATTAAAGGGTTGAACTCATAAAAAAAGAATGAAGTAAATATTTTTTACAAACAAAAAAATAATAAAGTATGGTTTTGTTAAAGAAGTGTGATTTCATGATTTTTTTATAATTTCAAAAACAAGAACATTACAAAAGTGTTCTACTATCCAAACAAATAATACCAGAACAGATACAGCCATTTACTTTGAAATAAATACAATAAAATAAATTACGGATAGAAAACACAACAAAAAATGAAGACATTCTTGTGGGTCACAACTCCCTTGTTCCTTTCGGGATTCCAACATTGTGCCCTTTAGAGTTCAAGGTTGGGACCGGTTTACTTTCTCTGTGTTACCTTTAGACGATGTTATTTGGAAAACACAATCTACCTTTCATTTGTATGCTAAGTTGTACTTAGGTAAGATAAGGTAAACTTACTTTATTAGTAAGCTTCTTTAGGGATTTCATTTTATTTGCTAAATTCAGAAAAGGACTTCCTTTAAATGAAGGCACCTCCTAATAGTAAGACAACACTTAATAATTTAACGCAAAAGGATTTCAATTTAGTTTGACCTAATCAATTTGAAATTTAGCTGTTATCCAAAACCTATCCATCTTATTAATATTCCAAAATCAAAGAGGTTTCTCAAGCTTATTGATCTTAAAAAGCTAGCGCACTCATTTGTTTCAAGTAGAATTGACTGTTGTAATACTTGAAGGTCGGGCTGTTCAAATTGTTCACTTCTCTATAATTAATTCACAACATAGCAGCAAGAATCATAACTAGAACTACAACGTGTGACCATGTAACTCCAGTTCTTGGCTTCTCTTAAATAAGAGACAGTTAAACTGAAATCCAGTTTCTCACACATATAAAGTCTGAAGTGGTCTGAAGGATTTCAATGCCTAGTTTCCAGGATATTCAGTATACTGCAACCTCAAAATCTATCCCTAATATAGGGATTATAAGTATAGTATTACAAGCATAAAGATAGTTTTCAGGCACAGAAACTCTAGAATCTTCCATATAACAATCCGGGAGAAACCCCATTCATCTCTGCATTTAAATCTAAAGTCTAAAGTCTCAGTATTATGGCATGCTCTTCTAGAGCTACTGCAGACAATGCTAATATTGCTTACTTACATTATTATTCTAGTATTTGTAGTAATTGTTCTGATTGCCCATTACTTAGTCTCTCATTTTCTTTCTCTTCTCAGTGTCTGAAGTGCCACTTGTTCTGCCTCTTAATGAATGTGTTGTAACAAATGAAGGACCCATTTACAGATGCTTTGTATTCAAGTGAATATAATAGGTGTTTGCTTGTGAAGTGATCCTTTTCAAATGAGGCCACACAAGGAACAATAAACTCATTATTGTAGGTACACATGTAAGCATGTATATTTTTGTATGCATCATTTGGTGTTTGTCTATTTACTGTATGTTTCAACATTATATTTTATGTATGTTGCTTTTCTCTTTCCTCATATGGATATACTGTAGCTATATAATATACATATATATGTGTTTCCAGCTACAGTATGTCAAGGGGTAAGTAAGGAAACTTTATTAAGAAATATATTTAGATTACAAGATTAATAAGTACTTTCAAACAGACTACAAATGCCTTCTGTGAGCAGTGTAAAAATGTTTATTATATAAGTAATAATTAAGTTCCAAGCACCTGCAATGTGAGCTGTTCATGTCACCAAAGATGGGACTCCTTCTCATGTTACTCAGAATTTTCTATAACAAAACGGATTATTCTAAAAAAAATTGCCTTCTCGTGACTCCAACTGAGATAATCGGGTATGCAAATTGAAAGGATACACTACCCACAGTCCAAGTTTTTATCTTTGTCGACTTAGGTGGTTAGGGCATTGTGTTTTAAATTGGAATATTGCCAGATTTTTCATTAAAACAAGATTTTTTATAAATGAAGATTTTACACGGTCCACATTTCTTTGACTCATCTTTGACCCTGAGCAAGTCACTACCTTCCTATGTTGAAAGCTGGAAAAAGAAAAAAAAATTATTAAAAGCAGAATTATGTTTGATCTTGTAAAATCGTCCTATAAATGTTTCTGCCAAATAAACAAGAATTTACTTTGCTACATTTCAAATGCTTGTGCTTCTGTAATATTATTATAAGCTTAATTTTTTAAAGTCTTTTCCTTTTCCACAATTTTAAATTCAGTTTGGTATGTTAGTATGACTTTCTGCCAAGGAAAACAAATGTTAAGTCATGTTCCTTAATAAAGTGTTACAGAAAACAAGTAGTTTATACTATTTATAGTATTTATCAAGTAGAATAAAATGTCCAAATAAAATAAAATATCAATAAAAGTAACCTAAAGAGTTTGGAAAGATAGGGTGAATCAAGCACCCAGCCTTAGGGCTATCTGTGTGGAGAATTGACATTTTTCCTGTATATACTTGAGTTTCCATGGAGCTCCTTAGGTTTCTTAAAAAAATCTGGTAAGGGTGGTTAATACTTTGAAATCGGCCAACTACGAGCATGTCAACTCATGTTATCATGATTTATGATTTGGTGAAAGAAAACATTCATTCTTAACACCATCAGTAAGCACTTGATAGGGAAACAGTGCTTATAGTTACACAGTGAACAAGTTTTGAGATGTGAACTTCAGTCTGCTGGGATACTGGCCTGCACATCAGATCTTTGAAAGTAATGTTATGAACAAATTCTTGAAAGCATTAGTAAACCATTTTTGTAGCTAAATATTCACTATATCTTATTTAGAAACAAAGTTGTACTGTTTTAGTCAACTTAGAACATCACCTGCTATACATTTCTCAAATGTACCTAGCTAATAGATTGTGGTATAATTAAAATAAAAAGTAATCCTTATACTCACATCAATGGACCTTTACCATGTATTGTTCACACACTCCTAAAAATAATGGTTCTATAATGGCATTTTACTGGGTCATATGGTTTCTCATAGAACCCTTGCTTGGCAATGAATTATTTCATTCTTATAGGGTTCTTTGTATCAGTAATTGGCTCTCTGGGCTTTGATAAGGATCCTAATATGTGGACAAAACCTAAATCTAATGTATACATAGCTACCTCACAGGATACTTGCAGATCAAGAAAACCCAAACATATTGCCTGCAGTAAGAATTCTCGGAAAATCAGACATTCAGCAATATTTCACAAATCTGTTATTATCTGTTCATGGCTATTTATGGAAACAAAATATACGAAGGTTCCTCCCCCTATGGCATTGCTCTGAAAAACTTTGAGCTTTGACACCTTTATTTTTAAAAGTGTTGACACATGCTATTTGTAATGCAATGTCCTGTGTTTGGGACAAACAGGCTTCAAGGTGTGGACCTGAACTGAGATCATAAATTCATAAATGTTGGATTGGAAGGGGCAGAAGTTTACCTAATTAAAAATAATATTTATGGTATACTATTGCAGTAAATGCATAAGTGCCTTACACAAAATCTAGCGTTGTACTTGATCTGTTCATCTTCGCAGAAAGGTCAGTGAGGTACTACAATTATTCATACTAAAAGGGAAGCACAGTCAGAAACCCATTATTATTTCACATCTCAAATCTACGCATAACTAAAGCCATTAAAATGTAAAAAATTAACAAAAGAATGGTTTAAGTTATAGACAATATACACAACCAGGGTGCTGCATTATGTCTAACATTAGGTACCTAAAATCGGGAACTAAAACTACAGGCAACCACTTTATTGCACAAGGGAGTCTGTTAATCGCAGTGATTATTGGGCATAATAAAAATAAGCTTAAAATCATTACATTGCCTAGGAACATGAGAGTTGTAAAAAATATTATTTATTGTTTAACTGTATCACTAGCATAAGTGTCTCAGAGTACATTTCCTGGCATACAGTAATTGCTTTCATTTCTTTCAGGTTTTAAGACTGAAGTTTACAGACTGACACCATGCACTTCTGCTAAAAACTGCTTAACTACATCAATGCATTATCCAGCAATATTAAAGAAGTAAAGTTTCTGTATTATTGACTAATGGATTTTATTCATGCAGTTTTGTCTAATTTGTATGCAAAATGCAGTGTTACCGAAATTCATTAAGGTACTTTAAAAAATGTGCATGTTTCCTCACTCAGAATGCTACAAAAGTATAATACAATACTAACAATTTACAACAGTGTGTGTTATTAGCAGATATTTCCATTTCTTAGATGACTAAATGAACCTCCGGCAATATCTCTTGATAACAAACACCCAATTGCATATTAGTGACTAATTATATTCCTCCTAGGAGGAACTCTGTAATGCTGCAAATCAATCACCAAAAAACACACAATAAAATCTCCTTATACGTGGAATAAAATGAGACTCTCAATAACATTAACAGCTGAATCTAATATCCTAATTAAAAGTGAATAAATGAAATTAAAAATATAAATTGAAATT
This sequence comes from Polypterus senegalus, assembly GCF_016835505.1. Classification (NCBI taxonomy): domain Eukaryota; kingdom Metazoa; phylum Chordata; class Cladistia; order Polypteriformes; family Polypteridae; genus Polypterus; species Polypterus senegalus. The sequence continues at coordinate 84,432,603 of NC_053167.1, read as the reverse complement.
GTAATCATTCAATGTGAAGTTTGCACAGTTTCAAAGGGGAAGGGCAACAGGTTGTGCAGCCACACAGTTGTACTTTACAAAAGAGGATTCTGGAGTGGTAATGCAATGAGGCTGTCAAACTAATGATCCAGGACTCAAAATGTCACACTTTCTTCTGATAGAAGCTGCAGAATTTAATCCCAAACTATGTCCTGAGAGTAGCAATAATGTACCTGTTAAAGTGGTGAGGTTGGACATTGGGGGATTTGTTTAAAAGGTGTCCAAAGATTTTTTTTTCCCATTTAAAATGGTTAGATGGAAGCTTTTGCCTTTTTTCATGTCATAGAAACTGTATCTCACCTAATGGGTTAGTCATTATAGCTGGCTGTCCAAAATGCAAATAAATGCATATGAAAATTGTTAATAAATTTAATAAATTAATATTAATAAATTAGATCCATGTACCTGTTATCAAACCTAATTGATTCAGTTCATGATCATCAGGTCCACAGTCAATTGTCTGAACTTAAGAATGAATGCTGGATGGGGCATTGTGCATTTTCATTATGGGGCATGCTCACTTGAAGAACAAATATTTGGGAACACCCTGGCCAGAAAATAATGGCCCTTTAATGGCCACTTTATGGCTCTTTACTGGGTTGTATGGTTCTTCTTACAGCTTTTGATTGACAAAGCACCATTACTTTCTGGGATGTTCTTTGCACATGAAGTTGGTTCTTTGTGCTTTAAAAAGCATCCCGATATTTGGAAAACAACTGAAATTATTAATGTATGATAAACTACTTAGCAGAACACTAACAGATTAAGAAAACCTGGACTTGACCTGTTATTGTATGCAGCAAGAGTCCTTATAAAATCCTGACCAACTGGGATTTCACAAACCTGTTACCTTATTTATTGTTAGTGTATGAAGTCAGTTACAGATTTAAACACATTTATTTCTGAAACTTTCATGTGGCTGAGTCTTTTGGGAATCAAAAATGGTTCCCCTCTGGCATTGCTCTAAAGAACTGCCCTGGCAACTTTATTTTTAAGAGTGTACTAGAGATGTGTGTTTGAATAGTGGGATAATATTTAGCAGCCTTATTTTGGTTGTTTAGTCTTACTAAATATTCTTATTAATAAATGTAGAATGTCAACTATTCTTAATTTTGTATAGTATATAATCTAATGGAGAGCAACTTATTATGGCAGATACAGGTGTCCAATATTTTAACATTTTTGATCATTTTTACTAGCTTGTCTAAAATTTGTCATAATTGTGGACTGTAATGGCCAAAGGGCTTTTTTCATTACATTTTTATCCACTATATTCTGATAGACATATTGATATTGAAAAGTGGTTTTCATGAACCAACTTCTAAATTGTGCAACATTTGTAACTATGGTAATGTGAAACATCTATATATTTATAAGGGAACATAACATTTTCGAATCTGCCTAATTCAATTCAGATTTGAAGGGGGGAGAGCCTATCCTGGCAGCACTGTGCACAAGGCAGGAAACAACATTTGACAGCACCTAAGCCTACCTACAGACCCATTCACACAGACAATGCCATTTAAGGATTCCACATTAACCAAACTTGCATAACCTTTGGAGAAAAAAAACGGTATACTCTGTGAAAAACCCATGAAGACATGGGCAGAATACCCAGCGTTACCAGGTAGGGGATCCAGACTCAGGATGCCGGTAATGTTATAATTCAATAGACTGAATTGTTTTTGTGGTAAAGTCAATAATGTGACTGAGTAATGTGTAGGATTTTCTGTAGCAGCAAGCAAGAACACAGCTGTCAAAGATAGAGATGGTGTATGGAACAGAAAAAAATTCTGATAACACATTCAAAAGAAGTACACAGATTATTGGTCAAAAGCTTCAAAGCAAAAGGTCTGTAATCCAAAAACTAAATGACTCCTAACAAAAAAATATTCTTTTTGAATTCAAAAATAAAGCACACAGCAGTTTATCCCAAAGAATGGATAATTAAGTCGAAGCAATAATGTCATATATGATGATGCTGCTGGTCATGTGACAGCAATGATAACATGCCATAAACAATATGGTTACCAACATCTTGACAGACCACAAAATATAATGGTGCCAACAAAGCAAAATACCAGCATAAAATGATAACTGTTGTGATTAATCTTCATTCCTTAATTTTCTTAATTTTATTAGTTAACCTTTTTCATTTTTCAGAACCATTTAACAGTTTCTAGACTCCCAGATTCTTGCCTGAAGAAGGGGCCTGAGTTGCCTCGAAAGCTTGCATACTGAAATTTTTTTTAGTTAGCCAATAAAAGGTGTCATTTTGCTTGGCTTTTCTCTACATTCATAATGGCTAACACGGTACAACACCCTAGTACTGTAGACTCCCAGGGATATTTTTCAGTAGTCATTTAATTTTATGGACTCCTGTTTAATGTTTTGTAATTGATTTAGTCACGTTATCATTTGTTTTGTGTAACAACTTTAATCCCAATTACAAAGAAGGGTTAAGGGGGTAATTTTTTTGCCATTTTCTATTCAAGTTGTAGATAAATCCCCAAAGACTTTTTGGTGTTTACAGAATTTCTGATATCTGTCTTGTTAATGACTTTTGCTAGCACCTTTTTGATTTTTGTTTAGTGTTTTTGTCTCCCCTGAAATTGGTTCTTGATTTCTTGGTTATGATTAATTGACCATGTCTTGTTTTTGGGTCCTCTGCTTAAAAACAGTGTCTTTTTCTAAGTGACAGCATAGGAAATGTGTGACACCATCAACAGAATGGTGAAGCAAAAATTAAAATAACAAAATACAATAAAAAAACACGTCACATATCTGGAACTTCATTTATAAAATACGAGACAACAACGATAAATACATTGTTACCATTCTACCCTTGAAGGAGTATAATACAATAAAAATCTGTTATATACTTTATACTATATGGTATAATAAAACATTTCTAATAAAACCGATGGTACTGTTGATGTCCTGTACCTTGTCAAAAAATGCTAATGTTCCTGTTCTTATAAGTAAGCTAGAAATTAAAAACTGCACAATTGTTGTAAATTTTGGTGGACTTTGAAAATGTTTTTTCTTAGTATTTAAAATCTACTGGTGCAGTACAATACTATTAATTTAGCCACACCCCTTGCAGTGATTGGCTGTTCTACTGTTCTCACTCTTCAGAGTATCTTTTCAGGTCTTTTTTAGATGTAGTCTTAGACCCAGGGGAACATTATTAGATAATTTGTGTTAGCATTAACACACAAGTTGCACCTTTCTCAGTGTTTGATATGTCTGACTGAATTATTTGCTCATCTTCAACTATTCTGGTGTTGTTTTACAACTATTGTATCTTTTTCCTTGATTGTTGAATTTATGTTTTTATCCTTTACCCACTATACTAGGCTGTGTGGTCCAGAGTCTACGACAATAGTTAAACCTTTAGTACAAATAATATATTCAGCATTATATCTTATTCAAATCTGATCAGACACTCTCTTTTTTGCTTGTTTAAAAGTGGGGGAAAAGCCATGATATCAATTAATCATTCAAAAATGCTTCAGTATTCAAAAAGTTAGTATTGGTTCAGCCAGGCATGCTGGAGAATGACATTAATAAATGCATGCTAGATTCTACGTTCTGTTTCTGGTAAAGTTATTATGTTTTTTATTATTTTGTGCAAAATACAGCTTTCTTTTCCCATTGTGCTATGGTAGGTAGGTTATGATTCTTTCAGTTATACTAGCAATATAAGATAAGTTAGGACAAAAACTATTAATCATGCAGTGATGTTCTGTTACTTATTATAACAATTTGTGAGCCGGTGAAGCATGTGCCTAGTGACTTTGCTTAGAGTCTTGATTTAGATATATTATGGATAATTTGACCAAATAAAAATTACTGAACACTGTGGGAACCACAAAAAGCCACTTAGATACTGAGACTTCAGTGCAAAACAACTATAATCGGTAGACAGGTTGACACGGAAAGTTCTTGAGTTTAAACTAACCTCATACTGTCATGTCCTTTTCACTAATTCTCCTTAAACAAGTGTCAAAATCATGACCAAAGGTTCCAATGTTGGAACGGTTATATTATGTGTACCTTTCAACAGGAAGCACTGCTTTGGTTAATTGTCCAATCAGACACTCACTGTCTATCACACATCATAGAAGAATTTAAAGGAGCTGACACAACTTACCAATGGACAGTGTTTATGCGGTGTATACTCAAGTTGTTGGTGATTTTTATGTTCTCTTGCCTTTCCCACTAATAAACATTTGGTCACTATATTGGCTTCAATTTGTTTTTAGCCTGGCAAAAAGTTAAAGTTACTGTCAGTACAATACTATTTTTCCGCTCTTTCATAGTTGCCTTGATGCTAAACTTACTTCAATCTAGAACCGTCAATGAATTAATTTTGTAATGTGCTGTAAGCATATACTACATCTTGCTTGTTTTACGAGAAAAATGATGGTCCAATGATAAGGTCACATGACCAGGGAGTACACAAAACAAAATTTTAGTTAAGCTGGAGAAAAAAAAAAAAAAGGAAACCTGTAGGGGTCCCAGGCCAAATGACCACACATAGCTGTAGTTTTCATATAATATGCTCAATATCCACATGCCTTATTAGATTATTTATTAAAATGATCATAATCATTGTGATTAAATGTCTTTTTGTATTCCAATCCATAAAAAAAAGATGCGTCTGTGCATTACAGATTCCTTTTCTATGAAGAATTACAATGAATGAACTGCAGCATACGTTTACCTTGCAAACAAAGACACTAATTTATCCATAAAAGGCAAAGGCTAAGTAGCACCACATCTTCTTATATTTATTACCAAGTCTCAAGCACATTGAAAATCAATTCAAAATTAACGTTATTCATGACTTCTACAGCAAATTGGGTAATGCGATGCTCAAAACCTAATATATTCACAATGTGTCTTTTAAAAATATCCTGTTATACAATATTACAATTCACTGTAAGAACTTTGAGTGTGGCCATATCCATAAAAATGCGGGCAGAAAAGCAGCAAGACAGACTAGCCAATATTATGAGTTACACCAATGTATCATCTCTAAGGATTCATCAGTCAATTTTCCATTTCTGCTCTCCTGCTAAGCTACAGAAAGCCCGAGCCTATTCTGACAACAACAGACACAAGCCAGGAATGTTTAATAAGCGTGTCCTTTATTTAGAATGATACGAGGAAAGAAAATACAGTATATTTAATTAAAAATAAATATCAATCATTATCTTTAAATGATTTGTCAAAAAAGATTAAGTTAAAAAAATACAAAATAATAACAAAATTAAAATAAACATAGTAAATCATTCAAATCAACTGTAGAACCCGAATAATTGCAATGATATCATCAGTTGCTTACATCAGAGTGCATCATGTCTCATATTGCGGACAGATCATAACCTGAAGGGTTTTATTCTTTCCTTCACATCTTCTTTGCTTAGAATATAACAATTTTGACAAGAATTGACCATTCAGGCTAACATTCCTCACCAGTTTGTCATCACCTGTCTTCTGCAAAATTCTAAGTCAACATCTAAATGTCCTCAAAGTACTACAGTCTACACACTATTAAATTATGCCACATATCTATACTTCTCTGTGTAAAGAGCACTTCTCTAATATTTGTGCAAAATTTTCCATTAATGCACTTCTATTAATGCCTCAGATTTGTTTTTCAGAACTCATTTTAAAGTAATAGCTAGCACCCACCATACTAATTTCCTTCATAATTTTAAACACTTATAACATGGTTGCTCAGAACCTTCATTTGCTTAACACTAGAATTACCAGAGCCTACGAGAAAGCTTGTAAATCCAGTCCATCTTAAATCCATTCTCACCTCTCTCTTTTTAAGTCTTTTCTTTTTGCAGTCCTGGGATAAGTGTCTGGACTCTCTTGTGTAGTTCCATTTTTATGGAGACCAAAATTATCCAAATAACCAAAATAACGCAGATAAGGCCTCATTGGTTCAATGTATAGCTTAAACATAACCCCTTAATTTCTACACTGCAAATTGTAACTACACATCAAAATAATGTTTATATTTGTTTTTGTTGACTGCCTGGATGAGGACAAGGATTCTTTTACATAAGGTGTACTGTTTGAGTTTTAGACCTGCCACAATGGTACAATTTGATTTTACATTAAATGCCATTCTTTCTACCCAAGTCTGATTTCTATCAAGGTCCATCTGTAATGATTCTGTTAATTGTAAGGAATCTGCCATTCCATGTGTCTTCTGCAAACTTGACCAGATTTTTAGTTACATTTATATTAAGATGTTTTACATATTATAAAGAAAAGTATATCCAGCACGGTTCTCTGAGGGCACCTCACTTTTAACATCACCTCATATTAAAATGGAACCTGACACTACAGGCAATTTTGTACCAACCTACATAATATACCCTGAATGACCACTTTTTATTTTGATCTTTGGCCCTCAAAAGCTCTAAAAAAAACTTTTAAAAAGTCATATGGACCCCTCTGATTAAATCCATTTTGATATATTTTCAGTATTTTAGTGAAACATGTCCCCCAACTAAACCCATGCTGGCTATTTACTAACAGTTCTGTACTTAATGAAAGTTGCTTGATCATTCCTTTAATAATCCACTTTCTGAAATAAATTTGCTCAGCTCACTATTTATATGTAATGAGGCAATGTTTGTAAGCTTCCACAAGTGTCGAGCAACTTCTGAAAAAGGTTTATGTTAATGATATATATATATATATACACACACACTCATAGTTTATAATATACAGTATATAGACACATGTAATCACTAACTTCATTAAGTGCTCTAGGATAAATGTTCTACGATCACATCAGTTTATTCAGTTTCAGACTTTTTAATCATATTAGCAGTTCTGTGTAATTTCCCAGTTGTTTAGTACCGTCTTAATGGTCGCTGTAGCCACTGGGATATTATCTACTTCTTCACATGTGAACACCTCAGAAAAATATGAATTGAGAGCATTTGCTGTATCTTTTTTTGGGGATAATTTTACAACATGACTGTTTCTAACACACCTGAAAAACTCAATTGTTCCTTTACTGCAGAAACATGCACTAGTTTACCCAAAGTGGTTATTTCAAAACCTTTTGCTCTAATGTGCTCTTTGGTCCTTGAGTTATTTGTCATGTGTGTGTTATACAGTTGTTTCTTGCTTTGGCATTTCTCAACAATTATCCTGCACTACTGAGTTTGTTTAAAATGTGTCTAATGTTTACAAATTTAAAACTAGACTCAGTTTACACTGTATGTAATATGCTTTTAAAACCTGTACCATTTTCTTTTGGCTACCGATTACTTACATTTCCCCAGTGTGTCTCTTTTTAATTGAGCTGCTTGAAATTTTCCTTACTAAAATGAAAATTTAATGATTTCAGCATTTGTGTGTACACTCTTGCTTTCTGTTCTAAAGTAAAAGCCTCAACTGGGTCTTCTACTGTCAAATGCAAGTTAACATGAAATAGAATTTAGAGAGTTGACAATTGCATTGCATCTGTAACTACAGAGTGGTTGATTGGATTTATAGGCCAGGAGCTGAATGTGTGGAAAGTTCAAGTTCACAATGTCTGTGTGGGGTTTCTCCCCAAGTTCTCTGGCTTTCCTCCTACAAAGATGTGCAGGTTAGACTAACTGACAAGTGAAATTGTTCCTGGCATATATTTGAGAGTACTAGCATGCAAGAGTGTGCTCTGCAATACTCTGGTACCCCATCAGGATTGGCACCTGTCTTGTGCTAGATGCTGCTGGGATTGTCTACAACCCTTATGATTCTGAATGGAATTGTGCAGGTTAAATTATTGGGTGAAATGTAGTTCAAAACTTTCATATATTCAAAACTATTGCCTTCTTGTCTGGTTGAATTTCCACCACATTCTAAACTTGGACAGGTTACATAACTTAACAGAAAAGACATCCACCTCTGGCTTATATGCAATAAAATCAGAACTAATCACTGCCTATACTGAAATATCAATTTTTCCCATGTGCACTATCTTTCAAAGTTTATGGTTTTAGATGATAAATGTGATTTTAGGCAACTATCCCCAATCAATGCAACTGTAAAAAAAAAAAAAAATCATTGGTATGTTTTTAATCAAATTGATTAAATTAACAGAATGCACTTTGACATAAACAAATCTTACCATGACAGAAATGTGTAAAATGCGTAGCTCTTCTTCAGCGGACTCATTCTGTGGGTAATCAGTGGGGGCGAGGCCAGCCAGATTCTGACTGCTGTCTTGATGATGAATGTGGAAGAGTAAGGTGCCATTTTCCAACCACTGCTGCCTCCAGCGTACTAAGGGGATGTCCTCAGAGTTACCAGAGATTTCTGTGAAATCAAAAAATAAAGCAATATTTTTTGGTTTATATAAAGTAATAATAACTAAAAGGTATTCCATGTCAGCAGATATTTTGCATTAGTACAATTACTTTAATTCCACTTTTAAGCTTATTTGGTTTCTGATTAAGAATTAATTTATGTTGTCTGAATACTTCACCTCCTTATAGAACCTAATAAAAATGTTAATTCACAGTCATGTATCCAAGAGTTAAAGACTGAAATCAGATGTTTACACATTTAATACACATTTAATACACATTTAATACTGCATGCTTTTGTTAAATAAAAAGTTTTTTTTTTTAAATGTGTGGTTATTGGTTTATCAAATTTGTGTTTTTTAACAATCCAAGCAATATGTATCAAAACAAGAAATCGATCAAAGTCTAGTTAAAATGTCATACAATTTGCTTCAGTAATAATTAGAATTTAATTTGATTTTGTTGAAAACTCACAATAAAAATCCATCTGTGTAAACGAGAAAACAAGGAAACGTTACAAGTTATTAATCAATAAAAATCAATACGGCCAATAACTATAAATTGAGTTTTATTACTTAAAAGAAACCAAAAGAAGTTTATGGGGGGGTCATCGATAAAAGTACAACTTTCCTTTTGCCCTTCATTATTTGTTATTTATATTTATATCATTTTTAATGTAGAGTATAATGATTCTGCATATTGCTAATATATATTTACTGTAACTCATGTGGCTATCAGGCTCCAATTCGGAATGTCCATTTCTTTTACTAAAACCTTTTTGCTTTTGCCTCCCTTAGATTCTGAATGTTATTTGACTAACAATTGTGGTTCCACTGCTGCCAATAGGTGGTGCTGTGTAAATTCTAATTTTGCTAATTTCATGTATGTGTGGGGAGGGGAACAGACCACCATGAGCAAGGTTCACACAAATGATGGTGGGCAATGCACAGTATATACACAGCGCTGTGCATCTTGACCAATGTGTAAATCATACACGTAAATGATAAATGCATGAGGATAGATAATGAAGATGATGAAAAGTTGCTTCATGGAAAACAGGACATTGTAGAATGTCAGTGATGTTTGCTTCGGGCACTGCCCTCTCACCTCTATCACTGTACTGTTGTATACGTACATTTGCCGTGACAAGCTCAAGCTACCTAAAGAAGGCAGAAGTGTGAGGAAGTGTTAAAGCATCAATGTAGCTGAAGTCTTTTAAATCATACAGTAAAATTAAAACAAATTGAATTTTGCAAAACAAGGTCCCAACATTTTTCAAAAGAAGCATCTGCAAAGCTGCTGCTGCATACATCTCTTCTGAATTCTCGCAGATAGCACCTGATACCGTACGACGTATGTGCTTTAAGGCATTCTATGCTATGATAGTAGCAGTGGACAGAGGAGGAACTGCAGCAAGATCCAGACTCTAAGACTGCACATCTGTGGAAACGCACAAGCAGTGGTACGTGGGACTCTGTTCCCTTCAAAGCATATTTGTAATTTGTCAGGTTAATACGTGTGCTGACTGGATAGTAGAGATGCATTACCAGGCAATATTTACATTAGCACAATACCTGTGTTATGTGATCATGGTTTCCTTGTTACATGCAAATTTGTTTGACACAGAAGCTGAAACAACTGGAAAAAAATATAATTTAGTGTAAGCTGGACTTGAAGTGATGCTCCTGTTCAGTTGAATAGTTTGCGTATAAAACCTTTAGCTTGCCTGCTATCAGAATTTTACATTTGATCTTTGCTAGATTTCTCAATTTAATTATTAAAAAGCATGATTGAAGAAGGATATGAATTTGAAAAATCAAATTACAAAAAAAATTAAAATAGTAATATGAAAATACCCTAATACCTTTTACAAACTGTCCCAATGCAAATAAGCAAACTAACATAAATAACACAACTATTAAAAATCAGCTTATAATGTACTAGATATATGAAATATTAATGGTATTAAGTATAATATTCATTTTAAAAGATTAAATTGATATTGGCACAATAGTAAGTCTATACTTTGTTTACTTTTCTTTGTCAATTTGACATTCCTTCCTAAAATCAAATACTGTTCCACAAATTTAGTTAAAATCAAGAATATGCCATGACATTAATTAATACATCTAGATACTAATGTTATGTTCTGTTCTTACCAAGTTCAAGTTCAAGTCTGGGAGCATGCACTGGCACAGTGTGTTGCCGCACCCACTACACGACGAAACAACTCGGGATCCTGGTTGGCAACCCCCCAGGCACTTACCAGATACTAAAATTGTCCAAGTATTAAGAAAATGCACAAATCATTTCAATCTAGGTGGCAATACACCTGTGCAGAAAACAATGTAGAAAATAGATTCAGTTACTCAATTTTTTCAAGCCATAATATTTGGAAAAGCATGTTGTTATTTCCACTTAATGGAGCACTAGGAAAACCATGTACTCTATATTTATTCTTATTTTTTTTTATTTGGTCTCTTCTTTCTTTGCAGTTAAGTACCTTAAAATAAATGGCGAATTATGGATGATGTTTGGAAGTGTAAGATTCCTATTCTACATTGTTTTCAACTTTATACAGTACCATACACTGAATTTCAGACACATGACAAAATATGGAGTATGTAATTTGTTTATTTACTGTATGTACGGCAAATTTTTCCAAAGATTATCAAGGAAACATACTGTGAACAAAAGAGTACCCATCTATCAACTGGAAATTAATTAATCTAAAGATAAGGTAAAAACAAGCACTGTAAAAAACAACCACATAATTTAAGATATCCAGAGACAAGGTCATGTAATAGTTAGCACTGCTCCATGGATCTGGTTTCAAATTGTGGCCAAGTCACAGGCTTTTCAGAATTTTCACATTTTCTCTTGACACTCAGATTGGAGACTGTATGTGAGCCTTAAGTGACTGACTGAGTCAGTGAGTGTGCCCCGTGAAGGACTGATGTCCTGCTCAGTGTTGACTCTTGCCATGCGCTAAGTGATACTGGAATAAAGTCTGTGTCTTACTACAAATCAATGTGCACACATACATGCCACCAAAGTCTTAATGGTGTTATTTCTACAAAGGGCCGAGTGCATACAATATTAAAATATGAGGAGTGAATAAATTCCACTTAGTATTAACTTTTTCTCCTCTCAGTTTTTTCTAACATAAAAAAAATATTTAGAGTTTCAGTACGTTCAAATAATAATTTAACAAAGAACACAATTTTGGTATTTGATTGATTTGTTATTCAAAGAAATTAGAGGATTGGCCATGAATCTGAATACTGCAGTAAAACATGGCAGGGCCAAGTTAGTAGGTACAGTTCCCTTTAGCAGCTAGTGTGGACATGCAAGAGCCGGCAACCAAACTATTGGCTTTGGCTTCTCATGATCTACAAGCATATTAAGAAAATTAAGAAGGTGAATGAATTTTATAATTGCCTATAGTTGACTACATTATAAGAGGTGATTCACAGGTTCTCACAAATAAATTTATAAAGTTACTTTTCTTAATCTGTATGAGATTTATAACATGTAAGGGGGAAATAAGAACTTCCAAAACAATCACATTCAGGGTCAAATGAAGACTAACATATACTTTGGACTTTAAACTTCCCCTTTTAAAGGACACTTAGAATTTCTCTTGGCCTGCAAGCTGTTGTTCGTATAAAGCAGGCTCTATCATTTGCTAGGTGGGCCTCCCTCTGCTTCTGATCAAGATGTCAGACATTAGTTTCACATTTGGCAATGCATTTATATTAATTATTCAGGGTACAGACAACAAAAACTGTCAGGCCTAGTGGAGACCACTGTTTCATATATATGAAACTGATATACAATACACTTCAGTTTGTCTTCTGATGATAATAAGGGCTCTGCATTCTGTGGCCCATTTTCTAAATATGCTCCCCACCTCTTTGTAAATTAAAACCAGCACTCATGGTTATATCCACTCCCATTTTTTGATGAAACATGTGACCGGTCAAATGAATATCCATTCAACCAGGTATTTTCTGCTGAGGCTTATACCAGTTCATAGCCATGAGGTCAAGAGCTTGAAACTTTCAGGACATCAGAAATGAAATTTTAGATGGGCGGGGTGGTCAGGTCATTTCAAGGTGCACTTGTCATGGAACCCACACTGGGCAGTTATTGTACATATCTCTGAGATTACATTAGAATTAAATCATTATAAGAAAGCAGGCCTGTTTTTGTATACTATGTATCCTTTACTCATGGCATTAACTTTTTATAGATATTGATTAATGTTTGCTAGTTTTATATTACTTTTTTGTATTAAAAAGACATCTACTTGGGTATTATTCCCACCTTTTTCAAAATTAGATTGTTTTATATTGCCTGAAGGACCCAATAACTTCAGTGGCTCTATTGATAGTCTGTTTTCAGCCTCTGTCAAATCTGATCCCACTTTGTGATAGTGCTTGAACTTGAGTAGTCTGCTTAAACTAATTTTACCACTGAATAAATCAGTTCCTCCCAGACAGAATAGCGTTCTATTAAAAAATGTAAATAATCAACTCCGCACCAGGGAAAATTAATCCACTTGACAGCATGACTTTGGATTTTGGAAAAGACCAGAGTGTTCTGGCTGAATCTTCCATAAGTATGGAGAAAAACAGGCAAAGTATTAGGTGTGCTCACATATTATGCACCTAATGTGATTGCCAAGTCTATCTGAGTAGTGAGAAGAGTGCTATATAAATGTAAAGAATTAAAAATAATGATATTATTATTATTATTATTATGTATCTGCAGTAATCTAGGTTGACCAAGTTTAAGAAGTGCATTACTGCTACACTACTACAATTCATAATCGCATTCATTTTCACCTCAGCCTGTTATTGGCTGTTTAGCAGGCTTGCCTGTGCCTCCTTCTTTATATTTCATTTATATCATCTGCCATGTAGCCAACAAACCTGTTTCATTGTCATATGTCTTTAACACATCCAAGGCATTCTTTCTCATTTGCACAATTTAAGAGCTACATTTAGTGAATAGCAGTTCTTCATAAGCAATCATATATGCCACAATGAACTTCATTTTCAGCTCTTTTAACTTTTTTCAGCATTTTTCTCTAGCATTAAATGCTGGCTGAGCTAACTGTGTGTGTCCTTTCAGCATTCATGAGGTTCATTTCTTCAAATGAAGCGAACCACTTTTATTTTCAGTTTTCTCTGCAATATCTTTACTCATTTTAGTACTAAAGTCACCATGCACGGTTTGTAAAGCCAGGCAAGCTCCAATAGCTACGCCAATTTAAAACTGAGAGCAGTTGACTATGGCTGTGTACCTTTGCAGTCAACTTAGAATTTTACTCATCAAGCTGCTTATTGAGTTCAGTACACTGTTTGAATCATGATGGAAGCCCAATGTTTGAAAGAAACCAGCAAACATCTGACTTTTCTCAAGCCTGTACTTTTTCCATGACAGTAATCTTGTGTATATACACATGTAATAACAAAACAGCACTTCATTTTCAATCTGATGCAATAAGGTTTGAGACAGAAGACAGTATACCTCCCATTTGCCACAGGCAAATGAAGTTATAAAGGCTCCAGTTTTGGGGAGCAGTCATATTTGTCACCATTTTAGTCACAGTCTAGGCCCACTCTTTGAGGAAAGGTGTAGTACTGTATATAGATAAATGGCTGTGGAATATTGTATAAGCCTGCATTATAGATGACGACAGATAATTTACAAACAAATATTTGCTTCTGAAGAATATAAATGTGGTCCATCATAAGAAAAAATAAAAGCTCACAAATGGGTCCACTTAATAAAGCGGTCTGGTGGGCACATCAGTCTAATAACCTATTTGACGTCCTTGTAGAAATTCTATTGTCACATTCTCCTAACAAATAAATGCACTGATGGCACTATAGAGGGGCTAAGCAGGGTGCTAGGTTCCAAAGGTAATGGAGAGGTCTGGATTGAAGTTTGCACTAACTTTAATGAAGAAAAGGAGCCAAAATATATTTTTTTAAATGGAACACAGAAAATTAAACTCCCTTCTACCTAACGGGAAAGAGCAGGTGAAGATGTGATCTTTTGGAAAAATGTCTGCCCCATTGATCAAAACTGTCATTTAGTTCCCACAGTTAAATGATGTTATATTTGGACATCCTCCAGTGAGAGACAGGCCTGCTCTATGCAGTTAGTTGCCTATATGTCCTGGGTCAGCCCTCAAGTAGCTTATGGCTTAGACACTTAATCATTTCTCTGCAGTGGCCTAACACACTACTGGGTCAAAATGTAGTGAAAGATAATGCATCTGGCAAGAGTCCTCAGGGTAAAGTTACCACCGACCAAACATCATGTGGGTACTCTCTAAACAAGAAAAAAAACAACATGTGTGGGAGACAGAGGCATCTGAGAAATGGTAGGCCTTATCATATTTGGTGCTGTAGAAACAAAGCATTGTGCGAGGGACAATTGAGATGGGGTCTGATGGAATGTCAGTAACACTTTAGATAAGGTACCATTGACCATTCTACAGTATTTTACTGCACAGGCTAGAAAATGATGTTGGGTTCACAGGCACTGTACTCACTTGGTTTAGTTCTTATTTATCAAATCGATTCCAATATGTACAGAAATGTGCTGACAGTACTCCATCATTATACACTGAAGTGAGATATGGTGTCCCGTAGGGCTCAGTACTGGGACCTTTACTGTTTTCACTTTATATGCTTCCACTGGGATCTCTCATTAGGAAACAATGTTAATTTTCACTCATATGCAGATGACACCCAGTTATACCTTTCATTTAGATCAAATGAAGTTTCTCCGATGTTGTCTTTAATTAGTTGTGTTAGTGAATTAAAGGAGTGTATGGATGAGAACTACTTGTCTTTAAACTTCTCTTTTCTTCATCTTCATTACATAAAAGATGGCGCCGACTGGTATGGTTGACGATCTGCTCGTCTCTCCAGACCTGCTCGTCTTTACTTAACATATTTTCTGGCCTACTCTCCAGTCTATGTCTTAACTTTGTTTTTATGTTTTATTTCATCCCAACGATCACTGTCCTATGATCGGGAGTCTTTACTTAACATATTTTCTGGCCTACTTTCCTCTCAGTTTTCATCTTCTGATTGGATTTTCTGTGAACCTCCACCTTTGTTCTCCTGACTTCTTCACCTGGACGCCGGTGTTCACCGAGGGGTCCTTTCATCGGATTAGTGCTATTTCAGCGTGGAATGGCCAAATGGGGAATATTAGGCATCTGCTTGCATGACCAAAATAAAGAATGAGGTCTAAACTCCAGGACTCATTAAACAATGAACTTCCTACTGTTAATCATGACATTGTTCCTAAAAGAACTATTGACACCCTTAAAAATCACATGCTATACCAATATGTGATACTGACTCAGGTTATGATCATGAAATATTGCTGATGCGCTCGAACATCTTGTTGGGACTAAAGGGGCTGCTCTTAATACTGTTCCTCTTAAATATGGTGTTTCTCAGGGATCCATTTTAGGTCCTATTTTATTCTTTATATACCTTCACCCTATTGGAGCGATTTTTAGGAAATTTAACATTTCTTTTCACTGCTATTAAATTGAACTAAGATCCTGGATGGCCAATAATTTTCTTGATCTAAATCAAAATAAAACGGAGGTGCTTATAGTGGGTCCACCAGCTAAACTTCTAAAATTATTATTTTTATACTGTATTGAGAATTTGTTCTATTCTGTGTATTGTACTGTATTGACCCCCTTCTTTTTGACACCCACTGCAGGCCCAACCTACCTGGAAAGGGATCTCTCCTTGAACTGTCTTTCCCAAGGTTTCTTCCATTTTTTCCCTACAAGGGTTTTTTGTGGGAGTTCTTAGAGAACCAAGGCTGGGGGGCTGTCAAGAGGCAAGGCCTGTTGTGGCACTTCTTGTGTGATTTTGGGCTATACAAAAATAAATTGTAATGTACTGTATTGTATTTAGGTACTGCAAAAATGCATCTATTACTCATTTACTCTTATGTAGCAAGACCTTAACAAAAGAATTTTTTTTTGGGTTAACAACATCAACAAAGCATCAGGAAAGTGGTTATTCATCTGTACCATGTGACATACTAAAATAACTTTGGAACTATTAGAAGTGGCTTAAATGTGACTCATTCTCTTAATTTTGAATATTTGAATACAAGACCTGTGAATCGTGTATATTCATAACTAATTTATTCAGCATATCAAATATCACACTGCACAGAGATGAATATCCTAATTACTCATTACTCTGTTAAGGTCTTATTACACAAGAGTAAATGAGTAACAGATGCTGTCACACATGCGTGCATGGGAGGCAGTCTAAGGGCTTAACTGGAGGTAAGACACAGAGTCAAGGGTTGATGAACAGTACTAATGCCTTTTCTCCCCCTCCCACAGACCACCAGAAGGTAAGCCAAGCTAAGGCACCGCCCACTTCCGCTGCCACAACGCACCCTCCTGCAGACCTCATTTCCACCGGAGATCCTGCCCCTTCCTGTCCTGCACCTATAAACCCCAAGCACTCCACTCTCCAGATCAGTCATGGTTTTTGGCACAGTCAGCTAAGACTTCTCGTTTTTCTAACTTTGATTTGATTGTTGGTGATAATATACAAAGTGGACCCCCAACCCTTTATTGTTTTCTCTGTTTCTTCCACAATGTATATTTGTGGTATCTAAAGAGTTTCTTACAACAAACTATTGGAAACTCTATCCCACAGATGGCACAGGGGCATAACTATCTCAGTGAGCAGTCAAAAAGGGCTGGCAAGGGGTAGCATCCAGCTCACAAATGAGCATCTGATGCCCAGGGTATAAAAGAGACAGTTTTGATTGCCTGAGAGATTCATGAAGTTGTTAGATCCATGAAGTTCAGTGGCTATAATGAGACTGGGTACCAATATAGGGAGCTCAAACCTGGTATCTTTTCATCCAAAGAAGGTCCACCTCAGATCCCAGAAGTAATTCTACAGCCTGACCAAACAGGACTACAAAACTGTGATTAAAAACACCTTCCACCACAGGGCTCATACAGTCTTCTGTCAGTCTGGAAAACTGGGGCAATGGCTGGTTGGCTGGAGGAAAAGATGCCAGACCCATGACAGTGGAGGTGGATGTGAGATGCTGGAGTGCTGTTGATATTATACTGCAGGTAGGCATAGTATCCCTTGATATTATTGTTTGTGGGAAGAGGTAGCAAATAATTAAAATTACAGAGAAAGGGCCAGGATATATAATAAAACAAAACAGCTCTCATTCCAACAATCAATCTGACTCAACTTCTTTGGCTTACTGCACCCCAGTGTCCTTGCACCAAGGGAATGAAAAAAATGTTTTTGTTTTTTCTCCTAAAAATAGTTATACTGTATAGTTATAGTTTTTAATTAATATGATTTGTCCTTGATTTTCAAAATTTTCATCAACAAAAGTTTTAGTCTTTGTATGGGTGAATAAACATCAGATATACAAATACATGGCATCATTGCTTAGTAAAGCTTTACTGCACATTACAATCATGTGTTGTTAAATACTGTATAATAAAAAGAACAGCAAAGATGCACATTTAACTGAAATGCATTCCATCCAATGTTTCTAAAAGCATTTTAAGGATTGTCATATAGTAGTAATAAAGTATCACTAAAGTAACTGCTGGCTTATTTGTATTTTAACATATATGCAGGTTACATTTTTACTTTACCATAGATACATTATGAAAATAATTTCTAATAAAAAACTTGAACTTTAAGCATTTTCAAATTATTGCTGCTTTACTTTTGTTGACTTTGACTTTACAGCTTTTCTCCCTAGATATGATGAATGAGGTAGAGAAATAATATATTATTCTTATTCTGCATCTGTGGAACTTTAAATTCTAACCATCTGCACTGCAGAAGATGACCTGTGTAGCATGTCCTTTCAGAATTGCCCTATCCACGAGGGAGCACTTAAACCTCCACTGGTAAATTAGTTTAGGGAGCTGCACTATCCTCAATGCAAATGAAAAAATTGGCATGAAAGAACTCAGGAGTGTGGTGTTCCTTTTTCATTCCACTTCCCAGGAGTTAAGTTTCTAATGGTAGTTTATAAATTAAACAACCATCACAGGAAATTTCAGTGGGGCCTCAAGTATGTAAATGATAAAGGAAATAAGAACATATATAGTAATATTTCATATTATCAGCACTTAGCTGATATATAGCTGGTATTGATTGCTAAGTGCTGCATTTGGTAATATCTGCTCTAAAAATAAATATTTTTTTCCACAGAAAATTGCATAATCTCATTAAAAACCTAAGTATGCAACACAAAGCATGCACACGTAATTCTCCTTGCTCTTCATAAGGGGGCATTGATAATATCGTGGTTAAACGATGTGACCTTTTTGAGCGTATTCTCATGACATTTACAATACAGCATAGTACACTGTAAATTGTCTTAGTCCCCAAGAAAAACGATGCTAAATTTCTAGGCTGTAATTATGTTGGAAAAACAAGTTTGAGCAAAGTGTGATGAATAGAGACTTGCAAGAAAAATGCTTGAATGTTGTAATTGCTTTCATATTTTATAAAAAACTAAGAAAGCAATTGATTCTTGAAATATTCATAAAACACATGTACAACATGTGCAGATTTTTATATGATTTATATTACAGAAAACCTGTCTTTTTTTTGGTAGAACTAATACTTTTCTAAACTAGTGGCCAATTTATAGAAATCCTGTTTTTGATTTATCTAAAATGTGACTTAGGACAGGATTACTAATTATCTTCAAACTGATTCTCAGTAGTCTGCACATCATTTTCATAAGACTTAATTCTTTACAGTAGATGTTTACTGTCAAATCGGTCATTACAGAACATACCTATGACTTCAAATGGTCATGGATGAAATCAGTCGTCTGCCTTCTGAAATACGTCAAGGAGAGCCAGCAGCACAATCAAACTGGTCTTAGTTCTGTGTGTTATACTGTACATATACTCATTTACTTTTGATGATAAGAGTAAAGAAATCATGGATACCTTAAATACTGTATATCATTGTCTTTAATTTTCTTTTATCAAAAATGAATCCTCAATCACAATTCTAGGATGATCCACAATAGAAATTTGAAAAGTATTTAGTTGACCTGTTTATGTGTAACACTCTCTTGTTCAATTAGAGCATAAGATTGCCTACTTTAAATGCACAAGCACTTGCCGTGTGGTGCTGCTGTCTCAGTCCCAATACCATCTTTTTCCTCCCTTATTAAGTGTTGCTTCTCTTTTTTAACTGTTCTTCTTTCCTTATTCACATATTTAGTTTTATCCCTAGGGTGGAGAGGCTTCAGATTTGCTTGTTTCCTTCAGGTGCTGCTGCAATCACCTTGTGCCATCAGCACCATTATAAAACCAGCACTGCTTTGAAGGGTGTCACTGCTAAAAATTAATGAATCAAGGGAGCATCTGCTGTCCCTCCTACCACAACAAATTCTTTACAGTGACAAGCATACTGTATGCGAGGTAACCAGCCCCTGGTACTCATTCTACGGAAAAGTCACAGCTTTCTTTAGCATTTCTACAAAAATGACACCACAAACGTTAATATTAACTTCCAGAAAAATATAAAGTATATACAAATAATATTTAGTAAAACAGTAATTCTTATGAAACAGCATCCAATACACAAAACATCTTCTACAATACATTTACAGTTGTTGAAAAATATGAGTAAATTAAATATTAAGGATATCCTAATCTGAAAATTTTTGTCATATCTTGCACATCATTGACACCTACTACAGTTCTTTTCTGCCAATGACACAGTTTTCCTTAACCATTCAAGTGGTGATGCATCCCTGTTTTTTTAAAAAAATGCAGAATTGTAGATAAAATTTAAGGTAGCTACCAGACTATCATTGAACATCACAGTAAAAAATGGAACATGATGATAATTAAAAATGACATGTGACATGCAGGAGTCCGTTCATCCATTTTTTACACCTCCTTTTTATAAGGGAGAGACAGCTGGGTCCTCATTTATAACGCCGTGCGTAGAACTCACACTATAACATGGCGTAAGCACAAAAGTGGGAATGTGCATACGCATAGAAAAATCCAGATGCAGGAATCTGTGCGTACACCCCAACTCCTCCCAGAATTACACCTCTTTGAATATGTAAATCAATATAAATAGCCCTTAAGCTCAGCATTCTGTGAAAAGACAATGGCAAAACCACAAGGAAAAATAGAACAATTTCAGTGAATACCAAGTGGAGGCAAGGAAAAACGTACTATTTGTTAGTTTAAACAGTGGTATAAACAAGAAAAGGAAGCTGATCGAGTGACATAGTGTGTCGGACAAACTCGAAAGCTCAAGTTCACAAAGTCGCACAGTGCCCGAAATAAAAAAAGAAGTTATCAGATATCAAATTCGGCGTGAAAAGCTGAGTCATAGCCCACCGTCTGAATTTCATATGAAAGCTTATTAGGGTACAGAGAAAAAAAAAATAAGCACACAGTGGGGAAAAAGCATGAAATGTCAACCTTAATCTCGAAATTTCCACTTTAATCACGTAGTTTATTTAGTCATTAAAGTAGAACATCATAAACTTCATCTTAAAATCGTTTAATTTACTAGTTTCTCAAATCTTATCGTAACTAAAGTAGCACGTTAAATGCTTTGTTTTGTATTTGATCTTCTATGTGCTCTGTGTGTGTGAATTACTACGTGCTTCCGTGCTTTGTCTTCCACCGACAGGACACAAAATAATAATAATAATAATTCTCTTACCGATCAGCTGCTGTACAGCTGTGATTCCCCACTCAGATACAGTGATATAAACACTCTGAGTGGTGCAGTGAGAGTAATATGGAAAAAGATGATCCGCTGTGGCAACCCCTAATGGGAGCAGCTGGAAGAAGAAAAAGGTGCACTGAGATTAACAACACTAAAGCAGCTATTGTATTTAGAATAGTTTGACCATTCTGTGGACCATTATATTGTTACAGGTTAATTACAATCAGATGCATTAAACTAATAAACAATATGCGGTTAATTTCAGTGTATTTATAAAGCCGCGTCAGTAATGTGGATATGAAAAAGAAAGATAAACCACACAGGAACAGCAGCACTACTTTATGAAGCGGCCGCTACACACATTGCACCGTGCCCCGCCCATGAGCACAGCACCTTGGACGCACCCACCAGCAAATAAGCACACACACTCGAAGCTGGGCACACAATGAATGGCCTATCCGCGGCAGCACATAATAAGCAAATAAAGCACACACACTGGAAGCTGGGCAGACAGTGAATGGCCTTGCCGCTGCAGCATGATAAGCAAATAAAAGACATCATTGCTGGGGAGAGTGCTGATTAGGTAGTCACGGCCGCACACATAAAATCCGTTGCTGGGGAGATGCCACACATAAAATAATCAGCTACACGCCAGCACAGATTAAAATACTTGCTGGGGTACTGCACAGTACTTGCTGGGGAGATGACACAGTCACGATTATCAACTGCACGCCACACATTACATCAGTTGCTGGGGACACTCTGCTGATTGCCCACTGTTGTGACAGAAAATTAAAGTCATAGGCCTATTACGGACATCAAAGCCAGTATTACTGTCATAGAAAATTACAGGCATTTTACGGAAATACAAACCAGTATTACTGCGAGAGAAATTTAAAGGCACACAATACACTAACGCATATTACAGCCACATACAAGCCAGTATTACTGTAAGAGAAAATATTCCCATATCTACTAACAACATGCCACCCAAAATAAAAAAGCACACGTCAAGTAGGACAAAAGACACAGACAATCAAATCCTATATAAGTAACATCTCCTGGAAGAACGGTCAGCTCAACAAGTAAACATCAACAAAAGAAAGGCTGAAAGACAAAGAAAAATACGAGCAAATAGATCGATTGAAGAAAAAGAAAATGAGCATAAGAAAAACGCTAAAAGAGAAAGACTCAGAAGAGCAAACCTTAGAAAAAGTTGGCATTTACTTGCCAGAACCAGTATTCAGCCACGGTCATTTACTGTATATGTTGCATTATCAAGAGTTAGAAGTTTTCCAGATGTTGATGTCAAGGTTGTTGATGGTCCTGAGCAAGGCAAACTCTTGCCAAACTCAGACAGAATATTTACAAGCAATGTTGTCTGTAATGAAATTTTATAAAAAAATTTCAAGAGGTAAAAAAATAGAAAATTTTTCCTAAATATTTTCTTTAGATATTGTGTATTACAGATTATTACAAAGTTTTACACTAAGGCAAAAATAATTATACTTACTGTATTGTCATGTACGTTTCTATTTTATTTTTATTATTATTTTACTTTAGGCTTCTTGCAAAAATATTTTTGACAAAAAAAAAAAATTAAGACAAGAAACAGAATGAGGTCAACATCTTTTGTCATTTAATATAGACTGGTCCTACTAATGTTTATGCACTACTGTTCTAGCGCCCAGTATTGTAACGGGCTTAATGTCTAGTTTAAATATAATTTAAAAATCTCTTTGAACCTGTTACCTAACTGGTAAAGGATGTCACCGAGTTGTATTTCGCCAAATTGTCTTTCGCCGGGTTGTCTGTCGCCCAGTTGCCCCTGAACGACGGATCAATGGATAGTGGTTTATATTAAAAAATACACATATACATATACAGAAAGTTCCTAACAAACTCAAGTCTTCATGTTAGCAACAGCAACAAATGAGAACAATCTAGACTTGATTGAAATGATCTCTTTAAGACTAGACCTAATAAGTATTCTTGTGTATTTTATGAAGAACTCCTGATAAACTGGCAGGAAAGATCTTTACAAGATTAACCGCAATGTGCTAAATCAACATCACAGCAAAACAGAAGGCAAGTGTACTATTATAGCATGGTAACTAAGCCATCGGACTATTAAACACTTGACTGCCAGGGTAATTATTATCAGCTGAGTCCTCCAGCCTGCTTGTGGAAACAACTGTGTAAGTGTAAGTCATCTGTAAGTCAGACAAGAGAATGCTAAGCGGTGACACTTTTAGATTCAAGGTACTTTATTCAAGCCTATAATATCTAAATTAACTGAATAGCACACCTTGTTCTGATTACAACATATACAGTACATCCTGACTTGGTTTAAAGACTATTATTTAAATTTTAATACTTAAAGTAACCTACATTTTAAAAAATAAATAGCAAAAATACCATTGCAGTTTACTTTTATTATTAACCCAACTAATCAATCAAGTACAAATACTTAATCTTTTTCAAGGCCTGTAATAAAGAGTAGAAAAACATTAGATGTGCTAAATACATTTCAGAACACATTCATTAGTATGAAGGTTCTTGGTAAATTGCATTTCTACTTTACATCGTTTAACCCGGGTCCCAGAATCAGGTTTATGATTGCCTTCTGTGTAGATTTTGATGTGTGTAGGTGCTAGTTGCTTCCATAACCAGAAGCTATTACGTTTTGTTTTTTTCTAGTCACTTAAAGGCTAAATTTCTTCTAGCTATTTTAAAGTATTCAATCCCCTATCCAGAAAGAGTTTCTGCCTCACCCCGGTGCAGTTTGGACAGTTATTATTTTCTTAATCCCTAAATTGTATAAGTAGGTTTGAAAATGCCTGGATGCACAGGATGAAGTTAAGTGCAGGACTTTTCGGTTCGATCTGTCATTCCTTACAATATTACATTGGACATTTCCAAGTAAATGATGATGGCAGGCAGCTGTTTCTATGCTTTTAACATTAAATTATGTCAGTAAATGTCAAGGAATTGAATCAAAGTATTTTGCTCAATTGCAACTATATAAGGTCTGTTTATGTATTTTTCTTTTGGTTAAAAGGGTATAAGGGTTCAAACAAATGAAGAAATCAAGAAATATCTCAATTGGCTCCTGTGTTAAGTAAATGGTACAATTTTAAACCTAAGGAGATCTTGTGCTCATATTCCATAATGCAAACCTTTTCTTTGGGTATTAATTTTGCATATAGTTTTCCCTGTTATTTGCTTATATTTTTACTTTACATACTCCTCCATAAAAAGGAAAAAAAGTTTAAAAATCTTTTTTTATATATCAGATTATTACTCATGCTGTATTTACCGAGTGCTCAAGAAGTTCTAAGCAGTTGATGATAACCGTGCTGCTGATGTTAATTGGTAACTCTGATGTGACCCTGTTTGAGTGATTGTGACCTCTAATGGACTAGGCAAGTCTCATTTTGCTTATGTCCTGCAAATGAACTACAGCAGATTAAAAAGGAGGGAGAGATGCATTTATTTTGATTTATTTACCTGCATATTGCACTCAGTCATTAAAAGATTACACTAACATTCACAGTTATTCAATAAAATCACTTAATCATAAAAAATGATGCCTCTTTATTACTGAAATGTTTTACACACTTGGTCCTCTAGAAACTAGAAACGCTGCATTGGAGTTTTGTGGATATTTATGCATTTGTATTTATTAAATGAGCAGCTATTTAAGTGGTGCTGCTGCATAATTAAATACAAGCTCTGTTTTGCACAAAATTTTACTCACTTTAAAATATTATTTGTATTTACTATAACTATTTTTTTTTTTTTAATTTCCACTTAACACTCATCACTTGCTTTATTCTCAATTTCTTTTGTTATATGAAAACTCTCATTTAGTTTTAAATTATAATGATAGAATTATGTAGGGTTTGTTGTTCAGGTTCATTACAAGGCCAAAGTTGCACAGACTTCGTACAAACATAATTAACATTGTTTTTGCAGCATGCATTGTTGCAATACCCATCCTTTAAAATGTAGGCCTTTAAAAAATAATTCTTAATTTAACAAGTGATGTCATTTCATTTTCAAATACAAAACAAAAATCAAACCAAGAAACAAATTATGATATAAAACTCACCCCAACTTCAATTTCAATTGACTTATTGTATTGTGATGTGTGCATTTATATTTTCCATAAAAAGCAGACATTCTATACAAAATAATTTCAGTTTTAGAAAAAAGGTTTTCTGTCGATGAATTTATTACAATAGTTTAGTCCTCTGCCATATTTTATATGCATAACAGAAAACACAGCAGGAAACCTTTTCTGCTTACAGCAATAGATACTCAGCTGCCTACAATCTTAAACACATACTGTAGCCGGTTCAATAGAAGAAAATAGACTTGGGCACAAACAATACATAAGCTTTACTGTCTTTTTTCCAAGTTTCATTTTCTAATTTATTGATGCTATATAAAAATGAAAAGTAATTAAATAAGAAACATCATATAGTTTATTTGTGGTATGATGAAGACAGATTTCGCTTAATAAAAACCAATTATGTTAAGAATAGCAACACAACAGCAAATAAAAACAGTCTGGCACACTTGATAAAAAATCACAATTATACAGTATGAAAAGGTATTTTTACAAGTTATATGACTCATAGTTAATTCATATCTAAAAGTAATTTAAAGTTTACTTTTCTAACTCCATCCTCAGAACAGAATAATGACATGGAATAAATAAACGAGGGAAAACATCAAGACGTGCATGGAGCTTATATCTAGCATTGTTCAAACTGCTGTTCTAGATATATCACTGTTCTAATTACAAGCATATATTATTCAAAAAACAATGACATTCATTTATTGCATAATGCAAATATATACTGATTAAGGGGCTTCGTGCTACTGGTTTTAGGCATACTTGGCAAAAAAGCATACGTGCAGTGAGCAGCACTAAAATCCCTGGCTCACTGAGTGACACTTTGTGATATACAAGTATTTTATAGCTATAGTCTCACATAGCCATTCTCAATTTTTATAGGTGATCAAGCACTTCCATTAAAGGTTAGGAAGAGGCTGTGTCAAAAGAGCAAATTTAAGAGAGCTCCAACAAGTCAGTCTCTTTTTCAGACCTGAAAATTTAAACCTTTGCCTTGCAATTGGACTGGACTGACATAATATATAATTTTTACAATAAAGTTCTCTTCAATCATTTTAATTTCCTGACAGATTTCATATATAAACACATATGCAGTATATTTCTTTTTTCTTAAAGATGTCAATTAACAATTGGACTATCTTTGACTGACATAATACATACAAACAGATAGCAAAGAAAAGGAAAATGCTGCCATGATAACACAGGTGTTCTGCAGTTCAATGGTCTGTTACTATTTCATTTTAAAATAAATCAGGCTACACAATCAATCATGCTAAAAAGATGTAGTGTCAATGTTTAGTAGTAGTTGCAGTTCTAGTACAATTGTACTTGTCCATTTTTGAAGCCTCAATTGAACATTAAAGTTGCCCTCATTTACCCATTCTGGAAGCCAGTCTCTTTTTTTTAAACTCAGTGATTAAACTACTGCTGTAAAGTAACTTAACTTAATGACTTCATATTAACAAAATAGATATCACTGTTTACATGACTTTTATTTAAAAAGAAAGGGATGTTACCCCTCTGGCCAATACACTAATTGTAGTTAATATGAATTACGTGCCACATGACTGTTCTACTTTGAATAGTCAATACTAATGAAGTACAATATTTCTGTAATAATGATAAGTGAACTAGACATCTCCTCTAAGTACTATAATCATGTTTTACTTCTTGTTCAAAGGACGAGGTCACGTAGGGTTCATTGCTTCTGAGTAACCATAAATATAATCATTTACATTAAATAGTTCTGGATTTCTGTATATTCATATAAAGAGAGGCAGGTTATGGAGTTTATGTATTAAACTCTAACAACCTTTTGTGTCTAATGAAAAAATCAGTCACTATTTTATGAAGAGCTTCAAAAAATGTCACCTGATGAAAAATTGCCCACTTTAAAAAATCCTGAATATATTATAATTCTCATTTATTAATCTTTTATATATACACAGCATCTTATACATGTTACATAAAGAAGATGTTTTCTAAAATAAAGGATGACTACAAACATGTAACAAGGTATGTAATATGTAGCAGTAGAATAAAAGACTGATTCCTATTACCTCGTAAGAGTCTAAAAAAATAAATCATGTACATAGAACTGGTTAGCAATATTAGATGATAGACAGAAAAGTAAAGTCAGCACAAGCACAGCAAAAAATATTAGTGGCAAGGAGTGGATTAGTTTAAACTCAGATTCAATTAGAGTCTGTTACTTATATTATAGCATAATACAAAGATCCATCCATTTATTAATTTACTTAATCTGATTTTAGGGTCACCACAGACACATTCTATTTCAATAATACAGGAACTAAGGAAAGACCCACCAGGGCTTGAGGGCTCAAGTCTATGACAGGCCACACTCAAAGTGCTCACACCTACACTCAGTGAGGCTGGGTGAATTAAGAGAGGCAAAGTAACCTATCATGCAATTCTTTAGGGCATAGGAGGGAAATCGGAACACCAGGAGAAAAACAGCAAACTCCACAGAGGCAGAACTTCCCTCAAGTAATTATTTTATTTCAAAGCTTCTGTGAAAAATATAAAAAGGAAAAGATGTCTGTCATGTGGCAAAATATTGCTTCAACTATTATAAAAGTTAGTTCATTAAATACCTTTTTGCAGTAAATACCCTTCTTTTATCTTTTAAAAGAAATGCACTAATATCTGATGTGCAGCAACAGTACTGCAGTATTTCAGACACCCGCATCCACACTCACACTCACACATGCTGGCATAATTTGAACTTAATTAACATAACCTACAAATTTTAGGAATAGGACGGAAATTAACATCCAGAGACACTGTTAGGGGACATGTGCAAGCAAACTCCACACAGACTTGAACCCAGATCACCAGAACAACGAAGCTGCAGTGGGAACCACTAAACCATTATGCCGCCTTGTATTTGACCTTTTTCCTGGGAAAAAAAAAATTGCATAGATATGCATGATAAATAGAATAACGAAACTCACTGAAATAGTATGACTTTCTTTTCATAGTAGTTTAAATCAATTGCCAAACTGTTCTTAATATAAATAAACATTGTAAACAGGAAACAAAAACAATGTTAAAGTATTGGGGACTTTGTATACTTCAAATGACAAAGTAATGAAAAACACACAACAAATTGCGGATAACGTCCTTTTGGACAGGAGCTCAGAATTGAACTCAAAATGGCCTAACTTCCAGTCATATGGGTTCCAAGCAGGAAGGGGTGGATCGAAGAGAGCGGATAAAAGACATGATGTCAGTGGAGGAACGGCCATTAATTTTCCATTCTGCAGAAGGAGGAAGGGAGAAGGCATTAGAACACAGTGCCAGTCCCCTGTTTTTGGCGGGTGATTACTATCACCAGAGCCCTTAAGCAGTCTCCCATGCGCATGTATGTGACAATATTTACAAAATTAATTAAAATGAGTTGTTTTGTATTTTTCTTTTCATGGGTTGTGGATTATGTAATAAATGTTCACTGTATTGGGCCCTGAAGTTTTAAATACAACTTATCTTCAAAGCAGTTTTGGCAGTGTTTCTTATTATGCTGATTTGGTATTTACTTTGATAATCACTTGAAATATAGCAAACAAGCTAATGATAAACAGATACTTTAAATATAAGATACATAAAAAGCTGAATTTTACACATTACATTATTTAGTTGGTCTCAGGATGCAGATAAAACTGATATCGAAGGTCGTCAATATTGAGAGTATTTTGGTCAAGCAGAATTTACAGTAAATATCATTATCTTTCTATTGAACATGCACTCATTAAACAGTCGACTATTCTCTCAAAGACCATTAAAAAAATGACCAATCAGGTGTGGAAGTGACAATGCTGTGAAAAAAAAAAAGCTTAGCATGAAATCAATGACTGGAGAATTACAGAATTATTTGAATTTCAAATTACTTTTCTCTGCCTTAAGTGATCAATTCAGCCAAAACTCTGCTAAGTGTTTACACTTCCTCACATCATTTCCAACACTTTATCATTTCTCTTAATTTTTCATTTACGAAAAACAAAAGCATTGAACAAACTCCCACATTATTTTATTAGACGTTGATAAATTGCGCATGTTGCATGTTAACTGATGTGGCCTAGCCCGCTTTACTGAGGGCATATAAAGGTGGGGGCATGTCTAGCAGCCTTTATCAAAAATACATTAGAACCATAAAATTGGTCATTCATGCAAATTAAAAGCCAGAAGTTATTAAAAGTAAATCTATATTAACAGCTAAATTGCATCTCTGTTGATTATTTGACAGCAAGTCAAATACTTTAAGCAGTGATGTGATCTCAAGTGCCATTCCTTCAGAGGACAATGCAACCGATATTGCAAGGTCAGAGCGTGCTAATCAACTTTAGGCAAAGCAAAAGGAAAAAAAAAAAATCACTTCACTTATGAGCCAGAAATGGTGCTGCCTTGTTAATGTCCAGCTTTGACAATTAATTAAAATTGCCAGAGCCATCAGTAAAATTTGAATGCATTTTGATTTTCAAAAGCCTCATTAAACAACCTGAGAGATGGCGATAAAAGATGTAATTACTTGGCAATAGTGAAACAAGTTCAGATACCAGCATTCCCAATAAATTCTTAGGGTGTGCAAGCAGGCAACAAATGGGTGTCATTAGTAATTTGAAAGCATAGAGACTTTAAGAAAAACAGCCTCAACTAAAAGGAAAGGAAACTATTAGTACAGTAAGAAAACTAAAATAAAATTACATATAATAGGTTAGTTATTTTTGTGTGTGTGTGTGAGGCTCTATGACTGGTGGCCTAGTCTCGATAGGCAAAAGAAAAGACAGGTTTTATCAAAACCTGCTGCTACAATAGTGTAAAATTAGCTTGTTACGATATATGAAAAGTAACATTGTTAGTGTTATCTTCAGCTAATTCATCCACCCATTTTTATGAATCTACTGATTCAATTACAGAGGCATTGGAACAGACAGGAACCAGTCCTGGGTAGGGTAAAAGTCTACTACACCACACACAACAACAACAACATTTATTTGTATACAGTAGCACATTTTCATACAAATGATGTAGTTCAAAGTGCTTTACAAGATGAAGAAACACAAAAAAAGATAACATTAAGCAATATTAACATAGAATAAAAGTAAGGTCCGATGGTCAGGGATGACAGAAAAAACAATAAAAAAACTCCAGACAGATGTTGAAAAAAAAAAACTGCAGGGGTTTCCGAGGCTACGACACCACCCAGCCCCCTCTAGGCATTCTACCTAACATTAATGACCACACAATCAGTCCTCATGGTATTCAGGGTTCACATGGAAGAACTTGGTGATGACGGTCATGTGGACTTCTGGCCCACAAGTACATAATAATACACCAAGCGATGCAAGGGCTTTTTAGAGTGACCAGTTACCCTACCAGCCATGTCTTTAAGCCAACGGTAATGTGCAAACTCCAGAAAGATAGTGACTGATCTATCATAGAATTACAGGCACAACCATGCTAACTACCATAACATGACATGATATTTTTAGACTGGTTTCAGCCAACAGTCACAACCAATTCAGCATGCTTTTTTAATCCAACAAAATATTTAAATATACATGCACTGTTCAAAACCGATTGATCCAAGTTTAGTATTGTGGGGGCAGAAACCTATCCTGGAAACATCAAGCATAAGTCTGAAGCCCATTCTGGATGGTTACAGTCATGAACATGGCCAATGAATTGTAAACTGAAAATGCTGCACATCTCCAAAGTAAGTCATGAAATCTTTTTTATGTCTGCTTGGAAGAGACAGAAGAAATGTTTGACATGAAACTATTTTGAAACCATAGTAACGGAGCATAAAAGTGCACATTTTGTTCTTTCACAAAACATGATGTCATGCTGCTATGTGTTAAGAAACAAATTATTCAAAAATATTTAAAGTGACATAATTTGTCTGAAATTCATGAGATAGGGAAAGTTTCTGGGTGACAATGTTGTAATGAAATCTTTGTTATGAAGCATAAATTTAGATAATGATGGCAACAACCTGGTTAACGGAAGAAGTTTACCATCATATTGCTACACAATCAACAACAACATTTAATTTCTATGGCACATTTCATACACAGAATGTAGATCAAAGTGCTTTACAAGATGTCAAAGAAATGTTATAAGAAAAGAGAAACAAATTAAATTGGGAAAGAATAGTAATGAAAAATAGCTTAAATAAATTAGATATATAATTTGTAGAAAATGAGTCTTTATATATAATACTAGCAAAACACCCGCGCTTCGCAGCGGCAAAGTACTGCTTTAAAATTTTTATTAAGAAGAAAATTAAACCTTTTTAAACGGAGGGATAATATGTCAATAATTATTTGTTAAGGATCTCTTTGTATACCACACATTGTCAGTTCGGCCCTCCGGTTGTAATATGACCAAGCTGTGCGCTAAGCTTACTCTTGAGCATGCAACGTACAGTTGGCCATGTGAACAGTAATCTTGTTTCAAATCTCACAGCTTGGATTGCTGCTGTCATAATCGGTTTGAGTTTCATGGTTTGTTTCAATGATGACAGTATTTGTAGGACTTGTGTTGAAGAAACATTCGGCATCTGTCAACCGTTGTAAATATACAGCCGGTTTCATCTATTACTTCACATCCAGCTTTTGAGAGTTTAAACATTCATAATCATCAAAGTGTCCACTACTGAAATCGTCACCTGTGAATCTAAGATGTTTAAGAGGCATTGGCGGTTGTCGAAAGGTGTAAAATATTTGGCCATTTCGGTACACTTGAAAGCGACAACCAAACAATTCAGTGGCAGCCATCAACTCACATGCAGATCCATAGGTGAAGGGCTTAAGCATTTCACTCTTATAGTGCTCCTGTGTAGTATAATTATCTCCTGTACCGTCATCAGTCCACACCTTGAACCTGTCCCAGTCATTCAATACATAAGACACAATGTTCCTCCGGATATCAAGAGTGAGCCTGATATGGCCGTGCAATATGTAACAAAGAGAATGGAAAAGGTAGGTGGTATCTCCGGGCATGGAAACCACTCGGTAAGTGACAGTTCTTTGATCGATGGTGATCACCTCGAAAGACATGTTAATGGGGGTACGGTTGGAATGATAAAGCAAATGTGTACCTGAACAATGTAAAGTAAGTCTAAAATACCTATACAATAACTATAATCGTAATAAATTAACAATAAAACAGCGGAGAAGCCGTGGATTAAATAAAAAGGCTGTAGTTATCAGCAGGGAGACGCGAATCCCGTGGAGAAGCAAGGAAGGGAATGTAGAGACTGGAGCGACGGACGGCCTTATATAGGCAGGCAGCCAACAACGTGGGAGGTGTTGGGATGGGGGACCCAACGCCGCCTCACACGGTGACCGAGCTGCAGGGTATGGACGTATATACAGTGGGTACAGAAAGTATTCAGACCCCCTTCAATTTTTCACTCTTTTTTATATTGCAGCCATTTGCTAAAATCATTTAAATTAATTTTTTCCCTTATTAATGTACACACAGCACCCCATATTGACAGACAAAAAAAATAATTTTTGAAATTGTTGCAGATTTATTAAAAAAGAAAAACTGAAATATCACATGGTCCTAAGTATTCAGACCCTTTGCTCAGTATTTAGTAGAAGCACCCTTTTGAGCTTTTGAGCCATGAGTTTTCTTGGGAAAGATGCAACAAGTTTTTTTTGGGGATCCTCTGCCATTCCTCCTTGCAGATCCTCTCCAGTTTTGTCAGCTTGGATGGTAAACGTTGGTGGACAGCCATTTTTAGGTCTCTCCAGAGATGCTCAATTGGGTTTGTCAGAGCTCTGGCTGGGCCATTCAAGAACACTCACAGAGTTGTTGTGTAGCCACTCCTTCGTTATTTTAGCTGTGTGCTTAGGGTCATTGTCTTGTTGGAAGGTAAACCTTTGGCCCAGTCTGAGGTCCTTAGCACTCTGGAGAAGGTTTTTGTCCAGGATATCCCTGTACTGGGCCGCATTCATCTTTCCCTCGATTGCAAACAGTCGTCCTGTCCCTGCAGCTGAAAAACACCCCCACAGCATGATGCTGCCACCACCATGCTTCACTGTGGGGACTGTATTGGACAAGTGATGAGCAGTGCCTGGTTGTCTCCACACATACCGCTTAGAATTAAGGCCAAAAAGTTCTATCTTGGTCTCATCAGACCAGAGAATCTTATTTCTCACCATCTCAGAGTCCTTCAGGTGTCTTTTAGCAAACTCCAAGATAGAACTTTTTGGCCTTAATTCTAAGCGGTATGTGTGGAGAAAACCAGGCACTGCTCATCACTTGTCCAATATAATTCTTTGTTTTTGATTTTGTTTAAGTATGTAAACTGCCTTTGTTATGTTTCAACTGTTTTTTGGGTGGTCCTCAAGAGGCAGGCCCATCTGCCAATCACTGTCAGCAATTCTCCTCCG
This sequence comes from Polypterus senegalus, assembly GCF_016835505.1. Classification (NCBI taxonomy): domain Eukaryota; kingdom Metazoa; phylum Chordata; class Cladistia; order Polypteriformes; family Polypteridae; genus Polypterus; species Polypterus senegalus. The sequence goes on along the minus strand of NC_053167.1, from coordinate 84,398,882 downwards.
ACCTATAAATCTGGAGGTTCTCTCACAATTATTGGCAGTTCATTTCGAACATTCCTGGGAATGGCGATATTACTTGATTAATTAGATTTTTAGGTTTTCGACCAACTGCTCTGTATTTTGACGATTCTTTGAATATCTGTATTGGGACTTGTTTGGTTTGAAATGCCTTTGGTATTACAGGCAACTTATTTTTGCCATTCTTGTTCCAAGCAGTTCTGGGAAGAATAAATATCTTATATATAAACGTCTATGCGTGGAAGTTGTGTGTGTCTGTCTGTCCAGCACGGAAGTGCGATGCTACAGCATGACGCTCAAAGAGCTGGCAAGGTGGCCCCAAGTTAACGAGTCAGAAGAAGAATGAAGTACGAGACTACAGCATGAAGCTGAAAGAAAGTGACTCCATCGCCAAAGTGAAACCGCCGACGAAAGGCAAACTCACTTAGCTGTTAAATCACAAGTGAGGTGAGCACATTGGCAAAACAAAACCTTCAAGGAGAGAGAAAGTATTAGCTGCAAACAGACAAGGGGGGTAAGCACATCCAAAAAACGAAACGGCTGACTCTGCATTTCAATTTTTTTTCTTGACGATTTCAATAGTTTCAAGGAGCCCAGGCTTTTTATAGCACTGGCTTACACAGCTAGTTTATTTATAAAGATTCTGTGTTTGCCCTAAAACTAGCCAGGGATTGATGTTGATATCCCCCTCTAGTAGGCATGCTTTGGAAACTCCTAATTCAGAATAAATATTCTGTACAATTTCAATTTAAAATTAGTTTCTTGGTTCAGATTCAACTTGAGAGAGGTCACTTCAGCTGACTACAGTGTTTTTAATTGTTTACACACCTGATAGCTGCTTATTTCGGCAAAACAAAGCAATTTAACACAATTGAAATGGTAGTACAGTACGTGTGTACCCAGCATTTATGCGTGACTCAATAAATAGCCACATGTGGTATGAGCAAATATCCATCACTAGTCGCACTCACTCCTGTGACAAAATGTTTTAAAAAAAAACAAAATATGATATGTATCTCTTTGGTGAAGCAAACAAAAAATAATAACACTCCATCTTTCTAATTGGTTAAGTAATCATAACTTGTTAAAATAAGAAAGTGCTATTTCTATTTCATCACAATTAAAATACATAAACACATTTTAAAAAGCAACCTCTTCTGACTTTTATATCGTTAACAGTATTAAATGTATTTGTGATTTTGTTTCAAAATGGGTTAACATAAATGAGACTTCTTAAAATTGTAAATTTCTATTGCAAGAAATGTATAATATTTGACACGTGATATAAATATATAGTAGTACAGTTGAGACTAAAAATTGCTTTTTTTATTTTATTGAATTTATTTAAAGCATGTAATATTTCAAACTTAACAAAACTAAATCTAATTCAACTTGCACCCAAAAGTGCAAATATTTTTTTATGGTTTATCTGAAAACCCAAACCTAAATGGCAAACTCCGTCCATGAAATTGATAAAGCAGCCAATTTGCATCTCCTGAACAGGAGTGAAAATCTTATCCATTTCATAGACTATGCAGAGTCTAAACATGCAGTTTCACTGGAGACTCCAGTTGATTCCCACATCCAAAAAATATGCTCAGTTAATTAGAGAGGTAAAATTAAATTCATTAAATTAAATTAATCTGAGGAGTTTGTTTCAATGCCCAAATCTGTCAGAACACATGTCAGTTCTGCATGACCCTGTGACAGAAACAGCTGGTCCAGAAAAAAAGAAGTAATTTTGTTTTGCTCAGAATGAGTTCAACAGTTTCTTCTGGTGATGTTGCAGTTTAACATATGGTTAAATTGTGGAAAACAGTACCCAGACATCATAATAAAAAGTATTACACTCTAGCAGCAAATGGATTAATCAAACATTGAGCTCTGCTTCCTGCACTCATGCTAGAAGTACTAAAAAAATGGCCCAGAAAAAATTACTCACGCTTTCATTTAATTTTCATTTAAAGGCTTTCCAACTTGCTGATCAATAAAGGCTATTTAGCCTGTAATTATCTTTTTATATATCCACTTTTTAAAATACATTAAGCATAAATTTTATTGACATTGTTGAAGAAGTTATTTTATGGGGGTAAGAACTTGGAGTAGCTTTCCATGGATTTGCTTTATGCTCTAATACTTTACACTTAGTGCTGTTCATAATTAAAAATGCTGAAATAGTACAAAATGGCATGCTTTATAGCTCATCCCGACAGTCAAATCCCAAAAATTCTACCTAGATTATTTACGAGATAATGGAAGCTAATGTGATTTTACTCTCTATATACTTTATCACTCCAAGAGGTGGCTGTAGACTTTCCCAGTTCAATGTTTTTTCAGTCTCTTCCTAGCTGTAAATTTTCAAGTTGTGTACATTTTTTTAATAAAAAAAAAATGTATTAAATCTCATTTATGGTGCTATCTATGATGGAACAAGGATGCCGTCCCTACTTGTACAAGGCTTGGCTCACTAGGAGAAGAACCAGATGTAGATCTAGGATATGCCTGAGGAATCCATTATGGCTTAAAAGCACCAGGGAATTCTCTTGGAGGATCAGGAATTTGTTGGTGGGGATGTGGAGGCTGTATCTGTCCAGCTCGGCCTATTGCACAAGCATGTATGAGCAGAAAGTGAAGTATGAAGAATGGTTGAACCAAAATGTAATATGCCTCTTACTAGTGCGATATACACATGGCAGGTGGAATGAATCGCAATCAAATCTTTAATACTGCAAGAACTAAGGCATGAAATTGATTATTCAAGTGCAGGAATCCCAGTATCCTGGTGAACACCTGTCGCTCAGTTTGTTTGCCATTCTCAGAAGTGCATGGAGGTGAATGCTGATCATCCTCAGCTGTGCCTCTATTACTTTATACATGTTACAGGCTAAATATTAATCTTTTCTGAAATGTGTAATGTGTATTTTCATGAATAAATTATGCATTTATTTTTGGGAGAGTCTAAACAGTATAAATGCACTGAGAATCAGCCACTTAAAAAGCAATTTGTATGAAGTTCATTTTAAAAAATATTTTGGGGAGATTTGTTTGAATTCTATATTACATTTGACATAAATATGTTTAAAGTCAAAGTGATGCCAAATTACCTATTAACTCAAAAGTCAGAAAGTGATTCACATGTAAAACTAGGACATTTGGTTGCCTTAATATTATGGCAGTCTAAGGGAACTCATTATGTATGGCCTGCCACAAATGGGAGGAGTGGGAGAGATACATCAAAAATGTGTTAAAATAGATCCATTCCATTTACTTTACAAAATAAAACTCACAAATCAAGGTAAACACACACATTAAAAGACAGTTAAGAGGATTTTGGTTTCAAAGAAAACAGTGAAATTTAAAGTACCTTGTTACAAGAGACTTAAAACAAAACAGAATTAATGGCAACAAAAAGCAGTAATTTCAAATTAAAGCCTTCCAGATACTAAGTAATTGCACTAAATAAACTTTCCCAATAAACAAATACAAATTACAGTACACACCTCTAATTTGAAGCTCTGAATAACACTTTAAAACCTACAAGGTGTGATAGTTTAATTCCGGGAATGAACCTGTAGAACGGGTGTGTGTGTGTGTCTGCGTACTAGCAGCTTTAGCCACAATCCTCAGCTATGCACTTACTTACAGAATGTTACTATTGTTGCTGGAGGTCCTTTGTCATGTTATGCTGGATGCCAGAAAAGTCCAAAAATCATTGACTTTCAATGGCAGTTTTTATTTTTGGGAAGAACAATACAATCACAAGAAACTTTTCATTTCTTAGCCAGGAAGCTGCGAACAATGAGTGCATCATGGTTTCATGAACGATTCACTACTCAGGCCACAGGTCCTATCTTTTCCTTTAATCAGATTCCTGTAACCATTTCAGTTCAGCTCTTCTAAATAGCATTGTTGGTTGACTGTTTGTCTCAGTTCAATGAAATTAGGATGGGTTGTTCTCTTGTGATCAAAACACATTTGATTTATACCCAGATGGACGACGCTACCCATCCACTATACACCAGAGTTATGGATGTTAAATACAGGTTTGTTAGACAATGACTAGCAACAGGAAACCAAACCTGGTAATGTCTCAACACCAGGTGCTAGGACAAGAGATCTGGAACTACAGTTGGGTGAACATTAAGGACCTAAAGGTCTATATCTCTCACCTCTTAGCCAAGGAAAGAGACAGATAACCTAGACACCTCTGCATCACTGTGTTACTCAATTGTAATACCACTAAATGAGTTCAACATTAGAATTTACAGAGAGAGCACAGAAGCCATTAAGATGGCAAACAGAAGGTTAGGTTATATAGAATGATGTGTAGAATACAAGTCGAAGTAAGTTATGCTTAAGCTTTATAATGCATTGTTGAGACCTCATCTGGAGTATTGTATGCAGTTTTGCTCTCCGGGATAACAGTGCTAGAAAATGTTCAGAGAAGTAGTCTGATTCCAGGACTCAGAGGTATAGTATAAACTATGAAGATAGATTCAAGGAATTTAACTTTTTTAGTTAAAGCAAATTTAGATTAATAGTTGACATGACTGACGTTTTTAAAATTATGAAAGGAATTAGTATTATAAACACAAAGAGAACAATTACCAAGTATTCTGGTTGACAATATGACTTTACAGACCTTCAAAATTTTACTCTTATTTATTCATGTTAATGTTGCAGTAATTAGAAGGATAGGAAAGGATTTGTGAGCTTCACTGGGCTGAATGGCCTGTTCTCTTCAACATTTTTTTGATGTTTAAAGATCTAATTTCATCTCAGACAGCCCTATTTTTACCCATTCATTCATACATTTCCATAATCTGCTTAATCCAGTTTAGGGATGTGGAGCACCATACCCTATTTTGAAAGCATTAGGCACACAGCAGAGACTGGCACTGGGCAGGATGTCATTGAGAAACTCTTCATATGTAAGATATTACTAAGACTATTTCTCTGCCAGAGTTAGTGGATCACAATATACAAATATAAGATAAACAGCAAAATTTTAGGGGGTATTATCATTATAGACAGTGAAGCCTTGTGTGAGCCATGGTGTTTTTCTCAAAGTTTTGTCTAGTTTTTATTGACTAAAATGTAAGTGCTGCTCCATAGTCTTCAGTGCTGATCACCCAGCTTCTGCTTATAGTTGTGAGAAAGCCTGAAATGCTTTGATCTAAAATGTAGACCCTCAATCAATTTTGGTTTCTAGCCCAGTGTGCTTCTTAATGACATTACGGAGAGAAAATGTACCACTACAGTATCTGAAATTTCTATAAAAAAAAGGTTTTCTTTGATTTACTGAGAGTTACACCCCAGCATTGACGGAAATATCTATTTGGATCACACATTTTTCACCCAGAACCTATTATGCCTCAGTAAAACAAGACAGAATATTAGATGGAAAGGACAAGAGGATGAAATGTTGTCAGAGAAACAAGCCAAAAGTCAATACTGAAAAGTCAATTCTATCTTTTTAACAAAGCCCTACCAGAAACCATAACTGTAGTCAACAAATCGTAGCAAAAAGTAATTTAACAGTAAGAGTAAAGTGAGAAGCAAAATAAACACTAGTGAAATGCTTTGTTTAAATCTGTAAAACTCAGATAAAAGAGATGTGCACAGCTCTACCTTTATGTGGAAAGTTGTTAATGATTTTTAACTCTTTAAAAAACATTATGAATCTATAAACAAATGTTAGATTTATGTTACACAATATACAAAACCACAAACATGGCCAAAACAACTATGAAAGTTCATAGGAATGTCAAAAATTTTTTAAATGAAACCAGTTTATAACACGCCCTAGGTTGTTGGCACTATCTAAGTTCCATAGCATTTTATGTAGACGTTATTTGTTTGTTGTTCTGAGGAGTCATGCAAGCAAGAATTCTATTGTGCTACGTACAGTACACATGGCAATAAACGTGACTTAATCCGTTCATGAGTGCAGTAACACCTCTGTCTGTCTTTGTCGATCTGTCCTTGGACACTGTAAGCTTTAATGGCTTTTTTAAACCATCTTAATTTTATATTTGTTTTAGAATAATTTCATTCTAGAATTATAATTTTTGCATCTTATTATTGTTCTCAGTGATGCCATTTTGTAGTCAGTTGGTGCTGCTATTTTGTTAACTTTTCAGCTGGGTGCCACCATTTTGTTTACAGTTTTCACAATCATTTGCCAATCTTGTGACTTGTGTTATACTGTATGGTATCTAATGTCACAATGCCACCATTGTAAAAGACTGGGGCACATTGTTCTTAATATTCAAGTATTTGAATTCTTCATAATTTAACACTTGCAATATCTTCTGTTTCTTTTGTAGTTTGAGCTCCTTTTTGAACAGTGACCATTTTAACTCTGGTTTCTGACCCTCTGAGTTTTGTCTTGTGTTTTGGTTGTTTTGGTACTTTGACTTTCCAGTAAAGAGCACTTGCCTGTTTTTATACCAGTCCTTTGACTCACGCTATTTTTTTTTTTCTAGTCCTTTTTTCAGCTATGCTTTTTAGTAAAACACACTTATATTTCAACTTGGCCCTCAGTACTGACAAACAAGACTGAAACTCTTGCATTTGATCATAAGTTCTCTTTCTGGCCCTTGCTTGACACTAATATTAAAGCTAATTTTGGAAAAGCGCTGAATATAATAAGTTGTATTTATTATTGTATTGCATATATATTTTGGAAATTACATTATATGTATGTTGTGTGTGCTTCCTTTAATGAGGGTAAGTACAAATAAAGAATTAAACTAAATTGAATATTTTTTCCCCCCTAACAACTAAATTACAGGTAAAATGCATTGATAAATTTATACCTAACTCTCTATAAATTGTGTAGCAATTAGCCAGCAACAATTTTCTAAAGTTGTGGCCTAGGGAGTTCCAAAGCACGCAAGTCCCAAGAGTTCCAAAACCACTTCCAATAATGCCCACTAAAGGGTGAAAACACAGTGAAAAATCCCCAGCTAGACACAAGAAGAGGCTAGAAGAATCTTTATAAAAAGATTTATTTTTTACAAAAATACTCTGAACAAAACTGTGAAGTTCCAAAGAGGACAAAGGGCATACAATGCTTATAAAGGGAATTCCAAAAAACAAACAAAACCCCAGTACACAATACAGTGGTGAATGGTTCAAAATTCCAGAAAATAACAAGAAAGCACAATAACTCACCCACTCCAGAGAACATTCACAAAGACCTGCCAGGAACTGAGGGAGGCCCTCTGCATTTATAAGGTGGAGGGAGTTCCCGGCAATGACTGGCAGGTGGTCCTGCCTATCGCAGGAACCACCCATAAAACACATGGAACGTAACCAAGGCAAAGTATGCAATGCAGATAATAAACAAAAGAAACACTTTAACACAAATAAATGATTAAGAAATTAAGAAAAAGGACATAAAACAAGGATTTGAACACAGGTTAAGGGAGGAGACCTGGCTGAAATATTAAACTCACGGGACAGAGATTAAAAGTGTCCCAGAATTTAACATGAGGAGGACATGGACACACTGGAGGGATTCTTTACAAGAGAGCAGGCCATACCCCAAGAGGAGTGCTGATAACTATATAATTTATCTATGAATGTGTATAATGTAAAAGCTGAGCTACAACATAATTGATTGTACTTTTAAGCTTTCATCTGATCTACTTGAAATTGCACAGGCTCATATACATGCTTCATTGCTTGCACATGTACGTTTCGCAATCACAAGTAGCTTGATGAAATGCTGATATTATTTGAATGCTACAATCAGAGTTGACTGGGTATAGCCATAGAAAGCACTGGAGTACTGATGTGCTTCCATCAACAATTTCTCCTTTTCCTGCATGCAATTTACAGTTATTATATATATATATATATATATATATATATATATATATATATATATATATATATATATATATATATATATATATATATATATATATATATATATATATATATATATATATATATATATATATATAGACCGTGAAATTGCAATTAAGACCTGTTGTATGAGAATCATAAATTAAACAGAATGTTTTTTCAGTAGGTAAAATATACAGTACACAGTACATGGCAACATCTCTCCCTTAAGATTATCACTGGAATTTGTAAGCTGCCAAAAAAAAAACCCACTAACATCAGTAAAATGAAAGTGTTATCAGTTTTGTAAAGCAGCTTCTGTGTTCATATGTTTAAGCAAGGGAACAGTCTGCCTATATAGTAAAGAAAGTTTTAGTCATTTTTATTACTTTGTTAGTGTTTCTTATAAAGTAATTTTCAAAGAAAACAAAGAAATATTCTTATACATGAGAATTTTGACAGATTAAAAAAAAACACAAACATTAATTCGGCACATTGAAGCTGAATGGTTCAAAATATTTTGTTTTCTACAGATTATGCAGTTCAAAAATTAAGGTCTAGGGTACAAATGATGGGGTGGCACAAAGGTTAGCACTGCTGTCTAACAGCTCCCAAGTCCTGAGACTGAGAATCTGTCAGATCGATGTCTGGGTAGGGTTTCCATGTTTCTCCCCTCGTTTTAAATTCTGTGTACTCTATTTTTCCACCAACATTCCAAAGATATGAATGTTAGGTTATTTGGTTAATGTTCACTTTAACCCATTCAGGATTGATTCTAGCCTGTGCCCAGGTCTGCTGGGATAGATTCTAGTGCTGAAATGGATCTATAAAGAATGCATGGATGGAAAGAAATTAGTCTTGTATTCCTAGGCATGTAGATTACATGCAGCACTAAGGTTACTAACTAACTGTTTCAATAAAGTAGAATTGCTAAAGTAAGCTTTGACAGCAGCATATTATTTTCTAATCAGGCTTTCATAAAATATTTTCAAAGAATTTATGTCATTTATAAAATCAACATCACTGAATCAATATAAATACACATAATAAACTTGTTAAAAAGCAAAACACATTTATCAGCCCTCTCTGAAATACATGAGAAGGTGCTTTACATGAAAATAGACATTCCTGTATTGGGCTTTGAATCTATTTCTTGTCACTTTTAATTGTGTTATTAGATTAAAATATAAGGGATTCAAATCTCATCAATAATCCATGACAAAAGAGCCCAGGGCTGATCTTAGCTAAGCAAGGCATACTGATTACCTCAGTGGGATGAGGATCCTTGAAAAAATTGCCAGTTGAGCTGCTCTGATATATTCCTGCTTTTTTACACTCTAGGTCAGAGGAGCATTTCTGGTGTATTTTCTTCTCCCAGTTAGTTTTTGAACTGTATAACGGACTGTACAGTCTGTTAGAAATATTAAACAGACACTGCTTGAATTATCATACCAACATATAGATAGGGAGACTAACAATAGACAAAAATTAGAATACTGCATCAATGGTCAATGTGCAAAGGCACAGTTTAATTGCCTAGAAGGGCTATGAGCAAGCTGCATTTGTTTTTAAAGGGTGAAATGAACCTGCTTAAAATGTTGTGCAAGCTGTTCAATAATACTTTAATATAGCAGTGTCAATGCACCTACATATACGTCCAGGCTACAGAAATTCTTACTAAATAAGCTCAACCAGTTTGGCCACTTGTCTGTTCATTCTGACACAGTTCACGTCTACATCAAGGAAGAGTCATGGAAGGGCTACACGTGAACACTATTATGGCTCTAAATGCAGGGGTGCTCTTCTCTGAGCAGGGCATATTTAAGAAAAAGGGAACACAACTATGTTATATTTGGAGCTCAGTTACAGCACCACATCACTAACGAAAGTAAAGCCCATAGCCATGCAGGATTTTCTCTGAGTAGTACAGTTTTACTCCCTCATCCTAAACAAACACTAGTAAGATTAATTGTTGATGGGCCTGTAGTAGCCGAAGTAGTGATAGTAGAATTGTCATGTAAACAGCCTGTATAAGTGACTGAGTATGTGCATGATTTTACCCTCTGATGGACTAGTTCCCTATACAGAGTTGATTTCTTCCTGTTACCTGATACTTTATAAATGTATAAAATTTTGGCTGGATTAGAGTGTAAAAATAAGAAAAATGCATATGATTAAAAAAATCTGATTTATAAAACCTGATGTATGCAGAATTGTATGCAATTTACCTTTATACATTCCAACCACCTTGTAAATGTACGCATGTGAATGCACCTCAAAATCTGCCACCCTAAAAGAACCAAACACAGACCATATTAATCAACCTTGAGGTGAGGTGAGACAACGGAGACAAAAGAAGAAAAGCAAATACTTTGAAAAGTGGAAAACAGAAGTTCAATATCTGAAGTAGATCACGCAAATGGCCTTTATGTGGTAGCCTAAGTGTAGGTGTAGGCAACAAGCACAAATATGTTCAGTGGTAACATTTTACTGCTGCCATGAATGCAATGACATCAACCTGTCACACTATGCCAGGAATAAAAAATGGTCAAAGTAGAATTGAAGAAGCAGATGTTTCCTCATAAGCAGATTGTAAGTGCAGTGGGAGAGAGAAAAGACACACCTATGTGCTATGCTTTTGCCTTATTATGTGGCATTATGCCAGATCAGTCCAGAGATACAGATGGGGCAAGTGAAACAGCTGCTGAGGAATCATATAATACACTTTACATTTATAAGTGTAATTTTCACGCTAATGCAACTGTGATATATGGCCGGCCGTTCATCCTGGCCAATACCCCAATGCCGCCAGGTGGAGCCCTCCCTGTAGCATGGAGGTGCCCCGAATGCCAGCAGGGCATCATGGACATTGGAGCATTTATTCACAGCCCTGCTGGATACTATAGGGGCCATTAGAGGGCGCTGCAGGGAGGAACAACAAGTATTTTCATTGCACCCCGGAAGTACGTCCGAGTCACATGGACAAGAGGAATGACGTGCTGCCAGGTTGACAAAGAAGGACTTTTTATCTGACCCAGAAGTGTTCCTAGTCACGTGGACAGAGCGAGCGAAACACTTCTGGGTCAAGGACTATGAAGGATTATCGGAAATCCTCAGACGACGAGCTGAGCATAACGTGTCTGGGAGAGTGCTGGAATTGTTTATTGTGTATTTTGTAGTGATTAATGGGTATTGTGGAGAGGAGGGTGTTTTGTGCACTGTTGTTAATTAATAAAGTCAATTATTGGACTTTTATCTGATGTCTGGCATATTGTCCAAGGGTTCAATCTGTCACACAATATACACAGTTGTCAGTAAGAGGGTAGAGAGTGAAGTCATCTGGCTGCATATTAGTGAGGTCAGGGTTTAAAAGAATGTAATGCTGTGTCACAGAACATGAAATCACAATGGCGCACACCTTAGTTGGCTAGTAGAACAGCCTGTCAGTTGACACATCCAGATTCCTACACCTGCATTTGAGCAGTCCTATGTGCACTCCACAACTAAGGGAAAAAGAGTATGCACAGTATTATAGCTTCTCTCCTGTGCTCTCTGGATGTTGGGAAAAGGTGTAAGGAACCAGCATCTAAAAGCACAGCCACTGTCACCTGGCACATGAAATGATGTGATTGCTTTAAAAATGTATAGTACAGGCATTATGAAACACTGAGGATTCACCCACTTATCTTTCTAGAGATCTAGATACTTAAAATAAATGAATCATGGGTTGACCGAGGCCATCAAGCCATGATGTTTGTCAGTCTCATCCTTGCATCATATACTACATAAAAAATCAAGGGAACACTTAAATCACACATTGGATCTTGATGAACGAAATAGTCTTGGGGAAAATGTTTATTTATGTTTAAATCATTGAGAGGAAAAGGATGTAACCACAGACAATGGAGACCAAAATCACCCACTCACTGAGGGCTTGATTCAATTTCACACCATGGCACTACTTGGTGGCGTCAGATGCACCGATGCACAATGTCCTAGAGGTTCTCAAATGGATTCAGGTTTGAGGAACATGTGGGCTAGTCAATGACATCAATGCCTTCATCATTCAGAAACTGCCTATACAGTGGCCAAACAAAAACCAGGCATTGACCTGCACCAGGAGAAACCCAACCCCCCTGCATCATCATAAGATCCGACAATGGCTCTGAGGATTTCATCCCAGTACCTAAAAGCATTCAGGGTACCATTGCCTAGCATCACTGACCACCAAACCGGGCATGCTGGATAATGTTGTAGGCTGCATAACGTTCACCCTGGTGTCTCCAGACACTTTCACGAATGTCACATGTACTCACTGTGAACCTGCTCTCACCTGTGAAGAGAATAGGGTGCAAATGGCAGAGCTGCCAATTGTGGTATTCTCTGGAGAATGCCAATCAAGCTTCACTATGATGGGCTGTTAGCACAGGTACAAATAGAGGACGTTGGGCCCTCATGCCACCCTCATGGAGTCTGTTTCTTACAGTTTGATCAGAAACATGCACACCAGTAGTCATCTGGAGGTCATTTTGCAGGGCTCTGGCAGTGCTCCTCCTGTCCCTTCTCTTACAAAGGAGCAGATACTGGTCCTGCTACTGGGTCGATGGCCTTCTATGGCCCCGTCCATCTCTCCCAGTATCTCCTCCATGCTCTCGAGTCTGTGCTGGGAGGCACGGTAAACCTTCTTGTGACAGCACATATAGGTGAGCCATCCTGGAGGAGCTGAACTGCCTGTGCAACCTGAATCAGCTGCAGATACCGCCTCATGCTTCCAATAGTGACAAGGACACTAGCAAAATGCAAAACTAGAGAATAATCAGTCAGGAAGGTTAAGGAGAGAGCAATTGTCTGTGGCCACCACTGGCAATACCATTCCCTTTTTTGGGTTGTTGTCTTGCTGTTGCCTCTCCAGTGCACCTGTTGGGTGCAGTTGATTCACAATTGTGTATGTTTCCTAACTAGACAGATCAATATCCCTGAAGCTTATTTGACTTGGAGTTAGACTGTCATGATTAAGTCTTCCCTTGATTTTTTGAGCAGCGTAGATGATTTATACTTTATATTAATAGAACGTTGCTACTTACAGTTAACAATTTTCGCAATTTACTGCTGTTACTACAACATGAGTGGAAGCAATCACCCCATTTACGTTAGGAAAATTACATGTTACTGTAAATTGCCTTTTAATATTGGCCCGTACACCCATACCAAACTGAATGTTGCTCCTCATCAACTGGTTTATGGCTTACAACACAGCAGGAATGAGAGAGAAGCTTGGCTGAGATATTCTTGATCTGTCAGCGAGTTTTCTCTGGTAGGTGGCTGTCGATATGAACAGGTCTGACTTTTCAAGAAGGGTTCAACTCTGCATGTAGTTCTACTTGGGAGCCTAAAAACGGCTCATAGACCAGTTATTATGGGCAAAAGAAAATCCTACTGAGCCATAAAAGCTCTTTCCCTTTGTATAAGATGATTTGTAAATTCTTGAGGAAGCACCAAACAAGCCATATTGTGTCAAACCATTAGGCTATGAAGAGACTGTAGGACATGATGGTTATAGATTTCTGTATGCAGGGAATGAATTAAAACTGTGTTTGAATTTCACACAATTGACAAAAAGTGACTGCAGTGGTTTCTAATCCTGAGAAGTGATAACAGGTACCCTGTATAAACTGAAGAAAACCAAAATAAGTTCCTCAGCACAAATAAGCAGTATTAGTCCTCTTAAAAAGAAGCAAAATAGAGTCTGTACATCATATTCTTCACTTTTGAAGTTTTAATGTTTGTCATGTCAACACACATTACCATAATGGCTTGGTGATAAGAATTACCATGTACGAGAGTCATCATTTAGCTGGTTTGGCTGGATTTTCCTACTTGATCAACGTTGTCGTTATTGCCCAGTTTTGTCAAAATGCTGCGTACAGATGAGTCAGAGTTGCGTATATATACACAAGTTCTGCTGTCAAGTTCTCTTTAATAAATCCTGACATTTTGGTCCTCATTTTGTGCGTATACAAGTTTTATAATTCTGACTTCAAGTCCTCAGAAAAAAAAAAATCATTGAAATAAGGGTGTTGGAACTAATGAGTTCAATATGCTGGCTACATTTCATTTTTCAGGTGAATATTAAATAGTGGTAATCAAAGGGGTGTATTACAAAATCCTGTATTGTCTCATTCAAATGTTTCTATGATAATCAGTATATAAGGAAAAAAACTGGAAAATATAAAATAATTCATGCTATGTATTATGAAACCCACAGACCATTAGATAGAACACAATGTATCATATTAGGCACCAGTACAGTGTAGGCAAAAAATTTAATTTAAATTGCTCAATTAGTAATCCATGCAAACCCTTAATGCATTGCAGAAAAAGTCCAAAAAGCATACTGGTCCTTAAAAGAGACAAGGTCAACAGTCATTTTACTACTTTAGGAGAAGAGAAAAATAAAATTAATGATGATAGTATTTGAACTTGGCCTAGCAGTATGCTCTCTGGCATTGTCCCATTTATGGAGGCAATAATGAGAGTGTGAGGAAGGCCCTAACCTCTCTCTCTCTCTCTCATTCCTTTATAAAATTAAAAGCCTCCTTTTTGAAGTCAGAAAAGGAAATTTGATCTTTATTCGGTTTGCATGTCCCCCCAACGGCTACATCTCCTTTTCACCTTGCAAAAAAAAATGATATTTTTGAATAAGTGAATCCTGAAATGACCTTACATACAAATACCTGAGTCACTCTTCACCACTCCCATGCATTTATGTATTTTTCTTTTCACTGTGAAAGAATGTTGTAACAGTACACTTGACAAAAAAAATTATACAAATTAAAAATGAACTGAATGCTTAATGGATAAAGAGGTTGAAAGAACAAACTGTATGTCTACTAAGTTATGTGCAGCAACCTCTTTTTTGATGCACAAAATCTGCTGATTTAATATGATTTAGCTTTACCAAGTTATGGAATGTTATTTGACACTTTTAGTCAGCACCTACAGACCAGTTGTTAATTATTTCTGATATGATACTTACCCACCTTGTACATAACTAATTTGGAAAAATGTTTCAAAAATAGTTAAACACATACAGTACATCAGTTAGCATTTTCTGTTCTTGTACAAATTTCCATGTCAGCAGTTTACAAGTAAATGTCCCAAAACTAATCCTTAATCATTATTTGCAGATTATTATTTAAGAAAAAAGAATGCACTAGTGAATAAAAAAATGTTTTTCCATCGTTATATAACAATAAGCAGCATTTCCCTCTTCATAGCATTCATCTAAAATTAAAAAAAAAAAAAGAACAACACAATTATTTTTTTTTCCTATTGATGCTGTTTTCAGGAACTGCCCCCTACAGAGTCACACAAATCTGGTTTTAATGGTTTTAAATTTAGATTTTGAACGTTGCACAGTATGCATCAAGCTAGAGTACGCAAGCTGCATTTTTTAACACTCGGCAGACTGCTAATGGTATGTACATACAGCCTCTACTAAGGAGCCCTTAAGTACGAAAACTGCTAATAAGATGTTTGCACGTCACCTTAAATTAAAAACTAGCTAAAAAGCATCTTGGTGGTTATATCTGAACATCATATAGCTGCACCCAAAGCACTATATAAATGGGATGTTTAAAAGAAATGTTCATATTGACCTCACATTATCACAGTTTCCTTCCTGGAGTATTGGAAGGTAACAGCATTTGATCTTATTTTTGAATCACACAGACGCCAAGCAATGACAGGACATTTCACATGACTTACTAATTCCCAACATTTTATTTCATATTTAAAGACCCTGAAAGTCTTGTTATACCTCCAACAGACTGCAATGAAGACAAGGACAGCAAACACAGTAACTAATGGAAAAAGCAGTACTGCTTTTTTAATTTAGCAAAATACAGAGAAATATCTTTGATCATTAGAAATATCTGGAATTGAACTGCACTAAAAATATTGGCTGCACTCCCAGATTGTGCTGTCATAGTAACTGGATGAGATTTCAGCAATAACAATTTTTATAAATAAAAACAAAATGTACAACTAATGAAAATGATTTTAGTGTATATCGTTCAAAGGTAAAACTCACAATCATTCAGAAAGAAATACAGCATGTATAGGGCTAACTTCTTGTTTGCAAGCTTGTGCTTTGACTTTTTGTCTGTGTTTTCACCTGCTCCATTGGTTTCAGAAAATTGCAGTTTTGTACATTGACCTTTTTATGACCGTGGCGTTTAAGTCCTGCACTCACCTAAATCAGATATTCCACTTATGTGGAAGCTCTGCATTTTGTCATGGAATTTATATTGGAAAAATATGAAGCTTGTTTTAGGCATTGCTTTATAAATAAATAGCTTATGAGATAGTTGTTCAGTCACTTCCTCACTTTGTATATTGGAAATGTTTCTATTTTGTATAAGAGTAGAATTACATGTTCTTTCCTTTACTTTTTTATTAATATGGGTCATAAAACATTCATTCTCCAGATGTTTTTTTCAACTTGTTGCATTTTCTGAGGGTCCTACTGGCCATCCAATCCATCAAAAGTATGGGAAACTCTGACATTCGCCTTCTCTTTAGAAGCAGCTTTTGTTATTTTGTAACTTAACATTTTGTCTTAACTTCTTTCTCACTATGTCACAACTCTATATCCTACAATTAACAAAACAGCAGAGTAATGGGTAACCGAACACATCTGTCAAAAAACCAACAAAAAAAACAATCCATTTGAGGTGTGCAGCTTCCTATATTGAGCCCTCCAGCTTCTCATTATGTTTTGTGGTCAGAACAATGGAAGATGTTATTACAAATAAATTAATTTAAACATCTGAGGCTGGATAATAACAGGGAAGCAAATATAAAAGTTGTCCAATTATTAACATCCAATCAAGTCTATCTGGCCAACACATTTTGGAATTTGCTCTCCTTCTTCAGGGCCAGAGAGGCAAACATCATTTATAGACAATTAATAATGTACCCACAATGTTGACAATGCTGTATGCAGATTTAAATTACAGTAAATACTGTACTCACAGAATTGAGACAATATTTCAACACAGTGGTTTACTTTAATGAGATGGATAGTGGCATATTCATTAATACACATCCTAACATAATGTTTTGCTTTGTACCGGTTACGTGTGCATTATTGGTCTAATGAACTGACTGAAAAACATGTTAACATGTTCATGGTAATATGCCACAATCTTTATTTCTGTGTGAAAGCTTTGTCTTTACTTTCATTTTTTGTTTGCCATGTAATTAAACACCAAAATAAGTGAAGGAACTGAGCACCAAAACACCTCTATTGCCATACTTTTTATGTGAAATTAACCAAAAACAATCAACTTGCTAACCTGCTTTCTAATTTCTTTCTTTTCCTTCCGTTTATTTTGTTATATATGTTATATATAATTTTATGATTGCAGTATGAAACAGAAAAGTTAAACATGTGTAATTAATCGTGATTAATCTCAAATTTATTTTTTTTATGTTGAAATTTTACAACAAAGATTTTTAAGCGCAATCAGACCATATTAAGAAGAATGGACACAATATAATGGCATATAAATGTACTTCACATATTCAGGTAACTGGAACAAGAGGAAATAAAGACAAAACTTCAACTGTGAGGAGGCTTTATTCACTCATACTCTAGGGCAGTGGTGGCGAACCTATGGCACGCGTGCCAAAGGGGGCACTCAGAGCCCTCTCAGTGGGCACGCGCGCCGTCGCCCGAGCACAGAGTTCGTTACTATAAAGCCAGAGGAATGCGGGGCCAGGCTGCTCCCTTCACCGCTCCCCCTCTTCACGCGCGCCGGAGGACTTTTCTCACATCACCCGCCCCTCTGCCCAGCAGCCCAATGGGAGCGCTTCCTCCCTCTCCTGTCTGGGGTAAGGCGGGCGGCACACATGCTGCTTCAGGGTGCGGCACGGACTGCAGCCTTTTGAGTCTGTGATTCCCGTGGTGGGGTTGGAGGGGATGTGGTATAGCGGGTCCACAGCTCAAAATTGAAAAGGCCAGTTTTAACAGATAATTGCCGCACTCGCGGCTTAAAGGGGGTTATGGTAGAGTGGCTGGAGCGGTTTCCGGGAGCTTTGTGATGCAGGCAGTCCTCGCTCACGCGCACAGGTGAGGAGTCGTCTGCGTCTGTAATTATTGCCGGGAGTTGCTAATCGCCACACCTGATCCACAACCCCGTAATATATAATGGAAGCTTTGGGGGTGGAGCTTAATAGGGAAGACCTGCGTGAAACACTTGAGAGGATCGAAGGGATGACAAAGGACAGCACAGTTAGTTATGAAAATGAAATCCTTAAAGTGTGGAATTCTCTGCCAAATAATCTTAAGTCAATGAAGGCACTTGAGATTGCTTTCCTTACTTTGTTTGAAACATCTTATGCTTGTGCGCAGCTGTTTTCAGCTTTGAATTAAATCAAATCTGACACCAGAAACAGACTAACAGATGACCTGAGTGCTGCATGTGTTGCTCTCAGACTTACAAAGTATGAGCCAAGGTTAGACAAATTATCAGCATGCATGCATACCGAATGCAAACTTTTACCTTTCAACAAAAAGTTGTTTGTATCATTGAAAGCTCTGTTATTATGTTTTTCTTTTAAGACAAAAGATGTTAATGTACGAGTGGCTTTTCTAAACTAAAAGCTCAGTAGATAGACAGACAGAGCATCAGTATTTGCAGTTCAGTCCAATTTACCATCCAGCTGCACTCCCAGGTATTTATAGGTCTGTACCCTCTGCACACACTCACTTCTGATGATCTCGGGGTCCATGAGGGGCCTGGGCCTCCTAAAATCCACCACCAGCTCCTTGGTTATGCTGGTGTTCAGTTTTAGGTGGTATTCAGGTTAAATTGCCATGTTGGCACTTTGCGATAAATAAGTGGGTTTTGGATTGCAGTTTGGGCACTTGGTTTCTAAATGGTTCGCCATCACTGCTCTAGGGCTATGCAATGCTGAACATAGAAAACAAATAATTGGGGTTATAAAATAGATGACATATTTAAGACATGTAGTCTTATACTGCAGTCTCCATGTATTTCTCAATAATGCTTAATAAATCTCACTCAAAAGCCATACAAAAACTCCAGAAACAGGATTTTATAAACAGAATACAATTCAAAATTGTTAATGTAGTTAGCCAAGTTAATTTCTCAGCAGTAACAGCAGGTTGGCCTTTTGGATTATTATGAATCTATACTAATAAAAGGCAAAGCCGTCACTCACTCACTCACTCACTCACTCACTCATCACTAATTCTCCAACTTCCCGTGTGGGTGGAAGGCTGAAATTTGGCAGGTTCATTCCTTACAGCTTCCTTACAAAAGTTGGGCAGGTTTCATTTCGAAATTCTACGCGTAATGGTCATAACTGGAAGCTGTTTTTCTCCATTTACTGTAATGGAGATGAGCTTGAACGCCGGGGGGGAGTTTCGTGTGACATCATCACGCCTCCCACGTAATCACGCAGTACATAGAAAACCAGGAAGACCTCCAAAAAGCGCTGAAGAAAACATGCATTATATAATTGAGAAGGCAGCGAAACAATAAGAAGCGAGCGAGTGACATATACAACCATATTCATGAGTTCTGCTACGTCGGAAACAAAGCACATGTAAACCTACACTTTAAATTAAGTTCATAGACAGGCTGCCGCTGGCGTTTGTAATTTAGTGCCTGCCCATAAAAGGCCGTCCGTCAGCGGCAATCCAATAGCAAACTCCACTAAATATTCACGGGTGAAGGACTGTGCTTATGCAGAGGAAGATGAGATGGTCAGGGTGGTGTTTGGCACAAACTCAGCGAAACTGCGAGAGAAAGTTTTAAGTGCCAGGACTAAGGTAACATTAAATACAGCCATGGACATAGCACGAGATGGCACCAGCACAGCTGGGAACCTTCGATGCATGTACACGAGCGGCTCACGTGAACTGACGCAGTGCACAGATAAAAGACAACAGTTCCAAAGGCGCTGAACAAAACCGAATTACACAATTGAAAAGGCAGCAAAAATATGAAGCGCCTGATACATACAAGCATATTCATAAATCCAGCTACTGCGGAAACAAAGCACACGGTGGAAAAAGTCAATGTCCCGCTAAAGGAAGACAGTGTAAAAAACCCGTGCATGCAGTGTGTCAGGTCTCAGATAAAGAAGAAGACGAGCTGTTTATTGATGCAGTAAGAAACGAATCGATGAATGAAACCTGTCATCTTTACAACGATTGACAAACACGGAATGTAACTTGAACACAACACATCCTACAAATACGAACCTGATTGAAAGAAATAATGATAATCAAATCCTTGATGACAGCAACACTCAGTAACACTCACAAAACAAATACTGTATATTGACAGTCATGTTACGTTATTTTTAAAAATGTTCCCTTTTCTTTTTCTAGCTTTTTAACACACTACTTTTCCGCTGCGATACGCGGGTATATATATATGTATATATATATATCCCGATCTACATACTCGAATAATGGATACTTTATTCGCCATCAATGATTGTTTTGGTAAAGCCATACTCAGTGTATTCATTAGATGAACGGTAAAAAAGTAAGAGCGAGGGGAGGATGACTTATTGAGGCATGCAGGCTGTAGTGCGCGTCAACTCTATCTGAATTGCGATCACATTTGAAAAATATATCTTTTCAAGTTCTATTTAGTCCATATGTGTCAAACTCAAGGGCGGGCCACATCCGCCCGTGTAATTATATCCGGCCCCGAGATCATTTTATATACTGTATTATTGTTATTAATGGCCGGGTATATGAAGCGCTGGTAACACAATAAACTACAGATCCCATAATGCAGCGCTTCAGCTGCCTTGCGAACACTTACGCGTTAATCAAGTCTAGCTTATGATGCTGCAAGTTATTGCGAAGCTAGCTCACACGATGCTGAGAGAAAAGTTGATTCTGAAAATAGAGCCTTTAAAAACCGATGGGAGACTGAGTATATGTTTACTGAACCCGTGTGTCTCATTTGTGGAGCTAATGTGGCTGTAATTACAGAATTTAATCTAAGACGGCACTATGAGACAAAACATCAGGGTAACCTGAAAGACCTGAATGCAATGCAGAAGATACAGAAAGCAGAAGAATTAAATAAGAATCTGACACTTCAGCGGACGTTTTTACCCGTGCACAATCACAAAGTGATTTCAAGTGAAGCTGCTTTTATGGGAGACACAAATGCAACTTGCCCCACTTTCCCTGTTGCCAAGTAATGTTAAACCAAGTCATCACTACGGTGTTCCCAAATACGCACTTTGCTGATAAACTGAGCGCACTGAGTTTGCACGGCGCTTTGGTGACTTTGAAGAACAAAAAAAGTCCGTCTACATGCGGCTCGAACCTTGTGCATGTTTGGTAGCACATATCTGTGTGAGAAGCTCTTCTCAGTGATAAAGACTAACAAAACAGCACACAGGAGTCGCCTCACTGATGAGCACCTGCAATCCATCCTGAGAATCTCCACACACAAACATAAACGAACCTGTTGCCAAAAAAAGATGCCAGGCGTCCAGCTCTAAAATGACATATGAGCAAAGACAACTGAATGATTTGATTTGTTATTGCTGAAAGGAACACATTTTATTTATAATTATTATAAATAATTATTATAATTATAAATAATAATAATATTTATAATTATTATTAATTATAATTATAAATATTATAAATTATTTATTTATAACCATTTCCAGGTTTTGTTATGCAGCATGTTCATATTTGAATTTGTATAATTTTGACAGGATATATTTTTATGGAGAGCAAAATCTTTTGGGATATTTAAAATCTAAGTTTATTTTTTATATAAAATTACATAAGAGTAAAGAAATTTGAATGTTTGTTCTTTTAACGTTTACTTTATTTCTAACTTGTATAATTTAGACAGGATATATTTTTATGGAGAGCAAAATATTATAAGTTGTTTAAGGTTTGAGTTGATTTATTCAGGAATAATATTCCTGTCTGTTTTACCATTCCTACCAAAGATATTTCTGTCGACTAAATAAAAATTCCTTCTATTTAAAATTTAAATAGAACTTAAACAAATACGATAGTTCATAATATCCACGCAGACTTGCACGTAAGAGCGGGAGTTATCCGTTTTAACAAGCAGCGTATTGCACTGATCTGAAATAGCTGTGTGTGTATATATGTAGATATGTATGTATATGTATATATATGTTTATATATGTGTGTGTATGTATATATATATATGTACTTGTGTGTATATATGTATGTATATGTATGTGTATATATGTAGATATATATATGTATATATGTGTGTGTGTATATATATGTGTATATGTATAGATATGTATATATATATGCGTTTGTGTGTGTGTGCAAATATATATTTATATACAGTATATATATATATATATATATGACAGCAACACTCATCACTCACAACAGTGACAAAACAATTACATTGACAATCATGTTACGTTATTTTCAAAATGTTTCCTTTTCTTTTCATTGCTTCTTTAACACTACTTCTCCATGGCGGGTATTTTGCTAGTCTATACTAATAAAAGGCAAAGCCCTCACTGACTCACTCACTCACTCACTCATCACTAATTCTCCAACTTCCCGTGTAGGTAGAAAGGTAGAAGGCTGAAATTTGGCAGGCTCATTCCTTACAGCTTACTTACAAAAGTTAAGCAGGTTTAATTTCGAAATTCTACACGTAACGGTCGATAACGGTCAACAACGTTCGCCATGCTGAACTTTCTTATTTACAGCCCCATCTTCACGAAATTTGGTAGGTGGCTTCCCTGAGCTAACCGAAACCAATGTACGTACTTATTTCGGTGGTATGACGCCACTGTCAGCCGCCATATTGAACTTTCCAACTTCACCAATTTTCAAACTTCCCGTGTAGGTAGAAGGCTGACCCCATCTTCACGAAATTTGGTAGGTGGCTTCCCTGCGCTAATCAAAACCGATGTCCGTACTTATTTCGTTGGTATGACACCACTGTCGGCCGCCATATTGAACTTTCCAACGTCACTAATTCTCCAACTTCCCGTATAGGTAGAAGGCTGAAATTTGGCAGACCCATTCCTTACAGCTTACTTACAACAATTAAGCAGGTTTCATTTCGAAATTCTATGCGTAACGGTCATAACGGTCAACAACGTCCGCCATGTTGAACTTTCTTATTTATGGCCCCATTTTCTCGAAATTTGGTAGGCAGCTTCCCTGCACTAACTGAAACCAATGTACGTACTTATTTTGGTGGTATGATGCCACTGTCGGCCGCCATATTGAACTTTTCAACAGTCTTTGTTACTTATGGGCCCATCTTCAAGAAATTTGGTACACGGGTTCCCAACGCTAACTGAATCCTACTTACGTATATATATACGTCCATAGCCTGCAGCTCGGTCACCGTGTGAGGCGGCGTTGAGTCCCCCATTCCAATGCCTCCCACGTTGTTGGCTGGCTGCCTGCCTATATAAGGTCGTCCGTCGCTCCAGTCTCTACATTCCCTTCCTTGCTTCGCCACGGGATTCACGTCTCCCTACTGATAACTACAGCCTTTTTGTTTAATCCACGGCTTCCCCGCTGTTTTATTGTTTATTTATTACAATCATAGTTATTGTATAGGTATTTTACACTTACTTTACATTGCTCAGGTACCCATTTCCTTTATCATTCCAACCCCCATTACCATGTCTATCGAGGTGATCACCATCGATCAAAGAACTATCACTTACTGGGTGGTTTCCATGCCCGGAGATACCACCTACCTTTTCCATTCTCTTTGTTACATATGCACGGCCATATCAGGCTCACTCCTGATATCCGGAGGAACATTGTGTCTTATGTATTGAATGACTGGGACAGGTTCAAGGTGTGGACTGATGACGGTACAGGAGATAATTATACTACACAGGAGCACTAGAAGAGTGAAATGCTTAAGCCCTTCACCTATGGTTCTGCATGTGAGTTGATGGCTTCCACTGAATTGTTCGGTTGTCGCTTTCAAGTGTACCGAAATGGCCAAATATTTTACACCTTCGACAACCGCCAATGCCTCTTAAACATCTTAGATTCACAGGTGACGATTTCAGTAGTGGACACTTTGATGTTTATGAATGTTTAAACTCTCAAAAGCTGGATGTGATTTTATCGCTGAAACCGGTTGTGTGCTTACAACGCTTGACAGATGCCAAATGTCACTTCAATATAACAAATCCTGCAAATACTGTCGTAATTGAAACAAACCATGAAACTCAAACGGATTATGACAGCAACAATCCAAGCTGTGAGATTTGAGACAAGATTACTGTTCACATGGCCAACTGTAAGTTGCATGCTCAAGAGTAAGCTTAGCGCACAGCTTGGTCATATTACAACCAGAGGGCGGAACTGACAACATGGTAAACAAAAAGAGATCCTTAACAAATAATTATTGGCATATTTTCCCTCAGTTTAAAAAGGTTAAATTTATTTTGCTAGTATATATATATATATATATATGACAGCAAGACTCATAACAATGTCAAAACAATTACATTGACAATCATGTTACGTTATTTTTAAAATGTTTCCTTTTCTTTTTCATAGCTTCTTTAACACACTACTTCTCTGCTGTGAAGCGTGGGTATTTTGCTAGTCTTTATTTCAGGGGCTCAAAAGTAATTAGACAATTGACTCAAAGGCTATTTCATGGGCAGGTGTGGGCAAGTCCGTCGTTATGTCATTATCAATTAAGCACATAAAAGGCCTGGAGTTGATTTGAGGTGTGGTACTTGCACGTGGAAGATTTTGCTGTGAACAGACAACATGCGGTCAAAGGAGCTCTCCAGACAGTTTTCCAAACAGAAAAAACCCATCTGAGAAATTGCTACAATATTACGAGTGGCAAAAACTACAGTTTGGTGCATCCTGAGAAAGAAAGCAAGCACTGGTGAACTCAGCAAAGCAAAAAGACCTGGACGTCCACGGAAGACAACAGTGGTGGATGATCGCAGAATCATTTCCATGGGGAAGAGAAACCCCTTCACAACAGCCAAGCAAGTGAACAACACTCTCCAGGGGGTAGGCGTATCGATATCCAAGTCTACCATAAAGAGAAGACTGCATGAAAGTAAATACAGAGGGTGCACTGCTATGTGCAAGCCTCTCATAATCCTCAAGAACAGAAAGGCTAGATTAGACTTTGCTAAAGAACATCTAAAAAAGCTGCCACAGTTCTGGAAAAACATTATTTGGACAGATGAAACCGAGATCAACCTCTACCAGAATTATGGCAAAAAAAAAGTATGGAGAAGGCGTGGAACAGCTCATTATTCAAAGCATACCACATCATCTGTAAAACACATTGGAGGCAGTGTGATGGCTGCCAGTGGCACTGGGACACTAGTGTTTATTGATGATATGACACAGGACAGAAGCAGCCAAATGAATTCTGAGGTGTTCAGAGACATATTGTCTGCTCAAATTCAGCTAAATGCAGTCAAATTGATTGGGCAGCATTTCATGATACAGATGAACAATGACCCAAAACATACAGCCAAAGCAACCTAGGAGTTTATTAAAGCAAAGAAGTGGAAAATTCTTGAATGGCCAAGTCAGTCGCTTGATCTTTATATATATATATATATATATATATATATATATATATATATATATATATATATATATATATATATATATATATATATATATATATATATATATATATATATATATATATATATATATATATATATATATATATATATATATATATATATATATATATATATATATATATATATTATATATATATATATATATATATAATTTCAAATTGGAAAAAATGTAATTCAGAATCTGTTTCAAAATCTGGCTAAAACTCCATAATATCATTATAAAATAAGTGTCATTTATAAAGAACTATTGTAGA
The DNA here is from genome assembly GCF_016835505.1 of Polypterus senegalus. Lineage (NCBI taxonomy): Eukaryota > Metazoa > Chordata > Cladistia > Polypteriformes > Polypteridae > Polypterus > Polypterus senegalus. The sequence goes on along the minus strand of NC_053167.1, from coordinate 84,373,068 downwards.
TGGGATTGTTTGTCCATCTCGGTCTCTATTTTCTTTTTAATTGGGGGGGAGGCTGAATACCAAGTTGTTTTTTTAGTTCATTTTTGTGGATTGCATATTGTTATTCAGATTCGATTGAGTTATGTTCTGTTGAAATGTTTTGTTATCTTTAAATAAAGGAGACAAAAACTCTAAAACAAAATGGATAGATAAATGGATGAATGGATGGATGCTTAATATTTCCAGTTCATTTCAAATTGCTGCAGTTCTGTAGCCTGCTCTTTTTATAAGACAAGTCCACTGTTGGACCTTATACTTTAAGTCTCTTCTGTGATCTTTTATAGCTTTATCTCATCCACTAGAGCATGACCATGAGGTTTATTAAATGCATATATATATGACTGCAATTACCAGCCCACAATGCCTCTTGAGGTGTGAGCAAGGGAAAGTTGAGATCTTTTACAATGTGTTTACAATATCAGCAAATGAAAACTAAATATGGATGAAAATGTCCACAGCTATGGATGTTCACTTTTCTTAATAAACACTTTATTTATTTGAGATAGTCAAGCATGAACAAAACTGGATTAAGAGCATGCAATTTGCCCTCTATTTATGCACAGCTCTGTGCAGCTTTTACCTTGAGCTCAAAGCTCTTGGCTTAGAATGCTACTTGCACTAAGCAGTAAGTCCAATTAATCTGAATTTCTAAAACTTGCACTGTGCATCAGAACTGTGAACATTTTTTCAGAGTTTTCCTCAATTTGTTGGATTGTGATTCAGAACCATTTGGAGTTGCTAAGTCTCTAGTCCTGTTTTGAATTTTTTAAAAATGTTACTAACAGTTATTTAGGATGCAGAAACAGATCTGATTTGGAGTTCACATTGTAAAATATTGAGTAACACTAAAACCCTGATGTATGAGCATCGGACTAAACCGACTGTAAGGGTAAGTGCAATTGCAATCTCTCTCATATGCCATAGAAGTGAAGACCTTTGCATTTGATTATATATACCTGGTGTGGCATAATACTTCTCATTTTATCCAAAGCAGCATACAAGCGCACATGGGCGTCAGACTATTATATAAACACCATGAAGGGCAAGGACATTCTTTCAGCCTGTTCCATGCAGTGTGAATAATTCACCATGAAAGAAAGGATATTAAAAAAAATGACAAAAACAGCGTAAAGCTAATGACATGCAAGCATAAAAGTGTTTTCTGACACTTCCTAATTCATCCACGTAAAGCTTACTGACAGCTCCAACCTGCCCCAGTCTGAATGTGTATATGTGAGTAGCATCCCATTCAGGGAGGCTTCTTGCCTTACACCTAATGTTACTTCCTAATGTTATGCCTGCCTATCCCACAGCATTGAGTGAAAACATGCATCCAACCCTTACCCAGTTTCGGATAATTCAGAGTTTTCAATCAATTTAACTTGCACTTATCAGTTATGTAGAAGGAAACAGCAGACCAAGAGAAGAATATTCAAACGCAAGAACATTTAGTCACCATATACACCGTAACTAGCCTAGGTTTGCATAAATATGTCTACAAAAAACCAACATCCAGTTAAGGATTAATCCATGCCTTAGACCGAAGCTGCCATGCTAGGCAACAGGCTCATCATTATCCAGAGTTTTAAAAAAAATGCAAAAACACATAGCAGAACACTACCAGGGTTATCTTCAGGTGTCCACATTGCTAGGCACCATGCTGTGCGAATGTCCTAAAGTTATTTTGAGCAAAAATGTATGCATAATTTTTCGATAGCATTGACTTTAAAAATCACACTTCGGACTAATACACTGTATACAGTAGATTAAACAGGCAATATTTGAATCCAGACTGGCAGAGCTATGATGCAATATCTGTACACTGGACAACAAAGATTTTGCTTTCTTTATGGTGTGCTGAACACTGTATTCAACTTTACATTTTTCTATCACATCCTCCATATTATAAGTGTACAACAACTACTGTACAATTGGAACAACTGTGGTGATTTAAAAGTAGCAGCACTGCTATTAGGAATGTAGCTTGCATATACCAAGTAATGTTTCATTTACGGAAGAGGAAGTTGTGCTGAAGAGTCCCAATGCATTAAAAAAACTGTCTGCTATGTAAGCATTTGGGTTCTGGGCAAAAAATAATGGCACATAAACCAATTGTTGAGCCAACAAATATATTTTTGCTTTCTCTTCACATAAAACTTGGACTGATAAAAGATGTGATGAAAGCATTAAACAAGGAAGGTAAAGAATTTCAGTATTTGAGAATTTTCCATGGATAACTGATGCCTTGGAGATCTGCTAGTGGGGTAGGAGGAAATCATATGGAAGACATTCAAGGAAGTCATTGAAAATGTTCTTGTCAACTACAGAGTACAAACCTACATCCAACTGGTTGATAACATGCATAGCATACAAAACAATGAAGTGCAACCTATCGCTAAAGATTCATTTTTTTCCATCAGACTTGGACTTGTACCCTGCCTATCTTGGTGCAGCAAGTGACAAACCTGAAGAAAGGTTTCACTGAAAAGTATAGGGACAAGACAAATCCATCAGTGCTGCTCAGCTATAATTGGATACTGAAATGAGAAGATGCCGAGTTTAAACAAAGTCCAGAAGCAAAACATTTTTAGCTCAAATGAACTAATGTAATGTGTCAGAATCATTAAGTGATTAAATTCAATAAAATGAAATGTTTCTCCAAATTCCTACATAATACAATCAATCTAAAATTGTATTTATGTTCAGCTTGAAACTGTCTATCATAATCGCCAAAAATGATTCAGGAAGCAAAACATTTGGGAAAAAAAACTCTTATCTAGTGTTTTTGTGTCCACTCTAAATGTTCTGACTTACAAGCTCAATTTTAATACAGAATTTCATAGATTCACTGCACAATAGAACACTTTCAGCTTAAAAATAAGTTTAAAAAAGCAAGCAGTGGCACTCTTCAGTAGTACCATAACTAAACATAACATTCTCAATCCTGGGTAATGCAAATCAGGGCCATGTGGGACAGAGCTCATTATGCAGCACTTGGCACAAGTCAAGAAACAACATCAAATGGGGTTCTGTCTTGTGAAATGATAGGAGCTGATAAGTTGTGGGCTGGATAGTCTCCTGACATGTTCTGTAATAAATTACTTGAATCACCTTTAGACATTTTGGTGTGTGAAGAAGTGCCCAACTTTGTGAAACTGTGCTTCTGTGTGGCATGATGTGGACTGGCATCACATCTGTAGCCTCTCTGATGTTATACGATTATAATATGTCTTTGAAATTTGAGATACTTTGCCAGATTAAATACATTTTGAAATTTTACTTTACAGTCAAAACCTGGAACTAGATATCACCAAATCTGCACTTTTTTAGCTTTATGGCCCTAAAAATCAAGAATGCTGTTTCTCTCAAAACTGCCTTGATTATCCATTACTGTGTGTGACAGAGGTGATCATATCACTAGGAATTTAATGTGGCCATCATTCTTTTTAGGAGTGGCATCAAGAAAATTGATGCAAAGCTGGCAATTCTTATTATCGGTGAATATATGAACATTTTAAATTAGTCTATCATATTGGAATATGCAATATTCTACCCACAATACACTATAGAGGCTGATTACAAGCTTAAGATGAATGAACACAATCAACGTTCCTAATAAGATTCACTTACCAGAAAATAGAAAATTTACATGAAAAGAGAGGACACAAATAAAAATGGAACATCGGTCAAGTTAGTTATCTAAAGATGGTGACGTGGCTTGTCGACAGCTGACAATGATGAAATGCATGCTTTTGAGCAAGCTTTAAGAACTGTCCCTCTTCAGAATGTAATTTTCTAAACCCCCTCTTTACTGAGAACTGAAATGGTCTCCACAGGGGAAAAAAAATGAGGACAAAGGATTTCAAATTGGGAATTCTTTGATGATATATTCAAAGTGCAGAATGGAGTAAGATGAAGGCTGGGAAAACAAAACTCATGGGACTCGGCACACAGAAACCCGAGGAGGACATGTTTCAAGGTATATTTCTTCTGACTCTGCCAATTTTCTCCATGAATAAAAACAAGTGGCTGAGCCATCAATCAAAGTCAAAATCTTTTTAAAAAGGTGACGAACATTCTGTCCGTTGAGCCAGATGGCTCGGAGAATGGGGACTACAGAAACACTTCAAGTGGCAAAGATGTAAATAATTTTTAAAGAATATTTTTTTTTAGACTTTTTTTCTAAAAAGGATTTTCTTTATTCACAGAGCCCAATCTAAAAGACTACAGTTTAGTCGAGTGCAAACAAAGTGAAAGATTGATTAATTGCTTTCTTCTCTCAGTCCTTCGTTTAAGCTGCCTTTACATTGGCAGGGTTTACTCTCAGAGAAATTTTGGAATTCATCCAGGTACATGTTAAATGTTGCATATGTAAATTCTATAACCGAAGAAAGTAACCTAAACAGTTTTCTGTAAATTACCGTGCTTTTGAAACACTGGTCCATATGCGCTCAATTAGCAGTAATTTACCTGCTTGCATTATATTTCAAACTTGATAATAAATAGTAGGGCAAACATGTATTTGTTGCCTTATTATTTCTTATTTGCTCACAGACTTTGTTTTTATCATTGTCCTCATTAGTTTTCTGTATTAATAATTTATACATTGTTTCAGAGCCATACTACAGCTTGTCAAAATTTGACAGCATGGTGCAGCTTAATGCTAATTTCTATTTAAAAAAGAAAGGTACACTGATGCCACAATCTTTCCAGATTGTCTTTAACTTCAATGTTTTGTGCATCCTATTTAGTTTTTGGTGTCCACCTCAAGATTCAACTCAGTTTAAAGGATGTGGAGTTAATTCTTGGGCTGATCGCTTATCTGTGTCAAGTGCATATTCTCCCATGTTTGCCGTAGCTTCTCACCAGGATCTCCAGTTTCCTGTAACATCCCTTTGACATGCAGGTTAGACTATAGATGATTTTGAATGTATTCAGTTGCAGCAAACGTGGAATTGCTTTTGACTGTGTTCTGCCTGGCATCCTATTCCTGCCTTGCTTGCAAACCTTTTTGGATATAGTCAAGCTCTTCTTAACCACATAAATGATTAGGATCGACAAATAAAAAATATATCCACAGGTCATTTTAAAACCTAAAGATAAATAGGTCAGGTCAGGAGAGGATAACGACACCATATCTGGCTTGAGTAGATGTGAACAGTGCAATATTGAATTAAGTAAATAAATTGTGTATAATAATGATGTTATTCTTTTAGGCAGTGTTGTCTACCATTAAAATACTTTAAATATTTACACTGATGTACCACCAGATGGTACCATTATTTGAGTATTTTCTTGATGTGTAATTTTTCTTTTAAAAAGTAACATTGATTCGGTTCAGAAGATAGATATTGGAGCTTTGACTCTCTGGCCAAGTACAAAGCAGTATGGGCTCTCACACATGTAATAATTGATTCATAGATTTGATTTTTTATATCTGTTATCAATCACCAAGGGGAAATTGTCTGTTTGCATAACCTTTGGAGGCAGGGTCGGCCATTGTACAGTGCCCCTGGAGCAACATTCAGGCTAAGGGCCCAACAGAGTAGATTCCCTGCTGGCAGTAAAGGGGTTTGAACACACAACATTGACAATACCATCACAAAATCCTTAGCCTCAGAGCCATCCCTCCACCCTAAACTGAGAGAGCAGAATGAAGACAAATTCCTTCGGGATGTAAATCCAGGACTATTTAACGCAAGGCAGCAGCAGTAGCAAAAGGCAACAATTAGAAAGAGGAAAAAATATAAATGGGTGACCCTTCCTAGAATGGTCCTAGAATTATGCAAGACTACCCATAACATAGGCAGTAATGTAATTGATCTATTTGCCTATCTATTAAAATGTTAGTTTAAAAGTTGTAATTTCTATTCTGAAAAGTTCTGAATTTCTGAAATAAAAGTTTGGCCTTTCTAAAATTAAAGATTATCATAAAAGCAACAAAACGTCACCATCAATTATCAAATTATATTACACATTTCAAAGAATAATTTACCTGAACAACTACTTTAAAAGGTGTAAAGCATTACTGAGCTATTTAGCCATGCTAATCACTGTCTAGACAGAAACAAAATAATTTCTAATTCTGAGACACATTAAGTGCAGTGTTTTCAGGGGCTTTCAATTGGGCATGGAACAATTTCACATTTTCTGCCTGATTGATAATAATTGTTTACACCCCGAATTCTGATTGATCACATTCCAGTTTTGCTATAAACTCTGTCTTTTCATAATTGTGTGATCATTATTGTTCACTTTATCACAAACTTGCTGAAATATAACCATGCATTTAAATTAATTTAAAATAATTTTAAAGATCTTTTCACATGCAATGATTCTACTGTGAATAAAAAATGGGCTGCTCACACATGCACTTTTTGTAAAACAGATGATAATCTTGTTTTTGTCTTGAAATGTAACATCTTGTCACATTACGATTATAAAGAACATACAGTACATACAACACACACACACACTTATCTATCGATCCAGTGTTTCCCCTACCTCTTAAATAAGTCAACAGGCCAGTAATCTTGATCACCCACTTAGTAATCCATTGACATCTATACCAGGCTGGTGAAAGGAGTGAGTGTAAAACGACCCTCCCCATGCACTAGACATGTGGCACAATGGACGACTTGGAATCAGTGTGCCAATTCAAAAACAATTGTGAAATTAGTCATACATTATGATTCACTTAAGGTATCAGCTCTAACAACTGATGAATGGTAAGATTTTACAAACTACAGTCCTTATATATGACATGCCATCCTGAGTGTGAGCTGTTTTAAGAAGCAAATGTATTCCAGAAATTCTAACCTCTTAAATAATTTGACTGATAATGTAAAGCAAACAGTTTTCTGACCTCCGACATATAAAAAGTTTAAAATATGATTCAAAGTTTTGTATGTTTTTTGCTTGTTTTTTTTTTGTGTGGAAGGTGTCATGCATTTGCATCAGAGGATCTCCTCACGGGCTTAATCATGGTATGTAATAACCCACCAGAACAAAAGTTGGGCACTGACACCAACATTCTCTTCTTCTTCTCCCCCAGCAGCAACAAGAAAACAGCCAAAGAAACCTGCTGGAAGGAACTCCTGTCAGACAAACCCTAAATCTACAGCTAAAACCGAACCCTTTTGTTTAATTAAATCTGATGGAAAGAAGCTTAGACATCTAGAGGTGTTTTTTCTGTTGGAACTTTCAGTTATTGAAATTGGATGACTAGACTGGTGTCACAACTTTTATCTTTTTGCAATCTGCCATTCTTGCACCTGGCCACAAAGACTTTTGTGTTTCAATTCAATCATGAATTGCCATGTTTTCCATTCTTGTGAAATAATGCATAGAATGTCTTTTTCTAACAAGTTATTCCTACTATATATTATTTATCGGTGGCACTCGAATAACACAGACCTCCACGTTGATCTCATACAACTTTCACCTTACCTATCATAAACTTATCTTTTCAATAAAATTCTTGAGGGATATCTGTCTTGACCTCAATTGGATCATACAACAGGACAAAAATCCTAAACACAAAACCAAATCTAAAAGTGAATGGTAAAAAATAAAAATATTTTATATTATGCGAAGACCAAGTCAAAGTCTAAATGCAAATTAAAATACAAATGTACAAAACAATCAATGAAACGAGCAGTATTACACTACCGAGAATCCAGTTGCTGTGCCAAACCAAAAAGGTTCTTGTTTTTTACATCTCGACAAAACAATATTATTAAACAGAGTGTGTTAGACATGATAAACCTCACAGTGGTTTTAGAGTTTGTGCACAGACACAGACAAGGGTGCTTACATATGCTCATTTGTGTCAAAAATACTGAATTTTTGTTACACAAGGTTAGACAAAAAGAAAGTGTATAAAAGACAATCCAGATTACATCACGTGAATAACAAACTACATTGCGGAACATTTCCTTTGTTTACTCATTAATTTTCTAAATCAGCTTCTTCAGATACAATGTCACTTAGGAACTAGAATTTATCTATGCATCAGGTACAACTCAATAAAATAATGCAGACAAGTATGGGAACAATGTGCAAACACCACCAAGACCCTCACTTAATGTGGATTACAGCAGAGAACTCTGCAATTAACAGGCAGAAGCACTTAACTTCTGCTACAAGTACACTGTCTTGAGTTAAAGAATACTAATAGATGATGAAACTGTCAGTCAGTTCAGGCTTTGTAATCAAGTGAAAACAGACAATGAGCTTCCATACACAGAAAAGATTCACAACCCAAAGAGCCATCAACTGGATGTGTTCTTCTGTTCCAAACAGAAGTTCAAATCTTTAACATGTGTATTGCTGGCACTTTTATTAATAAAGACAAGCAAGTTTTTAGATATGTACTACCAATACATGAGTCATTTATTTTAGAAGTCTTATACAGAGATCCAACAACACAGAGGGAATTGCTTGGAAGGTCAGTATGAAAGTCATGGAATGCTAATAAAAACGTGCAAAAATGATTGAGACATTACTTATGTGAAAAACATTAGAGATTGCTGTGTAAAAGACATCTGAGTGTCAGACGTTACGAGGCTGAATTTTTTAAAGTTAACTGAAGATAATAGAAAATAGAAGGCGGGTTCCATATGTGTCAAATAAGAAAAGTCCAAAATGGAAATGTGTGTCTATTGGAGCCTTCACAGTGTCACAGGGCTCTTTTAATGAAGACAGGTTGACACTGCAGAGAAATGAAACCCTAAATCATTAATTCCTCTTGCTTGACAGCAACCATAAAGGCAAATACCATAAGCCCATCCTTTCTATAATAGGCTCAAGTTGCACCTCTCTTGTTCGCATTACACTCCTTCACTAACCCTCCACTGTATTAACTGGGTGGGAGTTGAACCCAGGATGAATTGAATTCAATCAGGAAAACAATAATAAATCAACTGAGGAAAGCAAAAGAAAACATCTTGGAACAGATGTTGATAAAGCAAGGAAGTTCTCCTGGGAGTTGGTTTTCATCCTCTGTTTCTTTGGAGAAAAACTCTACAATGTATGACTTAAGTTGCCAGAAACAATAGTTGCTGGCTAAAACAGAAAAATGGATGCCTAAAAGGCATGAGAAAGATAGGCATGTCTTGCAGTTTTGTTCATTTCAGTCTCTGTGCAAGAGAGGACAGAGCCGACTATACTTCCTTAGAAGACTGGCGTCCTTCAACATCTGCAATAAGATGCTGTAGATGTTCTATCAGATGGTTGTGGCGAGCGCCCTCTTGTAAGCGGTGGTGTGCTGGGGAGGCTGCATAAAGAGAAGGAAGCCTCACGCCTGGACAAACTGGTGAGGAAGGCAGGCTCTATTGTAGGCACAGAGCTGGACAGTTTGACATCCATGGCACAGTGACGGGCACTGAGCAGGCTCCTGTCAATCATGGAGAATCCAGTGCATCCACTGAACAGTATCATCTCCAGACAGTGGAGCAGCTTCAGCAACAGACTGGTGTCACTATCCTGCTCCACTGACAGACTGAGGAGATCGTTCCTCCCTCACACTATGCGACTCTTCAATTCCACCCGGGGGGGTTGTAAACATTAACATTATACAAAGTTATTGTCTGTTTTACCTGCATTTTTATCACTCTTTAATTTAATATTGTTTTTTATCAGTATGCTGCTGCTGGAGTATGTGAATTTCCCCTTGGGATTAATAAAGTATCTATCTATAATTTTGATCCTGGCTATTGTCATCCCCTTGTTGTAGCCAAGTTGCTCCTAGGCAAGAGGAAAAGCAAAAGAGATGTTGCATACATGAGAAGAATAGCCATCTCTTGTAGATTTGTCATTTTGATCTGGGTTATTCTCACCTACTTATTGTGGCCAAGTTACTCCTAGAGTAAGAGGAAAGCAAAACAGACATTGCAGAAACAGTGAGGGACAGAAACAAGGTTGGAGATTAATTAAGTAAGCCATATAATGTGAAATAAGATTGCTTTCAGTAACAGCTGTATAACAATGAATGCAAAGCAAAGTATGTAGTTAGTAAGTACAGTACACACAGGTAGTTATGAAGATATGGAATTCCCAGTTTGTCCATTATTTCATGAGGATTAAATGTAATATGATGACCATACTGCTCACACATGGAGACCCAGCTGAAAGATGTCAGATTAAATAAAAAGTTGGTCTTTGTGGTCCTCTTTAAATTTCCTTCTCTCACTTAACCTCATGATGATAGTAGTTGGAAAGACTGGTAGCCATTTTACAGGTTTACAAAGAGCAGTATCAATATCCGGCAGTCTTTTATTGTAAAGTTCACAAGAATCATATACAGGTCAAATTCCGTTACAACGGATATCTTTACAACAAAGTGTTTTACAGACCCGACGGTTTCCCGATAAGACAGAGTCTATAAAAATCTTGTTACTACGAAATACATTCAGCAGATACTTTCATTACAACAAAGTGCCAAAACCACCTTGCAATGCCTGAATGAATCATCCACAGAGGAGTCAAGAGAATGAATCATCCACAGAGCAGTTAGTTCTGTGGTCACAGCTCAGTTGTGCACAATGATCCCCAAACAGAAATACTATAAATTTTTCCCTTTCTTTGAACTTTCCTCATACTGTTTTTTGCTGTTTGTTTTCTGTGGTTTTCAGTGATAGCTTTTGCTTATTGCTCGTCAACATTTGAAAAACATCCCTTGGAATTTAACTCATTGTCACCCTCCTATAGAAATGACAGACATGAAAGAAAGACAACACTTTACATTTTTGCAGCCCTCGATTCCGGCAAAAAGAAAAAAGACGTTGCTAGTGAATTCAGAATTTCGCCATTGTTATTGTCAACTTTCTTGAAAGACCGAGCAAAAATAGAAAAAAAAAACTCAGGTTGCAAATCTTGGGCCTCAGCACAAACATATGAAAACTGCTGCATTTGAAGAAAAAGCAGTTATTCCTCTCATCATTGGCAAGTCAACCAATCCTCAGTGTTTTAAGCGTGTTACATTCCTTCCCTGTAAGTATAAAGCAAACCAGCGAGCTTGGATGACTCAGGACATTTTGGGAAACAGGCGGTGACAACTTGACAAGGATATTGTGACACATGAGTCACTGTCTTGCACCCCAAAACATAAGGCTGAGTCTCAGTACTTTAGCAAAAACAGCTTTATCAGCTTGAAACAGAACAGGACTAGCACAGTTATTTATTGCAGCGGGATCTACCACTCTGCTATACACAGACACAGCAGTCAGGCAGGGTCGTGGCCAGGTTAGTGGCCAAGTAATACTGTTCCCTGCATTGTAATGTTCCTTGCATCACCCATTTACGACAGACGGTCGACCGCGATCGGCTCGATTTGCTTCTCCAGCGCTCCACTGCAGCACTGTGACAAGCAATTTGGATGAGTCTTCTCATTAAGGCAGTACCAAAATAGTTCAGAAACCTCACAATATGAAGAAGAAGAAAAGGAAGATTCTGCTTCTGATTGATAACTGTGCTGCTCACAGCATACTTCTACATTTAGATAATGTTCGAGTTGAGTTCCTCCCACCTAATTACACAGCAGTGCTTCAGACAGGAGGAGATGAAAATTAATGTGAAAGAAGCTATTGAAATGATTGCAAATGCCAGGACACAACTTAAAGAAAGCACTATAGCGACAAATACAGAATCTCTTTACTACAAAATTTTCATTACAACAAAATATTTTTAGGTCCCTGGCACTTGGAATTTGAACTGTAGTTGTATTCTTTTGGGATCACAGTGTAAGGTGGACAGAAGCTATTTGAAGAGGAACATTCACTTAAACCAATGACAATATCAAATGGATAAAATCCAGTCAAGCAGGTGATTTTAATCACTAGCCAAATATTAGAAGACATACCTTGATGATTCTTCAAGAAGCACTTACAGAGATCATGATTTTAGGGATGAAACTAAATTAGAAAGTGCAAGTCTAACCCTAACAGTCACCCCATCTGAAAGTGACAAATTTGTGCAGGGCAATGATGCCACCCACCATTTAGTGCTGCCTGCAACCAATGCCACACTCAATAATTCTGCATAGTGAGGAGGAAAAGTGAATTAAACATCCTATCCATGCCATAGATCATAAGCCAGGCTTTTGAAGATACATACAATAGTCACCTTCTTAAGGCCTTATGCTTTTGATGTTGGTATGCAGTGGTTATCCATTGCTTGATGGTTATAAAATGAAAAAAAAACATTATTTTCATACTGGATAATTTCAATTGAGCTTTGGCTTGAAGATAGGTTGCATCCATCAAGAACTCCCATATTCTGTGACTCAACTTCTATCAGCAAGCTAAAATCCATCTGGGCCTCTGTACGGAAATCACAAGATTTTTTTGATTTTGATTTCAAATACTTTGTTAATCCCCAAGGAGAAAATGGTCTTTTGCATGACCTTTGGGGTCCAGAGCACAGGGTCAGATGAGTAGTCCAGATTGCCCAGAGGGTGCAGCTACCATGATCACCAAGAGGTCAATGGAATAGGCCAAGAGCCAGGGACTAGTCTCTCCTAATACACAAGGATGGCTGCAATTGGGCAGATAGATAGATAGATAGATAGATAGATAGATAGATAGATAGATAGATAGATAGATAGATAGATAGATAGATTTAAACTTAATTCACAGACCTCTAATGGCTGTGTTTACAGATTTTTTAATTAACATTTTAGGTTTTTACAAAGATGCATATTCGTACTCCTGCCTGAAGCACATTCCTGGTCCTTTGCTATGATAAGAGAATAAACACACAATACTTAAGCAACTGTAGTATTTTTAAATCAATACAATTTTCTTTTTATAGTAACTGCTCTGAAAAATGACATTTCAGAGGTCATGTAGTACTTTAGGCCATAATAATTTTTTTGCAAGTCTTTCAAAGCAATACACACAAATTAACTGATACATAAAAAATTTAACTACCAGTCAACAATTTATATTTTAATTAACAGCATTATGACACCATCTTAAAGGATGCAAAAATATTTTTAACAGCCTTCGAGTTTTTTTAATTATTAACAATCATTTTGTCTTAAAAGGTTTTATGAAGAACTAAGAGACTAAAAATTGCCCAACTCTGGAGAAATAATTCTTATGTAAAGTACTCACCAAACATGTTGATTTTGGTACTAAAGTACTGTAAGCCCCATGTTTTAGGCCAAGTTCAGTTCAAATATTCCAACCAGCATCACTAATCAGTGGGTCGCTGTTAAATCTTATCAATCTAACTGCTTAGCTGGCCTTTTTCCTTTTCTTATTTTGCATTTGGGGCTCTAGTAAGTTATTTAAATTAAGAAGATAATCAGAAATGTGTTTCCTTTGTCATTGTTTTAAACAATTAACTTTATTTTATCATTTTTATTTCAACTCACCTTATTTCTATGGATTTCTCTCCTTAAATTGTATCCAAATCTGGCAATTAGTGATGAGCAGTGCAGACACAGGTGCAAATGGCACAGAATGTTAAAGCAAAGCTGCTATATCAAAGTTCTATTCACTAATTAGTTAGCAACAGACTTAAGTATGTGGTTCTCAAGTTCAATTCTGCAAGCCACCTTAATTGCAGGTGTTCATCCCAGCCCCCTTCTGCTTTTAACTGGGCTGTTGCCTTTATTTCACAAGCTATTATTTCCCAGTTTTTGCTATTTCTTGGCAGAAATACCAATATGGATTAGCTACATTTTTACTGGAATGTAGCAAGTATTCTTATCATGACATTAATTATTGTTCTTTTTCTTGGCCTTCAAGATTTTGGTCTTTTTTACATTATGGTCACTTAAGCCTTCTTTTAATTAGCTCAAAAGTGAAATTTATACTTTTATTTTAGCTTTTAGTGTCATTTGCGCCAGTGTCTGTAGTGCTCATTGCTAATTGCCAGTATTTGGATACAATTAAGGGAGTACATTTCATAGGAAAAGTGAAATTAAAAAGAACATTTTGAAAGAAAGCTAACATTTAAAAATACAGTATGGCAAAATGCAAATTTCAGAATTTTGTTTTAGTTCCACAGCACATTTCCATACACAGGATGTAGCTCAAAATGCTTCATAAGGTGTCAAAGAAATAGTTACAAGAAAATGAAAAAAGGAAAAATAATCATAAATCTATATATATAAAAGTCAATGTGTCTATGTATGTTCCAGCATCACGTCCAAACGGCTGGAGCGATTTTCATTAAAACTTGGTACACATGTTCCTCATTGGTTGACTAAAAATACTGTAGAGTGAAATCAGCCATAACCCACCTCCTTCTGGGTAGGGTGGGGGGTGATCTTGCGGTCTTGTATGCATGTTATCATCCAGTTGACAATCGGAACAACCACCAGAGGGCAAACTGGAGGTGACTGCCAACATTCTTTATGTTTGAGCAGCACCGCACCCCTGTTGCTTTTGAAATTAAATAGAGTTCTACGTGTGGAAGTGTGTGTGTCTGTCCAGCCTGGAAGTGAGACGTAGAGTCGGGGTGAGGGCACCAGCTCCGAGGATACTCAAGTGAGGCCAGTACACCTGCAAAAGCAAACCTCCTAAGAAAGACAGTTGCTTAGCTGCTAATGCACAAACGATGCAAACACTTCGGCAACATGAATCCTTCTAGCAGAGAAATGCCCAGAGTAGTTCTGACGATTTAAATACTTTCTAGGATCCCGCGCTTTTAACACCACGGGATGTGCTAGAGGAGCAGGGGAGTCACCTGAAACTAGTAATGAAAATATTATAATCAAGCGCTGGTGAGTTCAACATACTTTAGCTTAATTAAATAATGTCTCAAAAATTAACAAATCAAAAGAGGATGGATAATGTGGCAAAAGCACTTGGTTGGCACCGACCCAACACAGACTGACACCGGAGGCACAGGTCTAAAGAAACAAAAATATTTATTTCTGTAGTCTTCAGCCGTGGGACACGTCTTCCCCATGTCCCACAGGCTCTACACACACCCCAAAAATCACTCCTCTTCCTCCACTCTTTCCCGGCAGCTTTGTCCTCGTCCTCCTGACGGATGTCTCGAGTAGTGGCGGTTGGTTCTCCTTTTATAGCCCACCTGGAAGTGCTTCAGGTGGTAATTAACTTAATTCAGGCTGCACTTCTGGGTGTGGCTGCATTCAGCCCACACAGGCTCGTTAAGCTGTGCAGCTCCTCTTGGCGGTGACCACAGAGCCCAACAGGGATGAGCTCCGATGCAACCTACGGGGGACCCCACCAAGTGTTCCGGGGATGCAGATTACATTCCATGGCTGCTTCCCCGGATCCAGTGTCAAAGGGGTTGGGCATGGGTCCTGGCCATCTGCCACAGTATTTATACTGAACCAAGAACAGCATGACAAGTAATAGGTATTATTGTCTGAAAATTTTTAAACTGAGGACATTATCAGAACTTGTAGCCTGTTACAGAGCAGCATTTAAAGACATTTGTCATAGGTAGGTCATAACCTTGCTGCATATTAAGATACTAGCTTTTTAAAGAAAGAGGGAAATATTGTATATGGTTACATTTTAGACAGATGTGCTTTCACTTTCACATACTGTCTCCACAGACACACAGTGAGTAAGAACTAGAAGTAAGAAGGTTTAAGCTATATTTATGGCTGGCTGCAGATATCAGGCACAAGGCTACGCATATAAGGAAGAGGAAGTACAGGATGTTTTTTTAAAGTTCAACCAATGCAGTTACTAGTCTGGTAGAATACTATCTTTTCAAAGCTTCAAGGTGCAGTAGAAGTGAACATTAGATGAAAGCTAGATCTCTATCTGCTATTAGTTTCTGAGGAGACACTGTGTAGGGCATTTTCCAAATAAAAAAACTGTAACTAATATATTCATTTGTTTAATGGCAGATAGATATAAAATCATTATAGCTGTAAATGGATTTTGATATTTTTTTAAATAAAGCTAGGAGACAGACAAAATATATTCCAGAATATTGGCTGACACAGTCAAGCACAAGTACAACTGTAATTTCCTGTCATGCAAAAGGTCAACACACTAGACAACTAAACTAAAGGATTTTACAAAAGTAACGTGTTTCCATATCATTCTGTCATTCTACATTTCTTACCTCTCCCACACATTACAGTTGCATTCCTAATGACTTGCTGAACCAAGAGAAATCTGAACTTGAAAAATGAGAACAGAGAAGAGTTTAGGTCCCATCGTGATAGGTGCGTGGACAAGGAGCAAGTAACTCATTAATGGAAAAGCAGACAACATCATAAAGTTACATAAAAAAGGAGAAGCAGTGGGAAAATGAGTTAAAACAGTATCAAGGTCAAATACTAATGAGGTGAACACTGAGTGTTCATAGAAGTTTCTGAGACTAACCAGTACATATCTCCATAAGAAAAGGATTTTGCTGGTAGCATTCCTTCGTAGGTGTTTGACAACTCCTTGACAGATGTGCCATCCATCCAAGCCACCTGTATGGAATTAGACGGCTAGCTTAGAGTGGTATACCAGTCTGGACTGTTGGGGAAATTCAAAACCTGGGTGTACCAACATGCAATCCTTCTTAGGGTCTCTTTTGGCCACTCCTTGTATACAATGTACCATTAACAACTGTGTAGGCCCTGGAATGGATGGAGAGCAGTCCCCTTTCTAGATGTCTGGAGCTACCAAGGTATTTGAGCACCGAAATGGCAAAACCAACAAACTCAATCTCCTACTGAGATATTTGGAAGATGAATTGAAAGTGATGAGGACCAGGGAGCCGCTGCAGTACTAGGAGACATTTAACTCAAATGGTGTTCAATTCCAGGGTTGAGCTGAGGACAGGCAGATAATGGCAAGCAGCTGGAACAGTCCAGTAAGCAGCAGCAACAGTTCACCATAACAGACAGGTGGCCGTGTTATAGATGTAAAAAATCTAAACAAGAAGGAGCAGTGGCGTCTGGTGCAGAAGGAAGTATGTGTTTCTGTGTAGGATGACATAACTAGCAAGGCAGTTGTGATGAAGCATCAAGGTGCCTTTATTACATGGGACATTACTCTGGAAATCAGAGCCCCACCAGATCAAGTTTCACAGCTAGGTCTTTTCATGAATAAAGAATATCCACAACAACAATGGCAGCACGTAAACAAGGAAAAAAGTAACAAGTAAGTACATATTCATGAGATAGGCCAAACCCTGACATTTATTTTCCTCAAGTGAAATAATACAACTATCTTAACTTAGTCAGGGACTACATATTTCTGCAACATGTCTTGAGGATTTGACTTTGTTTACCTCTACTTGTAGTCTTAAGGTGGATAACTGTTTCTGAGGTACTTTTTGCCTTGGTTTGAATAAACGCAATTAAAAATGGAGACATAGAGGTCCTGCCCAACAGACATTCTAGCATTGTGTGTTGTTTCATTTAAGTAACTCGGGAAATGATCCCTAAAATAGCAAGGTGGGAAATAATTAAATTTTGGAGCAAAACATAGCCTGTGGTGTTCTCATGTGCAAATGGGGTAGACAGATTCGGCTATGCAGATCTGTGTACTGGATAAACACAAATAGTTGTACCCATATCCCATGGTCATCAACTGTACAAATGGGATGTGAATTTGTACAAAAGTGCGCATAAATAAACATTCACTTTTAAATATTAGATAGCTTCAAGACTTCCTCTAAAGATCAAAAGGATTAAAACAATAAATGGACATGAAGCTGTGCTTTATTGCCCTCATTTGGTGCTATGACTAAAGCAAGTGGGACAAAAGTGTGCCAGCAAAAGTGATAGGATAAATGTGTGGAGGAAGAATTTGCACAGTGAAGCTAGCTAGTAAACCTTCTTTGGTAATAATTTCTACATCAAACATGCAGTACACACATTCTTATAATTTAAATTATAATACTGTAGTGTATATAAGGCTCTCAAGAACTATGAATTTTACTCCTGAAAAGTATTATTTACTAAGATCATATTTTTTATTTATAGTTGAAGTAAATCAACTGTGGAAAAGGTAAACATAAATCACAAACTGAAACACAATACAGAAATAGAGCAAAAATGCAAAACCATGTAAATTAAAGAGTAACTGTAGTATGCAATTTATAGCACCACAAACAATATTGGCGAAACAAAATATTTAATGCGAGGAGAAACACTATGCTCAAATGAAGCGGAAATACAAAACCACATGAATAAAAGTGTAACTGTTCAATTCATAGAGCCACATTATATGCAGTTTCTTGCAAAAATTCTAAAAACTGCACCAGTCCATATGTCAGTATTAACTCCTGCAGTAGGTGACTAAGCTGGACACTTTGATGCAATCGACCTACACACGTTATTGTTACTCTTTTAATTAGGGAGCAATTATAACTGAATTCTTATGCCATACAAAGATGGTGATAACACACTTTTGGAGGGTCCACCTTCATTTTTAAGCTCTTCTCGTCCAGTTGATACTGTAGCTGCTCATTTCAATAATAGTTTTCCAGCTCGGAAGATTTCATGATTTGACCATGCTGCTGTTCTCATTTGCTGCCTCCCCCCTTTCTGCTGTTAGCAAGCACCTTTACAATATCTTGATCTGGACAACTTTATCTGCGGAAGGCAATTATGCGAATGTTCTTCAAAAGAAGCAGGCATGTCATCACATGCCATAAAATGTATGGCTAATAAAATTTTAACATGCAAGGGAACCTATCTGTTGTTTTTGTAAGGGTCCACTGAATAAATTTTCTGCCCTATTCTGCACAGCGAATCTCCAAAATAGCAAGAGAAACCCACCAGCTACATGCATTTGCTGTGTGCACTTTTTACTTTGCATTTGTCACCGTGCTTGTGTCAGTATGCCTCCTCATCTGCATTTTAAGTGTTAAAAGTTAACCCAGAAGATCATACAGAGTGTTCCATCCATTCAGCCCAGCTAATAGCATAAACAAAAGAAAAGCAATAAAAGCAGTAGCAGGGGGCATACTTCTTACCCTATTCTCTATCTATAAGCTCTTCAGTTATGAATAATATAATATAACAGAGCAGAAGTGTCCAGAGAGCTCCCAGGGT
This sequence comes from Polypterus senegalus, assembly GCF_016835505.1. Taxonomy (NCBI): domain Eukaryota; kingdom Metazoa; phylum Chordata; class Cladistia; order Polypteriformes; family Polypteridae; genus Polypterus; species Polypterus senegalus. Next base: position 84,354,032 of record NC_053167.1, on the reverse strand, counting down.
AAATTTAATGCTGCACAGCCCAACAGAATTTGCTTATCGGACAGACTCAGAAGCAACAATGAATTTATCAACATGCATTGACTACTATGGCTCAAGGAAAATTGAAGCTGTATTCAGTCAACCAAGAACAGCATACTTCATTGATCATTCATACAGAGGCACAAATCTGAAGTGTTACCATAAATTGTACAGTCCTAAAAAATGAAAGTATTCTTGCTGGAGAGTTAGGAGCTGAGCATTTAGATTTGCAACATTAATCCAATAATACAGCTAAAGTGTTTAACACCTGCATGCCAATTAGCTGCCCGCATTCTTCTCTGACTACAATGAGAAAGAGACACATTGAATGCTCAGCACAAGGACAAGTGCTGAAAATAAAGGTCAGTCTGTGACAGGAAAAGGCCTAAATGGCAAATCTTTTTTCTCTCCAAAATCAAGAATCCATAAACCAACACAAATACACAATTCATTTTCATAAAGTCTGTATATCCACAATAGCACTCTGTTTCCAAGTATCACAAATGAGCACTTATTCTCTCTATTTCGATGATAACACTTGAGTGCAGTGTGCCAGAAGTTCACAGGTGCCTGGCTGGGGGATGGACTGCTTGGTGCCCTAGACATAAACCATCTGGAGCGGACCAAGCAAGCTCAGAGGCTCCGGAGCAGATGTTGAACATGCTTTAACAGTCCACCAGCATATACTAGAGCATTCAGTCAAAGAGGGAACAAATGTCCATGACTGAATTTTTTTTTTTAAATTTTAATGATATGTAGTCTGTTAATATTTACCTTTTGGGAACCTCATGTATGCTCTGTCTCATTAATAGCATATTTAGGAAAAAGAATGTGTCTTTTGTCTTAGCTGCTTAGTTTCATACAGGGTTATGAGGAATATAAGGCAAGGACCAGCCCAGTCTGTACCATTTCCACTTATGCAGAGTCAGTTATGAGAACTAAGTAGCTAAATGCACACATCTCTGAGACGCTGGAGGAAGCAAATGTACCCAGAGAAGACCACAAAGGATAAAAAAACAAGCACGTTTCACATATATAGTGGCTGTAAAACAAACTCAAGCATAAGGATGCAGACCTAACAATTGAGAAACCATCCTATTCCACTTAACACTAGAATTACCAAAGTCTACGAAAAAACTCGTAATTTTGGCACACTTTAAATCATTTCGCACCTCTCCGTCAGCATCTTTTGTCTTGTAAATGTCTCGATCAACACAAGCAGCAAGCATCCTGCTATACCATCCCCCAGAACCGCTGCAGAAAGGGTAAAAAGCAGAAAAGTTTTTCATGTTTTAGTAATAAATGACAAAATTTAGACACGAAACATTTCTGTTTTAACAATGTGTTTACATAGGTATTTGTACACACGGAACACACATGAAATGCATATGATCCAAATAATGATATATTATTTCCTCTCTAAAACTCCAGTTCTTCACTCCAACATAATCAAGGCTTGAAGTGGGAGAACTTCTTACCCTTTCTGCGGCGGTTCGGGGGGATGGTATAGCAGGCTGCTTGCTGCTTGTGTTGATCGAGACATTTACTAGACAAAAGACGCTGATGGAGAGGTGCGAAGGGATTTAAGGTGGGCCGGAATTACGAGTTTTTTCTTAGGCTTTGGTAATTCTACTTTTAATAACAGTTAATGACACTCTTTTTTTCTTTTCAATAGGTTTGTTTCCCTGAGAAATATCTGGTGATTATGATAGACAGATTCAAGATGAATGCAAATAACACATTAGGTTGACTGTATCATATAGGAATTTGCAGAAATCAGTTTTTATTGAGTTTCAGTTTTTAATCTCTTAATGATACAAACAAATTGCATTGTTGTACTGCTGATTTTCATTTCTATTTGGCATCTGATGATTCTCATTTCACTTTCCAACAATTGTCAACTAGCATTCACGGATTCCACCTGCGCTGAAACCACTTTTTTATCGCTGCAATGTCCTGGTTAAATCTTTTACTCATATTCATCACTTACTTTATCAAAATCAACAGGAAAGAAGTCCAAGTCTAAATGCAGAAAATAAATCTTGGTTCATGGTTTTCACGCTTGAAACATGTTCTCAACCAGCTGGACTTAATTTGCTGTTCTGTAGTTTCCAAGAAAATTCTCAACAACATCCTTGAATGGTTTGCATGCAACTTCTCCTAGCCCCACCACTAACAGATCTTTGAACCACTTGTTATTGATTACATGTCTGATTTGTGGAACATATGGAATTTTCAGTTAATATGTAAAACTCTTTTACAATGTGTAACAAGTATATATGAAATCATAGCAGAACAAATTACTAAACACAAGGAAAAGGATATAATGTAACTCAAGTGTTAACTAAATGTAACTCAAAGCTGAAAGTGCAAGACGTCCCCGCTTCATCTTGGAGAACCTACTAACCTAATTTTACAAAATCAGAATGAAGCAAAAGAGTAATAAACAACCCTCAAGAAAGCAGGGATAAAGAAAGCAGTAAACTAATCTGTTAAGCACCCCTCTTAACGAAGTGGCATTCAGAATAATGGGAGAAACGATATGAGTCAGAAACTACTGGTGACGTTAATTGATTGGAGGTGGTAATAAAGTTCTGCATATTAAAAGTCAGATGACGAGAAATATTAGATGAGGTAATGGTAATTAGAAAGAAGTATTAAAGCAGATGAATTGTTTAATTGATTGCTCAATCTATGGACTGAGACATTTGTGCAAATAAAGAAATGCTCTGCATTCTCATTTGGATTTTGTGATTACCTTCTTTGAAGATGGAGGAAAAGTTTTTTTTCCATGACAACCAACAAAAATGCCTTCCTTAATCTTGGCATTATTTATTCTTTAAAATACCAAACCAAATGCTTGCAGTACGGCTAGGTCTTTTTAATGTAACGAGACATTTTAGCACAGCTATCCTATTAATATTACTTATACTGTATATGTGAAACAACATTACTTACATATCTGAGCTGCATTCCTAGTGCCACTACTTTTTGACCACCACAGATATTTCAGTTGTTGTACTGTACATTGACACTTATATTATGAGAGGAAATCACAAAAATAATCAATTACAATAAAAACAGTATGTGATATGAAAATTTAAAGGTGATTTTAGTAATCAGGGGGTCAAATCTTCACATTTCAGTGTAATGAATCATTCTTCAGTTTAAATAAGGCCTCTCTTTAAGAGTCATTTTTCGTCAAAGGAAAAAATTTCTTAATCTATACCATCACAAGATATCAAAAAGATTAAGCAGTCTCTTGCAATGTTACTAAAAATTAAGCATTTGGGAATACTACAGTTATATTTCAACGGTTTGATGTTAATGCTGCTTCCTTCATGTCTGGAAGAAAGTACTGTTTTACCAGTTAATTCAGACAGCAATTAGCATTTCTGTCAGCTACCAACAGTGACTCCATTATAGTTATTCATTATCATTATTTTCTTTTAAACAAATTGTGATAATTTAAATTTGATTTGTATTATATTTAGAAAGCATATTAAAACCAAATATTAGCTTCACCTCTAGGTCTGGTTCCTGCCTTGTGTGTCATGTTGCTGGGATAAGTTCTGTTCCCATGACACTAAACTGGATTAAATGTGTCTGAAAATGAGTGGATAGGCCAAAATTAGACAAAGAAAAAAGGCAACTGACTCATGAATTCCTTTAACTTAAAACTTGTCAAATAGTTCATGCCAGCAAATACAACAATTTGCTTTTGCTTATATATTATTAAGCAAAATAACTCTGTGGCTTATGATTTAATTTTAAAGAGTGCTAGGCTATCAAAAATCCAGTTATATTTATTACCCCGTAAATACAAATGATTCTTTATATCATGAATTCACTGTCACATGCTGTCTTACAAAAAAGACTTAAATATTTTCAAATATGCTAGGAAACAGTCACTTAAAAATACTGTAGATGTATGTGATAAGTCACACACATCTATTTTTAAGTAAGAAGTTTTCAAATTTGTTTGAAAAATTTTAAATTGGAATAAGACTTTAAACTGCTGTAAAGATCCTTTGATCACTGCTATAGTCTACACTCACAGTATTCAATCAATGCAATCATGTGAGCATGAAAGCAAAACTGCTGTTGTACCAAGTTGATATAATGCTAAATAGTTAAATCAGAAACTACCACAAATTTAAAAAGCAGATTTTGGGATACATAGTTTGCCAGTAGAAACATGCTGACTTCGCAGAGTAATGTGCAATATTAGATTTACAGGAAAAACTAATATAAGGTTAATACAACAAATATTTCAAATTTGCATTATATGTAACTACCGTATGTGTAATTCTCTGTACACTGTATTACGGCGTTTACTTATCTTCTCTAGATACTGTATTTCTTCTCCCGCTTCCCAACAACGAGAAGTTTCAGATAAGTGATGATCTGAAACTGGCTCAGTGTGAGCTAGTGTGAGTGTGTGAATGATTGTGCATTGCAGTGGTCAGGTGCCCTGTTAAGTCTCATTAAGAAGGCTTAGTAAATGGATGGATGGATGGATGGAGGCGTCACTAAATACATATTCAAATGCACATTGTTTTTAATCTTACGGTATTTCTGACAGGTTATTAATTTTAATGCATATGTTTTTAGTTTTCCTGCTTTATAATTAAGTAACGTGAGTAGCACAATGGTAGGGTGGGTAGGGATGTGTCCTAACAGCTCCAAAGATGCTTTGTTTTAATCAGAGTCCAGCTACTATCTGTGTTCTCTATACTTAATGTCCAAGTCATTTTTTTTTCTCCAGGAACACTTTTCAATATGGTTTCTGACTCCTACTGGTTTCCAGATTGGATTAAGAAGGTTCAATAAAATGGTGAGTGGATAAATGGATTAATAATTATGTTGATTAGCTTCATATCCTTTGAAGAATACCAAATTTCAAAGAAGTAAAACTAGTAAAGTTGAATAATGCAATGCATGTTAATCCTTCCATTTCAGACTCAATTTAAATTCATTCCTATACACCATGCATCCCTTTACAAAGTGGAAATCTGTGTAGGATTTCTCATGTTACTGCTGAGTTCCTTAAGAGGTTCAGGTTCACGGTCAAAGAAGACACATGACCTTATTTTATTTCCCTACCTATTGAACGTATTTGTGAGAACCACATGCCTATTTATTGTCTTGTTCAGGATTAATTTTATCCTGCACCCATTTCTGGTGTACCTTTCTCCCTGTGACTTCAAATGCAGTTTTCTGGGAATAAAATAGAATGAAAAAGGATACTGATCTTCATTTTTTGTATGCTTATGCACAGAATTCACAGTATGTAAAAGAACCACAAAGAAGACCAATGCCTTAGCATATTCATAAAACAATCCAGATTATGCTTCAAAAGGAAACTAATAATTAAATATATCAAAAATCACTCTACTCCTTGTAAGGAAATAATGACAGCATTTGCACAATGTTTAATGTAGAATTTGTTATCAACAGATAAGTTCATATTGCATCTAATGCCCTAAAATTACCTTATGATCTAAAACTCTATAATAATAAGTGCTTAGAGTATAAGGCAGTTAATGAACAGTGTAAATAAAAAGAAGCACTGTGATTGAAACATTTTATGACAACAACAAGAAAAGGTTGGACAGGATTTACTCATTTAATATTTGTTTACATGCAGAAATGGTCACAGGTATTTAAATCTTTAGGAAGGAAAGTTAGATTATGTCAAGCAAATAAGATCAGCATTATGGATGTTAAGTGAAAATTGGATCATGCTAGTCTCACACCTTCACGTAGCAAAACACCTGCCATTCATATCTTCAAAATGTCATTTTCATTTCCTTTTTAGAGGTTATAGCTCTGTAGTACAAATGGAAATATGTGCTCAGTAACCTGTATATCATGTTAGAACAGGTAATGTGTACATACTGTATATAAGCATGTAAAAACAGGTACAACATTATAAATTTATCTTTAAATGGATGAAGATAAAACAACACAAGATTATATTTAATTTAAAATGTAATACAGTTTTGTATTCTTGAATTTAAAAAATATACATTATAATGCCAAATGTTGTTAAATACAATTCACACTCTCATCAGTACAAAGCATAAAGCAATATATATAATTCATTAAGGCAAGAAACCCATGGAAAGCACGCCGGAAGGGGCGTGGATTCACTAAGCCGCCGACAAGTAAGACGCCCATGGCACACACAGAAAGGAGCCACGCCCACCAACTCTAAGACCATTGGATACGACGACAACTTGCAGAACCACGGCCACCAACTCGGACGCGACGACACAGGAAAAATGGTGTCATTTATGTTCGTCTGTCGTAGAGTCCACATGCAGCTCTGAGCTACGTTGACTGTTCATAGAGGCATGTTTCTCGCAGAAGTGAACCGCTATATGCAGTGTGTAAAACGGTTTGCGAGGGGTATCCCATGGGATCCTTAAAACAGTCCTTTAAAACTGAGCTTAAAACACAATAAAGGAAGCAGTCTTTAAAAACCAATAAGCCCTGTGCCTCTGTTTCATTACCGGCTCACCTACTTCACCAATGCAGGCCTTGCAACAGTCGAGATGCTCTCTCAGCAGCTGATCTTCTCTGTGCCTGACCGGTTCACACAGAGGCACCACACGACGCAACAGGACTATCTAAGAACAGGCATGTTTGTCACGGATGTAAATCGCTGTATGCAGCGTGTAAAACAGTTTCCGAGGAGTTTCCCATGGTCTTAGACTCGGTGGTCAGGTCTCTGTCAGTTGCTCTTGTGACCGGGCACATGACCAGGCAGTGTGTATGCTTCGAGTGCGAGGATGGACGCGAAAAATCATGTCGCGGCTGTGAATCACTGTATGCAGTGTGTAAAACAGTTTATCGCAGATGTGAATCGGTGTATGCGGCGTGTAGAGCAGTTTGCGAGGGGTATCCCATAGTCTTACAGTTGGTGGGCGGGTCTCTATTAGTTGCTCTTGCGAGCAGACACATGACCAGGCAGTGTGTGGGCTTCGAGAGCGTGGGTGGACGCGACAACACCATCTAAGAAGATTCATATTTGTCGAGGATGTGAATCGCTGTATGCAGCGTGTAAAACAATTTGTTGAGGATGTGAATCGCTGTATGCAGCGTGTAAAACAATTTGTCACGAATGTGAATCGCTGTATGCAGCGTGTAAAACGCTGTATTGTATGTTGCCCTCTCCAGAGTTACATCTTTTCATTCACCTACAGTCGTATACACAATGAAGTAAGCAGTCTTTAAAAACCGAGTTTTCGGTTACGATGCACGACCGCGTGCACCATAGCAAACTGTTTTACACGCTACATACAGCAATTCAATCCGCGACAAACAGGCATCTTCTTAGATGCTCCTGCACTTTGTACACACACCCCTCCCACCTCGCTACTACCGTGGTCGGGTGTCTTGGTTGATTATATATAGAAAGACACCCAAAACCGCACAGAGCAATGAAAAGTCTATGTGAGTCACAGGTGCATCTGGACTGTGCAAAGACGACAACGACTCAAGTGACGAGTTGGAGATGGGCACATGAGCAGGCAGTGCATACTGGATGAGAAATTAGCATACTAGCATGACGGAGGGAGCGGAGTGGACGTCCTTCTCCTCTCCTCCCATTCCACCATCCGCGCCTGAACACCGCACGGACGATTGTGTGTTGGTTCGTTCCGTGCATTGTTACAATGTTGCTTTTCTTGCTGATTTATTACATTACCGATTTTTCAAATGTTAATTTTCACCCTGTGCTTAAAAATCATTAAAAAACCGGCCTGATTATGCGGCGTATGGTACGCCACGGGTTGGCTAGTATCTTATATAATGCCTGCCATTCTATATGGGAAACATATTAACCTTTTCAAATAACATATTTCAGGTAAAAAGCCTTAGCCTTAAATTCTTCTGTAACTACTGGAGAGAATGGGCTGGAATCCCAACAGGGCTTGAGGAAGTTTCAATACCTGGCAGAGATGATGAAATAGAGGGACCGCAGGAGTGGAGGCACAGCCCAGCTGAACTGGGCTAAATTAGTATCAAGGACGAGCAATGAAAGGGAATGAGGGGAGCTTTTTATGGACAATTCATCCCCTGACACATAAGATGGCTTCCTCTGGCTGGCTTCCAACTCAGACATCTGCAAGTTTTCTGGGTAGTTGGAGTCCAGAGGGGCAACCCAGTTGTCCTTGGGTGCCACCAGTAGGCACAATGGAAAAGGAGCTTGTGGGTGCCACATGTAATGTCTCAAGCCCAGAAACACTCCCTGCTTCAAGACATCTCACTGCAACGAGGAATGGCAGTTGGGAGTGAGTGGACACAGTTTGATGAAGGAGGACAGAAAAGATTTAGAAGCTGTTGGTTTGCTATTTGATCCTGTGTTTGGTTGATTTAAAAAGCCTACAAAGTTACTGTTAATAATACATCATTATTGAATTGAACAGGGACTTATCTGTAGATGAGTTGTATTTGGTGACAGGGCACTGAGCTGCCCCTGGTGAATACACTTGTCAAGCTCAACAGAAGTGTAGTGTATTTTGTGAAAACTGAAAAGCAAAGTAGGATTTAGAGTATTTTGCTTAGCTAGAAATGAGCCTGTGTAATAATGAATTTTCTGTGTTTTGAGAAATTTTATTAGACCTTTTTTAAGTTTAAGTTGAGCTTCTATAACTTTTGTAAAGAGGTCAACTAAATGTCAAAAATGGGCACTTTGAGTGGGGCCACTAACACTTTAATTGACACTTGGAAAGGATTTCTATCTCTGGCAAGAAGTCTTTCTTTTCATTTTTTGATTAAGGATTGTGGCGGACGGCTGGGTCCCATGCCCGGCCAGGACGCCTTCGCTATATATTCAGGGGGAGCAGCCCTGGACAATGCAATACCACCCCCTTTATTGGAGCGGTGCCTCAGCCTCCTGCAGGGCTTCATGGGAGATGGAGTTCTCCCCAGCCCTGTTGGGTTCCGCAGGCGCTGCCAGGGGGTGCTGCAGCAGGAGCTGCTGGCCCCTTTTGGGCACTGGTTTTGCCACACCCGGAAGTGCAACCAGATATCAGCAATCAGGCACCTGGAGCACTTCTGGGTACCCAATAAAAGGAGCCAGCAACCACCACTCAATGATCAGTAGTCGGTTGGAGGAGGACAAGGTTGCCTGGGAGGAGTGTTGGTACCGGAGAGAAGTGTTTTGTGTGTTGGTCGTTTGGGACTGTGTTGTGGCTGGGGGACACGGGGAAGACTTGCCCTCCAGTTGAAGAAAAATAAAAAGTTTTATTTTACACGTGCCGCCGTGTGAATCTGTGTCGGGTCGGGCGCATATATAGCGCCTTTTTACAGGATATAAAATGTGGAACTAAAGAATTGGCCCAGCTGGCAAATGTAATCTGGGACTGAATAAAGATACATCTACCACCCAGGTTGTATAATTCTTTGTATTGCTTATATTTGCTAATATTGGTTTATATATATATATATATATATATATATATATATATATATATATATATATATATATATATATATATATATATATATATTTATTTATTTTATTAATTTTATTGGAATCCATACAAAGCAATCAAGTTTTTACAAAAAGAAAAATTGAGTTAAGAACAGATCGATCCCCACCCCTGAGAGAGAAAGCTAGCCAAACGGCGTAAAATTTAAAGCTTGTAAACATACCTAAATTAATACATTCTCTGTGCTTCATGAACTTATTTTAAAATATTTTTGATTAGATCCTGCCATGTTTTGAAAAAAGAATGTACGGATCCTCTAACTGAGTATTTGATTTTTCCCAATTTAAAATTTTCCCAGTGTCCTCTTGGATCTTTGAAAGGGAGGGATTGTAAAATGATTTTATATATTGTAGAGAAGTAGTGTAAGTCCTTAAGATTGAGCGAAATATTTTTTCCAGCATGGATGAGGGTGCAAGATGAGGAAAATCTGGAAGGTTCTGTTTAACAAAGTTCCTGATTTGAAAATAGTGAAAGAAATGTGTAGCTGGAATGTTAAATTTGGAATGTAATTGTTCATAGGACGCAAAGACGTTATCTATATAAAGATCTCTAAGCAAGTAAATTCAAAATTTTTTCCAGATAATAAAAACTGCATATGTTTGTGAAGGTTGAAAGAGATGGTTCTCTTGCAGAGGTGCCACAGATAGAAGCTTTGCCATCTTAAAATGCTTTCTACATTGGTTCCAGATTCTAAGTGATTGAAGCGCAATTGGGTTATTTGTATATTGTCGATAACGTGTGTTTATTGGAGCACAGAGCAAGGAATACAAAGAAGTACTGCAAGATTTTACTTCTATTGTGGTCCAAGCCTGTGTATGTTCTTCTATTTGTGTCCAGGTTCTTATCGCCTGTATATTTGCTGCCCAGTAATAAAACTGGAAGTTAGGTAGAGCCATGCCGCCTTCTGCCTTTTGTCTTTGTAGGGTCGCTCTTTTGATGCGTGGATGTTTTGAATTCCAAATAAATGAGGCTATTGTTGAATCTAATTGCCTAAAGAATGATTTATTAATGTATATTGGAATGTTTTGAAATAAAAAAAGGAGCTTAGGAAGAATATTCATCTTAACAGTGTTAATTCTTCCAGCTAGTGTGAGATGAAGGGTTGACCATCTATGCAAGTCTTGTTTAATTTTTTCCATGCAGACGGCGAAATTTTGTTGATAAAGAGCTTTATGTTTACTTGTGATGTTTACCCTGAGGTATTTAAACTGTTCTGCAATGATAAAAGGTAGGGTATCTAATCTAATATTATATGCTTGAGAATTCACTGGAAAGAGTACACTTTTATTCAGATTAATTCTGAGACCAGAGATCTTTTGAAATTCTGTGAGTGCTGTTAAGACTGCAGGCACAGAATTTTCTGGGTCCGATATATACAATACCATATCATCTGCATATAATGAGATTTTCTGTTCCAGTCCTTCTCTGCTAATCCCCTTTATCTGATCAGTATTTCGAAAATGTATTGCCAGTGGTTCAATGGCAATTGCAAACAGAAGCGGTGACAAGGGGCATCCTTGTCTAGTGCCACGTTCTAGTTTAAAGTAGTCTGAGCAAATGTTGTTGATGCAAACTGAAGCTTCTGGGTTAGTGTACTGTAATTTAATCCATGCACAAATGTTCAGGCCAAACCCAAATTTCTCCAATGTAGTAAAAAGGTATTTCCATTCAATCATGTCGAATGCTTTTTCTGCATCCAATGATAATAATATTTCTGGGGTGTTTGATTTAGTTGGTGAGTATATTACATTAAACAGGCGTCAAAGATTTGACGATAAGTGTCGGCCCCTAATAAATCCACTTTGGTCTTGTGATATTACCTAGGGGAGCACTTTCTCCATGTTCATAATAATGATGTCTGGATTTGTAAATTAGTTGTTCAGTTTCTTTAGTTGTCAAGAGGTTTAATTCTGAATGTAGATCCTGCCTCCTCCTATGTAGAGTCTCGCTTGGTAGTCTGACGTGTTCTTCATCTATTTTAGTAATTTTGCTTTTTATCTCTGCTGCTTTCTTGGCTTCGGATTTATTTCTGTGGGAAAGATATGAGATAATCTGTCCTCTTAAGAAGGCCTTAAGAGTTTCCCAGAGTATTCCTGCAGAGATCTCGGTTGATGTATTTGTCTCTAGAAAGAATTTGATTTGTTTGGATATAAATTCCGTACAATTCTCGTCAGCTAATAGAAGCGGGTTGAGGCACCATCTGTGGGGTGAGTGTATGGGGATTAGTAATTTTAGCTCCAAGATCATAGGTGCATGGTCATAAATAACAATAGCATCGTATTTGCAAGATTTAATCATAGGCAAGAAGTTATTGCCTATAAAGAAGTAATCAGTCCTTGAGTAGCAATGATGTACTGGTGAGTAAAAAGAATATTTTCTTGAATTTGGGTTTAAAAACTTCCAGGGGTCTGATAAGTTGTGATCAGTTCAAAACTTTGTAATTATATTTGCGGTGTTAGATGCCGTTCCCCCTGTGGAGGAAGTCCTATCTAAAAGTGGATTAGAACACAATTAAAGTCCCCAGCCATTATAACTTTATGCAAAAAAATTTTGTATAAATTCCTTATCATCAACATTAGGTGCATAAACATTTATCACCTAATATATATATATATATATATATATATATATATATATATATATTGCTGATATTGGTTTTGATAAAAATAAATATAATTTTTATTTCAAAACTTAAGTCAATGTCTTTCTCTGACTAATGACTAGTGAACTGACGGATAGCTTGATCATTGCTTGTCTGACTGAGGTCCTTTAAGGGCACAAAAGAAGCTTTGCAAAACCCCCCATTAGTGGTAAACTGGATTGAAGTTAAGGAGTGAAAATCCCGGCCAACAAGAAAACTGCCATTAGAGGCCCCAGGATACAATATGAACAGTGAAAGAGGTACAGGATTACAGGTAACAGGTACATAGCTGGTTTTGACATTTGTTCCTATCCAACCAAATCAAAAACAACCTAAGAGGTTAACAGGCACCTTCTGTGAGAGATACATGGCATATGTAATCTGATAACTTAATTAAACACATTCTTATTTTTAAAACATTATTTTCCTAGGCTTTTTAGAGGTTTGTGGTACTAATGGACATGTGTGCTCAGTAACATGTACATGTACTGTATGTGTGTGCCAGTAATGAGTACATACTATATTCCAGCACAACGCAACATACTGCAACTTTGTCTTTAAGATTATAAAGTAGACAAAAAATAATATAAAAGGAAATATTATTTAAAATGTAATACAATTCTGTTTGCTAGGAAGTTAAAAATATACATTACAATGCCAAATGCCGCTAATTATAATTCACATTCTCACCAGCACAAAGCAAAAATCAATAAAACATTATTGGCAAATTCATATCTACCCTCAGTGTTCATTTCAATTACATTGTTGCATGTACATACCCTATTTGGAGCCAAGAATAACAAAAAAGGTTAAAAGGTTTAAATATAATGTATATGTGTTTATACAAGAAAACATTAAATGTGTCTTCTCGGTTGCATTCAAATATATTAGAACAAAAAGGAGACTGTGATGACAGGTTAAACATCTTGCAAATATTTAGAAATATCTACATCATTCAAAACAGTATTTTGACAAACTTCTAACATTCTGACACCAGACAACTACCCAGACATACTCATAATACTTAATGAAGACACTCTTCACCTCAGAAACTTTACCACCTGTATGGCACTAGGGAAAAAGGAATTTGTGGACTGCACTTTTAAAATAACTATGCTGCTCGATATTCTGAATGCGAACTCTGCAAGTAATGAGTGGATTTCCGCATTCTTCATCATCGCCCTCTGACAAAAGTTTACCAAGTCCTCGACATCAGTACCATTACTTTTGGCCGACTGCTTTGGAACCTGCTAGAGTTTTTTCATTTTGATCTATCAGACTACAAAACCAGACAAAGAAGCTGAAGTCAGGCTGGGCTAAAAAGACAGCATGAGATACCTGTTCACACTGAATAGTCAGGGTTACGGAGGAGAAATTAGCACTAAATGCATTTAGTATTGCTATTTTTGTATAAATGTTCTGACAGAGATCATTATCAATTTCATATTTCTACCTTCTCCTCCTGAACAATGAGAGGTGAAAGTGCCATTTCCTTGCTTGTAAAGTCAATCGCTATTCCTTTAGTCTTTTTCATACTCAGGCAAATACACTTATTATTTCATCCAACAGTATAATTTATTAAAGTCTTCATTTTTCCTAAGATATCAGCATACATGATAATAGACTATTGATCATTTTTCCATCTCAAAGCACTAGTATTGAGTGTAAATGGTAAAGGAGAAAGAATTACAGCATTCAGGAGTCCCTGTGTTTGTATTAATAAACTTTGCATCTATTTGCAAACAATTTAGGAGAAAGTCTTGAATTCATAATGCAATATATGGATTAACATTCATGGTGTTCATTTTTTCAATCAATATATGAAGTTGAATTGTGTTGAATGATGAAGAAAAATCCAGAAATAGTGCTGTGCCATAAGAACCAAGGTTAACAAGAAAGAGTATGTATCAGGGGGGACCTAAAAATTCCATGAACTGTCAAAAAAAAATTACTATATAACATACAGTAATTCAATTTTAATAACCATCAAAATAGTCCCTTTAAGATGCAATACATTTGTCCCAGCGCTTCTTCCTTTCCCGGAAACATTTCGTGTACTCATCTTTTGTCACCATGTGTAGAGCCTTTTCATGGACTTTGCCCATTGCAGCAAATTGTGCTCCCTTTAGTCTCAATTTTAATTCTGAGAACAAAAAAAAAAATCCCAGGAATCAAAGTCTGGCAAATTTGGGTGATGCAAATCTACATTCACACTGTTTTTAGTCAAAATTCTTTTTACTAACAATGTGGTGTATACAGCTGTGTGCAAATGCACTTTAATGGGAAAAATGCAGTTTAGAATGTGCCACTGTTTCAGCTGTTATTATCCTGATGCTTTCACACAGACGCCTTAGCAGTGTAGGGTAATGTTACTTGTTAACAGTCTGTTCATAGGTAACAAACTCTTTATTAACAAATCTGTTAATGTAGAAAAATGTAATCATCGTCTTGATGTTTGATATAACCTGACATGGCCTGAAGTAATGCATTCTATATTTTTGTTTGTACAGTAAGCAAATTAGTACTTATTCCTATCTGTGTCGGTGGAATATTTTTCAATAAATGTTGTCATTTCATTAAAATAGGATGTGAAGGTTATTGGTCTATAGTTCAGTTCACATGCCTTTGAATATGTGGGGCAATGACTGATTTCTTGCAGTTCTCAGGTACCAGGAATTTTTTAGGGACCAATGAGGGAACAAATGGTCCCTAAAACTGAAGATCAGAATTCTATGTCTACATTATAATTACTACCATTCTTGTGTTTTTAAATCTCCTTAGAAAATATTTATTTAGAATAACTGATTGTATTCAGAAAGTTCATGAAAAGCAGAATGAAATGAAAGAAGAAGATTAAGTAAAGGGCCATGAGATGAATATAAAATATAAAACATAAAATGTATATAATACAGTCAGTCAGTCATTGTCCAACCCGCTATATCCTAACACAGGGTTACGGGGGGTCTACTGGAGCCAATCCCAGCCAACACAGGGCGCAAGGCAGGAACAAACCCTGGGCAGGGTGCCAGTCCACCACAAGGCACACACACTTCGGACAATTTAGGATCACCAATGCACCTAACCTGCATGTCTTTGGACTGTGAGAGGAAACCGGAGCACCCGGAGGAAACCCACGCAGACATGGGGAGAACATGCAAACTCCACGCAGGGAAGACCCGGGAAGGGAACCCAGATCTCCTTACTGCGAGGCAGCAGCACTACCACTGCACCACCGTGCAGCCCACAATACAATACTATACAATTTATTTTTATATAGCCCAAAATCACACACAAAGAGCCACAATGGCCTTTAATAGGCCATGTCTCTTGACAGCCACCCAGCCTTGACTCTCTAAGAAGACAAGGAAAAACTCCCAAAAAAAACCTTCTAGGGAAAAAAAAATGGAAGAAACCTTAGGTTTATAGCAGCATACCCTTAATAAACTTATTAGACACTCAAGACTGGCCTGTTCATGGTGATTGTAGGTAGGAGTGCATGACTTTGTGTCCTGCAGTGGACATATGTCTTGTCTAGGACTGGTCTCCTTTATTGTTGTCATTACTGCTGGAGTAGGATTCAGTCAGTCAGTCAGCCAGTCATTGCCCAAACCACTATATCCGAACACAGGGTCACGGGGATCTGCTGGAGTCAATCCCAGCCAGCACAGGGCGCAAGGCAGAAACAAATCCCGGGCAGGGTGCCAGCCCACCGCAGGGCACACACACACACACACACCCACACACCAAACACACACTAGGGACAAGGATCGAGGATTCAGCCCCAATATTCTTATAACAGATTAATAAGCAGCTCAGAAATTAGAACGATCATTAACAATCTTATGCACTTTACATATTGTATATTCACTAATCTGACAGAAAAGGAGGAATTTCCTTATAGTATATCTTGATGTGACTTAAATTTATAATATATCATTTAAGGCCTTTTTTTGCATTTAATTACATATTTAAATCACAAAATGCTTTCATTTTATTAACTGCTAAAACACTACAAGTAACCATCAAAAATCAAAAGTAAAATGTCTACGTAATAAACCATTTTAATTTTGAGCAATTGAGAATGTTTTTACTTATATTTTTTATGACTACATTATAAAAAAGTATTTAAAAAATGCAACACTGTAAAAATATAATTTGACCTATATATTAAAAGTATTTTTTGCAACCTAATTACTTTGAAACTTTTTAAAGAATACCTCTTTTTTATATGCAGTGGTTCTTGGGGCACACTGTGGTCTATTTCTGTCAAAGCCTTTCTGTATTAAATATTGAATGCTAAAGCAAATTCACAGAAGATGACATGTGTTTATGAAGTCTTCATTTTTTGCCCGAGCAGCAGCTGCCATGGCTCACAATGCAAAAGTGAGAAGCGCACATCATTATGGCGCATTATTATTCTTTCTTCAGTAAGAGAAATATTAAAATGGGAACAGACTAGAATAGTCACTGTCTAATAGCCTTCCAGCAGCAGTCATACATCAGCCTCACCATGAGTGGCAGCTGGCATTAACAGGTTTATCTGAGGCTTCTGCTCATCACACTAAGAATGGGAAGAACTTGTTTACATTATTCTTCATATTCTTGTTTCAAGGAAAAATAATTCAAACACATTTATTTAATGGCACCCATTGTAATGCTTAACTCCTCACATATGCTAGCTGAGTTGTAGAGAGACTTATTTCTCTGACATGCTGATTATGATGAAGCCATTTAGCTAGGAACTGAAGTACATTTTAACTTGAAACTCACAAAATAAACAGCTTAATCACAAATAGCATCTGTTAAAGTAAGAAGAAAATTAATTCAATTTATAATGAGAAATCTAGTATAATGAAAATTGTTAATGAAAGGTTGTCTAAAAGCTGGTAGATTTGACTGTTTATAAAAGGCTGCCTAATATGGGAATCACAGTATCCTAAACTGAGTAATAAGAAAGTTAAGCCAAAGCTGCCATTCTTCATGTTAACTCAAGTATTTTGTGTCAAAATAAAATCTGTTTATGATGTAATGATAAACAATGTTACCTTTTGTTTCTGCGTAGTATATGTTCCATTAGCCCACTTCAGGTAAGTATAAGAACTGGAACAATAGGCTGCCAGATATTTTTTTCCTACATAATAGTTTAAAGCCAATTTTGCCAGGAATAGGCCTAGATTATCGAGTCTTACTGACTCTCCTGTATATGTTATCTACAAAGACTTGGGGCCTCATGTATAAACGGTGCATACGCACATAAATGTTGCATAACAGCGTTTCCACGTTCAAATCACGATGTGTAAAACCTAAACTTGGCATAAAGCCAGGCACATTTCCATGGTAGCTCATACCCTGGCGTATGCAAGTTCTGCGCTCGGTTTTGCAGACTGGCGGCACCCAGCATCAAAGCAGTGCTTTTGTTCCGGTGTGGTTTTCCTTTCTTTTTTAGATCCACATCCCTGACTTGGCCTTATAAATACACTGAAATTAACCGCATATAGTTTATTAGTTTAATGCATCTGATTGTAATTAACCTGTAGCAATGTAATGGTCCACAGAATGGTCAAACTATTCCAAATACAATAGCTGCTTTAGCATTGTTACTCTCTCTGCACCTTTTTCTTCTTCCAGCTTCTCACATTAGGGGTTGCCACAGCGGATCACCTTTTTCCATATTACTCTCACTGCACCACTCGGAGTATTTATATCACTGTATCTGAGTGGGAAATCACAGCTGTACAGCAGCTGATCGGTAAGAGAATTATCGGTATACAGCATCTAGAACACGCTACCTCAGCCATGCAGCCTATTTGAACTGCTCTCACATGGCAAACGCTTCAGAGCCTTTCCTGTACGGACCTCGCGGTTCAGAAACAGTTTCATCCCAAGAACTATAAATGCACTCAATCAGTCCATCAAGTGCTCCTTGTAGAATGCTTTGTATAGTACTTATAAGTACAATTACAACAACAACATTTATTTATATAGCACATTTTCATACAAACAGTAGCTCAAAGTGCTTTACATAATAAAGAATAGAAAAATAAAAGACACAATAAGAAAACAAAATAAATCAACATTAACTAACATCAAATAAGAGTCCCCAGGGGGGACAGAAAAAACTAAAACACTCCAGATGGCTGGAGAAAAAATAAAATCTGTAGGGATTCCAGACCATGAGACCGCCCAGTCCCTTCTGGGCATTCTACCTAACATAAATGAAACAGTCCTCTTTGGATTTAGGGTTCTCACGGAAGGGCTTGATGAAGATGGTCACGTAGAGTTACCTTTTAATCCATCCATCATTGGAGCATCATGAAGCTTTGAGTAGGTGGAGGTGGCGCAGGCCACCACCACAAAGAAACCGGAAAAAGAAACAGAAAAGATAGTAGGGGTCAGTGTGGATTTTAGAGCCACCATGAATAGTTATTATGATGAATTGAACATATAGAGTGTCAGGATTAAGTTAAATTAAGTTAAATTGAAGTTATAGAAAGGCCATGTTAAAGTAATGTGTTTTCAGCAGTGTTTTAAACTGCTCTACTGTATCAGCCTGGCGAATTCCTATTGGCAGGCTATTCCAGATTTTAGGTGCATAGCAGCAGAAGGCCGCCTCACCACTTCTTTTAAGTTTTGTTCTTGGAATTCTAAGGAGACACTCATTTGAGGATCTGAGGTTACGATTTGGAATATAACGTGTCAGACATTCTGATATATAAGATGGGGCGAGATTATTTAAGGCTTTATAAACCATAAGCAGAATTTTAAAGTCAATCCTGAATGACACAGGTAACCAGTGTAGTGACATCAAAACTGGAGAAATGTGTTTGGATTTTCTTTTCCTAGTTAGGATTCTAGCAGCTGCATTCTGCACTAGTTGCAAACGATTTATGACTTTTTTGGGTAGTCCTGAGAGGAGTGCGTTACAGTAATCTAGTCGACTGAAAACAAACACGTGAACTAATTTCTCAGCATCTTTCAGTGATATAAGAGGTCTAACTTTACTTATGTTTCTTAAGTGGAAAAAATGCTGTCCTAATGATCTGATTAATATGCAATTTAAAATTCAGATTACAGTCAACAATTACCCCTAAGCTTTTTACCTCCGTCTTGACTTTTAATCCTAATGTATCCAGTTTATTTCTAATTGCCTCATTGTATCCATTATTGCTAATCACTAAGATTTCAGTTTTCTCTTTATTTAACTTGAGAAAGTTACTATTCATCCATTCTGAGATGCAAGTCAGACATTGTGTTAGTGAATCAATAGAATCGGGGTCATCAGATGCTATTGATAAGTACAGCTGTGTGTCATCAGCATAGCTGTGGTATCTTACGTTGTGCCCTGAGATAATCTGACCTAACGGAAGCATGTAGATTGAGAATAACAGGGGACCCAGGATAGAGCCTTGTGGAACACCATATTGAATATCATGTGTCTTCGAGTTGTAATTCCCACAACTAACAAAAAATTTTCTCCCTGTCAGGTAGGATTCAAACCAATTTAAGACCGTGCCAGAGAGGCCCACCCATTGACTAAGGCGATTTCTAAGAATATTATGATGAATGGTGCCAAATGCAGCACTCAGATCTAAGAGGATGAGAACAGATAAATGGCCTCTGTCTGCATTCACTCGCAAATCATTTACTACTTTAACGAGTGCAGTTTCTGTGCTGTGATTTGTTCTAAAACCCGACTGAAATTTATCAAGAATAGCATGTTTATTGAGGTGGTCATTTAACTGCATAATGACTGCCTTCTCCAGAACTTTACTTAAGAAAGGCAGGTTAGAGATGGGTCTAAAATTTTTAAGAGCCGAGGGGTCAAGATTATGTTTCTTAAGAAGGGGTTTTACTACAGCAGTCTTAAGACAGTCTGGGAAGACCCCCGTATCTAATGACGAATTTACTATGTCCAGAACATTATCAATTAGCACGCCTGATACTTCTTTGAAAAACCTTGTTGGTATTGGATCAAGGATGCAGGTGGAGGATTTTAATTGAGAGATTATTTTTTGTAAATCAGGTAAATCTATCCTAGTGAAAGAGTTTAATTTGTTTATAACAGGATGCTGGGGTTTAGGAGGATCCTTAGTGTTGGAGGGATATATTATGTTATTTCTAATATCATTAATTTTTTGATTGAAAAATACAGCGATAGCCTCACAGGTTTTACTGGAAGAACTTTGGAGGCATTCCTTTGAGTTACCTGGGTTTAGTAGGTGATCAATTGTAGAAAAAAAAAATAAAAAATTACCTCACTGTAAACTTGCAATACAGTTATAATATTGCACAAACTGAGCCACTTTATAAAACGCGTATTTACATATGATGACAATATCATTTTTAAGATGAAATGCAGCAAAATAGGTTTATTATATTATACAGATAAAATTTTAACTTCATTTAAATAATCTATATCTATACTAATAAAAGGCAAAGCCCTCACTCATCACTAATTCTCCAACTTCCCGTGTAGGTAGAAGGCTGAAATTTGGGCAGGCTCATTCCTTACAGCTTACTTACAAAAGTTGGGCAAGTTTCATTTCGAAATTCAACACGTAATGGTCATAACTGGAACCTACTTTTCTCTATATACTGTAATGGACTTTAGCTCAATGGCTGTGGTGGGCGGAGTTGCGTGTCAAATCATCACGCCTATCACGTAATCACGTGAACTGACTGTGAACGCAGTACGTAGAAAACAAGGAAGATCTCCAAAGAGCACTGAAGAAAAACGCATACAAGCTTATTCATAAGTGCAGCTACTGCGGAAACAAAGCACGGTGTAAACCATAAGTTTAAATTAAGTTTATGGACACGCTCCGGCTACCGTTTGTCATGCCTTTGTCGAATACTTTATTTGCGAGATACAAGTTTAATGAGAAGACAGGAGATATAAACGAGACTTTGTATCACTTTGTAACGGAGTTAAAATTGCTGTAGCGAGAAACTTTTAAGTGCCGGGTCTTAGCTAACATTAAATAAAGCCGTGGACATCGCAACATCACACAAGAGAGCAGCTCACGTGAACTGACTGAACGCAGTACGAGTGATCACTTCCATGCATCAAACCTGTTCAAAAAACGCATTACACAATTGACAAGGTATGAAAAGAATATGCTCCGAGCTGAGCTCCACAGCTAACGTGGTCTTGCGGAAGCAACTTCGTCACGCTGCCACCAAATACTCACAGAAAAATCCACAACTTAATACACACGCTGTCTCTAGAGTTTCTCCACACTCAATGTAGTCCTCGCATCACCGTTATACCCTCTGATCTCCCATTTCAATTCAAATGCCTTAAATTTCCAGTAAGGCTCTGCTTCGCGATGACAATTAATAAGTCTCAAGGACAGAACCTACAAAAGGTTGACATTGATTTGAGGCAACATTGCTTTTCTCCTGGACAACTATACGTTGCATTCTCAAGAGTAAGCTCAGTGCACAGCTTGGTCATATTACAACTGGAGTGCTGAACTGACAACGTGGTATACAAAGAGATCCTTAACAAATAGTTATTGGTATATTTTCCCTCAGTTTAAAAAGGTTTTCTTTTCTTCTTAATAAAAATTTAAAAGCAGTACTTTGTCGCTGCGAAGCGCGGGGATTTTGCTATATACAGTATATATATATATATATATATATATATATATATATGTGTATATATATATGTATGTATGTATGTATGTATGTGTATATATGTATGTATGTGTATGTGTGTATAAATATGTATATTTATCTGTATGTATGTGTGTATGTATATATGTATATGTGTGTGTGTCCTCCGACTTGTATGTGTGTATATGTATGTGCATATATATGTTGATATGTGTATATATATATACTGTATATATATATATATGTGGATGTGTATATGTATATATATATGTGTATGTGGGACCCTGGAGCCCTCAACCCGTGGCCACAAGTATATCCTGTCATGGTGGAGCCGATTACTGCAGATAAAGCACCTGAAAGCGTCAGTCTATCACCCGACACAGACAGCTCCTCCCGCTCGTGCTTTTGGTACCCCAGGCCTCTACAGGCTTCTCCCCTTTGAATTACTATACGGGCGACAACCCGGGGAATCCTCGACATCCTAAAAGAAGGCTGGGAGGCGAGGCTCTTCCCTCCTCTAACATTTTGATGCGTGCGCAACTGCGCGGACATGTTGTTACAACCGCAACTTTTCACCACCACACGCTCACTGGCAATTTATTATAAACAATATTGACAATAATGGTCACTCAGACCCAGTTCAATAATGTGCACAAACCCCAACCACACAGTCCTGGATTTACAATATACGGGGCGGAAAACCCCAACCCTTGCTACTGTCTCCTCGGTCCTTTACATATGTATATATATATGTATGTGTATGTATATATATATGTATATATTATCTGTATGTATGTGTGTATATATATGTATATTTATCTGTATGTGGATGTGTATATGTATATATATATGTGTATGTTGTGGAGCCGACCCGGACACAGACAGGCGGACATGTTGTTTTTCACCACCACACGTATTTATTATAAACAATATTGACAATAATGGTCACTCAGACCCAGTTCAATAATGTGCACAAACCCCAACCACACAGTCCTGGCCACAAATGCCTTCTTCTCGGGCCGCCTCCACTCTCCTTTCTTGCCTTGTCCTTCTTCCACCCAACTTTAGCCTCGAATGAAGGGAGACGGCCCCTTTTATACATGACCCGGATGAGCTCCAGGTGCTTCCAACACTCCCCCGTTGGCCACTCCCCAGCGTGGCAGAAGTGCCGGCTGTTCTCCCGGCAGCTCTCCGGGTATCGTCCTTATTCTTCCCCCCAGCACTTCCTGTGTGGCGGAAGTGCTGAGGTAACAGGTCCCCAAGGCAACCAGGAAGGTGGCCCCCACGTGATCCAGGGTGGGCCTTGACCCTCTTCCGGTCCCTCACGGCGTCCCGGCCGGGTCGTTGCCCCTGGCATCCCTGACAATGTATATATGTTTATATGCGTGTGTGTCTGTGTGTGTATATATGACAGCAACACTCATAACAGTGACAAAATAATTACATTGACAATCAAGTTACGTTATTTTTAAAATGTTTCCTTTTCTTTTTCTTAACTTCTTTAACACACTACTTATCCGCTGCAAAGTGCGGGTATTTTGCTAGTTGTTAATAAATAAACATGTGAGGATGCGGTGTTGCTGCGCTATCGAGTAGCTGGCACTCTGTTCACGGATTGATCCTGCCTCATACTGTATTCTTGCTGGTGCTGGCGCAGCACTGGAAGGATAGATGGATAGAATAATTAAACATTACGAAGATATTTCAATGTTCCTTAAAAGTTTTGAAGAATCAGCGTTCTAAGCTTACAGATGGCTTAACGTCTATTACAGAGTTGATTGTGTGGCGATTGGGTATTTGGAGAAAGAAAAGTAAGGACAGGAATTGGAGGATAGTACGTTTGAAAGAGACAGTACTGCTGCAATAAATTATTTCATTGAAGGTCGCGCACGGCGCAGCAGGCATGTTGCATGAGGCAGAAACAAACACCGCGCCACTGTGTTTCCATGTTTAATAACATGCTTTAACTTCTATCATCATGAAAATGAAATTTCGAGATTAAAGTTGACATTTCGTGCTTTTTTCCCCACTATGTGCCTTTTTTTTCTCTGTACCCTAATAAGCTTTCATATGACACTCAGACGGTTGGCTACGACTTGCCTTTTCACGGCGGCTTTGATATGTGACAACTTCTATTTGAAAGACTTCGTGAACTTGAGCTTTCGAGGTTCTCCGACATGCTATGTCACTCGATCAACTTCCTTTTGTTGTTTATACCACTGTTTGAACCAACAAACAGTACGTTTTTCTTTACCTCCACTTGGTATTCGCTGAAATTCTTTTATTTTCCCTCTTTTCACAGAAGGCTGTGCTTAAGGGCTATTTATATTGATTTGCATATTCAAAGAGGCGTAATTCTGGGAGGAGTTGGGGCGGAACAGCAGGCGTGTGCACGTGCGTTACTTTTCACACTGACCGGGATTTATGGAGCGGAAGAACGTGGAAGTTGGCTGACACACAAATTTATGTATCTGGATTTTTTTGTGCATAAGCACATTTCCGCTTTTGTCCACACGCCATGTTATAGTGTGAATTCTACAAATGGCGTTATGCATGATGCCCCAGGTGTTCAACCGCTGAGGCACTGCTTTACTCTCCTCGATGACTCTCTGCCTTCCACACTTCACCCATATGCTGTTGTCTCCTCAAAGTTATGGGTTTCCTATCTTCAACTCATCCCATATCCAACACTGGGATTGAAACAAAGTGTGCAATGGGCAGAGGTCAGTTATTTCCTGTTGAATAGGCTTTACCTACATATAAGATTTGTAAAAGTATCATGTAAGATTTAACCTTTCCAGTTTCATGTGGTGCCTGCTTTTAGAGTCCATAGGTCTAACTCTTTTGTTAGATGAGTAATAAATAACAATAATAATTAATAATAATATTAAATAATAATAAATGAGCACCATGGAAGGTGAAGGAACATTATTAAATCACAACCATGGCATAGATATAGTGCACAGCAAAATCAACAACTTCTTGTTGTATATCTTGCAATGGCATAAAATATGAAATACTCTGAATCAATTAGAACTCAAGAAGTCAGCAAGAGAAAACAACTACATGCAACAGGAAATAACTGACCTCTACCCATTGCATACTTTGTTTCAATCCCAGTGTTGGGTGTGGGATGAGTTCAAGATAGGTAACCCATAACTTTGAGGAGACAACAGCATGCAGGTGAAGTGTGGAAGGCAGAGTGACATTGAGGAGAGTGAAGCAGTGCCTCAGAGGTTAAACACCTGAACTGAGAAAGCAGTAAACATCAAATCTTTGCAGGTGACAGAAAATGACAGTTGCTGAAAAGATAAAGTTTAACATAGCCATTGCTGAAATTAGCCTTTACCTTAGCACTTTAGGGAAGAGGATGTCTCAATCTACTACTCATAGAAGACTATTCATCTGTATTTATCTGTTTAAATATCAAGAGCAAGGTGTTGCTTTGGTAAGTGGTGAAAGCAAGTTATTGATGTATGCTAACAGCAGATGCCTTAGATCTCTACCCTTCTGGCCATCTATATCATATGGAGTGCCCGATGCCCTTCTTGAATGGTAAAAGCTGTGTTCTTAATCTTTCCTTCTGATTGCTTATAGTAATAGGCCACTCCCATTCATGTCTGGCAATGTTGTGCTTATTGCAGAGCATTAAGGTGATGGAGACACTGGGACTATACAGTAAACTAGGAGTGCT
Organism: Polypterus senegalus; assembly: GCF_016835505.1. Classification (NCBI taxonomy): domain Eukaryota; kingdom Metazoa; phylum Chordata; class Cladistia; order Polypteriformes; family Polypteridae; genus Polypterus; species Polypterus senegalus. The sequence goes on along the minus strand of NC_053167.1, from coordinate 84,328,558 downwards.
TAGATGTTGCTTTAAGTGTGTTTGATTCATCTAGTGCTCCCCTTGTTTAAAGACTCAATTTTTTCTAGGGTTTGGTACTTTCCAACGTTTTGTTTTTTTTTTTTTTTGGATTTTTACTTAGCGTAGTGTTTTGGCTCTTGTTTCGATCCCTGTTAATGTACTGTTTTTTGCCCACTGTTTTCCAAATATTCTGTGTGTGTACTCTGTTGAAATTTTGGGATTTACCCTTTTGAATCATGGGCTTGTTTAAATAAAAATGTAGTATTTTACCAACATATCTACTGTTTCCATGCTTTGTACTAATTTACACAAATATGTCAATGTAACATTAGCTGTGCTTTATAGAGTAGTATGTTGCTTTGTGTACCTCCAACTTCTTTTGGTATATTGAAGGACTGATGAGATTAGGGTGCATTGCACGAATTCCTGCTCATGTAGCCAACATGTGCTTGAAAGATCCTGCCAACATGGCAGCTATGTTGTAAATGATGTGGATCAATCTAATATATAAAGCAGTCGATGTGTGTGTGTGTATGTTTGCTTGTCCGCCCTACAAATCTGCACCGGGCGTCCTATCAGCACCAAACTGATCATGGGGCTCCTTTGTGACCAGGAGAAGGTCACGGGGTATGTTTGGTTCGGAAAAATGTTTGTGGTGAACTGCAGGGCACCTTTTCACCGACACCACCTTTGGCACACGTCCCCGTACTTAAGATGGCACCACGTTGTCACAGACGTTCGCCGCAGAATAATCTACTGGCAGCTTTGGTTTCTGTGCATCGCTATTTACTCATTTTCTTTAAATTGCCAAGAGATGGCAGAAGTGTCCAAGTGTTAGAAGGCCGACCCAGTGCACAGCATCCTTCCCCCACCATTTTCTCCAAACGCAGCACCAATTGTATGTCACTTCTCTCTGTAGTTACCATCGCTTTCCGACTGACAGTACGATTTCAGTGTTACTCGCTCTGACTGACTGCTACTATTTGTTCGCTTTCCAACATATTGTAAATAACGTAAATTCATCTCACTGTTGTGCTTATTCCCTATGTAATAACACGTAACTCATTATAATTGTCCTGGTTTTCACGAATATACCCATGCCACCGAAAAAAAGACGTAGAATTAGAAGGTCCACTTCAGATGCCACAACAAAGTCTATTTCAAGGGCGTCTGAAACACCACAGCACATATACTCCAGAAATATCAATCAGAAAAATGTTTGTTCTATTTCTATGTTCTGTTTCTTTCATTTGGGAAATTCACCGGTTATAGATTCCCAGGTGACGCGGGGTACTCCTGCTAGTAGTAAGATAAAACTACAGCAGGCACTAGTATCAGGGCAAGTAGAACTCCATAAAGAAAGTGTGTCATAAGGAGCAAGGCCAGTGGAGTGTAGAGATGGCTGAGAGTAACAAACTGACTTAATAAATCTCCTGCAGTGTACACAACAGTTGTACTAAAAGTAAGGTGTCTACTGGAGTATGATCAACTATAACGAAATGTGGGATATCATAAATAGTAGGTTTATCTATAATTGTATTACTGAATTAAACAGCTTAAGTCATGTGTTCATATTTGAATGTTAGACATGCAGTCTATTATGTCAGTTATCTCAGCTGAGGATATAGCAAATTAACAATTTTGACTATACTGTTTAAAATGTTATTCAAACCAATCAACACCTTGTATTGCATTTTACAAAAATGACTAACAAATATATAAATTTCTTAGCTATAAAGTTGTTTGAAATTCTTACAAGTCTGCCAAAAGTGTTGCAAAATAAACATCTGCTTAGTGAAATGAAATTCTCCATTTCTGCATGTATGTAACTTTTGCTACAGTATAGGCAGGTTTTCCTTTGACAACATTTTATTTGCAATGCTTAGTATATTAATCAAGAAAAGACCATGATACACTGAATCACATTATATCAGCTTGCTATTTTAATTCTCATGAAAATTTGTATTTGTGCTTGGACTAATTATCTACAGATGACACTACACTGATAGCTGGAGACAGAAATGCCTCGAAGCAAATGTTAAATGAACTGAAACACTGTGATGGCATAGCTGCACTAAAAATCAACATGAAGTACAAAGGTCATGCCAATACACAAGAGAACTGAAAAGGTGTCAGCCTGCTTACTACACCATGATGAGCACAAGTTAAGTCAACACAGAAAGGCCAGCTTTTTACAATGACCAGAGGTAAATGAAAAAAGCACCTAATGTCTTAATTCCTCCAGTTAATTTTTTTTATCCGCCCTCAAATGCAAATACAGAAAACTCTATTTTGCTTTCACAAAGGTGAAAGAAATGTCTTTTTATCCATTTTTTCCCTACTTGCTCAGATCACATCTGTGGGAGATCTTGTAGTCCTATCAGTTATAAGGTAAGAACCAACCCTGAAAGTGATGCCAGTGATGCATTTTTGTTGCAATAAATCATTTTCATACTAGCTAAAAACAGAAAGACAGTGTTTGCTGCTCTGGGAGTTTGTACGAAAAACTGGAGATAGAACAACCTAGTCTGTCCAGTTTGGCGCAAATAAAATACAATAAAATAATAACAGTAAAGTGAAATGAACCAAAGGAATAACATTCCCCTATTTACTTAGTTCAGGAAATATTGTAAGTCAGTGGATCTTCAGCTGAAAATATCCACATACAGTACATACAGACTTTCTGATTCTACAATACCCATTTTAAAGTATTATCATTTATTTCTCCATTGCTACTTGTAGGTGCCAGTTATTATTTGTTTTCTTTTCATCCTTCACTTTGGTTTAGGATCTGAATGTGTGCAGTTTCATATTAAATATGGATTCTTTCTGGGTCATTCCCTTTTTGGCTAGTAGCATCTGTGCAGAAACTCATTTTGTATTAGTACCTCCACAAGCCTTGCGTAACTCACAAGTGCCGATTTATTGAGTTGTGTTTTGGTCTCTTGTGCAGGCGTTTTTGTGTTTCCTTACTCCTCATTCTCCTGACTCCTTATTTTCCTAGGTCTATTAATCACTGTAATGTTCAATAACGTACTGTTTGGTTTTAGCCACATCCCGGCTTATCAGTGCGGTGGCATCTGTTGCTTAAGAATACACATGAACACATAAGAATATACAGACATGGATAAATTAGATAAGGTGCTGTATGCCTCCTGAAACATGATTAAATGAATTGCAGTTGCCACATGTTTACCTGTATACCTTTGAGATGTTATCCACCAAAGCAAAGCAAGCGTGAAATGAGGTAAACTATTGCTTATTCTAAAATGATATTCTAAAATGGCCAGGACATGTTTGTTGGTACCCCAAGAAAACATCATAAATAACTGGATTAGAGTGATTTTTCAAACTAGCCCTTTTCTTTAATTAGTATCACACATGTCTCTAATTGTGTAATCAGTCATTCAGCCTCTTTAAATGGAGACAAGTGGTCACTCTGCTGTTTGGCATCATTATGTGTCCCACAATAAACATGGCCCAGAGAAACCAAAGGAAAGAGTTGTCTGATGAAATAAGAAGGAAAATTATAGACAAACATGTTAAATGCAAAGGCTTTAAGACCATCTCCACACACTCTGATGTTCCAGTGACAATAGTGCAAATATTATTAAGACATTTAAGGTCAATGGGACTGTAGGCAGTCTCCTTGGACATGGCTGCAAAAGGAAAATCAACCCCAGAATGGGCAGACGGATAGAGAGAATGGCTTACAAAAAGCCAAGGACAACTCCCAAAGAAATAACAAACTGAAATCCAAGGACAAGGTCCATCAGTGTCTGATCGCACCATCCGTGACTCCTTTGAATGACAGTGGGCTCAATGAATGAAGACCCAGGAGGACTCCACTATTGAAAGAAAGACATAAAAAAGCCAGACTGGAATTTACATGCTGACAAGTTAAAATGCTTCAGGGAGAATGTCTTTTGGACAAATGAGACAAAACTGAAGCTTTTTTGGCAAGTCACATCAGCTCTATGTTCACAGATGAAAAAAATGAAGCGTTGAAAGTAAAGAATACCATACCTACTGTGAAACATGGAGGAGGCTTGGTTAAGTTTTTGGACTGTCTTGGGGTGCCCTGAGTCTTCACAGGGAACAATGAAATCTCAAGACTATCAAGACATTCTGGAGTGAAACATACTGCACAGCGTCTGAAAGCTCTGTCTCAGTCACAGGTCATGGATCCTCCAACAGGATAAACACCCAAAACACACAGCTAAAAGCACCCAAGAATGGCTAAGAACAAAATATTGGACTATTCTGAAGTGGCCTTCTATGAGTCCTCATTTGAATCCTATTAAGCATCTATGGAAAGAACTGAAACATACAGTCTTCAATCCTGATATAGATGGAAATGTTTGCTCAGGGAGGGTGGGCCACACTGCTTGCTAACATTTGCAGAAGTCTCATTGAGAACTACAGGGAAGACTTATTGGCAGTGATTGCCTCTAAAGGTTGTGCAACAAAATATTAGATTAAGAGTCCCATCCTTTTTGTCTGTGACATTTTCATTTGTGTTATTATCTGAAATATTCTTGAAACAAAACTCTAAAGCAAAGTCTCATTTTTGTTAAATACAGAATGAACAATGATGGATGCCAATTACTTTCATCAGTTTCAAGTTATTTTAGAGACAATTGTGGGTTCTTCTTTTTTCGTGGAGGTGTACCAACAAATTTGTCTAGTATTACAAGTGACTGCTGCAGTTTATATGTGTTGAAAAAAGATGATATCCATCCCATAACGTATACCTCAACAGATGGCAAATCATCAATATCTAGGGCCAAAGAGTGTTTAGTTAATAATTGTAAGTGCACATGATAGTAAAACATGGGGAGTGTTAAAAGTTTCCATCACTAATATTTAGGGTTGGCCATCGTTTAATTGAGTTGTTACACTGTGCTTTGATTTGCTAAGATGTTTGAATTAATAATCAGAAGTCACTCAACTTGCTCCTCAGGTTTCAAGTTTTTTTTTTCTCTGCCACTTTTGGAGTTCTGGATTCTTTCCATGGTTGTCTTGTAAAAAAATCAAACTGCCCAGGAAGTACAGCATCTGTTTTATTTAGCTTACAAAATGTTATGTGAGAAACGTGTACTTACTGTACAGTAATATTAAAGCATAATAAGTCATGATAATTATAGAATGTGTTTTACAAAGAAAACATTAATGTAGTCAAACAACTCTGCGCATTTCAAAAGCTGTGGATTGATCATCTCACTGCATAGAAATATGCATGAAGAAAAATGGAACTAAAAAATAGCCTTGCAGGGTGCCATACAAAAGAATAATAGCTTAATTTAAGGAGAGAAGAACTGCCTTTGAAATTGTTGGATATTTCAAAGAAAAGTAAACTCACTTCTATAATTATTCAATTCCCAGTACCAACACTGGCATAAATTATTAATGCTAAAATACATAGCAATCAATAAATAATATTTTGTTCACATAATTGTTTCAAGATGTAAAATTAGCAATTCATTAAATGAAACGTTCTGATTAAAAACTGAAAGATATAGGCGTGCTCCCAGGACTTATTCCATTTTGTCTTTGGACACCTAAAAAATTAAATATTTATTCCAGTCTTCGCTTTACTAGCTCTCTCTAGAATGATCCACAAAAGGCACAAAAAAAAATCTTTCTGGAAACATTACTTAAATTCTTAGTGCACTGTAGTTTCCAATAATTATGTTTAAGTAAAAACATCATCACTGCAATAAAGCACAATACATATTTTTATGAACACTCTATTTGAAATTCTTTAGACACAAATTCAACTTCTGTAAAAGAAAGATTGCTTAATTGCAACAAAACAGAACTTGATTTTGCTAAGAAATAAATTAGGAAATTACACAAAAAAGCTACAAAATTATGGAAACAAAAATGTAAAACAGAAAATCAAAAGAAACATTTCTTTGAATGAATCATGAACATCTGAATAATTCAGTCTTATACAGGTTTACACGTTAACACCTTTTTCTTTTGCATGCATTTGTCAAGGGTGGCAGCCAGACACAGTGCTGCTTCCACCATTTCAATTAGCACTTTGCATATACTGTACTGTACTATAGGCAAGTCACTTTTGGTGGGTACTACACACCTTTCTGAATGTTATAATCTAAGTGTTTTTTTTAAATCATCTTGTCAAAACTGGTCTTCTGGCAAGTATTCCATAGGCTAAATAAAGACATCTGCCCATGCATATGTCACTTCTTGGGTATCTTTCCCCAAGGATGAAAAACCAAATCTACAATGAACATTTTGTCATTTCACAAGTACATTCTTCCTGGAAAGAATCTGTGCCAGACTTAAACATATATTGCTTTTGAACATTTGTGAAACCACAATTAAACTGAAATATCTTACTTCAAAGATACAAAGTACATAAAATGTTGAATTCACCTAATAAACAAGTAACAAATAAACAAAGACAGCATTTTTCATGTTTCTGAGGCATCTGAATAAATGACAGTCATAGTTATTGCATTATTTTCTCTATCAGTATGGTTATGATACTTTAAAAGAATAAACTGTTAGTTAATCCTATATTGAAATGCAATTTTAAACAAAATATCAAGTTTAGAGATACAGTTGTGACCACATTTGGGCGTCTCTCAGCCTCAAACCACAGACACAACAGTACTCTACATACTCCTAGGTAAATATAAAGTAATTTATTATGAACATATCACCAAATAAGCAATAGCAACCAACCACAGTTAATCAAAAATGTTTCTCTCTCTCTCTCTCTCTCTCTCTCTCAGTTTTGCCCGCTGTCACCTGTCCGCTTCCATCCAACTATAACTCTTCAATGTGAGGCGGCAGGCGTCTTTTTAATCCAGACCCAGGAACGCTTTCAGTGCCACATTGTATCTTTCTGGGAACACTTCCATAAAAAGAATGAAGGGACCCTTTCCTGACAGTGCCTTCTACTGGCACCCAGAGACCCCACCAAAATTCTAATTCCAGACTCCAACACCCCTGGGCTGCCACATAAGGACCACTGCCGCCTGCCATATGAAGGATGGGCCTCCGCCAAACTCCTGGCTTCCACTGGTCCAAGCCATATATTAGTCTGATTGAGCATTAAGTTATTTTTACATCCATCCAGCCAACCTATCTGTCCTTCTGTTCTGGCCTTCCATCCAGGTAAGAAACTGTCTTCCTTCCCGGCCGCGATGCCTGTTCTCCTCCTACACAGTATAACCCAACAAATTTATGGACATAGTTGATGAAAATATTGACTAGCAGGGCTACCTTTTTCAGTTTAGTAGTGATCATGTTAGGTTAGTATCTTCAACAGCTTCAATGAGACATTTTTATTGGTTATTTACATGGCCGTTACACTTCTAAAATACATTTGGATCTGAGGTACATCACTACAGTCTTATATACTATATAAAGCTATTTTGGAGAGTTAAGTGACCTTATACAGTAGCTGTAGTTTTCATATAAATGAATGTGTTACTTTAATTCTGGCAAAAAATAATTATTGATGATTCTGGAAATTACATTCTCCATACAAAATGCTATATGGAGTCTCCAGCTTTTAAGAACAGAAATGATGTTTGAATCAAACTTTACTTATTGAAAATCTTTGAATTCTGCATTGAATCAGTATTCTGTGAAAGTTAAGTTCCATTCTTATGTGAAACTGCAGTTCCACTATATAGTACACATAATATCAGTGAAGTCAAATCATCCCCATGAAGATCTAAGGTTGAGTCGTCTTCAGAAAAGTAAAGTCTTACTAGCCTATGCCCTAAAGCAATAAGGAAAAAAATGGAAAATCTATGCCTCATGGGAAGAATGACATATATTAAAAATGTAAACTCCTGAGGAAATGTTTGAAGAAAAATCCTAGCCACATGATATATGAGAAGAGAAAGCCAGAATAAAATGACAAAGTAGATCACCACAGGGAAAACATATCGTGCAATGAAGAAGAAAGTCCTACAGAAATGCAGTACTGTGGAATTGATAAGGTGGCCATTTACCTATACTGATGAAAAATAACATGCCCTATAATAAAAAATATATATAATTTACCTGTTAAACTCATTAATAAGTATTTATCTTATTAAATACCCACATTTTCCTTTTTTTTATCTTATGGCTACAGATCTTGCCATGTAATCCCAACATTAGCTTCAGGGTACTTTCTTTCCTCTGCTTCTACTGTGCATCCTAGTGCATGTTATAAACTTGCCCCTCTTATTATAAGTCTGTTTTTGCCCTTTTTTGAGACAGAGGGGAAAAAACAATGTTACAATTTCATTTGCTCAGCAGTTGTCCTTAAAGAAAGTTCAATATTCATTACTAGAAGCCTTATTTAATTACTAAGGTATCTGGCCCAGTTTTTGAAATTCTTGATCACGTATTGGCTACAACACACCGTGTAAAAATGTATCACTGACCTCACATCAGGTTTACTACATTGTTGCATAACATCTCTTGTTCTCCCTCATACACACTTTTTAGTACTGTTGTCTCCAACAGGCAGGGTTTAAAGTATAGCTGGTAATTAATTAAATTAAGTATGTTTTTGAATTTGTGTTTGTTTTTTATTGGTTCCAGTTCACAATCTAAAGACATGTAGCCATACTTTGACTGGCAACTGTACGTAATCCCAGAATAAGGGAAAGTGGAGTGGCACCCAGTGGAGTGTTAGTTTTTCCCATAAACTTGATGCTGACATAGGCTTTAGTCCCCTACAATCATGAAGTAGAAGAAGTAGGTGCAAGCATCTAAAACCTGAGAGACAACACCGGACTTCAAGTGAGGACATTTTAATACTTTGTGACAGAGAAATGATCACAGAAATTGTGTAATGCCATGCCTGACTGAGTGAAGAATCCCTAAACTATATCACTTACAGCATGGTGAGCAGCTGTTCTCAGGGATGCTAACATTAAAGGGGGCATTGTGTTCACATATGGGGTAAAAGACAGTAATGGTTGATGTATCTCAGGCTGATTTGCCATTGTTAATGTAAATTAAAACCATCGTATTAAAAATTCAGAATCAAGTAAAGCTAGGAGTGACATTAAGGTCACAAAGCAAAAGAAAGATCAATTTATTAATAATAATAATAGATCAAGACAGCTGTATGGGTAAAAGGTGTAACAGAAAAGAAAACATGTATTAATACAGAAAGAAACACCACTCGCTTTGGGAATTATAGGTAGAAACAGAAATGCATCTTAGTGGGTGAGTGCAGTAAATGCTGATATTTTTTATTTCAAAACATAAAAAAAGTCATTTATGTATGCCTTTTCACATGCAAAACAAGAATTTACAAACTCTGACACAGATTATAAGTGAGAAGCAGAAAATTAATTCTTTCTAAAAAGTATTTTGGAAGAAAAGGAGTAAATGTGCATCAGGCTACCTGTGAACACAGAAATCTAATTAGGCAGACATTAGCGGCACTGTTAACTCATCCAAAATGCTCCTTTTCCGTGGCTGTTATAACTTGGTGAAAAAAAAACAACAACAACAACAACCCAAATACTCCAAGTTGTCCATGCCACTGAAGTCTGGTCTGCATCCAGGCTTGGCATGTCTGAAGACACTGCATGTGTGCTTAGCCAAGAATGGCAAAGTTAGCTTGCCAATGACTAATCTGGCAGAGTACTTAAAAAGAATCTAATGCTTGTGTGAGCTCCATTGACAACTTGTTCAACTCAAAAGGTGTCCATTGTATGTTTGCAAGTTATGGAATGAATGTAAAGCACCTTTATGATCAAAATACAAGTCGAATGCACTCCAAATGTTTAAACTAAACACTTTATTTAATTACTGTTACTGAAATCACAAATTTACCATATTTCTTTTCAGCAGCTACTGTATTTTCACAAAGGTATACATAACACTTAATACTAGAAATAAGTAGCATTGCAGTCTAAGCAAGTAACATTTGTGCATGCTATTGCAAATGGAAACAAACACCTACTGTAATGTCGCTAGGGCAAAAACCCTTTGATAATAGCATAATATATACTGTACAGTATCTCTAGATCATACTTGTCACACTGTGAACAACAGGCATAATGGTGGTAAGCATGACTTGGTAAATGGCTGGGCCTCCCTGTTATGTGGGAATGAATAAATCACCATAAATTCTGATGAATGATGATGAATTCTCAGGTGGCATGTCTAAAAACACCTAAACCAGTGGTTCTCAGCTTCTGGTATGAATGCCACTAGGGTAGTGCAAAGAATTACTGGGTGGTGCATCAAGGAACAAAAAGACAAAATCCAGTAGTGACAAGTGGGTGGCCACACTTCATCATCCCTCACTTTCAACTCCGGGGCCCAACTGAGCAGTGTTCTGAGTTTTCTGCTATACTCCCTCTATATTTATGTCATTCTCCTGAATGTCAGCAAGACAAAAAAGTTGATTGTGCACATTGGGCACTTCTATCACCTAAGTATTAACAGCATTCAGGTGGAGAGGATGGACAGTTTCAGATACCTCGAAGTTCACATCACAGAGAACCTGACCTTGTCCAAGTACATTTACACCTTAGTGAAGAAGGCATTACAACAACTTAACTACCTTAGGGATTTTAGGCTGCCGTCCCAGATTCTAAAGAACTTCTACATATCCACCAATGAAAGTATCCTGGCAGGAAGTACTATGACCTGGTTAAGAAAAAGAATGAGGCAGAACCGCAAGGCTCTTCTCTTTATCTTCTAAGACAGCTATATTAAGAAAAGGGCAAAGAAAATTATTAGTGATACAAGTCATCCCAACAATGGCCTCTTCTCTGAGCAGTGGTTGGGAAATGCTACTGTCACCTGAGGACCAGTTCAGAGACACTGAGGAGGAACTTCTTTCTCCAATCCAATGAGAATAGTTCCTTCCAAGAGCTACATGATGCCCTATTGGTGAGTATTTTATGCTGTCATTATATATATTGATTTTTATTGTTTGTCTATTATTTTCTTCTTCTAATGCACAGTCTTGGAGTTTAGCAGCCAAGCATTTTACTGCATACTTTACTGTGTGTAAAACTGTATGTGATAGATAAACTTAGATTTTATTTGATTAGATCTTAAATGTGAGCGAAAACAGAGAAACAGAGCTGGACAAAAAATCCCAGAGCAGAAGAGTGAGAGAGAAGCCATCACAGTTGCCGGTACACCTCAGCAAGTGCTTCTGCTTAGTGAGAATTTTCTCTTAGTGCACTGAGGAAGGCACTGCATGGAAGCCATGGAAGATTCCTGACCAATTACACGGGGTTGGTGGTGGTCCTCTGTTCAAGAGATGAACACACTGGTTGTGCATACAAGAATTTTCTGGACATGGTTTTAATTAATAATATAAAAAAGAAAAAAAAAGAAAACCAATTTTAGGATTTTGCTAGCTTATGACTGGGTACCTGGCATTTGGATCATGTAACACAAGTAATTTGAGTTTTGTTTTCATGGATGTTATGACATTGTTTTCTGTTTTCCTCCAAGCCCATTATAGGGGTATTTTTGTTATTACCATTTTCCATAAAAACATGAGATTAGGCTTTTTCTTGGCCATCACTAACAGACATCCTGTAGAATGTTTATTTTCCTCTAATTGTTGAACAAAAATGGTATATATTATTTGTGTTATATTTCTCCTTGTTGTAGCACAAGACTGTAGGAATCACATCTATTATTTAAAAATCTCACAAGAATTAGCTTAATAAAGTGAGATTGCCTACTTTGAAAGCAAGATAATGTGAATACTTAGCTGTCATTTGAAGCCATTATAACATACTGTATACTGATGTACTTTTGAATAAAGGAGTTTAAAAATGCAAAGATTAATAGTCTTTCAATATCTTACATCATTCTCTTATTGTTACGAACATGGCTACAGTTGTGTATCCAACTATTCCTCCATTATAGAACCCTCTATCCAGTTCAGGATCATTGGGATCAAGTGGACAGGAAACCAACTTTGTATCCTTCTACGACTATGACAAAATAATCTGTTCCAAAAGCTGATTCCAAAATAAAACGTGTTTAGTTAGTGTTTCAAAACATCCATATATTTGTGTGGCTGAGCTCATAATTCTTCAAAGTACAAGGCAAATCTCTAATGAAATGTCATGTAACACATTAAAGGAAATGTTCAATCATGGAGACACACCAGTTAGTGCGGGTGCTAAAATAAAATGCTTAACACAGAAAACAAATCAGCAAACACAGAATGTGTTTTGTTTATTGTGTTTTTGAATTCCAAGTAGTGTTCATTAGTATTTCAAATAAAAATTTTCATTCATGGTACATGCACAAATTGATGCCTATTTGGGTGGTAGTAGAGTGATTAGGACACTGTCTCCAGGCATGAGTAATTATTGACATCCAATTCAGGCACATTCATGATCAGCAACCATGAAATAGCATAAAATTCACTTGACATGCCTAAATTACCAATCACCATTTTTTCCAAATTATGTGAAATGGAGTAACTTTAGCCTCTCATATCCCATTAAGAGGTGAACCCTTAGGGTTAATTGATGTGGCATGTACAACCTCAGCTCCTTCTGATCATTTTTGCTCAAGACGCATATTGGTTTACTCTTTATCATAAGTATGTAATTTCATGTACAAAATTTTTTCAGGTCTAAAGCGACAAAAATAGTGGAATAACACCAAAAAGATTAACAGAGATAGATAGATAGATAGATAGATAGATAGATAGATAGATAGATAGATACTTTATTAATCCCCACGGGAAAATTCACATACTACAGCAGCAGCATACCGATAAAAATAATATTAATTAAACAGTGATAAAAATACAGTGCAAGTTAAAAAATGCATGGTGGAGAGTGTGAGGCTGGTGTAACAGTCTATAATCTTGTATAATGTTAACGTTTACCCCCCTGGGTGGAACTGAAGAGTCGCATAGTGTGAGGGAGGAACAATCTCCTTAATCTGTCAGTGGAGCAGGACAGTGACAGCAGTCTGTCGCTGAAGCTGCTCCTCTATCTGGAGATGATACTGTTCAGTGGATGCAGTGGATTCTCTATGATTGACAGGAGCCTGCTCAGCAACTGTTGCTCCGCCATAGATGTCAAACAGTCCAGCTCTGTGCCTACTATAGAGCCTGCCTTCCTCACCAGTTTGTCCAGGTGTGAGGCGTCCTTCTTCTTTATGCTGCCTCTTCAGCACACCACCGCATAGAAGATGGCGCTTGCCACAACCGTCTGATAGAACATCTGCAGCGTATTATTGCAGATGTTGAAGAACACCAGCCTTCTGAGGAAGTATAGTCGGCTCTTTCCTCTCTTGCAAAGAGCATCAGTATTGGCAGTCCAGTCCAATTTATCATCTAGCTGCACTCCCAGGTATTTATAGGTCTGCACCCTCTGCACACAGTCACCTCTGATAATCACAGGGTCCAGGAGGGCCTCCTAAAATCCACCACCAGCTCCTTGGTTTTGCTGGTGTTCAGGTGTAGGTGGTTTGAGTCGCACCATTTACCAAAGTCCTTGATTAGGTTCAGGATGATGTTACCCGCTATCTCCATGTCCGCCTGAGGAGGGATGTAAACAATAACAACAATGACGTGTCCAAACTCTCTGGGCAAGTAATAGGGATGCAGACTTACAGCCAACAATTCGATGTCCCTGCAACAACTGGAGATTTTGACCTTTACATGTTCAGGGTTGCACCACCTTGTATTCACATAGAGAGCGAGTCCTCCTCCTTTCCGCTTCCCACAGGTATTTGCGTCTCTGTACTGCTCTAACTGTGCTAAACCCAGGTAGCTCCACGTTAGTATCTGAGATGCTAGTTGTTAGCCACGTTTCGTAAAAACACAACAAACTGCATTCTCTGTAGGTCCGATCATTTTTCATCAGCGCAGCCAGTTTGTCGATCTTATTTGGTAGTGAGTTCATATTTCCCAGGATCACAGAAAGCACTGAAGGCTTGTATCACCACTTCCTCGCTAGCCATTTAGCCCTTAACTTAGCGCCAGCTCTGCTGCCACGATACCGCCTTCTTATCTCGTCAGGTAAATAGGGAACCACACCGGCACCATAACTAGACATCAAGACGAATTGAACAGTATATCATATGTGGGGGTTTTGTCATTCAAGTGAGTGTGCTTTTGGACAAAAAAATCACTGGAGTGATTTCAAAGCACTGATAAGTAATTCTTATGAAATCAATATCCTAAGTATTTTAGTATTTTCTAATGTATGTGACAGTGGCATAATAATGTTTGAATGTTTTAGTATTGGTCTTGAGCAGTGTTTATTTTTCAAATAATGTATATATGCTGAAAGTTAATTAATTTGGTATTTGCACTTGGTAAAATAAGTCAGGTCATCCATGATGGTCATACCAACATTTATAAACCTATACTGAAATCCACCATAGTCAAATAATCCTCTCCTATTTTTTATTACCCCGAGGGAAATTCCATTCTATGATACACATGAAATTTGGGTTCTGTACTGTATACTGTTACACATGTGCACATGAAAAGCACCTGGAAGTCTCATGTAAGCCAGGCAATATCACTGAGATGCATGATGGGGCACTGTTGCTAAAAATATCGCATTTGCTCCCTAGCTCTAACCAAACACTAGGAGAGGACACCAAGCCCCGCCCCTGCATAGGTTTCCCTTCTGGGCTCTGACTTTATTTAACCAGATGACCTACAGAGGGAGGTTGTCATTTTTGATCCAATACTACTGGAGACGGAGCTCTCATTGATGTGTTTTTGATCCAGTCAATGCCCCACCATTGTTTTCATTTGTTATTATTATCATTACTCAGCCAAGTAGGCTGTGTTCTGTGACTAAACAAAGCTATCCTGTCTGATACTCTGAACCCTTGCACTCACGTTTCATGAAATGTTTTTATAATATTTCTGTAAAGTAAAAGAAATTATAGACTTTCAAAACACAATAGTTGGTCATACATAAAAAAAAAATCAATAAAAAATAGGTGTACATAGAAAAAATTAAAAGACACAAATACATATAGCAAATCTATAAATAATACCTTGCAAATACCCCAAAATATATTTTTTGTATGGATAAAGAAATATCACCTTTAGTTTTCCTTAATAAGAGTAAAGTGGTGCTTCAAAACATTTCTGGTCCTGGGGAAGTGGCATGCAAAGAAATAAAGTTGAGAATCCCTGGTGTAGAAATAAGTGCATGACGGGACTTCATATTTCTTACTCAGAAGTAAGCAAAATAAAACCATTAACTAAAACCATTAACATTTGCTAGTGAAAAAGTCAAAATGTAATTGGTTATTTCAGAAAATTGATCTGTCAATTGTAATTATAAAAAGAACCCAACATATGCTGCAAAAAGTCCAAAAAAGAAATTTTGTATAAAATGTAAGATTTCATTTTGAAAAATTATGCTTCCAGGGGTTATACACATTTTTTATGATGTACACTTCCTTAATCAAAGTCAAAATGACAAAGCTGCATATTGATTATATATATATATATAAGTATACAGTATACTGTATAACCTTGGCAAAGCAAACATCTGCGATGTGGACCTCAGGCAAGAAAATACAGAAACTCTGCACAAGTGCAGTGATATTGAACTGCTTGTAGGTATGATGTCAGGAAATATGACATGTAGAGATTTTTAATGCTACATATATTTCTGTATGCTCTGGCGCAAATCATACCAGTCCTGGTTCAACTGTTTAAATAATGTATTTTGCTTGTAGCTGGAACTTTTTGTTAGAATTTCTAGTTAAGTAATTCAAAACCCATTTTATGGCCATTTCCAAGATCAATAACCTCTGTAATGATTATTGCCCATAGCTAGCAGTGTTTGCATTCATGCTAAAAATGAACACAACATCCATTATTATTAATGCAGCAAGACATGAGCCTTCACCTTTAATGTAAACATCATCATGCATGTGAGTCTGTGCTGCAGTAAATGTATACGATGCATTCCCAGAAAAGAGGCAACAGATGCAGGGTCATAAATGATTTTAATGGCATGTCCAACACGAACGAACACATTCATTAGCATGGTTTGCAGGCATACAAAGTCCAGTTAAAAACCATTACAATTGCATTTGTTTAAAAAGAAAAATAAGAGCTGAATTTGTGAGACTTAATTATGTCAAATGACTCACCAAAAGGAGGATTTCAAAATTAATTATTGTTTCATTTACTACATACTACCAAAGAATAGTTGAGGATGCACAAGTACTCTGTAGAAGACATAGCACATTTTTATTTGGTATTGGGATCACATCTAAAACACAATCCATCACTACAGTACATCTCACTTGTCATTATTGATAGGTTGACTGTAGGAGAGCACTTCCTCATTTCAAGAGTGTATGATTCTCAGAGTAAAGCTTGATCTTACATCTGCTGCTCTAAAAGTCAATTATATTATGAAATCATGTGCATAGACTAATTACAGATAAAGCATACCTCATTTCATTTTC
The DNA here is from genome assembly GCF_016835505.1 of Polypterus senegalus. Classification (NCBI taxonomy): domain Eukaryota; kingdom Metazoa; phylum Chordata; class Cladistia; order Polypteriformes; family Polypteridae; genus Polypterus; species Polypterus senegalus. The sequence continues at coordinate 84,312,112 of NC_053167.1, read as the reverse complement.
AGCCAATACATGATTTATTTATGGATACTTTTAATTTGGCACGCATGGCAGAAATCAAGAATGTGATGTTAATCTATGTCTTTTTATTAAATTTATATCCCACAACTCATTTACTCAATTGTAAAATAAACATTTATGCAGCATTACTATTGTTTTGATTCCATACTATTTTAAAGCATGCTTAGGCGGTCAAAGGTTTACATCATTCATACTATGATGAAATGTTTAAATTGTTTAGTGTAGCTCAGTGACAGACTACTAAACATATTGAGTGAATGGTCTAGTTCTTTCATAAAATTTATGTCCATTTGCAAAAGTATCAGTAATGAAGACAAGAGGCATGAAGTGGAAATGGCAAAGGAGTTGGATTAATGATGACAGGAGATGTCTTTGCAGAGCATGCCAACTGACACGTGGATTAAGTTTATATTATGAATGTTATTGAAAACTGTTTATATTTGTAGGAAGGCATTATCAAATATATACCACCTTTCAGGTTGTTCTTAATTAGAGTTGGTTGTTTTTTTAAATCCTCTAAGCTGGTTGGTACCAGAGATAAGGTTTAGTTAAAAGTAAAATCCTCAATCTCTATTTAACTTGACTGTAGATTAATTGAAAAATCCCACTTGAAAAACAAAGCATAAAGTGGTTAATTAGCTGTTTGCTCAAACATTCTTATTATACTCTAGAAAATACCGAGCCTTTGTTTCTCTGAAGGAAAGTGTTTTGCTGTGGCACATTATGTAATGTAAGCAAATTTACTCCCTTATTCAACATTATAGTGTTATTAGAAATCATTTTATAAAACAAATTATGTAACAACATGGTTTCAAAACATACGGAAGGTTCCAAACAGCAGACTTAGCAGAACAGAAAAGAGGAGAGAAGGCAATGATAAGCTACAAAAGGAGAAAAATGAAGCCTCGTGGGCTCAATACAAACTATCAGTGTCAGACCAGGGTGGCAGTGATTAGTCAGGCTGCCTTACAGCTCTATAGGGTGGTCCAGATCTAATTATGCAATTTTTATTACGCTATAAATTATTAAGTTTATTACATAGAAAATCACCCAAAAAATCCCGGACCATCGAGAAGTGTCCGAACTGATGATATGAAGAATCGTCTTTGCGCCAAACTGGGATCGCCCCCGCATAAATCAATGTCATCCAGACGATCTGGATCTGCATAATTAGATCTGGGCCACCCTGTAGATGACTGTGCTCAATTTCCAGCCTGGTCACTGTCTAGATGGAGTTTGTTCTTTCTCCTGGTGCCAGTGTGGATTTTGTTTGAGTACTTCACATTTCATCATGCCAGGTTGTGTGGCCAATTGTGGCTGTGTGTGTGGAGGGCAAGCATAAGTGTGGCCAGTAATGGACTTCAAACCTGTGATCAGGATAATCAGATTTAGAAAACGTATGGATTTACAGACTACAAAAGATAAAGCTTTGCTCTGTATTTAAATAGTAGTACTGAAAGAATTTTATGAAATTGTCTCAAAAGAGAATGAAACAACAGCATTGCTCACCATTAGTGATAAGAAAATCCTACTGAATACGCTTCTCCTCAAGAATAGCAAAACTGTTTAGGAAGTAAAATGTTCAGGAACTTCATTAAACTCAGTCAATTGGGAAAGAGAAACTGAACTAGTTTTCAGTGGATTATATATGTTTTTATGTGCCCCTGAGGGCTAGGGAAGTGTCTGCCAACTATACTATTGCAGCCAAACAATGTGTCCTGAGTTGTGAGGAGGTTTGGCCTTCACAAACTTCATACATACCACACTAAAACCGAAAAGTACAGTTTGATTTTTTTTTCCCCTGGCACTTTTGCTCACACACTGATGCTACTACCAAGTAAGTGAAACACTTAAACATGTGAAATCTTCACTCCTTCCTTTTGCATCAACTGCACAGCATTGTGGGTAATACTATTAAAGTAGTAGGTTCAAATCTTACACACAAAGTCATACAAGACATTACCTTTAACATGAATACACAGACACATGTCTGGTATTCTTCTGCATGCAGGTTTTGTGTTAGAATGTATTTGCAAGTTTTCCAGTAATTAGCAGCATACCAATAAAACAGTTCTTATTACATCCATACAAGAAGAAGAATTTCATCAAGGATATCAGTTGATCCGGCATGTTACCACTGCTAGAAGAAGTGTTGTCCCATCCAGCATTTGCTGGCTACAATTCTGTGATGAGATGTTGACATTAGAAAATTAACTTGAGGTACTGGGAAAATAAAATTTTGTCTATGCCAGCAAATTTTCAAGAAATTTGCCAAACATGGTCACCAGTGAACCCAGCAAACTGGCTCTAAATTTGGTGAATTTTACCAATCAGCACTACATACCAGGCAACTGCATACAGCATTTCATTGGAATAATACTGTAAAAGGAATAAAATATATATTAATGTAAATTAATTTCAATCACTAACTACATTTCACATCTGCTAATTATGAATCTAAATAGTTAATTCATTATGGTGATAACACTTTGTTTGTTAGTATGAACTGATAGTCTAACGTTGTGTTGTCCCTAGTGAACATATAAACTTATCATTAGAATGACTCAAAATATTTTAAACAGCTAGAATGTTATAAAATGGCAATAAAATAAATATGTAAATCCTCTGGAGAATGCCATCTTGATCACTAAGTAATCATCAAAGAAATTGCTTCAATAATACTTTCATTATTGAGTTCAACCTTCTCCAAATAAAAGAAAATGAAAGCAAGATCTTAAATATCAAAGATTTTACATACATCAATAAACTGAATTGTATAATTTAATTGCTTGAGCACAATATCTCAATTGAAGGCTCAAAATATTGCAAATTAAGACACATCGGAGCATGAGATGGAAGTGAGGGGAACTAAGATACTAATGGTCTTATGTTTAGTCAGTCTGAAAGTTTCTGAGATGCAAGTGTTGGTCACTGAGATTGACCATTAATTAAAACTGCCAGTTTTCCATATTATATTTGTAATTACTGTATGCTGTGCAGTACTCACATGTCAAAGTGTACTTCATAAAAATACTTTATATTATCTTCCTTTACCTACCTGACCCACAATATGCATTCATCTGGTGAAATACTACATTCTGCCTGTCTGTTCACATAAGATCTCTGGCAAACAATGTGACTGATAAAGGCCTTGGTATGTATAAGAATTTCTTTTTTAAATAAAAACAGTTGCGAAGATTTGTAGAACCACTTCACAGGCATTGTGAAATGTTTTGGCCACGGGATTATATTATATTATATATATTATATTATTATCTCCCAGTGTAATTTTATTAGTAAATTGTAGCAATGCCAGATTGGTTGATACAGCAGTGGACACATACAGTATGTGTCTGGCTTCACAAAAACTTAAAAGATAGAAAGCTTCGGCAAAATATATCATCTGACTGCATACACCATAAGGTGTTCCTGCAAAAGCAAATAAGCTGGCAAGGGAGACATAGAAGGCAGAAGTCAACTAAGTATATGATGCATAGATAAACAGAAAGAAACTGTTAAACAGATGTGTTGAGACTCGGCCAGCTTCAAAAGCAAGACAAGATGAGATCAACCACCACCAAAAACAGCTGATAAAAATAACAACAGCAATAGAAGGAGGTGTAAAACACAAGACAGCCACTCAGCTGTTCTAAGGGACCTGGACAACCACTACTAGTAAGAAGGCCTGGTGGGCACCACTTCCAAAGACCTTGATAGCTCTCAAGAATAAAAACACAAAACAGCCCATAGTCATTATGAAAGCTGAACATGACCAGCACAAAAACATAGCTTTTATACAGACAAGAAAGAGAGGAAAGGGCTCTTTGCAGGTTAGTTTCTACTCCCCTATAATAAAAACTAAATGCCTCCTCTGTTTAACTATTCATCTTCATTTTTGTATCATTTCCACCAATATAGGTCATTTTAATAATACTTCACATGCATAATGTTCGCAGTAGGCATAAACCTTGACTGCCTGAGCAGCTAACAGGCGTCTTGAGATGCATTTAGAAGAGGCAAAAGGGGGGACTGAGCAAGTAAAAGAAAGCAAAGTAATTTTATATGACATAATACTTTCAAGTTCACTAATAACAGTGAATTTGCCATATAAACACACACACATGTTAATAACTAATATAAATAAATATACAGTAGAAGTAAAAAGAACTTCATTCAAACAGGGGGACTGAGCACGAAGGTTGCTGGAGAAGCACATTATATGTAAGAAGGGCAAAGGGTTGCCATCATGGATTAGAGTGAAAGAGTTGAGAAGACTGCAAGGTAGTTAGGAAGCTGTATCAGATATTGCAAGCAAGTTGAAATGAGAGAGAATTTAAGAAAAATTACTACTAGGTATTTTAAAAATATCAATCATCAGGCAAAGGACCTGGAACAGTACAACAAGCGTCCAACTAAGTATAGAATTAGAACAGGGGACACCAAGCAAGAAAATTGGTGATAAAATTAAAGCTTGACAAGAACATCAAAAGTTGGGGAGCTAAAAGAGTGTTTATTGGTTTAATACAAGGATAAGATGTGTTACACAGGAAAACAAGCAATTGTTGTCCAGGATAAAGTATACCATTTACTGTAGATAGGAAGGTAGGGTAGTGTAAGCTGAAAATACGAAATAGGGAACTGGGGAGCCCGTAAGAGTACTAAATCAGTTGGATGGTAAGCAAGGTGGAATTTAGATGCCTAAAGTCTGTAGAAAAGCAAGCAGATTTTCAGTGGTGGGCAAAAAACAGACATCAGCAATCTGTTTGCACATATAATGCACAAAATGCATTTTGGGGCTATACAGCATTAACTGGTTTGTTACAAAACAAAGCTGCTTTGCATCTAGTTACCCATATTTAATAGAGAAGCACTTGGATAATTGCAGAGCTCATGTGTAGGCACATTCCCTTGGGGTATCAAAATATTCTGTTTACTGAGCAAGCATATTCAAGTAAGAAAATGAGACTAAATTATCTTTACAAATTTCAAATAAAATGACCTTTTTAATTTGTCATGATATCTGCCTACGTTTTGTAAATCTCTCAACAAAGATAACACAGTGTTCAACTTTTAAGTAGCTTTAAACAAGATGCTGTAATCATTTAGGTTATATATAGAAGTCACTAAAAGCCACATATATGTTCTGTGGCACATTGGCATTTTTGCTATTTGGAGTTTTATTTTAATTGTGTGTTAACCATAAGCACTTATATAACAATGTTGCTCTTAAAAGCAGTGTGTCTTAAACTTACATAGCCTAATTATAGAGATTTTCATGATATGCTAAATGCACTCTTATTTTTCAACTACTTAGTGTGACAAATTATTATTATTCAAGTGTGGTCTGTTAATGCAGCATTATTGAGAAAGCCAGTGTATCTGCAGAATAAAGCCATACAATTTAAAATCGTGAAAGGGTCTAGAGCTGCAAAAATATTATAGACTCTTATTATACCATCTATGGATAAACAAAGATAGGTTGAATTTTCTTCTGTAAAATGTGAACGTTTCATAAAGCCAGAGCTCATAATCATATCTGACAATATTCAAATTAAGATAAAACAGCATTTGTAAATAGCAAGGTGCCAATATTCTGCTACTAATCCTAGACTAAAGAAAACAGAGCACATGACAAAATATGAATGCCTTTGTGCCTCAAGCCTCCAATGGATGACTGGATTTTTCACTATCCTGACTACCAAGAGAACACCTACACAGGCATCCTGATAGTTGTAGAATATGAAGACTTGCGCATTACTTTAAATGTGAGATGGGATTGACTGTATATTATGGGATGACACGTGTATTATGGGATATATGAAGAAAGTAAACTACACCAGTAAGGGGCTATCCTGTCGTCCTTAGTCATATAAATAGAATAAAGCAGCTGAACATGTAACTGACTGGGTCAAGGATCAAAACCAGGTCCCAAGAGATGCAGAGCAGCAGCACCCCAACAATCTCCATTAATCTTTCAAATCTATTACTTATAACAAAGATGTATTATTAAATTTATTACAAGACATGCTATCCAGAACAGAGTTTATTTCAGAGTCTATTGCAGATTATGGCAGACTTAAAATAAAGGGATCTGAGGCTGCAAAAAGACTGGACTGGCCAAATGTTCCATTCTAGTTTTACAAAGAAAACTAGAGGTGTGGGAATTCTCATACATAGAACAGTCTCATTTGTAGCATCAGATGTAGTATTGGATCCTGAAGGGAGATATGTTATGGTCATGGGTGACTTAACTAACTGTACAATGATTTTGATAAATGCTTATGCACCTAATGTTGATGATAAGTAATTTATACAAAATTTATTTGCATCCATTCCCAATCTGAACAATCTTAAAATTATAATGGCTGGGGACTGTTTGCAATTGAACCACTGGCAATACACTGTCGAAATACTGATCAGATAAAGGGGATTATCAGAGAAGGACTGGAACAGAAAATTCCACTATATGCAGATGATATGGTACTGTATATATCAGACCCACAAAATTCTGTGCCTGCAGTCTTAACAGCACTCACATAATTTCAAAAGATCTCTGGTCTTAGAATTAATCTGAATAAAAGTGTACTCTTTTCAGTGAATTCTCAAGCATATAATATTAGATTAGATACCCTACCTTTTATTATTGCAGAAAAGTTTAAATACCTAGGGGTAAACATCACAAGTAAACATAAAGCTCTTCATCAAAAAAATGTCACCGTCTGCATGGAAAAAATGAAGCAAGACTTGCATAGATGCTCAACCCTTCATCTCACTCTAGCTGGAAGAATTAACACTGTTAAGATGAATATTCTTCCTAAGCTCCTTTTTTATTTCAAAACATCCCAATATCTATACTAATAAAAGGCAAAGCCCTCACTGACTGACTGACTCACTCACTCACTGACTCATCACTATCATTTTTAAGATGAAATGCAGCAAAATATGTTTATTATATTATACAGATAAAATTTTAACTTCATTTAAATAATCTATATCTATACTAATTAAAGGCAAAGCCCTCACTCATCACTAATTCTCCAACTTCCTGTGTAGGTAGAAGGCTGAAATTTGGCAGGCTTATTCCTTACAGCTTACTTACAAAAGTTAAGCAGGTTTTATTTCGAAATTCTATGCGTAACGATCATAACGGTCGATAACGGTCGACAACGTCCGCCGTGTTGAACTTTCTTATTTACGAAATTTGGTAGGCGGCTTCCCTGCGCTAACCAAAACCGATGTAGGTACTTATTTCGATGGTATGACGCCACTGTCGGCCGCCATATTGAACTTTCCAACGTCACTAATTTTCCAACTTCCCGTGTAGGTAGAAGGCTGAAATTTGGTACTTATTTCGCTGGTATGATGCCACTGTCGGCCGCCATATTGAACTTTTCAATAGTCTTTGTTTTTTATGGGCCCATCATCAAGAAATTTGGTACGCGGGTTCCCAACGCTAACTGAATCCTACTTACGTACATATATATGTCCATAGCCTGCAGCTCAGTCACCGTGTGAGGCGGCGTTGAGTCCCCCATCCCAATGCCTCCCACGTTGTTGGCTGGCTGCCTGCCTATATAAGGCCGTCCGTCACTCCAGTCTCTTCATTCCCTTCCTTGCTTTGTCACGGGATTCGCGTCTCCCTGCTGATAACTACAGCCTTTTTATTTAATCCACGGCTTCTCCGCTGTTTTATTGTTCATTTCTTACGATTATAGTTATTGTGTAGGTATTTTAGACTTACTTTACATTGTTTAGGTACCCATTTCCTTTATCATTCCAACCGTACCCGCATTAACATGTCTATCAAGGTGATCGCCATCGATCAAAGAACTGTCACTTACTGAGTGGTTTCCATGCCCGGAGATGGCACCTATCTTTTCCATTCTCTGTGTTACATATTGCACGGCCATATCAGGCTCACTCTTGATATCTGGAGAAACATTGTGTCTTATGTATTGAATGACTGGGACAAGTTCAAAGTGTGGACTGATGATGGTACAGGAGATAATTATCCTACACAGGAGCACTATAAGAGTGAAATGCTTAAGCCCTTCACCTATGGTTCTGCATGTGAGTTGATGGCTGCCGCTGAATTGTTCAGTTATCGCTTTCAAGTGTACCGAAATAGCCAAATATTGTACACCTTTGGACAACTGCCAATGCCTCTTAAATATCTCAGATTCACAGGTGACAATTTCAATAGTGGACACTTTGATGTTTATGAATGTTTAAACTCTCAAAAGCTGGATGTGAAGTTATCAATTAAACTGGTTGTATACTTATAACGCTTGACAGATGGCGAATGTCACTTCAACACAAGTCCTAAAAATACTGTCGTAATTGAAACAAACCATGAAACTCAAAACCGATTATGACAGCAGCAATCCAAGCTGTGAGATTTGAAACAAAATTATTGTTCACATGGCCAACTGTACGTTGCATGCTTAAGAGTAAGCTCAGCGCACAGTGTGGTATACAAAGAGATCCTTAACAAATAATTATTGGTATATTTTCCCTCAGTTTAAAAAGGTTTAATTTTCTTCTTAATAAAACTTTTAAGGCAGTACTTCGCTGCTGCGAAGCGCGGGTATTTTGCTATATATATATATATATATAGATATAATGTGTGTGTGTGTATGTGTGTTTATATACAGTATATATATATATATATATATATATATATAGATAGATATTAGATATATATAGATATAGATATATATACTGTATATATAATGTGTGTGTATGTATGTATGTGTATATATATATATATATATATATATATGACAGCAACACTCATAACAGTGACAAAACAATTACATTGACAATCATGTTACGTTATTTTCAAAATGTTTCCTTTAATTTTTCATTACCTCTTTAACACACTACTTCTCCGCTGCAAAGCGCGGGTATTTTGCTAGTACATCAATAAATCATTTTTTTAAGCAATTAGATTCAACAGAAACCTCATTTATTTGGAACTCAAAACATCCACGTATCCAAAGAGTGACCCTACAAAGACAAAAGGCAGAAGGCGGCATGGCTCTACCTAACTTCCAGTTTTATTACTGGGCAGCAAATATACAAGCGATAAAAACCTGGACATAAATAGAAGAACATACACAGGCTTGGTCCGCAATAGAAGTAAAATCCTGCAGTACTTCTTTATATTCCCTGTTCTGTGCCCCAATAAGCGTAAGTTATCGGCCATATACTAATAACCCAATTGTGCTTCACTCACTTAGAATATGGAACCAATGTATAAAGCATTTTAAGACGGAGAAGCTTTTATCTGTGGCACCTCTTTCAACCTTCGCGAACGTATGCAGTTTTTAATATCTGGAAAAAATTCAGGATTAACTTGCTTAGAGATCTTTATATAGACGTTTTTGCATCCTATGAACAATTACATTCCAAATTTAACATTCCAGCTACACATTTCTTTCACTATCTTCAAATTAGGAACTTTGTTAAACAGAACCTTCCCCATTTTCCTCATCTTGCACCCTCATCCATGCTGGAAAAAATATTGCTCAATCTCAAGAACTCAGACACCATCTCTGCAATATATAAAATCATTTTACAGTCCCTCCCTCTCAATTAATATATCAGAAAAGGAGTGGAAAGTAGCAATGCAGAGAATTCACTCGAGCTACATATGTGCAAAGCATACAATTACACAACTCAAAATTATATATCGAGCACATTTGTCTCGTCTAAAATTCTAAAATGTTTCCAGGGCATGATCCAACCTGCAAATGCTGCAATCAAGTCCCAGCCTCACTGGGTCACATGTTCTGGGCCTGCATCAAATTAACATCATTCTGGACCAAAATTTTTAATTACCTTTCAGACAGCCTTGGTCTCACAATCCCTCCTAACCCATTAACAGCTGTGTTTGGGGTTCTTCCAGATGGGTTTAAAGTTGAGAAAGACAAACAGTGTTTGCATTCACTACACTTTTGGCACGCAGACTTATTCTGCTAAATTGGAAGAACCCAAACTCTCCTCTTTTAAGTCAGTGGGAAACCGATGTTTTATACCATTTGAATTTGGAAAAAATCAAATACTCAGTTAGAGGATCTGCACAGACTTTTTTTCAAAATATGGCAGGATCTAATCAGTAATTTTTTTAAAATAAGCTCTTAAAGCACAGAGGAAGCAATTATTTCTGTATTTCTTTGACTTCTGCATTCATCTCTATTGGCTTATCAAACTTATTAATTTAGGTATGTTTACAAGCCTTAAATTTTACGCTATTTGTCTTGCTCTCTCTCTCAGGGGTGGGGGTTGACTTGTTCTTAACTCAATTTTACTATTTGCAAAAATTGATTGATTTGTATGGAATGATTGCAAGAAAATTAATAAAACTTAAAAAAATAAATAAATAAAGGGATCTGAGACAAATAAAAGATTCACATCAGCACTGCAGTCCATCCTGGAAGCACTTTATGTTCAAATGGGAAACAAACGTAGATGCATACACTTTCAGGACTATTTAGAATCACCACATAATGTAAAATGCACATCTTTAATATGAGGGAGGGAGGACTGAGTAGCCAAAGAAAAGCCCAGGCAGGCACAGGAGGAATGTGCAGACTCCACAAGCAGTGCCTACTTCTGCCATTTATATCCAACAGGCCATAGAGCTCTGCGAAAGAAGCAGCTTCTTTGCTTTTGAGTTTATACAATCTGCTTTTACTGATGCAAGGTAAGAAATTCCTAGCCAAGGGCAAACCCCTTTCCCTGTTTTAGTTCTAATATATCATGCTGTCATCAAATCAAGAATAAAAGACAGAAACAGTCCCATTGAGAGTACCCTGTTAAAATATGCAGTGCAGTGACGCCACCAAATTTCACTCTAACGTGCTAGGCTTTTCACACCACAGGATGCCTGAAGATTGCAAAATTGTTGATGTGGGTGTTGAAGCAGGAAGACCTGCAGCAGGTATGGAGCATACCTGTTGAACTTTTAAATTTTTTAACTGTGAAATGTTTTTTAGCTTTTCCCTGCAATGATAATTTCTTGAGGTTTGGCTTGCAAGCCATAGATTACAAGTGACATCTAAGGCCTTTTGAACCAGAAGAAAAGGGCTTTTAAAGACGGTGATCAGCATGAGCTGAAGCGTGTGCAGAAGGAACTCAGAGTCCAGCTCAGGGTGGCGAAAGAGCAGTACAGGAGAAAGCTGGAGCAGAAATTGCAGAATAACAGCATGAAGGAAGTGTGGGATGGGATGAAGATTATCACTGGCTGAAGCTCGAAGCAGGGTGCCACCATTGAGACAGACGTGGAGTGAGCAAACGAAATGAACAACTTCTTTAATAGGTTTGATCACCCTAACCCACTCTCACCTCGGAGTACTGCATCCTCCAACCATCCTTCTGTTGATACCAGCATAGGTGAGACATCCCCAACCACAATTACAGCAGCCCATGTGAGCTGAGAGCTGAGAAGACTTCATGCCAGCAAAGCAGAGGGTCCAGATGGAGTATTGCTACGACTGCTGAAGGCATGTGCGTTGGAACTGGGGAGTCCTCTACAGCGTATCTTCAACCTGAGCCTGGAACAGGGGAGAGTCCCAAGGCTTTGGAAAACATCTTGTATCACCCCAGTCCCAAAGGTATCACGTCCTAGTAAGGTGAATGACTTCCGGCCTGTTGCTCTGACGTCACATCTGATAAAGACCATGAAGCAGCTGCTGCTTCACCACCTGAGGCCACAGGTCCACCACGCCCTCGACCCTCTGCAGTTCGCATACCAGGAGAAGGTGGGAGCGGAGGATGCCATCATCTATATGCTACACCGATCCCTCTCCCACTTGGACAGAGGCAGTGGTGCTGTAAGAATTATGTTTTTGGACTTCTCTAGCGCCTTCAACACCATCCAACTTCTGCTCCTTAGAGACAAGCTGACTGAGATGGGAGTAGACTCACACCTGGTAGTATGGATAGTCGACTATCTTACAGACAGACCTCAATATGTGCTTGTTGGGAACTGCAGGTCTGACATTGTGGTCAGCAACACAGGAGTGCCGCAGGGGACTGTACTTTCTCCGGTCCTGTTCAATCTATATAGATCAGACTTGCAATACGACTCAGAGTCCTGCCACGTGTAAAACTTTGCTGATGACACTACTATTGTGGGCTGCATCAGGAGTGGGCAGGAGGAGGAGTACAGGAAGCTAATCAAAGACTTTGTTAAATGATGCGACTCAAACCACTTACACCTTAACACCAGCAAGACCAAGGATAAGGTATTGTCTGCTTTTACATGAATTTTTTTTACTATTTAATTTAATATTGTTTTTTGTATCAGTATACTGCTGCTGGATTATGTGCATTTCCCCTTGGGATTAATAAAGTATCTATCTATCTATCTATCTATCTATCTATCTATCTATCTATCTATCTATCTATCTATCTATCTATCTATCTATCTATCTATCATTTAAAACTATTAACAAAATGTGATGATTTTTCTCTGTTTGGTTCAATCACTGTGAAACTATTTTATTTATAATATATATATATATATATATATATATATATATATATATATATATATATATATATATATATATATATAGTATATAATATTTCTGTATGACTCTGTCAGACCCTGATATATTTTCAACCATTTCATTCTGATGCCACAGTATATTACATCATAATAAATATGAAACTGACACTGAATAAATCAATTAAACTGAACAAAGTTAATTGTCTTATGCTAAGAGCAGAGCAATAAATAAATCTGCAAATGTATGTTTGCATGAGTTGATATTTTAATGTAACCTTTATAATACCTGTGTTTACACTGAATTTAAATTGAGATATTTGCAATTGTAATTTTCAATCAAGAACTAATATGCAGCTCAAGAGCTTAGTGATGACTTAATAATTCTTCCAACTTTGAACTTTTCTGTTATGGATTAAGAATTCAAAGCTTTAACTGGAGGAAAGAAGTTTAAACTTTGACCAAAATGTTTAGTGTTTTCCCTAGTTTTGTTCCTTTCTTTTGTAATAACTATTCTGATTGGTTTAGAATAGAATAAGTGGTTAATATTTTATTTATATAAATTGAATCAATCCCTAGTTATTTAAACAACAGCATTCAAAGAGTATCAAGTGTTTATTATAGTGGACCAATTAAGAAAAAGGATATACAACAAAAACTCAGACAAATAGCTTGGATCTCAGCTGACCATTGATGAGATGAATTAGTCTATATTGTGTACAATAACACAAATGCATGATGTTATATTAGTTATAGATGACAAAGATGTATTTAATGAGGGATCTGAATATGTTAAAAAATCTAATCTTGTAATCTGCCTTAAAAATTTATAAAGTTTATTCTAATTTCATTAAATGGCATCATGGGGGCATTTAGACCCTTAAGTCTAAAACATCATTTCCTTTAAAATAATAATAATAATTGTTTTGGTTTTTAATAGATAGCTTTATCATTAAAAAAAAAAACAGAAAAAATGTTTCCATAAGCTTTTTTTTTAATAGCTGACTCAATACACGAGAAAGCAGTTTCATTTTCCTGTATTTCTTCACAATAAAAAGCAAGGTTAAACAAAACTTAAACTGTCCTCTAGGTTTAAAGTTCTTTGTTTGCAGACTAAACCTTCCCATATATGTAACCTTATTTTTGAAAACCAGAACATTTTCATGGCATGCTGCTTACTCAAGTAAAAAATAATAGTAACAGATAAAACCATTTACTTCAAAGTCAATACAGAGAACTCAAAGGAACAAAAGGTGGAATTAGTGTAAGCCACCCTAATTAGGGATGTTCACAAGAAATGTAATTATTTACTAGAGGTAGAAGTACATAATAAACAAGAAAAGTTGTGTCAGGTATTTAAAATAATACAATGTGCTTCAGATTAAAGTTTAAAGTCTCAATATTCTTGATTGTAATAGAAATGTGCTATTTTTCCCACTGTGATAGAAGCTCATAGAGGGCTAGATCCTTATTAATGAAACAAAAACCATAACTACCATGATATTCATAATCACTGACCATGAAATCTTCTACAATAATGCCTCAGATGCTTATTTTAGAAATTTGTCATTTTTAACTTCATGTGAGTGGCTCTTTGAGGGATCAGGCCACTGGTATTGAGTCAAATATCGAAAATACTATAGATGTGACATGCGTAGAATTCGCACTATAACATGACATAAGCACAAAAGCCAAGATGTGCTTACACACAGAAAAATCCAGATGCAGGAATCTGTGCGTACTCCAACTTCGACGTTCTTCTGCTACATAAATCCTGGTCAGTGTGAGAAGTATCGCTCGTGCACGCGCCTTATGTCCTGTCCCAACTCCTCCCAGAATTACACCTCTTTGAATATGCAAATCAATATAAATCGCCCTTAAGCTCAGCCTTCTGTGAAAAGACAATGGGAAAAGCACGGGGAAAAAATATAAGAATTTCAGCGAATACCAAGTGGAGGCAAAGGAAAAACATATTATTTGTTTAATTAAACCGTGGTACAATCAACAAAAGGAAGTTGATCGAGTGACATAGCATGTTGGAGAAACTTGAAAGCTCGGATATCAAAGTCGACGTGAAAAGGTGAGTCGTAGCCCACTGTCTGAGTGTCATATGAAAACTTATTAGGGTACAGAGAAAAAAAAAGGCACACAGTGGGGAAAAAAGCACAAAATGTCAACTTCAATCTCGAAATTTCCACTTTAATCATATAGTTTATTTTGTCATTAAAGTATAACATCATAAACGTCATCTTAAAAATCGTTTAATTAACCAGTTTCTCAAATCACATCATAATTAAAGTAGCACGTTAAATGCTTTGTTTTGTATTTGATCTTCTATGTGCTCTATGTGTGTGAATCACTACTTGCTTTTTAAACCGGCTCTCTTCCTCCGACTGGACACAGAATCCATTACATTCATGATATTACAGCTCTCTGAATAACTAAAATACTGAGATGTATACGTGATATCATTTTCATGATGATAGGAGTTAAAGCACGTTATTAAACATGGGTTTCACGACGCAGTGATTGTGCGCGACCTTCAATGAAATTATTTATTGCAGCAGTACTCATGGGCGACTCTAGGCTTGTGGCGGCCCTGGGCAGAGAAAGAATCGGTGGCTCCTTTGCCCGCCAATGTCAATATGCTATCTCATGCACAGTGGATGGCCACGTCCGTTGCGGACACTGCATAGCCGCCTCGTGCTCATGACACAAGCGTTTAACTTTTGTCAAAATTTGCCGCTGCGTTTTTAGCTGTGTTGTTATTTTCTCTTTCTGTTTTATATTCAATATATATTGGTGTGGCCGCCCCTCCTGTCCTTGCTTTTCTTTCTCCAAGTAACCGATCACCACACAATCAGCTGTGTAATAGATGTTAAGCCATCTGTAAGCTTAGAGCGCCGATTCTTCAAAACGTTTAAGAAACTTTGAACTATCTTCATAGTACATGTTTAATTATTCTATCCTTCACGCCAGTCCCAGTGAAGAATATAGACTATTTAAATGAAGTTAAAGTTTTACCTGTATAATATAATAAACATATTTTGCTGCATTTCATCTTAAAAATGATATATGTAAATACACGCTTTATAAAGTGGCTCAGGTTGTGCAATATTATAACTGTAGTGCAAGTTTACAGTGAGGTAATTGCACTTATAAGTACAAACAGTTCTACAAGGAGCAATTGATTGAGTGTGTTTATAGTCCTTGGGATGAAAATGTTTCTGAACCACGAGTTCTGTACAGGAAAGGCTTTGAAACGTTTTGCCGTGGCTGAGGTAGCGTGTGCTTGATGCTGTATACCGACAATTCATCGACAATGATCCGCTGTGGCAACTCCTAATGGAAGCAGCTGAAAGAAGAAGAAGATGAAGGTGCAGTGAGAGTAACAACGCTAAAGCAGTTATGGTATTTGGAATACTATGGCTATTCCCTGGACCATTATATTGTTACAAGTTAATTACAATCAGATGCATTACACTAATAAACAATATGCGGTTAGTTTCAGTGTATTTATAAAGCCGCGTCAGGAAAATAAGGAGTAACCACATGTGACGATGTGGGTTCGGCTCCATGCTCCCATCGCTATTCGGGAGCCCTTCAACCCAACACCGTCGGTAATGTCACCGATGAGCTAGACAGTTGAGGCAATAAACAATTGAGCAAGCGGATGGCATAAATGTGTAAAAAAGGTGCATAGTGCTTTTATTAAAATAGTCAACAAAAACAGTGTTCAATAAATAGTGCAGTGCTTCAAAATTCTTTCAATAAATAATCCAATAAAAGACATAACGTGGAGGTTTAAAACAATAGAAAAAAAACAATCCTTTAAAAAACAAGGTTAAAATATCCAACAGGAAGCAGTCTTTTCAAACACTAAAAACCTGGTGTCTTCAGCTACCATGGCGGCTCCCCTGCTACACCCATCTGAGCTGCTCAACAGGAGAGTCGCCTACCAGCAGGAACAGCTGCTCTTCACTCAGGTCCGGTAGCCCTCTGCTCCTTGGCTAGGTCAGGCTCCCAACCGGACCAAGACTTGGACAATTTTCCCAGCGGCCAAGGCGCTCACGCCGGGACTACACCAGCCCAGAGCCTCATCGACTCCTGCTCCTATCGATGGCCAAGTCGACTCCTCTACCGGTCACTCCAGCTACTTAATCACTCAGTTGGAGTGACCTCTACCTTCAGCCCCACTGAATGTTGGCCAAACACTCCCCTTGTGGGCTCTCTTCTCAGCTGCCTGCTTTCTCCCATGCAAGCCTTCTCTCTCTCGCTCGCTCGCTCTTCAGTACTGGCACTCGCACTCTCTCTATCTCTCTTACTTCCTGCTTTCTTCAGCAACCTCCGTCTCTTTCTCTTTCCGTTTTTTTTTTCTCTCTCCCAACCGACTTCTTTTATACAGCGAGGGGCCATAAAAGCTGCAACACATTAGCCAACAATCATGGATGTGGGCATTTCTTTACCTGTGCACTCGGTGAGAAACACCCACACTGCAGATCGCCCCGCGGCTTGCTACAACCACTACGCCCCCTCACGAAACCGCGAGCGCGTGATCATTTATTTAAATGGCCTTTACTAAGCGAGCTGTGGACCCATAACACCACACCACACAGGAACAATAGCATTGCTTTGACGCTGGGTGCTGCCAGTCTGCAAAACCGAGCGAAGAACTTGCGTACGAAAAGGTATGAGGTACCGTGGAAAAGTGCGTGGCTTTACGCCAAGTATAGGTTTTATACATTGCGATTTGAATGTGGAAAAGTTCTTACACACTAGACTAGACACAGCTCACACTAACCTCTCTCTCTCTCTCATTTCTCCTAGGGCACGAAGCAGAAAATGGCCGACAGTGGGGTAACTCGCGTTGAAATCGTAGTTGAGGAACTCCAAGCACTTGATGAACAGATTCAGAAACTCCTGTCCCAACGGAAATACCTGAGAAATCTGAAGGCCCGGCTGTTGGATAAACCGTCCTTGCCATCTGGAACCGGCGAAACATCAACCCCGCGTTGTGCCGACCTCACCCCGCTCGTAGGGCGGCGCGCTGCTGACCTCGGTGGATTTCAGCTATGCAGGCGGGGGTTCAAGGCCAGAGCACCTCCATCGGCACAGGCGAGCATTTTATCTCAGAACCGGTTTGACCCTCTACGTGTCCCCGTTTCGCCTTCAGCACCTGGTGATGTATTAGTGGCAGGTGATTCTATCGTTAGAAACCTTAATGTCGCATGCCCTAATGCAAAATCGATTGTTTCTTGTTTTCCCGGTGCTCATGTCCGAGATGTAATGAAACGTGCGCCAGCAGTCTACGAGAAACACAAGGAGAGGGCAGTTGGATCAATCGTCTTGCATGCCGGCGTAAACGATATAAGGCACCGACAATCAGAAATCCTGAAGGCTGACTTCGCAGCTTTGATTAAAGACACGAAGGAGAGGACCCCATCGGCAAAGATCTTCGTTTCGGGTCCACTACCTCTCGTCAGACGATCCAACGAGTACTACAGTCGTCTGCTAGGGTTGAACAACTGGCTACAGGGTTTCTGCAAGAAGAAGGATGTCGGTTTCATCAACAATTGGAATCTCTTTTGGAAAGGCGCGTCTCTTCAAGCGTGATGGCCTGCATCCGAACAGTTTCGGCACCCGGGTCCTCTCCGAAAACATATCGAAGGTAATTCGTTTTTCTTGACTATCTATCTCTGCTCTTAACCCCTTCGAAATAATACTGCTGTGCCAGGACATGATGAATGTTTAATAGAGTCTTCCGTTAAAGTGCACACCATTAATACTGTAATAAGCAATCTCAATGCACGTAGAAAACCTAGGAAATACGGCATAAACTCCAATAATCTAATTAAAATCACTATTTTAGAGGAACAATGTATTAAAACTATAAAACAGATCACAGATTAAACAAAAATACACACAGAGCGCTAATAATAATAATTTAGTTCCTATTCCAAATAACAATAAGCACATAGTACTCATCTCTGCACCTCCGAAACATTAAATATGGCACTATTAAATGTTAGAGCTTTAACTAACAAAACGTTTTTTATCAACGATCTTATTAGTGATAAAAAATAGATCTTATTGCACTAAATGAAACATGGCTGAATTCAGATGCGCAGTTTTAATCGAATCTGCGCCTCCGGATTACAGTTTTACTCATGCAAACCGCCAGGGAAAAAGGTGGGGCGGATTGGCTAACATTTACTCGAGCGATTAAAATGTAAAGATGTCAGTTTTGGTAAGTTCAAGTCCTTTGAGTATCTCGCCGTTGTTATTCATGGAGATTCTCAAGTTCTAGTACTATCCGTGTATAGACCTCCTAAATATAAGCGTCTTTTTGAGGAATTCTCTGACTTAATGTCAATTTTAATTACTAACTATGACACACTCCTAATAGTTGGCGACTTTAATTTTCATATAGATAATCAGTGTGATCTAAAAGTAAAAGAATTTATGAACCTCCTGGATTCTTTTGATTTGAGACAACTCATAAATCAGCCTACACATAAAGCAGGTCATACATTAGACTTAGTGATTACTAAAGGACTGAAAGTTGATATAAAACAGATCATTGATATTGGTCTATCAGACCATTTTCTTCTACTTTTAATATAGAAATAATGATAAAAACACTCATGAGAAGCATATTGTTAAAAAACGCTTCTTTGATTCGGCAGCAGCTTTAAAACTTACAAACATTTTAAGCAATCAGTCCGTTTATAGTGCCAGCTATAATAGCGAGGACAATGTAAATAGTAAGGTGGAAAGATTTAATTCTAAAGTGAGAGCTGCTGTTGACATAGTTGCACCTGAAAAGACAGTGAAAAAATCTTCTAGCATTGTTATACCATGGAAGACCCAAAGAGTGTCTGATTTAAAGAGAACATGCCGAGAGCTGAGCGTCAATGGAGGAAGACTAAACTTACTATCCACCATGAAATATTAAAAGTCAAAATAACAGAATACAATAACACTGTCCGTCTTGAGAGACGCTGCTATTTCTCAAGATTATAAATAACAATGCTAGTAATCCCAGAGTCTTATTTTCAACAATTGATCGCCTACTAAACCCAGGTAGCTCAAAGGAATGCCTCCTAAGTGCTTCCAGTGAAACCTGTGAGGCTGTCGCTGTATTTTCAATCAAAAATTAATGATATTAGAAATAACATAGTATATCTCCCCAACACTAAGGATCCTCCTAAACCCCAGCATCCTGTTATAAACAAATTAAACTCTTTCACTAGGATAGATTTACCTGATTTACAAAAAATAATCTCTCAATTAAAACCCTCCACCTCGTCCTTGACCCGATACCAACAAGGTTTTTCAAAGAAGTATCAGGCGTGCTAATTGATAATGTTCTTGACATAGTAAATTCGTCACTAGATACTGGGGTCTTCCCAGACTGTCTTAAGACTGCTGTAGTTAAACCCCTACTTAAGAAACATAATCTTGACCCTCAGCTCTTGAAAATTTTAGACCCATCTCTAACCTGCCTTCTTAAGTAAAGTTCTGAGAAGGCAGTCATTATGCAGTTAAATGACCACCTAAATAAACATGCTATTCTTGATAAATTTCAGTCAGGTTTTAGAACAAATCACAGCACAGAAACTGCACTCGTTAAAGTAGTAAATGACTTGCGGGTAAATGCAGACAGAGGCCATTTATCTGTTCTCATCCTCTTAGATCTGAGTGCTGCATTTGACACCATTGATCACAACATTCTTAGAAATCGCCTTAGTCAATGGGTGGGCCTCTCTGGCAGTGTCTTAAATTGGTTTGAATCCTACCTGACAGGGAGAAAATTTTTGTTAGTTGTGGGAATTACAACTCAAGACACATGATATCCAATATGGTGTTCCACAAGGCTCTATCCTGGGTCCGCTGTTATTCTCAATCTACATGCTTCCGTTAGGTCAGATTATCTCAGGGCACAACGTGAGCTACCACAGCTATGCTGATGACACACAGCTGTACTTATCAATAGCACCTGATGACCCTGATTCTATTGATTCACTAACACAATGTCTGACTAGTATCTCAGAATGGATGAATAGTAATTTTCTCAAGTTAAATAAAGAGAAAACTGAAATTTTAGTGATCAGCAATAATGGATACAATGAGGCTATTAGAAATAAACTGGATACATTAGGATTAAAAGTCAAGACGGAGGTAAAAAGCTTAGGGGTGATTGTTGACTGTAATCTGAATTTTAAATCACATATTAATCAGATCATTAGGACAGCATTTTTCACTTAAGAAACATAAGTAAAGTTAGACCTCTTATATCACTGAAAGATGCTGAGAAATTAGTTCACGCGTTTGTTTTCAGTCGACTAGATTACTGTAATGCACTCCTCTCAGGACTACCCAAAAAAGATATAAATCGTTTGCAACTAGTGCAGAATGCAGCTGCTAGAATCCTAACTAGGAAAAGAAAATCAAACACATTTCTCCAGTTTTATGTCACTACACTGGTTACCTGTGTCATTCAGAATTGACTTTAAAATTCTGCTTATGGTTTATAAAGCCTTAAATAATCTCGCCCCATCTTATATATCGGAATGTCTGACACCTTATATTCCAAATCGTAACCTCAGATCCTCAAATGAGTGTCTCCTTAGAATTCCAAGAACAAAACTTAAAAGAAGTGGTGAGGCGGCCTTCTGCTGTTATGCACCTAAAATCTGGAATAGCCTGCCAATAGGAATTCGCCAGGCTGATACAGTAGAGCACTTTAAAACACTGCTGAAAACACATTACTTTAACATGGCCTTTTATAACTTCATTTTAATCGTAATTTAACTTAATCCTGATACTCTGTATGTTCAATTCATCATAATAACTATTCATGGTGGCTCTAAAATCGTACTGACCCTACTCTCTTTTCTGTTTCTTTTTCCGGTTTCTTTGTGGTGGTGGCCTGCGCCACCTCCACCTACTCAAAGCTTCATGATGCTCCAACAATGATGGACGGATTAAAAGGCAGAAGTCTACGTGACCATCATCATCATCAAGCCCTTCCGTGAGAACCCTAAATCCAAAGAGGACTGTTTCATTTATGTTAGGTAGAATGCCCAGAGGGGACTGGGCGGTCTCATGGTCTGGAATCCCTACAGATTTTATTTTTCTCCAGCCGTCTGGAGTTTTTTTTGTTTTTCTGTCCCCCCTGGCCATTGAACCTTACTCTTATTCGATGTTAATGTTGATTTATTTTGTTTTATAATTGTGTCCTTCATTTTTCTATTCTTTAATATGTAAAGCACTTTGAGCTACTATTTGTATGAAAATGTGCTATATAAATAAATGTTGTTGTTGTTGTTGTACGCAACATTTTTGTGCGTATGCACCGTTTATACATGAGGCTCCTGGAGTTTCACTCACAAAACACACAAAATGAGAGAAAAGGTATTTATATAAAATTTAAATGCTGAATAATTAATATACAACATGGTATAAACAAAAATCATGAAGATATATTAATTAAAAAATGAAAAAACCAAAACCCAAAAATAATCAACAATACTAAAAGGCAAGTTATATTTGAAAATCAACAAAACCATTAGGCAACAAATGAATGAACAAAGAATAAACGTGAGCCAGGGCAACATCCCTGGCTAAACCATCACATGTACTGTGTGATTGTGTCTTGTCTATATAAGGTGGTGGCATGCTACTGCAAAATACTCTAGATATAACTTATTATTTCATTGAGACAGGAAAAGTACACTTGACCAGGGATTATAATTTTTGAGTTTTATTTTTAGTTTTGATAATTGAACTTTGTCATCTCATTTTGAGACTTCATGTAATTTTTTTCTGTAATTTCATTTTTTTAACAAGATTTAACATGATGTAGACTACAATCTAAAAAAAGACAAGTTTTGACAGTCTGTTTCTCTCTTTCTTAAATTAACAGACATGATAGAAAGGTCTCACCTTGCTTTTTATCTTATTTCTGTTAGCAATTTTCTGTTGACTACATTATAAAACATGTCTCTCTGAAATGGGATGAGGAAAACCAACATAACACTTTGAGCTGTCCTGCATACAACAACATGAAAAAACAGGAAAATAGCTTAAAATAAATGTATTTTTCAAATATTACTTTTATATGAACTAAAAAATTCTCACAAGGAAAATGTCCTCCTTTTAAGATCCTTTGCTGTTCCCATTTTGTCCAAGTCTATTTTACTGCTGCACCTGTCACTTAAGCATGATGCAGACCTAAGCATGACCTCCATTTACCAATTGTAATTTGAAATAGTCTGAAATAAACGAGTGACTAAAATGTCCCGAGCCCTGCATTAGTGATCCCTTTGTACAATGAACCTATAAGCCATAAATTTATTAATAAATCCACAAACTGTGATTTTTTTACAGAGTCATACATTAATCAATTTTTAACTTTCTTAAGGTGAAGTTTAGAGCACCATGAGTAGAAATGACCTCTAGAATGGCCAGGCACACACCCACACTCTCTCAAATCAGGATCATTTAGAATAACCTCTTATTGTAATTTGCACGTATTTAGGAATGTGGTAGGAGAACTTGAGTGTCTAGTTAAAAACAAAGCAGACATATTGAGGATGTGTAAACATTACACTAAGAGTAGACAGGTCGCAATTTGAACTTACCTAAAAAAATACTTCAACAGCATCAACTTTCTGATTCTACTTTGAAATGGCATTGTTTCAATTTAGGTAATGCAAAACATCTTTAATCCACACTTTTTCTGAACAGCATTTGGGAAAAATGGCTGCCGACCAGTAAATAAAAATTCACTTTAGTAGTGAAGTTAATATGGCTAGATAGTCATGAAAATCACAATAGGCATAATAACAGCAGAAGCAGAAATGTTACAATAAACCTGAGATTGAAACCGCAAAGCCTTGTAAAAAGAATGAAGAGTAGAAATACTATTTGACATTTTTAAGCAAATGCTTTGATGCGACAGTGATGGTCTCATAATTTACAGCATTCCATGAACAGTGGGTACAGGATGTTTCAAGGAGCAAATAACAATGATTGAAGACTAGAAATGATGTGGGAAAAAAGAGCTGATTTGTACAAAACTAGCAACATTTGAATCTGCAGTGTGAAAAGTTATGGAGTGACACTGGAAATAAGTAAATAGAGTGTTAATGAGATGACAGTTTGGTGTTTAATGTGAAAAACTCTTCTGGTAATAAATGAGGCGTTAAAAAGTAAAGCTCTAATATCTGATCAGCTGCATCTGCAGGCACACATTGCCTATCCAGCCACCCTTATTCAAACCTTGATCTTCATCGACCTTCTCTTCTACACTACACTGATTGACTACAAAACTAACTAATATTATTCCAAGCTGTCCTGCATAACATTGTGACCCAATTCTCAGTGTATAGATTTTACCATTTTTGCCACCTTTGACAACAAATTGTTCTAAAAGAGTTTTTGGACTGCAACTCTAACAAAGTATGATAAAGTATCTCAGTTCACTGAAAGTCATCAAACTTTTAAGCCTGTCACTGGAGTCTATGTCTTGTTTTGTGACACTTCAACAAGGAAGTTGGACCAAGGTTTCTCATCAAGCTGGTCAACACTTTATGCTTAGGCAAAGGGATATGTGGAGAGACAGTAGGTAGTGCCCTTATACACACAGACTGATACAGGTGCCACAAAAGAGCGACATGCAATACCACACGTAATGTACACTGTGGTGGATTGCCGGCATTTTACTCCGGCCCTCAACCACTGGCCGCTAGGAGGAGCTCTCCCAAGAGCATATATGGGCCCCGAATTCCAGCAGGGCCTCATGGACTATGTCGTTTTTATACACAGCCCTGCTGGATACCTTGGGGGCCACTGGGAGTCACTGTCGGGAGGCCAATGGGCTCATTTGGGCACCATGACCCAGAAGTTCATCACAGGAAGAACGACGGGCTTCCGGGGTGAAGAAAAGTACTGTTTACCCTGACCCGGAAGGAATAAGAACTTGTGGAACTGTTGGGCAGAAAGACTTCCGGGTCAGGAGGAATAAAAGGACTCTG
Source organism: Polypterus senegalus (assembly GCF_016835505.1). Lineage (NCBI taxonomy): Eukaryota > Metazoa > Chordata > Cladistia > Polypteriformes > Polypteridae > Polypterus > Polypterus senegalus. Next base: position 84,287,539 of record NC_053167.1, on the reverse strand, counting down.
GGAACTCCCAGACAACGAGCTGAGCTGGGTGGTAGGAGGGCAACGCGTCTGGGAGTGGAGGATTGTTGATTATTGATTTATTATTGTGGTTATTGTGATTTATGAATAGTGTGGAGTGGAGGGTGCTTAGTGCACATTGTTATAATAAAAAGAATAATTGTAGCACTTTTACCAGGTGTTTGGCGTGGTACATGAGGGTTCAAGGGAGCACTACTGCCCCCTACTGCGACAACACATAATAAAAGAGTCTGTCTTTTGGACGCAGTTAAACTGATATTGGAAAAATGAAGCAGAGAAGGAAGGTAATAGGGAAAAACTACAATAATTGCTAAATATTATCTCCATCCATTTACTATTTTACCCTCTTTCATTGCTAATTATGTAGAGAATTTGTAAAGTTTATAATAAAAACAATACAGTGGGAAGGGCCAAAGAAAAATGAAGTGGTGTTATTAGAGCACAAAAGGACGGATAGAAGAAACAATCTACAAAAGCAGAGAGGCTCAATGGCAACATTTCTGGGGCAAGAGCAAGCCACAAGGTTAGGAAGAGTTCGGCCATGGTCAACAGTTTCAAGAGGGATGAACTCCTGCAAGGTTACTTGCCCATGACAGACCAAATGAGGATGATGACAGATGAAAAACCTGTACCACAAAAACATTTTTGCCAAATCTTTTGATTTCACAAAAAGACTTTCAATAGGACTTATGAGTTACTATGAGGAACTACAAAATTCACTCTAGCCTTATTCAAATCAATAATATATCTGTACGATAACACCACCATTACCTTGCTCAATAATTGTTCCAGTGGGAACTGGTTCAAGATGACAACTGTCTGACAAGAATGTCTACACTCACCAACCTTTTTGGACATATCATGACTGATGTACCATTACACCATGAAGGATCAGTAAATATTGAGGAGACAGAACAATTAACAATAATACTAGGCAACAAAGATTTTGAGTGTACCTTATAGATTTTGGCCTACTGATCACAAAAATGGCCTCACAATGTTTCTATATTGTATTGTTTTTATTGCCATCACCTATTAATCTAATTTCCTTTTCTGTTATAAGCATACAGTTCATGTATAGTGCAGTTATAGCTGGAACATGTGTAGTGATCTAAATGTGTTCGCTACTATTAGGAATACAGCTTAGGTTTGACAAGTAGGCCCTACTGTTGTTTCATTTACAAATGGGACACCCATGCTAAAGAGACTCATTACATTAGAAAGTACTGTACTGGCCACTCCACAAGAATTTGGTTCTATGGCAGAGAAGTGTAACACATAAAACTATTTCTCAACCTAACAAAAATATGTTTACCTCCTCTTCATATAAAACTTGGACTGATGAAAAATCCTTTGAAAGTGATAAACAAGAAAGGTGAATGATTTCAGTATTTCAGACAGATATTTTCACCAATAACTGATGCCAAGATTAGGCAAGACATTTTTTGGACCACAAATCAGAAACATCATCAATGACAAATGCTTCAAAGATATGTTAGTCTACCCAAATTAAATCACATAGGAGGCATTCAAGGATGTTGCTGAGCATTTTCTTGACAGTTCCAGGTTGTATCAGGACATTGCAAAAGTTGGAAAACTGTATCAGGGCTAGTGGAAACCATCAATGCTGGCTGACTACAGTTAGATACTGACATGAGAAGCGGCAGATGCTGATAAATGAACATCAGCACTGAAACATGTTACCTCATTTTTAGCTGAATTTAACTAATGCAACGTGTCAATATCATTAAAACATTAAACACATTAATTTCACTAAATTTGATATAGTCAATCTGAAATTAAATTTGTATTCAGCTTAATCACCAAAAACTTCTTAAGATGCAAAATGTTTAAAATAAATGTTGCCAAGTTTGTTTGCAGACAACAGTGATGGGCCTATGGAGAAATAAAAATATTTTTAAATGAGAGAATGCCACCTTATAGTATGAAAATCAGTGTAGAAGAGACCAAAATTATGACTGATATATTCCCTGGTCATGTCAACTTTTTTTTTATGCGTTTAAAAATGTGGATCTACACTGAGCAACCAATGGATTGAGGTGTTTTCAGAAGATCTTGAGCATCGTACACCCCTTTCACAAATGAGGAGGCTTGTCTGAAGATGACACATGCCATACAGTAAAATAATTTTGTAAAACTTCTATAGAAGTATGCTACTTGGCACCTCATTACATTTATAAAATTAGCACTTTTCATGATACATAATTATTTATCATCCATTTATTACTGTATATATTCAAATATTTTAATTGGGACTATAAAGTATTTTTAAAATGAACAGAATTAATTTTCTGACAGCTTTCAATTTGTTGGGGGAAAACTGGCCAGCGAAAACAAATACTAGTGAAGTGGATTTTTATGTTTTTATTTAAAATGTGTGTTTAACCTCTGTTCTGTTTCTTTTTTGTGGATACTCAATTTCTTGTATTATGTTTGTGAATGTTTTATTTTTACTTTATACTTATACTTTAATAGGACTAAATATTAATATACTAGAAAACATGTGGATTTCCAGTCCTCCCAAAATCAAGGTTCCAGCCTCAGGAGTGTGCATGATAGGCAGCAAATACCGCAGTTTTCATTCTTCTTTTTCTTCCCTTCTTCTTCCTATCATGTAATTGGCTTCTGCAATTTGATTTATACTCCGTAGCCATGTGACCTTCTTGATCAGTTTGCCAATGCAGTAAGACTTGAATTCTTGGAAATTCTCAAAGACCCAAATTCTTGCAAATTCTTGCAAAGTGGGAAAAACAAAGCAAATTAGGTTTTCAAAAATATGCTTAGAGGGGACATTGTAAAGGAGCTTCAGAATTACAGAACAACTTACCTGTTTGTCCTTTCCTCTTCAGCCAATAGGACACCAACCCTGAAGAAGACCAGTGAGTCCATCGCAAACCCTTCTAGTCTCCAGAGCATTTATATCATACAACAACTTAAAATGGTGTCAGTGTCAAACAAAGTGTGCGGAAGATTCATCGGTTTCTTTCTGAAGCACTATTTCTGTTGTTTTTTTCAACCTTCTCTGATGACAATCAATGGATTGGACTCCTAATCTTTTAATCTAGCCATGACGTCATATCATCTTGTGCAAAGCAGAAGTGTAAATTACATTGCAGAGATATCCTATTCACATTCATGTCAGTAAGGCCATTTGTGTCCCTGTGCTGAAGGCCTGACCTGTGCTTTTAGTATGAACTAATTTTCTTTACTTGTGTCACACATAGAAGTAGTTTAAGAGTAAGCAAGTACAGGTTTTAAAAAGGGCAGTCATGTTTTACTGATGTGACATAATTTGATGAAAATGCAACACAAATATTGAAAGTATATAGTATATGTTATTTGCTTTCATACAGTATGTGTTCATGAAGGTCCAACTAGTAATAACTTAGGGCTCAGTGTGCAACAGAATCTCTTTACCTTATAAAATACAGTAATATTTGTCTGAGGCAGGAAATGCATTAGCAGGGACCAGTAGTTTTGTACAGTGTGAAAGTGTAAGTTAATATTAACATAAATATTCTAGAGCTAAATTATTCCTTATAAATGTATAATGCTGTTGGGAGTCTGTTCTTCCATTCTTCTCATGGGTTGTTTTATTTCCCTTTAGATTTATCTCTTAGTGTCTAGGCCTATTTTAAAAAAGTTTAAAATTCAAGTAAACAACCAGAGGCCTTGTGTTCTTGAAATCAAAAACAAAACACTAAAACAGAAACTTCACAGTGTTCATGTCAAAGTGATATTCTGTGTCAATGCAACTCCTCTTCAACTTTGAGCTAAATGAAAAAGAACTTAAGTGGCTGAGAACTATTATCTAGGAATGACAGAACTAATGAAACTAGGGCATGATAAGAAGGAAATCTGTCAAATTTATTTGGGCCAATGTGTAGCATATGTATTTTAAAGTAAATAAATGCAAAAGTAATACAGTAGAGTCTTGCTTATCCGACATAAACGGGCCGGCAGAACGTCGGATAAGCGAAAATGTTGGATAATGGCAGGTGTTAAGAAAAAGCCTATTAAACGTCAAACTATGTTATAATTATACATATTATGAACCTAATAATCATGTTTTACAACAAAACAACAGAATAAATTAACTGAAAATATGAACTTACAGTTACAGAATTATCTGGAGTTAAATACAGTATGTACTGTACTTAAAAAATTCAGTCCTGTGATGATTTAAAGACATTTTTGATCGTAGTCTGCTTTCTTGACGAGTGCAGTTTCTTCGCTGTCAAGTCTCGCCATCTTTGCAGTATCATTATGTCGATTCCTGTAGTTTCTTCTTGTTGCTCAATGTAATTAATTGCAGTTTCTAGAGCCTTACCTCCGTCACTCATATAGTCATTATCCGTACAAGCGTATACTGTTTACTACAGCATTGTGACTGCGTGTGTGTGTGTTTGTGCTGTAACATGCGAGTCACCGTCTTGCACCCGAAAACTCGAAGCTGAGTCTCAGTACTTTTAGCAACACCAGCTTTATTCAGCTTGAAACAGCAACAGCGCGGTTATTTATTTTAGCGGGATCTGCCATTCTCCTATACACAGACACAGCAGTCAGGCAGGGTCGGGGGGAAAGTAACACTGTGCCCTGCGCATTTATAATTTTCCTTGTTCCTTGTATCACCCATCGATGGCAGGTGCTTATAGCATGTCCACGATCTTTTCGGATTGGCCTTTATGGCGAACTGCTACAGCGCTGGGAGACTGCGATTGCTTTGGGGCGCTCTTCCGCGTGTCGTCCAGTTGGGTGGAATCCCACAAGAGTTTAGAAACTCACTAACACCAGCCATGATTCTTTTCAAAGGTAAAGTGCAGGTTAATTTGCTTTATTTATTTTTACTTTATAATATGTATTAATCTTTTTTATATGAATAATTTTGGGTTGTGCAACGAATCATCTGAGTTTCCATTATTTCTTATGGGGAAATTCTCATTGATATACTGTACAAGTGCTTTGGACTGCGTGCACATTTCCAGAACGAACAATGCTCGCAAACCGAGGTTCCACTGTAATTAGCTGCGGTAGAGTCGGGGGCACCAAAAAATAAGACTACGCTCACGCTCGCAACTTGCAGTTCTTGTTGCCGATTGATACTTTTTTTTTTTTTTTTGCTGTGGGATAATACGGAATGTTAGATAAGCGAAGGTAGGATAAGCAAGACTCTACTGTATATAACATAAGGTAAATTATAGAATAGGTGTCTTATTGGAGTCATCACAATCCATGGCCATGCAACCTATGGAAACAAGACGGCTTTAATATCTGATAGCTATATATGCCTTTTGATTATAGCTTTTTAATACGGTGCCTCTTCTTGCTCCGTTTTAAAGTATTTCTGTCACCTCTTTTATTCGGTATGTTCTTTTGGTGATAAGTGAGGTACAAAGTTCAGAGCATAGCTCCTAGACTTACCCCATGACTAAAGGATATTAACTATGAGGAAGGAGTAAAATAATAGACCATGCAAACATTCTAGCCAAAAAACAAGCCATTCAGTCCAATAAACTCGGCAATCCTTTTGAGTTTTTAAGTTCCCTAAAATTCTTCTCTCCACCACACTGCTTTGTAATTTATTCTATGTGTCCCTGATGTCCTATGTGAAGTAATGAATTAAAAGGCAAGTTAAAACAGATATGATTCTTTTATTTAAATTTTTTAAAAGACCCCATACCACAAACAGGAACAGGACTTGATGCACTGGGGTGAATGACCTGTCTCTTCAAAACATTCTCAGTTTTCTATGCAGATTGAGATTTGAGAAACAAGAGCCTTAGTTTTCTGATCTACAGGATCTTAAGTCTGGAAGGCCATAGTATTGTTGTTCTTCCATTTGTACACTGTAGTTAACTGGTACTGGTAATCCTTCACTAGTATCTGTTGTATGTCTTGACATTTATGCTGAAATATGCTTTATAATATTTTGTATACATCCATTCACAACAGAGTAGTATGGACTGATTTGTAGTATAAAATGTACATAATGTTCAGTTTCCAAAAGGAAAACCAGAGAATTAAAAATAAAAATCATTCACATTTCAGGAAAGAATTGTACAACTTATACTTATTGGCTATTAATTTATTACAGAGCTATGTTTCCAGTTTAGCATTATTTATAAGTTAGTTTTTCTTTAACTGGAAAGATACTTTGCCCTCCAATGCAGTACATCATTCTATTTTGGTTTTATGGAAAACAAGAGAGACAGCTACCGCTAGACCTTCATCTGACTCTTGAGTACAACATTACCTGAAGTAAATTTCTCTGAGACTACAATTTTATAAAAGCAACCATGATAAACTGAACACTGTTTTGTACGCTGAGCACTGGATGCTAGACAAAGCATATATTTAGTTCCCATGAGATCAGAATGAGCGGTACAGGCAGCAGCATTTAAATTGGACTTTAGAAGGCCAGATCTTTTATACAGCAGGGACAAAGTCATTAGTAATGTCAAGTAAAAGGTCGTTCTGATAGGTATCGATCCAAGACTCATAAATACACATCCTCCCATTAAGTACAAAGCAAGTGCTTTTTCACAGTCGGCTTAAAGTGACAACGAGCACTGTTCTGACTTATGGTAGCAAGAAATCATCTTTAATCTGCCCCTTGCATCTAAAGGCAATTTTATAAATATGATTTAATGGTGCCGTTATTTACTGCCCTGTTGTATTTCCTGATGCTTCATTTGCTACAGGTCTTGGATGTCAGGGGAAATAAAGTTGCAGTGCTGACGTCTGCAACACTTGTATAAAAACAACTAATAGAACTTGATATGAAACACAGCAAAAATGAAATTAATTACTGATTGAGTTAGTTTTAATTGTTTTTAAAGGACAAATTCTGATATTCTAGAGTTAATTGTCTGCTAGAAAAATCCAGAAGAATGATTTTGCTTTACTGAAATACATAGTGTGGCAGTTACAAGAACTGTATATACTGTGTACTCAGCAACAGCTGTAAGGATAATTAGAGTGTAATAGAAACTCATTTAATTGAATGCTTGCTTTACTTTTTCCATATTAAGTTTTGACATCTAACAGAATTGTCTTCATATGTAACCTGGCTTACAGAGATAATTTTTTTAATATGTTAAATGTCACATAGTTCTCAGTAGCAGTAGTTCTGTTATGTGTGCAGTCACGCAGTATAATGACATAAAGTAACTTTCTGATTTAGTTTAAGGGTATATGCATGAAATAACAACCCACTGATAAACCGTCCTGTTATATGTCAGCAATTTCCACATCTGTTCCCAAGGAGCAACTGTGATGACTTTTTTTCTTTGTAATTGATCCTTTAATCAAAAATTAATGAATACATTCATTTTGCCTTGATTTTCCATTAAGCACATAATTTCCCTGTTTATGCATTTAGCTAATATACCGCTATTTTTCAGTCTCACAGTTTCAGAATATTTTAGATAAGCAGAACAGTGTGGCATACATGAGATCAGGGCAGGAATGGTGTTAAGATTCACACATGAATGATTCTCTTCATGCATTAATTTTTATTAGTAACTTCCGCCATGTTTGAAGTTGGTTCTCAAGCATGGACACAAGCAGGAGTCATTCCATCAACTTGTTTTATTAGCCATTTCTCTGACATTTGTCCAGTACCTCATTACTTCTTTGTACATCAATATCTGGTAATTTTATGCATGAGTTCTCATAGGGTGCAGATAACACACACACACAGAAAGGTATATTTAAGTCCAGTGAGTGTGAGCAAATAATACATGAAATGCGGGGAGGTATAAACACCTTGATGAGACATCCAACTTTTGATCTTTTATGATTTATGTACACGTGGAGCAGTGCAGGAAGCTGTCAATAAAAACATGTTAGAAAATGTAAGCATGGCATAACATTCAGGTGTGTTCAAGGGATGTATAAGAGCTGTGGCCCTCAATGACTTCTGGACTAAGTTCAGTAGTTAGATTCTAGAACCTTCTCAATCCATTTCATGTTTGTGGGAGCCAAAGACTGTCTCACCAAGATTAGGTAAAAGGCTGAAAGCAGGCCTGGACAGGAATCTAGTTTATCACAGAGACCACACTCACTCACTCACAAACACATAAACATCCACATACACACACACCCCATATTCACACACAGTACCAATTTTCAAATTGGCAATTACCATAACCATAATTTTAATTCCTTCTTTTCTTGAGAATGTCTGGCTGTAGTAAATTTCATGAAATGGAACTTGCAAAGTTATTCAGTTATGGCCAATGTTAGGGAAAACATTAATGAAAAGAATTACAGCTACCGACCCATATGGATACCAAGTAAGGGTGACACTCTGATGATAAATTACAGGGTGAACAGATTTTCAAAGTAACAAACTGGGACACTTGTATAGCATGTATGCCCACACATGAAGCCCAGCCTCAATAGTTTAATGCCGGGTTCAAATCTCATCAACAACAGTGAGACTTTAAGGCACAATTGAACATGTATGATTCCACACAATGCTTGAATTGGAATGAAATAGATATAGTAGCAGTACTGTCTGTTTTTGTATGCTTCTTGGTCATTGTCGTAATCCTGTTCAAATTTAACACAAGTTTCCAATCAGGGATTCCCCATCAAAGTTTTGACAGAGCTGTTATATGTATACTACATTGAACTGAGAGCTGGTGTATGTGGGTTGCAGTTTCGTATGCACTTTTCTAAAAATATTTTGAGGATGTCTGTTTCAGCAGAGTAACATTTTATTAGATAGGCAGCCCGAAAAAACATTTTGGTCTTCTTCGGTTATTTATCAGGGTGCACAGCCTGAAATCAGGACTGTCCCTGTCACCCGCATATCTAGCCATCCTAGTAAATAATAGTGATAGTGAAATAGTGAATTAAGGTAATCTGCTCAGTTTGGTTTAGTGTAAGGTAAATAGTACTGACTAAATCTTTATTTGCTCTGTGCACAACAGCTTACATGCCACAGGGTATATTCATTTCTAGATAATCCTTTGTTTTCCTGGTTTACATTTTATAAGTCTGTGGTTAGTAAGATCATTTAGCTTAGCTGCTTCACATTAAGGCATCTGGAAAGGGAGACGTGTGTGGAGGTTTCTGAACACACCGAGCTGGATTTGCCAACAGAGAAGTACAGTCCCATTTGCACGCAAACAGCCAAAGACAGCAAGTTGCTACCCTGCAGATACAATCTGCTAGTTTTTTATGAACTTGTACTGGGGATTTGTTTGCAATCAATAAGGTCTATTAGGGGTGAAACAGAGGAAAATATACACAATATACAAGATGGTGTAACTACTGTCATGGTAAAATTGAAACAGAAAACTAATTTGTAGTTGAGGTTACACAGAACATTTCTCCATTTAAAGATAGACACACTTGCAAATTCATCAGTTTTTCAATGGAAGATTTTGAAATTTAAAAACTGTACAAAATTTGATCTACGCAAATCTGTCTCAACTAATTTCCTTGAAGAATAAGTGTGCCACATGTCATGTGGGCAGAGAGATAGACACAGATATCTCAGTAGGAGCTTTGCACATTATATGCAAATACACCTAATTAAAAAAAATATACCCATTCATTTCCTGGGCCCATTTTGTCCAGTTAAGGCCATCAAGGGGTGAACTTCAACTAATACTAAATAATGTACCAGCCTATTACATTCACACACATAAGGACAATATACAGTAGCCAAATGATTTTATCCTTTATGGCCTTTCCTGTCATATAGTACAGTATTATTTTCTCCACAATTCATAGAATCATAAGAGAACAATCTCACTGATGTATTGATCAATGGTATTTTGTAATATTTATTTGTAATCCAATGTAATAATTAAAATAACAACATGCTGACTTCACTTTGGAGTGTCATGACAGCACAGTGGGTCAGCACTCCTGCCTCAGAAATCAAAGGACTTAAGTTTGATTCTTAGCCTGGTCACTGTCTGTCTGGAGTTTACACATTTCATATTTTATTTTGGTGACTTTCTCAGAGTATCTTCTTCCAACATGTCAATGATTTTCATGTTAGGTTAAATGGCAGTTTTAAACTAACTAAGAATTATGAAGTGTGTGTGTGTCCCACAGATAACTTGTATTCAATTCACACCTGGTTCTTGCCAAGTGCCCATGTATGAGAATAAGCCCCAGCTCCCTTACTTCTACAACAGGCACAAGTCAGGAGTTCCGCCCTTCACGTTACATCAGCCCATTTTGGTGCACACACCTGGGCTGTTGAGATATGCTGATCAACTAAACAGAGTATTTTTAGACTGCTTGAGGAAATGGCAACCCCTTGGAGAAAACTCACACAATCCATAGACATTCTTGAAAACTCCACATACTGTAGATGTTACTCAAGGTAGAACGTGAATAGACTCACAAAGGCTGTGTGTAGGGCTACAATGTTAGTGAATTCACCCTCATGTCATTCCAATACAATAATTTACAACTTACATTTTATAGATGTATTAATTGGTAATACCAAAATTTAAATTGTTCTTAACTATTAAATTAATTAAACAAAATTAGTTATCGATTAAATCTATTTAAACAAATCTATTTTGATTTGAGATTCATAACAGTGATTTTTTATTATCATTTTATAGCCATTAAACAGAGTTCAGACCCTACCATATTCTTATAGCCAACATCCACCCCAACATCCATCTTTTTTATTTAAACCTATCTTTAAATGGTCTACATCTCATTCATGAACTTACCTTAAGTTAAAGACAAATCACCAAATCTACCAATTATGTTTGCACATCTATATCTGTTGTGATTTTTTTGATTTTTCCATGTAAGCAATAATGGCCACATTAATTTAGAAAAGAGTAGTCAAAAATGGTCAAGCTCAAAAAAATTGTAAGAAAAGAGTTTGATTCAAGAGCAAACTACAATTGAAACCTATTGTAAAAAGCAGAAAGATGTGAGAAGGGCATGTTTATGGGCCATAAAACTAGCATGTAACAATTTAGTTACCAGAAAGCTAAAAGATATTTTGTCAAAAACAGAACAATAAACCAAAATGAGAGGCATAAACCATAAACAAAAATTGCAAACCAGTAGTACTAAACAAGAAACAAAGTATTGTGAAAGCCTTTTCAAAGCTAAAAGCTGACGTATATGCTGGATTACAACAGGCAGCAGCTTTTTAATGTCTCATTGCACAACTCCTGGGAACTACACCTCCAGCAACAAAGCATCTCATTCTAATAACAGTACCTCAAAATATATAAATATGAAAAATAAAAGTTAACATTGCTTCTTGAGACAAACAAATATCAAAACAATATCTGGAGTAGATAACATCCAAAGTTTAAACTGTGAAAGGCAGAAAAAAACTGTTGAAGGAGCAAAAATTTTAAAATGTTATCTTTGGGGAGGTATATGTATTGAATTTCTAGAAACCACTTAATATCACAGCAACTGAAAACACCTATTAAAATAAACACAGAAAATGGTGATACTATAGTGTCACTGAAATAGTGTAAAAATAATAAAACATAAAGGGAGCATTATATGTACAATCCTGGTAATTACATATGTAAAAAAAACTCATAAGCAAAATAACAAATATAAGAAAAGTGCTACCCCAGAAAAGGCAACGTATGGTTCATAAACAATTCACTCAGATACGATATACAGCATCAAAGGTTAAAAAGACCAATTAGGACCATTCAAACTTGCCCCTAAAAATGTTTGCTTGAAATAGGCTTCATTAACTGAAGTGTGCCAATGGGAGTCAATTTAGAAGGGGCTGATGGGTAACTGCTTCCATGAATTACATCCTCCTGATGCTGCACCTGCTGCTCATTTAACTCTGAAAAAAATATACAATATGTCAATGATAATCTATTCTTTATATTTCAAAGAGCAACATTTTTTCAGTCTTCTTACAGGGCATGTCTTTGTAATGTCGTCTACTTTTTGTAGTAACAGATGTATGTGGATGGATTTTTGCATGCAGAGGATAAATTCACAATAACAAGAAACAAAGAAGCTCATAGCAACCAGCTTTCGTAAAAAGTATGTCAAACAATCTTATTGTTTCTAAGAGCAAAGTGCTCTGTCTGTTTCATCAACATTTTGTGCTTTTGGGGATTAAATGAATTGAGAATGCAGTTTATACAAGCGCTGAACCCTGCAAATCTGTTCCATCATTCAAGCGCATTAATGTGATAGTGTTATTTAGGCTTGCTCTACAATACAGTTTTTAGTCCATTTGTGCTGCATTTATGTGCTATAAAAGAGTTTCTAAATGTTTTGTGAATTTGGTGTACATACTGTATTTGCCAATTACGATGTTATGAGGTAGCTCTTTATCTTGCCAAATTACATATGCTAAAATAAAAAAACAATAGAGGAATTCATTTCAGTTCACAATTACTGCATTTTCTGTATATTTAATCAAATCAGACTCAATATCAAAAGACAATTATGAAACAAACTGCAGAATGTTCCATTTAATTCCTGGGCTGTTCAGCACATATGCCTTAAAATCTGAATGAAATGCACTTGTGAAATTGGGCATGCTTTTAATTTTTTTTTTTTTTGTTTTAGATAAATTTTTCGGCCTCAGTGTTGAGTTAATAGGATTTTAGGATACATGTCATTATTGCTAAGAATGACAAATGTCAAGAAGGCTTGGTAATAAATTTCAGGGGAAGCAACAGGAGTGCTTTTGTCCAAGATTTTGGAGTCTGCAGTGTGAGTCATAAGGTGCAAACACCTTCAGATTAAAATCTTCCTGTCTTTGTACTTGTTCGAGGAGTTAATGCTCACCTTTCAGTCTCAAACAATTTCTTAGTTTTTGAATTTTGTAGCAACAGTTAGAAATGCTTTTTTAGAGTGATGTAACCTCACCTTCTGGCTACAGTGCTTTTCTAACTACTGTGCTTAGTATTTAGTCTTTGCCCAGCTCACTAAAAGCAAAAACATGTTTGATTATTTACACAAGCAAAAATATATGTTTTTGTTGCATTTAAATGAGCCATTTCGAAGTGATCAATGCTCTCTTTTTGGGAACAAATACAAGACAAAAGAAATTAAAAACGGTCATCCTCAGCGAACAGTTGTGTTGTCTACTCATTGACAGGGACAATAATTATCCCAATTTTAATTTGGCTATAGTATCAAATTGTTGATTCTTAATTGCCAGTACCTGAAAAATTTAGTAGATTTAAAATTTGCTAAAAAATACATATTTTAAATAAAGGTTTATGCACTTCTTAGCAAAATATTTTTTAAGTAAGACTAAAACACAGTCAAACTTTTCATAGGAGTATTGTGTCTTTTTCATTGGTTTTGCTAAATATGCCAAAATTTTGAGATATCCATGGATAAAATAAAACAAGTACAATATAATTTGGTGGAGTTATAGTATATCCATCCATTATCCAACCCGCTATATCCTAACTAGAGGGCCATGGGGGTCTGCTGGAGCCAATTCCAGTCAACACAGCGCGCAAGGCAGGAAACAAACCCTGGGCAGGGTGCCAGCCCACCGCAGGGTGCACACACACAAAGACTAGGGACAATTTACAGGGTGGTCCAGATCTAATTATGCAAATCCAGATCGTCTGGATGACTTTGATTTATGCAGGGACGATTCCAGTTAGGTGTGAAGACGATTCTTCATGTCGTCAGTTCACACACTTCTTGATGGTGCGGGATTTTTTGGGTGATTTTTCATTGTAATAAACTTAATAAGTTATAGCGTAATAAAAATCGTATAATTAGTTCTGGACCACCCTATAGAATCGCCAGTGCACCTAACCTGCATGTCTTTGGACTGTGGGAGGAAATCTACGCAGACACAGGGATAACATGCAAACTCCATGCAGAGAGGATCCGGGAACCGGACCCGGGGCCTCATGTATAAACGGTGCGTACGCACAGAAATGTTGCGTAAGAACTTTTCCATGTTCAAATCGCGATGTATAAAACCTACACTTGGCGTAAAGCCACGCACTTTTCCACGGTACCTCATGCCTTGTCGTACGCAAGTTCTCCGCTCGGTTTTGCAGACTGGCGGAACCCAGCGTCAAAGCAGTGCTACTGTTCCTGTGTGGTTACACCTTATTTTCCTGACGCGGCTTTATAAATACACCGAAACTAACCGCATATTGTTTATTAGTGTAATGCATCTGATTGTAATTAACTTGTAACAATATAATGGTCCACAGAATGGTCAAACTATTCTAAATACCATTACTGCTTTAGCGTTGTTACCCTCTTCTTCTTCTTCTTCTTCTAGCTCCTCCCGTTAGGAGTTGCCACAGCGGATCATCTTTTTCCATATTTCTCTCACTGCACCACTCTGAGTATTTACATCACTGTATCTGAGTGTGAATCACAACAGCAGCTGATCGGAAAGGGAATTATCGGTATACAGCTTCAAGGACACGCTGTTTCAGCCACAGCAAAACGTTTTAAAGCCTTTCCTGTATGGACCTCGTGGTTCAGAAACAGTTTCATCCCAAGAACTTTAAATGCATTCAATCAATTGCTCCTTGTAGAACTGTTTGTACTTATAAGTACAATCACCCCACTGTAAACTTGCACTACAGTTATAATATCGCACAACCTGAGCCACTTTATAAAGCGTATTCACATATGATGACGATATCATCTTTAAGGTGAAATGCAGCAAAATATGTTTATTAAATTATACAGATAAAACTTTAACTTCATTTAAATAATCTATATTCTTCACTGGGAGTGTCGTTAAGGATAGAATAATTAAACATGTACTACGAAGATATTTTAATGTTCTTTAAACGTTTTGAAGAATCGACGCTAAGCTTACAGATGGCTTAACGTCTATTACAGAGCTGATTGTATGGCGATCGGTTACTTGGGGAAAGAAAAGCACTGACTGCAGTGACGGCTACGCCAATATATATTGAATATAAAACAGAAAGAGAAAATAACAACACAGCTAAAAACGCAGCGACAAATTTCGGCAAAAGTTAAATGCTTGTGTCATGAGCACGAGGCGGCTATGCAGTGTCTGCAACGGATGTGGCCATCCACCGTGCATAAGCTGCCTTACTGACGGGCGGGCGAAGGAGCCACCGATTCTTCCTCTGCCCAGTGCCACCACAAGCCTAGAGCCGCCCCTGAGTACTGCTGCAATAAATTATTTCATTGAAGTGAAACATGTTTAATAACGTGCTTTAACTCCTGTCATCATGAAAATGACATCACGTATACATCTCAGTATTTTAGTTATTCAGAGAGCTGTAATATCATGAATGTAATGGATTCTGTGTCCAGTTGGAGGAAGAGAGCCGGTTTAAAAAGCAAGTAGTGATTCACACACATAGAGCACATAGAAGATCAAATACAAAACAAAGCATTTAACGTGCTACTTTAATTATGATGTGATTTGAGAAACTGGTTAATTAAACAAGTTTAAGATGAAGTTTATGATCTACTTTAATGACAAAATAAACTACGTGATTAAAGTGGAAATGTCAAGACTGAAGTTGACATTTTGTGCTTTTTCCCCACTGTGTGCCTTTTTTCTCTGTACCCTAATAAGCTTTCATATGACACTCAGACAGTGGGCTTACAACTCGGCTTTTCACGGTGACTTTGATATGTGACTTCTTTTTTATTTCCGGCACTGTGCGATTTTGTGGATGTGAGCTTTCAAGTTTCTCCAACACGCTATGTCACTCGATCAACTTCCTTTTGTTGATTATACCACGGTTTATTTGAACAAATAGTATGTTTTTCCTTTGCCTCCACTTGGTATTCGCTGAAATTCTTATATTTTCCCCGTGCTTTTCCCATTGTCTTTTCACAGAAGGCTGCGCTTAAGGGTGATTTATATTGATTTGCATATTCAAAGAGGCGTAATTCTGGGAGGAGTTGGGGCGTTACATAATGCGCGTGCACGAGCGTTAGTTTTCACGCTGATCGGGATTTATGTAACGGAAGAACGTGGAAGTTGGAGTACGCACAGATTCCTGCATCTGGATTTTTCTGTGCGTAAGCACATTTCGGCTTTTGTGCTTACGCCATGTTATAGTGCGAGTTCTACGCACGGCGTTATACATGAGGCCCCTAGGTCTCCTAACTGAGAGGCAGCAGCGCTACCTACTACGCCACAGTGCCAGCCAGATATAGTATATCCAGGATTGAATTATGTTTAAATAATCATTTAAAGAAAGTTTCACTAATGGCTGTATAAGTGGTGAAAGCTCGCCTTCCAGTCATACAGAATTTCTAAAATTTGATTTTTGTGGTGTAACCTCGACTTCTGGCTACAGTGCTTTTCAAGAAGCAAAAACTCATCCTCTAGTCACAGAAAGTTTCGGAGTTTTGATTTTGTAACAGGTAGTTACATAAACATCATAGTTCTTTCAAGTGTTGTTTTTATGGCGATGGCTCGTTTCCTAATTGTGGTGCATTTTAGGTTTTTGCTGTTGTTTGTCTTATGCTCCTTGTATGGATTCAATCAGTTAACAAGTGCTTTTTAAAATCCTCATTTTTTCTATTCTGGTATGGACTCTGGCTATTTAGTTTTGACTTGATCTTCATTTTGGTGTTGTGGCTATGGTGAACAACTCCTTGCAATTTTGTCCTGCAGCAATTTCGGTTAAACCTTTTCTCTTAGAACAACTGAAGGTTGTGCTAAGAAAACTTTACCTTTTGTTTCCTAGTTTCCAAGAAGGAAGTCATTTGTTTTACTTCTAAAGAGAACCATTTTTAATTTCTAGCCAATGCTCCCCAACAAACAGTGCCAGAAGTCATCCGAAAAAGTAGGTTTGGGAAAGGATGGACAGTGTGCTTAGAAGCCCTGGATCTTTCAGACCATTTTGCATTTCTGCTACTGGCATAACAGCACTCAGGGAGAAAAGCTAATTCTAATTGCCATTCATCTCTTTAAACTCTTTGTTCTCTTTCTCTGCTGGGCCAGCAAAGCTGTCAACCTCATGCACATGCCTCACTGTGTGGTAGGAGGCAGAAAGCCAAATGCAACATATTAAACCATTTTGATAAAGCATAATTTCCTTTGTGAAATTCTGTTTCCTAATGTAACCCGCGGTCTTCATCCACTTAAGCACTTTTCTTTATCCTCTCTTCTCTGATCATTGTCTCAAGAACACTTTTCACATCTGCTAATACTCCAAACCTCTTTCACAAGAAATAACCAAACATCTGAAATTACTTCAGACAAGCCTGCTGCCTTGCTGTGGTATTTGCTCTCCCACTTTTCTGGTTCTGTTGTTTAGTTAATGGAGGTTCTGTGATGACACAGAAGTTTGATGATACAAATTTATTAAAATAAGCAGTGGCTTAAAATGAATTTGTTATCACCAGTCAGTTCTTATTTTGGACTGTACCCATTTCATTAAGATGTAATTTATTTGTGTTTATTTTTCTATCCCATAATATTTTTCATCATTGCCTTGTTGTTGCTTCTTAAAATCTAATTGGTTTGATTGCATGCTTTCATATTCTCTGACCATGTCTCCAAAGTGAATGGGAGTTTTTCTCACTTGTTATTAATTACATAAGACTTTAGAGTTATTTAATGTGTGTGAACAAGCTGGGAGCGCCATTGAGCCCCCAAACCCCAGATATATAAGACTCTACACAACTCCCACTTAAAATATAATTATTTTATTTCACACAAGTCTAATACAACTATCAACACAGCCAAATACAGAATTTGAACATTTGTTTCTTTCTCTATCTCTCCTTTGGCTTTCCTTCCACTCTCCTTCTCTCATCCAGTGAGTGCCTCCCACTGCCTTCTCACTCTGACTCCTTTAAGTGTACCTCGGAGTTCTTCCGGTGACATGTCCTGGCTTGTTGGAAGCATTTTTGGGGTCATCTGGAAACCATTGATAATCCTTCCCCCAGTAGTGCACTCTATCATTCTCCAAGGACCCCTATAGGGCTATACCTCCAGAGTCCCATTCTCATACAGCCCTATGGGTCTCTAAACTGTGAACCCCACCACCTATTTATTTGGGGAATGAAAACTCCCAGCTTCCAACTCTCCACAGTCCATTAGTCCTTCTGGTATCCCAGCCAGGATGGAAATTATAAGGTGTCCCAGCCGGGTAATGTCTGTAACCAGACTATTCTTCCATTATGGTTTCCTAGCCGGGCAAGAAATCTTCTTCTGTCCTGGCCAGGATGCCCAGCTGTCCTCTTGGCACTTACATGTGTAAAATTCTAAATGGTGCATAGATTAGGTTAGTAAGTAAGTAGGCCTTCCTGCTTCCTGAAATAGTTTGCAGTCAAAAAAAAAAGGATATCTCAGGCAATAAGTAATTGCAGAGCATTTCATGTCCAGAGCACTAACTTGGAGAATAACTATGATTAGCTAAATGATTTCACTAATGTTGTTCAAAATGTTATTATTTCTTTAAATAATCTGAAAATTACAGGTATTCAGCACACAGTGTGTGATACTCACTGCAGACATGTCCAGAATTTTTTCAAGGTTAGAATGGCTGTACCACTGCAAACAAGTTTCGTGATAATGCTGCCACTTGTCATGGCTTCTTAAACATATCAGCTCTGGCTTTCATTTACAACAAAGAAGGCCAACATATCTCAGATTATTTCTTTTTTGTTGGTGCTTCCTTTATTTTTACAGGAGTGGTGATTTATTTTGCTTAAAAGAAAATGTGTCTTGCTTTGAAAATGGCATTTTAGTTTTGTGGATGATATAAATGTTGATTTTGATATAACAGAGAGAAAAGCAGTAGCATCACCAAAATTGCATAATTTGAAACAGTAGAAATAAGCATACATCAGCATTCGGAATATTTAAATTTCTGGGAATTATTTGGAATTATTAGTAATTTCCTGATAGTAGAATATCAAAAGATTAATTAACTTTCTTAAATCTTGGCAGAAATACGGACAGCCTAATTACATTATCTACTAAAGTAGAAAACCAGTTTAAAGACGCATTTAAAGCATCAGAGTGAAAAATCAACATGTTAAATTTTAAACTACAGTATTTAGTTTTTGCCCAACCCACTAAAAGCAATAACATGTTCGATTATTTACCAAACAAAAATATAATGTTTTTGTTGCATTTCAATGGGTAGTTTTGAAGTTAGCATAGCTCTGTTGCTGGGAACAAATACAAGACAAATGAAATTATAAGCAGTCATCCTTGGCTAACAGTTGTGTTTTTCTTCCACATTGACAAAGATAATAATTGCTCAATTTTAATTTGGTATCAAATTGTTGATTCTTGATTACGGGTACCTGAAAAACTTTAGCAGATTTAAAATTTGCTAAAAAAATACACATTTTAAATAAAGGTTTATGCACTTTTGAAATTGTTGAAAAAAACACAAATTTTAAATCCAGGCTTATGCACTTCTTAGGAAAATATTTTTTTAAGTCAGACCAAATAGAAGACCATACCACTCAACCATGTCATACAAGTATTGTGTATTTTTCATTGGTTTTGCATAATACACCATAACTTTGAGATATGCAAGAAGAAATTAAAACAAGTACAATATAACTTGGTGGAGTTAAATCAAGGATTGAATTGTGTGATTACTTAAAGAAAGTTTCACTAATGGCTGTAAACACATATTGACTCTGTGATGGGACTGTATCATATTATGTAGATTTCCAATAAACAAAAAGCTTTAACTGTGTGTGTCCTCCTTATTTGTTATCAGGTGTTCTATTACAAAGAGTGTCTATATTTTAGCACCTGTGACCAAAGCAGTTAAACAAAATGACCAAGAAAACATAATGGCTTTAATTTCAGAATCACCCACATCTGCAGATTTCCTTTTTGTGGAGTAGAAGGGTTAATCAATTCATCCATATGTTGATTATCGGCGTTTTAGAGAAAATATCAAAATTATGTTTTCCACACTCAATTTACGAAGTGCCTACAATTTCCTACAATGATCAGAGGCATAGACAGCCTACAGTACAAGAACTGATATTACCAATACCTTGGCACTTGCTGTTGATTAGTTAATCTTCCAGCATTTAGGCATTCGGCCTCCTAGAAGCTGCTAAATGACCATCACAGTGCCAGTCCAGTCCTTGTCAGTCTGGTGTGTAAACAAGGACCAGTTGTTGTGAATTGCACCTTACTGAAGACTGAGGTTTTGGAAAAAAGTCAGTTTACAAATCAAGAGGAAATAATCTGGCAGCGACAGATTTAGAATATGAGGAAAAGTGGCTAAGAGACAAACAAATCATCTATGCATCATCTTGATAAGTGATAAGAAAGTAGGGAATTGTTTACCTATATTGGTCTAAACTTCACCATCAATGAGATTCTAATTTTTGCAATGTTTCAAAGCAGTAAACTAAGTACCTAATAATGTTTTTTTTTTTCAGCCATACTGCAAGCCATGCTTGGGAAAAGGAAAATGGGAAGACAAAGCAGTAAGCACAATATTTATTAAAACTATAACTATGAGGAGAAGATGAGCAGAAACATGATTTATGAAAATTGACACTTCAGTATAAATTTAATACAGTTCAAAATTCAAACTACGTGACCACCAAAAAGTAGCATACACCATTTTCTCCCAATGCAAATTTACTTCTTGCTAATTTCAAATGAAAATTTTCAAGTTACCAATCTAAATTTAAACAGAATAAAGTACCTGGTGCACAAAAATGCTCAATCAATAAATAAATAAGATATAAGGATAATATGAATCAACTTGATGTGTTAATAAAATAATAGACCCACAAATATGTATATTGTTTTAAGATAAAACTTCTTGGGAATAAGGGAAAGACTTTTTAAAGACACTTTCCTACATAACTGAACATGAATAGCTGGTATAGTATTTATATTGACTTGGAAACAACTATAAATCAAACGTTACTGTGAAATACAAGTGAGAGTTCAAAATATCATTCTTGTCAAAGTCTGTGCGAAATCTGCACTTTGTCTGTTTATCCATGGATGTTTTCTTGGAGGTCTGCAGTCTTCCACCCACGTCTCAAAGACATGTATATTTGTTTAAATTGGCACAGTATGAGCCCTGTCATGGGGCAGCTCCCTATCCAGTGCTCGTTCCGGACCTGTATCTGAAACAGATGAGAATGGCTCCCATCCGAGGCAAGCCTATAATAAAATAGGCTGGATGCGAAACTATAACTCTGAATTTCTAGTTTCAAAGGATTTTCTGTTTAAAAAAAGAATACGGGAAGACATTTGTAGGTTGCTGCATATGTAAGTACAAATATTTTGTCAGCTAATATTCTTAATGTTAAGATGTCAGTGACAGCCTGGCGTGTATCCCACAATCAATCAACAAACGCGAATCAATCTATTCATTCATCCAATGCATAATCCATCTATTAAATTCAGTTTTTGGGATGGAGCCTAAAGAGGCAATCTAAATTTTTTTTTTTTTCATTTCATTTTCTAACCTGCTTTGTTCTGAACAGGGCCGCTAGTTTAGGGTGCAAGGCAGGGAACAAACCCTGGACAGGGTGCCAGTCCATCACAGGTCAATCTAAATAATGTATGTGAATTTCCCCTTGGGATTAATAAAGTATCTATCTATCTATCTATCTATCTATCTATCTATCTATCTATCTATCTATCTATCTATCTATCTATCTATCTATCTATCTAAAATAAATAAAAAGTAATACAAGACAATGGAAGTTGAATTTCAAATGTTAATGCTTACTGTTTGTAGTGAATGAAACATTACCATTAAATACTGAGTGACTTCACAGATAGTGTGATCTAGTGAATAAGGAGATTAAGATATGAATGTAATCAGTTCTGTACCATTTATGTAAAGTACTTTGGGATGAAAGCTGAATAAAAACATTGAGACTGATTGATCCTGAATGTTGATTTATCTCACAGCATTTCAGTGAACTCTTTTAATGCTAAAATATTATTTTAACTATTGTTTATAACCCAGAATGTACAGTACTTTATTATTTATGTTCACATTTCCTGAAATTATCCACAGCATTGTAGTTTAAAATGAAAAATATAACATCCTCCAGGGATGTTTACTTATTTTATTAATATATTTAGTATATTTACCATTTTGCTTTTTTCCCTTTATAGTTCTATCTTTTCCTTTTTTTCTCGGTATTGATTTTCAAGTAAATGGTTGTATCTGTTATATTAATATTATTTGCATGAATGAGTAGCATACCACTGTAATGTGCATCTTTACATAAATACAATTAAAAAAAGATTTCTAACAAATCAATTCCTCTTTTATCCATTTTCAAGTAAAAGTTTGGGACCCAACGCCAATCCTGGCAGCACTTCATGAACCTCTTGAAACTAATGAACTCTCCATTCAGGCCATTCACCTGATTGGCATATCTTTGGGATGTGGAAATAAGCAGGAGCACATGGAGAATGCTCAAATGTGCAAACTATTCAACCCAAAAAGGCAAATACATTGCATATTTGGTTAAACAATTTTATAACAGGAAGCATACACAGAGTAAGTTACCATTTTGAGTCATATAGTAATCACTAACAGAAACTGAAACAATAGCCCCATGATTTGTAAACTAGCATGTTAGCTCCTATGCCACATTACCTGTAGTTCATTGGGCAGCTTTTTTTGGGGGGTGTAACCAAATATAGAATAGAAATCTTTGTTAGTGCATCATTTGCTCTCAAAGTGTTTCACAAGAAAAGGGGTGAAAGCTGAGCTTGCACAGCTGAGGCTTCAAAGGCGTATTCACTAGGGTCCCTTTTTTTACATCTACAGTAAATGAGAATATGTTCAGCAGTACTTCAGGAGTGTCAAGATAGGGTTGTCACAACATGCAAATTAAATGGAAATTTAAAAAGAAATGAATGCCACTCCTTACATTTTGCACATGCCACTTTTTAATGCTATCACTTTTTCATTTTTGCCTCACATTTAAATGCTGTCACCCCTCTGATTTATGTGTGCCACCTCTTAATACTAACAATCAGCTCTTTGATTTTGTAAACTCCACAGTTTAAGGCTGCAAGCCATCTGATTTTGGGTTTGCCACATCTTAATGCTGGTACTCACTGGGTTCATCTTTATCTCACCACCACATGTATTTTTTACACCTGTTGACTCTCAGATTACCGTTAGATGTATGGGCAGAGATTTACATTAAGATTGAACTCAGAAATTAGCCATTTGATATTTGAATTTGTCATTTGCCTCAAGTACTAGGGTGTTGTACCGTGTTAGCCATTATGAATGTAGTAATATGTCAAGCAAAATGACACCTTTTATTGGTTAACTGGTCAACTCAGGCCCCTTCTTCAGGCAAGATGTAAGTACTGCAAGATTACATCTTGCCTGAAGAAGGGGCCTGAGTTGCCTTGAAAACTTGCACATTGTAACCTTTTTAGTTAGTTAATAAAAGGTGTCATTTTGCTTGACTTTTCACTTGCCTCACAATGCAATGTAGATTTCCTTCACTTAGGTATACAAGAATTCTCTCAGTTTCATAGAACATTACTTAAATCTGTTTTAAATTTTTAACTGCTTTTAATGTATGTGATTATCATAAGCTAGACACAGGCTTCACAAAATGTGTCTAAGCTGGCAAGGCTGAAATGGAAAGCTGAGCCCAGCTGCCTGACTGAGCAAGGGGTTGCTAGGGCATTAAAACACAGTAAATGGGAAATCTGAGAAGTACTGGAGTGCCAAAGCGATCTGGCAAGGCTTTATGGGAACAGGAAGTCACATCTTGATCTACTAGATAATGGTACTTATTTGGGTTTACAATTTTCAAATCCTAATGTAAACTCAGAGTGGGATAACTAATGTGTTTAATCTTTACTAAAGAACTAGACAAAGTTGAATGTAAATAATATACAGTATGTTTGTTTTGCTATAAAATTTAAAAGACAAAATTTACTAATAACATCTACAATCTTTGATTTATATGAACAGTGTCCCAATGTATATACAGTGCCTAGAAAAAAGTATTCCCCTCCTTGCAAGTTTTCATATTTTATTGTTACACAATACTGAATTGGATTTAATTTGGCCTTTTTGGCACCAAAAACAATACAACTCTTTAATGTCAAAGTAAAAAACAGATCTGTACAAAGTGATCTAAATTAATTATAAATATAAAATAATTGACTGAATAAATAATATGACACATCTAAACTGTCACTGGTGTAGTCATTTGGTTTTAGAAGTCACCTGATTAGTTTATAGAGATTGCCATTTGTCTGGAGGGTCTAACTTATGGTGACCTAAACCTACACAATGAAGATATAAGAACCTTCCAAGCAACTCAGTGAAGAGCTGGAGACAAGCAAATATCCAAGTCACTAAATATCCCTTGGAGTCCAGTTAAATCAATCATTAAAAAATGGAACAAGTATGGCACAGCTTTAAATTGTAAAGCTAAAATGGATCAGATTAGAGAAAATATGCATACAATAACAGTGTGTGGATGCGTCACCAATCACAGATATATGGGAGATTGGCAAAGAGAAAGCTACTGTTATAAAAAAAAAAACACACACACACATGTGACATCTCAGATAGAGCTTGCCAATAGGCTCATGGGAGACTCCGAAATCAGCTAGAAGAGGTTTCTGTGGTTTGATGTGACCAAAACTGAGCTTTTTGGCTATCAGACTAAATACCAAGTTTGGTGTAACATTGCATATTATCAAAAACACACCATCCCAAATATGAAGCATGGCAGTGCTGTCAACATGCTGTGGGGATGATTCACTGTGGTAGGTCCTGGAAAGCTTATGAAAGTACAGGGTAAAATTAATGCAGCAAAATCCTGTAGGACAACCTGCTGCAGTATGAAGGAAACCTGCTCATTCTGAGAAGATGCATTTTCCAGAAAGACAATAACTTCAAACATAAAGCCAAAGCTACAGGTAAACAGGAATGGCTTGAAATCACAATGTTGGTGTCCTTGAGTGACTGAGTCAGAGTCCAGATCTCAAACCAATTCAGAATCTGTGGACTTGCTCATAACTGCTCACGATCCCCATGCAACAAGACAGAGCTTGGGCAGTTTTGCAAAAAGAAAGGAAAAACTGCATTGTCTAGATGTGTAAAGCTGATAGTGACCTATGGACACAGACTCAAGACTGTTATGGCTGCCAAAGTTGTCTCTACTAAATACTACTAGATATGTAAAGCTGATAGTGACCTATGGATACAGACTCAAGGCTGTCATGGCTACCAAAGTTGTCTCTATTAAATGCTACTTGAATAATTATGCAGTGATTTATGTAGTTTTTGCATTTGTAACTAATATAGACCACTTTACAGAAAATGTTTTTCACTTTGACATTATAATGTCTTTCTGTTTATCAGCGTCAAAAAAGCCAAATTAAATCCACTGTAACTCAGTGCTGTATAACAATAAAGTGTGAAGACTTTCAAGGGGTACATTTTTATAGACACTGTAAAAATATCAGAAATGTGGAGACTACTTCAATCAGACCCAAACCAACTTGAGGTGTTTCAAATGCACTGTCTACAACAGATTCTCCACATCTCAATTTATGTTCCTATCTCAAATGAAGTCATCTGGACAACATGTATGGAACAACTGACTGTAGAAAAGCAAATCGAGCAATGGTCCCCACCCAAAGAAAGCTGAATCAAGCATATACTGCAAGACTTGTAGAGTAAATACCTTGACCTCAATCAGGCAAGGACAGTTGCCATGGACCGTAAGGCATGGAAAGGTATCTTGAGCAACATCCAAAAACAGCATTGTATTGGTCGCGTGGTCAATCACCACTTCCAGTCACCAGCTAAGGATCACAGACAGACAGACAGACAGTATACTGTATATATTAAAATTGTAAGTCTAACTTTTTATATTGAGTAGCCTATTAATCTAATTATGAATTCACATTGAGGTTATTTGCAGAAATTCTGTAACATTTTATATAGTAAAAATAATGAAATTTTGTATTGGCAAAAAACAAGATCTGGCTTTAATGACTGGATGGGTGAAACTGAAAGAAGTACCCATTTTCATTCTTCACATAATGCATCATGAAGTTTCACACATTATCCCTTCTCTAGCAACTGGCTTAGAGAAATGTACAAGATGAAGTGTTCAGCAGAACAATGACATGCACCAATGGTCCAAAATTTATGGATTATTCATGTCAATAAAGACACCAGATAACAGATGGCTCTTAAAACGTTAGAAATGATGGCAACTGTAATATTGTCAGACACAACAAAATAAATAATTTTGAGTTTCCGTGTAAATTTGAATTTAGGCGGCCTAAGAAAGCACGTTGTCCACTGCCATTGGTAAGTAGTTGACATTTATCCATCGAAGTGTATTAGTCAGTATTCTCTGGGGAGAAGATTTAAAGGAATGGCTTTACAGCTTCATCTACCACAGACTTACGTTCCCATGGAAACCAGTTACTGACTGCTTCTTCGTTGCATATATGAATGAAGAGCCAGGGTATTAGGCCACATTTATTTTTCTGTATGAGTGATACAATTCTCACTAAACCCAAATAGGATTAGATTAATTGAAATATTAGCATGTGTTTGTTGAATCCGTGCCACTATGTCCTGATATTCTATCTTTAGTTTATAGTTCAAAAGGAGTGCGTTGTACACTCAGGAAATACCTCACCTTTTTTTCTTTTCTATCAGAAAACCCAGAGCCAGTAAATAAATTCCAAACTACAATGTGAAGTATGAACATATTTATCCTGACCCTTTTCTTAGAGTCTGATATCATTCTTCTTTAGTCAGCTTGTTTGTACTCATATGTCCGTGTGAATGTAGCAATCTAGGGACGTGAGACAGGTCCATTTACTCTACTCCAGGAGCGGAAAATTAAAGCTGCATTGTACCTGAAGAACACATGGCACAAAAAAAAAAAAAACATGAAGAACGCATTCATACTGAGTTTGGCATTGCCTCTACAACAGCCTATAACCCAATAACATGATTCTAAGTATATTGGTACATTGTCCGCTTGTCTGAGAAGAGTGATAGGACTGGAGTCGAAAATGTGCTTCTATTTTTCCATTTTAATCATAAGTTTAGAACTCACATTCTTCTTTTTTTTTCAATTTGTTAGTTTTAGCCGCATGCCCAAAGGAGCAAAAAAGTAAGTGGCAGGCAGGAGATTACAACTCAAGGGGCATTAGAACACATACCTTTTTTTAAATGAGTTATAAAGTTATGAAATTGTGACAATGCATTACCCAAATTCAATTATCTCTACATTTCATTCTTCTGCTTTATTATTTTAATGCTTTTTTAATTTTTTTATTTAGGAAATGCCTTTACCCAAGACGACCCGCAACATCAAGATAAAATAAAAAATATATTAATGTATTTTCAACTTACAGTAATATATCATGGACACTTCATGTTACATTCGAAAAGCTACTTTCATTCTCACGACTTACTAGGTTGGGTGCACAAGTTATTACTTAAATCCCATGACTTATTACCTTGTGTGCGCAAGTTATTATTTCATTCCTGCAACTTAATGTTTCATTCTCCTGACTCACAATCTAATGTGCTCAAGTTATTTATATCCAAAAGTTGTCTCTTTCAAATGACTTACTAGCTTTTGCGCACAAGTTATTGTTTTATTACTGCATTTCATCTCATTTTCATGTTTTGCTATCATAAAGAGACAAGTTATTATGTTAGGATTGAAAAATGTAGTTTTCTTTAAGATCCTTTTTTCTTTATAATTTTAATTCCTTATTTATTTAGGCTCATGCTCCTGTATGACATGAACTGGATTATCCACATTTGAAAAAAGGTGGATTTCACTTTCTTGTTTAACCATTTCTAATGTTTATGTTAAATCAAGGGCTGGCACAGTGGTTTGTGCTGTTGCCCAATAAATGGTTATTCTCTGTATGGAGATCCCATACAGTATATAAGTAAATCATTCTCTGGAAATCCTTGTGTTCCTCCCATATACCAAATGCAGGAAGGTTAGGTTTGAGTGGATACTGTAAACTGACCAGGCAAAAGTGAAATGTGGACATGTGCATGATAGTGCCCTACAATGGACTGGTGCCTTGTCCAGGGCTTATGTGTGATGCTGTTTGGACAGACTTGTTCGCCCCTGTAACACTGTATTGGAATAAACCAATGCTGTTGTAAATCTCGGAAATGGCAGACAAACACAAAAACTTCATCCATCCATTATCCAACCCACTATATGCTAACTACAGGGTCACAAGAGCCAAATGCAGCCAACACAGGGCAGGAAACAAACCCTGGGCAGGGCACCAGCCCACCACAGGACACACACACACACACACCAAGGACAATTGGGAATCACCAATGCACCTAACCTGCATGTCTGGGGACTGTAGGAGGAAACCGGAGTACCCAAAGGAGTACATGCAAACTCCACACAGGGAGGACCGGGGAAGTGAACCCGGGTCTCCTAACTGCAAGGCAGCAGCGCTACCACTGCACCACCATGATGCCCCACAAAAGCTTCATGCAAGCAGAAAATAATTCAAACCTATTTTGGGACATGGTCATTAAAAAGCAAAAGACAAAAGAAGGGTGTAAGCATATCTCAAAGATTTCACTGAAAGCCAAACCACAGCATAATGAAATGAAAGGATAT
Organism: Polypterus senegalus; assembly: GCF_016835505.1. NCBI lineage: Eukaryota > Metazoa > Chordata > Cladistia > Polypteriformes > Polypteridae > Polypterus > Polypterus senegalus. The sequence goes on along the minus strand of NC_053167.1, from coordinate 84,258,922 downwards.
AGTCCATCTGTGAGTCAATGTGGAATATGGAGTTCTCTAAGGTTATGTATCTTGCTGATACTCTTACTAGTTAAGTGGTCTGGGGCAACACAACACAACACAATACAGATCAGGGGAGTGATACTTATGGAACTGGCCCTAATTTATTTCTACTGTAGCACATTGGAGAAATTTTGTTTAGACATTCATATTATCTAACTCTCCGTAATGGCTGGATCACCATCCTTCCTTATTCCTGTCTATGGCTTTTGGCCCATCTCGAGCTGCCCTTTACTACTTTTTGCCTCATAAGAGATGAATTTGAATCCTGGTCCAATGTGCACCTAGCATTTGTCTGAGTATCATATCCTTCTGAGCTTATGCTTAAAAGCTGATGCTGTTATTTTATTATTCACTATAATAAATGTATTTTTTGCTATTTCATATAACCCTTAAGAGAAAATGTTATATTTTTGGTATAATCATTGTTCTATTGTTATGTGGTAAGTTTTCCGTTGATGACAAACTTAGGAAACATATGGTTCAGAACATAAAAATGAACAAGCATCCTCGTGTACTTTAAACCCTCCTGAAAAGTTGCGTGCTCTTAAGGACTATAAATCAACCTAGTTGTCGCGGTTGATTGTAGTTATTTAAGATATCAATGTTTGTCATGTCACGGTAGCAACTAGGTGTAACCAATCATGTTAAAAGTTTTCTGATTATGTAATGAATTAATTTTCTTCAGTAGTGACCTAATCAATGAATATTATAAATAGAGTGCAGAGGACACTTTTTTCTTTGCAACACTTACTAATATATATAAGTTGTATGCCTCTTGCAAGATTTAGATAAAGAATAATGATCGACACTTTCTCCTGCCTGTGTTTTATTGGTTAAATCGGGGCATTCCCATGGTGGGAATTATCGGTATTCATAATTTTCTTCCACAGCCTTTTTTTTCTAACGTTTTTCTATGTTTTTTTGAGATTTGGCTTTGTTACTGCATTTTTCAATTTCTGCAAAGTATTTTAGGTTACCATCTGAACTGCATCTTTTTGAGCTTCTGATTACTTTTCATTAATATTTTGATTTGCTAATTATGTCATTTTTTGTGGATGATATTACAGACTTATAAAATAACATAATATTCTCAAACTGGTGCAAATCAATTTAGGTTTGTAGGGTTCTAGTGCCTGTCTCAGCAGCATTCGGTACAAGACAGCATTGGGTACAAGTCAGCAAATGGATTAGTTACAATATGCTTTTATTCAATGCAAATTTCTCCTTGACTTCTAGTTTGTCCAGATCTGCAGTGTAATCCTCTGGTATGTGTCCGGTGGCACTTTACATAGTGGTATCATGTGCAGCTTTCCTCCAGCATTCTGTTGTCTGATGTAAAGTTGGTGCCACATCAAGCTATGCTGTATACACTCCCTTCTCAGTCATCACTTGTCTGACAAAAATATTGTGTGTTTATTAATGCAATCTTAAATACAATAAGATTCCTAAATGAAAACAATAAAACCAGAAAGAATGGGGATTCTTCTTTTCATAACTAGTTATACGATAATATACATATTAAGTTTAACAACAAACAGAAAAAATATAATCGGGATATGTGTTTCTAATTAATGTTTAAAATAAATATATTAAGAAACAACACTTGTTACTACTCACAAAATCAATGATAAAAAATGCTAAAATTTCCAGTGGGCTAAGCTGGCACCAACTGACTCATTCCTAAAAGACTGATGACCATTGACTTATTCTGTTGATAAATCCGATCAGATGCACAGAACCGCTCACAGTATATATTGTATACTGCACAGAAACCAAAGGCTGCTACCTCACTGGGCATTGCTTAAAAGGCCTTGAACTGCTATGTGACACTTGGGGAGGGGGTTCCCCAGGCAGCTATCTCACTCTTAGGCTTCGTCCATACTACTACACTTAAAATTGGCATTTTTAAATGAAAACATTCTTCCTTCACACTAAAATTTTCACATTGTTAATGAAAGTATCTCCATCCACACTAAAACCACTGAAAATGCATATGACAGTAAGCAACACAATAAGCACTATAATAAAAATGTGTTTTTTATCTGTGAAGAGTGACCAATCAGGAAATGAGACATTGCAAGGAGCAGGTTCCAATCGGGGAAGGGCCAAATGATAAGCACAAACCAATCAGGGTGCAATTAGTGTCTGTGTTTTAAAAAATCTGTGTTTTTGTCTGTTCTCATTACAGTGCTGCGGCTGCATTTCAGAAGTTAGGCAGCTAAAGGATCCGATGAGCCGTGCGAAACCACAGGACGGGGGATTGACAACGTGTTAATACCTCTCTCTTTATCAGGAAAGACGAACAACAAAAACCCACAGCACCTTGAATTTGTGTCAAAAGCCTCATTCAGACATTCAAGCCGCTTCCATATTATTCCTAAAACCCCCTGATGACATCACCTCCTTTCGCTTACAGCTGATGTAACCACCGTCCCAAGATCCTCCACGTCATCCTCCCAGCATTCCTATATCCTTTTTCCATCAAATAAATTCTCCCATGTTTCTACCATTCTTTGTCAATTGTATATTACAAACCTGACTGTTATAGAAAACTCTCAAGCTCATACCGTGGTTCACAGTATACGGGGATGGGATCCCCAACCCTTAAAATGTGTTTCTGTGTTTTTCTTCACAGGCTGTTGACTATATTTTCAAAAGTCTCCATTTTTGGAGGTTGAAAATGGTGAGATAGTGTGAATGAAAGGTGAAAATGGAGACTAATGTCTGCTTTTTTAAGCAAAAACCTACTAGTGTAGATGAAGCCTTAGTTCTGCCTTTCTATCAAACATTTGCTTCAATTCACCTCTCAACTCTGCCTTCTGAGATAATGCTTTATAATCAACTAGCAGAATACCCGCACTTCGCAGCGGAGAAGTAGTGTGTTAAAGAAGTTATGAAAAAGAAAGGGAAAAATTTAAAAAATAACGTAACTTGATTGTTAATGTAATTGTTTTGTCATTGATATGAGTGTTGTTGTCATATCTATCTATACATATATATATATTATATATATATATATATACACACACATATATACACACACAGACACAGACATATATAAACATATACAGTATATGAATGTATTTTTGTGTATTATATATATAAACCCACCCAACCCAGAACAATGTCAAGCAGGTCAAAATAATCAAAAAGACAGCAAGGTGACATCCATTGAATCATATCTTTCCATCAAACACAATTCAGCAGTTTGTCAGATACCAGATGGAACACTAGCAGTAAGTAATGAGAAACTTGGATGTGCTACATAGTGAGATCAGAAGACAGTCAAGTTTAAAAAAGTCTGTGAGGAGAAATGTAGAATATTTCTAGCAGAACAGTAGAAAAGAAATGTATCATCAGGTGTATTTGTCTTTCAGATGGCTGAAGATGAAAGATACAAATGGCCATTAAACAGATATTAAAATTTCAAGTAGGAAATCAAAAACTCTGAAGTTTTCACAAAGTAGTTTCAAAATGTCAGAAGTTTCTCTTGATATGCCAATTCCAGGAGGAAAAACCTCTTTAACCTGATATTTTATATAACCATGTAATTCTTTTTGATAATTAAACAGTTTGTTTTTCAGGCTTTATTATTATGATAATGTATGTATATTAAATGGAATAGTTTGTCTCAAAAATATCTGACTATTTAAAATGTATTACTAAACAAAGGCTAATCAGTCCCATTCAACTATTACAGGTATTTTGGAAAACAAGTTATTCATGTACAAAATATATCAGGCAATGTAGCTGTGACCTACTGAAGAGTTTCTGTTTGGAGATGTCAATAGTAAGTTAATGATAATTACCAGAACAAATTTTATGCATATCCTTAGGGGTGCAGATAATCAGCATACCTTAATATTACAGGTGATTAATCATTAAATTATGAGGGAAAAAATTGCACACTATAAATTACAATAAAATAGACATGGCCTCTTTAGGGCAATTGTTACAACAAGCCGCTTGAACAAAGCTGGTAATGTTAGACAGCTAATTAGTATTCCACAAAATAAGCCACAGTGGTAACCATCTTAATTCGAGGTCAAACTCTCATACCAAATGATTCATAGCTAGCACTGCATGCCATGTGTCATCCTTTGCAAGAAACAAAAGTGACACTTGGTAATACTTCCTGCTCATGGACAAAGAATCATCACAAACGATGCAAGCATTTCCATGTTAATTTTGCCTGCGCGAGATGCTTCTCAGTGGATGCCAGTATAAAGTAATCTCATCTTCTGCCTTAATCAGACACAAATAACAGAGTTAACTGAGACACTGCATTAGTTAAGTACTGATCATTTAACAAAGAACAGTAGCTATGAAATATGGGAGCTCTTGGACAAATCATTTCTGAAATTTAAGCTTCATTGGCTACATAAAGGTATCTGCAGCAGCAATTTCGAATATAGATATCATAAAATATGGTTTTCAAATACACTTTGATGTAATCAATATAAATAGCATGCTTTTACACAATACGGAGAGTATATTGCATTTTCCAGTGTTAGGAGAAGCTGGAAAACATACAACATGACCATCTTTAAAATTACTTTTTATTATGTTAATAAATGGAATGAGAATGTACATTGTAATGCCATTAATCTGTATATTGTAGCAGTGATGTGCCAAAAGAATTCATTGTCCTTGTATATGAAAACCCATCTGAACTTTAATAAAAGAGGCTGAAATGTGCCCTGCATTTTAACCATGCACTCCGATAAAAAAAGCTTCCAGAGACATAAAGAACAGTTTGTCAATGGCTTGAAGATTCCAGTCACTGACCTTTTCTAAGCAAGAATGTCTGAAACATTTTTTCCAACATGTTTTCAAAACGATTTACTTAACAAATACAAACATGGAAACTGACTTGCCATAAAAAAGCAATAAAATGTGAATTTGTATATCGTTTATTAAAATACTGTATGTTTACAAAATGTTCTATGCCGTGTTTTATAGATTTCATTAACAATGTTTTGTTTGTCTCCTTGTGCCCACGTGCTTCTGTATATATTATTTCATTTACAATGTGCTACCAGATAATTAATTTGAATGCAAGTGTTAATTAGAAGTTTTTTTTTTATTTTTTATGTTTTCAATTTATAAAAAGAATGATTACATTAGCCCTGCGGTGGGCTGGCACCCTGCCCGGGGTTTGTTTCCTGCCTTGCGCCCTGTGTTGTCTGGGACAGGCTCCAGCAGACCCCTGTGACTCTGTAGTTAGGATATAGCGGGCTGGATAATGGATGGATGGATGATTACATTATAGAATGAGTAGAATACAGTATAACGTCAACCATTCATAAACATTTAACAGAAATACAGAGCTGAGTTTAAAAATTAGTTACAGCAGGACACACACTTATCATTATATAGAACAGACAGCTTGAATGTATGAGTGGACAGATGAACACATTGCACTTATCCTGATGTTAGATCGAGAGCAAAGGGTTTGCTCTGAAATACAGAAGAGGGTCCAAGGGATATGCAATCACTTCCAACTAACACCTCACAAAGCTCTTTTGCTTCTTTCCAGAAATCTTACAAGATAAATGGTAACCAGGTGAAATACTAACCTCAAAAAAGAGTTTGTTTAAGAAGCGTGTATTTCCAATCCGCTCATAAGACTAAATAAAATATAGAGGGTGGCCATGAGCAACATAACTACACAAACATTCAAAGAAAGAAATAACAAAATGCAAAAGTTACAACATATTTGAAGAAAAAATGTATGCAAACATGAGTGGTTCTGTAATATTTGCATATCAATTAAAAAATTAAAGGCTATTAAATATACCTTAAATCAAATCAATATACATGACATTGAAACTTGACCACATCCTGAATGAGAAAAAAGACATTTAGATACTCACATCACAAATAAGAAGACAAATTAAAGAAATTATATGGAAATTGGGACAGCACGTTGTGAAGATTTATAATGGTGCCTCATCGAGCCAATATCTCAGTCATGGCACGGTCTGCGCACAGGTTTAAAGGGATCTAAATGTTTATGTGAGTGTATGCCAGTGAGTTTATTGCAGTTCTAACCAGTTCAATGGTTGCCTAGAAGAGTATACATTATGCTGGTGGCTATAAACTGGCCCAGTATGAGGGAGTGTCAGTGTATGTATTAGAGTGCCCTGCTATAGACTGGTTCTGCACATGATACTGAGAAGATAGGTTCCACCAGAAGCCAGCAACCTTGGTTTGGATTAAATCTGGATTAAGTTTAGAAAATGAATCGATGTTTGTTTCTGAAATGCTTAATCAATCTACTCTTATTATTATTGTATTTAAAAACATATTAGGGACCGTTGCTTATTTATAAATTGCAAGTAATCTTAAAATTGAAACATAAAAATTTGGAATGTGGGTGGTCAAAATGCCATATATAATATATCTTTGCACAATTACTACTTTTTTTAAAAAGTCACTCCACACATGGACTCTTAAACATATTCAAATTACTTTTTGGATTTTGTTTCATTGTAATGTCTTCCTTTATGTTTTTGTTTCAGGTTTTTCAGACTTCTAACTATACAGACACTAACATGTATGCAATTGAAGATTTTGAGACGATGAGGAAGTGTTCCCACAAGGCAATCTTTTTATTGTGTTTATTGAAATCCAGTGAAATTCATGAAAGTTCTTCTCACTTGTGTTATACATTATAGAAAGTCACCCACTAAGTGACACCACACAAGTATAACTTCAAAGACTATGTTTTCTAAAAGCACTACAGCAACAAATTAAAGAAAACTTAACAAAAGTATAAATCACACCATTCTCTCTTTAAAATCACAAGTTAAGGTTTATTCATTAGATTTTCTCATGTTTAAAGTACTGTTAAGTATTCAGAGCGGATTGTGATTATTAACAATACCTTCAAATGTAGGTAAACTGAGAATTAATCAATTACTTGAAAGGCACAACATAGACACACTTAAAATATCAAGCTAAAAAGAATAAAAAGCATGTTGTGACAGTGATTTTTGTGTAGTTAATATGAATGCAAATACCTACAATCACTAAAACACTGCTCACTGTTTGATAAAAGGTCATACTTTTCAAACTTGGTAAACAGTTTTCATCCCAAGTTAATTCTTGATAATACTAAACAGCTCATTTCAGCGTTTAAGAGGCTTGATGAAGTGCTAAACGTTATGACTGGATGTGTATTGGCTATAAGCTTGGCATGCACTGCTGTCCCGACATGTTGAGGACAGAAGTCCAGACACTCAAAAACAAACTCGTTCCTCCATGTTTTTCCAGATAAGCATACAAAAGAACTATAACTGATAAATAATAAATGCCCCCAAATCAAGTGCACTTAACTTTGTCATATTTAAAGAAATCATTTCATTGCTGCAGCATGCAATAAAATGGCAACCCAAAAAGCAGTCAGTGAGAGGATTTTTCTGACACTAAAACTGGGTAGCATAGCATGAGCTACATAGCATGAGCTGCTGAGGAACACAAGTCTGTCCACCTTTCAGAAAATACAGTACCTGTTTGGCAGTAATTTCAGCTGAGAAGAAAATGGTGCATTCACACTAAGACAGGCAGTGTTCAACCTACAGCAATGAACTTATTCAGCCATGGCTTTTTTATTATAAAATGTATCGTAACCCAGCAGATTCTAATTCCTCAAATTGCTTGTATATATTTAAATTACTTTTTTAACTTACAACTGGTCATTTATCTTTATATCACTTAAGAAGGTTAATAGGATGTTAAGATACACAGTTTGTACAATGTACTGAGTATAAGTCAGAGATGGTAAAACTTGAAGTGTACAATGCACATGTGAGGCCTCAAATGGAACATTGTGCTAGGTTAGGCCTCTATTTTACAAAAATGTTAAAACTACAGAATGGTAAATTCAAAGATAAGCAGATAAATTGATTCCATAACTGTAGGGTATAAACTACAAGAAAAGTTGATTCCTTGCAGTTTATGTAAAAGGGAAATAAGAGCAGACATGATAGAAATATTAGTTGAATGCCAACCTTTATTTTAAAATGTTATCATAGAAATGGGAGAAAGAAAATTTCAAATGAACATTGCAATGTTCATTGTTTGCACAAGGTTCAATAGATAGATAGATAGATAGATAGATAGATAGATAGATAGATAGATAGATAGATAGATAGACAGATAGATAGACAGTTTATTAATTCTCTCTGGGAAAATAAGGCACAAACACAAAAGTAAAAACTGTTAAATTATCAAAGCAAGAGCCATCCATTTATTTTCCAACCCGCTGAATCCAAACACAGGGGTCTGCTGGAGCCAAACCCATCCAACACAGGGCAGGAACCAATCCTGGGCAGGGACACACACAAACACACCACGGCCAATTCAGAATCACAAATCCACCTAACCAGCATGTCTTTGGACTGTGGGAGGAAACCCACACAGACACAGGGAGAACATGCAAACTCCACACAGGGAGGACCCGGGAAGCAAACCCGGGTCTCCTAACTGCAAGGCAGCAGCGCTACCACTGCAACACTGTGCCGCTCAAAGCAAGATAACAAACACAAATAAATCAATAGTATAAAAGTACAAATGGGTCAGTTCTTCCAGTGTTGGAAGGTAGAGTGTTGCCCATGTCATGAATCACTTGTATTGACAACAGCAATATAAAATCTCATGGTGGCAGGAACAAATGATCTTCTAAATCACTCTTTTCTACAGCACATTGAGAGGAGGCGACTGCTAAATTTACTTCTCTGACCTACCAAAATGTTGTGGAGAGGGTGGCTGCTATTGCCAAGGATGGCCTGTACTTTCTTCCCCATACACTTTTCCACAACAATTCCTACTGAGTCCACAGTCTTACCCAGCACCCAGCCAGCCTTCCTCATCAGTTTGTCTAGCCTCTTATCTTCTTATCTGTCATACTGCCTCCCCAACAAACAGTAGCAAAAAGAGTACACTGGCAACAAAGACAGCATTTCATTACATACATTGAATGACCTAAATCTTCTAAGGAAAAACAGCTTGCTCTGCCCTTTCCTGTAGAGGACATCTGTGTTCACAGACCAGTCCAGTTTGTCATCAGGGTGGACACCTACATATTTATAAGTCCGCACCACCTCAATGTTCTCCTCTGGGATGTTGACAGGCTGAAGGGGGAGCTTAGACCTGCAGAAACCCACAATCATCCCCTTGGTCTTTTTTGTGTTGAGAACCAGGCAGTTCTTACTGCTCCAGTCACTGGAAGCCCCCTCTATTCCCCTTCCTACCCATTCCTTAAACAAACCACAATAGCTGCTTCAGAGTACTTCTGAATGTGGAAAAAGTGCTTAACATGTTTTATGAGGTTAGGGTGGAAGTCCCAGGGAACAAAAGTAGAAATTGAAAAGGCTTTTTGCTTGTGAGTGGATAGAAAAATATTTGTAAAGGTGGTACACTGAATTTGTTATACTGAATATCTTTCTTCAAATTACAAGGACTGAGCCAAAATTAATGTTGCCAATCTAAACAAAATTTTAAACAGTTTTTTATTTCCCTAATTGCTTTTTTTCTTGATGTTGCTCCAGTCCCAAACAATGTTTTTTTTTCCATTGAGTGGTCCAAATTCAGATGCTTTGTTATGTACACTGTCTTCTTTATTAGGACAGCCATTCAGTCACATGTGGGTATCAAATAGCCACAACATGACAGTGATTATTGAAAAACCTGTAACTTTACAGATAATCACCTTACTGTAAATACTGCATTGAGGACAAAAATAACCAGTTTGCTGAAACAACCCAAGTCAGCACTGAGAACACACTACAAGGCAGATGTACTATTACTTAAAATATGACTGAAGTTGAACTAAGTATAACTTTGAGATGAGATGTGGCTAATATAAAACAAAATGGCACATTTAAGTATTTTAAAAGTGTAGCTTTAATATATTATTATTTTAATATTCTAGGATCTTTCCTTTTCAACCAAGTATAACTTCAACAACTGACGTAAAGATTCCAGAGGCAAAAGACATTTGTGGCTATGAACTGACTATGGCCTCATGTATAAGGCCGTGTGCAGAATTCACACTAAAACATGGCATACGGACAAAACTGGAAATTTGCGTACGCACAAAAAAAAATCCAGTTGAATAAAACTGTGCAGAAGCCAAGTTCCACACACTTCCTCTTTATAAATCCCAATGAATGTGAAATTTAATGCACTTGTATGTGGCTACGGCCCCAGCCCAACTCATCCCTGAATTTTGCATATTTGAATATGCAAATCAATATAAATTGTCCCTTCCATTCAATGTTTTACTAAAAGGCCATGGCAAAAGAACACTGAAAAAAGAAGAATTTCAGCAAGACAAAATATAATATTTGTTGGCTTAAGCTGTGGTATAAGCAATAAAAGGAAGTTTTTGGTAATGGTGTTGCTGTGGAAAATGGATTTAATTTAATGGTAGTGGAAAATATCCCAAATAGGAAAGAATTGGAGTACAGTTTAGACCAGAAAATATTGATATCATGTTTCAAATGATAAACCACATTGGAAAAAAGGGCTGTTTCAGACCCTTCCTGTGATACAAAAGAGGTAATCCAAACACAATTAACAGAAAGTTAATTTTCTGTCTTTCATTTGGTTTGGGATGATTTGTTGACACTGTTCAACTGTTATCTAGTGACTTTTTATGGCAATTCCAGGGACAATATAACTTAAAACATTCCATCTTGGTAGTGAGGAGAGCTATTGTTTTCAGTTTGTTACAGACTAAATCATTTAATAGGGAGTAAGCATCCGCCATACAAAGATGTAAGTGTTTCACTTTTTTGTCAATTGGATTCTCTGAAAACCTAATTGGAATCTGTCTGTGTAAATTTCTATGTAAATAAGCCTTATTGTGTTGATATTTTAACAGGCTTCTTACTAACAAATGACACTGTTGATTGGGCCCTTTGTTTTTGATTTGATTTTCTTTAGACTGTCTGCTGTTTTTTAACTCACCACGTCTGTATTACAACTACAGTTTTTATCTCGCAATCATGCCTTTGTTTTGAAATGCTAAGGGATTTTGCAATAATTACCCTTTGTAGACAATGTTTTTGCCTGCAGATTTGGAATTCTGTTTATTACCTGATAGAATACTTACTGCCCTTGACCAAAGCTAAACCTGTCCCCTAGTCTAGGACTACCAGACTTAGAAAGTCATGTCTGCTACAATATAAACAACCAAAAAAGAGAAAAAAGTATAAAGGTATCCAGTGTATATACTTTCAGAATAAAATCAGTTAATTATTCACACTGAAATATATTTGGTGACAGATTAAACATAGGTATAACCAGAAATACAAGTCAGAGCGTCTCAGCTGAAACCAGAATTTGACTCACTGAATGAAAATTCTTGAGAATTCTGGGCAGAAATAAAATGGTCACTGCAAGAAAAAGCTGTGAGCTGCTATAACAATAGTGGTCACCATAAGAGATGAATAGGCAATCTGAAAGGCACAGAACAACTGATGCTAAAGGAATTGTCTGACTGCATAAACAATCAAAAAGTTGCAAGAACTGCTTTGTTGATTTGAGTAGTTGTGAAGACAAGCATAAAGAAGTATCGAGGCACAAAAATAAGCAACAGCCAGTAATGCTGAACGTTGGAGGTTAAACCAATTTTATATGGTTGCGTGTGCAATATGAGAAAATAGAAAAAATAAAAAATAGCTACTTAACCCACAGAAAAGGATTCTGCCACTGCCTTGGACTCCAACATGCAGTAGTAAGGAAACTACCCATTTTCTTGTACCACATCAAATGACATACAGGAACCCAAAAATGTTCTGCCTATGGAGGAATGGCTAACTGGACATAACTAAAAACCAACCCAAAAGTTCTTACTTCTTTAACTAGAACTAATACTCAGTCCAAGATTTTCTTTCTTATATTCAAAACAAAGCCAAACAAAAAAAAAAGTATTTTCTCTTTATTTTTTGCAGTAAATAATCAGTGTAATCGCAGTGCTCTCAATTCTGATTTATAAGGTAAAACAAATTGAAACCAAATAAAAAATTTAAAAGACTCTTCTGTCATTTTGAAACAACCTATGTGTTATATCTGCAGCGAGAGAAAGTTTGAGAGTGTAGGAGATAAACAAGGAAAAAGGGACATAACTTGGAGATCCAACAAAAACGAGCATCAAAATAAGAGATGAAAAGTTCAAGATCAAAACTAATGTCAAAAACCAAAGGCTATTTAGAATAGACGTTTCCTATCAATACAGACATTTTGAAAAGGGGATTTGAATATACAAGTTGGATAAGGAAGTGAAGTCCTGAATCCCATCACATCATTTCCTGAAGGTCATGACCTCCAGGCACACATCCTTAACAGTGCATGAAGTGGTCCTAATAACACAAACTCAAAACAGTGTTGATAATTAAAATACAAATTGGCAGTCAAACCTGTCCAAAAAATCTTATACAGTGGTGTGAAAAACTATTTGCCCCCTTCCTGATTTCTTATTCTTTTGCATGTTTGTCACACAAAATGTTTCTGATCATCAAACACATTTAACCATCAGTCAAATATAACACAAGTAAACACAAAATGCAGTTTTTAAATGATGGTTTTATTATTTAGGGTGAAAAAATCCAAACCTACATGGCCCTGTGTAAAAAGTAATTGCCCCCTTGTTGAAAAATAACCTAATAACTGTGGTGTATAACACCTGAGTTCAATTTCCGTAGCCACCCCCAGGCATGATTACTGCCACACCTGTTTCAATCAAGAAATCACTTAAATAGGAGCTGCCTGACACAGAGAAGTACACCAAAAGGACCTCAAAAGCTAGACATCATGCCAAGATCCAAAGAAATTCAGGAACAAATGAGAACAGAAGTAATTGAGATCTATCAGTCTGGTAAAGGTTATAAAGCCATTTCTAAAGCTTTGGGACTCCAGCGAACCACAGTGAGAGCCATTATCCACAAATGGCAAAAACATGGAACAGTGGTGAACCTTCCCAGGAGTGGCCAGCCAACCAAAATTACCCCAAGAGCGCAGAGACGACTCATCCGAGAGGTCACAAAAGACCCCAGGACAACGGCTAAAGAACTGCAGGCCTCACTTGCCTCAATTAAGGTCAGTGTTCACGACTCCACCATAAGAAAGAGACTGGGCAAAACGGCCTGCATAGCAGATTTCCAAGACGCAAACCACTGTTAAGCAAAAAGAACATTAGGGCTCGTCTCAATTTTGCTAAGAAACATCTCAATGATTGCCAAGACTTTTGGGAAAATACCTTGTGGACTGATGAGACAAAAGTTGAACTTTTTGGAAGGCAAATGTCCCGTTACATCTGGCGTAAAAGGAACACAGCATTTCAGAAAAAGAACATCATACCAACAGTAAAATATGGTGGTGGTAGTGTGATGGTCTGGGGTTGTTTTGCTGCTTCAGGACCTGGAAGGCTTGCTGTGATAGATGGAACCATGAATTCTACTGTCTACCAAAAATCCTGAAGGAGAATGTCCGGCCATCTGTTCGGTAACTCAAGCTGAAGCGATCTTGGAAGCTGCAACAAGAAAATGACCCAAAACACACCAGCAAATCCACCTCTGAATGGCTGAAGAAAAACAAAATGAAGACTTTGGAGTGGCCTAGTCAAAGTCCTGACCTGAATCCAATTGAGATGCTATGGCATGACCTTAAAAGGTGGTTCATGCTAGAAAACCCTCAAAAAAAGTTGAATTACAACAATTCTGCAAAGATGAGTGGGCCAAAATTCCTCCAGAGCGCTGTAAAAGACTCATTGCAAGTTATCGCAAACGCTTGATTGCAGTTATTGCTGCTAAGGGTGACCCAACCAGTTATTAGGTTCAGGGGGCAATTACTTTTTCACACAGGGCCATGTAGGTTTGGATTTTTTTTCTCCCTAAATAATAAAACCATCATTTAAAAACTGCATTTTGTGTTTACTTGGGTTATATTTGACTAATGGTTAAATGTGTTTGATGATCAGAAACATTTTGTGTGCCAAACATGCAAAAGAATAAGAAATCAGGAAGGGGGCAAATAGTTTTTCACACCACTGTAAATCTTAAAGCAAATGGATTTTTCAAAAATAAAACTCCTAAAATGAGTGTCAGATCTTAAACTCCATGGAGAAAAATATACAAAAAAGTCCTATCCACTTATTTCCCCCAGGAAAACATCAAGTCGAGTTTTGAAAGTCCCTAACATCTTACTGTCTACCACACTACTTGGTAACTTATTCCAAGTGTCTATCGTTCTTTGTGTAAAGAAAAACTTCCTAATGTTTGTGCGAAATTTACCCTTAACAAGTTTCCAACTGTGTCCCCGTGTTCTTGATGAGCTCATTTTAAAATACAAGTCTCGATCCACTGTACTAATTCCCTTCATAATTTTAAACACTTCAATCATGTCACCTCTTAATCTTCTTTTGCTTAAACTGTAAAGGCTCAGCTCTTTTAATCTTTCCTCATAATTCAACCCCTGTAGACCTGAAATCAGCCTAGTTGCTCTTCTCTGGACCTTATCTAGTGCTGCTATGTCCTTTTGTAGCCTGGAGACCAAAACTGCACACAGTACTCAAGATGAGGCCTCACCAGTGCATTATAAAGGTTGAGCATAACCTCCTTGGACTTGTACTCCACAGATCGTGCTATATAACCTAACATTCTGTTAGCCTTCTTAATGGCTTCTGAACACTGTTTGGAAGTTGATAGCTTAGAGTCCACTATGACTCCTAAATCCTTCTCATAAGGTGTACTCTCGATTTTCCGACGCCCATTGTGTATTCAAACCTAATATTTTTACTTCCTATGTGTAATACTTTACATTTACTGACATTAAATTTCATCTGCCCAAGCCTGTATGCTATCCAAGTCCTTCTGTAATGATATAACGGATTCCAAATTATCTGCTAATCCACCTATCTTGGTATCATCTGCAAACTTAACCAGCTTGTTACTTATATTCCTATCTAAATCATTTATATATATTAAAAATAGCAGCGGCCCTAGCACTGACCCCTGTGGAACACCACTCTTAACATGCCAGTTCTGATGAGGTTCCTCGCACCATCACCCTCTGCTTCCTGTGTCTGAGCCAATTCTGCACCCATCTAAAAACATCACCCTGAATTCCCACTTCTTTTAACTTGATGCCCAACCTCTCATGTGGCACCTTATCAAATGCTTTCTGAAAGTCCAGATAAATAATATCATAAGCTCCACTTTGATCGTATCCTTTTGTTGCCTCCTCATAGAATTCCAACATGTTAGTAAAACACGACCTCCCTCTTCTGAACCCATGCTGACTGTTCAGAATAACTCCTGTCCTTGTCATGTGTTGCTCAATCTTATCCTTAATAATTCCTTCCATTAATTTTCCTGTGATGCTTGTTAAGCTTACTGGCCTATAGTTGCTTGGATCTGCCCTGTCACCCTTTTTATATAATGGGATGATATTTGCCATTTTCCAGTCCTTTGGAATCTCTCCAGTGCACAGTGACTTCCTAAAAATATGTGTCAAGGGTTTATATATGTACTCACTAGCCTCCTTAAGAACACGAGGATAAATATTATCTGGGCCTGGTGATTTGTTTGATTTCATCTTATTTAATCTGAGCAGCACTTCTCCCTCTACAATTTCCAAATCCCTCAGTACCTCCTTAGTAGTGTTTACCTCTGGCAGGTTATCCACTTGCTCACTTGTAAACACCTCAGGAAAATGTAAGTTTAGGGCATCTGCTATTTCATTGTCTGTATCTTTTAATTCCCCTTTACTATTCCTGATGAACTTGACCTCCTCCTTAACTGTTCTTTTACTACTAAAATACTGAAAGAATCTCTTGGGGTCTTCTTTGCCTTATCTGCTATATTCCTCTCCAACTGTCTTTTAGCCTCTCTGATATCCTTCTTAATGGTTGCCCTCATGTTCTCATACGCTCTACATTCTCTTTGCAGTCATTAGTCTTATATGCCTTATACAGCAGTTTTTCCTTTGCAACTTCTTTTTAAATCTTTATTAATCCATCATGGAGTTTTTTAGTTTCCTATTACTTCCAAATTTAGGTATGTATCTGTCCTGCATTACATGTAAAACATTTTAAACCTGTTCCACTGCTCCTCGACTGTCTCCACATTTAAAAGCTTATCCCAGTCTAGACTTTGACTTTGTCGCATCTGCTCAAAATTAGCCCTACTAAAGTTCAACTTAACAATTTTAGTCTTTGCATCTGTACTCTTACAAAATACTGAGAATTGTATTACATTATGGTCACTTGACCCTAGTGGTTCAATCACCTCTACACCCTCAATTCTATCCTGATTATTACAGAATACTAAATCCAGACAGGCTTCACCCCTTGTTGGTGCTTTAACATGCTGTGTTAAAAAAAAGTCACTGATTACTTCTAAAACTCCTGCTCTTGTGCTCCTCCATCTGTAAGGTTATCCCAGTTAATATTTGGATAATTAAAGTCCCCATGACTATAATATCCCCTGTAAACTTGCCTTTTGATATTACTAAAAGATGTGTGTTGAAATTACTGTCTGAATTGGGTGGTCTATAACACACTCCTAAAATGAGACCTTTTCCCTAATATTTTCCACATGTCCTCACTAAGATGGGGCTCATCATCCAACTGAAGATGACTTACATTTAATTCCTGTTTGGCATAAACAGCAACCCCACCTCCTTTTCTGTTCTGTCTATCCTTCCTAAAAATGTGTATCCCTCTATGTTACACTCATCCCCATCTTTGTTATTTAGCCAGGTTTCCGTTATTGCTATAATATCATAATTGTGCTCTGCTACATACAACTCCAACTCACTTACCTTATTTTTGATACTTCTAGCATTAAGGCAAGCTATTTTTAATGTGTTAATCCTTCTATCTTTACGTGTTTGCTTAAAATTTACATTACTATGCATTTTTATTTCTACACCATTGTTTGTTCTTCCATGTATAGATCTAAATCTGGCCTGTCCTAAACTCCCTGCCCCCATTCCCTAGTTTAAACAATCCTCGACTAGCCTACACATACGCCTCCCCAATACATTGGTGCCCCTCCGGTTCAGATGTAACCCGTCAGGCGGAACAGGTCCCATCTGTTCCAAAAGGAGTCCCAATGCCCCATAAACCTATACCCTTCTACCCTGCACCAAGATTTGAGCCACGCGTTAAGCCTTCTAATCTCCTCAATCTTACCTGGACTGGCACAGGCAGAACTTCGGAGAAGACTACCTTGTCAGTTCTGCTCCTCAGCTTGGTACCTAACTCTTTGAATTTGGATCGCAGAACTGACAGACTACCCTTATGTATGTCATTTGTTCCAACGTGGACAATGACAACTGGATCCACCCGCTCTGGCCAAGAGCCTATCCACCCTTCCAGGAGGTCTCCCACCTGTGCTCCCGGAAGGCAACACACCGTCGAGACTCTCTCTCTCTGGAGCACACCTGCGCTTCAATCCCCCTAATGATTGAGTCCCCAACTATCACTACCTCTCTCTTTTTGGGAACTGGTTTTGAGGTGGCCCGTTGGGGCTCCTCAACCCTGCCTACCACCTCAGAATTATCAGAGTCACCGTCCAGCTCCGCCAGGACATGATAACAGTTAGACACTTCTAATTCTGGGGTTGATGCCCCCGGACAGTGTGCACCCTTTACCTTACGCCTTGTGACCGTGACCCACCTATTCCTACCTGTCTGGTCTGGAATCTCCTCCGCGCCACCTTAGGGGTGCACACTATCTCTAAAGGACACCTGGGCCAAGTCCGCCAATTCTCTATTACAACGCAGGTCAGCCAACTCCTCCTCCAGTTCAGCGACCCTGAGCTCGAGGTGCTGGATCAGCTGGCATCTCTTGCAGATGTAGCCCTCATAGACAACTG
This sequence comes from Polypterus senegalus, assembly GCF_016835505.1. NCBI lineage: Eukaryota > Metazoa > Chordata > Cladistia > Polypteriformes > Polypteridae > Polypterus > Polypterus senegalus. Next base: position 84,240,992 of record NC_053167.1, on the reverse strand, counting down.
GCTCTTCCAAACCATCATCTAAAAAGTCCAACATCCAACAGGACTTGCATTGCACTGGCCTCATTATTAAAATTTCACTTGGGATTACTAAACTGCCTTACCTTTTTTTTTTTCTTAAAATTAAAATTTCTTCTTCTTTCAGCTGCTCCTTAACTTATATAGTAACACTAAGATCTGCTACAGATATTTTACACCTTTTCCCCTTAAGCTCCTGCACTGTTCTCCCTCTGAGCTGCCTGCTATTTGCCTTTCTATGAGGTTTACTTTTCTCTGTCTTTTCTCCTAACTTTGCGCTCCTCTTACTTATAAGCTCTTCACCCGCACTGTTTGTATTCCCCCGTATTAATGAACCACGCTGTCGCCCACTTAACTGTTCTACCTCTGGACCGCTAAGGACTGTTTAATCTAAAATAAACAAATAAATAAAACTTTACTACCTTATTTGCTCCTACAGCTGCTTGTGCCCGATCGGCGTCTTAACGCAGGCCGCTTACCTGCGCACTGTTGAGCCTTCCACTTCCACCGCGGTTATTTACTTACAAATGCCGATATCAGTTACTGCAGCTTTCTACCCAGCCTCCTCGATGCTAATTCAAATACAGATAACAAGAACTGGTACAAGTACAAATAACTTCCAAGCGCACTTCCAAATACCCAGCTACATTTGCTCTTGTGCGGACGAAAAAAAACCAAAAAAAAAAAAAAACCCTTCTAAAGGGAAAAAAGATTTAAAAATTCCCACACGGCTCCTTAGCGGCAACCAAACCCCAGGTTTTTAGGAGCAAAATGTTTTTTTTTTATTGAAATCTCACACCACAGAACAAACCAACAACTCACAACAGACTCTAGCGTTTGCAAAGCACACCTCAGCCACCCTTTTATGTCTACTACAATAAAAATGTCTGGACTTTAAAGATTTGAATTGAAGCACACATTTTAATATTTCAAATATATGATGTAACATTTCTTGTCATTATGTACTTTACGTACTCATGAAGTAAATAAACACATTTCTTATGAACACCCCAAACTAGAGTGGCTTTTACTAATTCAGACTAGGGCTGAAACGTGAGTAATTCAATTACTAAAAATCAGCAAAGAAAATCCTTTCCATCGAAGCTTCGTTTAATCCATACAACAATACCTGAGCGAGCTGAGTGTGTTTCACGTGGATGATTATTAGCACTGCACAATGTGCTTACGCTTTGGATATGTGACATGAAGACACGATTTAATGCCACAGATTGCAAAATGGAGAAAGAGAAATAGTGTGGAGGAAAGCAAAGAAAAAACAATAAAAAGTTCCAAAAGTTTGGGATTATTCCCAATTGAAAACAAACTAAACTCTGTATAGTATGTCAACTCTAAAACCAAACTAGCCTACCATCATAATACAACGTCAGTGTCTCAGCATCTGAGCAGGAACATCCAGACTAGGCATCCAGTCCGCAGTAGTTGTTCTGAAAGTTAAGTTGTACAACTTAAAGGCAGTTTACTATTATTATTATTATTATTATTATTATTATTATTATTATTATTATTAATTTTTGCCTTTGTTTTAGGCTGTATGTGTTCATTTTTTAAAGTACTTTGTAATTATTATATTTTTGTATCTATTTATTTTTGTGTTTCAATGTTTTCTTTAAAATGTAGAACGTAATATGGCACTTAAATGCGCTAAATGGATTTAGTTTTGACAAATAATTTTATTGTATGCAATTTAAGCAATAACAATTTTGGTTTCTCTAGAAAGTTAATCAATTAGCTGTTTGTTTTAAGTGAGATGTCTTACTTTTTTACATGTTTACTATTTATCTTAAATAAAACAAAAGTATTTCTTATCCGATTACTTGAATAACTGATGGAATAATTGGTAGAATACTAAATAAATAATCGATTGCTGTGGCCCTAATTCACACTTTTTAACATGAAAAGTCATATACAATAAAACTATAATGGCTGTGTAGAGTGGAGAAAAATAGATACTCAGAAGGACAAAATAATCCCACAGAATTAACTGAAATGGTTATCGGACACAGAAAGTAACAAAGGAAAACTTACTAAAGGCCCCTCTCCCTAACTCTACTAAGAGTTTTTGAACTGATATGTTGAAGATTTTAGATATCCAAACCCCTGTGTGTGATTAAATATGTGCCACTGGTTTAAATATCGAGCATAAGTGACATAAGGTCAGCCTTTTATCACATGCCTAGTAACAGGTAATGATACTACAAATAAGATGACACATTCTGTAAAAGAGAATTGAAAAGTAACATTGCTAAACATAATTATTAGATGAAATTAAGTAAAAAAAATTAAACCGCAAGAGTTCATGACAAAAACAATTCTAAACATATTCTGAAATTCTAAACTAGAATCTGATAAATGAAAATGACAGTAACTGCAATATTAAAGCAGGAGAAAAGGAATAACACAAAGAACACAAATTAGAACAAGTGCTAGTTAGACTACCCATGGGGAACCGCTGACTGTAAACACACATTCACACACAAACACAGGGTCAATCTAAAGTCACCAGTTAAACTAATCTGCTTTTGGAATGTGGGAAAAAAATGGAGAAAAACAAAATGTATCTAGAAATCAACTGAACCAGGAGGTCATGAGGCAGCTGGCCACTATGGCAGAATAACCTTCAAGTGAACGTCGGATATTCATATTGTGTCTAAATAAGACTACCTCTTGAATTACCCAGGAAAAAAAATCAGGATATTTAGCAATGCTAAATAATTATAATAATAAGAATATCTACTCATAAATTACAAGCTTTCATCCTCACAACTGGCCCTCATGATAGTCAGACACTACAAAGCAGTAAAGTCTGTAAAATAAATTAAAGCAGTTTTATAGAAAAAACTCCCAGAGAGGCTATTTGTTTTATTTTAATCAATACCACAAGACAAGGAATTCCCAATAAATGTCCTCATCATGAAATCTCCATTCTCTTTTTCATATTAAATAGGCAGCAGGAGTAAACACAAGAATGTTCCACTGAGATAATATAATGTATCTCCAAATTTGTTGAATGCACATGGTATTAATAAATGAATGCAAGGTTTACAGCACTATTAAACTTTAATAAATACTAATCAAAATACCATTATTTTGTACAATAATGTAAATACTAAAAACTGTTTAATAATTTAGCATAAGCCCCAGCATCCTTGTACACATTCGGGATAGAGAAGGGCACCAACATTTAGTATGCAATGCTGAGGTAATCACTGACATCTATCACAGCTAGACAGTGCTAGGAAACATTACTTTCAAAAGTAACTTTGTAGCGGTGCCACATAGTGTTTAAATGTCAGTGCTGTGTGTGTCTCGTTTTCATTGTCCCATTGACTGCGTTGTGTGTATCAGTTAATGTTGTCCCCGTAAAGGAGGACGGATGATGGGAGGAGTTCACAATCACTTACCTGGAAAACACCTGTATGTCAATTAATCAATTACTGCCGTCACGGATTATTTAAGGAGAAGAGGAGGAGACGAAAGGAGAGACCAGCACGAGGAGAGAGAAGGAGAACAACCAATAACGCATTCACGATTACAACCTGCCTGCCGTTTCATTCCATTGCGCTATCATCCAGTTTGTATTTCATTCATCCGGACTGCCTTTCAACCTGCTTACCGCTGAAGACCCCGGGGTCGAATCATCATTCGCCGCACGCCGAGGAATCACGGTGAGGTTATTCCAAACGCCGGGAAATACGAACATTACTATCGTCATTAATCAGTACCCGTATTCAGGACATTTATTTCACGTACCGGACTCAAGTTCATGATCATTCCGTTTGCCAGCCATTTGTCGTTTGTGTGGTGTGTGTCATATGTAACGTGGACAAGGGAGGGGATTTATACATATATATATTGTCGGGTTTGCTGTGGGATTGTTGGGGTGGAGGAATATTTGAGTGTACATTTGTCTTGTGGCGTGTCTTGTCCCATTTAATACATTTATTCTTGTTTCCTTTTACATTCTGCTTATTGTCTTTGCTTTTCAAACCGTCGATTGTGGGGAAAGTTAATCTGTGTAGGAGTACGGCTTGACAGGAAAAGGTTTCTCAGTCAATTATCCAGGCCACAGGTCTTGGAGGTGTAGCTGCCGGCTGGGAATAAGGGGTCGGCCGTTACATAAGTGGTGCCCTCTCTGAGGAATCTTTATTTAATTCGATCACTGTCTGCCTTTAAATTTTCCCCAAAAATATCATGTCTTTAGGGCGTGCGAGCAGGACGACACCATTGCTTCGCCTCGGTGTGATGATGGAGTAGCGGGCGCGCACGCCACGGTCAGAGCGTGTTCAGCGGTGCGAGAGGTGGTGGATTCTTTGCAGTCGCTGTACCTCGAAGATCACCGTGGACCTGAAGAGGAAGGCCTGGAGGACGTCTCGCCTCTGTGGGAGGATCTGGCGCAACAAATAACCCGGCTGGAGGAGAAGATCCGCGAGGTTGCCGAAATGCGCTGGAGCGAAGCAGCCTTGCGGGCTCGCATCAGCAGCTCCCAGGAGGAAATGAAAGAATACATCAACGAGCAAGTTCAACTCCTGGGGCGGGAAATCGTGTTGTGCCTCCAGAGGCGGGATCGACGCTGGCAAGATTCTCTTCAGGGGAAGTCAAAGGTGTCTCCAGAAGATAAGACCGTCGCCCGTCATTCAACGCCGCGTATCTCGGGAGGGCGCGCATGCCTCAATCGGCCATTTGTTCCTGGGTGCGCCTGTCTTTTCCCAAGTTAGGGGCTCCATATAATGTCGATGATGTCCTGAACTTTGTGGAGGACGGGGAGGCGTACCTGGCCGTTAACCCTCTAACCCCGGAAGAGCTAATTGGGGTGATAGGGACATCCCTCTCGGGACGGTGCGGAGCTGGTGGCTGGCGGCCAAGAAGACCATTTTCGACTGGGGATCCTTTCGCCGATCTTTCCTCGCGGCTTTTCTTCCGGAAGACTACGAGACCGAACTGGAGGACAAGCTGCGGTCCATGGTGCAACTACCTTCACAAACCATCCGGGACTTAGCCTATGAATACCGGGCTTTGTGTTTGAAGTGGCGGCCGGCTATGGCTGAAGAAGAGGTGGTCCGCGCGTCCTTAATGCCTGTAACCAGCGGTTAGCTGGGAGTCTCAGGGGGGTGGTGGGATCGGTGGAGGACTTGGTGAGGGTAGGCTCCCAAGTGGAACGGGACTGGGGAAACTCAAGGCGTACTGGCACAAAGTTCAGGCCAGTACACGAGAAACCCAGCCCCTAAAACCACAACGAGCCAAACCTTGCGGTCGGAAGCCGATCTCGCCATTATGCAAGCGAGCACGTCCCTTCTGATCGTCCCAGTGATGCTGCGGGGTGGCAGATGGATGCGGTGGTGGATAGCCGGGGAGCCACCATACTTTAATCCGCTCAAGCCAGTGGGAGAAGATTAGAAGACCGACAGACAAATTAACATCTGCCCCGTCCGTCCGATTTGTATTGGCGGATGGGAGTGAACACAAGGCCCTGGGCAGAGTCCCCTTGAGGTACAGTGTACTCGCCACCACCTGGGATATGAATACGTATGTCCTGGAGGACCAGCACCTGTCAGTTCCGTTACTCCTTGGGCTGGATTCTCTAGCCACCATGAGGATGACCATCCATCTCAGTCCCAGGGGTATACGGTACGGGGAAGGGATATGCGAATTCATTTACAAATCCAAAGAAGATCTGGGCTCGGAATTTATCGGGTTTTACGCAGCAGAGAGGAGCGGCGCAAGCACCTCGGCGGCAGCCCCAGTGGAGGGACAACCTGAAGAGGGGAGGCCGGTGCTGAAGAAGTGGGCGAGGTGTGGGCGGAGAAGTTAGGAGTTGCCCGTGGGGTGACCCACATGGTCCACACCTTGGGCGAAGTCCCTATAAGGCACCGAGCTTACGGGTTTCTCCACTGAAGAGGCGTCATTAAAGAACACCTCGATCGGATGCTCGCCGAGGGAATAATAGAACCATCTTCCTCCTCCTGCGTCCCCTGTGGTCCTCGTGAAGAAGTCGGATAATTCCTATCGTTTCTGTGTGGACTACAGGGGTTAACGAGAAGACGAGCCTGGACGCATATCCCATGCCCCTGGTTCATGAAATCCTGGAGTCACTGCATGGAGCTGCAGTATTTAGCACCTTAGATCTCCGCAGTGGCTATTGGCAGGTGCCGATGGACGAGGGGAGTAAAAGAAGACGGCAGTCATCACCCCTGAAGGCCTGTTCCAGTTCAATGTCATGCCTTTTGGGCTTAAAAGTGCTGGGGCCACTTTCCAGCGGCTCATGGAGCAGGTTCTGAGGGGGTTGATAGGCAAGATCTGCTTCGTGTACATCGATGACGTCATTGTTTACTCCCCTTCTATAAATCAACATCTCCGGGATTTAGACACCATTTTCCAGCGATTTCATCAAGCGCACCTTACGCTGAACACGAAGAAGTGTACCTTCATTCAACCCCACATACGCTTCCTCGGGCACATTCTTTCATCGGAGGGTCGCTGTAGACCCGAAAGACCTTGGCCATCCGGGAGTACCCCGCCCACAGATTTGAAGTCGTTGCAGCGTTTTCTTGGGTTAGTGGGGTGGTACCATAAGTTTATTCCCGGATGGCAGATATAGCGGCTCCCTTGAACCAGCTTAGGAAAAAGATGTCCCGTGGGAGTGGACGACAGAATGCCAGGGCGCGTCGGCGACTAAAGAGCCACCTACAAGAGCCACCCGTTCTGGCCCAACCGGATCCACAGCTCACCTTCCAGGTACAGACAGATGCCAGCAACCTGGGGCTCGGCGCCGTGCTCACTCAAAGAATTAACCAGGCTGAACATGTCATGCGTCGCCTCACGAGTTTTGCGCGCTGAGCTGAACTACTCGACAGCTGAGAAGGAGTGTTTGGCTGTCGTGTGGGCTGTGGAGAAATGGAGACATTATTTGGAGGGTTGAATTGAAGTGTACACCGACCATCACGCTCTGACCTGGGTGTTCAATCACCCAAGACCTCCTCCCGTCTGACCAGGTGGGTCCTCCGCCTCCAGAATTTTACGTTCAGGGTGACTTACCGGAAGGGCTGTGGTAACATCGTGCCGGATGCACTATCTAGGGTATCGGAGCCGTCGGGGATGGTGTGTTTGGCAGAGGCGAAAAGATGATCCTCCCTCTGCCAAGGAGCCTTGAAGACCTAGCCCAAGCACAAGCTACCAGTCCATTCTGCCAGAACATCAGGGAAGGGCTGGAGCAACAGCGAACTGACCGGGTACACTTTGTGGACCTCCAAGGGGTCTTGTACAGGACTATTCCATCCACCCTTGGGGTCTGCAACATCAACTGGTGGTCCCGGAAGAGCTCGCCCCGACTTTCTGAAGCACTACCATGACAGTCCTTTAGGTGGTCACCTTGGAAGGACAAAAACTTTATTAAAGATTCTGGGGTTGCGTGGTGGCCGTCTGTCCGGAAAGGCGTGTGCCACCACGTGAAGGCGTGTGCCACCTGCCAACAACTAAAAAACCCACCTGGTAAACCGGCGGGATTACTTCAATCGACGATCGCAGATGGACCAGGAGAGACTTTGGGAGTCGACCTAATGGGGCCATTTCCTATCACCAGCTCGAGGAAGACCGTCCTGATGGTAGTAGTAGACTATTTTTGAAGTGGGTGGAGCTGTTTGCGTTAGCCGATGCAAGGGCTAACAAAATATGCTCCATCCTGAAGAATGAAATCTTCACCCGCTGGGGGGTGCCAAGAAACATCATCTCGGATCCGGGTCCGCAGTTCACAAGCTCCATATTGGATGAACTTTATGCAGCCTGGGGAGTGAAGAAAAACCTCACCACCGCTTACCATCCCCAGGCCAACATGACGGGCGAGTGAACGGACCCTGAAGAACATGATCGCCTCCTATGTGGGTGAACGCCATCAGGACTGGGATAAATGGCTCCCGAGCTCCGGTTTGCCCTGAACACACGCGGTGCATGAAGCCACAGGTGAGGCGCCTGCTTTGGTTGCGCTGGGCAGACAGCTTAAGGGCCCACTCGACCGACTCCTTCCCAGCACCCCTAGTCCAGAATCCACCAGTTACAATAATTTGGTTAAGGTAGAGGGTTTACGGCGGAGAATCCAAGGGAGGTTGGTGAGTTCGACATCCAGACACGCCAAACTGTATAATGCCCGGCGGAGGGAAGCGCACTTCCAGCCGGGTGATTTGGTCTGGATTAGAGCTCACCATCTCTCAGATGCCAGCAGAAAATTCTCCGCCAAGCTAGCGCCTAAATGGTTAGGTCCAGCTAAAATCATTCAACAAACAGGTCCAGTCAATTTCCAGATCCAAAGGGGTAGGCGCTGCCTCCAAGTTAGACACCATCCATGTGGCCAACCTCAAGCCGTGCCGGCCCTCCCTTGTCCAAGGTTGGGGGAATGTAGCGGTGCCACATAGTGTTTAAATGTCAGTGCTGTGTGTGTCTCGTTTTCATTGTCCCATTGACTGCGTTGTGTGTATCAGTTAATGTTGTCCCGTAAAGGAGGACGGATGATGGGAGGAGTTCACAATCACTTACCTGGAAAACACCTGTATGTCAATTAATCAATTACTGCCGTCACGGATTATTTAAGGAGAAGAGGAGGAGACGAAAGGAGAGACCAGCACGAGGAGAGAGAAGGAGAACAACCAATAACGCATTCACGATTACAACCTGCCTGCCGTTTCATTCCATTGCGCTATCATCCAGTTTGTATTTCATTCATCCGGACTGCCTTTCAACCTGCTTACCGCTGAAGACCCGGGGTCGAATCATCATTCGCCGCACGCCGAGGAATCACGGTGAGGTTATTCCAAACGCCGGGAAATACGAACATTACTATCGTCATTAATCAGTACCCGTATTCAGGACATTTATTTCACGTACCGGACTCAAGTTCATGATCATTCCGTTTGCCAGCCATTTGTCGTTTGTGTGGTGTGTGTCATATGTAACGTGGACAAGGGAGGGGATTTATACATATATATATTGTCGGGTTTGCTGTGGGATTGTTGGGGTGGAGGAATATTTGAGTGTACATTTGTCTTGTGGCGTGTCTTGTCCCATTTAATACATTTATTCTTGTTTCCTTTTACATTCTGCTTATTGTCTTTGCTTTTCAAACCGTCGATTGTGGGGAAAGTTAATCTGTGTAGGAGTACGGCTTGACAGGAAAAGGTTTCTCAGTCAATTATCCAGGCCACAGGTCTTGGAGGTGTAGCTGCCGGCTGGGAATAAGGGGTCGGCCGTTACAACTTAGTTACATTACTCATTACTTACAAAAAGAGGACCTAAATATGTTATATAGTTACTTAATATAAAATATAATGCATTACTAAAAATATGCTACTTTTGTTTTACTTTTTCTTCTTTCGCATGAAAAAATTCATGCTTCACTCGCCAGCATTTGTTATTAAATTTTCAGCTCATAAATGCACCTTCATGGAACTGACCAGAAACACATCCAAATGTGATAATTATCTTGTATTTTATAAATACGTTCAGTCCTTTATATGCTGTAAAGTATATAACATCCATCCACTTTTTGCCATCCCCAATGGAAGACCCCAAAGATTTGCAGTAGGAAGACTGGCTGCTGTGCCACCAGGTCACACTGTTTGAGTATATTTATAATAAATAACTGGAAAAAAGTAAACCGACACTTCATTTATAGGGTTCTGTTACTGGACTGCATGCAGCACACTGTTCTCTTTAATCGTTTCACTTTATGCCCACTACACACATGCTTAACCTCTTCGTCAATAACTATTACCAGATGGCCGAAACACAAGCGTGTCATGTTCCCAAATAAACACAGTACTTTTGCAAAACAGCGTAGTAATTTAATGGGAATTACCTTAAGCAATAATGCAGTAACGCATACCTTTTTTTTAGGTAACACAGGTATTTTTATATAAATTAAATAAATATTGCATTACATTACTTGTTACTTTAAAAAGTAATTTGATTACATAATGCATGTGAATTTTAACACATTACCCCCAACACTGCTGCTGGAGTTGTTCTTGTGAGAATATGTGTCAAAGATTGCCTATAATGAAAAAATCTGTAGCACAAATGGACCTCCGTGGGAGAATCTTTGCATGTGTAGCAAATGCAAAATATAAATGGTAGTACTTGGAGCAAACAAGGAAATCATATATTTATTTATTTTTACTTATGTCACTTATTGAATGGGTAACGTTCAGCATCAAAAATAGGTAAAGAACACACGGATCAGGAACATACAAATGCCTTTTCACAGCAATGTATACATGTACAGTACATGTACTACATCAAGACAAACTATCTATTTAATGAATTATGACACTACTGATCCATGCTAATGAGTAAAATGGACTGAGGTTGTTTTTCACAAACTTTATGTATTGTGCAATCTATTTACCTAAGATGTTAATGAACTTATGAGGATATCATAAGCCACAGTGTGATCAATGGGTTTCTGTCATTTGCTGTCACCAATTGCTACTCATCACACAATTCTCTTGCTAGTGACCAAGCTGTACTGCTAGAAACAAAATAAAAAATGCAACCACATTATTGAATTCAAGCATGAAATCTCAAACACAAAGGCTGCTTATAAAGTATGAAGATAATGATAGAGGACATCCTGTTGATATATGCAGACATATTGGCTAACATCTACAAATGAACAGGAAGCACAAAGGAAAGAAAGTGAGAATGTGGTGATGGCAGCAGGCTAGAAAGATGAAACGACTGCTGAAGAAACATGTCAGTTGTCTTGTAAATCTAAGCTTTGCCGGGGAAAACAACATACAGCAGTGATTATTTCAAGAAAAACACAGTGAAGAAAGTGGAGATAACAAGCACAAGGAATTGGTTACTTTATTGCTGTAATTTACCGTTGTCCACTGACTGAAGAATAGCAAACATGATTGCTTTCAATTGAATGGGATATCGGCAGATGAATGTGAAGGGTTTAATTTAAAGCTTTTAGTTGCATGTTGGTAATATGCCATATTCTGATGCATTAATACCCCACATTTAAAGTCAATATACAGTAATGTGTATACAATACACTTATGACACTAATAATATACTTATTGTTCTGTTTGATTTTGGACTCATCAACCCAAGTGGACTAAATGATGAATTTGTAAAATAAAAACATAATCAAACCCTTTTATCTGCATATGATAATGACTGGCAGAGAAGTGTCTATATTGTGCTCACTCTATAGAGCATTATCTATAACAGCACATATGGTAAGTCTCAACCCTTATAGTAACACAGTTAATGTTTTCTTAGAACATTGTTTTTTATTTTAAAGATAATTTTTATAGTATAAACATCCATCCATCCATTATCCAACCTGCTATATCCTAACTACAGGGTCACGGGGGTCTGCTGGAGCCAATCCCAGCCAACACAGGGCGCAAGGCAGGAAACGAACCCTGGGCAGGGTGCCAGCCCACCACAGTATAGTATAAACAAAACATAGAAATGTAATATAGAACTATTTTTTTAAAATATTAACTTTGTACATTTGAATTTGTATAGCATATTTGTAGAAGGTCACCACAGTGGACAGAAATTCAGCAACCCTGTCTGAATCTCCTGCCACCAAGCAGAGAACATATGAGAATATATCATTCTAATGAATTTATCAAATGTGAACCATGTAATAAGAAGAAAAAACTTATCATTTAAAAACAAAGAAAAATGAGGTGTGCTAAACATAAATTCCTTTGGATGTGCTCTATTTGCCTTATTAAATTTAAGGTTTTCATGTACTGTTATTTGCTTTTCTTGGCTCACTTAAATGGACAGACATTATTCTTCCTAAGCACTTGTTATAAGTCAACTCTATAGTTTTAATCAGACTCATAAAATGTCACTTCTGCTGATAGTATTTAAACCTGTAGCTCTGCACAACTTTAGATTGGCCGTATGCCTGCCTTATAAAAACAGCTGTAGGTGCTTAGCAATTAAATAAAATCAATTAAACTTTTTAAGTAACCAATTAAAACAATCAATCCTTTCCCGAGGATACTCCATTTTTTTCTATGCAAAATACATAGGGCCAGTTTTTACAGCGGCAGACACTCTTTTAGTAGGTAATGAAATAACAGGAACTTTTCCTACAGTGTTAATGATTTTTTTTTTTTGCATTCAAGGTACAATTTACCTGCGGTGGGTTGGCACCCTGCCCTGGATTGGTTCCTGCCTTGTGCCCTGTGTTGGCTGGGATTGGCTCCAGCAGACCCCCGTGACCCTGTATTCGGATTCAGTGGGTTAGACAATGGATGGATGGAGGTACAATTTACATAATCACACTAATGGACACATACATTCCAAACCCTATTATATTTTTTTATATTTTGAATTGTTTCAGTATTATTTGTTCAAACAAGATTAATATTTACCTGCATTGTAAGTGTATTAAGAATAAAGTGACACAAAAAGTGCAAGGATAAGAAATATAAATGTGATCAGAAACAGATGTCATATTTGACTATCTATTACTTTCATTTATTAGGTCTGATACATCTTCTAAATTTCATCTGATATGCCTTTCAACCTGTCTAAACTCTTACCGGATGTAGATTTATTAACTTAATAATTAGACATTCAGCTAAAAGCTAGTGAAAAAATCAAACTGAAAAAATACATTTTAAAGTTTCACTTAACATTATCAAGCATAACTAAAACTACTGTGGGGAGCAGAGCCAAAACAATGGAAAAGTCTATCCTGCCAATAACTGAGACACTCAACTCAACATTAACTAACAGCTGAAAACACTTCATAGAGTAACTTTTTTGATAACTGTGACAATCTTGGTAGTCAAGTGTTGCCAGATAATTATTAACTTTTTTATTTTGTGAAGTTATTGATTATGACTTCAGAACAAGGCCGCAGAGTAAATAGGAGACATTGGATCTTTGCCATAGGAAAAGATAACATTCTCAAATGTGCTTAAACCAGTTTAGTTTTTTGTGGGGGGCTATGCCCTGTCCTGAAAGCATTTGGCACAACCAAGAAATCAAATGTGGACAGGGTGCTAATGTTACAAGGATGACATTAAGGATATGAGATGAAATCTAGAGTACAAAGAGGAAAACCCATGCACAAAGAGCAAAAACGCACAAAATTCATGGACAATGCCCAGGCATGGAATTAAAACCCTAGTAGCTGTATCTGAGCGACAACAGCACTAACCACTGTGCAACCATGAAACCTAAACTTCAATGTATTCCAATAAAATCATATATATGGGGGATGTTCAAAAAGTTTCCACACTTTTTTAACTCTGTTTATTAAATATTTTTAAAGATAACTTACATCACTTTTCTACATAGTCACCTTTGTTTGCGATGCAATTTTCCCAGCGTCGTACCAACTTTTTAATGCCCGATTACTACTCCTACTGCCTTCACCGTTTCCACCAAAAATATAAAAGTGCAGAAACTTTTTGAATGTTCCTCATATTATCCTGCACTGTTGTACATTTTTAAATGTCCATTGCATTAGCTAAGTATATTGCATCAATGTTTACTTTTTCCTACTATTAGAACAGTGAAAAGCCTGCTTAAAAAGTATATATATTAAACACATTTTAAAATATATTACATCTAGCACAGCATAAGAACATTCTGGCTTTTTTTTTTTTAAATGTCATTTAGATGAAATGTAAGTCAATAAACCTAGAGCATGGCACATTTTTAATTAATTTGGTTTAATTTTAAGATGTAATATAACCATAAAAAAGAAAAGAAAGGTGTTGATATTTACAAAAATTTAAATATGTATTATAATAATAATAATAATACTACAGTAAGTATAACGTTTATAGCATATAAATCCTGAATGAAAATAATAATTCAGCTAAAGCATTCAAATTATTTTAAAAGCAATAGTCTTCATTAAAAGTATTCTCAGAACAAGTCAGTGGCACTATGAACGCATACATGTTGATTTATTATCATACAATATTTTACTGTGAAAGATAGAATTCTTACATTTTCTGTGCCAATCAGTGTTGCAAGTACTTTTGAGACACAGTTGCCAGTGAAATGTTAACCCACTAACCTAATCTCATTATAGAAAAAAAAATCTATACCACGATGAATTTTGCCTAAGGCAGTAGGACAACAGTGAGCACTCACACCCGCTCCTTGGCAGATACTCTGCTACTGTGAAATCTATTAATCCTATTTATGTGGGAAAGATGAAAATACAAAACAAAATGTTGCAAAAGAATTAGCACCTGCTGCAGGCTGCAGACTTTCCTGTCATTGTGATGATGCTTGCATTTCAGATTAAGCCATTTTTCGTAATTTGTTACATTTTTGCTAAACCATTGAAGCTGAGTCAGCAGCACCATGGACAGCTACATATCTGCTATTCAAAATCATTTTAACAAACTGTGCTGCTTTAAATTAAAAGAATAATATATTATAGCATAATGCTTTAAAAAAATAAATGAGAATGTCTTGGTTTTTATAAACTTTACATTTTTGCTATTGTAAGAGAGAATAAACATGTAAATGTATTATAATACAATTACTATATAATATTCATTATTTCGGAATAACATGTTATTTTATTCATTTAGCAGTAATATTTTCCTGTATTGCCTCACGGGCATGTAATTATTTATTATTTATATTTTCTCATTTGGCTGACTCCTTTATTCAAGTTGACTTACAACATCTGAGTTAAAACTGGTTACATTTCCTTTGCTTTCCAGGTTGGAGCATAGGTAGGTGAAGTGATGTGCTCATGGTCACACAGTGTCAGTAGCAGGATTTGAAGTCCAAAGCCTTAACCTGTACACCACACTGCCTGCCTTAGTATTTTAGCATATATTTTACACATAATGCAGTTAATTGGTTATGGAAAAGTTTAGATGGTAATTACTTTGTTCAAACAAAGTAGCCTAAGGTAGCCCTAACTATCTATACATGTTCTGCAGGTATGCAATTAAAACTAAAATAATAATCAATGACTTCAATATACACACTCTTTTGCATCTGGTTCAAGCTATTGGACAAATAGTGTTACAGTCTGTGACTTCAATGAAATGTTTAGAATAATCCATACAATTTTTCTGTTACAAGACAGAACACACAGGCTTATTGATATTCAGCTTTAGAAAATAATTAAATTAATTAATATATCTAAAATTGTGTATATTTTGATTATCTATTACATCTAACAATTGTATTATTGCCTTTGTTTTCTTCATAAGTGATGGGTTTGTTAGGCTTAAAATCCTGAGTTGTTCCAATTATATCTTTTATAAACCATTCTATTGCCATTCTAAAGTGAGGGACACATTGCATAAAGGTATGAATACATGTTAGACATGACAAAATAAAAGAAGAGAAAAACAGTATAAAATGCAATCTCTAATTGACTTGCTGAACCCTACATGAGCTAAACAGACCAGATAAACATAACCAATGTAAATCACACTCAACATCCACCATGAAATTAATTGACTCCAAGTGAGTCCCCCTCCACTATAAAGGTAGGGAGGAAATATAAAGTTTTTTAAAAATGCATTTACTTTTTACTAAAAATGGATTGTCTTGTGCACTGCAAAACAGAATATCTTACACCCTGTTTATTTTAGCAGAAAAATTTGTACCAATAATAAACATTATGTATACTCCAAAAGTATTATTTACATCAACAGAATGGGTAATGGGCCAATGCACCATTAAGTTTAATTTGTGCATTATCTAAAAACATTAATTATTATAGAGTTAAATGCTATAAAGACATTCCATTATAACAGGCAAACATTATCAATTATTGGAAATCAGATAGAAAGTGTCCAGTATACAGCACCGTAAGTCAAGAACATCACATGGAATTCAACTCTATTACACAATATTATGAAACCTGATATTGTTATTTTGACTTTACTATTTTAAGGACAACTTAAACACAACATCCACACGTAGCTTCACACACACACACAAAAAAATGATCACCTGATGGAGAAAGCTAAGCAGACATTGGAGGAGATTATTGTGCATGCCTTACTCTGGCCTAAGACTAAATTTACCTGAATATCCTGGCACAATACAGTATAAAGAAAGCATATACACACACATAAGTAACAAAAGTGAAGGTAAACTGCAGTTACATTGCATGCAGTGAGCACGTTATTTTCATGATCTGCTGTGTTTCCTCACAATGAAGGCCTAACACTTTTTATTAGGGAAGGTTTGACAATAAATGCCCCATGAAATAATATCAAAACAGTACATCATGTGTGGGAAGTGACAGGTAGAAATGTGGTTTAAAGTATCTAAACAACACACGGACAAAGCGTTGCTCCGTCCGCATTATTAGTATTGTATACACTATGCATCATCACGTTTTATTTAATAACAACTTGCAGACTCAACCTGGCAATATAAATAAGGCCGCGTGCCTTTTAAAACTATGACCAATAATGTAATAAATAGGGAAAGCAGCGGCAATAGATAGATAGATAGATAGATAGAGGCTGTAGCTCACCAAGCACAAAAAAGGGAAGCTCGGTGTTTTCCAGATCGTCCACGACCACGATCTCTCCAGGAAAATCGTTTCTGACAGAGAAGAGGAGCTTCGGCTCGGAGGCGGAAGGGCTGTGCATGATGCTCAGATCGTTCTCCCTCAGAAACGGCAAGGCGGACACGGTAACGGTTTTCATTTTGCACTCCATATCCTGGGACTGATCCTCCTCAGCTTTCAAAAACGGGATCCCTCCAAAAATAAAGGAAAAAATCCCAAGGAAAGAAAAGCTCAGCCTCCACTGTACCGGCAGCCCCATCATCGCTGACATTCCGAGGCTCGGGATCTTCCTAGACGATGCAGCAGGAGTGAAAGTGAGGAGCAGGAGATGGAGGAGGAGTAGGAGGGGGGGAGAAGCGAGGCAATGATACAGCCGAAAAAAAAGCAGAAAGGCAGGCAGGCAGGCACCGTCAGATCGCGAGGATTACAGGCTGCCTCTGCTCTCTGATCTTCTAATGCGCTCCTGGCTGCCTCCTCGAGCCGCGAGTGCGCGGCACTGCTGGCCTACATACGCTGCACGGATTCGTCTTTCCACTTCTGCCTTCCTCAGGACCGCCACTTTGACATTTGTGTAAAATTTGCGTGTTTCAGGGTGTCGTATTGCACAGCATATTCCGTGGAGTCCGAATTAACGGTAACGAAGGGGTTGGATTTCATAGCAGGTAGAATAATGGAGATATAAACTGCAATTACCGAGTGAATAAACTGTAATTGTTGAATGTTGTTTTGTGATTTACTTATTCATAGAAATATGTACATAATGAAACCAGAATGATTTCAGTAAGCGGTTAACATCACTGCATGTATGAATATCACTAACCCTATGGGTGCAACCTCACTGACCCTGCTGTAGATTCAACACTGCATTGGTTTTAAACGCCTTCTTTACGTGTCCGTTTTGTAGTATTGTTATATACCCTTCCACTGTCAAATCACATCGAGTTGAGAAGTGTGCATTGTTTTATTCAGTGGACAAATAAAGTCCATTAATTCCAGAAACCTCCCTGTCCAGTACTGTCCTTGTTTGACTTGGATATGGACAGTCTTTCTCTTTGGAAAATAACAAAGCATACCAGTGGTGGTCCATAGTCATTGGTGCCCTAGGTGATATTACACAAGTCACCCCCTTCATCACCCCTATGCCTTTCATGGACACAGAGTGTGCACAGGTACAACATCATGCACCATATTGTTTCAAAGATATTTTAAACATCTACAGCCAGTGATATCCAAGTTGTAATATCGCAAACACACATACACACACACACCTGTACATAGGCATCTCTAAATTGTAATTGTATCAGGGTCTTTAGCCCCCTTTATGGATGTCTGTATATAAATTATAAAGAGCGAGGGTGAGTCCCCTTTGGGGTTTCAAGGATGTTTATATCCACATATAACAATGAGGAGCCAGAGGAATACCTCAGACATACATACAGAATATCAAAGATGGCCTTTCATTCAAAGGAGCAGAAGTGGGAGCTCTTAAATATATAAGAAGTACATCTGAATTAATAAGACAGTTTTTTTTTTTATGCTGACATTGATGTTTCTGCTTTTGTGAATAAGGAAAAATGTAGCCCTAGTGTTGAACTTGAACTACATTAGCTATCTGCCCCAGTGACATCAAAGTTAAAACTGGTGATTCCTTGTTTTGAATCAGTGTAATTGATATGTAAAAGTAAATCCACTCACTTCATAGTTTATCCTTTTTTCTGTGGTCTGTTGACCGTGTTTTAAGAAAAGGTTCAGCTGTATTATAATAATAGAATATATAATATTAAAATATGTTAACTAACTATTGGTTCTGCGTGGGTTTCCTCCGGGTGCTCCAGGTTCCTCCCACTGTCCAAAGACATGCAGGTTAGGTACATTGACGATCCTAAATTGTCCCTAGTGTGTGCTTGGTGTGTTTGTGTGTGTGCCCTGTGGTGGGCTGGCACCCTACCTGGGGTTTATTCCTACCTTGCACTCTGTGTTGGCTGGGATTGGCTCCAGCAGACCCCGTGACCCTGTGTTAGGATATAGCGGGTTGTATAATGACTGACTGACTATTGGTTCTATTTTTATTTTTCAGTACTGTTATTAATCCAAAATATCTAACATAAAAATGTTTGCAATAAAATTATAATATGACATACTTTTGTCTTTAGCTCTTGTCATCCTTTCTTTTTTACCTGAAAAAAGCACCAGATGGCTTTGTCCATTTTATAATCAATTATGAACTTTGCTGTTAAAAAAAACAGCAAAGGTGCAGAAGTGCCACTGTGGCTAACAATTCACACAGGCAATTGAAAGCTTGCTGGTTCAAATCTCCTAAATGCCAGAAGTGACCCTACTCCGTTGGGCCCTTGAGCAAGGCCCTTAACCTGCAATTCCTCCGTCCTGGGTATGACGTTAATCTGCATCCAGCCGTGCAAGCAGGCCCTGCAAGGAAAAACCTGGGGGTTGGTGCCAGAAATGTCACTCCAGCCACCATTTAAAACCCTCACACTGTTCCATTCCATCTGAACTAATGTGGTGCTGAGGTGTCTCCTGCTGCATGGCCGCACGTGGGTCCTAATCTGGGATCCTGAGGTGGTTTGTTGTGTGGTGGATGTGGCAATACAGTATGCTCCAAACCTCTCTCTCTCTGTTAAATAAACTTTTTCTCTGCTGTTATATAGGATACATCATTAAGGCTTTGTTAATAATTTCTTGCCCCTTTCAACCAGTCATCTCCAACAAAGAATACAATAACTGAACTTGCTGCAAAATCTAGTTTTTATTATTTATTTAATTAAATGATTTATCTACTTAATTTAATTGAGACTTGGACAAAGTGAGAGGCTTTGCAATGCATATCTGTTGAGCTGAACATAAAGGAAGATAAAAAGATCAAAAATTAGAACAAGATATGGAGAGGGAGCAATTGTAGTCAAGTAAATTTGACCATTGCAGAAATATGAGGAAAATCAAATGAAACCAAAAAACAAACATATAAAGAATTTACACTCTTAACATTTTTTGAAACATTAACTCCTATTACATTGAAGATTTGTTTTGTTTTGTTGTTTTTTTTTTTTTTGGAAATCAAAATCATGGATAACAGGATTATGTTGCCATCTTACAGGTGATGAGGTCATGATGTGCAACTTCCTGGTGTCAAAATAGCAATGGAGCAAGTACATTACATTTTGTGCTGTCAGGCAGAAAATGCCCACCGATGGCAAAAACAAAACATAAAATGGCATTGAACACAACAAAATGGTAATACTTCAAAATAAAATAAGAATGTAAAAAAATAATTACTCAAGCAAACAGTGTCAGAAGTCCAAAACAATTTCAAACAATAATTCTCAATATCAACAAACTTGAAAATTACAACAAAAAACAGCTAACGTAATATTTTGGAGCTGTCTCCCATATAAATGAGCGTAGCTTAAATTAAACAAGTGTGCATACATGCATTTTGACAGATGCCACTTCAGTAACCTGTCCAGTCACTTGTTTTTAACAGTGGTCCCCCCATGACACTTCTCATGCTCCATTCTGGTTAGCTGACAGCAGCAATTGAGGGAGAGGAAGTAGGTGAGCAAAATGGTGAAATAGCTCTAAACAAGATGTCAGGTCCATGTGGATGAAATCATACAGATGAGAGGGGTGATGATTCACTGAGGACGGGGGCATTTGTGTGCCACAGATCATTGGCTGCTCTAGGTACATGCCTACAGTATACTTCTATACCAGTGACATAAATATCTGTTTCTAACCAATCTATACAGGCAGCAGCAGGCACAAGTCAGGAAACAGCAACGAGAGGCCATTTTGAATTCCTGATGAACATAACGTGCGTGTCTATAAGGTCTATGAGGAACATCAGAGTACCATGGCTAAAACCCATGGAAAAATGTCAGAGAGGGGTACCGAGAAACATCACATAGACAAAGATGAAAGGATTTAATCATCATATCAGCCACCAATCATAAACTTATATAATATTGCAGAATTCCCTTCTAGGAGTGGTCAGCCAGTTGACGTAAGTCAACAGAACCAGGATTGTGTCTGACTTGAGTGTGAATGCATCTTTGTGATGTCTCATGCAACGGGATATTTGCTCATTGCTCAGACTATAGGCTCCTTTGATCATAGCTGAATGACCAGAGTGAAAGGACAGAGAGATATAGACTCAGACTTCTACAAAAGCTATTTATTATGTATGTGCCAATTCACAGACATGGGCCTTGCAGTAAATTCTTATTAAAACTAGTCCATGTGCAGTGACATAATCACAGAAAGCAAAGTGGAGTTATGAATAAATAAAAAGAAAAAAAAAAGACTCAGGTTTTTGCTCTATTCACACTCCCCAAAATTGCCCAAGGAAAAGAGACTTCACTGAGCTCCTCCACAGGTTAAGACTAGCATAGACCACCACGTCCCAACATTGCCTTTATTGTCAGGACTTTCAGAGGACTCCAATTTGCCAGCACATCCAGACTTTCAGAATTATGCTAGCAGTTACCTGACTGTGACCACTCAAATTTTTTCCTGATTGGTTTTGACTGGAGCCTTTTTTTCTTTTTATGTCTGACTTGAATTTTTGCTAACTGACCGTTGTATTTTTGTTAAATGTCATTCCACTTGTGAGACCAAAAATGGCTCACCAGAACACAAATGTTCTTCTGCCAACAGCCTCCAAGAGTTACAATTGTTTGAGTGTAGGGCAACCGGATGCCTGTCAGGATTTACCAGGATTTCATGAACAATAAAAATTAAAGCAGGCAATACAGAATGTGGAAATATAGTTATAATACATAGCAGTCAGAACACTGCTAAACCGGAACTTATTAAAAGGACTTAAAGCAAAATCTATGTAAAAAATAAAAAAAGACAAAATGTCTCCAAATAATTATATTTTCCTAAAGTGATGTAGTCCTACAAAAATCCCATTGTTGGACAATGTATTGCTTTTTGTTTTACATCATGAACAAGCTTAAAAAAATTGATACCAATCGTGGAACATTGAAAATGTATTCACTTTAATAATCTGTGTAAACAAAGTACAAATATGGTTTGTTTTTAATATTTTTCTGTTTTTTTAGGCATTCATACCTCAGTGTTCTAAACATTTATGATGGGAGTGTGGTCAATATGCACATAATAGCTTCACTAGTCATGTTTTCTCAAATGCCTTCATTTAAACACTGTCATTTGGAAGTCAGCTTTGGAGAGTACCTCTGGGCATCCGAATGCTTTTGAGGCTGTCTCTGTTGTAAAGAACAATCATACATGAGTAAAAGAAAGTGTGATGAAGTGTCTAAATATAACATTATTTTTAGGGATGAACCAAGCTTGAGGTGGTTTTAGAAGAGGTGAATATTGCAATCAACCTTTGTCTCATGTTTCACCAAGAGGTCTTAAACCTGTGTAGTTCTCATTTCAGTCAGGCTTTTTCAGAAAGTATTGAGTAGTACTGTAAACACTTACACATTCTAAATATGCTTTACAGGAACAACAAAAAATATAGACCCTCAGTAATAAAATTTAAGGGCAATAGAGTCATTATAGAGGATATCTCTTTTCTAAAAGGAGTACTAATGTTGTGACTTTCAAGATGCTATAGCATGAAAACAGAATATGAGAGTCATATCACTTTTAATATAATATAAAGAATACCTATAGATAGGACAAAATGAAAAAAGATTCATGCTCCTCATATTGTTACCTTCAGTAAGGTATACTCTCCCTAATTGATTCTATAGGTAGTTTCCCAAATTGTGAATTATCCAGCACACTCTTGTAATCTTAATTCAGATGTAATTGATACTAGTAATGTTTCCAATCAGATTTTAATTAATGAAACTATTTTAAACCATTAGTGGTTACCTTTGATTTGCCTTTTCCCTTGCCAACGTATAACAAGTCAAGTCAAGTCAACTTGGGGAGCATGCACTGATACAGTGCATTGCCGCACCCACTACACAATGAAACAACTCGGGATCCCGATTGGCAACCTCACCAGGCAGATACGCGGTCCAGTCCCACCCTCCAGAAATGACCCTGTATCTGCCATAGCCAGGTGTTACGTGGGCGACCTCTTGGCCTGGTCCAGCCACTCAGGTCCCCAACAATGAGGATCTTATGAGCTGTATCACCCTCGGGGAAACACGCCACATGGCCGTAGTGCCATAAGTGATGCTCCTTCACAATGCAGGTAATGTGCCTCATTCGGGACACCATGAGAAACCGCTAATTCGAGACAAAGTCAAACCAATGGTACCCAAGGATTTTCTAGAGAGACACAGTACCAAAGGAGTCCAGTCTTCATCTCAGGTCACTGGATAGTGTCCATGTCTCACAACTATATAGCAAGACAGGAAGCACCAGGACTCTAAAGACTTGGACCTTCATCCTTTTACATAGATATCGGGAGTGCCACACACCCCTTTCCAGCAACCTCATGACCCCCTATGCTCTCTCAATCCGTCTACTGACTTCATAGGAAGAGTCACCAGAGATATGAATGTCACTGCCAAGGTGAGTAAACCACACGACAAGGTCAAAACTCTCTCCACAGACAGACACATTGCCAATGGCTGTGCCTAAGAAGTCATTAAAGGCCTGGATTTTGGTTTTTATCTAGGATACTTGCAAGCCCAGACACTCATACTCCTCGCTCAGTCTCTCGAGCGCCCCGATCAGAGCCTCCATTGACTCCACGAAGATCACAGCATCATCAGAAAAGTCAAGATCTGTGAATCTTTCTTCACTAACAGATGCCCCACAGCCACTGGATGCCACGACCTTGCCCCACACCCAGTCCATACAAGCATTGAACAGAGTAGGAGCAAAACACACCCCTGACGAATCCCAGAATCAACTGGGAAAAACGCAGAGGTCCTGCCTCCACACTGCACAGCACTCACAGTACCAGTGTACAGGCTGGCCATGATATCCAGCAACTTCAAGGGGATCCCTCAATTCCTCAGGATGTCCCACGGGGCAGCTTGATCAACTGAGTCAAACGTTTTATGAAAATCGACAAAGGCTACAAAGAAACTCTGCCAATATTTGCATTTGCACTCCATGAGAACCCTCAGTGCCAGGAAAAGGTGTGAAAATGTTGGTAATACTTTTGTTTAGGTACTGCAAAAATGCATTTAATACTCACTCTTATGTTACCAGACCTTAACAAAGGCTTATTTTGGTCTTCATAACACTTATATCAATATATTATATCAGTACATTGGTTATTCATCTCTGTGCAGTGTGGCATATTGACCTGATGCTAAAATTACTTCTTAATATGAATATTTCCCAGCCCACACTCGGCATTTACCTAACATGAATGATCAAAATCAGTCCTCATTGTTTTTAGGCTTCACGTGAAAGAATTAGAAGATGATGATCATGTGGACCTCTGGCCTTCAATCCATCAATGAAGGGACTGCATGGTTCCTTGATCAGGTGGTGGTGGCACAGATTGTCACCACAGAAAACTGAAAAAAGAACAACAGAGAATGTAGGGGTTAATACGGATTGCGGAGCTATAAAAAAATGAGAATTCAATGAATATACGGAATAGGGTTACACTAAAATGAATCTATAAGAAAGCCATATTAAAATAAAGGGTTATCAGCCGTTTTTTAAAGTGCTCCACTGTATTTTGCTGTATCAAGAGAAATGTGTTTCAGATCAGTCACCTCAGACCATGCCAGTAGGTTACCAGATGTTAATAGGTCACATTGCATGGATAAATAAACACTTTTCTTTGTTAATTTTATGAACTGTAAATGTAATGAAGACCCAAAGAACTCTTTGTTAAGGTCTGGTAACATAAGAGTAAGGGAATATTAAATGCATTTTTGCAGTACCTAAATTAAAATGGTACTGAAATTTTAAACAATGAATCATGTACATTAGCTGTCAAACATTTACTCTCATATATGAAAGAGGCAATAGATAAAGCTCTTCTTCTGAAAGTAAAGGTGTTCAAAGTGAAACAAGTTAAAGATGTATACATGGTTTAACATTGAGGTGCATTTGGGTGTTAGTTAACTGTTACAAAATTTGTAGTATTTCAAGTTTTTTTTTCCTTACTGTTTCAGACAGAAATATTTTTATTAAACATCTTTGGAAAAATAGATCATATTTCAAAATAACAATGACAATAGAACATAATGACATGAGTCAACAGAGTACACAAAATGCCTGTTTTTTAATAGCACTTCACAATATCATGTGGTTAAAAACCAAAACCAAATAGGCTTTTGGTGAATGAAATTGCTTTATAGACACCAGATTCCAACTCAAGTGACCAAATTACATGAAATACAGTACTGTTGTTAATTGATGGATGGGGAGTGTCTATCGCTAACTGTAATTGTTATTTCTTAAATATAACATTTTTAAATGTAGCACCTAATGGAGAGTTCAAGTCTATGTTGAAGTCCTCCCATGGGCCCTATAGAGCAGCTGATGTGACGCTGACTTCCCAGCCACACTTGAGACTTTGCTGCTGTGTCAGTAATTTGTATGGAGTATTTGTTTTGCTGTCTGAAGCAGCTATGGATGTGTAAAAGATGAAAAAATACAGTACAAGTTGAAATAAATTCACCCAATGTAAACTGAAAATGAAATAGTAATTAAGGTCACAGAGAAAGTTTCTTTGTTTTATGATAGACCATTTTGAAAATTTGATAATTCTTTTTAAAAGGAAATTGTTCATGTTTAAAATTTTTGAACAGCGAGCTCTATTGGAAATATCAAAAAATAAACTTTCCTGACATATTTCCTTAAAAAATTATTGTTCCAAATGACAACAAAATCTGTCCACTGAGATCCAAGGTGTTTCACATGGGCAGATAGGATTTTTTTTTTTTGGAAAATGCACCTAAAGATGTTCATCACAGTTAAGTGGGAATTAGGAAGCAATAAATTAGAGCAATGGAAATCAACAAAGTTGCAATTATGTCAGTGTTCATGAACTTGAAGACATTATACTTTATAAAAAGTGCTGAATAATACATGTTCTGATTCTTTTTCAAGACTTAATAAATGAAATATTAATAACCCTTGACTTTAATTCAAACTAATACATAAGTGGGCAAATTATATATCAGAAATAACACATACAATTCTGTTTAACATTAGTAGCAATAACTTTGTGAATTTCTCTACTAATAAATTAGATTACATTATTGATTGATCAATCAGCTTTCCAATCTCACTGTATATTGTCATGTCATATCTCCCCTTTAACCACCCATATGAGTGAATTTAAACCAATGACAGAGCAAGCAAGAAATTTTTGCTCAATTTCCAAAATGAAATCTAATACCTGTCCTCTTTACACTCAATTCCATCCAGATTATTAAAAAATGTACTTGCAGTAGTTGCACTATCAATAGTGAACACAATGAACAAATCATTCAAAAACAGCCATTATTAGACACTGATTTATTAAAGGACGACAGACATCCAAATGTTTTTAAGAATTATACAGCAATATTTAATGTACCTTTGGTCCTAAATCTTAGAGAAAATTGTAAACATACTATTGCCCTGTGTTGGGCTGGCGCCCTGCCCGAGGATTTGTTCCTGCCTTGCACCCTGTGTTGGCTGGGATTGGCTCCAGTAGACCTCTGTGACCCTGTGTTAGGATATAGTGGGTTGGGCAATGACTGACTGAGTGACAAAACATACAACTTGAACAATATGTTAATAAAATTCATAAGTCTGAAGATAGTACTCTCTCATGTTGTCCTTCATGGTCTGTGCTGGAAACAAATCTCTTTTTTATATATATTTTACCAGAGGAAATGGCAAAATGAATAGATTTACTTCAATAGGAAAAATGAGCAGTTTGAAAGATTCGAATTGAGTAGCTCCATTTCAACCAAAATATTACTGCACTCTCAGACTTTTAAATGTTGCTTCCTAGCGAATCATCAAAACCTGTGTGACTGGATACAATCAATAAGGATTTTCATGAAAAAGAATATGATTTTAAATGAATGATTAATACATTAAAATGTATTAAGTACAACATATACTTTATGACTCTTTATTTTGTATAGATATAAATGTCATAGATATGAATTGAACTAACATGTGCGGCATGTGAATGAGTGAGTGATTGGATGAGTGACCAGGAATGAATGAGGGATTCTGCCTGTTTAAATGTTTTTTGTTCAAGGAGATGACTGAAAGGAGAAGTTGTACCTGACCTGGCCTTGCTCGTATTTTCTGTCCCTGAATCAAATCTGTTTGATGAACCCTGTTTATACTGTAAATGTACATTACCACGAAAAACCAACTACCTTCCCAGTTCCCTCTATTATTGTAAATGTTTCCCTCTGTTTTAAGGTTTTTAATGAAAATTAAATATTAGGTAAAGGGAACCTGAGTGATAATTTTTGCATACTTACTGAAGGACATATATATATAGTGATAAGAATACACCAAAGTCAGCCACCCGTATATTGTTTTTTCCAATGCAAAAGTTTATATTTGGGAGCATGATGTGCATAGAACAGAGTCCACAACAGAACAGGCTATAGTAGCCCAAGATGGAGGCTTTAAAGGTCTGGAGAGGAACTGATGTCATGAAAGGGGCCAGAACCTAAAGTGACATCATCAAAGGGGCCGGCTTCGGAAGTGACGTCATCAAAGGGGCTGGCTTCGGAAGAGACATCTTCTGAGGCGCTGGAACCTTCCAGAATTTCCTGGGAAAGGTCTGTAGGGAACTAAGAAAGACAGTCAGCACACTCCGCCGCCCCCGGTCAGATGTTTGATTATACTTACTCAGACCCTTTAGCTGCCTCCTACTCGCACGTGTGTGGCAATATACGAGGGGAAGTCAAAAAGTAAAGGGACATTTGAGAAAAGGGGCATTTATTCTAATGATAGAAATGTGAAACATACCTTATTTTTCTACATAACCTCCCTGGACTTCAATGCACTTTTCCCAACGTTTCACAAGTTTTTTGTTTCCGTCGGAAAAAAAAGTTTTTCGGTTGCATCTGCAACCAATTTTGCATCGCATCAATGACTTCTTCATCACTTGCAAATCTTCTTCCCCTTAGCGCTTCCTTTAATGGAAGTTCTCACTGTTCACAGTTTCGCTGTTTGAAGCTTTCTATCCATTCGTAGATCTTGCTTCGCGATAAACAGTTGTCACCATACTGTGCTTGCATTCGACGAATAATGCCCGCAGGTTTAACACCTTCCGCAAACAAAAAGCAAATCACTGCCCTTATTTCCTCCTTGGTGCAGATCGACAATGGAGCTGTCATGTTTAACGGTCTGCTACACTCCAACGAATAACGGGGGAATAAGAGTTACACGTTGTATAGAAGTGTTGGCGACTACACTCATTCAGCACTGGATACGAGCAGTGTTACCAAACTCTGAAAAGAGAAATTTTAAAAATCCCTTTACTTTTTGACTTCCCCTCGTATATACTGCATATATATATATACAGTATATATATATATATATATATACAGTATATATATATATACAGTGGTACCTTGGTATACGTCCTTAATCCGTTCCAGATCCTTGGACTTATACCAAACAGGACTTATACCAAACAAATTTTTCCCATAAGAAATAATGGGAAAATGATTAATTCGTTCCCATGAAAACAAAATCCTATTGTTATTGGCATATTATACATTGATGGGGTTGTATAAAATAATTTAAACACTGCTTAATACTAAAATACATAAATAAAAAAGCCATTAGATGAAATAAATGAAAATGACTTGTCCGATAACAATGAATTTAATTTTACTGCACAACAAAAGAGAGAGTTACAGCTCTTCCAAAGGAGCCTCTTCAGGCGATTGTGAAGCACTGCCGTTGTTCTTCTTCTGGCAGTCTTCAATCCAAATCCCTAAAGCAGATTCCATCCAGACTACTGCCTTATTACATCCATTTACAACTCATTTTGCACCCTGGTTAAAAGGACACTGAGGCCGTAGATCTTATACATGTATTATTTTAAAGATATCGAGTGTCTCCGATATCACATATGTTACAGCCATTACGATAGACAGGCCACCAGCAATAAATGCGTACAATGCAAGAAAAATAGTATACAGTAAATGTGTGTACAGAGACACTAAACGTACGTACATGTACTAAGTACTGTAAGTAGAAAATTAATTATGGTTACTCACCAACAATAACACGATGACTTGTCCGATAACGATGAGTTTAATTTTACTGCACAACAAAGGAGAGCGTTACAGCTCTACTAAAGGAGCCACTTCAGGCGATTGTGTAGCACCACTGTTGTTCTTCTTCTGGCAGTCTTCAATCCAAATCCCTAAAGCAGATTCCATCCAGACTACTGCCTTATTACATCCACTTACAACTCGTTTTGCACCCGGGTTAAAAGGACACTGCAGCTGTAGATCTTATATTCCTTTCCTACCTTTTTAAATAAAAAGAATCATAGCCTCATTGATGCCGTAATGGCGTCCTACAGCGGTGTAGCTTTTCCATTCCTTCAGCATATCCAAAACGTTTACCTTTTTGGCAATCGTTAACATCTTCCGTTGGCACTTGGGCATGGCCCCTGAAGCAGGACAGATCGTTTTAGAGCCATAATGAAGGGCTTGACTATGCACAAAGATAAACACAAAAGAGCACAAAAGTTAACTCTTTACACAATGAAACACATTGATGCTGAATGAGCGAGACGAGACTTTCTGGTTAACACTGCATTCAGCACACATGAACTTAACTGCGTGCTCTGATTGGTTAGCTTCTCAGTCAGGAGAACTTAACTGAGTGCTCTGATTGGTTAGCTTCTCAGTCATCCGCCAATAGCGTCCCTTGTATGAAATCAACTGGGCAAACCAACTGAGGAAGCATTTACAGGAAATAAAAAGACACATTGTCCGCAGAACCAGCTGAAGCAGCGAAAAATCCGCGTTATATATTTAGTTATGCTTACATATAAAATCCGCGTTCGAGTGAAGCCGCGAAAGTCGAAGCGCGATATAGCGAGGAATTACTGTATTCCTTTCCTACTTTTTAAATAAAAAGAATCGTAGCCTTCAACAAATTCAAAACGTTTACCTTTTCGGCAATTATTAACATTTTCCGTTTGCACTTGGGCACGGCCCCTGAAGCAGTAGCAGATCGTTTTGGAGCCATAATGAAGGGCTTGACTATGCACAAAGATAAACACAAAAGTTAGTTATGCTTTCATATAAAATCCACGATAAAGTGAAGCTGCGAAAGTCGAAGCAAGATATAGCGAGGGATTGCTGTACAGGTTAAAACTTGGCCCTTTTTTTTTGAAGACGCGCGTCCGGTATACCACACGTGTTGTTCTAGCACACGAGTCGAATTCCAAACAAAGGTCGTATACCAAGCAAAATATTTCGCCTCTAAACAGGACGTATACCAAGTTGGACTTATTCCAAAGCAGACGTATACCGAGGTACCACTGTATATATATATATATATATATATATATATATATATATATAGATATAGATATATATATATATATAAATATATATATATATATATATATATATATATATATATATATATATATATATATATATATACAGAGAGAGAGGGAGAGTATATAGTATATACATATATTGTAATAAGACCAAAGGAGAGAGTTAGAGTGTTGGGGCAACTCATATGCCCACTGTCCCTTTGGCTCTGCGAGAGTTGCTGGGGAACATGTACCCAAGGAGATGGATCCCTGACACAGCTAAAGTGTTCACTGTGTCTACAAAATGGCAATCACAGAGCTGCTTTTTCTGTCTGCTTCTCCTGGCAGTCCCATCCTCCTCAGACAGGTCTTGATCACTTGAAGAGCATGTCTCCCTCAGGTCTGGATCCAGGGGCACTACACTGTTATTTCCATGGCACACCTGGGTAGCACTCATGGTGCACCAGTTGAAAAACACATGCTTAGAATATAATTATCAAGTCATTGATGGTGATGAACAATTGAGGATAGTATTTGCAGAGTTTTAACAAAAGTTTTAATAAATGGCAATTTAAGAGTTGCTTATTCTTTCAGTTTAATCCATCTTCAGCAGTGCATTCAAAGTCTACAGTTGTTTCGATCGTTTAATTTTACTTTGACACATCTGTGTCTCATATGCTATTCCAATATAATAGTTAATTAAACATCGGCCTCATTTTCTTATTGTCTTCTTTTCAACTTGCCTTTTAGCAAGGCATTCAAATTCAGGTTGTACTTGCTCAAGTAATATTTTTTTTTGTTAGATGTTCAGGTTTTAAGGTTATTGTTTAAGTTTAAACTATGCCATTACGTTTTTAAAAATTTCTTTGAGTGGATTGTGTTCATTTTGTGATTCAGTGTATATTTATCTCATGATTTACTTATTTATTGTATGTTTGCATGTTTTAATGTTAGATGCTTTTAATAGCAATTAATGCCATACAATTATGCAATTAATTAAATGTTGTAATCAATTCCCAGCCCTCATATTTATTGAATATTAAATATAAATGTTAAAAGCCCAAATATTTCACTTTTATATTTGCATTGTAAGATTATATACTGTAGCATGCTGAGCTCATAAGAGGAAGAGCACTTAATAACAAAAAAATGGGTTGAATTATATACAGTTTCACAAGGCAAGGGCCATGCATGTACACTTCAAGTTTACTGCCACATGTAAATCTGAAAACAACATTGGAAAACAATGAATAGTTTGTTGTAGCAATGTACTGTCTTTCCTACTAGATTTTTGAACAAGGCCACAAAGCTTGGAAATAATTTAGAATGATGCCAATACTTGCGCAGAGCTTAATATAATCGTGCTTTGGCTTGGAAAATAAGGTTGTGCTGGGAAATCTGGTGGCCAAATAGGGGCATGGAGATGTTGAATAAAAAATTGAGAAATGAAATGTGCTTTTCTTGCACAGTGGAAGCGAAAACCTGTTAATGGGCAGCTACTGTCTCTACAAGTATTCATTACACTCTTTTAAGCTCATAATTCCTGTCATTTATTGATCCTATTTTTCTTAATTTCACATTTTGCTGATCATCCCCAGCCCATCCTGCTTGCATTAAGAATGACCCTTGAAAGGATATTTCTGCTTTCCAATAAGTAATAGGAGTTGTTTTACAGAATTTTAATTTAGTAACCTGTTTTCATTTTCTTTGATGTGTTTCATAAAAGTAGGTTTCTTTCTCAGCGGTTCATAGGCGAGTTAATGGATTTGTATTTATGTTCGAGTATGTTTATCACAAGTGTTAGACTAATTTTTCAATAAGTTCAAAAATATGAAGCAAGCAGGCTAGCAAATAAATACATGCAGTAGGAGCCAAAGGCTATCCCATTTTCTGGCATCCATCCTGGATAGTGTCATCCCAAATACAATCAGAAATAGCTATAGTTGGATGTGATTTTAGAGATGTTGTTTAGTTTTACAACATGTGTTTGAAGTATTGGAAAAAAACACACACACTGCCACAATAATTTCTGTGTGCGAGAATGAGGATGAGCAAGTTTAAAAAAAAATGATGAATTATGGAGTAAATTTTATTCCATAACCTCACTGTACAAATAACACTTCAACAACCATAATAAAGTAGGATTTTATTCTTTGATTAAGAGTTTTTTTTTTTTTGGTTATGTGATTCAATGAAAACGTATAATAATGGGCCATACAGAAACTTTAATTAAGAGCGGGTAACATATGCAGAGATCTGTCCAAATGATCATTCTCATTCCAGGCATTTAATATTTTTGGAGCCTAATTATTTTATGAAATAAAAAAAATATTATTTTTAAAATAAAAATATTCTATTCATTACAAGGCATTTACAGTTTATATTTAAAATGTGTTTATATTGTTCTACTTTCCCTCTAAATTTAGCAAGTACATATTTTACTTTATTATAAACAGTACCTTAATATCAAAAAGTTCAATTTCTTAAAAAATTTTTTTTTAAATATTTCTCAAATGTAGACCTGGTTGACACCTTTAGCTTGTTTTTCTTTTTTTCTTTTCCCCAAACAATTTCTTAATCAGAGGCTAATTTCTACCAATTAACTGGACTTTCATTTTAATTAAACTTGCAGCTTGCCTTGATTTACATTGATTGCCTGATTCTAGAAAATACCCAGTAGAGATGATTTCCCTTTTTGAAGTGGTTTAGCAAACTCCTAATGTATTTCACAAACACAAATGGATTTTTATTCCCGTACTCTTTATGATTGTCCTGGCATACTTTTTTGAATGCAGTCCCTTGGTGAAGAGCAAGCAGATGCAACTGATTCAGAAACTCAACTTAAAAGAAACCTTGTTCTGTGCACCTGTTCTGCACTGTACTGTAAACAGAACCTATTCTGAAACCTTGAGGGTGTAAACCCTTAACAAGAATCTTAATTAAAATAAAGAAAGAAAAGCTTGAGCAGAGTAAAAACGATTTCCATGTATTGAAGTTTATGCCAACAAATCACTGATGTTTACATTATTTTTTTAAAGGTATTATGGATGACACATTTGTCAATATTTACTGGCAAAATGAAAGTAAAAAGACACTTTCTAATTAAAAAAACAAAGAGGTTAGTTTACATCAAGGAATATTTTTTTGGAGCTCTTCATTTGATTTTAAACGAAAAAAATATGGCAACAGTTGAATCCAGGAAAGAGTTTAAGAATTTCTGAACTAGAGGAATAAAACTACAGCAATCATTTTGAAGAGAATCCATGCTCATACTATTCTGATGCACCAACACTGTGTTTATTTGTTCTGATTAAAATGAAAACATTAAATGAGTATGGCGGCATGGTGGCACAGTGGTAGTGGTGCTGCCTTGCAGCAAGGAGACCAGGGTTTGCATCCTGGGTCTTCCGTGCGTGGAGTTTGCATGCTCGCCTTGTGTCTGCATTGGTGTTTCCTCCTGGTGCTCCAGTTTTCTCCTACAATCCAAAGACATGCAAGTTGGGTAAATTTGTCCCTAGTGTATGTTTGGTGTGTTGGTTTGTGTTCACACCCCTCTGTAATCCAGATTAATCATGTTAGAAAATGACATCACATAACTCCATGAATAATATTTCAAATTGAAGCTGGTTGACTGATTAGCTTCTAGTTTTATTTCTATATGTGAGGGAACAGCAGAAAACCCAGAAAAGATATATTTTGTAAACGATTGTCATGTGAGCATAAATTGGACTACACTACATGTAAATTCACTAGCTATATTTTAAACATTTTGATGCAGTGGAATTACATGATACACTGATACATTGAACAGTGCATCATGGTTGATATAAGCACATTTCTTGTGGTATTAATGCTAAACCAATGCTTAATGGTTCTGAATACTCAATGTGTTACTGTTCACATTTGTTCTGTGTCAGTGTGGTTTTTTTGTAGATGATCTGTTTTTCTTTCACCTGCCTAAAGTGGACTCAGAGCTGATTCTAAATTATTTCATTGTATGATAATGTGCCTTTTCTAGAATCACATTCATGAATGGTTCTTGTTTTGTGCCCACTGCTCTATAAAAGCTCTAGTTTCCTAGTAAAAGGCAGTTTAATAAATTCATAGAAGTAAATAAGAAATATCATTATAGCATCAAATCGTACATTTTGTCAAAGTATACCTGTATTTTAATTGTTATTGAGATTATTTTACTTATAATACTTACATATTATGTTGAAAATATTTTAACAATGGTTTGTCACTGTTAAATTAGACTATCACCTCATCTGCACTAACACAGATACATTTGAATTTGCATCTGTTTTTGATCATTTTGGCCCTCTATCCACACTGAAACAGTATTTTTAAATCACCAAAAATGTATTATTTCGAAAGCACTCTTCAAAGTTGTGACGTGAGAGTGGCTGTCTTGTGCCCCTAAAATGAGGCTGACTCTCAGTACTTTAGCGACACCAGTTTTATTCAACTTGAAACAGGAACAGCATGGTTATTTATTGTAGTGAGATCTGCCACTCTCCTATACACAGACACAGTAAATGGGCTTAGTCACGGCCAGGGCATCACGCATCAGCGACAGGGGCTTATAGCTTGACTGTGATTGTCTCGTATTAGTTTCCACAGCCCTATATATGTATGAAAGATGAGACTATAATACTAAATTAAAACAAAATGGTATTCTATAAAATTCAGAAACAGGCACTTGTCTCTGCCAACAACAACTCAAAAAAACAACTTCAGTCAAACGTTGCATCTTTTAAAGAAGGGAAAAATAATAACAGGATATTAAAAACAATTATATGTCCTATAACATTTGATCTTTCTACAGATGCTTTTGTTTTGTCTGCTGATGTACACTCAGCACAGCTGAGTAAATTGATAAAGTTAAGCAATAATCAGTAATGCACAGGCTTTGTAAAGGAGTCTATTGATAAAGTTTGTAAAACTTTTAAAAAAGCTGTCATAACATTAATATACTTCAGTGAAACACATTTTCTATGTTGACTCACCAAATTCTTCAAATATTACCTCATCTTTCACAATACTATCAGTAGGTTTCACTGAAGGCATTGAATACTAAAAGTAATGTCTGCCCAAAGACTATTAAAAGAGGAGGATTGTATGCAGATGTTTGTTTAAAAGTGGAACTGAAATGTCCACTTTCATTTTTATTTTCATTACATGTTTCATTTGGCAAGGTACTTAAGAACAACTCCCTGGTTAAGAACAGATGGCAATTTCTATTGACAGTAGTCTTTCCTTCCACGTGTTGTTGCACTGTACCATTATTCCATAATAACCATTCTAAACGTCCTAATTAAAAAAGTAATTTGTAATTTACAGAATTATTAAATGAATGAATACTCATCCAATACCAAACTAGCATTCTCAGTGCACAGAAAGTTTCAGAGCTAATACAAGTCTGGCTTAGACTAACTGCAGAAACAGAGAAGTATTAAGTTAGCTCTGTTAATAAGACATTCATTATTATGCTTTACTTAAACAGGTTAGAATAAACTCTAGGACAATGTAAAAAAATTACTAATCAAGAACAATTTTCACTATTTATTTGAAAAACTAAGTTCTTCTAAAAACTTTCCTTATGTTGAACTGCTAATTCATCCTTATAACTTTGCTGCTCTAATGATTATTGTTCTTTGTTGAAACATTTTAAACTTTTTGTCTCCTGATTCAGAAATAACTGACTGCATTTGTTTCTCTTTCTGGTTGGTGTGACAATACAGTTGTCACCAAGTACCATTTTATCTGAAAAGGATGTTCAGGTTTTCGCACTCACTGCTATGTTAATTACATTTAATCAGTATTACCTGCTACTTCCCAGTTGGTAGGTGCCACCCTGTACAAAGTGCTGAAATCCAATTTGTTGCTTCACACGTGCCTGTTAGTGTTAAAGTGTCTCTTTTCAGTACAAGTTTATTAGAGACCTATGCCTAGAGACACTTGAATTGTCCAGTCACCTTGTAAGTGATATCCAATTAGCATCTGAGCTCTCCTACCGAATGGCACTCTTTGCTAAAGAGAAAAGCTGCTGAAGTCTGGCGAACGCACATCAATGCAAATCGTTTAATTGACATTCTAGCAAGAGTGGAATCATTACAAAGTTTTCCAAGGTAGGTGACATAGCTTGACATAGCATGATTTGGCAGGCAAGTGGGACTAGTCTTAGACAAATGCCTATCAACCCAAGAGCATTGTCATTCACCTACCTTCACTCATTTATGCCAGCATCTTTAATAACAATCTTACTAAAGTAATGGCATATATAGTGGCATGCTAAAATTTGAGCACCCTTGCTTAAAATGTCTGCTACAGTGAGTAGTTAAATAAGCAGAAGATGAACTGATCACCAAAGGACATAAAGTTAAAGATGACACATTTCTTTTCAGTATTTTTTTTTTGTTTTGTACAATTGTACAGTTAAAAAAGGAAAGGAGCTCCATGCAAAGGTTTGGACACCCCAAGGTTTTTGAGATCTCATATAACTTTTACCAGTGTCTCAGACCTTAATTAGCTTGTTAGGGCTGTGGCTTGTTCACAGTCATCATTAGCAAACCCCAGTTGATGTAAACCACAAAGGTCTATAAATTCTCTGACTCCTCAAACCTTTTTGAACAATCTGCAGCCAGGGGCTCCTGTAAGCTCTATTAAAAAAATAAAATAATTGATGCTCACAAAGTAAGAGAAGGCTACAAAAAGACAGCAAAGTGTTTTCAGGTAGTTGTTTCCTTATTTCATAATGTTATTAAGAAAGGGCAGTTAACAGGAACGGTGGAGGTCAAGTTGAGGTATGGAAGACCAAGAAAAGCTTTTGAAAGAACTTCTTGTTGGATTGCTAGAAAGGAAAATACAAACCCTGTTTGACTGCAAAGGACTTTCAGGAAGATTTAGCAGACCCTGGATTGGCGGTGTCCTGTTCTACTGTGCACCGACACCTGAACAAATATGAACCTCATGAGTCAGGAGAAGAAAACCTTTCCTGCATCCTAGCCACAAAGTTCAGTGCTTGAAGTTTGTAAATGAGCGTCTAAACAAGCGTGATGCATTTTGAAAACAAGTCCTGTGGACTGATGAAGTCAAAATAGAACTTTCTGGCCATCATGCGCAAAGGTATGTTTGGAGAAAAAAGTGTGCTGAATTCTAGGCAAAGAACACCTTTCCAACTATTAAGCATTAAGGTGGATCGATCATGCTTTTGGGTTTTGCTGCATCCAGTTGCACAGGGAACATGTCATTGGCAGAGGGAAGAATGGATTCAAATAAATACCAGCAAATTCTGGAAGCAAACATCACACCATCTGTAAAAAAGTTGAACTTAAAAAGAGGATGGGTCCTACAACAAGATAATGATTTGAAACAGACCTCAAAGTCTACAATTGTATACCTCAAGAGGTGCAAGCTGATGGTTTTTTTGGCCCTCATAGTCCCCCGACCTAAACATCATTGAAAATCTTTGCATAGGTCTCAAAAGAGCAGTGCATGCAAGACGGATCAAGAATCTTGCAAAAGCAGAAACCTTTTGCAAGGCCAAATGGGCGAAAATACCCCGAGTAAGAATCGAGAAACTCTTAGCTGGCTGCAAAAAGCATTTACAAGCTGTGATACTTGTCAAAGGTCGGCGTTACTAAGTACTGACCATATCAGGTGCCCAAAACTTTTGCTTCTGATGCTTTTCATTTTTTTTTGGTATTTTGTACCTGTGAATGATATTAATAATAATTAATATTAATATTAAAGAAATGTGTTTAACTTTATGCCTTTTGGTGATCAGTTTATCTTCTGCTCACTTAACTATTTACAATAATAGACATGTTAAACAAGAATACCCAAACTTTTGCATGCCGCTATATTTGCACTGTAGAATGAAACTGAGTTACTGGAGGGAATGTCAAGAATCATTTAGAGAAGTTAGAGTTTGGTGGCAACACAATTTACCAAAGCTCTTGTTTAATGCACACTTTCAGAAGATAAATGTGCAACACTTGGTTATTAAATATTTCATATCAGGTAAGCAGATTTTGAGATGATTTTACTAGAAAAAAAACAAAAATACATTGTTTTTTTTACAAAACACACTTCCTCTGCCTTTACCTGACAAGTAGTCCATAAATTAAAAAAACAACTTCTGTACCTGCATTGCAGCATCTGGTTTCCCAGCAGCAATCTGTGTTTCTAAAAAATAGAAAATGGCAGCTTCTGTCCTCCCTTTGCAAAGATAGTCTTGTTTGATTGCTGTTTGTTATGCTGCATTATTTAATAACTGATCATTCAGTAGAACAATGCTGGCAGAAGAGGTCAGTTGCCATGGTGTTTTGTCTCCACCTGGACTCCTCCCCGTTGTCCCCATTTCCAAACTGTCCTTATCCAGCTGAATGCATAGAATTTCACTTCATTCAACCTGACATTAAAGTGTTGACCTAAATGCTCATTTTATAGGTCATTTAGTTATTTTGTAAGAGTAATCTTAATTACAGCACAGACAAGAAACTTCAGCTTGTCTTGTTTTTCATGGCATCTTTTAACTTCAGTATAACTTAATCAGATTAATAGAAAGAAGGAAATAAATAATATACTTTCCCTGGCTTTGTGCTTTAGACTGAGAAAGATTTTTGAAGATTGACATTTGAAAGTCAGCTTCATTAAAAACCGAAACTAAAACAAAACAAAAACAAATCTCTTTCAGAAGCAAAGCTTTGAAAATTGTATTGTTTTGAAAGACTGACATTTGAATATTGGCTTCATTAAAAACTGAAAGCTTAAAATAGCTAGCTTTACTTTTCCAAAACAGACTGTTCTTAGTACACACATCGGTAAAAAAGTGATAAATGAAAAATTGCCTAACCATATTAATTCATATGATAATAAGGAGCCTTCAAGGTTCATACAAAAGGGAGAAATGATTCACAAAGTATTATTTTTAGCCCTAAAACAGGTTTCAGTAATTTTCAAACTTTCTAATATTTTAAAGGAGTTATGTGTTGTTAGTGTAGTATGGCTGTTTAAATCATTTACACTGTGCAGGTAAGATATTTTCCTTGCCTTGAGTATTATTAATTACAAGCTCTTTAATCCTTCATCATGATGTTTTTCATAGCAGTCAGAAAAACCTGACATATTAAACATGGCAGAATTGAGCCAAACTAGAGAATATAATTATCAAGTGAAACGTTTAAATGAACTAGCAAGGTGACAACTATTCTTTTGTGAACCGCTTAAACAGTGACCTCAATTTAATTCATAGCATTATTTCCTGGTGAATGGCACACACTGAAGTGACCAAAATGATAGCTACACTGGAAATGGGTCACTTATAACAATGAAATTATAGTAACTCTGTCAATTCATCACAAATGCTTGAGTGATTATTTTTGCAAATGCTACTTAAAATATTTTCATTTTCTTTTGGTCACTTGATTTCTGAATCTCTGGAAATAAAGCTGTAATTACTAGTGATCGCAAAGTGTTAAGGTTTGGTAATACTTATACATGTAATATATAGCAATGTTTTATTAGGATGATTTTTAAAATGCATACACAGAGGCCGTTCATCTGATCATAAGACAGAGATAATAAAGTTTCACTAGAAAAAGATAAAAATTACTATAAAAAGCAAGCAATTATTTGGTGAGAGAAGCAATTGAATATTGAGAGTAATGCACCAGATAGACAGATCCCTAATTTTTCAATTAGCAAAAGCAATCCGATTAGTACTAAAGCTTCCACACTTAATGTAGGCAAATGGTCCTCTATTTTGAGACTAGCAATAGTTATGAGGGGAATGTGAATGGGCAAATTCTTAAAAAAAGTAGCAATATGGCTGGCACACAAACAATACCAAAAGGTCTATGTAAAGAATGCATCTAGCATTGCATAGAAAAATGAAAAAGTCATTATCAATATCCCAAATGGTCCTCCATGCATTATTCCACCTATTCATCATCCATCCTTCCATTTTCCAGCACTTGTATTGACACAAATTACAAGATGTAAGTGCACCTATGTGCACCAGCTCTCCTAGCAATGTTACAATAATACAATATAATTATTATTTTTATTTTTTTTAATTTTGTCAACTCTGAAGAAGTTTTTAGGGATCAGTATCACTGTGGAATTCACATGGTCCCTCGACATCACCTAACTTCTTACTTATGTTCCACAGCACCATTTATAGAAGGCTGAATAAAGTCAAACTGTACCCACCAGGTCTTAACATCAACAGAATCAAAGTGGAGAATAAACTGACTAACTGTGTCACAGCCTGACATTGCAGCTGCAACAGAGCAAACTGCAAAGCCCTGCAAGATAGTTAAATGGGTCCACTTCATCATCAGAGACAAACTCAGATTCATATAAAACATGAATGACAAGAAATGCCCACAGAAATCACACCAGCAACAAACCATTCTGAAATCCTCACAAAAACACTTTGACCTTTGGACGATTAGATGGTCAACTGGTTGACTGTTACCAGGAATTTATTAAGATAATATGAGCATGACCAGTGACCACCAATTCAATGTTACTGGCCATTCTGTTCTATAGCTTGGTTCTGTGTGTGTTATGAGTTCTGTATAATTCTTATTTGATACTAGTGGCTTGCAGAGGGTGCTCTTGCTGCTTAAACCTGACACAGGCAGAATCAGGACACAAGTCCAACACACACGGTTTTATTTTTTCTTTGTGGGAAACGCTTACCCTTGTTTCCCACTTGAACAACACAATAAACATGAGAACACACGTCATCTCTCTCTCCTTCTTCTGCCTCCACTCATGCTGCAAAGCTTTGTCCTCCACCTCTCAATTCTAGCTCCAGGACTAGTGGCAACTGGCTCATTTTACAAGGCACCCTGAAATGCTACAGGTGTCCAGTGATCTTCTACTGGCCATTCCTGTATTGCCCCCTGGCAGTGCCCATGGAACCCAACAGTCCTGTTCCAAACTCTAACTTCCAAGGAGCCCTGTGGGAGTCGGAGGCACCGCTGCAAACCCAGGAAGGCTGACATCTATCACTCCGGGGTAGGTAATGCCCCAGATATGTTCTCTCCCCCAGTCCTTCCACTATAGAGGCATCCTGGCAGGGTAAGGGTCCATCTGATACATACCTTTACAAATTCTATAGTATTTGTTAATTGTTATTGCTACATATAGTAATTTGTGTCTATTGCACTTATTCTATTGTGTACTGTGATATATCTGGATATTTGCTGTTTCTGCACCACTATGACTAGCAACAGATACTTTTCATTGTGCTGTAAGATATAATGACAGAAAATTGGATTAAAATGAATTAAAAAAAATCTTTTTGTCTCACAGTTCAGGTGTTGTGGGTTTAATATTCCTCTGCCTGATTATTGTCTACATTTAGTATGTATGAACCTCGTAGGTCTGCATGAATTTTACTCCAAGTATTTTGATTTTCCCCCAACAACCCAAAGATGTGCATATTAATTTATGATCCTAAACTGGTCTTGTGTTGTCATTAATGTGGATGTGTATTTGTGGGCTCCACAATAAAATATCACCCTTTCCATAGCTAGTTCCTGCATCACACCTAATATTGCGGTAACACACTCTGTCCCTCTTGTCCCTGAACTGGGTCACATGTATGGTTTGGAGAGTGTTATAATATATTATAAGATAATCGGATTATCAATTTCATTAAGTTGATGGACAAATGGATAATATCATTTTAGAGCATTGTCACCTTGGTGGTCTTAGATGTAGTTTTGCTTCAAATCGAGATTCTGTCTTTGCAGTTTGTTCTCAGCATGGGTTTCTTTTGAGTTTTCTAGTCCCTGTAGTACAAAAAATGCTTTTACTAGGCTGAATGACAATTCTATATTGGCTGTAAATGGGTGTATGTTTAGGAGCTGTAATTGTGTGCTCTGAGATTATTTGAAATCTCATCAAAGCCTGGTTACTGTGAGCCTAAACTCTGACTCACCACAACCCTGGTCAGAAAAAACTGCACACATGATTATTATGATGAAATTAGTTTAGTTTGAAATGAAAATAATAAGACAAACTAACCTCCACAACTACAGAACTTCTATTATTGAATAGTTTGTCTTTTCTTGATTAAATTTTAACTCAGTTATGCTGTATAAAAATAAGAAAGAGAAATAGGTTACTGAAAAATTAAGTATGGATTTTTTAAGAGATGAAACTTAATTAAATGCAAACCATGAAATAAAGCTTGAATATCATATTGAACTCTTGAGAAACTGTAACTCTTAAGAATACAGTCTCTATAAAAGGCCCTTCACCCCTTGAAGGTTTTCAAATTTAATTTGATTCTTTCGATACAGTTCAGTGTAAAGAGACTCTTTAATGCCAAAGTGAAAATAGATCTCTATGGAGTGGTCCACATTAATTACAAAAATAAAACACAAGATGATTGATCCCATATGTTTTCACCCCCTTTCATATGACACACATAAACCATCACTGGTGTGGCCAATTGGTTTTTGAAGTCACAGAGTTAGTTCAATGGAGATCATCTGTCTGAGGTTGAAAATGATTGCAATATAAATGCCCCTGTATGTGGATGGTCCAGCTTGTCATTCATTAGTATTTTGGTCTAACCTGCACAATGAAGACAAAAGAACACTCCAAGCAACTCTGTGAAAAGGTAATTGAAAAGCACAATTCTAAGGAAGGAGACAAAAAATTATCCAAATAACTGAATATCCCTTTTAGTTTAATTAAAAGAATAATTAAACAA
This sequence comes from Polypterus senegalus, assembly GCF_016835505.1. Classification (NCBI taxonomy): domain Eukaryota; kingdom Metazoa; phylum Chordata; class Cladistia; order Polypteriformes; family Polypteridae; genus Polypterus; species Polypterus senegalus. The sequence continues at coordinate 84,198,227 of NC_053167.1, read as the reverse complement.
TGGAAAGAGGATTGCACAAATGTAAATCTGCCCAGAGCAGACCTTTTACAAAAACTGAGCAATCAGGCAAAAAAAGGACTAATGAGGGAGGCAACCAAGAAACCTAGAGTGTCTGACACTGGAAAGACTGTGCATACAATAACTGTTGTCTGGGTACTTCATCAGTCATAACTTCATTGAAGAGTGGCAAATACAAAGCCACTGTTAAAACATATACATGACATTTGGGCTAAAGTTGACCAGGAGGCTCATGGGAGACTCTAAAATCTGCTGGATGAAGGTTCTTGTTCTGTTTAGAAACCAAAATTGAGCTTTTTGGCCAGCCTATTAATCTCTGTTATAAGCCTAAAATGCCAAATTATCAGAAACACAGCATCTCCACAGTGAAGCGTCTGGTGGCAGCATCATGCTGTGGGAGTGCTTCTCTGCAGTAGGCCCTAGAAGGCTTATGAACATAAAGGGTAAGATCTTTATGCAAAATACAGGGAAATAATGGAAAAAAACTTGATGCATTCTGCCAGAAACCTGCACCTTGGGAGAATATTTGTAGTTCAGCAACACAACAACTCCAAGACATAGGAGTGGTAAAAAAAACAACAATGTTAGTGTCCCGGAGTGAGTGGCCAAGTCAGAGTCCAGATCTCCATCCAATTGAGAATCTCCATGCAACCTTTTGTCCAGATGTACAAAGCTTATAGAGATATGTGCACACTGAGTCAAGACTGTCATGGTTACCAAAGGTGAACTGACTTGAAAGGGGAAAATAATTATGTGATCAATTATTTTTTTGTTTTAAATTTGTAATTAATTAACACCACTTTGCAGAGATCTGTTTTATCTTTGACATTAAAGAGTCTTTTTCTGTTGATCTTAATCAAAAAAGCCAAATTAAATTCACTTTGATTGACCATTGCATAACAATAAAATATAAGGCACTATACAGCATAAAATAAAGCCAGGGTTCTCTATTTAAGGAGTAAAGGCAGTCCCCGGGTTACGTACGAGACAGGGACTGTAGGTTTGTGCTTAACTTGAATTTGTATGTAAATCGGAACAGTTACATTATTTTAATAAATGCTATTGTTGACCATCTGTAACCAAGTGCTCTGCCAATGAATGATGGAGTTTCATCTCTCTCTGACCTCTTTATTATTTCTACTTTATTTTCAATGGTGATGGCATCAGATTTGTGTTTCAGAGACATTGTTGAAGGGTGAAGACAAAAGGTTAAGATGAGCTCTTCTGCACAGCACTGTGCACGCTATCACAGCAGGAAGGCACCTCTCGTCACCACGTCTGGTGTACTGACAAGAGACAACTTCCTACTATGTACGTAACAGTACAAGCAGGCTTGCTATTGAAAATGAATGGGAGCGGTTCATCACCAGCCCATCTCACAGTCACATCCACTACAGTATGCTGCCTGTAGCATTCGCCCACCAAGAATGAACACGGTGCGGCCACCGCCCCCATACAACAGGCAGCCATCCGAGCCACACTACAATGCTATCCCCCACCACCCCGTTCACCCTCAATGGCCTCCGTTCAGCCACAACCGGGTCACCGTTTGCAGCATTACCAGCCGCCCACCAAGAACGAACAGGGCAGCTGTGTGTGGTGGGTGGGCAGTGAAACCGCTTGCCACCAGGAGCCTCCTGAGGGACACTACACTGCGTAAGCAGCGAAATCACCCCCCTCCAGCCTCCGTCCACCCACCGCTTGCAGCGTCCCCAGGCCGAAGATGATGGAGTGGCAGCTACTGAGGCGCATGCGTCACAGCTGTGGCTCCATTCGTAAGTCGTAGGTCGGATGTCCGTAACCTGGGGATTACCTGTACTGGGTTTTAAGGATTATATTTAGTTTGTTCAGGTGAAATCAAATTAGATTTGTCACTAAATCAAAGAATTAATTACTTTTAAATTGAAATGGTAGGATATATCTATTATAGGATTGTTTTTTATTCTAGTAATACCACATTTCTAATCACCCCTAGACATAGAATAAAACTCTCATACTTTTTTTAGCCTATGTTACTTGCATAAGGTAAATCATTAGGCAGAAAAATTAATTCCTGGCAAAATAACCCGTACATGGGGAGCACTGTAGGTAAGTCAGCAATTAGACATCTGGCTTAAATATTTGCAGCTCTGGGTTTTTTAGCAACTCTTGCACAGTTTTATTTCAGCTTTACGATGTATGACACACAAGTATATAACACATTTTGTATGAACAGGGTGGTCAGATGTAAGCAAGGTGACCTAGTAGAAGCCAAGTAGATCATCATAATTTGGAAACACACACTTTCTTTCATTTTTAACCCTGCTTCTTTTAATATATAGCTGCAGGAAGCCTGAACAATTCCCAACACCATTAGGTACAAGATAAGAACTAACATAGGACAGGACACCAATAGATTAAAGGGCACATTCATGTAGACACTCACATTCACTCATTCTGGGATAATTTAGAGATGCCAGTTACCCTGACCTGATGTCTTTAGAATGTTAAAGGCATTGGCTAAGCTGGGAATCAAACGTGGGCCTCTGGTACTTTGAAACAAAACAGTTAACCACTCTGCCCTTGGCCTGTTAACCTCATGCAGCCCTTAAACATTCATAATGGACATAATACAGGCAGAAGTACTTTACAAGATCATAAATGATGCTCCATTCGGGTCTTAAACTGGATTAAGTCTGTGTGAGAATGTTGTTGTGTTCTGTTTGGCTCAGAAATATTTATAAATAACAAAAAATATCCTTGGATTATAGTTTCTACATGTGATTTAAACATTTAAACTTTTACAGAGGGAAACTTTAATGAAAAAGTTTTTTAAGAATTGACAGTAATAACACATATTAACATTTACTATACATGACAAACCACAAACTACAAATGTGTTTGTGACAGCAGAGGCCCAGTTAAAAATGAATTAATCACCTGCATCAAATACTCATAAGTTAATCTATTTCGAATCAACCAATGGAGAGTCTACAGCTGCCTTTCTGCTGAAATAGCAGACAAGGAACGTAAAGGCTTTGTGTGGCTAAATGCAGGGCAAAATATAGATGAACTGTCAAAGGACGTTCTAAACTGAAAATAAATGTGGCCCAGAAAGCTTAACATTTGCATTTGAATGTGGTTTGTCAATGTTATGCAAATTGTAGAAGTCCATTAACACCTAGTGACAATATCTAATGAGCATTCTTGCATTTATTTTTACATTTTTGGACAGCTTTCTTGCTCCTCTACCTTTATTATAGATAATGCTTCTTTTCTTTCCATAAAATGCCTTATATGTGTAATGTGCTTTAAAAAGGTTATCTGTCCACCGTCTAAAACTGCCTAGTCCATTACAGGGTGTCTAAGCATACCCTAGCAAATTGATTTGAAAGCATTAATCAGCACTGTATTAGGCTCCAGTCCATTACAGTGTCCAGCTGTCTACATACCCACACTCATCCAGTTTAGAGTGACCAATTTACCTACCATACACATGTAAAGAATGGGACAGGACACTCAAAGGTGAGAGAATGTAAACTCCACATTAATAGTGAACATTTGAACCTTTGTTTCTAGAGCTGTGAGGCAGCGGGGTCTAGCGGCTGTGGGGCATCTGTTGGTGAAGAAAGATTCACAGATCTTGACTTTGCTGACGATGCAGTGATCTTCGCGGAGTCAATGGAGGCTCTGATCAGTGCGCTCGAGAGATTGAGCAAGGAGTCTGAATGTCTGGGCTTGCGAGTGTCCTGGATAAAAACCAAGATCCAGGCCTGACTTCTTGGGCACAGCCATCAGCAGTGTGTCTGTTTGCAGAGAAAGTGTTGACCTTGTCGAGAGGTTTACTTACCTTGGCAGTGACATACATGTCTCTGGTGACTCTTTCTATGAAGTCAGTAGACGGATTGAGAGAGCATGGGGGGGTCATGAGGTCGCTGGAAAGGGTTGTGTGGCGCTCCGGATATCTATGCAAAAGGACAAAGGTCTAAGTCTTTAGAGTCCTGGTGCTTCCTGTCTTGCTATATGGTTGCAAACATGGATGCTGTCCAGTGAACTAAGATGAAGACTGGACTCCTTTGGTACTGTGTCTTTCCGGAAAATCCTTGGGTTTCATTGGTTTGACTATGTGTGGAATGAGCAGTTGCTAATGGAGTCCCAAATGAGGCACATTACCTGCAATGTGAGGGAGCTTCAGTTACGGCACTACGGCCATGTGGCCCGTTTCCCCGAGAGTGATCCAGCTTGTAAGATCCTAATTGTTGGGGACCCGAGTGATTGGACCAGGCCAAGGGGTCAGCCACGTAACACCTGGCTGCGGCAGATAGAGGGTCATTTCCGGAAGGTGGGACTAGACCGTGTGTCTGCCTGGGGGGTTGCAAACCGGTATCCCGAGTTGTTTCCGTCATGTAGTGGGTGCGGTAATGCACTGTAGCAGTGCATGCTCCCCAACTTGACTTGACTTGACTTAGGTAGCATCACTAAACATTACACTACAAAAAAAATGAAATCTAAGCAAGTGAATATTTATATTATTATATTATTCCTTATTGAAAGAATTGTTGACTTTTTTTACGATTATTAGCTTGCTTTAAGAAATCTCGTCAAGTAAATTTTGCCTACCCGTTTGGCAGAGTTTTTTGCTAAATAAAAAGAAAACAACATCCATCCCTCTATCCCTCCATCCATCCATCCATCCTCTTCCGCTTATCCGAGGTTGGGTCGTGGGGGCAGCAGCTTGAGCAGAGATGCCCAGACTTCCCTCTCCCCGGCCACTTCTTCTAGCTCTTCCGGGGGAATCCCGAGGCATTCCCAGGCCAGCTGGAAGACATAGTTACTCCAGCATGTCCTGGGTCTTCCCCGGGGCCTCCTCCCAGTTGGACGTGCCCGGAACAAAACAACATCCCATTTAAAGTGTTTTTGTCTAGTTTTTGAATATAGATTTTTTGCAGTGTATGTTATCCTGCTACCCATGGAAAAATTATGTTTATCTTTTCACACAAACATTATTAAAAGATGCTTTTCAAAACAAACAAAAATGCAACCTTCTCTGACCAGCTTAATCCATATTAGGCTTGTGGGAGGCTGGAACCTATCCAAGCAGCATCAGGTATAAAACAAGGTGCTACTGTGGAAAAGGTTAGCAGTCCATCACAGGGCCCACTCATGCACTTAGCCATATGAAAACAATTTTGAATTGTCAGTGCACCTATAACAAATTTATTTGATATGCAGGAGAAAAAAAAACCAAATTATCTTAAAGAATATAATGCAGACAATGTGAATACATGCAGGCTCCACTGAGAATGGGTTTCAGACACAGGATGCAGGATTATGACACCACTTTAATACAATTTTATTTAAATGAGAGTATAAAATTGACAAAAATCATGGCAACAGTAACACAGAAGATACAATTACAGCATTATAGGGGCCTGAAATGCGCCTGCAGTAAATGGCTGCGTACTGGCATCTCCTGCATTGAACTTTAAGGATAACTACCCCCTGCTCTGCATTGTTGTCTGATTAAATGTTTGAATAAAATTCTGACTGAAACTCCATGGGGGACTCCCCTCCCTCTCCACCGATCTAATGTATGTATAACATTGTGATTGAAACTCCAAATGAGGTTCCTCAACTGATATAATGTGTGTATTTCACCCCCTTCGGTTTAATTAAAATTTGCAAGGTGTCAGGAGGAGGATCAAGAACCAGACAAAAATAGAGAACCAGTACTTACAACTGCTGTGAAAAAGGATTTGCCCCTTCCTTATTTCCTTGATATTTACTTTTTCAAAATATATTTTTTCTTTTGTTCCTTACCATTCCTCTGACCTCCCTCTTATTTATACACATGTATTCTGTTTTGGTCCTATTGAACTTCATTCCTCTCCACTCTATAGCATATCTCCAGTTCTCCAGGGTCTCCTCAACCTGCTCCCTATTCTTGCAAAAGATCACAATGTCATCCTCAAGCATCATACTACATGGGGACTCCTATCTAATCTTGTCTGTCAACTTGTCCATCACCATTGCAAATAAGAAAGGGCTCAGAGCCGATCCCTGATGTAATTCCACCTCCACCTTGAATGCATCTGTCACTCCTACTGCAGACCTCACCACTGTCACACTTCCCTCGTACATATCCTGTACCATTCTTACATACTTCTCTGCCATTCCTGACTTCCTCATACAATACCACAACTCCTTTATAGGATCCCTGTCATATGCTTTCTCTAAGCCACCAAAGACACAATGCAACTCCTTCTGTCCTTTTTTATACTTCTCCATCAACAGCCTCAGAGCAAACATAATATCAGTAGTGCTCTTTCCCAATATGAAACCATACTGCTGCTTACTAATCATCACCTCCCTTCTTAACCTATCTTCCTCTACTCTTTCCCATAACTTCATGCTGTGGCTGATCAATTTTATCCCTCTGTAGTTACTATAGATCTGCACATCCCCCTTATTCTTAAGAATTGGTACCAGTAAACTTCTTCTCCACTCCTCAGGCATCCTATCACTTTCCAAGCTTGCATTAAAGAATATGGCTAAGAACTCCACTGTCATTTCTCTTAGATACCTCCATGCTTCCAAAGGTATGTCATCTATGCCAATGGCCTTTCCATTCTTCATCCTCTTCATTGCTGTCATTAATTCCTCCTTGCTAATCCGTTGCATTTCCTGATTCACTATCTCCACATTATTCATCCTTCTCTCTCTGTCATTCTCTTCATTCATCAACCTCTCAAAGAACTGTTTCCATCTACTCAACACCCTCTCCTCGCTTGTGAGTACGTTTCCATCTTTATCCTTTATCAGCCTAATCTGCTACACATCTTTCTCAGCTCAGTCCTTCGATCTAGACAATCGGTACAGGTCCTTTTCTCCGTTCTTAGTATCCAACCTCTCATACAACTCAGCATACATCTTATCTTTAGCCATTGCCACCCCTCTCTTCACCTTGTCTCCTTGTACTCCTGTCTACTTTCTTCATCTCACTGACTATCCAACTTCTTCTATTCCAACCTCTTCTGTATACTCTTCCTTATGCAGACAGCAACAACAGATTAATAATGTTTATCTAATCTAATCTAATTACCACAATACCACTCACTAATTTATTATTTTTATCTAACACTTCTAACACTTTCCAAAGGCAATCCATAACATCCAAACAAACAAAGAAAAGTCATCTAACTCATATACAGCATCATTTTAAATAAAGATTGTGTATTGACAGTGCAAGTCACATTTTCTGTGAGCCACATGAACAACAACAGATGGCTCTGATAACGACAACATGGTGGATGCCACTGTACATAAGAAGGCATTACCAGTTAAGAAAAACTATTCACTAAACAACAACATAGTGACACCAAGACTCAAAGGTAAATGTAAATATTAAGGAAAAAAATAACAGCAATACATCCAAAACATAATCTTAAACAGACAACACAGTTTCTAAACATACAGTATAGGGTGATCCAGATCAAATTATGCAATTTTCATAACGCTATAACTTACTAAGTTTATTACATAGAAAATCACCCAAAAAATCCCGGACCATCAAGAAGTGTATGAACTGATGACATGAAGAATTGTCTTTGAGCCAAACTGTAATCGTCACCGCATAAATCAAAGTCATCCAGATGATCTGGATCTGCATAATTAGATCTGAACCACCCTGTATAAGTACTTAACCACTTTGAATAAGAGTTGCAAGATAGTCAGCTTTGAAAACAATGAACTGAATGAGACTGTAGACACCCTGGTATAGATATGGAAGTGTCAAATTCATGAATTCAAGATCAGTATGCATAAAGGCAAAAGAAAGAATGTGGTCTTACCTTTTGCATGTCAGCATTATTAAATATTAAACCTCCTCATAAACCATAGAGTAGGTGGCATTAACTAACAAACCATTTCCTTGGAGTATCAAGGGAATGCTTTATAGCGATATAAAGGCACTATAGACCATGTGTCCAACAAGTTAAAAAATGGCGAGCAATTTGAAAAAAAAAGATTTTCAGATATCCTGCTACCTCACTGTTACTCAAATACAGAAAACGCAATTTTGCATTATATTTAATATTAAATACTCTGTGAAAGTGACACACTTTTCCCATTGGTGACTGCATATTGTGTCCCTTTTAAAAGGACCACTTTTTGAAGAAAAGGGCTCAAGTGGTCCAAAGCATCCCATACCACCACTTCTCAAAAGCTGTATTGGTTGACTGATTCACCGCAGTGCCACTAGAGCTCACTGGACTGAAAATTGACTAAGTAGCAAGCTTAAGTGGCAACCAATTTTGGAACTTCACTCATTCCATTATGTGTATTCAGATTATTTTCGGTGGACTTCAGTCTTTTGTCTCTGGTCACTTAAAACATTTAGACTAGTTAACATTCTAACCATTGAAACAAACTTTGCAGATGTCACTTTCCATAGTTAACATCAGACACTGAGTCAAAGTACCTGGGGCCTCATGTATAATGCCATGCGTGCCACACTATAACATGGCGTAAGCACAAAAGTGAGAATGTGCGTACGCACATAAAAATCCAGATCCAGGAACCTCCAAGTTCTTCCGCTACATAAATCCTGATCAGCGTGAAAAGTAATGCACGTGCACGCGCCTGCTGTCCCGTCCCAACTTATTACGCCTCTTTGAATATGTAAATCAATATTAATAGCCCTTAAGCTCAGCCTTCAGTGAAAAATCAATGGCAAAAGCATGGGGAAATTATAAGAATTTCAGCGAATACCAAGTGGAGGCAAAGAAAAACATACTATTTGTTTGTTTAAACAGTGGCATAATCATCAAAAGGAAATTGATCGAGTGACAGAGTGTCGGAGAAACTGGAAAGCTCAAGTTCACAAAGTCGCATAGTGCCCAAAATAAAAAAGTTCTCATATATCAAAGTCACATTGAAAAGGCGAGTCGTAGCCCACTGTCTGAGTGCCATATGAAAGCTTATAAGGGTACAGAAAACAAAATAGGCACACAGTGGGGAAAAAAGCACGAAATGTCAACTTTAATCTCGAAATTTCCACTTTAATAATGTAGTTTATTTTGTCATTAAAGTAGAACATCATAAAATTCATCTTAAAATCGTTTCATTTACTAGTTTCTCAAATCCCATCGTAACTAAAGTAGCACGTTAAATGGTTTGTTTTGTATTTGATCTTCTATGTGCTCTATGTGTGTGAATCATTACGTGCTTCCGCACTTTATCTTCCTCTGACAGGACACAGAATCCATTACATTTGTAATATTACAGCTCTCTGAATAATTAAAATACTGAGATGTATATGTGATATCTTCTTTGTTATGATAGGAGTTAAAGCATGTTATTAAACATGGGGACATGGTGGCACAGTGATTGTGCGCGACCTTGGATGAAATTATTGCAGCAGTACTGTCTCTTTCAAATATACTAACCTCCAATTTCTGTCCTTACTCTTCTTTCTCCAAATACCTAATTGCCACACAATCAGCTCTGTCAAGCCATCTGTAAGCTTAGAACGCTGATTCTTCAAAACTTTTAAGGAACATTGAAATATCTTCGTAGTACATGTTTAATTATTCTATCCATCTTTCCTTCCAGTGTCGCTCCGGCCCAAGCAAGAATACAGCACAAGTCAGGAACAATCCATAAATGGAGCACCAGCTCCTTGCTAGTGCTGCAACACAGTGTTATCACATGTTTAATTATTAACAATTTAGATTATTTAAATGAAGTTAAAATTTTATCTGTATAATATAATCAACATATTTTCCTGCATTTCATCTTAAAAATAATATCGTCATCATATGTAAATACGTGCTTTATAAAGTGGCGCAGGTTGTGCAATATTAAAACTGTAGTGCAAGTTTACAGTGAGGTGATTGTACTTATTAGTACAAAACAGTTCTACAAGGAGCAGTAGATGGACTGATTGACTGTGTTTAAAGTTCTTGGGATGAAACTGTTTCTGAACCGCGAGGTCCGTACAGGAAAGTCTCTGAAGCATTTTGCCGTAGCTGAGGCAGCGTGTGCTTGATACTGTATCCCGATAATTCTTTTACCGATCAGCCGCTGCTGTGATTCCTCACTCAGATACAGTGATATAAATACTCTGAGTGGTGCAGTATGAGTTATATGGAAAAAGATGATCCGCTGTGGCAACCGGAAGCAGCTGAAAGAGGAAAAAGACAGTGCAGTGATAGTAACAATGCTAAAGCAATTATGGTATTTGGAATACTATGGCTATTCCCTGGATCATTATATTGTTACAGGTCAATTACAATCAGATGCATTACACTAATAAACAATTAACGGTTAGTTTCAGTGTATTTATAAAGCTGCGTCAGGAATGTGGATCTAAGGAAGAAAGATAAACCACACAGGAACAGTAGCACTGCATTGACGCTGGGTGCCACCAGTCTGCAAAATCCGTAGAAATGTGCATAGCTTTACGCCAAGTTTAGGTTTCATACATCGCGATTTGAACGTGGAAACATTCTTATGCAACATTTCTGTGCGTATGCACCATTTATACATGAGGCCCCTGGTTACTTTATTGCTTCTAGGTTTTGACCAGGGCAGCTGAATGGAGTATGTAGTTTCACTTCTGCTATGTAGAATATCATTTGAATCATTATCAAACATTTCTGATTTCACATGTGTTGTATACTAATTTTATGATTAGAACTGTAGGTGCTTTCCATAGTACTGTGCATTATGTGTGAAATTCTGATTGGTTGTATGTACTTGCACAGGAAGAATTTGTTTATTCTTTAGCCAACCAGACTGCAGCATATTATGTCATATCTAACTATGGTTTAATTTGGTCTGACCATTTGGTTTGAGTCAAGACTAGGATCAGTATTTAGAGCCTATTATATCCAGTGGCTACTTCAACTAGCAAAACTGAAAACAAGAACTGTAGTAATTTTATTTATCCAGGAAGTAAGATTGCTAGAAACAGTTAAGAAAATATATGTCTTTTTTCAGCAGTACATTAATATATTGCAGATGTATTCACTGTAAATGAATAGCATTCAAAAATGTAAAAATCAAACAAGATAAATTGTTTACATTGAAAATACCCAAAAAAATGAATGTATATATATATATATATATATATATATATATATATATATATATATATATATATATATATATATATATATATATATATATTTGTATTTTCAATCAAATGGTCTTTATATCTTTTCTCTTGATATTCTCATCTTGGTCGGTCTTATTTATATAAATTATTTTCACAAGTGATCTGAATTCTTTCAATTGCAGGTTTGATACCAGTGATTTCATTTTAAACGTCAGTCAGAAGCCATCCACAAAGCAAAAGAGATTAGAGCTGCAGCAGATATTGAAATAACTCTACCTGTGGATAGATACAATTTAAATGTATAACACCAGGGAAGGCTCATAGCCCAAAGAGAATCAGGAGTAAACTGTTAAGAATATGGATTGGCCACTTTCATAAAAACTTATAGACAATGCGGGAAAAAGATCATTACCAATGAAAAATAGAACCACATGTATTAATGATCTGCCCCAGCTGCTGCTGTGCACTTTCAGTGAAATGTGTTATGCATCAAAGCATAGTTACTCAGAGGTTACACTACTCATTGGTCCAAACCAATATGCTTATCAAGTAGCAATTGGAGTTGATAATCCTTTAAGTAAGGCTTAACAACACTTTCTAATATCTAGACCAGGTTCAAAATCTACTCAAAATTTTGTTAAGCAGTTTTAGTGATGCATTCAAAGGCAGTAAGAATTTCAATGTACTGTAACTACATTACTACTAATAATAACACTAATTCTATTGGGCAGTACCTACAATTTGAAATGTCCATGAAATTTTCAACTTGTTGTTAACAAAGTTTTTGTTGTTGAGCATCGCCTTGTGGGTGGGGGTGTGGTGGGGTGTTGAGGGCACAATTCCTGTATATATTTAAGTATAGCTGCTGCTTCTACATATGTTCCAGAGGAGCAACCATGGGCATCTCAGTATCTCTCCCGACGCTTGGTGACAGCCTCCCTGGCTGACATGGTGCTTCAGTTTCCTGCAGGGCTTAATGGGAGTTCTCCACAGCACTGTTGGGATCTGGGGTTGCCGCCAGGGGTGCTGAATGGTTTCCCTGATCCTGCCTGGACAACTCTATAGCCCCGCCCGGAAGTGCAATCAGAGGCAGGTGATCAAGCACCTGGAGCATTCCTGGGTGGGCTATTAAATGTGCCAGCAACCACCACTCAAGAGGAAGAGGACGAGGTTGCCAGTGAAGAGTGGTGGTTTGAAACTGGCCACTGTGCCCTACGGGTCTCAGCTGAGGGAAGGGTACTGTCACGGGCAGGTGGGTGCCATACCCAGCCGGGATGCCTATATAGCACCTCTGGTAGGAGAGAACCAGCTCCCTAGCGGTGGCCACGGGCCCCTATAGAGTTGAGCTTCCCAGCTCGGTTCCCATGACCCCAATAGCAACCAGGGCTGCTGTCCTCTCCTACTAGAGCCGCTATACCAGCCGCATGTAACACTGCCTATACACAGCTGGAATTATTGGTTGTTAAACTACTAATTATATTACATTTTCAGTTTTCCTGCCATTTTGAAAACCTTCCAAGCTCTGCATATTCATACACCAGTTGTGTTGTTGTGCAGCTCTATTTGGCTGATTTCATACTCCGCAACTTTGAGACAGCAAGTATGTTATATGCTGAACCTCATTACTTCCAAGGGTGTAAATCAGACTATAAAATTACGAAACTCGTGAGGTGATGGATTTCATGTCTCCTTAATGACTTTGCAGCATAGTTTCCAAGCAGAACTTTGTCATAAATGAGTGGACTGCAAGAAGTTGTAATGAAAGAAGTACATCATAACACGCTCTCTTTGCTGGTGACTATAGCTCTACACTGCATCACTACTGTATATAGCTTAAGATTTTGTGAACTTAATGAAGCAGTTAACATTTATGAATGCATAACTCATTTCACAAGTGGTTTTATTCTCAATTAATTTACCAGGAAGAGCCATGAATAAACATGACTTGAAATACAAAGAAAGTTGCTCAGATGTTGCATTAGGCTAGAGAGGTGAAAGGGCATATTTTATTGTTACTGTTGGAGAAGGTCATTTGGCCATGTTGTGAAATTTACCTATAGAAGGAGCTTAAAAATAAGATGAGCATCAGTTTTCCTCACTCCCTGTATGATCTTGGACTTAGTCATTTTATTGTTCTGTATCACTGTTTTGTCATGGCAGGCTCCTAGTGTGACCCTATTCCTCTGTATACTCTTTATCATGTGGACCTTAACAGAATGCCTCAAATAGCAAACTCTTACCACCCTGTCAGGTAGTGTAGTTAATCCCCAACCCAATCTGTATCCCCAGGCATTTAAAATAAGTACCAGCCCTATAAGGACAGAAAGGTACACATTAATTCATGTATCATAGATAGTAAGTTTTAATATTTAAATATTATAGCTAGTGCCATAAACAAAAGCAAATCACATTACAAACCATACAACCTGATAGTGCCAGATATGTACTTTCGAGCAGCACATAAACTTGTAGTTACACTCAATTCTGTCTGATCAGCTCTCTTCACATTATCATCTAGTCTAATCTCTCCTTTGACAGCTCATCATCTGACTTTTTACAACTTTCTTCTTTTGTGGCCTTCCTTTGCCACATTTGCCAGGCTCATAAATTCAAAATCTTTTTTTCCTCCAAGCTATCTTCCTGGAAGGGGAAGGAGTGCTTAAAACAATGCCTCTGAGAAAGTTATAGCAAAACACCTTTGTAAAGACATTTACAACACCAACAACAACATTTATTTGTATAGCACATTTTCATACAAATGATGTAGGTCAAAGTGCTTTACAAGATAAAGAAAGGACAAAAAATATAAAAATTGATTAGGTAATACTAAGTAACAAAGAATAAAGTAAGGTCCGAAAAAACAAGAACATCAAACAAACAAACAAAAAAAACCTCCAGAGGACTGGAGAAAAAAACAAAACAAAAATGCCCCTCCTCAGTCTAGTTGCTCTTCTTATCAATAATCACTTTCCTAAAACTCTGGGGGAGAAGAGTACAAAGCTTTACTTTTAGAAATCTGCTTGTTTCTTTAAATCAGCAATTAAATGTAAAATGACAATTTACAAATACTTTTCAAAATGTTAAATATTAACCTACCTCAGTAACGTTGATAAAAAAATGAAATAATATTTGCATTTCCCAATGAAGAAATTATATTTCCTGTGGTATCATTAAAGTATACGTCAATGTACATGGAAGTACTGTATGGACCATTCAATACTGATTTCTTTAATTCAAATTTTGTATGCAGAATTATGTTTTGATGTTCAATTTCTGTTGTGATTGTATTTGGTTTCTTGGGCTCCAACTGGGACTACAGATATCCTTTAAATTATTAATTTTTCATGATCGGCTTTAAAAGAAAATATTTAGCTTTGCTGGGTAGTTTTATTCCAATAGACATTACTTTGTATTGTACAGATTAGTTACAGTTTCTGTAAGTCATTATATAATACTAGCTGTGTAAGCCTGTGCTGTAAAAAGCCTGGGGTCCTGGGGTCCTAGAAACTATTGATATCATCAGAAAAAAAAATGAAATGTAGAGATGTTAGTTAATTGAAAGGAACTATTCCTGGCATCTCTCTCCTAGGAGGATTCATTTTGCGGAGGTGCTCGAATCACTAGTGCATTGGCAGCTATGCGACATTGTCTGTGTTCCTTCAGAGGTTTCATTTCGCTGACATGCCCACCTCACTTGTGTGTTAGTGGTGGGAGGAAAAGTAAAAGGGATACTGTTTTGCCGATATTAGCGGCTAAGCGACTTTGTTTTTCTTTTGAGGTTTCATTTTGCTGGGGAGTATTTTCTGTACGTCGCTTAAATCATCCGAGATCAGATGCCTCATCTTGGATGAGTTAATGCCGGTGAAACTACAGTATATAAAAAAGTGCAGCTTGCAAAAAACCTCAAAGCAATGCATACTGTCTTTGTGGTTGTGAGAGCCCGACTTCGCCTAGTTTGGCTTCGAATATAAAGTGCTAATAAATCTTTGAGGTACAATGTTGCCCCTTGGCTAAAGCAGTATCTTTCGAAAAGAATTTCCTCCGTGAGCAATAAAGGATCTTGCCGATCACACAAAACCCTCTATATGAAATTCTCTTCTTATAATTTGTGCACCGATATCAATTGGTTGCTCATTCATGAACGGTGAAGCCATGACTGAATGAATTCCATGCACGGAAACTGAATAAGTGTGTGAGCTAATCCTTGTTTACATAGAACAAACCTGCTCAAAGCAGGTTTCAGGATTTGGATGTGCTGATATGACAACACATCCAGCAACAGTTTCAAAAAACTGATAGATCCAGGATCATGCCAAATCTTCAACAATTACATCCGGCTAAATGAGTAATCCACATAAGAAAAATACCCCCCAGATGTGCTGGCCTCACTTGTGTTATTAGCGGCTAAGCGAGTTTTCTGTTTCCTCGGAGGCGGAGCCCTTACCTCAACTCCACCTCTTACTTCTAGTCTGGACGGAAAAATATACTTCCACGCGTAAACGTTTATATACAAGATGCCTGGAAAGTTACAAGTGTGAAGAAAAAAATACAAAACAACACAAACACACAAAGTAAAGAAAGCAAAACATGAAGAAACATTAAATAAATAAATAATTAAAAACACACACAAGGATTGATATTGTCAGTTAATGTCTTTAACAAGTTTCAATACACTGTTAAAAGTACAAATAGGAGTTTACTTGCTCTGTGTACAAATAACTCAAACCATTTTTTTAGCTGTTGCGTAGATTTTTAATAATTTTTATTTCCTCTCCAAAAGGCACATTTCAAATTCAATTTAAATGTGTAAGAAATGTATCAATTTACCCTTTGAAGGCAGGATGAGGCCATGTCTTTTACTATTGCCCTTTGAAACAGGAAATTAGAAGCCGGTCTCTTGAATGCCATGTACTAAGTTCATCACTGCCAGATAACCCATACATATTAAAAATTGTGTATTGGTAATTTGTTCCTTCCTATGTTTCAAAATGCCAAGAGCAGAAAATATGAGTAATCTTGTTCTGTAGTTTTTTGAGAACGTTTGGGTTGGTGTGTGAGTTGCAAGAAGTGTTACAAACAGAGGATGGAGGGCAGAAGTGTTTTGTTTACAAGGGTCACTTGACTTACAGTAGATGTTAAATAGGTATATGATCCACTTTCTTATTAAAAAAATTATCTATTTTTAACAAATTGACATATAAATAAATTAGATAGTAGTGCAAGTAAGCATTAAAATAACCCACATAGTATGTTATAAACACTGAAATGTTGCACAAATTTTATTTTAAATAATCATGACTATTTCTGTGAATTCTTTTTTCACTGAATAGAGTTAGATTACTATTTCCTGTAATTTCACACACACAAGAATTGTCTTATTTTGCAGAAGTACCGTATTGCATTATTTCGCAAAGACACTGCCTGCTGGGGAAGGAATGTATACCTATTACAAAAGGTTATTAAATACTGCATTTAATCCTGCATTTACGAAGGAGCATATTGAATATGACCAGTTGAGGATTACAGAAACTGAGTCCTATGTGTAAAGCAAAATGCAGACATGATAGAAGTATGCTGGTCCTTTGTAAGCACTATCATACAGCCGTTCAAAAAAGAGTGTGCTTCATGCAATCCAGGAACAAAAACATATAAATACAGCATCAGTTCAGTTCTAATGTAGTTATTTGAATATTGATGTTTTTAAATAATTTGGCTTAGGTGCCCAGCAGCTAGTGTGCATACCATAAATCATTGGAGACTTGGATATGAAAAATAGGAAGCAGGTATTGACTTCACAGCACATGAAGGACTAAAAGTATTCTTTTAATTGAGTCGTATCACTAACACATTTCCAGTCTTCAGTGTTAAATCTGGCCATAATATGCAGTTAAGCACACTCACTGATACCACACAATTCCAAAAATCCATGGGGAGAAATGGAGATGTCATTGCAGACCCTGCAAGTGTTATGTTTAAATGACACTTCTGTGCTACCACTCTGTGTTAAAAAATCTGGACTAAACTTCCTAATCTTCAACCTGATTAAAGATGAATGTATATTTACATCTCTTCAGTCCTTGTCACTTGATTGCAAACTATGTGCCGGCTGTGACAGACAGGGGGTGTCACTGAGCTCCAAACCCTGGAAACAACTGACACACAGACAGTCACAGGTTCAAACAGAGACTTTAATTATAGAAAATACCTCACAAAGGGTTTCTCCCGGGTCATACAAGCACAAGTGTAAACAATATTCTTCTTTCTTTCATCCATCCGTCTCTTCCCTCCAGAGAGTCTTGTCTTACTTCCACCCGACTCTGATTCCCCAGATGTCAAACTCGGGAGTACTTCTGGTGCCAAGGAATAGCCCGAAGGAAGCACAGCAGAAGTCCCAAAAAGTGGGGATCTTAAATCTCTACAGCACCCTCTGGTGAATTCCATATGACACTTCAGGGCTGACTCTCAGTACTGGAACTCCCATCATGCCATACAGAGTACCACATAGTTACCGCGGTCCTGGTATGCTGCTATCTAGTGGGAGGGGTTTAAAAATATACAAAATTAGGAACTTTCCCCCACTACCCCCTTATCTTGTCCTCCCATCTGGGTAAGGGTCCCATACTCATCCCAGTCTGGATGCTAGATAAACCTGCTTGACACTTACACTGTGGAATCGCTTCCTCAATAGCTTTCAGTAGCATGCATGTGCATGATGTTAGCGGCAGCAGCAGAGAGTGTCTTAGTAAAATATTGTACCGTATTTACTCGTGTACCACGTGCCCTCGTGTAAGACGCGCACCCTAATTTTTACAAAGAAAATCGGGGAAATCCTCGTGTATGCGTTGTGATTGTATAGTAAGCGTTTAGAGAGAGAGCGCGAGAGCGCAAGCAAGTGAGAGATAGAGAGAGAGCGTGAGTGCACGAGCAAGTGAGAGAGAGAGCGTGAGTGTGCGAGCAAGAGAGCGAGAGAGAGAGCAAGCGAGCGAGCCCAAGCAGAAGAAGTAAACATTACAGAATTACATTTCCTTGTGTATGACGCGCACTTGATTTTGTAATGCTAATTTTCGGGAAAAAATGTGCGTTTTATGAGTAGCAGGAATAATCATTGGTAGTTCACACCTATGCATAATAAAAAAATGTATATTCCATGCATTTGACATACTAAAAAAATGCAAATTTAAAGTTTCTTAAATTTTATAGTACATTATATTCTTTTAATGGAACCATTGGTCTTATTTGTCAAGAAAAAGACTGGAGTGGTTAGACCTTCTGTTGCTTTGTCACCCTTGGTAAATTAGTTATTATTGTTTGCTGGAGAACAGATCACAAAGGCTTTAGAGTGTCTTCATACTCTGTAATTAAGATTCCTGGGAATTTCTGATATATTCATGTTTTTTAATTAATATTCAAAGGGATCTACTGCCTATTAATACACCATAATTGCACCTTCTGAGTATCCAGCACATAGAAAGCACAACAGCAGAATAAAATACTTTAATTATTGCTTAAGAAATTCAGCACACACAGAGGATTTTGCATATACATGTAAAATATATAGTACTTACATTTTTTTAATCACAGTATAATATCCTTGTTTAATATAAACATTTTTGTTTTTTCTATATGAGAACACATATGACATACATACAGTCAGTCATTGTCCAACCCGCTATATCCTAACACAGGGTCACAGGGGTCTGCTGGATTCAATCCCAGCCAACACAGGGTGCAAGGCAGGAACAAATCTCTGGCAGTGTGCCAGCCCACTGCAGGGCACACACACAATCACACACCAAGCACAATTTAGGATCGCCAATGCACCTAACCTGCAAGTCTTCGGACTGTGGGAGGAAACAGAAGCACCTGGAGGAATACCCACGCAGACACGGGGAGAACATGCAAACTCCATGCAGTGAGGGCCCGGGAAGTGAACCCAGGTCTCTGTACTGAGAGGCAGTAGTGCTACCACTGTGCCGCCCCATGACATATAGTATACTGTTTAATTGAACCAGTGCATTCATTGATTTAACATGTGTAGCATTTGTCTCAACTTTTCAAGTAAAGACTAACAGTTAAGTAGTCACACATCAAGCCATGATCAATAAAGTTTCTGAATTCCCTCCAAAGAAATAATGTTGATGCTAACTCTCTGGAAAATGGCAGAAAGTAATTTCAAAGGAATTTAGAGTTAATCATTTCACAATATAATGGATAATCTATAAAGAAAGAATATACAAGTGTATTGGATATCTTGAGCTACATAGTAATTCCACTGGATAGTATTAATGCTTAGTCACACTGAACTTGGCAGATAATTAAGGAGTATTTTCCAGAATCAGAATTCACTTTATTGGTCAGGTACACTAACGTGCAGCATACAAGGACAACACAGAATGCAAAAGGTAAATAGAAGATATAAATGAAATAAAATAAAAATATAAAATGGTCAAATATTATTTACTGTATCATACAAGGGCAATACAAAAGTATAAAGAGATAGCAGGACTAAAATGTCCAGGCAATCCAGTGTGCAGGTATAAATAGATACTGAGAAGAAGCTCAGTCAGAATAGTCAGAATAACTGCACGTGGAAAATAACTTCTTGGGTAATGCTTTGTTTTAACATTCACTGCACGTGGAACAGGTAATGTCCTTGGTGAGTCGGATCAGCAATGATCTTTGCGTCCGCTTCCTTACACTGCAACTCAGACTTCATTGAGTGGTAAATTACAGCCTATGATCCTTTCACAGGCTTTAAAGATGTGCCACAGATTGTCCTTACCCTGAACAGAGGCAGCACCAAACCAGACAGTTGTGGATGAGGGCAAAATGGTCTCAGTGATAGCTCTGTAAAACTGGACCAATAGTGCTTGAGGGAGAAGGAATTTCCTCAGCTGACACAAAAAGAACATTCTCTGATGAGCTTTCGTAATAATGCATGTGATATTATTGTCCCACTTAAGGCTTTGTGATAGCACAGTGCCAAAAAACTTAAATGATTCTGTCATCCCATTGGCTGAGCCATTTATGGCAAGTGGTAGGTGAGCAGGTGCCCATTTCTTGAAATCTATGGTCATTTCCAGAGTGTTTTGAACATTAAGGTCCATATTATTATGGCTGAACCACAATGTCTGATTTCCTAAATCTTGTCCGTATATTACTGTTTGAAATGAGGCCAATTAGAGTGATGTCTTCTGCAAATTTAGGAAGTTTGACAGGTGAATTGCCAGAGGTACAGTCAATTGTATGAAATGAGAAGAGTAGTGGGGAAAGAACACACCCCTGCCATTCACCAGTACTAAAGGCTAATGGGTCAGATATACGTGTGCCCAACCACACATACTGTTTCCTATCTGTAAGACAGTCTGTGATCCAAAGGCAGACTGAAGTTGGCCAGTTGAATGGGGTGAGTTTCTTATCTATGAGCTCTGAGATTATTGCATTGAAAGCAGAGCTAAAGTCCACAAACAAGACCCTCATACAGTATATGCTCCTGGCTTATCAAGGAGTTGGTAAATAAAGCTCAGACCTAAATTCACTGCATCATCCAAAGACCTGTTGGCTCTGTATGAAAACTGAAATGGGTCCAAGAAGTCTACCATTCTTGAGGTAATTCAGAATCAGATGTTCAAAAGTTTTCATTACCACAGAGGTTAAAGCTACCGGCCTGTAGTCATTTAGGCATGCAACCTTTGATTTTTTTTTTTAATGGAATGATAGTGGAGGTCTTGAAGCAGTAAGAAACAGTGTACAGATGCAGAGATTGGTTGAAAATACTGTAGACAACTGGTCTGCTGCACGGTGCCTGAGCATGGAAGGGGAAATAAGGTCTGGTCCTACGGCTTTTTTAATATTTTGCATTTTGAAAAAGCTGCAGATGTCCTTTGCAATGATGACAGGAGGGAGAAGATAAGAAGAAGAGGAGTGCACACTAGTAACAGTGAGAACATCAGGTAGATTTACATTCAGTTGTCTTTCATTGCAACCATAAAACTGATTGAACTGATTAGCCAGACTGGGATTAGCAGAACAATTTGCTCTTCTTGTAGTTAGTGACTTGTTTATGGTTACTAAACAGACTGATGCGCTGTTATTTGCAGACAGTTGTTCCTGCAGCTTATCTGATTATTTGCTTTTTGCAGCTTTGATCCCTTTCTCCAACATATACTTGCCTTTCTTGTATTCTGCTCAAGTGCCAGATCTAAAAGCACACTCGTTCTCCTGGTGCAGTCATCTGAGCTCTGGGGTGAATCAAGTCTTATCATACTAAACTTCACAATTGTTTTTGATGGAATGAAAACATTTTCACAAAAACTAACATATGAAGTTACAGTAATTGTGTATTATTGTAGGTTTGGAGGTAGCAGTTTTGAAGGCGCTCAAGTCTATACAGTAAGCAGTACTGAAGCTTTCTCTATTGCCTCACTAGTCCATAGTTTAACTGTTCTTTTCACTGTCTTTGCAATTTTCAACTTTTGGTTATAAGCAGGAATAAGGAAAATCATAGAATGGTCAGATTTACCAAAGGGGATATGGGAGAAGGCATGAGAAACATCTTTAATAGTTGCATTGCGCCTGAATATTTCCATTTCTGGTAGGGCATTTTATTTGCTGTTGATGTTTATGAAGCACTTGGTTAAAACTGACATGGTTAATATCACCCAAAATAATGGTATGTGAGTTCAGGATGTCTTTTTCAATCTCAGTTATTACATCAATGAGTGTCTACTGCACTTTGTGAGCATTGGTTCAAGAGCAAATATAAACACCACCTAGAATTACTGAGGAAATGTGCATAGTAAATTAAACAGTTTACAGTTTGCAAAAAGCAGTTTCTGGTTGGGAGAGCATGATTGAAAAAGAACTGTCACACTGTTATACCTACTTTGATTGATGTAGAAACATGCTCTCTTTGTTTTGTTGCAAACTTAGATAATACGATCTGCTGGGTGAATTTTGGTAAGTCCAATGCAGAGTTTGGAATAAAGTCATTCAATAAAGCACAGAGCAGATAAAAAAGAAAAGTCCATTTTAGTGTGTATCAACAGTTGTAGCACATTAATTTCATTTGACAGTGATCACGTTAGACAGACATATTCCAGGCAGTGGCTTCCTGAATTGAACCAGAATGCCAGCTCTTCTGCCCCTGGTCCTCCGCTGTTGGACTACCTGTTTAGCTGCATGAGCACTTGTTATCTACAAAGTTGTAAGTTTCATGGATGTTGTTATAAAATGTAGAAACTCTTTTAGTGTACATGTGATCTGACTTTGCATGGTGACAATGACAGTGTAAGTATACAGTTATAAGAGAGACTTAATATAATATTAGTAAAATATAGGAAACATGAAAACTATGTTCTTTTTCTAAATTACTCAGTACTTTGTGTCAGTACCTTTTGAACCACCTCAGAAATCTATAGTATCCAGTAAGTTTTTGACTATGTCTCTAACACTTTGGCGCATCATAAAGGGGCAATATATCTCTCTTGTAAAATGTACCTATCTGTCCGAAGTTATTTGGGAAACAGCCATAGAAGAAAATGTCTTCTAGCCACCGATTGCCAATGGTGTTGAGGTCAGAACTTGGACTAGGTGCTCAAAGATGTCCTTCATTTCAATGCTTTAAGTACATCTGTTTTCTCTATTTTAAGCCACGGTTGAGCTAGTCTGGTGCATTATTGTCTGAAGGAAACACAGATCTTTCTCTCATTTTCAGTTTTACAGGCAGCATGGCTCAGATTTAATCAGCTATGTGATCTTTTTGTCCTTTCTTCACATCGGATAGTGAAAAGTATCCTCATGTCATGTCACCAGCACCATCACCACACTTTAAAGAAAGAATAGCGTGGCTTGTCTACTGTGTAAGGATTGATTTGCACCCCACATATACTGCTTAATATAAAGGCCCAAAACCTCTGGTTTAGACTAACATGCTTTTTGCCATATACCTATAATATATATAGGTTACATTTTGGTAACACTTAATATGCAAGAATATGGAAACTTTTTTAGCAGGTGTTATTCTTTGCTACTCTTTATAAAGTAACTTCATGTGGAAAATGGCTCTGATATCGCTAGATTTCCCCATTTCCTGCAACAACATGAACATTTTCAGTCATTCGCCTTCTTTATGATGGTGATGTCATTCATTCATTTTCAAACTTATTTTGCCGTTTAAGATACCATTTTTATGATGTCACCTTTTGGCAGTGGGCATGTTATGCAATGCACTGCAAATTATCAAATCTAAGCAAGTGGAAAGTTTTTATATGATGAAGTTTAAGCTTGTGTTCCTTATTGTAAGAATTAGATAGATAGATAGATAGATAGATAGATAGATAGATAGATAGATAGATACTTGACGTATCAACAAATTTGCATTTACTAGTATTTTGCCTACTTTAAGAAATCTTAAATGACTCCACCATTGGCAAATGTTTTTGCTAAATAAAAGTAAAACAACTCCCATTTAAAGTTTTTTTGTCTAGTTTTTGCTTATCCATTATTTGCCATGTGGTTGCTAAAAGGTTGCCATTATGTGACTTTCTCTACGTTAACATGATGTGTGACATCATCATCATGTGTGGCACCGGACAGTGGTCAACGTGTTGGGGGTTACTTCTTGTAGACATTTCTGTTTTTCGTACATGTAGTTTTTTTGTCTTTGTTGATTATGCATCAGTAATAATTATTAATTTAAATCAACCCCTTTTAAATTTCAAAGTTTATATTCAGAATTCGACTTTTAGACTAAGAAATACAGAGCTTCTTCCACCAGCCATTCCTAGAGAATACAACTTACTATACCTTAATCAGGAAACAGGGAGAATCTAAATGAGAGCAAAACATTACGGTAACCAGCCTCCTGCACAGACTTTCTGGCCAACATGCAGTCTCTGGATGATCAAATAGTTAATGTACAGACAAGATGGGCTACATTAAGAGACATCAGAAAATGGGGTGTTGTTTGTTTCTCGGAGACATGGCTAACTGCTGAGACACCAGATGCTGCAGTACAGCCAGAACGGTTTACTGTCATTCATGGGGATCAGATTGAACTAAAAAGGTAAAGGCAAAGGACGAGGTGTGTGTTTTATGGTGAACAATGTGTGATGTACAAATGTTAAAATTGTATCCTTATCTGATCAAGCATATTAGTTAGTAAAGTGTCATCTATTTATCTTCCAAGGGAGTCCTCTAATGTTTTTATTTTTCCTGCACAAACCAACAAGAACATTATTAATAAGAGCATTTACATTCTGAACGATTATTTGTTGTTACTGGGGACTTCAACAAAGCAAATTTAAAAAATGTCCAAGCTAAATATCACCAGCATGTCACATGCCCCTACTAACACTCAGGATCACTGCTAGACTCTGATAAAAGACACCTACAGTGTTCTGCTGTTCTCCTACCTCAGATGGCCCAGTCACCTTACAAGAAGAAACTGAAACGTGACGAGCAGACAATGAAAGTGGTAAGTCCTGGACTAAACAAACAGAGGAAAATCTGCAAGACTACTTTGATTTTATAAACTGGGGTATGTTTAAAGACTCCTCACTAGAGAATGCAGACACTGCAACAGGATGCCTCAAATATATGTGAATGTCTGTGGGCTTATGAAAACATTCCATATAATATCTAATACAAAACCTTAGAAATGTAGACCACAGTTCAGCATTGGAGGGGAAGATATTTTAAGTGTGAACAGTTCTAAAACTAATTTCCCACAGAGATTGGGTGCAGTGACAAATACTGTGTTCCTATTGAAATAACATTGTACTTTGAACAAATATGGGCTCCCAGTTAGAAAGAGGATGAACCATTTATTAATCTGATGATTTGTGTAAATTGTTCACTGTTTTTGGAATTTTTCATTTGATTTGTCAGTGAATAAATATCCTTATTTAGTCCATTTTAGATTCAGAATTTGGAGTAAATAGTATGAAAAAGTGTAGATGTTTAAAATATTTTTTGTCATTGCACTATAAATAGTACAAGTAATATGCAGTAGTATGTAAGGAACCAAAGTCAATAAATGAAGTTAAACCACAAGCTGCCCCTACAGTATGGAGTGAATGTGTTATTTTGAGGAACACTGATATCTTTGAGAAAGATCCTAAATACTGAACACGTATGGGGTGTTGTGCAAAAGTTTCTTTGTAAAATCAAAAATCTAACAGAAAAGAATTTTCTCAGAAATACTCAAATTCTGTATCTCTCTATGTATATATCTATCTGGCTGTCTATCAATGGGTAAATTTCCCATGGATTAAGTTATAGACCTGTACTGTCACACTGGTT
The DNA here is from genome assembly GCF_016835505.1 of Polypterus senegalus. Taxonomy (NCBI): domain Eukaryota; kingdom Metazoa; phylum Chordata; class Cladistia; order Polypteriformes; family Polypteridae; genus Polypterus; species Polypterus senegalus. Next base: position 84,172,807 of record NC_053167.1, on the reverse strand, counting down.
TCAATCTGTAAACATGTTGTTAAAATATCAAAATAAATGGTCTGTCAGTGGTAAGCACAGCAGCAAGAGGAGACGTGTCAATCTTTCACGTAAGAAAATTTTAAGAGAAACAAATGTTTATATAAAGTATATTCCCTTAGGTTAAAGTAATAAAAAGAGTTTGAAGTATGCATCAATTTTAAGAATTTGATGTACATTGAAACTTAGCAGTTAGTGGCAGTAATTCTATGGCAATGTAATCCTTGCTGAAAGATAAGTTTGGATCAGCGGTAACTACAGGGTACGTTTCTTACTTACATGCAGCAGAGTGAGATATTGAAAAATGTGACAGTTTTGAACATTAAATGTAAGAGTTAGATTGTAGCAAGAATAAATGACATACACATTATGGGAAAGAAATGGTTGAATTATTCAGCTCTTTCAATTTTCAAGAAAATTCCCAGTATAAATACTTAAACACCAAATTACATAGAATACCCATTTTCAAGTTGAGTTATGTGGTGTTTTTGCCACTAAAGGAGCATTTAATTGAAAGTGTTATTAACTTAATAAAAATATGGTGGCACTGTGACACAGTGGTAAGAGCTGCTGCCCCATATCTTTGTGGCCATTGTTCACTTTCCAACCTGGTAATATGTTTTTACATTCTTCACGTGGCTGCATGAGTTTTCTTTGGGTTCTCTAGTCTTCTCTACTGTTTCAAGGGTATTTGGTTTAATTTGATTTGGAGATTCTAAACCGTTGTGTTCAAGAATGTGTTTGTAATTAAATTGGCATTCCAACTACCTTCTGTCTTGTGCCCAGTGTTGCAGGATAGGTTTTAGTTTCTATGACCCTGAAATAGGATTAATCATGCTCATCCAATGGTTGGATCATGTAACACAAAATTACAGTCGTGACGATAGGTTCTAGCTGTGATGCCACTTTTAATTGCAAGAGGCAAAGGAAAAGGTAGGTCACAATAAAGAGGTACAATGGTCAAAGTTTAGCATAAGGATTATGTTAGTCCAGACATCAGTTCTGAAGAAGAGTTTCTGCAGTCTTCAATAGATTGTTCTCAATGAACATCATTTTCTGGAGGTGGTGGTCTTTTTATACTGTTAGCCTGGAAAAGTCGGGAGCAGAAGTTATAACATGTCTCTTTAGGAGTGACCTCCACCTATATTGAGTTGAAGGAAGAAGATAAAGAGAGTGTATCACCCATAGTCTTACCCCTTGTTTCCATAAACAAGCCCCTGTATGCTCTTTGGCCAAATTTTCCTGGTATCAGTAATCATAAGAGCATGCATTTGTGTTCCCTGCAATGGACACCTGTTCACTAAATGTTTGGTCTCTGCCTCATGTGTCTATATTGGGTGAAGTAGATTTGCCTCCAATGTAATTTTTCATTATTTTATTTAATCAGATATCATGTTCTGTACACCTTTACAATGAGCAATGTATTGAAAATAACAAAAAATATTCAACTCAACAATTCAATTATTATTTTGTATATTTTAATAAATTAACCCCATCTTGTGCTTTCTACTAAATCTGCCCATGTGATCAGTTAATGTCACTTATGATTTTGTTGTATCTGGATCTATATTTCCATATAAATATTGCCAGAAATTAGAACATTAGCAAGAAAAGCAAGAGCACAAAGTTATATTTTGACAATTAAAAAATACATAAATATTGGATTGTAGATGATCTAATTAAACAAGTATAGTGGTTCATCAAGTAACTGAAACAATGAGCTACCAATAAAAGAAAAACAAAAACATTTCAGACATCCATCCATCCATTATCCACCACTTATCTGAGGTTGGGTCACGGGGGCAGCAGCTCAAACAGGGAAGCCCAGACCTCCTTCTCCCCGGCCACCTCCTCCAGCTCCTCTGGTAGGACCCCGAGGCGTTCCAAGGTCAGCCGGGAGATATAATCCCTCCAGCGTGTCCTGGGTCTGCTCCGTGGCCTTCTCCCAGTGGGGCATGCCCGGAACACCCCCCCAGGGAGGTGTCCAGGGGCCATCCTAACCAGATGCCCGAACCACCTCAACTGACTTCTCTCAATGCAGAGGAGCAGTGACTCCATTCCGAGTCTTTCCCGGATAACCGAACTCCTCACCTTATCTCTAAGGGAAAGTCCAGCCACCCTGCGGAGGAAACTTGTTTCGACTGCTTGTATCTGTGATCTTGCTCTTTCGGTCACTAGCCAAAGCTCGTGGCCATAGGTGAGGGTAGGAATGTAGATTGACTGATAAATCGACAGCCTCCCCTTTTGGCTCAGCTCTCTCTTCACCATGACGGACCGTTGCAGAGCCCGCATTACTGCGGATGCTACACCAATCCGTCTGTCAACCTCTTGCTCCATTCTTCCCTCACTTGTGAACAAGACGCCGAGATGCTTGAACTCGTCCACTTAAGGCAGTAATGTGTTCCCAACCTGGAGAGAGCATTCCACCCTTTTGTGGCTGAGAACCAGATTTAGAGGTGCTGACTCTCATCCCTGCCACTTCACACTTGGCTGTGAACCACTCCAGTGAGAGCTGGAGGTCAATGTCCGATGAAGCCAACAGAACCACATTATCCGCAAATTCAGAGACGAGATTCTGAGGTCACCGAACAAGACCCCCTCCGCTCCTTGGCTGCGCCTAGAAATTCTGTCCATATAACTTATGAACAGAATCGGTGACAAAGGACAGCCTTGGCGGAGTCCAACCTCAACAGAAAATGAGTCTGACTTATTACCGGCAATGTGGACCAAGCTCCTGCTCCTCCTGTACAGGGACTGAATGGCTCGTAACAACGAGCCTTGTACCCTGTACTCTTGGAGCACATCCCACACATCTGAAATGCCCTTCTTGGATAGAGGCCTTGCGGAAGGGCTTGTGCTGTCTAGTGATCCTCGGAGCTTTGTTGTCGGGAGCTACATGCTCCTGATAGGGCTTCTCAAGGTAAACAGGTCTGAGATGAAGATCCAGACTAACTCGATCCTGAGACCCCATATTGAGTTAAACCAAGGATCAGCTTTTCCCTTGCCCGGGAAAGGGTACCTGGGGTCCCACCCTGGAGCCAGGACCGGGGGAGGGGCTCACTGGCGAATGCCTAATGGCTGGACCTTTGACCACGGGACCCAGCCGGGCTCAGCCCGAAGGAGCAACTTGGTTCCGCTCTCTTGTGGGCCCAACATCTGCAAGAGACGCCATAGCTGTCCAGTGCAATGCGATATGGGTGGTAGCCGAAGGCAGGAACTCTGGCGTTCTGACCCTCAGTTGCCGAAACAGGCTCTTGGGACATGGAATGTTACCTCTCTGGCGGGGAAGTAGCCTGAACTGGTGCGAGAGGTTGAAAGGTACCGGCTAAATATAGTCGGGCTCACTTCTATGCACGGTCTGGGCACTGGAACCATTCCACTTAAGAGAGGCTGGACTTTGTTCCACTCTGGAGTTGCTCTGGGTGAGAGGCGTCGGGAAGGGGTGGGCTTGCTTATGGCCCCCAGGCTCGAGGCCTGCACGTTGGGATTCTCCCTGTTGGATGAGAGGGTTGTTTCCCTATGCCTTCGACTTGGGGGAAGGATTCTGACTGTTGTTTGCGCTTATGCTCCGAACAACAGTTCAGAGTACCCTGCCTTCTTGGAGTCCCTGGAAGAGGCGCTGCGAGGCGCAGCTCCTGGGGACTCTATCGTCCTGCTGGGAGACTTAAACGCTCACATTGGCAATGACAGTGAAACCTGGAGAGGTGTGACTGGAAGGAATGACCTCCCTGATTTAAACTCGAGTGGTGTTCAGTTGTTGGACTTCTGTGCTGGCCATGGATTGTCCATAACGAACACCATGTTCGAACATAAGGGTGTGTGTCCATAAGTGCACTTGGCACCAGGATGCCCAATGTTGCAGCTCGATGATCGACTTTGTAAACATGTCATCGGATCTGCGACCTTATGTCTTGGACACTCGGGTCAAGAGTGGGGCTGAACTGTCAAATGATCACCACCTGGTGGTAAGTTGGATCAGATGGCGGAAGAGGCTGCCGGACAGACCAGGCAGACCCAAACATATAATGAGAGACTGCTGGAACGTCGGGCGGAGAAACCGGTCAGAAAGATCTTTAAATGCCACCTCCGGCAGAACTTCAACCTCATTCTGAGGGAGGCAAAGGACATTGAGTCTGAATGGGCCATGTTCCGAACCTCCATTGTTGAAGCAGCAGAATGGAGCTGTGTCCACAAGGTTGTTGGTGCCTCTCATGGCGGCAATCCAGGAACCCGGTGATGGACACCTAAGGTTCAAGAGGTCATCAAGCTGAAGAAACAGTCTTATCGGGTCTGGTTGACCAGTGGGATTTCAGAGGCAGCTGAGGGGTACCGGTGGGCCAAGCATTTGGCAGCATCAGCTGTTGCAGAGGAAAAACTTGGGCATGGGAGGGGTTTGGGGAAGCCATGGAAAATGACTTTCGGTCAGCACCAAGAAGGTTCTGGCAAATCGTCAGGCACCTCAGGAGGAGAAAGCGGTACTCCACCAACACCGTGTACAATGGAGATGGGGCCCTGCTAACTTCAACTGCAGATGTTATTGACCAGTGGAAGGAATACTCCGAGGATCTTCTCACTCCCACCAGCATGTCTTCCTTAGAGGAAGCAGAGCTGGGAGACACCGGGGGCGTCCGTCCATAAAAGGAGCTGAGGTCATCGAGGCAGTTAAAAAGCTCAGAGGCTCTGGATGTTGTAAGGCTGTCCTGATTGATCTGCAACATCACATGGACATCAGGGGCAGTGCCTCTGGATTGGCAAACCGGGGTGGTGGTCCCCTTTTTTAAGAAGGGTGACCGGAGGATGTGCTTCAACTATAGGGGGATCACACTCCTCAGCCTCCCAGGTAAGGTCTATTCAGGGGTGCTGGGGAAGAGAGTTTGGACGATGGTCGAACCTCAGATTCAAGAGGAACAATGCGGATTCCATCCAGGCTGTGGAACACTGGACCAGCTCTATACCCTGGCCAGGATCCTGGAGGGGGCATGGGAGTTTGGCCAAGCAGTCCAATTGTGGATTTGGAGAAGGCATTCGACCGTGTCTCTCAAAGCATCCTTTCAGACATAACAAAAAAAATTAAATTTCATGTAAATTTGCAGTACAGTGCCTCCACAGGCATATTAATTGAAGAGGAAAATATTTAGGAAGGAAATGCAAACTGAAGAGAGTTTCATTTTAAGGAAATATGGTCCAGCCCCCTCAAATAGCAATTTGTCAAAGCATTTAAATGTAGCAGATAATACCACCCTTGGAAAAGTGGGTTGTCTTGACCTAAATGGTAAAAAGCTAAACCATACCACTATAACAAAATCAACTGTTTTATTTGATTAATTGTCTATTTAGACAGAAAGAATAATTTGTAATAAGCTTGGGGAGGCACACTTGGACACTAAGCAAACATTTGTTGAAGATTTCTCTCTATTAACTGAATTTATTCAGATTGAAAATGTCATTTTATGATGGTCTTACTTTCTATATAAATAAAAAATAAACAAAATCTATCTATCTATCTATCTATCTATCTATCTATCTATCTATCTATCTATCTATCTATCTATCTATCTATCTATCTATCTATCTATCTATCTATCTATAGCTGCCCTGACTCATAATAAATTGATTTAGTAAAAAAGCAATTATCCATCTATACAACCAGGATTGTTTTAGTAATCAAATCATCATTTAATAGTATACTTCAGTATGAACATAATATATAATGAATAATGTATCTACTTAGGGTTTCAGTAAAATAAATTTGGATAACATTATGAAACAGCAATCTTTCCTTTACATAATAACTGTCATGGCTGACACATCCCCACTGTTTAAAAATACATACAGACCACAATACTTTCTTATATTTTAAGCACTCTGTCTTTCAAGTTGAGCAAAGTTTTCAAAGAATTAAAGGATAACACACAGCATAAGAAATACAAGTGGACAGGGTAGATAATATATTGTTTAAAATGCACAGTTCTTGAATATTCAAATATATCAGCAATACTTTTTCCATTCACTTTTAACATTTTTATTACAGTTTTTTACAACTGCTTTGGCACATGTCTCAATTGACAATTAATGTTTGCAAAACAGTTCATCTTACTTCCACACTATTCTGTCATTTGCACATAATTGAATGGTTTTTCTTCTACAAATTTCAATAGGTTTAGTAAGTATATGCAAATGGTATTGTACAATTATCATCATTTGGCATAACGCTGAGTTGCTCAAGTATTGTTGATCAAAATGAATCCTATATGTTTCCAGTGAATTAGTCTCACTAGCAAAACTTTGCAAACATTGTTTAAGCCAGTACATACAAAATAATTCAACAAAATTTAATAAGTCACGAAAATATTGCAAACACTGTAGTGATGTGATATTGTTTGTGGTATGTGATATTGCAACATCAGGCACAGTAAATGATGAACTCCAGTTATGAAGGGGGTGTGTCGTATCATGGATCAACCAATTGGGTTGGGTATGCAACCAGCTTCACAGGTGTACTTCATGAACTACACTATAAATTGGAAAACATTCACAGTGTGCAGCAGGACTCTAACAGAGCTGTTACAATGCAAGGACCAGTGCAGGAAAATTGTGGACAGGAACAACAGACTGATCATGGAAGAAGAAGAAGAGGAAGGGGAATAAGAATGCTTAGTGGAGCTAGGGTGAGGGGAAAACAACATGACAGAGGAAGAGGCAAGGTCATCAATTTCTCCCAAATGAAATGAGGGAAACAATTGTGGACCATGAGATCAACTATGGCCTTACAATGGCAGAGGCTGGATGAGTACTGCCTGATGTCCTCAATCATTCAACCATTTCAGAGAGAAAACAGATGTGTAATCACATACACTTATATTGTTGCTTCAATGTTGCACATTTACTGCAATCATTTTACAAGAAAGTAAGTAAATACATTCTTAACTGTATAATGCAGGATGGAGTGTCTGCCTCAAGCTGATGGAAGTAGAGCAGAAGAAGAAGTATTCAGTATGTAACATGGAGATTTCTTATAATTCAATTAGACTTCAGAAAATCCAGAGTGCCATTATAGAAGATAATGTCATCTTTTGAAATATTAATTCTGTCATGCTTCCTATAATAAGTAGAGTGTTGAACAGACATCAATTTACAATAAAACAACTGAACAGGGTACCTTTAGAAAGGAACCATGAAAGAGTTAAGGAGCTGCAATACCACTATGTTCAAGTGGAAGAACAGATATGTACTTCACAGTATTATATTAGACAATGTACATTCCTGGAACACCATATCTTTACTACAGGCTGTACTGGGGCTACTACTGTATAGAGAATATGGAAAGATACAATTTTTATGTTGCTGTATGATTTATATTTCCACTAATCATTTTATTTATTATTGGTGGCAGATAGTAATGGAAGTGGAATCAAGTGAAATCCCTCACAAGTTTGTTTTTGGATGAAGATGGTTTTAACTTAATCAGGAGCAGAAGACATGACCGAAATGTAATAAGTCAGTTAGCAATGGTAGATGTCCTAGGCCAGTGAGGAGGAAATATTACAAAGTGTGCAGCCATATCAGAGAATAATGGCGGGGCCCTGCCATTTAGCTAAGAATTTGTGTGGATCCGAGGGAAACAGAAACAAAACATGATCGCCAGGTTTGAATTCACGGAGCTTACTGCGCCTATCGTAAAGACACTTCTGAGTTTCCTGTTCTCGTTGTTGGTGTTCCACAGCAATAGAGGAAAGCATAGAAATTCTGTCTTGCAACGAAATTATTCAATCTGCAAAGCTTGGACCTTGAGCTGCTCTCTCGTTCCCTATCAATTCCTCACGTACCACATCCAGGATGCTTCGCGGCCGCCTGCCGAATAGCAACTCAAAGGGACTCAAGCCAGTGGACGCCTGTGGTGATTCTTGCACCGCGTACAAAACAAAAGGTAGAACAGTGTTCCAGGTTGTGGTATCATTTTGAGCAACTCGCCTGATCATCTGTTGCAATGTTTTGTTAAATCGCTCAGTTAAACTATTCGTTTGAGGTTGGTACCACTTGTTACGCTTGAGTCACAGTGGTACCTGAAGCACATAGGGAAACTGTTTTGCATCTGGCACATTCACACATCTTGGGGGGGCACCTCGGTGCCGACAAAACTAGAGACCGGTTTTACCTTTTTTAAAACAGTTTCCCCACTTCTGGTACCACTGGTCACGCTTGGGTCACAGATTTGCACAGAGACACAGGAGGTCGTAGAAACAAGAAGGATTTTTATTCAAACACTGCAAACACATGAGCTTAAACGTGCTCCATGACAAGTCAGAGATGACAGTTCCGCTAGGAGCAGAGAGAGAGAGAGAGAGATAAAAGCAAATAATCAATTCCAAAAACCAACTGGCGCTTCGCAAGGCTTTTAAGGGTGCTTTCACACCTATAGTTCGATTGCTTTAGTCCGCACCAGTCAAAAAAATGTTACAATGTAGTAAACAGACGTGGGTACGGTTTGCTTTCACATATGCCGAGTTCTCAACGAACCAAAATAGACTGCGAAGCCCATCGGCACCGGAAACAGACTATTTTCAGAAAATAGCGCCACTTTCAATAATCATGGAGGAACAGCTTTGCTTTGCACTCATGGCGCTGGTCCTCGCACACTACATTGTACGTGCAAATCATTATTTTCAGATAATTAATTTCGAACACGATTCACGGCTGCGACTCCAAACCAGCTTCCTGGTTTATTCATCTCGCCGACGGCGCATTGCGCGCCACTTCAGGGAGAAGAGACGTGCCCTCCTCCTAAATGATCATTTTGTTATTAGCCGGCGATCTTCCTGCAGATCCATCAGGTAATCCATTGGCCTATCAAAACAGCCCAGCCACACATTTTTCGTCTTTAATGTGAATACAGAGAGGCATAGGCTTGTTATGAAATTGTCATACAAATGGCAAGTCTTGTCATGTTACACATTCAAATGTGATATTGTCTATATTATCTATACATTTCTCCAAATTGCATAGTGACATTGCATGACATTACCTAGGCTACTATAACAATGTTTTGAGAATTAATATTTGGCGAGATAAAGTCTATAACTGTACCAAAGATTCCTTTGTCAATCAGGTAGTCTATGACTTTTAATTTAAATGATTATCTAAATGCAGCTGTTTTTATGTGTCGTGGATAGTTGCTTTTGGATATGCTCATCCGACCATATATCTATGAGGCACTTAATTTCTTCGGCACTCCACGTTTCTCCACGGTTTGATTTCATCGCGAGTTGATAGCTTGAAAAACTTAATGGAGTCAACAGGAAATGAAAAGAATTTTACCCAAAACCCCGTATCTCTTATACCCAAAGTGCATTAAACTATACCATTTCGTCAGATTTGGTTTGGTTGCTTTCACACCAGACGAACCGTACCAAAGTAGAGCGGATAAAGCAGTCCGAGACCACCCCTTCAGGCAGGTCTCAGATCGATTGATTTGGTGCACACCAAAGTACCGAGATTGCATTCACATCAACGCAAACGAACCGAACCAAGGGACCAAACACGTTTGGTGCGCACCAAATGCTGTAGGTGTGAAAGCACCCTAAGTTAGCGGAGTATCGCGTGAGGCTTGTATTACGCATTATAGCGCAAGTGAGAAGGTAAGGAGCAATGTGAGGGTAGTCTGTGTTTCAGGGGTATTCCCAGGGGTGTCTTTGTCCTCTTGGGGTGCGATCACCCCTCCAGCTTACACCCTCCCCACTTCTGGTACCACTTGTCACACTTGGGTCACAGATTTGCACAGAGACACAGTAGGTCGTAGAAACAAGAAGGATTTTTATTCAAACACTGCAAACACATGAGCTTAAACGTGCTCCATGACAAGTCAGAGATGACAGTTAATATAGGAGCAGAGAGAGAGAGATAAAAGCAAACAATCAATTCCAAAACCGACAGGCGCTTCGCAAGGCTTTTAAGTTAGCGGAGTATCGCGTGAGGCTTGTATTACGCGTTATAGCGCAAGTGAGAAGGTAAGGAGCAATGTGAGGGTAGTCTGTGTTTCAGGGGTATTCCCAGGGGCATCTTTGTCCTCTTGGCGTGCGATCACCCCTCCAGCTTACAGTGGTCACCCATAGAGCCATTCTTGGGCCTTACAACACTCAACAACTGCTTATCTTCCTTGAAATTCTGCACACAAATGTCATCACAGAAAATGAGAGTGGTTTGGTGAGAAAAGACTTGACAAATTATGTAATTATGAGGGACAATGTTAGCTTTCACAAAACCAATACTATCCACGAAGGGTCAGTGCTCACTCAAGGATACAAATGGTGTTCCTCCCATCCTATTCTCCATCCTTGAATCCAATCAAGGAGTTCTTTTCAATGTGGAGATGGAAAGTATATGACCATTGGCCTCATGACCAAATGTCCTTTGCTAGGTGCAGCAGCTTTTGAGAACATAACAGCACAGAGTTGTAAGGGGCGGTGTGCCATTCAAAAATATTTTCCCATGTTGCATTGCAAGAGAAACTATAACGTGCGAAATGGATGAAAATATGTGGCCAAACAGACGTGAGCAACAAGAAGTCCAGTGAATATTTCCAGTGGACATTGTTAAATTCTGCATGATGTTTACTTAAGTACAACATTTTGATTTTTAGTTTATGGATATTTTGTGTGAGTGCCAGCTTTTTGTTAACTATTGTGTTTGGCGTATTGTATGAACTGATGTGTAAAATTCACTTAAAGTAGTGAGAATGTTAAGAATGTTTCATGAAATGTGCCAAAGCAATTGTAAAAAACTGTGGTATTCTGTGATGTAATGAACAATCATACATACATTCATCCATCCCTTTACAAACTGTTTAACTCATTATAAGGTCCTTGTGCATACTCATACTTGGCCATAGTCCATCCAGTGTAGTAGTTCCAATGAATCTGACTTATTTTTTGCTAATAAGGGGTCCTTATTACCCAGAGAAAAGCCCCTTGGAAATGGAGAGAATATATAAATTCCACACAGGCTGGGGCCTGATTGTGAATCACATCCTTGTCCCCACTTGGATCAGCATATCAATGATCAGTCCAACAAAGAAAAAACTCTCACTTTATGTACCACCTTACTGTAGCTTTATCCAATAGCACATTATAAGCACAGTACTACATCATAATCGCTTATCTATGTTAGAGACCAGATAGGTCAAGAGCAGTGAGCTAGAGATGGGAACTGAACTGGGAACTTTTTTTTGTGTATTAAAATCCAATACCTGGTAGTCCTGACTTTAAAATACTTCATAGTGTTTTTAAATTATTTTTACACTAGCTGTGTAAGCCCATACTGTAAAAAGCATGGGGTACTAAAAACTATTGAAATAGTCAGAAAAAAAATGAAATGTAGAGATGTCAGGTAATTGAAAGGAACTACTCTGGGCATCTCTCTCCTAGGGTGTTTCGTTTTGCCAACGTGCTTGCATCCCTCACATATTAACGGAGGGAGGAAAAGTAAAAGGAACATTGTTTTGCCCATGTGCTTGCCACGCTTCTGTAATAGCTGATAGGCTAGTGACTCTCTCTTCGGATGTTTAGTTGTGTTAATGTGCTGGCCTTGCTTGCGTATCCTCGGATGTGGAGCCTTACCCTGACTCCACCTCTCACTTCCAGGCAGGACAGACACACACACAGACTTCCACGCATAGACGTTTATATATGACAAGTATATTAAGTCTAGAAATTGTTTTTTTAATAAAATGTAGACAGTAAGTTGGCCTCACAGCCACAGGGACCTCATTTACGTGTGATTTTGATTGTGAAAATATGCGTACATCAAAAGAAATCATAGTTATAAAACCTGGAGTATGCACATTTCTACACAATTTACTCTTTATAAACCATAGTCATCTTGTAAAAGTGTGTTCCTTATCATGCCTCAAAAGCTTCCCATTTCCATCCTGAAACAACCTTACATAAGCTATGTTAGTTAACCTCATAGATATGCAAACACGATGCTGCAGACCTTCATTGGCTGGTATTGCAGCCACATTACACATCCAGCTGTGCAAGATAAAAGTTGTAGTCTTTAAATTACTGGCACACAAAAACCTTTTGTTTGATGGACTAAGCATAGGTGTGTGCAACAAGTGCAAATAAGTTGAATAACAAAATGTTACTGTTGCTGTAAATGCCATGAGCACCAGCCACACCATGCCTGAAATAAAACCAAAGGTCAAAACACTGAAGAAGAAGCAGATTGATATTCAGTAATGAGAGGAAGAAAAAAACACATCTATGCTATCTGATTTTAATCTGCGAATGGCATCTGTAATTGGAGATGCCTTATATGTAGTATAATACAGTATGTCAGAACAGTTCTGACGATTATCAGCCTGATCTTGACAATAATGATGACTTGCATGTTAATAGAATCTCACTACTTACGGTTAACGAAAAGCAGCTTCTTTCTCACTAGGTGGAGTATATTAGGAAAAGAGATGCTGATTTAATTTTTCCTTTTTATGTTGGAAACAACATGTCATGTTATATGTTTATGCATCCACACCATACGAAAACTGAATGTAGCACTTTGTAGGCCAGTTACAGGCTTCCAGCACAGTGGGCATGATAGAGTGAAGCTTGGCTGAGATACTCCTGAGCTGTCAGCTAGTTTCCTAAGTAGTGGCAACAGGTAGTCTAAACTGACTAAGGAACAAATTATATTGAGATGTACAGAATTTCTGAACAATAATTAGAAGAAAACCTGTAAGATTTAATTTCATATTTTCTGATCATTGACATGAACATGGTACATTCAGCTTTACAAACAAATAAATGCCACTTATCTGTGCATATAATATGAGAAGATAAAACACAAAATCACAAACAGTTTGCATGTGCATGTTTCTGAGTAGTCTACGTGGTTGTCACTATGATTGTGGAAAAGGCAATAAAATTAGATGTTGAATGTTGAATGTAGGAGGCATGTTTCTGTATCGTTAATTAGAATTAAAGTTATAGAGTATCACTGCAATTTCCATGCGCATTTTTAAATTCTCATACTAATTAAATCACACTTAAATACAGTACTTCAGAGAAAATCCATTGTCATCTTTTAAATTGCCAAGATTTGTTCTGCATTAAAGCAGTAACTGGAATGAAAGCATATTATTAAGATATAATAAGCAAAATGTATACGAATCTGCCTAATCTGTCTCCTTTCTTAATTTTGATAATCATGTAACATATATGCTGTGCTGAGCTCATACACAGTTACACAGTGGTGTCCATTAATTCATCATATGAGAGTTCAAATAAAATGTTCTTATTCTTTCTTTAAGCAAAGAAATTCCACAGCAACTATTCACTCTTATTTTCTAGTCCTGAAACACAATAATACCAAAAGATGTGAAGCAAAAATATGCAGACAACACATAGAAACAACAAACTTTTTAAATAAATGCTAGTATGCTTGGTTAAGATGATAACAAGTTGAAGTTTGTTAGAATAGGATCCTGTATCTGAATAAATTATTCCTACCAGATTTAAAGCTATGGCAAGAAAAATTATTATTTAGCGTTATGCACAAACAAAGGATGCTAAAGAGGAAGAACAGTTTCACAGTCCATTTAAATGGTACATAAGCAAGTAGTGATGTATAATCCTGTTCTCTTTCTCCAGTTTTATTTGTGGTAGCTCTTAATGAGGTAGTGAAAATAGCATTTAGGGAGAATTCAAAAGGTGTATCTAAGGGACTAAACCAAACCTTAGGAGGCCAAGTTTATGCAGATCATACGTGCTTATATTCTCATAAGCAGAGTAATATTTAGAGCAGTGTTTGACAAACTCTGTCCTTTAAGTTCCTTTCTAGAAACCCTCAATAGTGTCTGATAGCACCACAAAGTTTCTGACAACCATTGGTCATCCTTACTTAACATCCATCCTTCACATCCACACATTGCAATCGGCATTATAAATGTTTGTAAAAGTCTAACTTTCATTGCCACTCTGATGTCCCAGCTTCTCCAGATGTTTCTAAGTACCTGCATTGCATTTCTAGCCATGGTCAATCTGCTTCTTATATTTGTGTCACTCTTACCGTTTTCTTTTATTATCAAGCCTTATACAGCAGCTTAATGCACAATAAAAGAGTACAGAAAATAAATTTGAGTAAAGGAAATACAACAAAACGAGCATAGACAAACAAGCATACTCACATGAAGTCATCACATGGAACATAAACGTGAACAGCCACAATATAAAATATAGTGAAATCTCTACAGAATACAGCTCAACCATTCTTCAACCGCTGCCAAATGAACACAATACCTTTGGTAGTAAGGTTCAATCTGGATCTAAATTCAAGTATGAGAACAACAAATACTCTCCCATTTAAACCTTTTGTTGTTTCATGTGCAGTGTTCCTGGGAACCCAAGATTAAAATAGGTTAACATTGTATGTTTGTTCTGTAATACATATATATTGTTATTCATTACAGATGGATAACCCAGTGAGTAAAAAATGCATAATGAGAAGTAGGAACCAAATCAGGACTTGACCCCCTAGCTTAAATTCATGCTCTACAGTACTTTGGTTATAAAGGTTCATCTGAATTCCATGGCCAACATCCATGAGCTTCTTCACAAGGCGATGCAACCACACAAAACATTTAAGACATATCACATACTCAGAATTTTAAATTAAAGTTTCTGATTTTTACTCTGCAATTCCCAAACAAAGTCCACAATTCTTCCAGTCAGGTCAGGTTGGAGAGCATGCACTGGTGCAGTCCGTTGCCACACCCACCACACGACAAAACAGCTTGGGATCCTGGTTGGTCCCCCCTTAGGCAGACACTCAGTCCAATCCAAACGACCAGAAAAGACCTCCTATCTGCCAAAGCCAGGTGTTACGTGGGTGTCCCCTTGGCCTGGTCCAGCCACTCTGGTCCTCAGTAATGAGGATTCTGTGAACTGCATCACCTTCAGGGAATCTCGCCATATGGCCGTAGTGCTGTAACTGACGCTTTCTCATAATGCAGATAATGTGCCTCATTCGGGACTCCATGAGCAACTGCTCATTCCACACAAAGTCAAACCAGCAGTACACAAGGATTCTCCGTACTGAAGAAGTCCAGTCTTCATCTCAGGTCACTGGATAGCGTCCATGTCTTGTAATCATATAGCAAGACAAGAAGCACCAGGACTGCAGTCTGTCTCCCCTAAAACAACTTGAAAGGGAGAAAATCACTAGATTCTTTATATACTTCCTAAAATACAAATAAAACAAAATGGAAAATAATATTCCAGTCTTTCCTTTCTATTGAAATACATTTTTCAAAGTTTTGTTGCAAGCTTTGGTTTAAACATTCTAACAAGTAATTGAATTGAGGAAACTAAATACATGACTTCAGATGTTTAATTTGCAGCAATCTGGCTGTCTAAAATATATATCTGAAATAAAAAGTGTTCAGCATTTTGTAAGAAATTTGTACAGAATTTCCATTCTAGTGATCAGCCCTGTAGATTATTTTTCAGTTGCCTTAGGATTAGCAGTTTAAAGTAGAATGTCTTCAGGATATTGGGTTGAAAAATCAATATTAACAAGTATATGTTTGTGGCAAAGTGCAGATTTTGTGAGTGGTCCTGCAGAACAATGCGCTCACAAAGAAAGTGGCAGTATGCACTGAGGCATCGGCCTCTTCGGCTCCCACGAGTTTAATTAATGATTAATGGTAAGTGCACTAACTGTACTAGTGAAACATTTCAGATGTTGGACAGTTGACATTCAGCACAGGTGGTGCAAAAATGCTGGATATCCCTGTTTATTTCTCTTCAATAATAATATAACTTCTATTCACCAGTAAGTGCATCCCATAATGCTTGCAGGTGTCAATGTCAATAAATCATAACTAGAATCAGCCATATCATTAAACTAGAATCAGTAGAATTATTACATGTGGACCTGGACTGAATTCAGAATTTATATAATTTCCTTGGTGTATAGCAGCTCATTCCATGCAGGTATATTGGAAAAACAATCTTTAATGTCGCAAATTAGCAGTGTTCTGCATCTGGTAACAAGACTACAGGGGACTCTAATACAGGCAATTAATATATTATGTTAAACATACATCAGAGATTCGATGATAATTGTCTACTTTAAAAAAAAAACTTAGTTTCATCCTCGAAAATAATATTTTCACATTTAATGAATTCTTACAAAAACACACCAGGTAAATTGCATCTGTTTTCTAGAAAGCAGGGAACCCTAAACTCATTTTTGAAGTTTGTATCTTGTGTGTTCTCCAGTAATATACCACTCTGTACTAAAGAACTATCTCTTCTGACCTGTACTTCTCTAATGTGCGTGATGGGTTTTCTAGCACTTGTCTCCACGTTGCATGAGTTAGACTGTATTGGAATGTTGTCATTTATTTCAGGTTGTGAACTTTATGGGATTCTATACCTTGCTAATAAATTCATATCAGTTTTGACGAGTATCGCTATATAAGAGGAATTCTGAATCACTGAAACCACAGACTCCCCATTGTGTCCTTACAGGTGAGAGTTATGAGTGCTTGTGACAGTCCAGGTTAGCTCCAGCTGCCACAAGGTCCTTGAACATGAAACCATGGATAACATAACTGGGAAGAGCTGTGTAAATGATGGTACTCAACAGTCAAGAGTAAGTGCTTTGATTAACAATAAAGAGACTCAGAACGAACAAAGTGCAATGCAATCACCTTTCCAAAAACAACAAAAAAAATTAATCACAATAAAAACAGATGCTAAATTGGAGGTTAATTGTCTTTTGAAACCATATCTTGTCTTGGTGTTTGTTCTTAATCTGATACCAATTCAGTTCACCATATGGGATCGTCAACCTGAGGAGATGTCCACTGACAGGTGCAGTAAACTCTCTCCAGCACCTTAATCCCAGCCACCTTATTTGGTCGTCATTGGGGTGTCCAGAGTCCTACATGTCTCCATCGTAGTCATCCGTCTGAGACTGCAGGGACCCCCAGAGCACTACTCCATCCCCCATCCTCTGCCAGAAGGTGAAAGCCCACTCAGAGCAGTGGGTTGTACTTACTTCTTGTTCAGACAGCACGAGTGACTCAGACCCTCAAGCGTCAGCCACGCACTTGTGTTGGATCCAAAGCAGACCGCCTGTTTTCATTCTATAGCACTAGGTTTGCAAAGATCCTGCATCTTTTCCTTCTCTTTCATTCTTTCCTGTTTGGACTTCCTATATACTGCTAGGGATTCAGGTGTGCTGATTGCCGATTCTGAGAACTAAAGAGGTAATTAAAGAGGTAATTAGGTGAACCGCAGGCATCTGCACCTGAATACATGATCAACCGATGACCCCATCAGCTTCCAGAAGGCATTTCACCATGCTACCATGCAAAACCAAACCTTTTCAAACCCCTAGAGTTTCATATTTATTTATTTAAAACTGTTCATGACCATGGACCTAAACACACTCATTATAGTTGTGTTTCTTCTGTAGTGCCATGAATACAGGACATTTAATACTTTGGAGCTTTTATATTTGTTGCAAGATTAATAAGAGGGATACCACAATTATAGCAAAACCTCAATTGCCAATTTTTGCTATTATTTTTGTATCTTTTTTTATTGCTGTTTCACAACTACAGTAAGGGTAAAAATGTGAGGACAACTAGAAAGCTACAAATTTGGATTGGTCTTTGTTTAAGAACAATCCATCAGCTCATACTCTTTCTGCCAGTGATGGTTTCATTGGTGTTTCTGGCTGCTTTTTTTGGAACTGTCAAAAAAGTAATAATCTGCTGGGATGTGGAGGATTGTCTTCGTTAGATACTACTATTTTATTTCTTTGGTGCAGTCCTGCTCTGCAGAAAGTTATGCAGGACAAGAAAAAGCAAACAATGCATCTTATATATAAGCGTCGACACGTGGAAGTGTGTGTGTCTGTCCGGCCTGGAAGTGAGCGGTGGAGTCGGGGTAAGGGGTAAACAGAAAATTCGCTTAGCTGCTAATAACACAAGTAGGGCCAGCATGTCAGCAAAATAAAACCTCAGAAGAAAGACAAAGTTTCTTAGCTGCTAACATCAGCAAAACTGTATCCCTTTTACTTTTTCTCCCGCCGCTAATACACAAGCGTTGCGAGCACATCGGGAAAACGAATCCTCCTAGCAGAGAGATGCCCAGAGTAGTTCCTTTCAATTACCTGACATCTCTATATTTCAGTTTTTTTTCTGATGATTTAAATAGTTTCTAGGACCCTGGGCGTTTTACAGCACAGGCTTACATATCTGGTATTTTATAACATCCTTTCATTGTGAACACCATCTGAAGTATCAGATTGAATTTGCAATCAGATTCAACTGCTTATGTATATTTTTCTATCAATGGCAAGCATTAGGACTAAGTCAGTTGCACAGTGCATTAAAATTGTGAATCAGCAACTGTGCCTTTAACAATGAAATTATGTAACGACTGCACTACACAAATTAAGATGATGGTCTACAAGTTCTAAGTTCTGAGCCTTCTTTAGTGTTATTCCACTTAAGTATTTGTATGTGCATGGTGGGACAAACTGGAAGGGACTGAATAAAGTGATCAGCAACCATAATTTCACTACTTTATGGCTAAGTTTATGCCTCATTTTAACCACTCAATTGCCATATCCCATTGTTTAAAAAATTGGACACTTACTTGTTTATCTGAGTTGTAGCACCAGGAACAATATCTTCTAATCCTGACAAATGGAACATATTAAGTACAGGTCAATGTTTCCTGTTGATCATGATAAGGTGTGAGGACATCTCAAGGAAAACTAAAACATATTTCTTGAGGGACACTTAAGGTAAGAGATGCTCAAATGCAGTTGGTAATGCATCCCAATCCTGAAGCTGATTTCTGGAGTACATTACCTCACTTAATATCTTATCTGTGAGCAGAGTATGTTACTAATGCACCTTCTATGGTAGCTAGCTTTGCGTTGACTGTCTCAACAAATGTACATGAATTTCTTAACCTGTTAAGTCAGCTATTTATAAGGGCATCTTCTGCACCAAGTTCTTTTCACAGATTGGATGAAATCTGCAAAAGTCAAAAACTATAGATCTTGAGCACCAGCTGTGTCACAATCTCATTTGCTCAACATGACTATCCAAAGCTCCATATATTAAAATCACTTAAATAACAGTAACATAAATGGACAGATTTCTATTTAAGATCTAGTGTATGGGTAAACACTTCATTCCCCAAACTTTCTTCAAGTCTCCTCCAAACTTGCCATCAGTGTCTTGATCTGTTTACATATGAACTCTGAAGACTGTTTTATTGCCACTAACAAACATATGTTGTTTTTTGTAATTACAGAATAAATAAAGCAAAATTAACATTTGTTTTGTCTGTTATCGTTGCTATGGTTGCAGGGCTTTGTTTTGCTCAAGATTTCAGCACAAGTTGCCCACCGTCTCAAAGAGTGTTCCTCAATTTATTCAAAATATTGTAGAAGAAGCTGTCATGTAAATTCTTTGGAGTTACATTTATATAGTAACTTATTCTGCCTGCCTTTTTACAAGTTCATTAAGAAATGCTGAAATTTGTTAGATAGATAGATAGATAGATAGATACGTTATTAATCCCAAGGGGAAATTCACATACTCCAGCAGCAGCATACTGATAAAAAACAATATTAAATTAAAGAGTGATAAAAATGCAGGCAAAACAGACAATGGAGTCAGTGGAGCAGGACAGTGACAGTAGTCTGTCGCTGAAGCCGCTCCTCTGTCTGGAGATGATGCTATTCAGTGGATGCAGTGGATTCTCCATGAATGACAGGAGCCTGCTCAGTGCCCGTCGCTCTGCCACGGATGTCAAACTGTCCAGCTCCATGCCTACAATAGAGCCTGCCTTCCTCATCAGTTTGTCCAGGCGTGAGGCATCCTTTTTCTTTATGCTGCCTCCCCAGCACACCATCGCGTAGAAGAGGGCACTCGCCGCAACCGTTTGATAGAAAATCTGCAGCATCTTATGTTGAAGGACGCCAGTCTTCTAAGGAAGTATAGTCGGCTCTGCACAGAGCATACTAAATGTATTTAGTCATTTGCTGAAACCTCTTTAACTAGGTTGAATCAAAGTTGTAATTTAAGTTAATTTTATATAATTTTAATTGTGGTTAAAGTTTGATTCAAATAACATTTTTCTTCATCTGTTTATTTTAGTTGAAGAAAAATAATAATACCTTTAATCTAAAACTAAAGTCCACTAGGATGTACTGTAATATACAAAATGATTCCTTGCTTGCAGCCCATGAGTTTTAATACACGTATATGCTCCAACTCCAGGGAAAATTCAGAATATAAAAATACAAATAGAAAGAATAAACAAAGAATTAATTATTGAATATTACCCAAGTCTGTAATAGCTGGAGGGGGGGTCAACATTTGTTAAATTAATTCTTACATTTTCTACTTCTTCTTTCGGATGCTCCCATTAGGGGTTGACACAGCAGGTCATCTTGTTCCATATCTTCCTGTCTTCTGCATCTTGCTCTGTTTCACCATCACCTGCATGTCCTCTCTTACCACATCCATAAACCTACTCTTAGGCCTTCCTTTTTTCCTCTTGCCTGGCAGCTCTGTCCTTAGCATCCTTCTCCCAATATACCCAGCATCTCTCCTCTGCACATGTCCAAACCAACACAATTTCTCCTCTCTGACTTGTCTGCAAACCATCCAACCTGAGCTGACCCTCTAATGTACTCATTCCTAATCCTTTCCATCCTCGTCACACACATTGCAAATCTTAAATTAATTCTTAAAAGATTAAAAAACAAAGGACACTCTGGTGAGAAGAATTAATTAACTAATTCAAAATAGATTATTATTTTTGATGTATTTGCAACTAGTTTTTATGATATATCGGCACATTGGGTGAGGTGATTGCTGCAGGTGGGACTTTAGTCAGGGTGGCAAAAATTTTATTTCACTTTTTTTTTTAACATTACAAAATTACAATGCAAAAAAGTTAGGTGTGAACCTTAAGAATTACACACACACACACACAATGCTTTATTTATTTTCTACCTTTAAAAATGGTGAAAAATATTTTTTTAAGTTTCAAATTTGGAATAAAGCAATTCACAGCAGCTCTACATACTGCAGACATCCAGGAATCAAAATGGTCCATGCATATTTTGAGGTTCTGCAGAATGGGGAGGAGCAGGACGTTTGAAGAGGAGCTGAATGTTGGTGACGCACCATCACAAACCTTTTTCCTTGGTCATTCCTTATAATGTTTTCCTGTACAGAATGTTGAACTGCATGTTTTTGCAAAGACCTGTACACTTTTTGTAATTTATAATGCTGTTAAATCATCATTTTATTATAACATTATACTTATCATTTCACATCCTTCACTTCCCTTAAAAGGAGAAGAGGCCTGAGCTGCCCCGAAAGCTTGCATATTTTAATCTGTTCAGTAAACCAATAAAAGGTATCATTTTGCTTAACTTCTCATTGCATCCATGAAGGCTAACATGGACAACACCCTACTACTATGGTTATTCGTCCAAATGCAATTTCTTATGTTTTGTTGTTTTAAAGGTAATTTTCTTTCATTGTTTTATAGTTTTTATGAAAGTAAACATTTATTTTTTGATCATTGTTCAGAGAATGTACTGCATACTTAATGGACAGTATGTAAATTAAGTGTATCCTCTCATGGCTAAGTAAAAATTAATCTGTGGGGTTTTGGGGGTGCTGGGCTTGATGGCTGAAGGGAAGCATAAATGGACTTTCCTCAGGCTGCATTATTTCATATGCCAGCCCTGGTTATAAATCCCAAGACAAGTCCTCCCCTCATCTTAGTTACAAAGACTGGGCTAATTTGCCAGCAAGGAATAACTGAGGAAGGCTATGACAAATTGCACATTAGCAGTGGAAGGCAATGACTAAGAGACTGATGTAAGAAGGACACAAATAACAATATCAAAAGAAATGGATGAATGCACCAAAACAGGAGTGACAGGAAACGTCTGGTAAAATACAGTCAAATACGCTTATATGCAGTGATGTCCATCAATTCTTTGTCAGTGGGCAAAATGGTGGCCAATGCCCACTGAAATTAGTTTTAGTTCACTAAAACTTTAGGCACACCTTACATAGCACCATGAAAATCTTGCCATTTTATTAATTATTTAATAAATCATGATTTTGTTAATAGTTGGCAATCTTTTACATTTAAGGTATTCATAGATACTGTATGACATAAAAATCATTTACTTAAAAAGAAATTTAAAAGGCAGCAATTTCTAAATATTTTTCTTTCTGAGATCCACGTAGGAGTATCCAATGTAAGTTGTAAAACACTAAAAGAAAAAATTGAATCCTATGGTAGTTAAGCTGAGCCTATGCCCAGTTGCCAAAAAAACCCTCTTCTTTGTTAAAAAGCTATAAATAATGAGAACTGGACAGATGCTTATGACCAGAATTACCGCAACCTGGGTTTAGGACCTACAGTACATTTGTGAAATCAGTATATTACTGTTCTGACTCACTAATGGGCTGTCTATTCCCACTCTAACACACACATACTGAGCCCCCTAGTCCACTTCAGCATTGCACAAATAAAAGCTACAGCAGCCACTGAAAAGAAATATCTCCAGCAGGTTTTTCTGTATAATTCTCCCACTACATTACATGTGATCAGTCTGACTGATAGAAATGCTATTTACCAGACAGAACAATCTGTCTGAGGTTTCATCCCAGCCAGGAAACTACCCTTTGTAATAGAAGCAAGTGGAAGCACTCATTCTGTCTTTACTATACTCTGACAGTCAGATATCAAGGTTAACCGCTGTATTTTTTTCCAACCAAATTGAAAAGCACGCATGCTGACTGCCAGCAAAAAAGCATAAAATGTTAAATTAGTAAAATGCACCAATGCTGCTAATTATACTAAAATTGTGCAGTCTGTTTTTTAGTTGAGCCTTTGAAATATGATGCAGAAAATTATAGTCTTCACTGCCTAAATGCTTACCTGGACCCATTAGTAATATGAACACATTTTAAGAGAGAAACTAAAGAGTTCTTCATAACATTCTGTCAGTTTTATTATATAGATATTGCTTGTTGAAATTTGGCTCCTAGCAATTTACATGAATAGTACTATAAAATTAGTACAGATAGTGCCTACATTATATTATATACAATCTAAAGTATTCTTTTCCAATATTCTGCTGAGAAGATGTGTGCATGCTAAGATGTGTATACACATACACACACACACACACATATATATATATATTGTGGTAAGACAGCCCCCAGACACAGGCAGACATACACTGAATGTCCAAAAACACACACGTTTATTGTACACAATGCCTTAATCAGCCAAACTCAGTCCCTTCTTTCTTTCTCTTTCTCCAAATCCTTCTACCGCCTCTACTCCTCTCCCCACAAGCACTGTCCTCCTCCTCCCGACTCCGGCTGGCTAGTGGAGAAAGGCAGCCTCTTTTATAAGCACCCGGATGTGTTTCAGGTGCCCCTTGACGATCTCCGGGTGTCCCTGGAATTCCTTCCATCAGCACGTCCAGGGCCCCACCATCCTGTGGGGGCCCCCCTGTGGTGACCACAAGCCCCAATAGGGTTGAGCTTCTATGCTCTGTTCCCATGGCCCACATACCAACCAGGGTGGCTGCCATCTCATGGCTCAGAAGAGGTATAGTCCCTCTCCAAGTTCTTCCAGGCATCCCAGCTGGGCATGGCCCCCAGCCATCCGCCAATATATATATATATATATATATATATACATATATATATATACATATATATTGCACATCCGCCACTATATATATATATATATATATACATATATATTGTCACGCACACGCGAATAGGAGACCGCGGACATACCTTAAACCGCTTCGAAAGACGTTCGCCGGCAGGGAGTGGCGGGGTACTAACCTTTCTCCTTTAATGTCTTCCAGGAAAAGAGACGCTCCGCCATCATAAGCCTTCCCGCAGTACGTCTATTTCCGCCCTTCCTCTGCCATCTTTCCTGACGTCAGCAGTCCCATCCTCGCTCACGGTTCCTTCCCAGCATTCCTCCACTTCCGGCTCCTCCCCTATAAAATGCCCGCCGATGCCTCAGAATGGCGTCATGCATATGAACCTGTTTTTGTTTTTGTATTTTGACCAGACTTTTTTGTTGTGGAGCAGTTACAATATACGGGGCCGGAAAACCCTAAACCTTTATGCTGCTTGCTATTGCATCTTTTACAATATATATATATACCTGTATATATACATATATAAAAATATATATATATATATATATATAGTGGACGCTGGCCGGACACAGACAGACGGACAATGGTTTCTCACCCAACACACCCATTTATTTACAATATTTACAATGTTCGTGCACTCACAAACCCCAGTGCCTCCAGCACCGATTCCCCCAATGTCCAGGCCACACAGTTCCACTGCCTTTCTCCTGGCCGCCTCTAGTCCTCCCTCCAGCTCCGTCCTCTTCCACCCGACTTCTGCCGATGACTGGAGGGAGGTGGCCCCTTAAATAAGAACCCGGATGGGCTCCAGCTGCTTCCCGGCATTCCTCCATAGCCACGCCCCGGTGTGGCGGAAGTGCCAGCTGCGCATCCGGAAGCTGTCCGGGTGTCCCCTGTCGTCTTCCCCACACCAGGAAGTGCTGGGTTCCCGGGATATTCAGGCACTGGGGCGCTGCCAGGCGGTGGCCATGGGTCCCTACAGGGCTGGGCTTCCAAGCTCTTTACCCGAGGCCCCCAACATAACCAGGACGGACGCCCCCTCGCGGTCTTGAGGAGGCACAATATATATATATATATATATATATATATATATATATATATATATATATATATATATATATATATAAAACAGCATGCAACCTTTGTTTACATTTGTATAGTAGACATTTATCTATGCAAATAAATAGTTATAAATAAATCCATTGATTTTAATACCCTTTGTATTCAGTATTCCTAGGGAATTAAAGAAAGGAAAACTAAGCTGAAAAAAGGATATAGAAAGATTTGGCCATTTAGATGTGGTTGTTTGCATAAATCCTTCACAGCTCCAGGAAGAATTGTTTCTTTCTGTGGTCTGCAAATTCTCCTTATGTCCTGCTGGGTCCTCCAGATCCACTGTTCTCTTTCCACAAGTCAAAGATGTGCATGTTAGTGTCACTGAACTCTCTAAATTACCTGTGCATGGGAGTGTCTGGAGGTGTGAACAAGTCTGCTTGTGACTGCCAGCTGTTCACTCTGTACAACATGTCTTGAACTCTTGCTGCTAATCAGCAAATAGATAGACGAATGAATGAATGGACAGTTGGAGGTAATGGAGAGGAAAGCAAAAAACTGATGTAGTTTCTGCAGAAAGAATTAAAAACCACCTTGGGGGCCACGGTCCTTAAAATAGAAAAAGTCAAGACCTTGCTGACCTTTAACAGCTGGCAGCAGGAAAATGCCTTAATTATTGTTGAATAATGTGATCGTCTTTAATCACATTGTCTTTCACGCAGGATCTCACTGTAAGTGTCACAGACATACATGATACGTGTCATGCTTTTAGCTAACTCAAAGTATTTGTACAGCATAAATAGCCAATTGATCTAATATAGGTATTCAAGGCCAGTGATTCCCAAACTCAGTCGTGTAGACCTGCTGTGGCTGCATGTTTTCGTTCCAACCAACTTCTGTTTTTAATTGAACTTCTAGCCTAATTATGTAAGGTCATAATTCACAGTTTCTGGGTTTTGGAGTCAATGTAGAAATTACAAAACTAAGCTTGGAATATTTTTCTGAAAATATGCTAAGCAGTTATACAGGGATAATATAGTTGTTAGTAATATTTTAATCCTGCTTTTATTTCTTCTTTTCTGGAATTTCTGGTTATTTAGTTAAATTATTTACTGTCCTAATGGGTGTGGTGCTGAACTAGTTGTAGCCTTTTAGCATTCAGTGTGGTTTGCACGGGTGCCTGTTCTTCTTGTTTTTAACTGTCATGATTAGACTACAATAAAGGGAGCCAGCAACACAGAAAGGGACAAAATAATAGGAAAGCAAGAAAAAAGAGTTAAGCATTTAAAATCTAAAGAAAAAACAGAAATATTTCTAAAGGTCTTATAAATGTAAAAATCATGCTGCTGTGCTTTTCTGAATGCAGAATAAAAGATGAAAAAAAAACAGTTAATCAAATGAGATTAATTATTACCAATTGTTATCAGTGATTGTGAATTTAGTTGGAACAAAAAGCTGCAGCCACAGTGGGTCCCCAGGAGTGAGTTTGGGAACTACTGCTCTAGGTTAATTGAATGAGTACCTTCTGGATGTGGTAAGAGAATGCAAGAAATACCATTGTATTATAGATAATACTTGAGTGCAATGACAATATTTTATGAAAATTAACACTATATTTCTGAATGATATCTCTCATTTGTAGTAAACTGTTGACACACACATGCGAGAAGGAGGAAGTTGTATGGACCAGTTGAAAGTAAATCCACACCAGGCCAAGGGGTGGCAGGGAGCACTAAACCTTCTCCTGTCATCTCTGCAGACCAGCCACAGGAAAACCTGAGTGACTCATCGTTGAAGATTTCACTTCCAGTTCCGGTGCCTAGGACAGTGTTATTTTCAGTTACAGTGCCTAGGACGGTGTCACGTCCAGTCCCAGCACCTAGGACGACGTTTCTTCTGGTTTTGGCACCTAGGCTTACACCCCTTCCTATTCTGGTGCCTACGACCATGTCAGAAGAAGGTCACTTCCGGTTCCCCTATGTCACTTTCAGTCTTTTCAGCTAAAACCGCCATCTTCTCAAACTTCAGTCAGTTCATGTCTGGACTCCATCGAAGACACTTCTGCCTTAGCACAAACCCATTGCAGCCAGGGATAATATACAGGTGGCTGCACCAAACCTTTTTAAGTGTATCGAGTCTGATCCTTTCACACTGTATAAAGAGAAAAAAACCTGCAATACGGAATCTTAAGGAACATGAACTTTTACATCAAGCAGGAACAATGCATACTTTCATTATATTGATATTGTGATGAACATAATGAATGGACTTGCATCCTAGCTGTAATGGAGGATTCGTCAGCTGGCCAGGTGGCTCTCATAATAAAGGCTCTCATAATATGCCTTTAACAAGTTTTCATCTATGTCCCCATGTTCTTACTAAATGCATAATTTTAAAGTAACGGTATCCTTTGTACTAATTCCCTGCCTAATTTTCTATACTTGCATCATGTAATTGCTTTATTTCAATTTGCCTAAATTGGAGAGGTTCATCTCCTTCAGTCTTTCCTCATAGCTCATGCCTTGCACTGCTAAATCAGCCTAGTTACCACATGGAGATGCCATATCTTTTTTAGGTGCATTTACATATAATCTATGACGCACCTATTGCAATAGCAATGTTTTTCTGTCTGTCTGTCTGTCTTTCCACATGAAACAAGGGGGCCCCAGGTGAATCAATGTTGTTGAAACGTGGCACTCTTTTCCTTCAAGGACATTTGCCATGACAGTTCAATTTTTGTTGAGGTATTTTGAGCAGATAGAGTTCAGCAGAATTTTAAAATCCTTAAATCTCCAATTGAAAAGCATTAGAAAAATTGAAAACTTGTATTTCTTAAAATGTAAAAATGTTCCGTGTGACTTCAGCAAAGAAATAGTTTACTGTTTCAATTTTAACTTTATGGAGATTATCCTAACTTGTATATTCTATAGATTCTCCTGTTTTTAACCTCTGATAGACACTTCTGACTGCAAATAATTACAAGTGGAGGAAAATCCCCTTAGCCTGTTGGCTGATTGTGTGTGCATGGGATTGTAACCCTCTGTTGGCAATTCCAGTTTGGCATGTGCTGAAACCTCTGTATGCATCTTCCTCCTCCCACTGCTTTATGTCAATACAGGAAAGTTAAAAAAATCTTTATAACTGTAAAAATATAAAATGCATGCCAGAAGAGCAAAGGGTTGTGTAGTATGTAAGCTGATGTGCACAGAGCAAATAAACATTTAGTTCGTACAATTTACTTTTCCCTAAACCAACCTCACAGACCCATTATCTGCAGATTATAATGATTTCTTATTTCACCATCACTATAATTTACTAGGAAGGCCTGATGTCCAGGTGACAGTGACATTCCTGATTTCTAGCTATGCATCCAGAACTGAACAATATCAACATGTCTTAACAGGCATTGCTCCACCAAAACAAGTATTCTCACAATATATGTAGAACAGCAAGTACGAAACTCCAAGGCGGGGACCCCCATACCCCAGCTCCCAGTTCGATGTAATATAGCCTACATATAATAGTGAGGTCAAAACACTGACAGGGAAAGCTTGATTAAGAACTTTTGTTATGTTTGAAGAACATTGTAAGAAAAAGACAAAATCAGGCAGTACTGCCATTTATTTGTTTCCACTTCAACCACTGTGAGAAATCATATGCGTTCATTTGTGAAAGTGTTTTTTTTTTCCTGCCCGGATTCTTCGATGATGATGATGATGAGATAAAACAGGTAGTGAACACCTGAGGCTGGGCTTTATGCATGGGCATACATGCTACACAAGTGTCCTGGTGTGAAACGTGAAAATATGGTCACCCTATAATTTACCATCAGAGCGCTGCACTCATCTGATATCTATAATGGTCAGTCACTGTCTTAAAGTCTGCTTCTTGCTTCTATTATTTCCTAGCATTGGTCACAACTAAATACCTTTGCAAGTCCAACTTCATGAAAATGACAACGGTCAGACATGTTCAAGCAAAGAAAGTATTATTTAAAATTATTTTTTTTTAATTTAAGTTATTGGCAATTGCAAATTGTTATTGTATGTGAACATGGGATGTGTGATCATGTGTGTGTATGTGTACGTGTGCATGTATGTGTATGTGTGTGTCCTATCCTGACCTGTTTTCAGCCTTTTCTGGTGAGACAGTCTTTGGTCCCCTCAACCCTGCAATGGATTGAGAAGGTCCAAGAGCCTACCTACTGAACTCAGTCTATTGAGGACCACAGTGCTTACACAAGCCTCCAAAAACACCTGAATGTTACGCTATACACACATTTTCTAACTTGTTATGATACTGAGACCAAAAGAACACACAGTATTCCAGTTGAGCCATCATGAGTACATTATAAATTGTAAGTATAACCTCCATTGACTTGTACTACACATAAGGTTATATACAGTAACTAAACATCCTGTTAGCCTTCTTAATTGCTTCTGTAGACTGTCTGAATGAAGAAAGTGAAGAGTCCACTACTTGTGTGTACTCTCATGTTTCATAGTCTTATTCTGTATTCAAAACTAACATTTTTCCTTCGCTATGTTTCACACTTTACAATTGCTTAAATAAAGTTTATTCTGCCACAAACTTATAAAAGTCCATGAATTCTGTCAGTGTCCAGCTGGTTGTGACTTCCACTGATCCTAAATTATCTGACATGCTTTTCTACCATTTATTATCATCTTCAAACTTAACCAGCTTATATTTTCTTAAATTCTAATTGAGAGCATTTATATACTTTTGAGATCATGTATATAACACTTGGGTCATTACGTTTTCTACTTTATATTCTTCCTTTGGGTCAGATTATTCACAGACATGGCCTTAACTTCCACTGTTATGCAGACAATATACAGTTATATCTTAGTACAGACTCCCCTACAGATTCATCTCCCAGCATACTCACTGACTGCATCACTGATCTTAAGCTATGGATGGAAAATAACTTTCTCAAACTTAATGCCAATAAAACTGAAGTGTTACTGGTAGGCGTCCTGCCCGGGGTTTGTTTCCTGCCTTGCGCCCTGTGTTGGCTGGGATTTGCTCCAGCAGACCCCTGTGACCCTGTAGTTAGGATATAGCGGGTTGGATAATTGATGGATGGATGGTAGGTCCAAAATCCCAACTTTCTAAGGCATCCAATTTCTCTGTTTCTATTGATGGTACACTTGTCAAACCTACTCTTGTTGTCAGAACTTTTGGCGTTTTGTTTGATTCATCACTTAACTTTGAGCTACACATTAGGTCTCTTTCCAACATTTCATTCTATCATCTCCGTAACATTGCCCACCTACGTCCATTTCTGTCCTTTAATGAAGCTCAAACTCTGGTTCATTATCTTATAGTGTCTCGTATGGATTACTGTAATTCCCTCTTCATTGGTCTCCCTGCAAAATCTATACAGAAGCTACAGTATATTCAGAACTCCGCAGCCAGAATCCTCAGCCACACAAAGCGTTTTGCTCATATCTCCCCTGTTCTCTCCCAGCTTCAGTGGTTACCAGTTCCATCAAGAATTAAATTCAAGATTCTGCTTCTCACCTACATAACCTTGCCCCTCTCTGCCTCACTCAGCTCCAAGCTCCTTACACCCTTTGTCGCTCTCTCTGGTGCTTGAGCAGTCATCTCCTTACTGTCCCACGCATCAGACTCTCCACCCTGGGAGGCAGGTCCTTCAGTGTTATGGCCCCTCAACTCTGGAACTATCTTTCTCAGTCTCTCGGAGATTACTCCTCTTTCTGCACTTTTAAATCTTAACTGAAAACTTTCCTCTTCTACAAACTTTTGTCTTCTGTGTAATTTTTTTTTTTATTGTGTATGTAAAGCGACCTTTGGTTTGTGAAAGGTGCTTTATAAATGTAACTTATTATTATTATTACTATTATTATTAGTATTATTATTATTATATATTACAAAAGAGCAGTGGCCCCAGCACTGATTCCTGTAGGATATCACCTTTAACCTCATGTAATTCTGAAAAAGTTCCTAACAACATAATGTTTTGCTTCCACAGTGTTAAAGTCCATTTTGTGCACATTTATGAAATGTGCCTTGAATTGCATTTAGTTTGATCACAAGCCTTTCATGTGGGACCTTATCAAAAGCTTTCTGAAGATCAAAATAAATAATATATGTACCTCTCTGATCAAATTACATGCTTTTGTTGATTTCTCATACAGTTTGAGCATATTAGTAAAACACAATCTCCCCTATCTAAACTCATACTGACTACTCACTAATATACCTGTTCTTGCCATGTCACGCTTGCCTTTTGTTAACAATCCATTCCATTAATTTGTCTGTGATGCATGTTAAGATTACTGGCTTATATTTACTTAGATAGGCTTGATCACTTTGTATATACTGCAAAAAAATTGTTAGCTTCTAATCTGCAGGAATTTCTCTAGTGTGCACTGATTTTTGAAAAGTATGAGTAAATGTACTCTCAGATAATTGTTATCTTTTCCAGGCAAATTCTTTGATGTCAGCCTTTTGAATCTAAGCAGGATTTGTCTCCCTATAATTTCCAAATCATTCTAGCCACTATGGGAAAGTTATTGATTTCTTCAAGTGTGAACATTTCAGAATTCTACAAAAGTAGACCATTCACTAATTTCACTGTTATGTTTAAATTCACTTTACCTCTTCACTGACCATTGTTTTATTACTGCAACTACCATTTTTTATTCATTCACTTTCCAAATAAATATAAATTGTCCCAATTGATGATTGTGCTTTCCTTTACACAATAACAAATTGGTACACTGAGCTTTTAATTTCAGTAAAGTCAATGATCAAATCAACTCATTTTAATAGTGAGATAATGACAGGCAGTCGTGCTATAATAGATTATTGCAGTTTTACTTGCGAGTAAATGGAAGAATGGTGATGGGGTCAACAGTTCACTACTGAGTTAAGTTTAGATTTTGATAATGCAATCTTGAAAACATTGAGAGAAGTTAATTTTATGAGACAAGGTCTACTGATTTGCAAAATTTTTGCATGAGTAGTTTTTGAAATACATAATTTATTTAAATATTCATGTGTGCACACGTGGAGTCACAGACATATATACACACACACATACTCAAAGCAACGTATTAGTGAAGATGTCTGATAGCTTGTTTGCCCTGCCATTGCACATGCTGGATGATGAACAGAAAGAGTTGAACACACATAAACGCAAATACACAATTGTATTAATGCTTGTTTTTATGTTTATTTTTTTAATGAATACTGCTTGAACAGAAATAAGACAGTAACAGCCGGAACATGTCACTCCAAAAAGCTCAACTCTAGCTTTTAATCTGAGTCTAGTGAAGAAGTATAGAATTTTGTAAAATTACTGCAACAGAAAAAAACGGTTAATCCCAAATTAGAAATTACCATTGTATTGATAGTTTTGTGAGTTTTGATGAAAACCAACAGGTTCTGTGGAGTTCCAATGGTGAGTCTACCCACCCCTGTTCTAGAGAAAGCAGCTTGCATGTAATAGTTAAAAGTGAGCATCTCATTACAGTCCGTCTTAAATATATCTTTGAATCTTATGAAGAGAATTAAAAAGATGTTAAAGGTAACAATATCATTTTACAACTCCCTGTTGCCAGCATGTTTACATACTTTTACCCTAATTAAATACACAAGGCTTAGAGATTTCTATCTCGTGCACGGAGAAGGGTTTTTGCTATACTGTAGTTTTACCTTTCTGACAAACTAAAACATAAACATGCAAAACAAACTTGACCTTATTTTATATTAATACTCTGCAGGTTTGGTGGAGTGATGAATGTCAAGAGTGTCATTTTTGAAAACAGAAATAGGCCTGAAATAGCTTTCTTAAATATACATTTTATGGATTTCACAAGGGATTACTGTTGTTCAGTACAAAAGTAAACTCAAATCTATGGCACTTTTGTATAATGGCTTTTTGAAATTTAAAATTGCCGACACTCTTGAAACATTACAATATTTTTCCTATTGCACATTTTTTGATTCAAGATGCAGAAATTCTCTTTCAAATATTGCCTATTCACTGCTTTGCTACATTAGCATAATGTCTGCTTCAAAATGATCTTCAGCTTTTTGCTTTTCCCTACAATCCTGTATCAACACGGTCATCTTTTGTTCAGTAACTTCTTTTGATTTGGCACAGAATCTGAAATTCTTGAGATAACTGTTCACTTTTTATATCAGTATTCTAATTTTGTTACCTTTCTTTCTTTTCTTAGTTATTCCACATTTTTAAACATTTTAACTGCAATTATTTTAATATTTTCCAAACTTAGTATGTTATTAAGACTTGCACAGTCTTATCTGATTTAAGTACTGCTGAGACCTTAGGTATCTCCCAGTTTGGCTGTTTGACCTTTTCATCTACTATATTCATCCGTCCAATACTTGATTTGGATATTTTTCTGTCCTTTACTTTTAAGGTTGGTTACAGATTTTTCTAATTCGGAACACTGATTTACATATAACCATTAGAAGGTTGGGTGTTGGTGCATCTTAATGCTTGGACCCTATTGCTGAATACTAGCTGGCATACCCTCTATGTGGGAAATGCATGTTTTGCCACATTTCAGTGGATTTTCTCTGGATACTCAATTTTCTTCTAGCTGTCTAAAGACCTGATGCTAGGCTAACAGACAACCCAAGTTCTAATTTGTCCTGCAAACAAATGGCATCCTGTCTAGAGGTTAATTTTGTCTGTTCCTGCTTCTCCAATATGCTTTTTTTTTTTTTTTTAAATAATTCACAAAAAAGATGCTAAGAATGCTGATGATCATACAGAATGCAACTTTATGAATCCTGTTCTACAAGTAACTACTATATACAGAAATGAAAGATGTATTAATATATAAATTGCATTTTATTACAAAGAAATCAACTATCTAGCAAAACATAATACCTGGAATGATCAATACAGTCAAATTACAAAAAAAAAAAAAATACTTGAAGAACAAATTTAACATCTCATCTAAGAATGTTCTGTTTTGTCAGTACAACAATCAATTGAATTTCATCCATTCATCTATATATCAAAGGTGCTTAATTCAATTATAGGCTGTGGGAGCTTAAGGCTATTAGAGCAGCATCTGGTGCAAGACAATAATCAACCTTGGATGGGAGCCAGACCATTGTAGCACACAATCATTTGTTAAGGGCCAATTTAAAATCGTCCAGTTAATCAATGACATTCATATCTTTGAGATATAATGGGGATGCCATAGAACCTGGAGGAAAACGATGTACACAATGGGAGAACAAGCAAAATACACTCCGACAGTGGCTGGGCTCTGAACATGCATAGCAGATTGGATTCATGCATCTGAAAAAAATGAGTAACTGGATATGTGTATAGTTAAAGAAGACTCAATGTTGGCATCATTAGAAATCACTTGAATGGGGGAGAAAGCATAAGAATTTACAACTTAAACAGTCAAATGACTTGCCGAATTAAATACATCCAACATCTAATTCCCCAGTTTAATTAAGACAAGTTATTTAACAAATTAAACAAAGTTATTGTAAGCAATTACTCAATAATATATCGAGATCCTATTTTACCATACTGTATAGTTACTTCCATATACTAAAATAATAAATAGCAAATGTCACATCCTAAAAGAGCAAAACAATGTCCTGGGTAAGAAGTTGTTTTAGATTTTAGACACAAATGAATTAACCAATTAATCTTTATTTTATATAGCGCCATTAACAGCCTACACCATCTGAGTGCGCTTTACAATGAAGCACGATAATAGTACTGAACAGTATTAAGTGTATATATGCATACAAAAAGACAACCCGTAAATGTTCACACATTTGGAAAGCAGGAAACAATACATTAATATTCTGTATGCGATGTATTAAGCAAAATTAAACCGATCAAAATCTTACTTTGGTTGTCAACTTATCCATAGGTATAAACAATACATATACATTTAGGAAACCCAATCCGACTCGTTTGTTTATTTTATATTTGCCTTTTCCCGTTTATTTCACACTTTTGGCCTTTTTTCGAAATGAAAAGTTCGATTGACCTCAAGAGACAGATCGCCCATCGCACATAAGCATATCCAGCCTCTTTCATTTTTATGTCTCTTCTGTCTGCAGCCTCAGCACCACGGACGCACACCCCACCCCTACTGATATCCTCCATTGCCTGCCGTCAGGCACACCTCTTTTCAGCTGTCAGCCAATAGAGAATCGGCTTGGTGACAATGGGCGTGACTTCAAGGTGTCCGTTTGAAGGGGGGTGACTGTAGAAAAGAAAGCGGCTCTCTTTCTGAGAAGACACTGCGAAGCGGTGTTTCTGCGGTCATCGCGCGGAAGGGGGCAGCTTTGCACAGCACTGAAACTCCACGGGGGCTGCGCCTGTCAGGCACTTTACTGCGAAGAGCGCGATTTCAGGACGACAGAAGAGAAATCGCTGGACGGACGTTCGAAGTGGCCGTTTAAATAAAGGAATTTCTGAAAATTGATTTTTTTAAGAAATAAAGAAAGTTACGTGGACGCAAGCCTGATGAGAATACTTCCTCTTTAAAGGATCAGTACTTTGAAAGTATTATTTTCCACAAAACACTTGAGCCCTGTGCACACGATGCATATAAAGGATCGATATTTGCATTTAAGTCAGATCTTGCACCAATTTTTCCGTTTCTCTTATAAAGGATATAGTTGGACAGTCCACTCGGGAACAGAGATGCTCAGGCGCGCATGGTAAAGTGTTCCTGTCTGTTGCTGGAAGTATTGTGACGGTGGCCGGCGCAGTTCTGCGCGTGAGGATGCACCAAGAAGCCCCCGCATTCCAACAGTGCGGTCAACCTCACAGACATTCAGCATCTTTCAGAGAGAAGCCTATGATTTGGTGTTAGTCCTTGGGTGCTGTTTTACCTGATGGACCCTTATCTGAGTCCGCGCCCATTCCTCATCAAATCTCCCAGAGTTTCATTGGAAACTAAAAAGACACCATTGCGGGGGTGGGCAGTTTTTATGAAGCCCTTGCAGACCTTACGCGTGTTTTAACCTGAAAGTATGGAATTCTATGGAACCGTTACATATACACATATAAAGCTGTAATTAACTAAACTAACATTATATATGCTTTTACTCTTTGTGCGTTACTGTAAACTTTTTTTGCAATTCAATTGAACCCGACTTCTATGGGAATTATCCCTCATTACTGAGAAAACAAAAGTATGAATTTTCCACACTGAAGTGAAAAAAAGATCTAGAAAGTGTGCCAACCAGGGGCTTGTAAGTATGCCTAAATTCTCGTGTTTCTTTCTTGATGTGGATAGTTTTAATTGCATTCAAGTCTTTCTTTGCTGTAAATTACAGTTGTGGTTGCTGTAGCTGGTTGTTCACGTTTCAAGACTCCGCCAATATGGTAATAAACACGAAAATGCGTTTTAACGGTTTATGCGTTGACACGTTGTTTGGTGTTCATTGCTTGTTTTCGACTGCGGGAGATAAAACCGTTTAAGGTTCACATAAAAACGAGGCAATTATTTTTAAACGTCATCATGCATATTCAGTTTGGGTTTCTTGCACAAGAGCGGAGCCTAACCAAAAAAAACTGGATATTTCCTGGGGGGGATTCATGCAATTCAAGTAGCCGGAAAATAAATAAATAAATAAATAAAAGAGACCACTCGTGGCGTTATACCCTTCTCATTTCAAGGCTTGGCTGTTTGCCTGCAAGAGTTACAAAAGAATATCAGACCTGTAGAACAGAGGCTCTTATATTCAGCAGACTTTCATCTGAAGATGCCCTTGCCTGTCAGGATTAAAAGAAAGCGATCCCAAAGGGGCAATTATGGTTGAATACACACATACAAATGAAATACAGTCTCGGACACCTACGTGCATATGCATGTACACCCACATATGGATAATATACTTGGAGCCTGAATCAATCATTGTTAGATTAAAATAATTTCTCATTTGACTCTGCATACCGTACATTTGAAATAATTTTAAATATATCAATACAAGTACACAAGGCAAGTAAGATTAAAATTATTTTTGTCTGAAAAAAACATGTATATGCAAATTAAGGGAAAACAAAAACAAAAAAATATGAAAATTAATGTAAAAATCTTTGTATGCCCACATTTACTCATTCACCGACAGATACAGTACAATTAATTGAAAATCTGGAACATATTTACTGTATACCTGCACCCACACAAAAATGCACAGGCTCATAAATACATTGAGCACCATTATTCCTCTCACACTCAAAATTTCACCTGCACTTAAGAGTTAAGTAAGTGCTTTCAGTCTTAATTGCAATTGATGTCAATGTTACAAAAATCCACAGAACAAGCAGTGCATAAATATAAAATGTGTTATTGTATCTGACATGCTCAAGATCTTCTGAAAAGGAAGCACATTTAATATGCCAGCCCACTCTGGTTTCTGTAGTTCTGCACTTTGTTTCCTTCTACATATGCCTGTAATTATTCAGGGATCTATAATTATCTTTTTGAGTGGCAACAATAAGTATGATATTATAGTCTAAGAAATGCCAAAGCTGCTTGCTGCTTTGGATTTTTTGTTCTTTCTAGTTTCATGAAACTGAATACAATATCTCTGTATATGCGTATTTATGATAACTGAAAAGTAATGGAAAATGATTTTTGAGGCAAATTGTTGTCGAGTATCACGTATGGTGTGTAACCACAATTCTTTACCTCAAGACAAGAACATTTTAAAGTTCTGCTCATTTTCTCACATTTTTGGACATACCAAAAAGATGGTTTACATCTATATGTGCATTTTTTTTTGTTTTGATTTAATGCATGCAGTATGAGATTGACATCCTGTATCTTTGTGTATAGTTAATTGCCAGTGTTTTTTTGATTTAAACTTTAAACAGGGTACAGCAGTTACAAAGCAATCTTAGGTATGTTGTTGAAGCTGTTTATTTAAGTGATTAAATAAATATTATACACTCATAAAGTATACACTACTAACAAATAGGCATTCAGAAAACTACAATCATAACAAGCGGAATCCCTTTTCATGTATTTTTGTTCATTTTAAAATTTAAATCCCCTCTTGACTCAGTCATTGCTTTTTCCTGCTTTACTGTTTCTAAAGTGAGATCAGTTCCTTATGCCTCTGTGAGTCCGTTGTGCTTGCTCCTTCTGTTATTGCTGAGGGCAGCCTCTAGTGGTAAACATTCCAGTGACGAGCAAAGAGATTTGATTTTTTTGTGCAAGATATGAAAATGTAACACCTTATAAAACGAAGGCTTTAAATCTCAATTTAATTGTAAAATACAATAGCATTTTCTCATTTACATAGTATTATGTACATTTTGCTTAGATCTTGGAGTGAATCACATAAGGTTGCAATCTATCTTTATTTTTCTGTATCACCACCACATTATAGAAATATTGCAATTATGTTTCTTCACACATTTCTGGAAATTATATTGTGTTAAATTTAACTCATCCCTGTCAATTGTTTTTATGCTTTTATCCCTTGATGTTGTCTGTTGGACGAACATAAAAGACCATTTCAGATTAAATAAAATGATTGAATCCCCATTACTTCTATGGTTAGTTAAAAACTAAAAGTTCTTTATATTATTCAATAAGATGTTTGTAAATTGTTACAAGAAAGTTTAAATGCATTCTTCAGAACTCTTTGCTCTTATGACTTCCAGTAGAATTGCCGTGTGTATTTTAATAAATAATATTCAAATTAATGAGAATGTTTTGGAGAATTTCCATCTTGGTGCACTGAAGGGTGTTGCTGTTTGTACATCCACTTTTTCACCTGCTTATCCAGTTCATGGTTTTGCAGACCAGAACCTGCCCTGGCAGCATGGGACACAACTCAGGAACAACCAACCCTGGAGACTATGTCACTCCGTAACAGATTATTTGTACATAGTGCACCTGTTTTGTTCCTTTGTTCATAGTACTAGGGTGTTGTACCGTGTTAGCCATTATGAATGTAGTGAGAAGTCAAGCAAAATAACTACCTTTTATTGGCTAACTAAAAAGATTACAATATACAAGCTTTCAGGGCAACCCAGGCCCCTTCTTACATCTTGCCTGAAGAAGGGGCCTGCGTTGCCGTGAAAGCTTGCATACTGTAATCTTTTTAGTTAACCAATAAAAGGTGTCATTTTGCTTGACTTCTCACTATGTTCCATTGTTCAGTAAGTAAAGTTCTTTTAAAAGTTTGTCATGGTGGCATTCAATGAACAAATAACATAACATGACATAGAATTTTTAAGTGCTTGATCCAATTCATGGTCATGGGAACGGAGAGTTTATCCTGGCAGCACTTGGTCCGATGCAGGAAACAGTCCTGGACAAGCCAACAGTCCATTTCAGGACCTACACACCCACACAGGGCCATGAACATCTTGTGGGATGTTGAAGGAAAACCAATGTAAACATCGGGAGAAAAATGCAAGTTGGGGTGTGTGAGATTCAAACCCAGGGAACTGGACCATGACCCGGTAAAATCTACCAGTGTTGCTACATGCTGCCATCAATAAAATAATGTCTTGTTTAAATATTAAACATGGTATTCCTAAAGGAAAAGAGGTTGGGTAGCACTGCAGAACAGAGTGGACAACAGCATGGATGGAAGCTTGAACCATTCACCAAGGACACTATAGGCCTAATGCCAGGAGTGCTCTGCTCTTTACAGAGAGAGAGAATTAATTCATGGAATGTTGTCTGGAGGCTTACTGGCTAACACAAGACATCCTGTAGGAAGATAAGGAAATGAGGAACCATTTTGTACTTGTAGGCAGGTAATTAGGGAGCTTCCTTCCATCCATCCATCCATCCATCTTCTTCCGCTTATCCGGGGTCGGGTCGCAGGGGCAGCAGCTAAAGCAGAGAGGCCCAGACCTCCCTCTCCCCGGCCACTCTTCCAGCTCTTCCGGGAGAATCCCAAGGCGTTCCCAGGCCAGCCAGGAGATATAGTCCCTCCAGCATGTCCTGGGTCTTCCCCGGGGGCTCCTCCTGGTTGGACGTGCCCGGAACACCTCACCAGGGAGGCGTCCAGGAGGCATCCTGATCAGATGCCCGAGCCACCTCATCTGACTCCTTTGGCCTTAGAAATTCTCAGACATGTAGGAACCCAATAGGTCACAAGAGACAATCCTAAACTGGTATTGCTGTAGCTCCAATAGGAAAACTCCAGATCTGGGAAGTTATTCTGGGGGTTAGGCCTGAACGTCCTGTAGTGTGGGTTAAAGCTACATCAAGGTAGACAGCACCTTGTGTCTAATGTCAGGTAGAAAGTTGAGGCAAAGGCATACTAGTGAGAGGATAAGAGCAGGGTCTTAACGGAAGAGAATATGTATGTTATGGTACGCAGTGGGCCCCATCAAGGAGTTCTGTTTGTTTGCCTTTGTCATATTTTTGTTCTCATTCAAATTTTGTTTTTGTTAATTATTTTATCATTTTTAATTGTCTTTCTGTTTCTTTTATTAGTTCAGTTAATTTTCTTTTGGACTTAGTTAATTATGTTATTTTAGTTCTTATATCATGGATTATATTAAGCACCTGTTACTACTGCCTAGAAGAAGTTGCAGTAATCTTTGTTTTGCATTTTTCTGCTTTTATTATCTTTGATTTTGTTTGCCTGTCTTGCGACCATTAATTTTGGATCTACAGGTTTTTTACAGGAGTTTTGCCTTGCTGTTTTGTTCATGTTTTTTTTAATGTTCCTTTTGGTATCATTGGCTTGTTAATCTCAGTATATACGTTTCTTTGCAACTTTAATTTGCATTTTGAAACATTCAAATTTTGTTTTTAAATCTTGGAATTTGAACTTTGTTTCTTTGTTGTTATTCAAATGTATTCCTTTTTGATATTTTTGAAAATTTTTTTGAATTGGTTTTAGATTTGTCTTTCCTTTTTACTTTTAGTGTTGAGTTTTTGAAGGCTTCCCTTCACGTTTTGGACAATTCAGTAGAATTTTAGTCTAAAATGTATGTATATTGTTCCCTTATGAGTGTATTCAGTTCAACAAATACAAAATCTTTCATACATTTTGTGTATGAATGTAAAGGGTGGACATGTTAGTGCCTCTGCCTGTTTCAGGACACACTTGTAAAGAACTGTTTAAATGGGCAATCTTATCTGATTTGTTTCACTTCCGAGAATTTATTTTTATTTATTTTGTCTTCTTTTGCTGTCAATGCAAATCTTGAGTTCAGGATGAGATTTTCACAGTTGACAAGATCAAAACCGAAGGAAAATGGAAAATATAGCAAGGATTTATACTCGGCTGAGCATACCCTAAATGCAACTGTCATATTTGAATGCACAAAAAAGTACAGAGGTAGGGAATTGAGCTTGTAATAAACCCTGTTTCCACACAAATATTATATATAATCATATTATGTGTGGGAAAAATGCTCTCACCTCCCTTTCTTTATTTAAAACCTTGAAGAATGTACTCTGTTTCAATTAGCGATTTATTTTGTAAAGCATTGTTCATAAATGCATACTCCCACAAAGCATGAAGTAAAAGGGATTGTGTTAAATCAGCATGGAGTTTGAAATGAAAAGAACTGTATACAGTAGAAAGAAAAAAGAGTATAGAGATGATTGTACACCCTGGGATCTCTAAGATCCATTATCACAATGTACTTTTCCTTATATTTTCTTTTAGAGCAATTATTAACTTTTAGTTTTGTACCTAGTTCACAAACAGCTTTAAATGCTGTTTTTGTAATAGAATATAGTGGGAATTAGTTAATATCATGGAGTGCACAAAAGTAAGCAAATACAAATAATACCTTAATGACAAATCAAACAGATTAATAAAACAGTTGAATGGTGAATTCAATTTGTTCTTTTATCACTTATTAAAAGCCTGCAGATCACAAACACGGTATAGCCAGAAAAAGCAGAGTGTAAAAAAACTCAAACAAAATATATTGTTGAAACTGTAGCATATGTGTATCACATGTGTATTATATATTGTGAATCACCGGGGTGCGTACAGCTGCCCTAACATGACACAGACAGGCAGAGACACGAGTGTCAGCACATAACACACTTTTTTCAAGACTGGGAAAGCGTTTTTCTTTGCTCCCCAGAGCACAGCACAGTACATAGACAATTCACAGTCCTTCTTTTCCAATTCACAGTCCTTCCGCCTCCACTCCTCCCTCCCAAGCTTCTTCCTTCTTCCTCCCGACTCTGGCTCCTTGATTGGAGTGAGGTGGCTCCTTTTATTCTGTTCCTGGGAGTGGCTCATTAGTATTACCTGGAACTGCTCCAAGATGTCGTGGAAGTCCATTGTAGGGCTCTACAGCTTTCCCTGGTGTGCCCCATGGAACCCAACAGGGCTGTACCAAATTCCAAGTCCTGGCATGCCCTGGGTATTCCGTGGTGCCAGACCCACCCAGGAGGGCTGCCCTCTAGCGTCCCAGGGAATGCTCTCGCACCCTGTCCTTCCATCCTGCTGGCATCCCCAGTCAGTTAATGGCCGAGGCTGCCCGTCACAATATATATTTATATAGAGAATATATATATATAGTACAGGCCAAAAGTTTGGACACACCTCCTCATTCAATGTGTTTTCTTTATTTTCATGACCATTTACAGCACTCCATCACTCTCCTTCTTGGTCAAAGGGTGGCTATTTTGAAGAAACTAGAATATAAAACATGTTTTCAGTTATTTCACTTTTTTTTGTTAAGTACAGTACATAACTCCACATGTGTTCATTCATAGTTTTGATGCCTTCAGTGAGAATCTACCAATGTAAATGGTCATGAAAATAAAGAAAATACATTGATTGAGGAGGTGTGCTCAAACTTTTGGCCTGTAGTGTATATGTGTGTTTGTGTGTGTGTTATTAAATGAGAAACAGGTTCAACTTTAAGTGTTGGGGGTTCAGCCGACATCCCTGTTTAAGGCAAAAAATTAGTCACACCCAAAGCTGCCAAAGTTAAGGGTAGAGAGCACTTACAGGTCAGGTCAGTCTCTAGGTTTGGAATGAATGCTGATTTCTGGTAGTCATGGTGCTTTCATATAGTGAGTCTGGAAAGGGAGAGATTTGGTGGAGAAAGTGGAAATGAGATAATTGCTGTTCCAGTCCCGAAGCTTCTGGAAGAATGCATTAACGCTGGTGCCCACTATTAAATTGGGATGGTATTGCTTACCTTTCCAGAGCCCTGAAGAAGTCTCTGAAGACTATAGCAAGCGTTGCCTGGTAGGTAACCACCCAAATATCAGATTGTGATCAGACCTATGCATGTAAAACACCGATCCACACTCTGTCAATTAAGCGTACCAGCCGCTGTTATGCAACATTTAAGGCTTTGTCTCAGGTGCTGATGTCCGAGGTTCGATCCCCGCAAGGGGAAGCAAAAGTGCTTACATCTGTTGAGCCCCAAGTAGGGTGAAACGTGTTGTGTACTGTTTGTATTATTTGGCAGGTACTATATATCATGTCTATGATCTGCTTCTCACAACTGAGAGGGTGTGGCAAATATCTGCCCACTGACCGATCAACCACAAGCATTACCTGGTAGGTAACCACCAAAATGTATATATATATATATATATATATATATATATATATATATATATATATATAGTGTGTATATATATATATATAGTAAGACTTTCAAACTCTTTTGAGACCCTCCCCAGCGGGACGACACGAAAAAGCGCTACTGCCGCGTCTGTTGAGCGTTGTTTCTCTGTCACTGAGGTAACCGCAGATTACCAGCTCCACAGAAACAACTACAAGCTGACTGCTGCCACATGCAAAGCTCCGAAGCTCCGGTCGCCCGATGGGTGATGCTGGGAACATTATAACTTGGCCACTGGCTCCAACCCTGCCTGTTTGCTGTGCCTGTGTATAGGAGAGTGGTAGATCACACTACAATAAATAACCTTGCTGTTCCTGTTTTCTGTTGAATAAAGCTGGTGCAAGACACAGACTCACACGTCACAAAATACTGTATATATATATACAGTAATATTAGAAGCCTGAAGTGAAATTTAATCTTTAAATCTTGATTCAGGAAATTCAGTGAATTCAGGAAAAACCTGGTCATTTAACCAGTCTGAAGGTCACATTTAAACAAAGATGAGCAAACAATCAAGGACAGTTCTGGGTTTATAAAATAAAAGAGCTGATAGAAGGTGGAACTGACATTGTATGATACACTTTTTCATTTAAAGCTGTTCCTAGTGAATATCTGCATCTAGCCATATTTGTGAAATGAACTGGAAGCCAGCGTAGTCATGCTATTTGAGAAATGATAGGTTCATGGCCTTTAACAAGAGTTAGAGCTT
Organism: Polypterus senegalus; assembly: GCF_016835505.1. Classification (NCBI taxonomy): domain Eukaryota; kingdom Metazoa; phylum Chordata; class Cladistia; order Polypteriformes; family Polypteridae; genus Polypterus; species Polypterus senegalus. The sequence goes on along the minus strand of NC_053167.1, from coordinate 84,128,669 downwards.
TCTTAGGTACTTTTTGTAATAGTTGTAGGCTAGTTAATATTTTTTATAGAAATGCTGAAACTGAAGAATACAACAACTTACTAAATTTTTGCAGACTGAGAAATAATATCTAACTCAAAAGAAGTGATTCATATCCTAGTTACAGTAAAATGTGTCTCCCAGCTGGATTGTTTTGCTCAGCAGTGGGTCACAATCCTAGCATATGGCTTCCATTTGCTTTTATTTTCTATGATTATGATGGCAGCAGATGAGCGGAGGTCATATTAAATAATACATAGAGTGAAAAGTACAGTAGCTGGTGAGAAAAGTACTGAATAAATCAAGAGGTATTGCTTTACCTATGTCAGAAAAGTATTTTTGTATTTTGAAATTTTTAATTGAATGAGGAGTGACAAGAAAATCCAGATACTCTTTGCAAAGCACATGTTTTATGAGCCACAGTATTTTACAGACATCAAATATTAGTTTGCCTGAGGAAGGTGTATTACAACAGAATATGATTGTTTTGTAAAGGGCACATCTACATGCAATCATTTTCATATGTGTACAAGAAAGGCTCATCAGAAACATTGATTAGTACCTACATTATGGTCCTTATGAATTTTACTAATGTAAATGAAAATTTGCCAGGTTATTTGAATCGAGGAAATTGCCCAGCTGGCATTAAAAAGTGTTCACTTTTAGCTTTGAGCAAGAAGTATTTGATGAGGGGGGATGCAGATATATATATTATCCAGCACTTGGCAACAGTCACTCACTGCGTGGAAATCATCACAGAAGTAGATTTCTGCATAATAATTATGTATGTGCTAAATATATAGATAATAACTTGTAAACAAATACTTGTATTGTACATTTTGATGTATGCATAATAATCATGCATGTGCTAAATATACAGATAATAACTTCTCAACAAATACTTGTACATTTTGTGAAAAAGCACAGGTTATCTGTCAGACAGATGGATAATGCTTTAGTAAATGAGAAATGCCAGGTAGTATGCTGGTACATACATTGACAAGAGATTGGTAAACCAGGCCACTCCCGTTGGATAGTGGAAAATATCCTCTTCAAAATGTAGGCAGTAATGATTAAGCTAATTGATCTTTGTAGAACACCTGTGGCCACCGCATAATACTGCCTGCTGGTATTCCCTGGGGTCATGCTTTAAATTTGTTAAATGGTGAGAGCTCACTGTACACCCACATTTGCTGTTCTGGAGACACAATGAGTTTTCATACAAGTATTCTAATCAAGTAATATAATGGGAACCACTATTCCTTAACCTAAAATATAGAATAATCTAGTTCACCCACTGGTATGACTCCACAGATTTCTTTGGCTTTAGTTCTCATTTGTGTTTTATATGTCTTGTCCACATTTTTGTGGTGTCTGTTACAAAATTCGGAGTTGCTTTTTCATTTTCAACAAAAGGTTAAAGCCTATACGATGCCCCGTGCCATTGAACCTTGACACATACCTAATCCCTGGGCATCTGGAGTCATAACTGTGTGAACCAGCAAGTGAGAGAATAGAGACACAAAGTAAATATGATGAAACAACAGTGTTTTTGTACAAGTAAAAAAAAAAGAAAGAAGTAATTTTGTGTCATCAAATATTAAACACTGTCCAGACGACACAAGAGCAAAGACAAGGTCAATAAAATGAATCAGAAGAGCAGTAATCCCAGTTCCTTTCTGCTTCCATTCGTAGAGCAATATGTCTAAAAAGGTTCTTAAAAAAATTATATTTAAACGGTGCAGTCTTTCCAATGACAGTCTCTGCAGCTTGTAACGCCTTTAGAGTCCTCAGAATCTCTTGGTGGTCTTCTTTGTGCACAATTACTCGGTTTTTCTGGATGGCCTACTCAAGATAGATTTACAGCTGCGCTATGTTCATTCCATTTCTTCATGGCTGATGTAACTCGACTCCCAGAGATATTCAGTGACTTGGATATTTCCTTGTGTGCTTTTCACTCACCTTTTTACAGAGATGCCTGTTATGTTGTTTTGTCTTCAATGTGTAGATTAGACACCAATACTGACTCACACCATACGTTGGACCTTCCAGAGTAGAGACAGTTGATCTCCATTAAACTAATTATGTGACTTCTAAAATAAAATTGGCTGCACCAGTGATGATTTAAGTGTGTCATATTAAAGGGGCGAACACTTATGAGATCAATTATTTTGTGTTTTGTATTTGTAATTAATTTAGACCTCTTTGCAGAAATCTATTATTAGTTTGACATTGAAAGTCTTTTTTCTGCAGAACAGTTTCAAAAAAGACTAATTAAATGCACAGTGTCTAACAATAAAATGTGAAAACTTTCAAGGAGATGAATACTTTTCCTTGGCATTGTACCCTGCCCTTTGAAAATGCTGCACAGATAAGTTACTAATTCAGCTGGAAGAAAACAGAAGGCAGCTAGCTACTAGTTGAGGGGTGAAGTGCTACAGAGCATGTATTATACAGCAAAAAATAAAAAATAAATAGCATAGAAAGCCTGCGGTCTCAGGAAAGACCTGTTCAATGATGTTTGTTGACATCTGTTAAATTAAAAAGTGATTTTTTAAAGAACTCTGTAGTACATGTTACACATTTTTTGATGAATCACAATGCTGTATATAAATGAAATCAAGAAGCCTGCAGACTGAATGCATTTATTTCTGAAAACATATGCTTTGCTCCTGTGCTTTGTAAATTTAACCAGTTTTGACTATATAATATAGCTTGGATCTCCAGATTGACACCTGGGGCATTTCATTCTTTGTTTTTTTTTTGGTATGTTTTGAGATTGTTGCAGATATTTAGTTTGTATTTCAATGTCTGAGAAACTTTTAAAAACATTTGAAAATTCCTTTAATTTAAAGTGGTTAGATGCAGGGATATTCCAGATAGATTTTATTTAACATTAAATTGGATGGCAGCAAGTCAGGAATAAAGTTCTTTGTGGGCTGGTCACACTTATAATTATTGGCTCACAGGATAGACATGTGGATAACTATTCAATTATCTGTGAAACATGCAGGGTTTATAATACACCATTAGATGGATGTATTTATGTGGTAAATAATAAATGACTGAATGTGATTAAATCATTTCTTTCTCACATTGTGAGTGTAACATCAATTTATTGTAGTCTTTGTGGGCTCGCCACTCTTATAATTATTGACTTGTGGATGAATATTCTATTTTCTTTGAAACGTGCAAGTTATATAATACCCTGTTTGATCAATGTATTAATGTGGTAAAATAATCTATGACTGAATGAGATTACATATTTTTTTGGAACATTATCAGGGTAACCTCCATTTATTGTATTAATTTTCTCCTACAGTATCTGGGTTTGGTTAATGTTATGCTTTGTGTGACAAGAACCACATCAGTGAGAACCACAACATTATCAATTACTAAGAAGCCATGAGCATTTACTTATGTTAAAACACCAACAAAGTTCATCAGTGTGGTACTCCAAACTAATAGAGGTTCCTAAGCTAAGTTATTCTATCAGAAAGTCACTTTTCCAGTATACTGACAACTCTGTATAATTTGGTAAGTTGATTTTTTTCAAAGCTTCTGTTTAAATTTGACAAAAAAACTCATTAGTTTCATCCATCCACCCATTTTATGAACCCCTTAGTCCAAATTACCTTTTCACTGTTAGTTTTTCTCTGAGAATTTGATTTGCTAGTCATGCAAACATACTTGGCTTTGGCAAGTGGAAGGGAAGCTAAGAATCTTGGGGAGAAACTGAAGCAGACGTAAGGAGAACATACACATATCACACAGACAGAATTAAAGCTAAGTTTCCTGGAGCTGAGAGGTAGCTGTGATAACCATTGTAACATTACGCCAAACAACAGCAATTAAAGTGCTGCAGAATTACTGATTTACATTAAAATACAAAATTGTTCAAATGAGCGTCTCACATTTAATCTACCCACTTCTTTTTCATCCAGATTCCCACTACATTTCATAAAAATAACATTTGCCCTTTTTCAGCTGAATATTAAGTAGTAGTTTAGAACATTTTCCTTTTAGATCTGTTTGGATAAGAGACCCTCTAAACAATAACAACAGCAACAATTGTTTATGTAGCACATTTTCATACAAAAGATGAAGAAAGAAAAGTTTATATGAAACAAAAATAAGATTAGGCAATACTAAGTAACAAAGAATGAAGTAAGGTAAGATGGCAAGGAGAACAGAAAAAAAAACTCCAGATGGGCTGGAGAAAAAACAAAACCCGCAAGGGTTCCAAGGCCAAGAGACCGCCTAGCCCCCACTAGGCATTCTACCTAACATACTTCTTCTTCTTCTTTTGGCTGCTTCCATTAGGGGTTGCCACAGTGGATCATCTTCTTCCATATCTTTCTGTCCTCTGGATCTTGTTCTGTTACACCCATCACCTGCATGCCATCTCTCACCAAATCCATCAACCTTCTCTTAGGCCTTACTCTTTTCATCTTCCCTGGCAGTTCTGTTCTTAGCATCCTTTTCCCAATATACTCAGCGTTTCTCCTCTGCACATGTCCAAACCAATGCAATGTCGTCTCTCTGACTTTGTCTCCCAACTGGCCAACCTGAGCTGACCCTCTAATGTCCTCATTTCTAATCCTACACACCCAATGCAAATCTTAGCATTCTACCAAACATCAATGATCTAAATCAGTCCTCATGGTTTTCAGGCATCACTTGAAAGAATTTGATGGTGATGGTCATGTGGACATCTGGCCTTCAATCCATCAGTATAAGGACAAACTGGCACCTTGATCAGGTGGTGGTGGCGCAGATCGCCACCACAGAAAACTGGAAAAAGAACAGCATAGAATAGTAGGGATTAGTAGAGATTGGAGAGCCATGAAGAAAAATGATAATTCAATGCACATATACTGTAGTTTAAGGAAGCTATGAGAAAGCCATGTTAAAGTAATGGGTTTTTAGCATTTTTTTAAAGTGCTCCACTATATTAGCCTGGTGAATTTCTATCAGTAAGCTATTCCAGATTTTAGGTGCATAACAGCAGAAGGCTGCCTTATCACTTCTTTTAAGTTTAGCTCTTGGAATTATAAGCAGACACTCATTTGAAGATCTAAGATTACGATTTGGAGTGTAAGGTGACAGGCATTATGAAATATAGGATGGAGTGAGATTAGCAGTAAAATGCTAAAGAAAAAATTCTGCACTGTCAATTTTCGGAAAAAAATTATAGAAAACATTGAGGTTATTTTTCAAAACTATGTTACAATTATTTACAAATATTTAACATAATTGGATTGGTTCACTTGGTCTAAAAATTGACTCATTGATGATTTTTCTTACTGGCTTATAAATGTCAAACAGTATTGTTTAGCCTAAAAACATTTCCTCCTACTGACTTTTGTCTTTCTATCAATCTGCCTAAAAATTTGATTTTTTACTGTACAAATATGGTAGTTGTTGGCCTCAACTGTTCACATCCCAGGTAGAACTAGACTGATAAGAGGGTCGGTTTTTGGAAGTGGACAGTTGTTGCAGGTCAAATCAAGAAGGTTCCATTTATGTCTTCCTTAACAATAGTGGACTGTCCCAGTCTTTTCTAAGAACACTTGCTGATTGCTCAGATTAGCATGAAATCTTTCCTTTTATTTCTATAACTTATTGTGACTTTCTATCCTGAAGAAGATGTATAGTCACCTATTGCTAACATTTGTTTGCGGTCCTCGGTTTAGAAACCTGAACTTTTCCATACAGTAAACACAATGTGTCTTGTCCTGTTGTGAATAATCCAGCATGGCTAATGCTATCATCCATAGCTTTCTCAGGTTCAAAAAGTAAACACTTAACTTCCCTCACAAGAGTTGTTTCAGAAGCCAGGCTAGACATTGGCCAGTGATTTATTTTCTAAATTTGCATAATCAGTTTCATGGCTGGGCCTTTTCCCCACAGTTATATTGCAGGTTTCCTTGGGAATGCTTTCACCTCTTGGAAAGGTAGTCTGATGCTGTTACACACACTAGTTCACCTTATACACAGTAATTGCAAGTTCCATTACAGAAGGCATTATGTTTGCCACATGGCTGACAAAGGTGAATTTTCTTGAAGGTGACACAAAAGTAAAATGACTTATCAGGGCTGCCCACTGCATCGTGGTATATTAACACATATAAAAGCTGGTTGAGTAGGAAAGATTTGTTTGACAACTTTCTTGGCAGACATAGTGCAGAATGGCTTATAGTGTAGTTTAACTCCTGATTCTAGAAAAGAGTCCTTTATAATAACATGCTTATAGTTAGTGCTACTTATTAAGTGTTTTATCAGTTGTTGAATATACTGTTTGGAGTTGTACTCATTGTCTAGTATTAGATTTTTATTTGTTTGATGTGTCATTCTCCTGTCTAAATATGTATAGATGCAGAAATTCTGTACCGATACTGGAAGTAGATCTTTCACATGTCATATCTTCTGATTCTGATATTAAAAGCATTTTTTTCCTATCATTTTTGTGTACTGTATTTATATGCAAATTACAAACAAGTTATTGTATTAATCTATGACTTCAATGAGTGCAAAGTAATTACATGAGGTAAACATTTTTTCTTAAACATTTTTGACCTTTTATAAGTAGCTTTATTTCAGAAACAAATCAAATAATAGATACACTATAATTATTTCAATGTATTATTCTAGTTGTCTTAGACAAATGGTGTATTGTAGCTCCACCTATAAGAGGATTTATTTGATCGTATTTTTGGCTGAATGTATTGTATTGCAGTTCAGCTCACAATGTAGCATAAGCTGCAGCACAAGCATATGTAGATCCATTTATTTTTAGCTTTCAGATAGGCAGCATACTCATGTAAGTGGTTTCACGCTATAATTAATCTTGTGTTCGATGTTTTACCTTACTGCAGCCAAACAGAACAAGTTTTGCATACTTCTGTTTTGTTGTTCCTTGCATTCATGGTGAAAAATGGCCACACAATGACATTTTGCTCTGTAAACCGTCTGCTGTTCAGTGAGCAGTCTTGCTTTTGTTGCATATACTTAATGTGTCTTCATGTTGGCCTAGCATATTGGAAATAACCTTGACATCAGACCTGATGCCAATTTATTTAACTTCATAATTGTCCAAAAACAATATGAATCATGAGTCATTATGCCTCTCTGAATTTTTGTTCCTCTGTTACCACTCAGCAGCTGATAACAATATAATACCTGACATATTGTGTATCTAAACTACTGTAATTCATCTATGGCTGACATGTAAATGATAATTTTGTTGTTCTTTGATCACATGACTACAAACTTGAATCTGAATAACAACTACAGTAAAGGTAGAGCATCATTAAATGGCAGGAAATGGTGTAGACTGTGTACTGGATGAAAACTTGGATGTAGATAACAGAGTAGATCTTAAAAGCCAGATCAGATGTTTCAAAACATTACTAAATACTGTAACTTGATAAATATTAATTAGACATTTTGGTTATACAGTTAGAACTCTAGGCAAACTATTGTAGCCTGGAGTTTTCAAACCTGCAGGCACTTGTATTTGTTCGTTGCGATATTCAAACCTCCATCTAATCATTGCTATAATTTCAGGCATTTAAATTTTCATTAAATTATCAGCCCATGAATGCATAAACAGGAACAGAAAATGGATGGATGGATGGGTAAATCATCAATATGTTTGTCTTGGAGCAAACAATAGTTTATTTTTGTATAGCCCAATATCACACAGGAAGTGCCGCAATGGGCTTTAACAGGCCCTGCCTTTTGACAGCCCCCCAGCCTTGACTCTCTGAGAAGACAAGGAAAAACTCCCGATAAAAACCTTGTAGGGAAAAATGGAAGAAACCTCGGGAAAGGCAGTTCAAAGAGAGACCCCTTTCCAGGTAGGTTGGGCGTGCAGTGGGTGTCAAAAGTAGGGGGTCAATACAATACAATATACAGAACAGAACAATTCCTTAAGACAGCATAATAATAAAAATTTTAGAAGTACGGTTTAACAGTAGATGATATGACATAATTAGGTTTGGATATTTTAAGAGTTCTGGAGACCTCATCCATCTAGCTGCCTCCCCATTTGGCCATGCCACGGCTGAAACGTTGCTCCGATGAAAGGACCCCTCTTTCCCATGATTCCTATGATCCTCCATCAGGGATGACTTTACCATAGGCAGGCAAACAACTTGGCAGGTGGGCCGTGGCACCAATTGCCACATTTTGGTACCGAGAACAGAAACAGAATAGGTGAGGGTTAGTATTCAAATATAATTATCATGTTACTTATGTTTTAGTGCTAATAACTAACAACAGAGATGCAGTATGTACAGTTCATCAGCAGCTCTAGTCAGAATATGCTAAACTGAAGTAGTGAGTCTTCAGTCGGGATTTAAAGGCTGAGACTGAAGGGGCATCTCTTATGGAAGCAGGAAGATTATTCCACAGTTTAGGGGCCCTGTAACTAAAAGCTCGACCTCCCACTGTTATTTTATTAATCCTTGGAATCCTAAGCAGACCGGCATCTTGAGATCTTAATGTGCGCTCAGGTTTATAAGTCATGATAAGTTCAGACAAGTAAGCCGGACCTTGGCCATTTAATGCTTTATATGTTAAAAGGAGGATTTTGAAATCTGCCCTGAACTTAACTGGGAGCCAGTGTAAAGATTTAAGAACTGGAGTTATGTGTTCATATTTTCTTGTTCTTGTAATAATTCTTGCAGCCGCATTTTGGATTAACTGGAGGCTGTATAAAAAACAGTTTGAACAGTCAGTGAACACCGCATTGCAGTAGTCAATCCTACTAGAGATAAATGCATGAATTAATTTCTCACAATCCTGTTTATTTAGAAAGCGCCTTAATTTCCTAACATTTTTAAGATGGAAAAAGCATGTTTTGGACGACTTTGTAATATGTGCTTTAAATGACATGCTAGAGTCAAAGATAACTCCTAGATTACGGGCTGATTCAGTAAAATTAATTGGGATTCCAACTGAGTTAAATGACGACAACATAATTACAGTGGAATTTTCTTCATCAGAGGATATCAGAATGTCATTTACAACCCGTGTTAGTGCCGTTTCTGTACTATGACCAGTGCGAAAGCCAGACTGGAATTTCTCAAATAAATTGTAATGCGTAAGGTGTGACTGAAGCTGACTGGCGACTACTTTTTCTAGTATTTTAGAGAGAAATGGTAAATTTGAAATAGGCCTATAGTTATTTAGTATTTAACAACTTGGCTGTCTAATAAATGAGAACACTGATTGCACTTCTTATGCCTAAAGCAGGCTAGAAGATTTTTTTTACATTTTATCAATTTTGAAAATATGAGTGACCCCCATACACATTATACTAGATTTTAAGTTTTTTTGTCATCTTATAGGTCTTCAGTTATTGAATGGTACACACCCTAGAAGATTATGTCCACAAAAAAATTACACATTAGAGCATGAACATGGGATCACAGAAAAACTTGACTCCAAACATGGGAAATGTCAGTCAAGTTCAATGAAAACACAAAAATCCAACTCCCTTCTTCTCCATCATGTTTATTTAAGTCCTTCCACTCATTTGTCTTTGACTATTTGATCTTTCACACATGGCATCAAGATGCATTGCAAATGAAAACTTGATCTTTTTCCCCCATACTACAGGATTTGGAGTCATAAATATTGAACATGTTTAATATTTATGATTTGAAATTGGGTTTGTTCAGACTGCCCTGAGAGTAAATTGGTGAGGCTAAGATTTATTACAGCATACCTTGCATTACAGGATAATCTGGTGTAAGAGCTAGCCCGGCCACAGTCAGACCCGACACCGCATTGTCCAAACACACACACACATTTATTACACTATTTACACAACTGTTTACTACAGAACTGTTTACTCCACTCCACTCCACCACTCCACTCCACTCCACTCCACTCCACTCCACTCCACTCCACTCCACTCCACTCCACTCCACTCCACTCCACTCCACTCCAGCTCACCAAATGGAGTGAGGCGGCCCCTTTTATAATGCCCCGGATGTGCTCCAGGTGCCTGATGATGAACTTCCAGCAGCACTCCCCAGTGTGGCGGAAGTGCTGCTCTTACTGATTGAGTAAATGATGCTGTAAAAAATAAATAAGATCTGGCAAAACTGTTTTTTAACACTACCTTGTCCCAACCGCTAACTAAAATGACACTCTACAACAGGGGTGTCTGATTCCTGTCCTCATGGGCCGCACTGGCTGCAGGTTTTTATTCTAACCATCTTCTTAATTAGTGAGCCATTTTTGCTGTTGACTAACTGGTTTTGCCTTAGTTTTAATTGACGTGACTCAGACCCCTTAGTTGTTTCTTTTTCTTTGATGAGCAGCCAAACAATAATGAAACACAAAACAAGCCATCACTAGACCAGCTAACCTGAAAATAACGAAAGGTGAAGGTCTCGGTTATGTTGGTCTGCTCTTAGAAAAAACAGAAAATTAACAGTCTGCTGTCGCAGAATGAGTGTAGCAACAAGTCACGATATCCAATAACGGCTTTAATTAACAGCAAGAATTGGCTTCTCATTAAGAAACTAGTTGGAATGAACTTGTCTGGAGTTTGATGTTCACCTGTTGGCTCGTTTCACATCTCACTTCTGTTTGGCTGACATTTAATGAAGAAACGAATCAATTCAGAGGATTGAATCCTTAAAAACAGAGCTATTAAAATGAAGGGAAAAGGAGTTATTTAGCAGTGAAAACTGCTTGCTGATTAGGAAAAGGGTTAGGAAAATGAAAACCTGCAGTCACTGTGGCTCACCAGAACCAGAGTTAGACACCCCTGCTCTACAATTAATCCACCGTACTGTACTTACAGACCACATCATATTCTTTGAAATGACTTGTATCAATTTACCTTTCAGGGCCCTGGATTTTGGACTTATTCTTTATGTTATAGAATGTGTGGGAACTGAACCCATTACAAGCACTGATTATATTAAAGTTTGGTAATGTCTTCCAAGAGTGCAGCATCCCTTTTGCAGGCAAAGCAGTTATCCTACTGCTACCTTGTAAGCATAGTGCATGAAAACGTGGCTTTTGCAATTTGTGTTGTGATGAGTACCTTGCTGACCTTTTGGAATTCAGCTGCAATGAGTGATCTATCACCCAATAGTGTAATGACCTGCAGCTGCTCTGAAAGCAAGTCGTACATCACAAACATCTGCACAGGTATCAGTGACATTTCCAGTTCATTCATTGAACTCTAACTGACTAATTACACAATTTTAGACAGTCATTTGACTGGATACAGCTTTTTGTGTTGTTACTCTAAAGTATTCAAATAGACTGTTTCACTTGATTATTGTTGCTTATGCAGTTCCGTGTGTATTTGGACTGTGTCAGCTTCTGGGACCTAAGGTCAACTCCTAGGCTTTTAACCTGTCTGTTTGAATTTTCTGCTAACTGATTTTAATCATATACATATTTCCATTTGCACATAATAATAATAATACATGTTATGTATTATTGCATGTAACATTAGTTATACCTCTAAAGTGGCTTGGTGTGGATGTGTACTTGAGTATGTCTTACAGTGGACTATTGCTCCATGTAATGATGGTTGTTGAGTTGCACTGGATAGTGTTGAGATAGTCCTGTTGAGTTAGATAGATATATAGATAGTAAAAAACTGTATAATGTTAAAAATGAACGTAAAAGTATTGCTGATATATTTCAATGTTCAAGAATTGTTCATTTTATACAGAATGTTATCCATATTGTCCACTTGTCTTTCTTATGCAGTGTGTTATCCTGCAATTCTTTGAAAACTTTGCTCAGTTTAAAAAGATGGAGGGCTTAAAATATAAGAAGGTATTGGGATCTACTGTATATGTATTTTTAAGCAGTGGGGGGTGTCAGTCATGACATGTGTTATGTAAAGGAAAAATTGCTTTTTACATAAAGATATCCACATTTATTTACATTATTCATTATGTATTATGTTCATACTGAACTATGCTTTTAAACAATCATGGATGCATAGATGGATAATTGCTTTTTTACTAAAGCCATTTATTATCAGTCAGTCAGTCAGGGCAGCTATTGAGGATAGATAGATAGATAGATAGATAGATAGATAGATAGATAGATAGATAGATAGATAGAACTTTATTGATTGGATACAGGATTTATTGGGGTGTATGTGTTCATGCTGTTGGTGCCAAATACTGACCCTACTCTCTGTGTGACTCAGTAGAAATCTAGATTCATCAGACCAGACTTTGTTTTTCCAGTTTTCAGCTGTCCAGGTTTGGTGACCCTGTGCCCACTGCAGCCGCAGCTTTCTGTTCTTGGCTGACAGAAGTGCAACCTGACATTGTTCTGCTGTTGTAGCCCATCTGCCTCAAGGCTTAACATGTACATTCTGAGATGCTAGTCTCTCAGCACAGTTGTACAGAGTGATTCTCTGAGTTACCATATCCTTTCTGTCAACTTGAACAACTCTGGTAGGGCTGGGTTGAAGACCAGATATAGCCACGGACAGGTCATCAGTCCATCAACAAGGGCAACCACCTCACGCATACTCATACTTACATGGAGACAACTGAGCAGCTCCAATTAATCTAATGTGCACATCTTTAGGATGTGGTTGGAAAAAAACATGAAAATTATTTTAGATATGAATGGAAAATATTTCACTTTATGGCAGGGGGTTACAAGTTCTAGCTACCTCCCAGCTATTTTCATTCTAAAAATGGCTAAAATGTCTTCACATATTTGTATATTTTGTTGCTTGCTTTCTGCTTTCATCATTTAATGTCCTTTTACCATCCTTGCCGGGATAAAGACATATGGAAAGATGAGGAGACAACAGATTTTACTATACTGGTGTCATTTATGCTCTCTTTTTATTTTATTTCCATTTTCAAAACACTTGTCTTTGCTAAAATGTCTTCACATATTTGTATATTATGTTGCTTGGTTTCTGCTTTCATTATTTATACTTAGAAATAAGCCTTGAAATTTAGAACAATGGGTATTAATGTCCTTTTACCATCCTTGCTGGGATAAAGACATATAGAAAATTGAGGAGACAACATAGTTCAGATTTTACTATGCTGGTATCATTTATGCTCTCTGTTAATTTTCTTTTCATTTTAAAAACACCTTTCTTTTTAAAAGGTAATCCCTAAACTGGTTTTAGTTAAAATTGTTAGACACCAGTGCAAGTAACAATGTATTTTAAACAAAAATGACTAATTCTCTTTTGTTTTCAATGCCTATGCTGTCCTCTTTGGGCAGATGCTTTAATAGCAGTAAAATAGCAGTTCATTGAAGTATGAGTAAATATTTCTTCATTGGAGGAATAAATGCACCCCTCCATTTTTGATACCTGCTTTGTTCAAGATTGCAGAGAAACGGTGGACATTTCCAGGTGGGAGCCATCTCTGGATGAGTTCCTCATGTCAGCCACTTAGTATACAACAACTGTTGATGGATAACTATACTGTGAGAAATGGAAGGATAAGTACCTGGAGGTAATCCACACAGACAAAGAGAGAACATGCGTACTCTGCAAAGAATTAATACATTCAAAAGTCTTGGATTTTAATCAGTGTTTTGGAGCTATGAGTCACTAGAGATGACTATTACACCATATTAAGTAGAGAAATAAGGATATACAGTATACCAGTATACAAATTTATTTAAGCTGAAAGTTCAGTTACAGAGACTGGGTCCACTTTATGGCGTCCTCTGTTCACTCACCTTTAATAATAACAACAATTCTTTATTTTGCAATTGCCATTCTAATTCTTTTGTCTAATGAGCATTATCCTTATATTAATAAAGTGTGTACAGCAGAGAATAGATTAACATTTTTATAAACTTCTGAGAACAGAAGATAAAATGGTAAAGAGATATATTGAAACTGATTTTTCAGATGGAATGAAACAGAGGCCTGTAAAAAACAAGAACAGCTTGATTTTAATTATCCTCAATTCTTGTTGAAGTTCACATCAGAGCATGTCTGTAAGAATACACGTCCAACTTTCCTCTGAAATGTTTTTACTGTATTAATGTGCATTTGAACAAAACAATTTCTTTTGATAAGTCAGGCTTTATTTAATGTGAATATCCCCCTCCAGCTGGCAGGAAAGCACTAGAACCTCCTTTTAATTTGAATGGCTTTTCTAGGGCATGGGATAACATGCAAATGCAGGTCGTTCTTAAGTTTAAATTTAATTCCCTTTCTTTCTCTGCCTGAACTGAACCCTTTTAATGTGGAACTTTGTGCATGGACTGTGAAGATAAATCTATTTAGTACTGGTAGTGTCTAGAAAGTAGATACAGCAGATGCTATTTTCTTAAGATTTAGATATTTTTGTGTATCTACATAGTGCAAGAGCCACAAACATTTCTATGATATCTTTTGACTTTGAAAAGAAAACTTAAATAAGGGTGAATTTTGTGCATAGAGAATTTGTACGTTGCACTGCTGCCAAAGCTTCTGACAGGTGATGTCCAACTGACTGAAATAGAGTACAGAGCTTTGGCTGAGAAACTTTGCAAAGCACAGCTGGCAAGAAGTAAGGTCATCACAGGCCAACTAATATTCATTGTTCCCCCACATTAAATGTCCTGTCCTTATATATATATATATATATATATATACTAACCGTGTAATCCTGTGAATCATCAGAAAAAAAATTGAAATGTAGAGATGTGAGGTAATTGAAAGGAACTACTCTGGGCATCTCTCTCCTAGGAGGATTCATTTTGCCAACGTGCTCACATCACTTGTATATTAGTGGCTAAGAGACTTTGTCTTTCTTCTCAGGTTTTGTTTTGCCGACGTGCTCTCCTCACTTGTGCATCAGCAGCGGGAGAAAAACAAAAAGGGATACCATTTTGCCGACATGCTCGCCTCACATCTGTATTAGTGGCTAAGCGAATGACTCTTTCTTTGGAGGTTTTGTTTTGCCGACATGCTGGCCTCGCTTGTGTATTAGCGGCTAAGCGAGTTTCTGTTTCTTTGGAGGTGGAGCCCTTACCCCGACTCCATCTCTCACTTCCAGGCTGGTCAGACAGACAAACACACACACACACATATATTGTAAGCTTCATGCTATATAGCGCCTGACCCGACACAGATTGACATGGAGGCACGTATACAATAAAATAAACTATTTATTTTCTTCCCCTGTAGGCACATGTCTTCCCCGTGACCCACGGGTAATACACAGTCCTAACACTAATCACACCAGTACAACAAGCACTTTTCTCTCCTTGGCACCACCACCACTCCCACTCCTCCTCCTCCTCCTCTTTCTCCTCCTCCTTCTCCTCCTCCTCCTCCTCTTTCTCCTCCTCCTCCTCTTTCTCCTCCTCCTCCTCCTCCTCCTCCTCCCAAGCAACCTTGTCCTGCTCTATCCGACTCTGGCCCTTGAGTAGTGGCTGCAGGCTCTTTTTGTAGCCCTCCCCGAAGTGCTCCAGGTGGTAATTGGTCCAATTAGGCTGCACTTCCGGGTGTGGCTGCATTCCAGCCCACAGAGGCTCGTTAAGCCATGCAGCTCCTCTGATTCCTGAAGTCCCACACCTGTGGCCCTGATGTAACCCAGGAGGGCTGTCACCACGCGTTCTGGGAGATATAGAATGCATCCCATGGCTTCTCCCCTGGATCCAGTGTTGAAGGGGTGTCCCAGCCGGGCATGGGACCTGGCCACCCTCCATATATATATATATATATATATATATATATATATATATATATATATATATATATATATATATATATATATATATATATATATATATATATATATATATACTGTATATATATATATAAATATATATATATATGCCAAATTCCAGACATAGCCACACTGCGACAGTCTCACATTCAAATCAATATATATTTTACAAGAAAATCCCTTACACAGGTTTCTTCCGCCAACAATAAACATTACAATCCCTTCTCCATTCTTTTCTTTTTTTCTGGTCCTCCACTTCCCCCATATGAGTACTGTCCTCCATCTCTCCCAACTTCAACTACCGCATATCCAGGTCAGGTAAAAGACCCTCAAAATAGGAACATTTACACTCGGCATCTACCATGGGTGGCACACAGCAAGACTGCCCAATGGGGCTATAATTCCCAGATTTTCTCGCAGGTATATACATGGATGGACCAGTAAAGGGATGGTGCCACCTAGTACATTGAAGGTGTTTATAATCCTGATTGGCAGGCCCCCACATCCTTCCTCTTCCATCCAATTACAGTCCATTCTTTATATGAACTTTCCAGGCAAGCAAGAGTCCATTCATCCCATTCAGGAAATCAGCCCATCCCTGCCTTCTGTTAATATATACACTAAATCACAGTGGAATTAATTTTTTTTATCACTAATCAACAGAACTCTTTAATGTCAAAGTGAAAACTGATCTCTGTAAATTGATATAAAAATAATTACAAACATAAAAGACAAAAAAACTGACTACATAAGTATTCACCTCCTTTAAGTCAGTATTGAGTTGATGTGCTTTTAACATCCATGATCCTTGAGTTTAGACTTTTCAGTATTTCCCCATTCTTCTTTGCACTCTTGCTTAAACTCAAGCTCTGTCTGGCTGTGTGTAGATCATGAGTGAACAGCTGTCAACCCACAGTTGAACTGAGATCTGCCCACTTTAGAACATTACGCCATTTCCGTCTAGTTTTGGCTTTAGGTTTATATCACTGTCTTGTTGGAGAACAAATCTTCTTGAAAGATACAGGTTTTAACAGACTTTTACAGAGTTAATCAGGTTTTCCTCCAGGATTTTCCTGTATTTTGATAAGAAGAAACAACCCCACAGTATGATGCTGCCACTGTCATGCCTCACTTCTGGGGAATGTCTGTTTTTGAAAATGTATATTGTTTGGTTTTACCAAACATGGTATTTATTCTGATGGCCATAAAGTTCAATTTCAGTCTCATCAGACCATAGAACCATCTTCCTGCTGACTCCCATGTGCCTTCTGGAAAACTCTAGCTGAGATGCTGAGAGTGCTGCAGGGTAATTAAAAGTTACCTGTCAACCTAACTATCATATATTTAGAATGTATGAGGAAATATTCAAAAATGAAATAGCAACATTCAAGTGGAGATGACAGTGTTGCCTATTGAACCTATGTGATGACCCATAATTGTAATATACATGTTTTATCTTTTATATTAAAAGCAGCATTCATAACATACACTTGCGGGTTTATTAGATATGCCTGTTTATTAGTGCTTTGTGCCTCCTTTGGACTTGGAAAATAGCATGAATTCATCTGGGTATAGATTCTACAAGATGCTTTGATAAGGAATGTGGTACCATGTGGAAATGATGGCATTGCATAGTTAGGCGGCTGGCTGCATGACAGCCTTTCCCATCTCATCCCAAAGGTACTTGATAGAGTTGAGATTTGGGAGCTGTGCATGACACGGAAGCAATGAAAACTCCCTGTTCAGTTTGAAAATAGATACCATGTTACATGATGGAAAATATCTATGTGAGTATGGATAAACTGTAGCCATGAAGGGAGGAACTTGGTCAACAACAGTTTTTAGATACATATTACCATTTAGACACTGGATTTCACAGATCCTAATCTGCATGAGGAAACTATTCCCCAAAGCATCGCACTGCCACCAAGAGCCTGTTCTGTTAACACCAAATAGAATGGCTCCTTGGACTCATGTTGCTTGTGCTAATTCTTCCTTTAGCATGATGCATGTGACCAAACAGCATTCATCCACTTTTTAACTGTCCACTTTTGATTCTTCAGAGCAATGCACTTTCTTGTTTTTCTCTGATATTATTGACAACTCACATTTGTTTGCTTGTATGATTTTTGTCATTCTTCTTGTGAATCCAAGGATAATCTGTTTTCTTTACTTTTCTCACCATACTCAGTAATTCCTTAAAAATGCTTGTGTGTGAATAACAAATGACAACAGATGTTAGAAAGAAACGACACACCTAGTGCCAACCATCATTCCACTTTCAAAGTCATTTAGTTCACTTGTATTGCCCATTTTAATGCTTAAGTAAACACTTACAGGTTCAAGAATTGCTGGTGTGCCTGGTTTATACAGCACTGCACAACACTATCATGTTAAGGAATGTTGGCATGTAGAATTTGTGTGAAAGCATTGAGTGTACCTAATAAACAGGTAGCTCAATGTACAAGAACATGAAAAGAAAAAGAGAATGTGGCAGGTTGAACTTAGTTCTCATTAACAAATCACATTAATGGATATACAATACTGTACATAAATGATACCGATACAGGTGAAATTCAATTATAAAGAAGTGCTAAGGACCTAAAAAATATTTCATTGTAATGAAAATTTAGCAGTAATAAGATTCTGTATTTGTTGCTACAGTACTTTCTTTAACTTGCGTCCAGGCATTTGCAGTCATTTCAATAGCTTCTTTCATGTTAATTTTCATCTCCTCCTGTCTGCAAGTCATGCTGACGAGAATTTTTCTCAGCATTTCTTTGTGATAATACACTTTCAGGGTGTGAATGATGCCCAAATTCAATGGCTGAAGCACTGCCGAATAATTGGGTGGGAGGAACTCAACTTGAACATTATCTAAATGTAGAAGCATGCTGTGAACCACACAGTATCAATCAGAAGCAGAACTGAGGTTTTTGAACTCTTTTGAGACCCCTCCTCAACCCCCAACGAGATGATTTTCCAAAGTGCGTCACAAAGCGTGATTGCCACAGTGATTGCCACAGTGCTGCAGTGGAGTGTTGGAGAAGCAAATCTGAGCCGATCGCGGTCAAGCACCTGTCGTCAATAGGTGATGCAAGGAACATTATAATGCAGGGAACAGTATTAATTGGCCACTAACCTGGCCACAACGCTGCCTGACTGCTGTGTCTGTGTATAGCAGAGTGGCAGATCCCACTACAATAAATAACCATGCTGTTTCTGGTTCAAGCTAAATAAAGCTGTTTTTGCTAAAGTACTGACACTTAGCCTCATCTTTTGGG
Organism: Polypterus senegalus; assembly: GCF_016835505.1. Taxonomy (NCBI): domain Eukaryota; kingdom Metazoa; phylum Chordata; class Cladistia; order Polypteriformes; family Polypteridae; genus Polypterus; species Polypterus senegalus. The sequence continues at coordinate 84,109,666 of NC_053167.1, read as the reverse complement.
GTGTAAGACAGTGACTTGCGCTTCACAATATCCTTTTCAAGTTGTCACAGCCAGTTTCGCAAAATGTCTTGAGTCATCCAAACTCGCTGGTTTGCTTTATAATTGCAGGGAAAGAATGTAACACACTTAAAACACTGAGGATTGGTCCAATTACCAATGATGAGAGGAGTTTGCATACGTTTGTGCTGAGGCCCCAGGTTTGCACCCTGAGATTTTTCTTCTGTGTTTGCTTGGTCTTTCAAGAAAGTTGAGAATGACAAGGCGAAATTCTGAATTCACTGGCAACGTCTTTTTTGTTTTTGCCATAATCGAGAGCCGCAAAAAAATTTTTTTTCTAATGTGAACTGTTGTCGTTTTTTCGTGTCTGTCATTTCTATACGAGGGTGACAATGAGTTAAATTCCAAGGGATGTTTTTCAAATGTTGACGAACAATAAGCAAAAGGTATCACTGAAAACCACAGAAAGCAAACACAGCAAAAAACAGTATGAGGAAAGTTCAAAGAAAGGGAAGAATTTATAATGTTTCTGTTACGGTATTGTTGTGCACAACTAAGCTGCAACCATAGAACTAACTGCTCTGTGGATGATTAATTCTCTTGACTGCTCTGTGGATGATTCATTCAGGCATTTCAAGGTGTTTTAGGCACTTCATTGTAATGAAAGTATCTGCTGATGTATTTCGTAGTAACAAGATTTTTATAGACTGTCTTGTGGCGAAACTGACAGGATCGTAAAAATACTTCGTTGTAATAAAAAATTTGTTGTAAAGATATTCATTGTAATGGATGTTTGACCTATACTTCTGTAAAATTATTATAAGGAATGTGCATACAGTATGATAAATACACTGAGGACCAACTATACATTTGATGACCAGTAGTCACTCTGCATATCACATTTCTTTGGAATATTTTGCATATGACAGTAAATTTAAATTAAGCTAAACTACCTAACCATGTTTTCATAAAGAACATCATATAAACCAAATAAGTTACTTAAGATGGTGTGGAGGATGGCCGGCCGTTTATCCCGGCCAATACCCGCAAGCCACCAGGTGGAGCCCTCCTTGCAGCATGGAGGTCCCCAGAAGACCAGCAGGGCATCATGGACAATGTAGTTTTTATGCACAGCCCTGCTGGATGCCATGGGGGCCACAAGAGGGAGCTGCAGGGAGGGCCGAGGACTTCTTCGTGCCCTATGACCCGGAAGTTCGTCATAGGAAGAGCGACGGGCTACCAGGTTGAAGAGAAGAGCTTTTACCTGACCCGGAAGTGATTGAGAATCACATGGACTGGGGATTGGGAACACTTCCGGGTCAGGAGATATTAAAGGACTGTGGGAGCTCCCAGACGGCGAGCTGAGCTGGGTGGAAGGGTGGAAACACGTCTGGGAGCTGGAGGATTGTATTATTGTGATTTATTGTGTAGTATATGAGTATTGTGGAGGAGAGGGTGCTTTGTGCACTGTGGCGAATTAATAAAGTCAACTGTTGGACTTTTACCTGGTGTTTGGAGTCGTGGACAGGGGTTCAAGGGAGTGAGAGCGCCCTCTATCTGCCACAATGGTAATAAGACATGTTCAGTACGTTTGAAAGGTTTCCTAAATCAGAAGTTTTAAAGCAATTTTCCACACATTTACCATTACTGTTGTGAGACTTGCCCGGGCACCACCAGTCGGAAACCACATCTTTATAAAAACCACATGTTTATTCATCCATAAATAAACACAGGAATAAAGTCCCGAACAACACACGATGCACACAGCAATCAATCACCACAATAATCCTTCTTTTCTTACTCTGTCCTTGGCCGCCAATCTCCTCCTGGGAGCTTCGTCCTTCTCCCTTTCCCGACTCTAGCTCCCAGATTGCCACCCGGATGTGCTCCAGGTGGCTGATGACCATCTCCTGGCAGCACTTCCTTTTGTGGCGGAAGTGCTGCCCTTTGCCCCGGAAGCACTCCGGGCGTCCCTGGCAGGTTCCTCCGCCATCTTGCCAAGTGTGCCGGAAGTAATGTTCTCCCAAGTTCGAGGAGGCTTAAGATGCCCCCTGGCGGTGGCCACGGGTCCAAACAGTCCAGAATCCTTTTTCTCCTTTCCCGTGGTCCTCTCTTGCTCCAGTGTGGTTGCCCCCTTGTGGCCCGGAAGCTATTTTTATGACCTTCCGGTCCATTTAGGCGTCCCTACCGGGTCAGAACTCCAGTTTTAAATGGCACAGTGGTTTACTTGGTAGCACTGCTTCATTGTTCCAAGGACCTTGATGGAATTCCCAGCCCAAATGCTCTCTAATTGGAGCTGTGTTTAAGGTTTATGTCTGAGGATACTTTCCACATATACTCTGATTTGTTCTCTCCACAATGTAGAAATGTGAGTAGGTTAATAGGTCCTGCATTGAATCTGGTGTAACACTGGCATTTCTTTCATGGTCAGATGTTCAGTATAGGCTCAGTTATCAGCCCCTGAAAATGGTAGAATGAAAAGAAATAGTCTGTGCATTCAGCAACTTAGTTTACTTTTGACTCATTAGCAGTTGTTCTTCCTCAGAGGTACTGAGCAAAGCTTCAAGTTTTTGTGTTTGAGTGTTCATTTTCATTTGTGAGCTTCTGAAGCCTACACTTTTACGTGCATGAATAGAGTAAATAATAATATTTGAAAAATGCAGAGGTGCACTTTATATAACTTCATGGGAATTTAAATTTGGTGTTTATGTGTTGTTTAATGGACAAGTTGCAAAGCATGTCGGAAGATTTACTGTAATTTGTCTTTTCCTAAATAAATTGAATAATATTGTCTACCATAATGCAATGTAAAAACATTTACTAAAAGAGTTTTCACAGGTCTATCCATAAGTAAATGTTTGTAAAAAATTCATTTTTTAGATTTTAATGGTTTCAACAGACTGTCCAAAAGCATGTTATTCTCATTATCTAATTCTCTCTTAAACAGTTATATAACATAGTTAGAAGAAAGGTAGTTTGCTGAAAGTTGACCAGCATTATCAAGACTGTGAAATGTTTGTCAGGAGTTCCTTTAGAGGCTTTCTTGGTAGGTCACTTTTTGGTGGTATTATTTTTTCACTTTCACATAATTAGATATGCATCTGTATAATGGCATTGCCTAGCACCTCTGGTACTTACAATGAGCTTCAGAACCCACAGTTGAGGGAAGTTATTCCATTCCTGCAGAAGGTCCTGATGAAGTTGCTCACCATTAGCAGAGAGAGGGTCACTTCTCCGAATGTTGAAATCCAGGGAACAAGAAATTTAATCTAAAGGGATTAAGGTCAAGAGAGAAGGCAGGCAGAGGCCACACTTGCACACATTAATTTCCATGAACAGTGGTGACCACAGCAGGTTTATGTGGCTTGGCACTGCCCTGCTGTAGGGTCAGATGTCTAGAAGGTGTGAGCACAGGGTCTTTGACAGGTCAGCTTGCTCTAAGGCCAGGTGCATGAAGACCGACCATCACTGTCCTCTAATTCATGCAGCTATTGTATCTTTAAGCAGTTTCAGCAGCAGTGAGAGATCTAAAACCATCTACCAGATAGATCAGTCTGATATTTTGGTCCTGCTCTTTTGTGATCACTCACAGATGAGATCAGATCTTAGATAGTCACCTGTCCTGATGGTCTTCTGAAACCTTCCCTCCAATTGGGACACAGTGGAGTGACTAATTCCATTGTGTCTGACAATTCTGGCAAATTACACACCTGCATTGCATACCAATTGTTCTCTGTGAAAAGAATGTAATTTCCATTACACAAACTAAAAGAAGAATACACCACTATTTGATCATAATCGTTACCACTTTTGTGCTGGCTGCATTTAATTCCTCATTTCTGCTTTAATTTTGGCCTTTTTCTGACCTATATATTGACCCACATTGATCAAGGACCAAAAAAACTTCTGCTAGTAATCAAACGTATTACCACAGGATTAACACAGTAGTGTGAGCTGAAATATATACTGTATAACTAATAATTCTGTAGAAAATGTTCAACATTTACAACTTATGTATTGCTATAATACATAATGAACAATAAAATGATTATACTATGTTTTTACTCAGACCTCTTACACAGATGTTGGGGTAGCAGATGTGTGAATTAAAGAACACAAGCTACCATTAAGTTCAAATATCATTGAAGTCAAATATCTGTAAAAATCGCTTTCCATTTATCCATTTTCTAAAGCAATTTCATTACAATGCTGAAAGAAGCCAAAGCCAGTCCTGCCAACATTAAATATAATAAATGACTCATTTTTGAATATTTAATATGTATTCTTGTTAAGAAGAAGCAAAGATATTCTGTCTTTCATTATGCCTCAGTGTGTATGTGTAAACATTACTTCATATTTCACTGAGGTATTTTTAAAAAGTGTTAGGGTCTTAAAAATATTCACACATAACTTAATGTCATCAGGGCAAAGGTGTGCTCCAAGTTGCTCTGCAGGTAGACAACATTTAAAATGGCTTTGATTTTTTCTTTTCCAAGCTGTTTGGCTGTTGTAAATACACTACTGTGCATGCTCAAAGTAGCACATATCACCATTCAATATTGTTATTTATAATAGTGAAAAATAAGTAAATGACTCCTAATTATGGGTTTAATGTGAAACAGGAAATATTTTGAGATTAATTGATTTTTTTTTCTGAAGTATAAAAAACATCCAGTGTCGTCTTTATATGCAATCAGGGCACCAAAAACATGCTTCAGACTCTGAACTATAATAGAGTGCACCATGTTCCTGCATGCTGATGTCCCCAATTTGTATTCACCTTTACATTTCTTTAACATCTGCAGACGTTGCACAATCAGGGCAGAGCAAAAAAAAAAAAGTAAAAAAGAACAAATTAATCATACTTTCCATTTTTGGCATTCACAGTTCTCAGTCACAGTTATAGATCAGGCTGTACTCCTAAATACAGGGTCCAACCTCCAAAGTCTGAACTAGGCCATTGTCTTTGTGGAGTTTCCACATTCTCCCTATGTTTGCATGATCTTTCTATTAGATATTCCAGTTTTCTTCTCACATTCTCAGAAATTAATATTTTGCCTATAATGTCTTTCATACACATATATTCATATCATATGACTTTAATGGGGTTACCTAGTAATTTCTTGGGTGGATGTTGTTTAAACATAACACTCCTAGGAAAAGGGAAATGGGAAAGCTATTCAAAAGGTCTACACATGTCGTCAAGTCCTATAGTTGCTCTACTACTGTTGTTTTACAATCAAATGTATTTTTCATAGTGTACAAAATTACAAAGCTATTGGTGATGTAACCAGAACTATAGAAGTGGAAACTAAAGGGTAGGCAGAGCCACAAACAAATCAGAAATGATCTAAAGGTATACTGTATTCCAGGGTATTTTCCCAGTCACAAAAGTTGTATTATTATACAACTCTGTGATGGCCAGACCACCGATGTTATATGCTGTGGTGTGCTGGGCCAGTAACATCTCTAAAGAAGGATAGAATGAAAACAAAGCTAAGTGCCATGAACATTGGTGCAGATCATCTGTATAACACACTAACACTGAGTACTTTTAGCTAGTGAACTATTCTGCAGAAGTGTATCAAGAAATGCTACTGGGGCTCCTTTTTACCATCTACAGTATGCCAATATAATGCCCTCAGTGTGACTGAAATTGCCAAGTCTGAATTTGTTGTTTGTCATAATACTGTATAAGTAATATTTATTTTTTATTAATTAAGCTTCTATAAAAAATCCAAATTCCCCCAGGGACAAATAAAGTACCATCTATCTATCTATCTATCTATCTATCTATCTATCTATCTATCTATCTATCTATCTATCTATCTATCTATCTATCTATCTATTGTGGAAGATCAGTCCAGACACAGACAGAGATGCAGACTCACAAGTTCCAAAGCATACATTTATTGCTCCAAAGTCATTTTGCACAACACACACAGTGCACAAATCACCAATCAAATGCTCACAGTTCTTTTTCTTTCTTTTCTTCTCCTTTCTTTTCTGCTGACCTCCACTCCTCTCCCGTAAGCTCTGTCCTCTTCCTCCCAACTCTGGCTTCTCAAATGGAGTGAGGCAGCCCCTTTTATGTTGCACTTGGATGTGCTCTCCAGGTGCTCCCTGACGATCTTCCTACAGCGCGTCCTGGTGCGGCGAAAGTGCTGCAGTCCAGGGTTCTGAGATTGTCCAGATACCCCCTGGTGGTAGCCACTAGCCTCCACAGGGTTGAGCTTCTAAACTCTGCTCCCGTGGCCCTAACGCCAACCAGGGCGACTGCCCTCTTGTGTCCTGGGGAAGGTATTGTTTTTCTCCCGGTCCTTTCACACTTCAAACGTCCCGGGTAGGCAAGGGTCCCAGTCATCTGCCACACTATCTATCCATCTGTCTATCTATCTGTCTGTCTGTCTGTCTATCTAAGTTAATTTTGCCGCATGGGCAGTACTGTCCACAGCCTCTATGCTGTCTCAGTACACTCCGTCCTGTGCTAAAAATATTTTTGATTTAGTAAGATGGAAGGAATTGTGAAGCAAAGAGTGAAATAGCTGCTTATTATTTCAGAGCCCATTCAATTTCTAGATATCTTCTAAAAGCAAACCTGGCTAGTACACTAACAACTGTTGTGACTGTGAGAGCTTATTGGGCTAGCTAAACGACACACAGTATGTATGTGATTCATTCACTTGCATCAAAATAAGGTGAAGTGATGGCTCTCTAGATTAAGGATCCAGGCTAGTTAACTTGAAGGTTCTGATTTGAATCCTGCCAGTGACAGAATGAATATTACTTCATTTTGTCCTTGCTCAAGGCCCTTAAACTGCAATTGCTCCAATAGTGCTGTACAAATACCTGGATCTGCAATCTGTCCCCCAAAAAATTCACTGTGTCTCTGGAGAGTAAGTTGGGGTATGAGAGAAATGACAAATTCCTAATACATGAAATTGTATAAGTCAAACAAAGGACTAAAAATCACAAAAATATCAATAAATATTACATGACTTGGTCATGACATTTTCCAACCTTGGCACATTGTTTTATTAGCTTTTTCTACATATAAGCAAGTCTTGTGTATTGTTGTCCTAAATGTAATATTAAATCTTCCTGGAAAATCTTGAGCACCCTAAGAATCATTAATCCAAATTTGTTTAGCTATTTACAGATAAATTATTTAAATTATTTGCTTGTGGAAACAGTTATTATGAGCACTGGAAAGTGCATTCAGTACATTGGAAGCCAACATGCTTATTTGCGCCATATGCATTTGTGCCTTATGCTATGACAGCCGGGACCACCAGTTTTTTTGCACCACAGAGTACCCTCAGACCTACTGTATCTGGGTCACAAGATTGATTGCCACATCATTATCTCTGTTGAATGACTACCAGGAGTGCAGAGTTATGGAAGCAAGAGGTGGAAGGACAGTGGTTAAGAAATGCTTGATGAGACTGGGTCAGATTTTAAGTGATGTCTTTCCAAAAAGGACAAGCCATCAGCATTGTATAGTGTTTTTGTCTATCCTTCTTCTGTTTCAACCTTTAATAAATAAATGGGGGTATTATTTTATTATAGTGATCTGATGTGACTTATTCATATACAGTAGATCTTAACTCTAAACTAAGTAAACTCTAAACTGAGGGATTCCTTTAAGTGGCCCTTTTTTGCTCCACATAAAATTGATTCAAGATCACACATTTTATGGTTGTACATTGTTAATCTGTTTCTCAAGAGAGGTCACGAGTCAGTAGCTCATTTACTCTGCAACACTATGTTTGGGATATGTGTACGCTTTAGTGATTCATCAATGTTCCTATACTTCAGCTTCATACTGCAAAAAGGTCACCTTCTTTGGCTCTAAGGTGGGTAAGTTGAAGGGGGACACCATTAATTTCTACACTCCAGCTGATCACATGTCTGCATGGTAACTGCTGACAAACAGCTTTTCAGGGCTGACTCTTCCCCAAAGGGCAGGTGTAGAACTAAAGAGTGGTGCGCTCACCTTGGTAATGTTGTTTGTACTTATCTTTAAAGAGCTATGTGGTTTTCATGAGAGATTTCCTTTAGAAATGCTTATCAGAGCACTTCTATTATCAAATACTCACTTCCATTTGCAGATATAAGAACTTCTGCTTATTTCATTGTGGTGCTGATAAATGTTTTCTTATTAGGAATTTGGCAGGATAATGCAGAAATGAAATTAGTTATATTCATAGCACTCTCTTATTAAGGCCCTTATGTATTGAAAGATGAGTTAAACTGTCTATGTACAGCTATTATTTGTTTGCAGTTCTAAACTGAGAAGTAGATACTACAATTGTTGCTAAAACATGCTGTGAGTGCCCAAGTGAAGATAAATGTATTCAGTTAATGCACTTACTGCAGATGTATGGCTACCTAATTTAAAATTAAACTTGTACCCATAATTATTCTACATATAACCTTTATAACCATTAGATCATTTGCTGATATGCAGTTTACAAATTTAGTGCACTGGTCAATGAAGAATGAACTTTATTTTTGTTGTAGAGATCAATACCCCGACAGTCTACAAAAGACGACCTGCATTTTGGGTCATTGGGTCCAGTAAATATCTAGTAATCCTAATGGTTCATAATATTGTTGACACACATGAAAAGTTACGTGTATGCATATATTTACTCTTCACTTCTGAAGAAATTTGGAAGTAATACTTAGTGCACTTTCAAAACCCTGCAGTCAAACCTGTCTTATACTCATAGTTCTAAAGTCATTCTTCACACTCCATTCAGTTTTATAGCACCAATACATTGAAACTCACTTTATTGTCTCCAAGTATTCCAGTTTCCTACAACATATCCTGAAACTGATGATTCATCTTACTGACATTTTTTTCACTGTGGCACTCATTTACTATATTTTTTTAAGCTTCCTTTTTTTTGTTAACTATCTGGTAGATCTGATTGCTAAGCCATCCTCGCAGCAGTTACTTCTGATAGTATAAGCCTCTTTGTGACCATAAATTACAAAAACTAATTGATAAGCAGATATTTAAATGCTAGCTGCTTTAAAATGCTCTTTAATGTTGTGATAGATAGATAGATAGATAGATAGATAGATAGATAGATAGATAGATAGATAGATAGATAGATAGATAGTGATCACTCAGTCTTGTGTCAGTGGTGTAGAGTTCTTGCCACTCGGGGCAGGGCGGTGCTTCAATTTGCCACCCTATAACATATCTGAATATATTGACCAATTTAAATAGAAAATTAAAATGACGTAAGTAGAAAAATTAAGATACATTTTGCATAGATTTATTCATATATAGAGAAACAGCAATAATTTTTCACATATAATTATTTATAAGCATCAACTAGGCGAGAAATTATAAATTGTAAATTAGTTGTTTATATTCCTAGAAATTATTATCGGTGTAATGTTTATGTTTATTTTTGTTATTGCCTCATTGCCTCAATTTCAACTGCTGTGTCTGATGCCGTCACAGAAGTACAGTCTGAAAATTATTTTTTGAAGCATTTGTGGATAAAAATCAGAGAATTTTACTTTTTTCATTCATGAGTGATATTTTTCCGAACCCTGCTGCTTACACACGAATTGAGTCTTTTGGCCAATAATGCCACCCCCAAAAATGCTCCTTCCACCCGCCCCTAGCTACTGCTTTGTGTTATGCTAGTTTCGAGAGCTTGAAATAGCTTGTAGAATCTGAAGCTTGGATGCCCATCACCTGATCTATTTCCAAAACCAACTGTCCCAGTTTCACTACTAGCAATGTATGTTACAAAAATACTGCTTTGATGTTAAAAGCAACTAATAAGGATATGTGTGTTTCTTTCATAAATAAAGCAAAATGATTACTTCTTAAGAGCTAATAATAAAATTGGAAACAAAGGGTAAACTTTTCTGTATACTGATTTTTTTTTTAAACCATAGGGCTTCATCTTTGTAAAGAAAGAATAGTAATGAGTTGCATGGGCATACTGGGTAGTTGCCCACGGGCCCCACAAGCATAGGGGCCCCATGCTAATCTATGTATGTCGTGACTTATTGAGTGGTTATGTAGGTAGGGGTGCTAGTGCACTGCTTTGCCCGGGGGCCTATAATACTATTAAGACAGCTCTGATGAGTTGTTCACCAAAATCTTAATAAGCAACCATAGCCAAACACCATGATGAAAACTAAAGTAAGTCGAAATGAGAATAACCAAAATGAAACTTTCTAATAGCACTTCATCTGTTTGAGTCTGTATCTTGGACAAAAGAGCTCACATTGCTGCATCATAATTTTTCAGTGTTGTGAAACTGAAGCGCAAACATGGCAAAAGTGGCTTTGAGGACTCCTCAAAGCATTCCAGGAACCTTCCTTGGCCAGCCCAGAGCAGGCCTACTTCAGACCAGCTTAGCTCAAGAAATTACATGCTGCCTTCCAGACTAGCAGGCCCCAAAAATGGGCAACAGGCTTAGAAAGTTTAAAAAGACTGTAACAGTCCCAGAAAATACAAAAATGCCTGAAAAAATAAGGCAACCATAAAAATCATTGACTTGAAGAGACAAGTCACACAAAGAATATGAAAAATAACAATCAAAATTCAATTACAAAAGCAAAAATACAAAAGTACAAAATAGCAAGAGAAAACAATATTTTCACATTTTCCAAACAACAGCTCCCAAAGATCCATTAACCGGATCGCTTGATCTGGCCTCCAGATGAAGGCAGAGGGAGGAGAGCATCCCAATTCTCAATACTTTATTAATAAAAAATGATGAACTCCAGTAGATAGCAACCTGTCTATGGTTGGTCCCTGCCTTGTATCTAAATGCTACTGACGTGGATGAAATGAGTTTGATAACGGATGAATGGAGAGTCTCAAGAAAGTCTGTAACATTTTCTGGTGCAATTTATTTTCTTATTTATTTATACATTTGAATGGATACTTTTATGGTAGGTAACATTTCTGGTAGTGAAGAGAAATTTTCATGATTACACATCTAGCTAGACTGACCAGATTTTCATTATCCTAAAATGGGTTCCCCATATTATATTTTTGTTCTGGTTCTTCGCTATATATTTAATCAAAGAGTGGGAGGAGGAGTCCCCCTTTTAGTAGATGCCTATATTCCAATTATTAAATGGGACACAATGTGTAAAAAATGGGTCTGTTCTGGTCACCTTACATGGGGTAGCAAAGTGGGTTTGGTGAGTAGCTCTCCAGCCTCTAAACTCCATGGACGTACAGTAGTTTCAGTTACATGTTTGGTCAGCCTTTGTTGAGTTTACAAGTCCTTTCCCTGTATTCTCTGACTGCCACAGTTTTTCAGTATCTTAAAGATGAGCGTGTTAGGTTTTATTGGAAACTGTGCATTGCTCTGATGTGACTTAGTGTAAGTGTTGGTATGTTTATGCCTTTTGATGGACTGTCATCCCATTCAGTGTTGGTTCTTGTCTTCTGCAGGCTACTGCCCTGACTCCTAGAGACCTTGAAAATGAATGAAGTTCAATGAATAAAGAGATTTCGTACATCTATTATATATTGGTTATGAGTATATGCTATGAAAAAATAAACTGTTAGATATTTTGCTGAGTAAGGTATTGACCTGAATTATTTCCCATCCAACACCATGTTTGTTTGTTTTAAGTTCACTATCTTTCATGCATTTATTTATTTATTTTTTACCTTAAATGAATTGCAAGAGGTTGAGTCATTCTTTATATAGGCCAGGTCATGTATTCATGCAGTAAATTATATAAGACAGCAAAATGTCATCTGAGGAGCATGATGTAAGAACCTTAGCTGAAACTGTATTGTCAGTAGGTGTTGTTTATTTTATGATACATCTTTTTTCTTACTGAACTCTTGTAATTATACTGATGTCTTTATAATCAAAGTATTTGTGTGTGTGTATGTGTGTGAAGATTTTTAAACCTGATATTATGTCACAGTTGATATCACATGATGCCCCCCGCCAGCTGTGTAACAGCAGAGACAGATGGTAATATTCAAGTGTGAAATTGTAGATTACAAAGGTTAATGAACATTTTCTCTTATCATATGAAAAAGTTTAAATGTACAATTTAAAACCTTGAAACAATATTTTTAAAAAAAAAAAATGATATACTCTGTGATGGGCATTCAGCATGACACCCATTAAGAAAGGAAAATCAGAAAATTGCTTTGATTTGTGAATGTGTATTTCATCACATTGAACAAAGGAGGGATGATCAAAAGTGAAACAGAAGTATAGACTGAAAGAAAATGAACACATGTTTAAGAGATCCGATCAATACCTGGTATAATGCTCCTCTCTGTCAGGGCTGGTGGATAGTCCAAATGCTCTCCAAATACGTTCTTATCATGAATAACTTCTGTTATTTTCACAAACATCACAAAGCTGCAGAAAGTTTTAAAGTGTTGTCAGCTGATAGTCTCAGTGCTTCTGTATTCTTGTAAGGGGCCTGGGGCCTGTTAAACTTTAGTTTGCTGGTGGTTCCCTTTTAAGATCAAATATACAGTACATTTCAAGCTGTGGGTTGCTGTGCTCATCATTAATCTTGACCTGATTTCAAAACATATTTAAGGAACTTCTAAAATCGTAGTTATCCATAACCAGATGACCTTTCTTTGGACTTTTCTGGACTGATTGTCCTCTGGTAAATATACTCAGTTTCATCAAATTCACCGTCGTCAGCCTTGATGCTGCCTCATACTTTCTAAATGTCTTTTTTCACTTCTGAGCACCTCTTTGCCAAGCAGACAGACAACCTACCTCGCTGTACTCGCTGAACCAAATCATTTTTTAAAAAAGAGAGCAGACAAATTAGGAAGAAGCAGCATCAGACAAATAAATAAAATCTGTCTGAGCAGTTTGTTGTGAAACTACTGAGAGGAGTGGAGTGCTTTTTAAGATGCTTGTCATGGGAAGATTACAACTAAATTCACTATAGGTTCCAGTGGCTTAAGCCGCACATTAAAGGATAACTTTCACTCTGCAGTGCACACAAGCTTTATTTAGAAATGTTCCCTTTGGTGAATGCAACCTCAAAGAAATTTCACACAGAAAGGTGCTAAGGGTATGCCTTCGATTATCTTGTGAATGAGGTCAAACCAGAGCTAAAAAGCTGCATTTGTATGTGCTTCACAGCCCTTTTTCTGTCAGATGCACAATGCTGTCTGTCAGTGTACAAGGGCAAGGTGGATGCTGCTTTTAATTTACTGTACCTGCCTGCATTTTGAGTGTGCTGGCAGGATGTGCATCTTAAACAATACATTTGTTTATTGAACACTGTCTCTTCAGTAGCTTTCCCCTGAATTGAAACACATACAATTTGATTAATAAAAGAGCTAACCCTACATACAAGCAAAGTAATATCCCATGCTTTTTTACAAGCAATATTGATAGAATGGGTATAACAACGAGTAAACCGTTTAAGTTTTCTTTATCTAACTGAACACGGTATTTGGCTTTACCTATCAAAAAAATGTGTTTAAGTAATAAAAATATAAAGTAAAATGTAATTTATGTTTTTTGTTGCCCGATTTGGTCATTGTAACCTTAGAACACAGTAATTTGTCAGAAATCGGAATGCAAATCATAAGCTATATTTTTGCATAATTATTCTGAATAGAGCTTTTAGGAAGCCTTAGAAACTCACATTTTATGTCAGCAATTTTAAGATTAAAATTAAACATAAAACAAAAGGCAAAGTACTGGCAAAGATATTCTAAAGTCATGGGTACAGGACAGAAACTGTGAAATATTTACAAGTCGTAGACTATCATTAAGGCTGCTTCTCCCTTATGTCAGTCAGACAAGGAAGTGACAGATTCACTTCACCTCAAATTGAATCGTGGCATTAAAAAAAAAAAAGGCTCAACAATGTTGTGCCAGTCATCACAGAATAATCCAAGCTTGTTGCAGGCTGCGTCAGCGTTATTATTTTAGCAGGACTCGTAGAGATGCAGGTTCCCACACATGATAATGAAGTCTTGGCTCAGCTAAATATCCCTATGGGCATGGAGCTCACCAATTAGCATCTGTTGTTTGAAGGCATGGTGACTATGACAGTCGTCACCTCAATGTTTATCTGGTTGTTTCCACAATTGAAATCTTTCTTGAAATTCTCATTTCAAACAACAGTAAGGGTTTTGTCATTTACTATAATTATTATTTTTTTTAAGGTTATTCATTTGCATCTGATATTGTTTCTTAAAAATACACTCCTCTAATTGCTTTTGCCAAATGTCACATATTTCATTTTACTAACAATTTGAACTAATAATTAAAAATATATATTTATATGGTGTAAAAAAAGAGCAATAGACAGTATAAAGGGTTGGGGTTTTCCGGCCCCGTATATTGCAGACAATTCCACAAATTTTCAAAAAAAGAACAGGTCAAAATATAAACAAAACAGTTCATATGCGCGACTCCTTTCAGAGGCGTCGGCGGCCATTTTATAGAGGAGGGGCCGGAAGTGGAGGAATGCTGGGAAGGAACCGTGAGTAAGGATGGGACTGCTGACGTCAGGAAAGATGGCGGAGGAAGGGCGGAAGTGGACGTACTGCGAGCAGGCTATGATGGCGGAGCGTCTCTTTTTCTGGAAGACAAAGGAGAAAGGTTAGTACCCGCCACTCCCCGCCGGCGAACGTCTTTCGAAGCGGTTTAAGATCCGTCCGCGGCCTCCTACTCGGCATGCGTGACACGACCCCCCCCTTAGCCCAAGACCGTCAGGTCGGGCGGACCTAACCGAGAGGTCGTGGGGGCATCGGCATTGGCGTGAAGGCCACCGTGGCGATAAGTGACCGCAAACTTATAGGGCTGTAAGTCCAGAAACCACCTGGTGACCCGCGGATTCGACTCTTTGTGGAGGGACATCCACTGAAGCGCAGCGTGATCAGTCACCAGAGTGAATTCTCGACCCAACAGGTAGTACCGGAGATAAGTCACGGCCCACTTAATGGCCAGGGCTTCCTTCTCCACTGCCGCGTACCTGGCCTCTCGGTCCAACAGTTTCCGGCTTAGGTACATCACGGGGTGTTCGACACCATCGACGCTTTGGCTCAACACGGCGCCCAGGCCTGTGTCCGAAGCGTCGGTCTGGAGGATAAAAGGCCACCCAAAATCAAGGGTCCCTAATACAGGTGCCGACGTTAGGGCCTTTTTCAGGTCATTGAATGCGTGTTCCGTATTGTCGTTCCATACCACATGCAGGGGGGCACCTTTCTTTGTGAGATTAGTCAAGGGTGCTGCCCTTTCGGAGAAACAGGGTACGAACCGGCAGTAGTACCCTGCCAGCCCCAAGAAAGCCTGCACCTGTCTCTTGGTATTCGGACGGGGCCATTCCAGGATGTCTTTGACTTTGGAACATTGGGGTCTCACCTGTCCTAGTCCCACAACGTAGCCTAAATACTTGGCCTCCTTTAAGCCAAAAAAACAATTACAGGGGTTAATGGGAAGGCCGGCTTGAGCCCGTGTCGCGAGGACAGCAGAGACCTGCAATAGATGCTCCTCCCAGGTGCCGGAATAGATGACGACGTCATCCAGGTAGACGGCACTATAGGACTGGTGGGGCTTCAGCACTCTATCCACCAGACGCTGAAAGGTCGCTGGGGCCCCGTGCAGCCCAAATGGGAGGACCTTGTATTGCCAATGTCCACTAGGGGTGCTAAAGGCCATCTTTTCTTTTGCAGATGCCATTAGGGGAATTTGCCAATACCCTTTCGTCATATCAAGAGTTGTCAAGTACCGAGCCGCACCCGGGTAGGCGTCGAGCTTGGAGGCCTGGTTTAGACGTCAAAAGTCATTGCAGAACCTCCAGGAGCCGTCCGGCTTGGAAACGAGGACGATTGGGCTGGACCAAGGGCTATGGCTTTCCTCGATAATGTCCATATCCAACATTCGTTGCACCTCCAGTTCCACTTCGGCGCGTTTTGCCTCCGGGAGTCTATAGGGCCTCTCCCGGACGATCACTCCGGGGTCCGTGACTATATCGTGTGCAATCAGCGAGGTCCGGCCCAGTGACTCGCTCACTACTTTGGGGATGGCGTGGATAGCCTGGGTTATCTCTCGCCGCTGTAGGGGTGTCAGCTCGTCACCGAGGTTAAGGGCAGACGTGCTAGCGAAAAGGGAGAGGGATCTATGGGTGTCGGGAGGCTCGTCCCTGTCCTTCCAGGGTTTTAACAAATTGACATGGTAGATCATCTCGCTCGGTCGACGATTAGGTTGCTTAACTAAATAGTCGGCAAGCCCCTTTCTTTCCTTAACCTTGTATGGCCCCTGCCAGTGAGCTAGCAACTTGGAGTGGGAGGTAGGAACGAGCACCATCACCCGATCCCCCGGGTGGAACTCCCGGAGGATGGAGTTGCGGTTGTAACACCGGGCCTGCGCTGCCTGCACACGAGTCACGTGGTCCTTTAGGAGCGGCCTGATTTTAGCGAACCTGTCGCGCAAAAAGGGGTAGGCAAAAAGCACGAGCGGTAGGAGCTGGTCCCAATTCCTGCCATCGGCGCTGACTACCTTGCAGAGCATCTGTTTAAGCGTCTGGTTAAAACGTTCTACCAGCCCATCTGTTTGGGGGTGGTAGACAGACGTCTTCAGGTGCTTTATTCTCAGTAATTTGGCAACCTCCCTGAACGTATCCGAGGTGAAGGGAGTACCCTGGTCCGTGAGGACTTCTTTGGGGATACCCACTCTCGAAAATAGGTTGACTAATTCCTGTGCGATATTCTTGGTGTTAGCGGAGCACAGGGGAACCGTCTCTGGGTATCAGGTTGCATAATCCACCATGACCAATATTTACTTGTGGCCATGGTTCGAGGGTTCCAGGGGTCCTACTAAGTCCACCCCTATTCGGTCAAACGGGATGTCTATCAGGGGTATTGGGACGAGAGGAGCGCGGTCCCTCCTAGGAATCTGGCGAATCTGACATTCCGGACAGGATTGACAGAAGCGCTGGACCTCCTCGTTGATCCCGGGCCAGTAAAAGCGGAGCTTGATTCTCTCCAATGTCTTCTCGGCCCCGAGGTGGGCGCCTAGGAGGTGAGCGTGAGATAGTTCACATACCTCCCGCTGGAAGGTACGCGGCACTAGCAACAATTTCCGCACCTCACCCTCATGGGTTGCCACCCGATACAACAGATTATTTTCCAGCACAAAGAAGGGCTCACGTGGCATGGAACCGTCAGCTTGTGAGCTGCCTGGAAGAACAATCGCATTCCAGGCAAACCGCAGGGAATCGTCATTCCACTGCTCCCTTTTAAACGAGGCAGGCGTGGACCGAAATTAGTGGTCCAAATTGCTCAGGGGGTCTGGGGAGTGGGTTGGCGGAAGTGTTCCCTGGCTTGTCCCTTCCCCGGTGGATGCTTCCGGGTCAGAGTCCGTCGCCTGAGAAACTTCCCCCAAAGTGCCTGTGCCATTTTGGCTTGCCTCAGAGCATGACGTGGAGACCGCGGGAAGGGTGCCTCGCCCCCTCATAACCAGATCTAGCGAGGCCCCGGGAGCAGTGTTCGTCTTACCGCTTTTCCTGTGCGACCAGTCTTGTCCCAAAGTTACTGGATAGGGGGATCGGGCAACACTGCGACCATCAAGTTGGAAACTTGCCCCTTCCATGTGATGTAACAGCGGGCGGAACGGTAAGACTTGGTCTCCCCATGCACACAAGTGACTTGCAAGTGCTGCGTAAGCCACTGTCGCGGCAATACGTAACGGCGAGCGACAATTGTAATGTTGCTGCCGAAATCAAATACAGCCACCACCGAGTGACCGTTTACTAACACCACTCCCGTGTTTGGACTTGCCAGCGGGTGAGACTGAGCACAGTACCTTTCAGCGGTGGCCCAGGTGCAGTCCATCAGCTCCGTTGGGGTGTTGAGGGGACAGGTCGGCAGTAGATGGCCGGTCTCGCCGCACTTGTAACAGTGCGGCGAGGCCAGCTTTTCCTTAGGCCTCTGCGGTGCTTCCGCAGCGCGTCGAGAGGGCTCGGGGGTGGCCGCCCGTCCCTGTCGGTTCCCACGAGTGTGCCTTTCCGACCCCCCAGCTTGGTAGACCGCAAGCTGACGCTGCAGGACTTCCAGGAGGCCTGGCATGTCCTTATAAGGATGGCACCAGACCTGCTGGGCGAGGGATCTTGGCAAGGCGTTTACCAGGCCCTCACAGGCCACCTGCTCTATGACCTTCCGGGCTTGGGAAGAAGTCGAAGGCCTGTGCACGGGCCGGCTTCTCTGGGTCAAACTGCCAGCTCCGCCATTCGGTCGCCTGCTTGCCCGGCATGATGCCGTAGCGTGCCAAGATCTCCTGTTTTAGGAGGTCATAACTCGTGGCCTCCTCCTCGGGGAGGTCGTAATAAGCCCGCTGCGCGGGTCCCTTCAGGTAAGGCGTCAGAATGGACGCCCACTCGGACCGCTGCCACTCGTTCCGGGTTGGACTCGATGTCATCTGCCTCTGTCATGGGCACCAGAGGTGGAGGCATTGGACGAGGCGGATCGGGTCTTACCCTTCGGGCTTCTGCCAACCTGGCCTTCGTTTCCTCCAACTCGCGGGTGGTTGCGGCTTGCGCCTGCTGCAGGTCCAGGATCTGGGTATTCATCCCCTGCAGCACTGTGTTAAGGTCTTGCCCTTCAGTCATCTCTCTCGGGCTCTAAATCCTGTCGACTACGCCACTGTAAAAAAAGAGCAATAGACAGTATAAAGGGTTGGGGTTTTCCGGCCCCGTATATTGCAGACAATTCCACAAATTTACCATGAGGGAGGATGGGACTGCTGACGTCAGGAAAGATGGTGGAGGAAGGGCGGAAGTGGACATACTGCGGGCAGGCTATGATGGCGGAGCGTCTCTTTTTGTGGAAGACAAAGGAGAAAGGTTAGTACCCCGCCACTCCTCACCGGCGAACGTCTTTTGAAGCGGTTTAAGATCCGTCCGCGTCCTCCTACTCGCGCATGCATGACAATGGTTATTAGATATAGAAGTTAAAATTTTAAAATGGACTATACCATTTGTATTTTCATGATATGGAAAGCTAAGAGTTTCAACCTGTAATGTTTCAGCTAAACTAAGCAGGAAAAAGAAATTTAAGTATAGATGTAGGGCTATTGGCTGATAAAGATTGTATTTATGTTTTGTTATTGTTAACTAATATTAACAAGATGGGTAACAAACTATTAAATGCTTAGAAGACTTAAGTTAAAATATGCCCTGGCAAAAATTGGACAGAGCTATAAATACCCTGACACAAGACAATATGGACATCCTGTCAGATGCATTACTTAAAGCAAGCGTGTCCAACTCCAGTCCTGGTGGGCCGCAGTGGCTGCAGGTTTTCCTTCTAACCCTTTTCCTAATCAGTGACCAGTTTTCACTGCTAATTAACTCCTTTTCCTTCATTTTACTAGCCCTGTTTTTAAGGATTCTGTCCTCTGAGTTGATTCATTTCTTCATTAAATGGCAGCCAAACAGAAATTAGATGTGAACAGAGCCAAAAGACAACCAGCTAAACTGGAATGTCAAACTCCAGCCAATTTCACTCCAACCAGTTTCTTAATGAGAAGCCAATTCTTGCTGTTAATTAAAGCCATTATTGAATATCATGATTTGTTGCTTCTCCCGTTCTGCCACAGCAGACTGTCAAGATGTTTTCCTGACCTGAGCAGACCAACATGACTGAGACCTTGACCTTTCTTTATTTTCAGGTTAGCTGGTCATGTGGTGGCTTGTTTCTCATTATTGTTTGGCTGCTCATTAAGGAAAAAGAAACAACTAAGGGGTCTGAGTAATGTCAATTAATACTAAGACAAAACCAGTTAATCAGCAGCAAAAATGGCTCACTAATTCTTTGCATTTATATACCACTTTTCTCACTACTCAAAGCACTCAGCAATTGCAGGTTAAGGGCCTTGCTCAAGGGCACAACAGAGCAGAGTCCCTTTTGGCATTTACGGGATTTGAACCGGAAACCTTCCGATTGCCAGTGCAGATCCCTAGAATGAAAACAATTTAGTTGTTTATTTATTTGGAGCAATAATTATTTATTATTATGTTATTGTTATACATTTATAACAATTGTAATAGAAACAGAGGGTTGGGATCTGGGATGGAATCCCCATTTAATGAATTGTTCAATCAAGTTGTAATTACATACAATGGACTCTCGCGGTAATGTGTTTTTAAAGCTGGCTTGTTAGTAAGTCACTCTTAAGGGTGCTCCATCAAATGCAAGTCTATGAATGAATGTCAGCTTCTGGGTTGTGTTGCATTTAAATAGTGATCTGGGTGGAAGAGGGTAGGACTTCCAGCAGCAGAACAGATATGATGTCAAAGCTTCTCATGGGTTTCTTAGAGCAAAAAAGGGAAAATGCATTAGAGACTGTGTTAGACCCAACTCTATCCCACTGATATTTACTAAAGAATAGATGCTAAAATACTTGTGTAACACATGTAAGACATAATGTTATTTATAGTACACAATAATTAATTTATTTATTTTAATTATTTATCCCTCTGGGGCACATACATTTACTCATATTTGCCCAATGCAGACTTGCCAACTAACTTAAAACACTCTTTTTTCATGTAGGAGATAAACTGAAGAACAGTACAATTAGCCACGAGAAGAATCATGAAGTAATCTAACATGCATATCTTGGAAGTGTAGGAGGAAGCTAGAAAAAAATAATGCAGAAAAGGTGAAGGTCACTGGAACTAAACATAGGATGTATGAGGCAGCATCAATATTAGCTGCCAAACCATGTTGTCTATTAATATAAATACAACACAAATAATTAATGTTTTATGAACTTTTAAAATAGTGTATTTCTGGATATTATTGGTGCATAATTTAATATATTCTTATAAAAATTTACTTCCACTCACAAACACACTATGTTACTCTGTAATTACAAATACAATGTAGTTAAAATAAGCTATACTAAATTAGTTATTATGAATATTTAATTTGCCATATCTTGTTCAACAACAACAGCAACATTTATTTATATAGCACATTATCATACAAATAATGTAGCTCAAAGTGCTTTACATCACGAAGAAAGAAAAGAAAGACAAAACAAATAAGAAAAACAAGACAAAACTCATTAACATAGAATAAAAGTAAGGTCTGATGGCCAGGGAGGACAGAAAAAACAAAAATAATAAAACCTGCATGGGCCCCAGACCACGAGACTGCCCAGCCCCCTCTGGCCCCCTCCTGTGACATAATCCTATTTTATTTACTTGTGCAGGGTTCTACTCTTACATTTTCAAACTTTTTTAGAAAAAGAAATTCATTAATGAAGCAATTACAGAGAGAAATCCACTATAAAAACCATCCGTCACCTTTATTGTCTGTTAAATGATGCATTTTAGAGTTACAGATTTGCATCTGACATCTTTATGATGTTGTGATTTTTTTCAACTTGCTCTTTTCTCTCTCATGGAAACAACCTAAAAACAGGTTCCATTGTTAGTGATCGTGTTTTGTTGTAATTCATTTCGTGGAGGCAGGTCTGGATGAGAGGTGGGTGATGTAACTATTGAAGACGATGTTTACCATTGCATGGAAATGTACAGGGAGCACGGCCCCATAGGCTTTTTCATCACACTTAGACAATGTTCTCCTGCAGTCTTTTACAACACATACAAAACAACGTCTTTTAACTCTTCTACCACACACAGTCACCACACTCCTGTGGTCTTTTCTCACGCTGAGAATTCACTCTTGCAGCCACTTATCATGCAGGGAAAGTGAACTCCTCCAGGTATTTCCTTTATAAAATGCAATTAACAAGTACTGGAAAGCTGTGAAAAGCTGCAAAAGATTTCTTTTCTTAATTATTAATCTGAAGGAATGCTCTCTTTGACCATATTTTTGTGTAATTACAGTATAACAAAATCTGTAATTATAACTTGAGTGCATACGTGTTATGATGGCTATATATCAGTCCACGGTATTCCAGTATTATAACTTGGATTAGGCTAATTTAAAAAATATTCTCATTAACAGACATACTTAAAATGAATTTATTGTATGTCCCACAAAGCAAATACTTTGCCAAAATGCAGAAAACATTTTTAGGAATCTCCATAATCTACTGTTGCTTCTATGATTTCCTTTTGGGGTTTACACCTTCTAGTTATTCTTGAAAGACTTGCTGTCTGGTTGAACTGGAAACACTAAAGCACATGACAAGTATGTGTGTACCAGTATGAATATGTGTTTGTGTGCATAACTAACTCAAGCACAGTTAAGTCAATTATGAATTAAATTCTACAGGCATCTAAGATTGCAAAAGTAGGCTGTGGATCCCATGTGCCCTTAATGAAATGTTTAAGCTAGTTTATAAGAAGGTCGATAGATAGGTAAAGTAAAGCTCGGAAATGTATAAGATAAAGATAGCAGCTGTGAACCTGTGTTACTGTAGCAACAATGTTGTTACCTCTTTTAAACACTTTGTGACAGACAACAGGCAGTAACTAACCTGCTGCATGGTCCCTGCAGAGATCTATGAGGCTAAAAATTTTGTTGTAAAAATGTGATAAATAATAATTAAAGTGCCAAATGCAACAGTTATTGTTTCGTTTTCTTTTTAGATTAACATCTTTGGGGAGCTGTTGTACATTGCTAAGAGTAAGTTGCCTGTACAGCTGTCTTTTTAAATATGTTAAAAGTGTAAATACTTGCTAGTATTAAAAACTAAATAATACCTGACCTGGCTGGTTTGACATGTTTTATACCTTGGGCAACTACTTAAATCTTTTAAATAACTTGAAAATACCTTTATGTTTCAACATCACTTTGTATAAGTGATATGTGCCAGCTCTGTTCAGGATGGACAGTTTTATGGAAATCTCAGATTTTTACCAAAAGATTAGTAAATAGGCATTTTTTGATATAATGTCACAGAATTCATATTTGATAGCATGATTAAAGTATGCAGTATGAATTTATAAAAAAAATTTGAAATTTACATTTATTTGCTTAGCATATGTATTTATCTAAAACGAAATACAAAACGGTTTAACAAAACTAAGAAAAACATCAATACAGGGGAACCATTTGGGAACATGTTTTACAAGATAAGGTTATGAAATTTATCATCACAAGTGAAGAACTAGGAACAAAAATTCCTACTTTACACAAACTTAACAGTTAATATTAGTTAGGCAGAAATTCATAGAACAACAGATTCTACAAACACTTCCTAAACATATTGAGGGTGTCAGAAGTTCGATTGAAGTTGGGCAGATGGTTTCGCCAGCTAGGAGTTATGTATGAAAAGAGTCTGGATTGACTTTTGATGTCACAGTGAATTGGCATCACCAAACACCTATTCATCAATAAATCTGTGTCATTGAGAAGAACCATTGCACCTCAAAAGTATGACCTCACCATGTATAGAGGTGCTGACCCACTGACTACTCTGTAGGCCAGCATCAAGGATTTTAAGTTGATAGGTGCTGCTATAGGGAGCCAAAGTAGTAATCTTTAAAGAGGAGTGACAAATGCCCACCTCGGCTGCTCGGCTGGACACCGGATGTGCCACTACATTTTGAATCATCTACAGGGGCTTGCTTACTATTGCCAGTAGAAAGACACATTAGTCCAGTGACAAGACTAAGGACTGGACCAGAAATTGCACTCCATTCTCCATCAGATAAATTCTGATTTTGCAGATGTTTGTATAGAGTGAATCTGCAGGACTGAGAGATTGTAGCAACGTGATCCATGAAAGACAACTGGTTAATGATCACCATCCCAAGGTTGCATAATGACATACAGATAACAAACCAAGCTGAACAAATATGGGGTGCTATATAGATGGACGAGCTGGGATTAACAGAGGTTCTATCTTTGCTAGGTTGAACTAGAAATGGTGTCCATGTTGTAATATCAGTGAGACATGCAGAGTTTCTAGCTGATAGCATGTGGTCCTCATGGAGGGAGCAACAAGTACAGATGTGTTTTACTGGCATGGCACTGATATGAAAAACCATTGGCCTAAATTGTTTTCCCTAAATTTGAACAATAAATTAATGAATCAGTTCACCTGTTAATATGTGAATTTGTATTGATTTTTACTCATGGTTTGTTTAATTTAAAATGTTAATAATTAGAAGAGAAGGAGTAGAAACCCTCCGAATATGTCAAACAGGTAAGATGCTATTGAGACTGACAGTCACAGCTTATAAAGTGAAAGTTCTGAGCCCAAAACATGAAGTAGGAAATATACTAACAAATTGATATCCTGCTAATGTACTAAAAACATACACTCTAATCAATATATCTAAGTAATTAGAGTTTAACTGTTGTGACGTATTGTATTTCTAAATTTTGAACTTTGAAAGGTTTAAGCTTTGGATTGAGTTCAAAGTTCACTAAAGTCCTTAAATGCTTATGCCAAACTTTATGAACATTTGAGGAGTGTTTTGGCTGTTGTTGTCCACAAACATTTTTACCACAGACACACAATCACTTAGATATCTAGGCACACATCTCTCTATAAATGCTCAAAATATGTTCTAATGATATCAAAAAGTGTTTTTAAATTGAAAGAAGTTGATTTTGTTATGTAATCAATCTTTTGCATCCTTCATATTAAATAAC
Organism: Polypterus senegalus; assembly: GCF_016835505.1. Lineage (NCBI taxonomy): Eukaryota > Metazoa > Chordata > Cladistia > Polypteriformes > Polypteridae > Polypterus > Polypterus senegalus. The sequence goes on along the minus strand of NC_053167.1, from coordinate 84,085,083 downwards.
TATTTTGTTAAATACAATGTGTCTTACAACCTGTTTATGAAAACTGTCTCTGAGTCTATTAGTGTGAATACAAATGGTCCTGTACCACTCGCTAAATGGATGGGAGAGAAAAGAGACAGCAGAAGGTTGAGATTACTTCTTCACTCCAGCAAACGCAATGTGGTTTTTCTGTATACTATTTTTTGGGGTGTAACAAATTGACTCCAGACAGTCACAAAGGTTTGGGGCAGCCACCTGTATAATATGATCCTGGCTGCAAAAGGCTTGAAAAAGTAAGTTGTTTATAAGACAGAGTCCAAAAAAGAACCGATTAAGTGGATGTAAGATGGCGGTTTTAAGGGCTAGAAGAGGAAATGATGTCATCCATGCCGAAACTGGAAGTGACGTCTTTGGGGCCGGAAGTGATATCTTCTTAGGCGCCTGGACTGGAAGTGACGTCATCAGTGGCGCCAGAACCGGATGTGACGGCATCAGTGGCACCAGAACCTGGCGGGATTTCCTGGGAATGGTCTGCAAGAGACTGTGAGAGACAGTCAGCACACTCCACCACCCTCTGGTCTGACATAGTATTACAGTAACTCAAGCCTTTTAGCTGCCTCCAAATCACACACGTGTGACTGGGGATATGAAAATTCAAAGGAATTCAGCTTAATACTTCAGTCTCTTTGCCTTTAAAACTCATTCCTCTTGTGTACGTTGTGGTGTATGGCCGGCCGTTCATCCCGGCCAATACCCCCGAGCCGTCAGGTGGAGTCCTCCCTGCAGTATGGAGGTCCCCCGAAGACCAGCAGGGCATCATGGACATTGGAGTTTTTATACACAGCCCTGCTGGATACCATGGGGGCCACTAGGAGACGCCGCAGGGAGGAATGATGGTTATTTGCCTTACTCCTCGAGTCACATGGACAAGGGGAATGACGTGCTTCCGGGGTGAAGAAAGGCACTTGTTATCTGACCCGAAAGTGATAGGAGATCACATGGACTGGAGATTGGAACACTTCAGGGAATATAAAAGGACTGTGGCAGCTCCCAGACAGCGAGCTGAGCTGGGTGGTAGTAGGGCAATGCGTCTGGGAGTCGGAGAAGTGTTTATTATTGTGATTATTGTGGAATTGAATTAGTATCGTGGAAGAGAGGGTGCTTTGTGCACTGTACTGTGAAAATAAAGTCAACTTTTGGACTTTTACTTGGTGTCTGGAGACTTGGACAGCCGTTCAAGGGAGCTATAGCGCCCCCTATCTGCGACAACATGTAGAGTCTTAGGAGTGGAGATCTGTCTTCAGAATGGCAAACTGTTGCAGGTTGAAAGAGGTAGCATCCCCAAGCAATACTGCAAAAACCTTGTTGATTTAGTTTATCAAGAAAATGATTAAATGTTTTAGGGAAATGGTGGACTAAGTTGTTTTAGGAAGGTGTTACTAGTGCTCCATTCATAAGTAGAAAATGGATACTAATAATTTATTAAACATGTCACTATAAGCCATTTAATGCATTCTGTTGTCTGTTGTGTTTCTATGTAAAAGGAGGCTGAACCCTATGTTGGTTGCATTGGGTGCAAATTAAAACCCATCCTTCCTTGTCCATGGACGACACACTCATGCTTACATCTTTATTACATTAGGATCACCAGTTTACTTCACACATACTCTACTGAGATGTAAGAGAAAACCAGATTACTTCATCGACACTCAAGAGAACATGGAGAAAACATTAAGAGTTTGCATAGTAACTGAGAGAAAAATAATTTCAGGTTGGAAGGGCTGTGACACAGAAACGCTAGTCACTGTGCTGCTTCCACCCATTATTGACACAACTAGACTCTTCGTATTCCTTGATAAAAAGAAATCCCATCTGTTGTATTTTTCTTTAATTTTACAATTTTAGTCTAGCAAGATGGAGCTGTCGTGTTCCATCCAGATTTTAATTCCTGCCTTGCACCTTATTCTTTCACTGTTGGATCTGGCTTCTAACAACCATGTGATGAAAAAAAAGACAGCTCAGAAATTGAATTAATATTTGGATGTTCAGTTTTAGACAAGCTTTAAAATTTATCAGTGAAGATTTTTAAAATGTGAACTTCTTTTTAACATTTAGGAAACTTTCTCAGAAAGAGAATTGATAAACGATTGCCTGAATATTTAGGTGAAATAAATTCATTTACCTCTGGATTAGCAAATTTGTAATGAAGTAGTTACAACCATGACAGTCTCAATCATGAAAAATCAAGCAAACAATAGTTATTTTACGTTGGCTTTATATAGCAAACACAGTCCCAAGGCACCTTTTAAGCAGTAATACAATTACTTTTTACAGGTTTACAAATTTTAAAGGTGAGGCCCCATGAGAACGTGGTACTGCTGCTGTCCGTGTGAATACTGCACATTTTCCCTATGTGTCTGTGGGATTTTTTGTTGGTACTCTGGTTTTTGGTCCAAATCCCCCAGGATAACCTAGATGTGTGCTAGGTTAACTGGTGACCCCAACTTGTAACCCCGTTTTGTGTGGTGTGATTGGACCCTGTCCAATGGGGCTTCTTGCTTTGTGTCTATTGCTGGTAGCATAGACTTTGGCTCCAATGACCCGGAATAGGGCTAAATGGATTTGAGAATTTTTTTTTCCAATTGGCAGGTTAAGTGACTCCATCAGGGTTGCACCCAGACTAAGGCTATATGGAGCATGTTATTGGTAATTTTATGCCATTATGTTAAAAGTACAAGACACAAAGCAAATGCCTGGTCCAATATTCATTTCCAGATATTCCCAGTTTCAATACAAAATAATCGTAACTTGGAATCATATCTGGGTACAAGCATTATAAAGAGGCAAGGATGCATTCTCCACAATAAATTTAAGGAGTATGGATTCTAATACATACTCTTCTGTATCCGGTGAATTAGAAGATACTTATTTTTTCCTCTGGTATACACTTCCAGTTGATCCATACTAATCTCTGGCCTTTATGAGTGTGAACTGGCTTGATTGTTTGCATAATATCCTACTTTCCCATCAAACTATGTCCCGTTTAATTCAAAATTTATTACCGTAATATATACATATTACAGTAGCTCTTTTTTAAGTTCAAAGCTCTATTTCCTTATATGGTTGTGGTTTCTGTTGTGACACTAGAGGGCGGTGTCGCTCCTCTAAACCCCACAGACACACGTCCAGACACCATCAATCTACCTCCCAACTCCGGCTCAGATGTGCTCCTGTCCTTCAGTCCATGTGATTCACTAGCACTTCTGGGTCAGTTGAAGATTCATCATTTCTTCAGCCCAGAAGCACTTCTGTTCTTCCGTCCCTGTGACTTGGGAGTACTTCCGGGCTATAGAGAAAATAGAAATCCCTGTGTCTGTCTGCAGCATCACCCGATGGCACCCACGGCAACCAGCAGGACTGTGAAGTCGAACTCCATCTCCCACGATGCCCTGCGAGAATCCGCGGCACTTCCATGCTAGCGGCCTGGATGTGTTGGCCGGGATAAACTGTCGGCCATCTCTCACACTGTGAAGGACAGCATCTAAGCAAATATCCACCCCATTCTGTAGAAGTTATACTTTAGCTGGCTCCTTAAACCCAATCCATATCAATTGCATCACCCATCAGGAACCCGATCGATCTCCTAATTTACATTCTCTGGTTCAAATAGTATAAAATTTAGTTGAAAATGAATAGGAGATCATGCCTCCTGTAAACAATATGTGATTAGTATACAATTTGATATGGTTACTTCACGTTTGTGTGCCAAATGACTAGGATTAGATAAGTTAGGTTAGGTGGACGTTATTATCCCAGTGGGAAATTTGCCTGCAGCAGCAAAGTACAAACATGAAGCACTGTTACACAGATACAAGAAAATAAGCCAAGACAAGACAACTGACAACTACTGTTATCATAAGTGCACACACTCAAGATTAGTACAACGAAGATCACAGAAGGAATTTGCTTGCAGCAGGAAAGTACAAACATAAAGCCTTGTTACACATACAAGAAAATAAGCCAGGACACAACAACTGATAGCTAATGTTATCATAACTGCACAGTACATAAAATAATAATTTAGACTTTAACAGCATCCCTAGAAGTAACAATTCAAATGCTTATTGCTCTAGGAGTAAACAATTTCTTAAATCTGTTGCTCTTTACCCATGGGAATCTAAATCTAATGGCAATAGCCAAAATTTAAGAAAAAGAGGATGAGGATGGCTGACAGAACTAAGTTGACCATCTTTAGTACAGCTCAATGAAATGGGTCTATAGCAAACCAATCATTTTGCTGCTAAACAATTTAATTTCCTTAAAAATAAAATTTGTGTCTGCCCCTTCTTACAAATTCATTCTGTGTCAGATCAAAGTTTATCCTGTTATCAATGATTGCCCCTACATATTTGTAGTGATCCACCTTGTCCACTCTGCCTCCTTTAGTGAATGTTGAGATCTATAATCATATGATTTGTCTTTGAGTTATTTAGCTGTAAAAAGGAACTGCTGGGATAGGCTCCAGCTTCCCTGTGACCCTGCTCTGGATAAGTGAGTTAGGAAAGTGGATGGATGGATGTTTCTTGTTTGCTCTCAGTTTATTAACCTATCTATAAATATGCAGGAGCAATACAATAAGTGAGATCACAAAACAACTGTAGATTTTTTTTTACTTCTTGCTAAAATAATTTGGCACGGAGTCTGCCACTGCGGCTCTTTGTCCTTTGAGTCTGGGATAAAATAGAGATGATGCACTCAATAAAAAACATGCATTATTACATAAATATCAGTACAAAAATGCTGTGTTCTTTAAAGTACCTAATATTCATTTTCTAGTTAAAAACTAATATTTAATTATATTTCCTGAAAAATCATATCAGTGAAATGTACTCATGTTCCGTTTTACTTTATTTGTCATCTTTTTTATTTTTTCATTTTTTAAAACAAATGGGACAAATTAATCTGCGCTTTTAAGCCTGGTGCCATCTTTAAAATGGTGTAGTTAATGCATACTGACATTAATCTGAAGCCATCCTAATGAAATACAAAAAACAAAAAATAAATTATAATAAGATTCTATTGCTGCTGTATCTGAACGTTTGGCCAGTATATCAGCTGTGGTTCCTTTCTTTTCCTGGTCATTGAATTTCTGCCACCAATTCTAGCAGCAGAAATGTCTTTAGAAAGAGAGACCAGGGACTCTGAAAGAACATTTATAGCTTTTGTCCCTAAGGCTTCTTTGCGGCTCAGGTGCTCCATGCAGGTTTCACTAGTGACGGATACTGGCGCAGTTCCGTGGCATCCCTTGAGAACTTTTCCCTTTACCATTGAAGATGATTTGTGAGCTAATGACTAGCAATCTTCCAAACCTCCAGTGGAAACCAAAGTGCTGATTGGCTGAAATTAGGTTTAGTGCCTTGAGTTACCTTGCAGCCTTAGCAACGTAGTGGATCATTTCTGATGCTTGAAAGCAACCTATTTAAGAGTATCTCTCAATGTTGTGATAAAGTTACACAAAACAAATGATTGCTGAAACCCCCATTGCAACAAGATGGCAGAAATAACTTTATTATGTACTGTCTGCTTGCATGGAACAGCTTGGTTGAGCAAAGAATGCAAAGTGAATAAATGTAATGAAAGCGTAAAATAATAAATAATAATATCTAAAAAATTGCCTCTGGTCCTCTTGACTAAAGGTAGCCCCATCTGCGGAGAAAAAAAAAAATCAGCAACTTCCTTCACATAGTAAAATCTCATCAGGTTCGAACATTGTCTCAGTAGCAGTGAGTATATGCTTCTGAACACCACGTTTACCAAAAACATGGCTTCTGGGTATAAAGGGTCAAAATTCCTGTATTAAGATGAATCTCAAAATACCTAAAATGATATAAAGTTCCTGTTTCCTGTTGTTTAAACACGTATAATGTTGAAATAGAAAAATAGTTGTAAAGTGCTCTGTGAAAACTGATTAAAAAAAAGCAAACTCATAAGTAAGCAGGTTAAAAAAAAAGTAAAATGAAATGGTAGCCTTTAGTTCATGCTTGCAAGTACTTGCTTCCCACCTGGACACTGCAAAGCAAGCATGGGCTTCTGTCAGTTTAAAGCAATCCTTAGTGGATATTGTCAAGTTCTCCATGGTTTTGCACAAAAAGTTGGAGAGAGTGTGCTGCAATCCTCCCTGGTGCCAGCTCCATCATCAGATAAAGAATCATCTGCGCAATGCCAAACTCTGTAAATTGCAGCTGACCCCACTCACTAAAATTAAATTGCAGATCCAGGTGAGCCAGCCATTTTGATTAAACAAATGTTTTTTTATCAAGCTTGCAATGAAAACGGTTGCGCCAACAACAGGTGGAAGGTCATGTCTAGTAGAAAGAAAGAGATTACTTAATGAATCCAAAAACAGTATTTAAAACAAGCAGCAGGTCAACAGCAGGGTTATTAAATGCAATGTCTGAGCATTGCACTGCTTCAAGTTCCCCAAATTTATGTCCCCTGGCCCTTCATCACATGACCAGTGCAATAAGTGTTGCATAGAAACAGGAGCTGATGGGAAGCCAGAGGCTGGCAGGTATTAACACCACGGCATTAATAAGAAAATTAAGGCTACCTGCCAAAAACAAACAGATATACTCAAAAATACTAGGAAAATATTGTGCAAAATGCACCAGCGTGGAAGTAAAAAGTGCTTCTAAATTTTATTACCATTTTATTTAGCTTATAAATCACATTACTATAAGTAAGACACAGTTCAGTCACAAATACAAGACCAGCATCAACAAATTAAAATTACATAGTAATAATACTGTATAAATAATATAAAAAAATCAATACACACTTAAATAAAGTAGATATATAAAGAATGGAAAAGTAGAGTCCTTAAATAAAGATTTTTTTTTAAGACTGCAAAGATGAGTCTGATGATAAGGTCAGATGGCCAGGGAGGACAGAAAAACTTTTACAAACTCCTGATAAACTGGTGAAAAATAATAAAAACTTGCAGGGGATCCAAGGCCAAAAGACCTCCTGCCTCCACTAGGTATTCTACCTAACGTCAGTGTCAGCGTTGTTTCATATAATTTTTTAGGCTTTGTCCTAGAAGAATAGTTTGCGTTCTGAGCTTTCAATCAGGCATCTTAGGAGGCTACACAGTGATGATCAGGCGATGGTGGTGAAAAATGCCACCACAGAAAAAAACAGAAAAGTAAGCAGAGAAAAGGAGCAGCTAATAATGATACAAATCCACGAGGAATGTGTTATTCTGTGCATGTATTACCTATTAGGAGTACAGCTAAAATGTAGTTATGAAAAAGGCAAATTAAAAAAGTGGGTTTTTAGGAGTATTTGAAATGTCTGTTTAATATGCTTGATGTTAGCTTGGCATATCTTTATTGATTAAGTATTTGGGGCATAACAGCAAAATACCACCTCACCGCTTCTTTTATGCTTAGCTCTTAGAATAATAAGCAGACCACTATTTGAAGATGTAAGATTATGACTTGGAATGTAGCGGGGCAGATACTCCAAAATATATATTATTTAAAGCTTTATATACCATTAGTAGGATTTTAAAGTCAGTCTCCAAGAACAGAGGTAACCAATGTAGCAATACTAAGACTGGTGAGATGTGCTCAAATTTTCTTTCTCTGGCTAAGATTCTTCTTGTTGCATTCTGAAATAATTGCAATCTATTAGTCTCTTTCCAAGACAGCCCAATTAGGAGTGCATATTACAGTAATCTAATCAACTAAAAACATAACTGGAAATTAATTTCTCAGTATCTTGTAATGGTATAAGAGGTCTAACTTTTGCACTGTTCCTTAAATGAAAAAATGCAGTCCTATCAATAGCGTCAATGTATGATTTAAAGTTAAGGTCAGAGTCCACGGTTACACCTAAATTCTCTACTTTCGCCACGACTGTTAATAATAAGGGATCACGTTTATTTCTAAGACCTTCACTATTTCCATTTTTGGAAACAGCAAAGATTTCTGATTTTTTCTTATTTAGCTTGAAGAAATTACTACTCATTCATCCAGAAGTACAAGTAAGATATTGGGTCAGCGGGGCCAGAAAGTCAGAATCATCTGGTGCTATAAACAAGTAAAGCTCCAAAGTTTATGTGTGAAATTTGTTTATTCTTCACAGCAAAAACAATCAGAAGAGCTGACAATCTGACCATTATTCAATGCTCCCATTAACTTTGCACATTATCCATATGACCATGCCCATCCTACTATGGCCAGTGTCTTCATAACATGTCAGCCATCTTGGGTCTCTGGAAACAATGTGAAATTGCCAGAAAACTAAGCAAAAATAAAACCAAAGAAAATACATGCCAAACCTTTTAAAAATTGTAAAAAAGGAGCTTAACTGGCTATGGAACCATGTCATTGGAAATCTCTTGTCATCTCATTCAACCAAAACAGATGAATGTATTATGTCATATTTGTTTTTGTAGAGACTGAAAGCCTTATAAAAATCAGTATTTTCTATTATTGTGTGTATGCAGTTGTTCACTGTGTCTTAGAAAAATCATGACCAGATGTTCTTCATTGTACTTTTACTCCATTGCATAGTGCTTCATGAGTCGCACTATGTAAACTGAGACAGCAAAGTGGCATAGTGGTTACCCACAGTGTGTCAGATTTGTAAGTTTAGGGCTCTTTTTTATTAATGTACTCCCATTTTTTTCAAACTTCTCAAAGACTGCATATTGAGTTGAGTTGTGACTCTAAATCATCCCCATATCCATAAGGAAAAACACAAGAGTGGATGTGTTTTACAGCAGTCTGGGTGCCATATCTAAGGTCAGCTCCTGTTCTCAGTGCTGCTGGAATAGATTCATGCCCACTGCAATACTGAATTGGAGTAAGTAGTTTTTGAAAAAAGAATTAATATATAAGTGAATGAGTGATACTTTGGACTACAGAATCCTTACACACCAAAACATTGGAACTTTGACTCGGCTACTACACAGTTATTTTATAGTCGCTGCAACATGACAGCTTCTAAATTATGAGCACTGAAAATGTGTTGATAATTAAATGATTGAACTGGGCATAGAAAAATGTTCCCAATTAACTTTTTAGTGAACTATAGCTTTATGATATGGAAAAAAATAAAGCATCAGACAGTAACCACTAAAACTTGATAAGTTATGTGCCTTACACAGCTAATGTTAACTGATTTTCCCAGATCTTTACTTCTTTGAAATGGCAGAAATCTCCCATTCTGAATAGCTGAACAGTTATCAGGTCAGTTCAACATCTCAAAATTTGTCTGCCACAGAAGCTGACAATAAAATCATTGCAACCTTTAAAATGAAGTGCTTTCATTACTCACAAATTCCAGATGTTAGAATGCAGTTTGGACTGAAGCACAGAACAAACGCGTCTTCCATTAAGATTCTGAAACAATGTATGAAATACAAGCTAACACCGAATTTTGTCACACCCTCTATTTTCAGCTTTGTGAGCGCTAATTAAACAGCCAGGATGAAAGCAACGATTTTCTTTTGCCCTTGTTAATGACAAACACCTCCTGCATCAAACAAAGACCCTTCTGGGGGTGACGAGCAAAATGGAATATTTTAAACCAAATCTTGTTTTTAAAATTGCTGCTGGGATTAATTATAATTTGTCTGAAAAACATTGTTAGTCCTTTTAATAAACAAGATAAAGTACTCCGTTGGCATTAAGCTAGATATTTTTTTTTACTTTGATTACAGTATCCTTTATGTTCTGCTTTAGCTGTCTTTACTCTTCAAATGTTATTATCTTTTTAGAGTATTTCTTTCATAAATTCTGTTGTTTTATACATTTACAGGAAAAATAAACAAACAAACACAAAGCCACATCTGGTAATTATCACACAAATTGCCTATCCATGGCTTAAGGAAAGAAAACTTATTTTTTATTCAGGTTGCTCAGATCAAGAACATCAAGCAAACTGGCATTGAATGCAGTATTTCTTTATCTTTTGCTCTAATGTGAGCTTTGTGAGTCAGTGTTTATGGACCTTGATGGCAAATTCATATTTTGGCTCATAAAATAAAGTGTTCTTCATGTTGTTTTCTACATCCTCAAAGGATCAAAAAGCCCAATCAACGTGCATTTTACAACTTAATCATTCAGTGCTTCTGTGTTGTGGTGGCCATGAGTTCACTGTTTCATTTCAGCTCAGGTTTGGCTGTGCCTTTTGTCAAATCAGGTCATTCTAACAGATTTCATTTGGTTTATGTCATTTTGACAAACTTTTTAAAGTTATGGTTTCACTAAGCAGTTGCTACTGTCGCATGAAATGTTTTCTGAGCTCCTTTGAATTTCACTAAGCTGAATTAAGTAAAATGGCATTTAGTTTTGTTGCCCTTAAAGAAGTTTTAGTGATGTTTAATGCTATATAAGCCTCTTCCACAAATAAAATCCATTTTAGGCTGGGATGTTTCTACAGTGATTAGTGCCACTGCTTTACAGCTCAAAAGTTCACAGTTACAATCTCAATCCGATCACTGTTTGTGTGGCCTGTCATGTTTCTGCATGGCTTTTCTTCTGTTATTATTTCCTATGCTATGCCGATGTCGTACATGATAGGTCACTTGCATTGGCAGCCTATAAATGTCTGCCCGAATATTCCTTAGTAATGCCTAATATCATGCTCAGATTTAGATACTGTCTTGTGCTTAGTGTTTTCTGCCTCTAACCCTGAACAGAAACAACAGAGTCTAATAATGGATGGATGGATAGCTGGATGATAGGTTGATAACAACTTTAGTAACTTGCAAGCATGCTGTAGACTGTCCTACACTACTTGCAGTATCTGTTGAGTATTTTGTGCATAAATGTGAAAGTAATATAGACTTACCTCTTTACATTCTATGAGCAAGAAAATGTGGCATGGCATTATGTTTGACCATACTGTGTTTATAAGAGAACACGATTCAAGGAACAATAGGAAAAATAGCTTACTTGAAATGGTCACTGAAGCACTACAGATTCCTAAGTATTCTGCATTACATTGATATCATTTATTTTAGAACTACACTGTTGGAAATCTGAAATTGAATTACATATATCACGTCTTCTGCCATTATTGTCCATGTGTAACTACCTGTATATCAGAACCCTTGTTCTGTCAGTACAACTGCATTGCTCTACATTTTACTCCTAAATAACTTATCTAGCTGAGATGAAGATGAATTTTAATAGCCTGGGCAGTTGACTTCATCCTCAAATACTAAATCAGCTCACTGCCCTCCCATTGTCACCTTGTCACCAGCCTAAGTTACTAACCCAATTTGCTGGGCTAAAAAATACCTTCTGTTTGCCACACAGTTAGCGTCACTATTATTAGGTCTTAGTCCAATGACTAAGAATGACCGTTTTAATGTGTAATGGCAATATTTGAAGTTTTTTAATGTCTTAAGAACATATCTTTTTCTTTATCAAAATATTGTGATGCCATCTTCTGGTGACATGTGTGTTGGAAACAGCACAACTAATATCACTTAATAATGACTTACAAATAGCAATTAAAAGAAATGAATTACTTAAGTCAGGTTTTTGAACAAAGCTTTAATTGGGTAAATATGTTTTCTTTGTTCATTTTTTTGTTTTTTTATTTGGTAGTGCTTACTATTAAATTGCACAACACTGTAACACAATACCTGCCAGTGGTGCCTTACAGCTCTAGAGACCTGGCAGATGTCTGTGTTGACTTTACATGCTCTTCCCATGTTTATGTGGGGTTTTCATGGCTACTTCTGTTTCTTCCCACGTCCCAAACACATTCAAGGCTAGTTGGACTACATACTAAGACCGTGGATTTGTGTAGCACTGAAAAGGAAAAGCTGTATAAGACAATTGGTGAATGAATGACCATTAGCTTAGCCAGCAAGTCAAAAAGTAGGTCTAAAAAGATATTAATTGTGAAATTTCAAAGACTTGTTGTGAACCGTTATGGGCAGATTTTCAAAGTGTGAAAATTGGAGGAAGTAATATCACTGCATTTTAACAAGCTCACATGTTGAATAGTGTTATAGTCTCATCACTGATTAATGTTGTTAATTAGTATCCATAATCTTATGAGCATATTATCACATTTTTTAATATGCACGTAATATATATTATTTAGGTCACACTGCATTTTATAAGTTTTTTTAAGTTGACAAATTTAACGGCACTGTAAAAATGAAACCATTGATAGATTTTTTCACTTTATTGCATCAGTATCACATCTGTTTCTTATTTTCTTAGCTGATTAGTAAAAAAAAAAAACAAGGTTTATGGTATGAAATCTGTTCGATTCCTTAAAATGGGCCAAAAAAGTTTAACAATGTGCAAGTTAAATTTTGAAAGACTGTTGCACGAGACAAAATGGTTCTAACTTAGGTCATGAGTTGCCGTAAGTATTGATGAAATTAAGCAGTCAAAACGCTGTTTTCTTGTGAAGCACTATACAAACTTTTTGGGCCAGCAAGAATACATAGAAGTAGAAGTGTGAAAAAATGTAAAAATGCTTAGGCCTTGTTTGGTATAGACCTCTTTATAGATCATGCACAATTTATGGCATAGAAAGCACAAGAATTAAATAGATGAATAAATCATATGGTGTTATGCACAATACCTATTCTAACCCGTACGGCTGCTGCATATAACAAGGAGCAGTTCTCTTGTCTAGCCTGTGTCTCATCTGCATACAACAATGACAACATTTATTCACATAGCACCTTTCAAAAGCAACATATAATTCAAAGTGCTCTACAAATGATAGTAAGTGTAAACAAAGAAAAAAAATATCAAATAAACTAATTATACTAAGGGTCAGATTCTCAGTTGGTAGAGGAAAAAAGGCTCCAATGGAGTAAAAACCACCTGGGTTCCATAACCAAAAGTCTGTCCAGGCCCCACTGGGCATTCTATCACACATCTAAGATACTAAATAAAAATAAAAGAGACAACACACAGCTGAAACTATTACATACATTATAATTAACATTTAATTTGTGGCAGTGTGGTATTGGAGTTAGCACCTGCCGCTCGCATTCTGATACCTACATTCACTTCAAAACTCAAATGAGGTCTGGGTGCATAGTTTTTACATGATCATATGGGTTTTCTTTGAATATTTCAGGTCAAATCTAAATTTGCCCAGTAGTGAATGCATAGGTTAATGTCAACTTTATAAAGATAGTCCCAGGGTTGACTTCTATATATAAACCTTCCAAAATCAGTCCTAGTTTCCCACAATCTTGTAACAGAACAGTCAGTTTCAGAAAATTGATGAATGAATGGTTTGACTTAAGCTAGCAGTTTACATTTAACTTTTCAATTATTCCTGGGTTACCGCAAACCTCAGTCTTCTCATATTCCCTTGTGGCTTCTTACACTTTCCATGTTTTTAGGCTAGTGCCTTCTCTTCTGTTATTCTTCTTTGCCTTATGCTCTCATGTATGCTCTTTCTGTTTTGTGATCCTGGTTTATATAAAAGAATACATTCTTTGTTCATTAGCCTGTCTTGTAAGAATCCACCTTTGAAACAGTCTGGTAGCTGGTAGTTGCTTACTGTTCACATCGTTCTAAATCCAAACTCTCACACAATGTTTAAAACTCCAAGTATTACCATCATGTTGGCATTCCCTAACATAAAAAACTCACCTCTGGTATTGTCTGGCTTTGTGCACAGTTGTTAACCTGACATGCACAGGTTGAGAGAAGCCTCTGGAAGTCCAAGACTAATTGCTTATCACTCTAACCCAATTGGGTTTGGCTTGAAAGAAACTTCGATGTAATTCTAAAAAATATACACCATTTCCACTCCCACAACACATCCTATATGTATGTAATATGAAAATAAACTGTTTTCTACTCCTATTATATTATTCCTGTCTATCATAAAAAATATAAAATAGTTTTCTATACATTTATTTTCTAAATCTCAGCATTCCAGCACAGAGTCTCTCAGTACAGAGAACATGGCATATCACAGCATCATTGGTCACAAGGGTGGAATCAGTCTTGGACAAGAGGTCACCCAGACATTATGCAAAGTTGTGATATCATTTAAATATGTTTTTTTTGTGAATTACTGTTGACTTAGGATATAAAGAAAACAATATGAGGTTCTATTTCTCATGATGTACTATAATAATTTGCTTAAATGCAATGATAACCTTAACCATGCATTTCTTTCTGTTAAGCAAAATATGTTAACTTATCTTTTTAGATAGATAGATAGATAGATAGATAGATAGATAGATAGATAGATAGATAGATAGATAGATAGATAGAAGCATTGGTCTTTAATACAGCTTACATATTTGTAGCTAGAAATTCATAAAGGGAGAAGATCAGTCATGTATCTTAAAATGGTTTTTAATTCCAAAGCTTTCAACCCCTACCAGGAGTCATCATCAGAGGAAATTGATTAGACATGGACAAGTCAAAGGCAATATATAGCAAATGATGGGGGGTACAGGTGAGGGAGGGAGTTAGAGGGTGTTGGTTGTAAAGTCTTATCTATTATGTGATTGTCCTTCTTTTTAAGCCTGCATATGCTGGGTTTATGTCCAGATGTCTGTTAAATTGTGTTTTTGGTAGATAACAACAATTTAGCCAGCTCTCTGGCACTTTTAGTATTAGCCCTGAATTTTACATGCATTGTGTCCCAGTTAAACATGTTTTAGGTTGAACTTCTATTTGCAAAAATCGGAGACCATGGGCCCTTCCTTCTGAGAACATTGTGTTGTTTTTGTATACATGTTGCAAGTGTTTTAGATGTTTGTCCCACATATACAGCGGGCTTCATGCACTGCATGGTATACTGTCTACTGCATTCCGTGTCTCTGCTACCAATCATCCTCTTTTGGCATTAAAATGAAGCTGTGCATCAATTTCCTGGACATCTTCATTGAAAGAGGTAACAACGCCACTTTAAAACCATTTTAAGATATGTGATTCATCTTCTCCCTTTGTGGATTTCTTGGTACAAATATATATATATATATATATATATATATATATATATATATATATATATATATATATATATATATATATATATATATATATATATAATAAATAAATAAATAAATAATATGTACTGATAAAACTTTTTGTAAAAGAATGAGTTTGGGGCAGCCTCCCGTATATTGTCCCTGGCTGCAAAAGGGTTTTGAAATAAACGCTGATGTGCATGGGTCAAGTTTCAGACTGAACTGAATTAATGGTGGAGAAGGATGAAAGCGGAAGTGATGTCATCTGAGGCCAGAAATGGAAGTGACATCTTACTTGGTGGTGGAACTTGAAGTGATGTCATTCTTGGTGCTGGAACCAGAAGTGATGTTGCTCTTGTTGCCAGAACTGGAAGTGACCTTGTTGTTAAGTCAGGCAGATTTTCCTGTATTTGGCCTGCAGAGTCTACAGAAGAAGGTTTAGCGCATCTCGCCACCCTCTAGCTTGGTGGATAATTACCTCCACTTGGTCCACTCAGCTTCCTCCTAATCGCACGTGTGTGGCACTCTTATGTGCCAGTCAATGCTGTTTAAATCTGTCACATTTCATTTATGAATCCATATGTCATTCCAAGATAGAAGAGAAAGCGGGTCTCTAAACACTAAGCATCCAAACAGTGTATGGGCACTCGTTTACAATTGAATGTGTATGTTTAGATAAAAATGGTCTAATATTAAAGTGTGTTGTTTTTGACCCCAAAATTGCAGTGTCTGTTTGCCACACCAAAGCTAACAACACACATCTGGCATTGGCAAACACTCCACAATGTATGAATCTGAGTGATAATGAAAAGCTTCCCCACTACAAGTTCTCATGACCCCACAGAAGATGAATGTGGTGTCTGTTTGTACTGCTCCTCAGGACTTTTGGCAGTTAATTCTACACAAATGAAGCAGTCCTGTCTCTTTCTTGATGATGCTCATTTTCATTTTGATTCTTGAAAGAATGGAACTCATCATAAATTGTCTCACCACAGGGAAATTCAATACCTGTTGACCTACACTCTCCTTATCCTAAAT
Source organism: Polypterus senegalus (assembly GCF_016835505.1). Classification (NCBI taxonomy): domain Eukaryota; kingdom Metazoa; phylum Chordata; class Cladistia; order Polypteriformes; family Polypteridae; genus Polypterus; species Polypterus senegalus. The sequence goes on along the minus strand of NC_053167.1, from coordinate 84,069,074 downwards.
CAGGGTAAAAATACACTTCAGCCTCATTTCAGCTGAATGCTTATTGATTGCAAGAAGTACATGTTCTGAAGAATTAAGTTCCTAGTGCATGTATAGTAAGAGAGTGACTTACTGTATAGGACTCACTGCTCATGCAGACTGATTTTAAAGTAAATTTGCTCTAAAAATGATTTGTAAAGCTCTTTCAAATGAAATAGATTTTTTGCTTTCTGTATAGCAAGGCGAGAAAGAAGTTTAGGACTGTTTTACACTATATGATTGGTATTCCATGCAAAGTTATTCTTTATAACTCAGGGCATTGATATTTTTAGCAATACTAGGAATATCTCTGTAGAGATACACCAGTACGTTTTTCAGTTACAGAATTTCAGAAAAATCAGAATCTACTTGGAAAATTTCAACTGTGTAATAAAATAAATTAAATACTCAATTGATTTCTAAATTAGTTCACTTTTAATTTCTTTTGTTTAAAGCACTGCTACTTGTTTTTACTGAAGAGCACCTTGTACCTTTGGATAGCAGAGGAAATTTTAATATGCACTGTTTTTTCAGTATAACATATCAGTTGTGTAATGTGGGTCAGGCTTGAAGAATGAGCAACCTTTATAAATACAATGGGAAACAGCAGAATAACTGGACAATCATGAAATGCTCATTAAGGTTGGAACCCAATAAGGATGATTTTTAAAATATCACATATTATGTTGAGGTAATCATATACTTTAACTAATAATTAATGGAATTGTCATAAAGTGATAGGTAGATTAAGGAGCAACACATAGTGCCGGACAAGCTTAGTGTAAATGTAAACACAGTAAAAAAAGTTCAGCCATCAATCATTTATCAGATATGCTAAATCTAGTTTAGAGTCATATAATGTGCAGCATTATAAGAAAGACAATAACCAATTTGAATATGGTGCCATACCTTCATAAATGTTCATAAATACTCATATTCACACTCTCTCTTACATGGCAAATCCACTGTTAAATATTAAACTAACAAATTTTCAGCTCCACTAACTCCAGTTTAGAGTTTTGGGTAGCTACAATATATCTTGTTAGAATGCTGTGCAAAGCAAGATCCAAGCCCAGCAGGTTTGTTAGTACCATTGTAACATTTACACACACATACCAGCATACACACTCATGGCCAACTTGGAGTCAACAATTAATCTAAAATGTATGTCTGTGGTTGAAGACTGAAAAAACAGATGATAGATGATAGGAGTTAAAGCACGTTATTGAAAACGTTTTGCCGTGGCTGAGGCAGCATGTGCTTGATACTGTACACCGATAATTCTCTTTCCGATCAGCTGCTACTGTGATTCACACTCAGATACAGTGATATAAATACTCCAAGTGGCGCAGTGAGAGTAATATGGAAAAAGATAATCCATTGTGGCAACTCTGAACGGGAGCAGCTGAAAGAAGAAGAAGAAGGTTCAGTGAAAATAACAACGCTAAAGCAGTTATGGTATTTGGAATATTATGGCTATTCCCTGGACCATTATATTGTTACAAGTTAATTACAATCAGATACATTACACTAATAAACAATATGCGGTTAGTTTCAGTGTATTTATAAAGCCGCGTCAGGAAAATAAGGAGTAACCACACAGGAACAGTAGCATTGCTTTGACGTTGGGTGCTGCCAGTCTGCAAAACCGAGCGGAGAACTTGCGTACAACAAGGTATGAGGTACCGTGGAAAAGTGCGTGGCTTTATGCCAAGTGTAGGTTTTATACACCACGATTTGAACGTGGAAAAGTTCTTACACAACATTTCTGTGCGTACGCACCGTTTATACATGAGGCCCCTGATAAAGTCATGTATCACAACTTCTTGTACCAACAACAATATGACTGTGGCAATCAGATAATACATAAAATGGTTGCCCCTGTGATAAAAACAAAACACTGGCCTGCAGACCATCCACGGGAGATTCAACCTGGCCCTGTTGACGTCACTTCCACGTTTGAGCCTATGGAGGAAGACCTTGTCGGTTCTGGCCAGTTTCATATCACGTCCGGGCTCGAGCCTATGGCTGAAGACCCTTATAAGCCTGACCCCTCTGACTTCACTTCCTGTCTTCCCCTTTAAAAGCCTCCACCTTTTCCTTATTCCCTCAGTTCTGTTTTAGACTCAGTTTTGTGCACATCAGTGCTGTATAAACATTTTTGCGACTTTGCAGCCGGGATACCAAACCTTGCTATGGCTCTGTGTGGAGTTTCTGACAATATATCTATATATATATATCTATATATATATATATATAAATATATATCTATATATATATCTATATATATATATATATATATATATATATATATATATATATATATATATATATATATATATTATATATATACAGTGCATCCGGAAAGTATTCATAGCACATCACTTTTTCCACATTTTGTTATGTTACAGCCTTATTCTACAATGGATTAAATTCATTTTTTTCCTCAGAATTCTACACACAACACCCCATAATGACAACGTGAAAAAGGTTTACTTGAGGTTTTTGCAAATTTATTCAAAATAAAAAAACTGAGAAATCACATGTATATCAGTATTCACAGCCTTTGCTCAATACTTTGTCGATGCACCTTTGGCAGCAATTCCAGCCTCAAGTCTTTTTGAATATGATGCCACAAGCTTGGCACACCTATCCTTGGCCAGTTTCGCCCATTCCTCTTTGCAGCACCTTTCAAGCTCCATCAGGTTGGATGGGAAGCGTTGGTGCACAGCCATTTTAAGATCTCTCCAGAGATGTTCAATCAGATTCAAGTCTGGGCTCTGGCTGGGCCACTCAAGGACATTCACAGAGTTGTCCTGAAGCCACCCCTTTGATATCTTGGCTGTGTGCTTAGGGTCGTTGTCCTGCTGAAAGATGAACCGTCACCCCAGTCTGAGGTCAAGAGCGCTCTGGAGCAGGTTTGCATCCAGGATGTCTCTGTACATTGCTGCAGTCATCTTTCCCTTTATCCTGACTATTTTCCCATTTCCAGCCACTGAAAAACATCCCCACAGCATGATGCTGCCACCACCATGCTTCCACTGTAGGGATGGGATGGTATTGGCCTGGTGATGAGCGGTGTCTGGTTTCCGCCAAACGTGACGCCTGGCATTCACATCAAAGAGTTCAATCTTTGTCTCATCAGACCAGAGAATTTTGTTTCTCATGGTCTGAGAGTCCTTCAGGTGCTTTTTGGCAAACTCCAGACAGGCTGCCATGTGCCTTTAACTAAGGAGTGGCTTCCGTCTGGCCACTCTACTATACAGGCCTGATTGGTAGGTTGCTGCAGAGAAGGTTCTCCTCTCTCCACAGAGGACCTCTGGAGCTCCGACAGAGTGACCATCGGGTTCTTGGTCACCTCCCTGACTAAGGCCCTTCTCCCCAGATCGTTCAGTTTAGATGGCCAGCCAGCTCTAGGTAGAGTCCTGGTGGTTTTGAACTTCTTCCACTTATGGATCATTGGGACCTTCAAAGCAGCAGAAATTTTTCTGTAAACTTCCCCAGATTTGTGTCTCGAGACAATTCCTTTGACTTCATGCTTGGTTTGTGCTCTGACATGAACTGTCAACTGTGGGACCTTATATAGACAGGTGTGTGCCTTTCCAAATCATGTCCAATCAACTGAATGAACCACAGATGGACTGCAATTAATCTGCAGAAACATCTCAAGGATGATCAGGGGAAACAGGATGCACCTGAGCTCAATTTGGAGCTTCATGGCAAAGGCTGTGAATACTTATATACATGTGCTTTCTCAATTTTTTTATTTTTAATAAATTTGCATAAACCTCAAGTAAACTTTTTTCACATTGTCATTATGGGGTGTTGTGTGTAGAATTCTGAGGAAAAAAATGATTTTAATCCGTTTTGGAATAAGGCTGTAACATAACAAAATGTGGAAAAAGTGATGCGTTTTGAATACTTTCAGGATGCACAGTATATATATATATATATATATATATATATATATATATATATATATATATATATATGTTTCCACATTTTTATATTTTCATTGGAAATGGTGAAGTTGGGAGGAATAGTAATTGGGCATTAAAAAGTTGGTATGTATGATGCTGGGAAAATTGCATCGCAAAGGAAGGTAACTATGTAGAAAAGTGATGTAATTTGTTTTTGAAATTCTTAACAAATACAGTTAAAAAATGTATGGAAACTTTTTGATAGTCCCTCATATATATTCATTCCATGGCAATTGTTCCATTAGTGTTGCCTCCAACTTTAAGTTTTCAGTATTCAGTAGAAGAGCACTGCACTGATTATGCCACTCTCCAAGTTGTTTACTTATTTTATTAAACAAGTTGATGCTTTTCTACGCTGATACATAGACAAATATCTGAATTTAGTTTAAATAGACTCAAATTCATTTTCAGCCTAGATTTTCAAGATAATTTTCGCACACTTTCAGCCCAAACTCACATATGACAATGTGGGTAGCGACTTATTGTACATGCATCTCCCTATTTTTAGAATAATGTATTAAAATAAAATTGCACACTTATCATATATGCCCAAAACATAATAAAACTGTCAAGCCAAATGTATTAAGACCAATGCAGTTTTAAACAAAATTAATATATAACCAAGGTGGTAAAGGTATGCTTGCTACGGCAAAGGATTAAGATTGGATAAGGCAGAATAAAATGTTTTCTAAATTAGACATCAAGATGTTGCTGTTGTGAACCTTTCTGGCTATAGAATAACATTGTGCCATTATTGGGTATTGTTTTTAATTTAGGGAGTAACGACTTATGATATGTAAGGTACAAACCCTACATAATATTGCAGCAAATGCATGTGACTTTCAACCATATGTCAATTCATCGACTTTATACAGTACAGTTCCTATTCTAAAGAAAATGTGTCTCATTTCAACAAGCTATTGTTGTAAATTTGGGAGTGATGAATATTGATGTAAAGTCTTTCAATAGATGTTTCTCTTCCAGACATTAATTGCAGCATTTCTGAAGAAACATAGCCAACACTGCAGGAAATGTTTATAATAGTAACTTTATTGCTGCCCCTGCTACCTAAACAACATGTATAACTGTACTGCAAGAACTATGGCTGTTTGTGCACATTCTTTTCACTTTGATTGCAGCACCACAAAGTAGGTTTGTCTGATACCTTGACTTACGAAACCATTACCTATTCAAGCATCTCCATAATCAAGTTTCTAGCTAACCTAACCTGTATGTTGTTGGGATGTGGAAGGGAAACCAGAGATTTCAGAGGAAATGCAGTGCACCTAAGGAAAAACAATGCACTCCATACAGGTGGTGCTCAAACTGAGATTCTATTGCTGTGCAATCTGCCCACTGCTACCTGCCTGGGCTGAGCTGTGGGAGTTTCAGAATGGAGCTGGGCCTCTTCATGCTCAACGGAAAGTATATATCATGAGTTATGAGAGGACAAGTAAAACAAATTTCAAAATATTTATTTAGAATATTAAATGTAGAAAATGTGGTCAGTAAAAAAGGAATGAGGTCAAAGCACAGGCAGACAACAATATCCAAAGAATACTAGAAGTTGGCAGAATCCAAAAAAAAGGCAAATTTTAAAAGCGCTAAACATTAAAAGTAGAATCAACTAGACTCTAAGTTTGTCACAGGTGACAGTGCACAATGTTAGTTGGACTCCCTTTTTATTTATACTATTTACATTTATTTCTTATGTTTCTGTCATTATGTGTTAGCAGGCCGATTATCATGGGTGGGGCAATGGAAAATTGTAATTGAAAGGTAGTCTCGATAACACTGGCAATCATTAATGCATTCCAAACAATTACAGTGAAAAGCTCTAAGTACAAGTGTGTGCCTGGAAAATGTATAGCATTCATTTGAATGGTGGACAAAAAACAATAATGGATCTGAAAGGCATATAATTATATGCATTTAATTCTATAATTATGGATACCTGCTATCATATAGCATTAATTGGGAAATCTGGAGTTTGTCTCTAGAAGCTTATGCAGATTAAAGTAGGAAAAAGAGAAAAGAAAAAAAAAGCAGCAAAGGCACTATGAATCAGTTCCATTCTATGTGGGGACCCCTATGATAAGAATTCGCAGCAGACAAAACTTTGCATCACTGAGATGAGTTAATTCATATCCAACAAAAGAATGATCTCTTGAATCAACTGTTTTGGAATGAGATTTTTTGACTCAGAAAATTTCTATCCTAGATGATAAAAAATTATCTTTATGTTTAGGTAATGGAAACGATGCTTTGTGATGGAAAACATTATTTAATCATATAATCAGTTGAAAGCATCTTTCTATTACCATGGAACTGTTCACACCATGCTTATGCTTGCTGCAATGTGAAACTAAGTGGCTTGTGGGCCCATGACCCCGGGGTGTTCTACTCATACTGACTGAATACATCACAAAGCCTTGGCTCATTCAGAGCTACGATTATTATATTCGTTCCATTTCAGTAATGCACATTTTGATTTTAAATTATTTCATTGCAAGGAGTGTAATATTGCAGTTTCAGCACATCTGAACATTGTTAATAACAGCAGAATTTGTTAGACTGAACTTTTAAAAACTAGTATAAAATTGAATGTATAGTATTATACATGTGTGGTGTGCGACAGTGTTTTATTACATTTTTTGCTTCATTTTTTTTCTGCATTCATGTTTAATTGGTAAAAACCATCAATGGTTTGACTCTTAGCCTGAAAATGTAAAAAAAAATCTGTCACTTAATGTGTTATTCAAGAATAAAGGCAATTAGAAACACATTTGCTTACTTTTCTAAACACTGTCAAGCATGATATTGACTCAAGGGAACAATGTTTCTAATCTGTTTTATGAGAAAGCTACCGCTAAAATATTTAATTTAGCTGGCACATGTGTTTTAAGAGGTATTGTAAATGACTTGATTTTAATTTAAGGAAATGTAAATTTGCCCAGTTTACTTATGTGTTAATAGTTTATTCTAAAAATATGTTTCTGCCAAAAGTCACTACAGTTAAATGTTTCCTAGACTAGGACAGATTTTTACAAGAAATTTATAATCCATGTTTACTATTCTATTGCTACAGTATTCTAATAGTGACAAAATAAAATAAAAATCAATCAGTTTATGGAGTTACCTTTAGTGTTTTATAGTTAGTAATGTGCAATACTTTTATAATGTAGTGAGGATTAGTGTCACATTAAAAATATGCACTTTCATGTATTAGCTTGATTATAAAAAAATGTGGGAGGCTGCCATTACATTAATATTTTTTAATAATCCGTTTAACAAATGCAAAAGTGTTTTTTTTTTTTTTAATGTGAATCAACTAATGACTAAACTGCTTTGCACCCTCCCTAATTGCTCAGTATTCACCTTGAAGTTGAAAGCTGCTAACTAATTTCTTCTTATTGTTTAATTGCTGTTAGATGAAGACATTAGGTACAATTAGATGGAATCCCAAATTGCTCTTTTCTTATGCTTGAGACATTTCAGAATACAAATGTTTGTGGTTTATATGTTGCTTGTAATGGGCAACAATGAATATTTGCATTGGCTTGTAGATAATTAGGTGCTGAATTATTTCATGAAGGTTCTGTTAAAGAGAATACATAATGATATGTCACTGAAATTACATTTATAACGCAAATACTGTAGCTATTACAGTTTATAAAAGCTCTGATGCATTCCTCATTTTTCTTCCACTATGACTATAAAGAATACAGTACATATTTGTGGTCAGGGTAACACACATTACTCTCTGTTTTGTAATGTGATGTTTGGTAATTAGGGGCACTTCACAATGTTTACAGCCAAATATGGGGGACCTTGAGGATCTCCCTTCAAATGTTGGGGATGAATAATTATATTCAGGAACATCATGTTGTTACTCAAAAATGCCCTTCCATCCCTATTGCTATGTTTATTTATTTCTTTCTTTTTGGGAGACTTTAAAACTATCAGAATTTGTTCAGTTCAAATGTCCCAACAGTAGTGAGGCCTTTGGGATATTTGGGGATATGCTGCCGTGTGGGGGGGGGCGACCCATATTTATTATGCAACCATTTAGGCAAAATTGTATTATAATTTGAACATTAATGGTATTACTGCTACATAAATTTATTTTGTAATATGAAGAAGGGCCTGAGCTGCCTCGAAAGCTTGCATATTATAATCTTTGCAGTTATCCAATAACAAGTGTCATTTTGCTTGACTTCTCATTGCATCCATAATGGCTAACATTGTGCAACACCCTAGTATTACAGAACCACTGATATAAAGTATTAACACATCTAATAATATGCTAAAATACCCAGAAATAAAAGCTGATATTCTGTATTTGGTTAGGTATACAGCATGAACAACAATTTGAGCTCTACTTTCCAATGTTTGTGAAGATTACTATGTATGTACCATGGCTCCATTTTGCACAAATGAAGCAATAAATCAATTCTTTTCCAAGCACTGTTTATTCTTGTAATTGCAGCAACAGTTCTGGAGTCTCTCTGCAACAGGTATAACAAAAAGAAATGAAGCTGAAAAAGCGAAGCATCGCACTTAGCAAAAGGCTGTATTAAAGAAACAAGAACATATAAAGATTTTTTTATTACCATGCGATATGAAGCTTGTTAAAGCAGTTGACACACAGATGATCTTTCAAAGTCACCATAAAGCATGTTTTCTTCAGGGAAGAAGAAATTCACTTTAAAAAGGGGGGTCATTGTACATGCCAGTGTAGAAAACTGGGCAGCTAGAGGTGTTATGATGCCTCAGAAGTACAAGAGGCATGGTCAAGTATATAAAAAAGGGAGACTAGCAGACCGGATGATGGAAGCATGTTATATTCTTCTGAGATGCTAGAGGGAAGACAACCCATTAGATTACATTTCTGTCCTTTTTTACATAGAAGGAGTAAGAGAAAGAGAAAGGGAGACTAACTCAAGGTTGGTTAATAGACTTAGACCCCCTACTTGATAGGAGACAGCACACAGTGCCAGTCTAGAAAAACAGGGAATACATTGACCCATAAAGAGGAAAAAGAACAGGCCAGCTAGCATGGAAATTTGTTTGTTTTCAGGTTGTTAAATGTTTGGCGGTGCACAGACATCATGGGTCACTGTGGGGAGCTGGAGCCTAATGGTCTAGGCTGGAAGTGAGTCCAAGTAAGCATGTGCAAGCAATCAGTAGTCATGAAGAAAGTCTGGAATGAAGACCCACTGGCATGAGGCATAATTTAGCACATTTTTTTTCTAGACAGCATAAGAATCCTATAGAAATTAGCTACTTCTTCCTCAAGAATGTACGATATCTCATACCGGGATAAACAACTGCAGGAGCTAGGTAATACCCCCAAAACAACAGACACTCAAATAAGAAGAGCTACTGCCATACCCAGAGACAACATTCTGAATTATAAAAACAAAGACAAGACCCGCATCCCCCTTGTTGTCACCTACAACCCACATCTTGAAACACTTCGAAAAATTATAAAAGAACTTCAGCCAATGCTAAACAATGACCAAACACTGAAAAATTTATTTCCTGAACCTCGCTTCCTGGCATACAGACAACCACCAAACCTTCAGCAATCAATTGTCCGAACCTTCCTAAATGACAACAGAAAATGGCACATCTCCGTGCCTGCAGAAAAGATGTAAAACGTGTGCTAACATTTACTGTATAATACAGACTGTATAGTTATACCACACTGCTGACTAGAACATCACATAAAGGGATAATTTTCCTGCAGATCGTCTAATGTGGTCTGCCTAATTCTCTGCATGAAATGTCCTGACACTGCACTCTATGTGGGAGAAACTGGACAAACACTCCGCCAGATAATACATTTACACAGGTTCCACATTAAACGTGGCAACACAGATGTTCCTATAGCGGCCCACTTCAACAGACATGGACACTGTGACAGGGACTTTAAAGTCACAGAGCTTATGGGCAACTTCAGAACACAGCAAGAGAGAAAAGAATGGGAAGTTAAACTCATGTTAAAATTTACATTACAACATGGTTTGAATAAAGACGAGAGTTTTATGGTCAGATATGGGAATTGTTTGCATTTCTCAGAATGACACAGACAACCTGTCTACAGATCCACTTTGTTTTGAAAAATTCATTACAAACTTCAAAAGACTTTGTTGGGCAGTTATCTTATCCAAAGATCTTGACCATATATTGTTCTTCTCTCTCTTGTTAAATGAACATTAGCCTGAAGGAATCTATCATTTTTTTACATTTAAGATTTCTCACTTAAAGATTTACCAGTGTGGTTTCTTGTGCTAGAGTGTATTTAAACACAGGGAACTCCAGTTTCTGTATTACATCTTGCCTGAAGAAGGGGCCTGAGTTGCCTTGAAAGCTTGCATATTGCAATCACAGTTTGTTTGTCGTTCTCCGCTTTAAGCCCATTTGGAAGGACACCAAACACAGCTGTTAATGGGTTAGGAGAGATTGTGACACCAAGGCTGTCTGAAAGGCACTTAAAATTTTTTGTCCAGAATGATGTTAATTTGGTGCAGCCCCAAAACATGTGACCCAGTGAGGCTGGGACTTGACTTCAGCGTTCACAGGTTGGCTCTTGCCCTGGAAACATTTTGGACAGTTTTAAGCGAGACAGATGTGCTCGATATACAATTCTGAGATGAATAATTGTATGTTTTTGCACATATGGTGCTCGAGTGAATTTTCTGCTTTGCTACCTTCCACTCCTTTTCTGATATGTTGAGTGAGAGATCTTTTTCCCATTGTCCTCTTGAATCTTTGAAAGGGAGGGACTGTAACATATTTTTATATTTTGCAGAAATGCTGTCTGAGTCCTTGAGACTGAGCAATATTTTTTCCAGCACAGAGGAAGGTGGGAGATGAGGGAAATCGGGCAGGTTCTGTTTAACAAAGTTTCTAATTTGAAGATAGTGAAAGAAATGTGTTGCTGGAAAGTTACATTTGGAATGTAATTGTTCATAGAATGCAAAGATGTTGTCTATATAAAGATCTCTAAGCAATTTAATCCCAAATGTTTTCCAGATATTAAAAACTGCATATGTTTGTTGAGGGTTGAAAAAGGTGGTTCTCATGTAGAGGTGCCACAGATAAAAGATTCTCAATGTAAAAATTCTTTCTACATTGGTCCCATATTCTGAGTGAGTGAAGCACAATTGGGTTATTAGTATATTGGAGATAACTTGCCCTTATTGGGGCACAAAGCAGGGAATATAAAGAAATACTGCAGGATTTTATTTCTATTGCTGACCAAGCCTGTGTATGTTCATCTATTTGAGTCCTGGGTTTTATAGCTTGTATGTTTGCTGCCCAGTAATAAAACTGAAAGTTGGGTAGAGCCATGCCACCTTCTGCCTTTGGTCTTTGTAGGGTCGCTCTTTGGATACGTGGATGTTTTGTGTTCCAAATAAATGAGGTTATGCTTGAATCTAATTGCTTAAAAAATTATTTATTGATGTATGATGGAATGTTTTGAAAAAAAGGTGAAGCTTTGGAAGAATATTCATCTTAACAACGTTAATTCTTCCAGCTAGAGTGAGATGAAGGGTTGACCATCCGTGCAAGTCTTGCTTAATTTTTTCCATACAGATGGCGAATTTTGTTGATAAAGAGCTTTATGTTTACTTGTGATATTTACCCCTAGGTATTTAAACTTATCTACAATGATAAAAAGGAAGGTGACCAATCTAATATTGTATGCTTGAAAATTCACTGGAAAGAGCACACTTTTATTCAAATTAATTCTGAGACCAGAGATCTTTTCAAATTCTGTGAGTGCTGTTAAGACTGCAGGCAATGTATTTTGTGGATCTGATATACAGTATACAGTACCATATCATCTGCATATAGAGAAATGTTCGGTTCAAGTCCTTCTCTGATAATCCTCTTTATCTGATAAGCATTTCGACAGTGACCTGGAAGTGGTTCAATGGCGATTGCAAATAGTAGTGGTGACAAGGGGCATCCTTGTCTGGTACCACGTTCTAGTTTAAGTAGTCTGAACAAATGTTGTTAATACAAACTGAAGCTTTTGGATTGGTATACAGTGGTTTGATCCATGCACAAATGTTCGGGCCAAACCCAAATTTCTCTAATGTAGTAGAAAGGTACTTCCATTCAATCATATCAAAAGTTTTTTCTGCATCCTACGGTAATATTATCTCTGGGGTGTTTGACTTTGCTGGTGATTATATTACATTAAACAGGCGTCAAAGATTGGAAGCTATGTGTCGGCCTTTAATAAATCCAGTTTGATCTTGTGATATTACCGAAGGCAGCACTTTCTCAACCCTTCTAGTTAGGACTTTGGAGAGTATCTTAACATCATTATTCAGAAGTGAAATTGGTCAGTATGATGCACATTGTAATGTGTCCTTATTTTGATTAGGAAAGACGGTGATTAATGCTTGGCGAAAAGTTTGAGGTAGAATTTGATTGTCTCTAGATTCTGTAAAAGTTGCTAATAAGAGTGGAGCTAGCAGAGTGGCGAATTTCTTATAAAATTCTACAGGCTAGCCATCAGGGCCTGCTGCTTTCCCGCTTTATAGCATCTAGTAATTCTGATAGCGCCAGAGGTTTATCCAATTCCTCTGTACTAAGAGTATCTATTTGTGGTATCTGTAATGCATCCAGAAATGCATTAGATTGTGTGTTGTCTTCTTTAAACTCAGGATTTATAGTATTCTCTAAATGTGTGCCTTATATTTTTATGGTCAATGATTTTATCTCAGTTTTTTTATCTCAGTAAGTTCTCTCAGTTTAGACACATTTTCCTGGATGTGTTCCTCAATTTTTATCAGTATATCTTCAAAGATTGCATTAAAACGATTATATATACATTTTCCAAGTCTTTATATTCCTGCCACATCTCTTGCAGCTCCAGCCACAGCTTCTCGTTTGTCTTCTTGTTTGTCTTGAGCATTTCCTTCAGTTCAGACAAATTGTTTTGGCTTTCATGCTCCGTGGGTGAAGTGGCAACCCCCGCTACAGCTGATGCTTACAGATCGCGAGGAGTAGATAAATGCGCAGACTGCAAGGCCACCTCTAGTTTCAAGTGATCTTCTGGAATCGGCGAGCTATCTTGACCTGCATCACTTGCAACTTCGCTCCCATTTCCGCTCGACTGGAGATGTTGCAGTGGAGTGGGATCTTGGTAATCATGGGAAGTCTGTGCTTTCGCCTGCCTGTTCCAGGTTAGCCTCTGAAAGGCTGTACCTTGCACTTGGGCTTGATGTCTGTCTAAACTTGGTTGTAGTTTTAGGTTTCTTTTCCATTTCTTTCTGACCCCCTTTCTTGTTAGTCATGTTTATATACTGTAGTAGAAACTCCTCGGGTTGGGTAAATACAGGATACCTCGGGATAATAAGAAATAAGAGAAAAAATAAAGCCTTTGCAAACGGAGCTCCGCTTTAAATGTCCATCCCCCATAACGGACAAGACCAACCTCTTTTTTTGTTTTTTTCAGAGGGGTGTTTAGCGGATTGTCCTATTGATCTTAGCACTGCTTCCTTGGAGGAGAGTATGGGCTTTCAAATCATTTTATCTCTGCTTTCTGGAGAGAGGTTCACTACTCATTTACGTCATTCTCATTATTGTTACAACAATAATAAACTCATCCCTTGACACTGGCTCTGTGTCGCTCACTTTTAAAATCGCTTCTGTAACCCCAATGTTAAAAAAGTCTGGTCTTGATGCTGACAATCTTAACAATTTCTGGCGTATTTCCCACTTACCTTTCCTGTCAAAAGTTCTTGAGCGTGTTGTAGCCTCCCAGCTCACCAATTACTTAACCACTAATAACTTGATGGAACCATTTCAGTCTGGTTTTAGGGCGCGGCACAGCTGTGAAACTGCCCTGCTACATGTAACCAATAATTTGATTATGGCAGCAGACTCTCGACAAACCAGCGTATTAATTCTATTAGACCTCAGTGCAGCATTTGACACTGTCAGACATGACATTCTACTACTGTCCAGAATGGAGAACATGCTGGGTATCTTTGGCACTGCCCTCCAGTGGTTCATGTCCTATCTGACTGATAGGCAAGAGTTTGTTAGTCTTGGCAACCGCAGATCCAGCTCAGTGCCAGTCACACAAGGAGTTCCACAGGGCTCTGTCCCCGGCCCTCTTCTCTTCTGTATTTATATGCTTCCCCTTGGCCATATGACTGAATTATCATTTTTATATAGATAATACTCAACTCTACTTCAATGTTAAAAGTGGAACTTCATCAGAGCTTTCTCAGCTCACAACCTGCCTTAGTGAAACTAAAACCTGGATGGAGCAGAACTCTAAAATTAAATTGCAACAAAACTGAACTCCTGCAAATTGGGACTAAAATTCAACTTAATAAAATGAGCTCTTCCCCAGTCCATCTTGACGGCGATCTCATCAGACCTGTCTCTACTGCAAAGAATCTTGGTGTCATTTTTGATTCCTCCCTTTCTTATTCCGCCCACATAAATCACATTAAGAAACTTTCTTACTTTCACCTCCATAACATATCCCGTGTTCGCTCCTTCCTCTCCTTTTCTAATGCTGAGAAACTTGTCCATGCTTTTATCACATCCCGCATTGATTATTGTAACTCACTACTGGCAGGTGCCACTTCTAATCTTATAGCATAGCTCCAGTTTATTCAAAACTCAGCTGCAGTGAGCACCTCACACCCATCCTGCTCCGTCTTCACTGGCTCCCTGTGTCTTACAGAATCGAATATAAAATCCTACCTTCTCCGACTTTCTCCATCACTATGTGCCTGCTTGCCCACTAAGGTCCTCTGGTTCTGGCAATCTTGTTGTGCCCCACACTAATCTACACTCCATGGGTAATAGGGCCTTCAGCTGTATAGCGCCCAGACTCTGGAATGACCTACCGAAATTAATCAGGTCAGCTGACTCCATAAATTCTTTAAAAAAAACAACTTAAAACTATTCAGGAAGGCTTTTAGCTCTACTTGACTTTATTGCCCTTCTCTCAGTTTACCTCGCTGTCAAGATGCTCATGTAACCTGTATGTGTGTGTGCTACACCATCAATTGTGTTGTCTATTTGTTTTTTTTTCTTTGAATTCACTGTCGTAATCTTCTTTATTTATTTATTTGGTTTGTACAATGCTATATACTGTATACCCTGCTGTTCTTTCTTATATTCTGTAAATACCTTGAGCATAGGAAAGGCGCTATATAAATAAAATGTATTATTCTAACCTTGGAAAATTACAGTGGTAGCTTCTTTAACATGAGGCAGAGAACTTCTTGCATTTTCAGCTTTAAGTTATGCTTAGTTAACCCTTGAGTTACATTCAATCTTTATCCTTGTGTTTATTTATTCATTCAGTTATGGTTTCATATATATGTACTTGTAATAAATTGTAAAAGATTATTATTTATTAACTAAAACATTCATAACTTCACTGAGTAACTCAAAGCAAATATCTTAATAGCTATTGCCCCAGCAATAGAAGCATGGTAGCAATGGCATCATTTGTGTAAAACCTTTTATGATAGTGTTCACCAAGGATTATAGCTGTATAAAGCGGGGTTGATTTCATTAATATAGATTGACTGAGAAATGAAACAAAAGAAATAGTTTCCTGGCATTTGTCTTGAATGTTCTTTACTTTTAGTTTCCTACATTTCTCCCAGAAAATATTTTACTCCTTTGCTGGGTCAGTTCAGTCTTTCAGAATTTAATGAAATATGATTAGATTTTCATGTAGTTTTTCGTAAAACCATAAGATATTAAGTTGCCTTAAATTGTAAAAACACAACAGACCAAAGTGCAGAGAGGCTGTTTTTATAACTTCTTGGTATATACTTGGACTTGTATAGGGTAGTTACCTGCAGTGCCTTTTATCACTCTGGTGCATGGTCAGTTTTAACTATAATCTCTTTTGATTTATATTATTCAGTCCTGGTTATAGAAAGTAACATTTTATTAGCTTTTTCAATTGTTCCTATACATTGCCTGAAGTTGACAATTCTGAGTCAACATAACATAACGCTGTCTGACATTTTGATCCAATTCAGGATCACAAAGAGCTAAGTCAAAAAACCCTCTTAATTCTTTTTCTGTAATTTATTTCTTGAATCTCATTCTAGCCTATTGTATATGTTTATGGTATTTGTATTATAAGCTTTGCACTTGCACACTGTAATGGTTGGTACCTATTTGTGTAGCACTACCTACAAGTAAGTAATGCAAATGTCTAAAAATTGTGGTGGGTTTATTTAATGAAAATACACTAAGAAAGGGTCACATAAAGGAGAAAAATCAGTTTCAAAAAAAGCTGAAAACACAAGGATATCCTAGCTACCTGCTGATCCTGGTTATCCAGTGAAATGACTCAGTTCCTCAAACATTGTGCCCTGAAGTGCCAAATACTCTTTCTCTCTCCTTTCTCTTTCCGTCTCTCTCCTTCTGTCTCTTGTACTGTGCCAAATTAGTTGAGTTGTTGGCCAAACTTGCTACCTTATTCTAATGTCAGGGGTCCACTGGGAGGGAGACGACTTTAAGGTACACCTGGGACTTACGTCAGAGGCAATCTGTGGAATCATTTCTTGAGTCAGTAACTCACCTTCTATTTCCACATGTTGTGTTCTTCATGCATCCATGAGCTCTCTTTCATAAGTAAAGAGAGTGTCTCAGGATATTTGTCTGGCTTTCTTCTATTTCTTCGTGACCTATCTTTTACTCTTTACAATTAAACAAATAAAGCACTGCATTCCTTGGATGCTTCTGTTTACAGACACTGTCATCAGTCACCAGTGTGAGTTTCTCTTTTAAATTAAAACTGTCTGGCCTGTTCCCTTGTCATGTGCCAGTCCTATGCCCCTTGTTCCCTTGGCAAATCCTTGGTAGCCAGGTAGGCTTCTACAGAATATTGAAATGCATTTTTCAAGCATTTGCTTAGTTTTCAAAAGAGCTCTTGTTTTGTTTATTTATTTCTTTTTATTTTTTTACTTATTAGTGACCTTACTGCTTCCTCATATTTTTAGATTTGATCTCATCTGCAAATTTACTCCTAACACAGACCCCTGAGGGACTCAACTAATGACCTTATTCTAGGATATGTATCCAGATCTTATCATTACTATTCAATTCCTGCACAATTGCAGTTTGTGAGCCAATGTTCTGTAGTACTGTACTAATTTGACACACAATGTGATTTGATCGTCACCTAAGTCCCAATAGTAGATAATGAGAAAAAGATTAAATAAACAACACATAAAAACTAACTTTTTCATGGATAATTTTCTCTGAGTGCTGAAGTTTTCTCTCTGTTATGAAATACTCCAAGGATTTGTGCCTCTGAATTAGCCCACTATGAGAGAATATGGATGTATCATGAGTATGCCCTTAGACTGACTGATACCATACCCATGAGTGGTTCCTACCTTGCTGCCGATGCTGACAAGGTGGGCCCTGTCTTGTTATGACCCTTATCTTAATTCAGCATTTTCAGAACATGGATGTATGAATGGATCAAGGTGTAGTAACTATCAAGTTTTCCTTTAGCAGTAATGTTTTAAAACAATCATTTAATATACTTGCTGATAAACATGGTCCACGTGCTTGCTTATATCCTTGGTTGTAGACTGAACTGTACCATCTCATATATTTAATGATTAGGTTATGCATACATTCTGAATGAGTTTCATAAACCTGCCAACGACATTGAAATCTGAATTGTATGGAACAGTTTTAAAAGATTGTGATGTGGACAGCATCTTTGTATTGCATCTGCTTCAGGTACTGCAGGGCTGCTTTATTTGTCAGTTTCTGACAGATATCATTCCTTGTGCATCATGTTACTGCTGTTGTGTTGATCTATCCATCTACCTATCTGGCCATTTCTGGTTTGAATCCCAGCAGCATCAAGGACAAGGACAAATCACACTCTAGACGTGAAACCAGTCATTGCAGAGCACATTCACATATATACCTACACTAACCCAATCTGAAGTTGCCAGCTCACCTAATATTCATAGCTTTAATACATGAAAGGA
Source organism: Polypterus senegalus (assembly GCF_016835505.1). Lineage (NCBI taxonomy): Eukaryota > Metazoa > Chordata > Cladistia > Polypteriformes > Polypteridae > Polypterus > Polypterus senegalus. The sequence continues at coordinate 84,051,049 of NC_053167.1, read as the reverse complement.
ACACAGGGACAAGGCAATCAAACGTCATGAGGTTTGAACTCATTTTTTCAGAGGTAACAGAACTAAACACTGTGCCACCACACCTTTCCAGAATATTAATACCCTAGACAAAAATAACATTTTAAAAAGAATTCTGTGCTTCTTTTGCAAATACTGCTGAAACAGTTTATTCGGCAGACTGTTTGCTTACATGTTGGATTCTTTACTGCAGACTACATTTAAAGACAGCGTTGTTATTGAAAACACCTGATGGACCTCTGTCTAGTGCAATGTTTTGTATTGGTTATTGCTTACTTGTAAATTTATTTGAAATAAGGATTTCCTGTACCAGTCACAGTTTACCATCTGTTTCTCAATTGATCTGTTTTTGAATTTCACGATGCACAGAAGATACAGTGCTGTTCTACAATATGTCTGATCAACAGAAGGCCCTGTGTCATAAAATCCTTCTAACCAATTAGGACCTAGTGACAGTGTGTAATAGAAAATGTAGAAATAACTGATGCATAACCTCAGAAATGCCTGTGGAAATAATAAAAATCACAGATAATATGAAATGTATCATTCCCAGCTACAAACCCTGAAACAGGGTGGAACAGATACATGACAAAATAAAGCAGGAGAAAAGCCAGCTCAGCATGTTTGATAGACAAAATAAAAAATGGTTGTCCAAGAGGTGATAATGAAATCAGACTAAAATTCATTCACTCAGCCCCCAGAAAGTACATACTGCAGCAGCTCGTCACTAGAGTCACATAAGAATGGGATGTGATAAGGTGTTGAATTTGTGTGGAAAGAACTTAAAATAGCCATAAAGATGCAAAAATCAGAGAAATTGGATGACAAACACTTACTATATAGACTCGCACACATGCACTAGGGGCTGCAGCAATGGAGGACTCTTTCCTCTGCATCTTTAAAATTTACTTTCACCACCAGTTTAAGTGACATTAGTATAAGTTTCTTACAGCATGTCATTGTAGAACTAATGTATTTGAAAGGTATTTTAAGTCATGTAACACTATCCTTCAGAATGAGAACTGCACCCCGTGTAACTGCTGTGTTTGTTGGATTTAAGTCACAATCCAGTCTAATTAATTACTTTGTAAAGACTGTTGTGACAGCTTTCTGTCAAAGTAGCTGAATGAAATAAACATTGATTGACTGATATTTGAACACAACATGTAACATCTGTGGTACTATTTGTCACCATTATCCAGAGGTTATGAAACACCTGATTAGCCCCACAAATGAAAATACTGATCGTAATACTTTCTACCTCATATATCTGAGAATTGACATGTCTAACAAATCATTGTTCCATATTTGAGTATAATTTTATGGAGGGACTGATGTAAGTTTAAGTTTGTTTTTGGTAACAAATGTTTGTGACATGTTTGTTTTATGGTGTGTTCAAATGCAGGGACTGAAACAGGTTAATGATTTGATTTAGCACTGAGTTAGGAAACCACTATGTGGGCTGAAGCATGTGGCATTAATTGTGCTATGCCTTCGAAGGCATAAATACCCTATACAGTTTGATAGACATTTCTTAATACTTGAGTCTGAAGAAGAAGTGTCTCATAGGCACCTGCAAAACAGCTGGGGAGAGACATGGGGGCTTACCCTCTGTTGTGATAACGTGTTCATGCATTCAGTCATGCATGCTGTCTTCCAACCCCATTAGTGTTCATTTGTGCATCGATTTAAAAAACAGTTGCATTTTTTAAAACAGATCTCAAGATATCTTTAAATGACATGCTTATGGTCTTAAGTGGTCTTCATCTTCCATTTAAAGGTAGTAAAGCTAAATCTGGAAATCTAGTATTCTATAATATTTTTCAGTGCAGTTAGCTATTACTGTACAAGTGGAAAAAAACAACTTTATTTAAGAAGTAATTTATCTTTTCTCAGTCTGCATAATGATATTTTTAAACTGCTGGGAAACTTGAGTCAGTACCTGTAGTACCTGTAAAATATAAAATGTTCACACTCATAGAGGATGTCTCAAAAAGTGTATGAATATTTTCACAATGCATTTTTGTTTATTTCATTATTCTGCAAATTGAAGCATATACTGTGCAAATAACTGTTGCAATAGGACATGCAGATATGAAAAATTCACAGTAAAACCTTCTACTGTGCAATCTACTGTGTTACATGCTCGGCTAGCCAAAATGACTGAAAGATGGCACTGCTGATTATCAATTGTTAGTGATAAAATTGCTTCATTTAACTTGTTAACTGCTCTTGTTTAAGTCCATTTAATATGGAGTTTTACAAATGTCTGGTCACTTGTTGTGGCCATTTTCGAAATAATTTGACATACTTGTTACCATAATATTAAGTTTATATATTTTATAAAAAGTTACTCAGTTTTGTATTCTTCCCTGAATGCTAAATGTACTGATTATAAACTGCTAACCGGAAATATACTATGGAACTGACAATCTAAAGAAATCGATAACTCTATAAGGATCTAAATAATGTACAGTTAGACCTCCGGATATGCAAAGAACTGGCTCTGGGACCCCCATGGATAGCAAAATCTGCAGATGCTCATGTTACTTATATAAAATGGCAAAGTTTTGTATACTTTAAATGGTCTTTAGATTACTTATAAAATGTAATACAATCTAAATGCAATGCAAACAGTTGTTATTATTGTTGTTTAGGGAATAATGATTTCAGCATCTGATATGCCATCCATCCATCCATCCATCCTCTTCTGCTTATCCGAGGTCGGTTTGCGGGGGCAGCAGCTTAACCAGAGAGGCCCATACTTCACTCTCCCCGGCCACTTCTTCCAGCTCTTCGGGAGAATCCCAAAGGCGTTCCCAGGCCAGCCGGAGACATAGTCCCTCCAGCGTGTCCTGGGTCTTCTCCGGGGCCTCCTCCCGGTTGGACATGCCCGGAACACCTCACCAGGGAGGCGTCCAGGAGGCATCCTGATCAGATGCCCGAGCCACCTCATCTGACTCCTCTCGATGCGGAGGAGCAGTGGCTCTACTCTGAGCCCCTCCCGGATGACTGAGCTTCTCACCCTATCTTTAAGGGAAAGCCCAGACACCCTGCGGAGGAAACTCATTTCAGCCGCTTGTATTAGCGATCTCTTCTTTGGTCACTACCCATAGCTCATGACCATAGGTGAGGGTAGGAGCATAGATCGACTGGTAAATTGAGAGCTTTGCCTTACGGCTCAGCTCCTTTTCACCACGACAGACCGATGCAGAGCCGCATCACTGCGGATGCCGCACCGATCCGCCTGTCGATCTCACGCTCCATTCTTCCCTCACTCGTGAACAAGACCCCGAGATACTTGAACTCCTCCACTTGGGGCAGGATCTCTCCCCCAACCCTGAGAGGGCACTCCACCCTTTTCCGGCTGAGGACCATGCTCTTGGATTTGGAGGTGCTGATTCTCATCCCAGCCGCTTCACACTCAGCTGCGAACCGATCCAGAGAGCTGAAGATCACGGCCTGATGAAGCAAACAGGACAACATCATCTGCAAAAGCAGTGACCCAATCCTGAGTCCACCAAACCGGACCCCTTCAACACCCTGGCTGCCTAGAAATTCTGTCCATAAAAGTTATGAACAGAATCGGTGACAAAGGGCAGCCCTGGCGAGTCCAACTCTCACTGGAAGCGGGCTCGACTTACTGCGGCAATGCGGACCAAGCTCTGACACGGTTGTACAGAGACCGAACAGCTCTTATCAGGGGTCCGGTACCCCATACTCCCGAGCACCCCCACAGGATTCCCGAGGGACACGGTGAATGCCTTTTCCAAGTCCACAAAACACATGTAGACGGTGGGCAAACTCCCATGCACCCTCCAGGACTCTGCTAAGGGTGAAGAGCTGGTCCACTGTTCGCGACCAGGGACGAAAACCACACTGTTCCTCCTGAATCCGAGGTTGACTATCCGACGGACCCTCCTCTCCAGAACCCCGAATAGACTTTTCCAGGGAGGCTGAGGAGTGTGATCCCTCTATAGTTGGAACACACCCTCCGGTCCCCTTTTAAAGAGGGGACCACCACCCCGGTCTGCCAATCCAGAGGCACTGTCCCGATGTCCATGCGATGTTGCAGAGGCGTGTCAACCAAGACAGTCCTACAACATCCAGAGCCTTAAGGAACTCGGGCGTATCTCATCCACCCCGGGCCCTGCCACCAAGGAGTTTTTGACCACCTCGGTGACTTCAGTCCCAGAGATGGGAGAGCCCACCTCAGAGTCCCCAGGCTCTGCTTCCTCATTGGAAGGCATGTTAGTGGGATTGAGGAGGTCTTGAAGTACTCCTCCCACCGACCCTAACGTCGAAGTGAGGTCAGCAGCGCACCATCCCCACCATATACGGTGTTGACACTGCACTGCTTCCCCTCCTGAGACGCGGACGGTGGACCAGAATCTCCTCGAAGCCGTCCAAAGTCGTTCTCCATGGCCTCCAAACTCCTCCCATGCCCGAGTTTTGCCTCAGCAACAACGAAGCTGCGTTCGCTTGGCCTGCGGTACCTATCAGCTGCCTCCAGAGACCCACAGGACAAAAAGTCCTATAGGACTCCTTCTTCAGCTTGACGGCATCCCTCACGCCGGTGTCCACCAACGGGTTCGGGATTGCCGCCCGACAGGCACCGACCACCTTGCGGCCACAGCTCCGGTCAGCCGCCTCAACAATAGAGGCACGGAACATGGCCCATTGGACTCAATGTCCCCACCTCCCTCGGGGCGTGGTTGAAGTTCTGCGGAGGTGGGAGTTGAAGCTACTTCTGACAGGGGACTCTGCCAGCCGTTCCCAGCAGACCCTCACAACACGTTTGGGCCTACCAGGTCTGACCGGCATCTTCCCCCACCATCGAAGCCAACTCACCACCAGGTGGTGATCAGTTGACAGCTCCCCCTCTCTTCACCAAGTGTCCAAGACATATGGCCGCAAGTCCGGCGACACGACCACAAAGTCGATCATCGACCTGAGGCCTAGGGTGTCCTGGTGCCAAGTGCACATATGAACACCCTTATGCTTGAACATGGTGTTCGTTATGGACAATCCGTGGCGAGCACAGAAGTCCAATAACAAAACACCGCTCGGGTTCAGATCGGGGGGGCCATTCCTCCCAATCACGCCCTTCCAGGTCTCACTGTCATTGCCCACGTGAGCATTGAAGTCTCCCAGCAAAACGAGGGAATCCCAGAAGGTATGCCCTCTAGCAACCCCTCCAGAGACTCCAAAAAGGGTGGATACTCCAAACTGCTGTTGGTGCATACGCACAAACAACAGTCAGGACCCTTCCCCCCACCCGAAAGCGGAGGGAGGCCACCCTCTCGTCCACCGGGGTAAACCCCAATGCACAGGCTCCGAGTCGGGGGGCAATAAATATGCCCACACCTGCTCGGCCTCTCACCGGGCAACTCCAGAGTGGTAGAGAGTCCAGCCCCTCTCAAGGAGATTGGTTCCAGAGTCCAAGCTGTGCGTCGAGGTGAGTCCGACTATATCTAGCCGGAACCTCTCGACCTCGCACTAGCTCAGGCTCCTTCCCTTCAGAGAGGTGACATTCCACGTCCCAAGAGCCAGTTTCTGTAGCCGAGGATCAGACCGCCAAGGTCCCGCCGCCACCACCCAACTCACACTGCACCCAACCTCCTTGGCCCCTCCCGTAGGTGGTGAGCCCATGGGGAGGAGGACCCACGTTACCTCTTCGGGCTGTGCCCGGCCGAGCCCCATGGGTGCAGGCCCGGCCACCAGGCGCTCGCCATCGAGCCCCACCTCCAGGCCTGGCTCCAGAGGGGGCCCCGGTGACCCGCGTCTGGGCAAGGGAAAACGTCGTCCAAGGTTTTTATTCTTCATCAGAGGTTTGTTGAACCGCTCTTTGTCTCATCCCTCACCTAGGACCAGTTTGCCTTGGGTGGCCCTACCAGGGGCATAAAGACCCGGACAACATAGCTCCTAGGATCATTGGGACACGCAAACCCCTCCACCACGATAAGGTAACGGTTCAAGGAGGGGTATCTGATCATCTGATATGCTTCTTTTCAAAAGATATAACATTTTTATTTTCCTGTTGAGATATAGCACTTTAGGCTCTTAGACTTTGAGGGATTGCTTTAACCTCTTAATTGCTTTTTTAGGAGCCATTTATTTACTGTAACACACAATGTGATGCCAAGGTCCTCATGGTGCCTTACAGTCAGACAACTGAACTGCTTTTGTTTAAAGAAACAGGCTTAACATTTTAATTACTGATTGTTTAGTCTTCTTTCTTTGAGTGTCTTTATATTCCAGAATACTGTATGTTCATGTCTTCTGTGTTATTTTTAAGACCTGCAGTACTGCCGGAACTGTGAAGATGGTAACCGTCTCCTATATTGGCAATTGGTAATGCTCAGTAGCCGAGGTAGGATAGGTGATAAAGAGCTTACCTTTTATAAAGGAGGTAATTGCAGGAGAATGGGGTTGATCAATCTACAGAGTAGAGAAATGGCGCTTTGTGTGAGAAGAGCTAGCAAACTGAAGAGCAGTGGGCTGGCTCAGCACTTAGCTGCCATACAGGAGCTGTAAGTTTACTTCTATGAGATATTTTATTTATTTAACTCCTAAGGCAGGAGGCTAGGTGAAGGCATAACTTTAATTTAAGTGCTAGGTGTGCAGAAAGTTCAAGTTCATCCTTTTGCTTCATCATTTCCTTTTTTAATATTTTTGATCCACAGTTGGTTAAATGCATGGGTGCAGAACCCATGGATACAGAGAGCCAACCATATGTTTTTATACAGTGCTGTTACTTAAAATATTACCATAACAGCAACAGTGAACTGATGCCAATGTTAACATCTTGATACTGTACTTGCAACTTGCAATGTTTATGTGTACACTGATATTTAGTGTAAGAAATATATACTGGATACACATTTTAGGAAAACTATTTTTATTGTGTTATGTATTCATTTTTCACAAGATTTATGTACTTATTTGTAGTAAAGGCATAATGCAGATCACTTATATTGAAAATGTGGTAGCATTCAAGAAATGCAGGCAATGATAGGGATTCCCTTAAAGTTTTTTCAAGCTATTTTTAGCCTGTGTTTTGTTCTGTGAAAAATAAAATATTTAATCAAACATCTTTTATTCTTGTGTTTCTATTAATGGAAGTAAAGGAGAGAGTTGTCAGGGGCTGGTAGCTATCTTGGCAGTATCAGGCACAAACCAAACCAAAGCATGGCACCACCCATCTCAGTTTATAATAATAATAATATAATATATAATATAATTATATATTATATAATTAATATAATTATATAATATAATATAATATATAATAATATAATAATAGACAGTTGTTAAGTTTCAACTCACCCAGTTTCACTAAATTCTAACTTCTCCTAACTAACAACGGAGCAGGAGCATGAACCTTTCATCTGACTCCAAATTATTGTTTTTTTTTGTCTAAATGACCAGTTTTGTCTTAATGAGATGAATTTAGGTATAAGTTACTGCAATATTAAATTATTTACTTTAATTTACAAAGCTTTAGGTTATATACCTGAAGAAAGCAATACGACTATGGTCTATATTTCACATGTATCCTCAGAGGTTAAGCGCCATTTAACTAACTTGGGCTTTATAATAAAACCTCAGGGGCTAAGTAGCTCTCTTAGTGTGTATTACATAAGTAATATTTTGTGTGCAGTCCCCGATTCTAAGCGATATTCTCTAGCAAGTGTTTCAGAAAAAAAAGGCTAGGAAGCTTAATTTAATGAGTGTTATATTTGATTTTCGAATAAATTATTAAAGAATTCTCACCAAATATGAATATTCAGACTTCTAAGGCTGAACTTCTGTATGGACCCATACTAAAAAAGCTCTACCTTTTAAGCATTAATTACAATTGAAGCAGTCAAATAATCAGACAATTAAAAATTAATAATATGTACAGAAATAGAATAAAGTTTTAAAAACAGAAAATAAATAATACTACAAAATGTCACACATGCATTTTGGAAGACAGAAATATCTATCTTCTTCTTCTAAATCCAAACCTATCCCTTTTATACAATTAGAGCCTAAGACAAGTCAAAGGTCAAAGCTCATCATAATGGGACAATGTGTGGCTATACAACCTTCAGAAGAGTTACACCAGTGACTTACAAAGAGAGGGGAAATAGGCTAACACTTTGAATGTCATAAAATTAACAGTTTTTTCCCTCAGAAAGTATACTTGGGGCTTGTTTCATAAATATTCTTAATGATAGTTTTTCTAGAGTTATAATAAAACAAACATACCTTTCTAAAAATAACCCAAAAATGAATCATAATCTTAGCATTAATTCAAGAGCAAACATGTCTAAGAAGATATTATACATGACCTGGAAATTCTTAAATTAATCCCAATGATCTAAGAAGACGCAAAAGTGGTTGACAGTCCATTTGGTGGAGCTGTGAAAGACTTTCAACAGCTGGATTCCTGGGAAAAAACCCATCTTATCCTGAAGTAAAACTGTTCTCACAAGATAAAGGGAACTCTTTATTTCCTGGAGACAACCAGCAGTTTATTGTTGATATAAAACTAATTTCCTTCTTCCACATGTTCCAATTTCCTTCAACACGGAGAAAGACAAAACACTTCTGAGAATAAAATAAAAATGAATAACTTTTAGAAATAAAACAAATCAAACTACAATGAAGTCAACTGTGTTTCTATCACAATGTGACACTGTCACTCCATGCAGTATTTGAATACATAACTTGTGTGAGCTGCATACTCAACTAGCAGGATCCAAACACACTCGCACAAAGCATCTTATACTTATTCAATAAATGTATACTTTTTTGTGTAGCTGTACTATCACTTGATGCTTATAATGTGAGCATTTGCCTGAATATCCTGTCATGTTCTTTGTGAATATTGAAATAGGTAAAGATATTCCAATACAAAGTATCATTGAAAAACAAAAGTAATTTAGGAGCTAGGAAGCCATTCAGCCCATTGTTCTGGTCATGTCCTAATCCAAATCAAGTAAGCAAATTGGATGTATTGAGTTTATAGGTCTAGCTAGCTGGGAAAGTCTTCATTTAGACCAATCAGTATTTGATGGCTACTCCATCTCTCTTAGGTAGTGGACATTAAACTACAAGACTGTCACTCCAGTCCCTCCTCTGGATCACTATGTGTTTATAACTAAGTCAATTAACCTGCTTGTACTCCAACTGTAAAAAATGCATGCGCAATGCAGTGGAAGGAATAATGATATTGTATGTTGTCTTGTTTAAAACCATCAGCCAAAAGTATAATAGTAATAATAATAATAACGATAATATTAATTATAGTCCATGTGGTGTGGGGTCATTGAATTAATTCTACAAGCAGTTTACACATTGTGACACGTGCTGGTGTTATAGATAAGTTGCTTAACCATGGAAATATTCTCTCATTTTGTAAACTCAGTACTCTAAGGCTCTCTAATAGCAAAAATCTAGTCTAACAGTAACTGATATAAGGCTGGTGACCATCAGGGGGGTATTTTTCGTATGTGGATTACTAGTTTAACCGGATGTAATTGTTGACGATTTGGCATGATCCTGGATCTCTCGGTTTTTCGAAACTCTTGCTGGATGTGTTGTCATAGCAGCACATCTAAATCCTCAAACCTGCTCGGATCAGATTTGTTCTACTGTATGTAAACAAGGATTAGCCCACACACTTAATCAGTGTCTGTGCATGGAATTCATTCAGTCATGGCTTCGCCATTCATGAATGAGCGACCAATTGATATTGGTGCGCAAATAATAAGAAGAGAATTTCATATAGAGAGGGTTTTGGGCAAGATCTTTTATTGCTCCCGGAGGAAATTCTTTTTGAAAGATACCACTTTAGCCAGAGAAGAATATTGCACCTCAAAGATTTATTAGTACCTTGTACTCGAAGTCATACTAGGCGAAGTCGGGCTCTCACAACCACACAGACAGTATGCATTGCTTTGAGGTTTTATGCAAGCGGCACTTTTTTTTTTACATACTGTAGGCAATGCGTAAAATCTATCTAAAAGTGTAGTTTGCCAGGGTTTTCATAGTGTCTCCTGGACACCTGCATGTGCAGACAAAAGAGGCATTTCATGCCATTGTAGGTACACAGGCAAAAACACCCACAGTTCCATAAAGAATCTCACAACCAGTCTAACATTCTCATTACCCAGGATTTCCAAATGTGATTGGGGCACATGGGACTGATCAGAGTTGAGTTTGTTCAAACATTATTTGGAAAATGTACCTCTCCTTCTGATGAATCAGACAGTGACTTCATTAAATATTTGACCTTCATCAATATCTCGTTGGTCAGACACAGGTTCTAGGTATATGACATTCCCTGCAACTGACCCAACAAAAAAGAGGGCTATATGGAACATACCTATGGCACACATTGAGGACAAATATGTGCAATCACCATCCTTTACCTGAAATGAAGTGACCACTGCATCTTGCCACTGGTTCTGAGGAGGAGCTTCCCCCTGGAATGCCATTAGAAACAGGGCGATGGGCATTTTGCTGGAGAGCCAACTCTTCTCTTGGGGTTAGGTCTAGACCGTGTGAACCTCCACCTGTTCTTTGCTTGTCTGCCTTCTTATTAGATTTATATTATATATGATTCTTTATGTGAACAATTTTTAAATAGTTATACAGTGATCCCTCGCTATATCTCGCTTCGACTTTCGCAGCTTCACTCCATCGCGGATTTTAAATGTAAGCATATCTAAATATATGTCACGGATTTTTCACTGGTTCGCGGATTTCTGCTGACAGTGGGTCTTTTAATTTATGGTACATGCTTTCTCAGTTGGTTTGCCCAATTGATTTCATACAAGGAACGCTATTGGCGAATGGCTGAGAAGCTACCCAATCAGAGCATGTATTACATATTAAATAAAACTCCTCAATGATATACGATGTGCTTCCCGCATGTTTCTTCGCATACTTGAAAGCCCAAACAGCACGTATTGATTTTTGATTGTTTGCTTTTTCTCTCTCTCTCACTCTGTCTGACATTCTCTGCTCCTGACGGAGGGGGTGTGAACAGAGGGGCTGTTCGGATACTGGCCCAGAGGATACGGATGCTCCTCTAAAAAATGCTGAAAGACTACCTTCACATTGCTCCCTTCCTTGCAGCTGCTTCCTGGCAGTGCTTTGCATACTTAAAAGCCTGAACAGCCCTATTGATTTTTGATTGTTTGCTTCTCTCTCTCTCTGTCTCTGTCTCTGTCTCTCTCTCTCTGACATTCTCTGCTCCTGACGCGCACTCCTTTGAAGAGGAAGATATGTTTGCATTCTTTTAATTGTGGGACGGAACTGTCATCTCTGTCTTGTCATGGACCACAGTTTAAACTTTTGACTAAAGGGTGTTATTTCATGTCTAGAGAGCTCATGTTAAAAACATATTTAGAAGGTCGTAAACAGGTTTTCTATGCTCTAACTGCGAAAATATTAGATTTATATTTAAAGAATCCTTTATAAATTTATAAATAAAGAATTCATTTATCACGGTAGAGTCTGGAACGGATTAACCGTGATAAACGAGGGTTTACTGTATACCAACATTTACCAGTTTGAAGCATATTCTTGTACTTCACTTTAACCTGTTCCCATGTTCTCCTTGTACTCACATTTGATCTGGAATTGTGACATATTAAATAATAATTAATCTGACACATAGGAAATGAAACGCTGCTTTCAGTAAGTACAATGTACACGTGTTTAATTCGTCGGTCACTTTTGCCAGCCGTCTTTTCTGGTTTGGGCTGTTTTTGCAGTGTTACCCCTTGTACATATTAAATCTTTAAATCCTTCGAGTAACACACACACACACACACACACACACACACACACACACACAGCTTATGTGAAAAAAATGCACCCATTCTTTCGTCATTTTGTTGCAACCTATCAAAGACTTGCTGATCATGTTTTCCAGACTCAATATATATATATGGGCTTTTCACTCAGCGTGGGCGCACTCAGTCATCTCAGATGATTAGATCCAGCTAAACTAATCTACTACACCGCTGTGTTTGAAAAACTGACTTATCCTGGATGAGTTTCACCGGCATTAACTCTTTCAAGATGAGGCATTTGATCTTGGATGATTTAAGCGGCGTACGAAAAATTCCCCCTTCGAATAGTTCATTGAACATTATAACACATTATTTGTTTCACAAAAATATTTTTAGAACAAATTGCAACTTTCATAATTATTGAACTGAAAAGCCGAATTACTATTGTTGGAATATACAGTACTATAATGGAGAGCATTGTGTTTAATGTTTGTCACTTACAACAGAAACAGAATGATCAGTGGAGTAAAAACTGTATTAATTACCATTTTATTCATTCAATAAATCAGTCATTTCAAATAAAGTAATAATTTAAATATATATATATTTTTTACAGTATGTTTATTTTATTTTTTAAGAGTACTTAAAGTCATAATAGCTTGAAATGGTCTAAATAAAGACTAAATAAAGCAACATCCTGTCAGTCCTTAAACATTTTGCGTAGGGAAAATGAGCATTCGTTTTGATTGTAATATTCTATTATTTGCATGTAACTTTGCCTTCAAAAGTCTTGAATGATGACAGAAGGCCTGACAATCTCTGCTCTGTATAGAAGTACCTTGATGCATTCTTTTTGTGTGAGTCTAAGAGTAAAGGCTGGATATTCCTCACTTTCAAGTGAAAAACCTCCCCTGAAAACCGTCATCTATCCCTGCAATGCATCTACAAACTGAAATCCCCACCCCCTGCCTATACAGTATGTGATAGCATTGTTTGTCTCTGTCTGTGCCAAACTCATTTTGTAGAAGCTCTAAGAAAACCAGTCCAGTATGGAGTGACTGTAGAAATAATGAGTCGTACAAAGGTCTCGTATATAGAGAATGATTTGGTAATGCAGTTTTGCTGAGGTGCAGCAACTTTTTTATTATCGTTCTATAGAATGGATTATTTTGCACAATAAGAATCTAGGAGTTGGTGGGAAGGGTTATCAGCTTTCAACAGTCCAATTTTAGAACTCGCCTTTTCTATTACATGATTATGAGAAGCTGGCCACAAGCCAGGAGCTAACCCCAAATTGAATGCCAGTACATCAGAAAGCAAACTAATGCTCATACCCACACTAACTCAGACCAAGTCAATTTAGATTGTCATGCATTTCTTTTCACAGACCTTTGGAAGTTAAGGCAACCTATTTTAAAATGGCACAATTTAAGATAAAGATCTAGTAGAAGATATGTTACACATGCATGTGATGCTGCATAATGTATATAATGTATGCAGTTCTCCTTCTGTATCAGAAACAGCTGTATAGAGTTTATATATATTTTTTTCCAAGAGCTGCTGTTATTACTTACAAAAACAAATTGTATCATACAAATCAAAATTTAAACAGTAAAAGTATTCTTTCTGATAGATGTTCTCCTACCATGAATGCACCATTTATATAAACTTATAATATTACTATAATACAAAATGTTATATAATAATTAAACATTACAGCATAATACAGAGAAAGAACAAAATCAAAAATATAGATAATAACAATACACTGATATTTAAAAAATAAACATTGTGATTTGGAGACACAGACATGACAAAAGGTTGTCAGGCCTCTAAATGTGACACATAAAGCAGCAACAACATGCAGGTTTCAGCCTGACTAGGCTATAAATGGAGAAACCTGTCTTTAGAGTTTAAAATATACATTAAAGCTTTCAGAAATATCAAAAATGTCTTCCATAGAGGGTGAAAATTTGAATACTGTAGCTTGAAGAAACAGTTCAAAGGTGAAATCTTTATTAATGAGAGTGTTTATTTACATGACTAAAATATAAGAAAAATGCTCAAAAGAGCGAAAAGGAGATACCTTAAAAGACAATCCAAATATAAAGTCCAAAAACACAATCCAAGAGCAAAATTCAAGAAAGATAGCAAAATGATTACAAAACAAGAAAAATTCAATGAATGAACACGCACTTTAAACTTTTCACCAAGTAAATGCACTACTGGCCTCCAGAGAAAGGCAGAGCTATAAAATAAAAGTGGCCCCACCCCCTGGGGCTCCACCCACAAGATACATGTGAATGGAGGCACATTTAAGAAAACAGTAAATAAATGTACTAAAACATAAATAAATTAACAATCATAACAGAAATTATGTAAAAATACATAACATAATTAAAAATTAATAAAAACAACAATAATACAGTATACTGTACATAAAATCAGGCTGACACATAACAAAAGATTAAATAAACAAAAAAAACAAACTTGAATGTGACCTTGGCTGAAACAAAACAAAAAGAGAGCCCAGCATTATAACCTCAAAGGGGCCCGTGCCATCATAACAACCAGAATCAGTCAACCCGTTTACATGATAAAAAAGCAGGATGCACACTTTTGACTTTCTCGTGTCCTGTCTATTGTCAGTGGCTTCCTATGCACCTTACCAATTTTAAGCTAATGCAGAAAAAGAACTTTAAGAACTACTCAGGTAACATTTGCAACCTGAAGATTTATTAAATGAAGGTGAAGGTTGATGGGAACAAGTCAGGCTTGGAATCTGTATGTTTTGTTTTAGGCTTTAATATTCATATGTGACAACTCTTGTATTTCCTTACAAATAACAGTTTCGTTCAGCAATGAGAGCTACTATTAAAGGAGAAAGACTGATTAATTTATGGTTTTAAGGAACAAGTAATATGGCAAAGCTAAATGAATATATGAAAATAAAACTATGAAGACAATTTCCCAGTACAGTTTTAACACCCCACCCAACTCTTTCATCAGTCACAATTTTAATATGGACTGACCTCTTTCATCTGACCTTTTTGTTTTACCACAGAGTAGCAGTAGACTGCATTTGTTGAACAGATTGGATTTTAGTAACCCGTGCAAGAAAATGAGCTGTATTTAGATAAGAATTTATTTATTTATTTATTGATTGTAACAATGGCTAGAAATTATGAGGATCTTTCCTTGGCACTAGAAGAGTCTTTGTCAGAAAATGGGACTGCATTTAGCCAACAGCTGGGAGAATATTAGCCAACACTGTTTCTTGTAGATAGCTAGTATCTTAATTATCAAGCACTAGGGAAATTTAGGGGGTAGTGATGGGTCTTAATTACCCATATGCTCAGAATCCTGGCAGTTGCCCCAGTGGAACATTTTATCAACTTCATATAGTTAGATTTGGCTCATCTTTCTTGCAGTGGTCCTTGAAGTGATAAAAAGATGGCTCTCAGTGAAGCAAAACCTGTGTCGGTGATATAAAAGTGAGAAAAATTGAAGCAAAATGTATTTGATTTACTGTACAGGGCTTTCCATGTGACAAATAAAAATTCACAACTTATTTTCTCTTATGAGTAACACCCTTGTTAATGTAAGAAAATATTCACAATGTGTTTTATTGCTTCTGATGATTTAATTCTTATGTGATTGTGGCAAAATACTGATGCATTTATTAAAATGAGGGAGCTAAAGACTGGCATATGATTTGTTTAGTTTTGATTTTAATTCATTACTTTACATTAACAACACATATTGTGATATTGGATCTGCATGCCACAAAGGCATGCTTTCTTGAACCTATTTAACCTTTACAGTTCTGTCTACCATAATATACAATCAAAATATTTATGAATAAGTTTGTTCCTTTTTAAAATGCAGCTGCGCAATGCACCCTGATCATAGTTATTATTTTTTACTCTTGAAGGGATCATTTCCTGTGGAGAAATAGCTTAGCATGTCATGGCTTCATTTGTCCTACATAGATTTCCCAACATTTCTGCAAGATTTGCTTTCCTATTCTAAAATTGTCAGTTGGATGCACACAAGCAGTAAAATATTCAAATTTAACCATGAACGTAATTTTGTACAGTGCAGCCTAAACAGGCAGTGAAAAATGCATACAAATGTGTTTTTATCACAAATATTAATCATGCACACCACAACACTGTACATATTATAATCTTTATGATTAATCTTTGGTTGCTGAAAATCTTTCCTTAAATGTTATCATGGGTGACAAATTCAAGTGAATGCAGTCAAACTTGGTGAAATGCAATTGTGTTCTTATTAGAAACAGAACAGAAATGACTTGGTAAATTTCACCATGTAATTTCCTTATTTTATGAAATAAACACATTTCATGAAAGCATAACTACATTACATTTTGACTTTCATCTTGCATAGATGGAAAACTATGTAACAATTAATCATTTCTTAATTGTAGCAAGCACAGCATCGGAATATTAAACAAACTTTGGCTTTGACAAACTGAGGCAGTATCATTAATATTTATTGACAATATTTTCTTGCATACAGATTTTTATGTGCATGAATGATTTAGCAAATCGTGCTGTATACTTGTGAGGTAATTTTTGAAGCAGCTATTTTAGTGACACAGGAAAAAAAACAACTAACATTTCAAACAAATTATGTTTTCTAAATGAAATTGTGAACTTAAAATAAATGCATCATATTTGAAAGATTTGAGAACTGAGGAAACCCAGGAGCTGTAGTTCAATGTTTAAATCACATTCATATATCTATTTGCATTTCAGGCTACAGACACATGTACAATATGTTGTCATGTTCACTAAACTTTAAAAGAAATTTTGTAAGTCAGTGTTTTATTGTGTAGATGTGTGATTGGGCTTAGAGTGCAGCATTTTAATATATGTACATGTTTACCGTTCATTGTTAAAAAAAAGTAATTGATACAAATAAGAAAGTACATGGGCAGCATGGTGGCGCAGCAGTAGCGCTGCTGCCTTGAAGTTAGGAGACCCGGGTTTGCTTCCCGGGTCCTCCCTGCGTGGAGTTTGCATGTCCTCTGGGTGCTCCGGTTTCCTCCCACAGTCCAAAGACATGCAGGTTAGGTGCATTGGCGATCCTAAATTGTCCCTAGTGTGTGTGCTTGGTGTGTGTGCGTGTGTGTGCCCTGTGATGGGCTGGCACCCGGCCCAGGGATCTGTTCCTGCCTTGCCCCCTAAGTTGGCTGGGATTGGCTCCAGCAGATCCCCGCAACCCTGTAGTTAGGATATAGCGGGTTGGATAATGGATGGATGGAAGAAAGTACATTTTAAACAAATATTTGTTTTTTATTTGGACAATAAAGGTCCAAGAGAAGAGAACTGACCTTACAAATACAGTTGTAATGGTCACTTACTATGAGAAATAAAGCTAGCAGCTAAAAGTGTACATAGGATACATACATTACACCTTGCCTGAAGAAGGCGCCTGAGTTGCCTCGAAAGTTTGCATATTGTAATCTTTTTAGCTAGTCAATAAAAGGTGTCATTTTGCTTGACTTCTCATTAGGAGACATACAGAACAGGAAATATTTGTACATGATTGTATTTTACTTTGCCTTTCTACAGTAAGAGGATGAGTGTCCTCTTTAATATGGAAACCTAAAATGGTTGTTTGATAGTGAACTCATGTGTACATGGACTCGATAATGTGTTGAAAGTTTGACTCAATGACGTTTATTAATATGACTACAGTGTTTACAGTAGACGTGGTACTGCATCAAGCCCTGATACCTTGTTGTATTTTATCATACATATATTAAATCCAGTTTAAGATGTTATGACTCGGAGGACATGACATTAAGCATCATGTACCTTAATAAAAGAATAAGGGTCTCTGTGTCTGTCTGTGTGTTTATCCGATTGCTATGTCTGTGTCATTCCAAAAGATTGCTCATCAAATACATTTTTAGTAATAAAATGCATTGCATTTATAAGTCCAATAGGTAAAGTAACACTGATTTTACAAATCCCATAACAAATGGCATATAACAGAGACATATGCATTGCATGGTGCACTGCAGACGTCAACACTGAAGTCTACATTTATTCCTTAGATTTCAGCCCATCTTAAATGGGTAGCACAGCTAGTTAAGTCAACTTGCAGACAGGTAAATTAAATCTATGAAGGGATGCAACTGATCAGTAGTGACGTTAAGAGGTACTGAAAAGTCACAGTATGGCATCAAGTATTAGCAGTCACTCTCATGTTTTGTGTATTGTTGATTACTTGATACTGCACTTCAAGGTGAAGATTTTGAGCTTTCAATAGAAAGTAACAAAGTGAATGCTGCTGAAAAACTGCATCCGCAGTGCAACATGTATTATTAAGAGTGTGACTTAGCAGTGCACAAAATTTGTTGTTTTGATTTGCATTATATGCTTCCAAATTGTCAAGTGCAAAGAACTCTTGCACATGTTACTTGTATGCTTTCCCCAATTTGAGTAATAATAAAGAATTTTGACATTTGTTCACAAAAAGTGTTTTTTTCTGAAAAAATAAAATCGGCGTACAGCCATGATGAAAAATTAATTAAGCCTCAAAAGAGTTGACTCATCCAGTTTATTTTCCAATCCCACTAATTTGAGATAATAGCTCATCATAGGGAACATTTTTATACAAACAGAAAGGGTCATCTTTTATTTCACAAATTAGCCCTCCTTAGATATTTTTTTTATATGAGAGGAAACTGGAATAACTTGAGAAGATCCATTTGAATGTGGAAGAATGTGGATGTTCCCCACATATAGCAACCAGGCAAGGATTTAAACCCAAAACTCTAGAGTTGTGAGCTTGCAGTGCTTTCTGCTTTGTCTCTGCACTGCACTGTAAATTGAATTGTTTTACACTATAACAGGCAAGTTGTGACAAAGAATGTGACTATTTACTGTCTGAATAATTAATCTTTTCAGCCACTATTTGTTGTGTCATTGTTTGGCTATAGTACTCCTTTAAAACAATTGCTTAAATTATGTAGTACAATTTTTTATTTCAGATACAAATCTCCTTTACAAAAACAGTCAACTTGATGTTAATAAAATATTAATACACATGAAATTGAAAAAGGTTATTTTATAGCATAAGCAACCCTTATATTAGTGCACTTTTTAAAATACATTGTGTACATTGTGTGTTTCGGGTCTTTCAACATAAGACACCCTCGCCCAGGCGACTCACCCAGGGGGTGGTCAGTCCCCAGCTTGCATCCCAGCAACTATCCACCATTGAGCCTCCCTCTTCTGCCTGAGACACCTAGTGGCACCCTCTGCAGCCTCTGTAATGGCTTTGATGGCTCTACTCTTTTCCACTCTCCCATGCCTGATTTAGCCATTACTCGACAGAGAGCGTGACCTGTGATGCCTTAACATCCCACCTCTATTGGGTGACAGCTACTCTTCCAACCCTGCATTCCTGCATTTCTGGTACTTTGCACGTTTCCTGTTTTTCATCCATGCACTCCTCCCAGGGTACAGTGAATTCTACCATGGTCACTTGTTTAGTGGTGTTAGAGAAAATTACCATTTCTGGGTGGAGCGGTGTTGTGGTGAAACATTCCGGAAACCTTAGATGCTTGCCCATGTCTACCCTCATATGCCAATCAGCAGATGAGTTGAGGAGGCCCACTGCAGATCTGGGTTGCGTGCTGTACTTCTCACTTGCCTTAATGAAGGTAATGGACTGCTTACGTCAGTGTTGTTTGCTGGTGGTTATAATAATAATAATAATAATACATTTTATTTATAGGCGCCTTTCAAACACTCAAGGACACCGTACACTTTACACAACACCCAACACACAATACAGTACAGTGTTTACATAGAGAAGGCAAGTTTAAAAAGATGAGTTTTAACTGAAGACTTAAACAGAGAGAATGAATTAATGTTTCTAATCTCAGGAGGCAGTGCATTCCAAAGTCGGGGGGCAGAACGACCGAAAGCTCTGTTCCCCATTGTGGAAAGACGAGCGGAAGGAACAGTCAATTTAATTGAGGAGGATGATCTAAGAGTACGGGAAGGGGTGACGATGTGGAGAAGGTTAGACAGGTATGGGGGGGCTAAATCATGAATAGCTTTAAAGGTTAGCAGAAGGATTTTAAACTCAATGCGGAACTTGACAGGGAGCCAGTGAAGTTGATGCAGAACAGGAGTGATGTGGTGAGTAGAAGGAGATCTCGTGATAATACGGGCGGCTGAGTTCTGGACTAATTGAAGTTTGTGAAGAGTTTTTTGAGGGAGACCAAAAAGAAGAGAGTTACAATAGTCAAGGCGAGAGGTGACAAGGCTATGAACAAGAACTGCAGCAGAGTGAGGGGTGAGAGGGGCGGAGACGGTTGATATTACGTAGGTGGAAGTAGGCAGATCGTGTAATAGTATTGATGTGTGAAAGAAAGGAGAGGTTATTATCCAAGATGACACCAAGACTTTTGGCCTGAGAGGAGGGGGATAGAGTACAGTTATCAATTATAATAGGGAAGTTATGGGATTTGGATAATGTGGATTTTGTACCAATAAGAAGGATCTCTGTTTTATCACTGTTGAGTTTAAGAAAATTAAATGTAAACCAGTTTTTGATTTCGGCCAGACATTCAGTAAGGGTGGTAGGTGGGAGGGTGATTGTGGGTGAAGTTGAAAAATAAAGCTGGGTGTCATCTGCATAACAGTGGAAATGGATATTATATTTCCTGAAAATATTGCCCAGAGGAAGGAGATAGATGGTGAACAGAATGGGGCCCAGGACAGAGCCTTGAGGTACTCCTGATGTAACGGATACAGAGTGAGATGAAAATGATTTGAGCTGTATGAATTGGGAGCGGCCAGAAAGGTAGGATGTGAACCAGTTATAGACATTGTGGGTGACACCAATGGAGGATAGTCTATTGAGAAGAATGGAATGAGAAATGGAGTCAAAAGCCGCACTCAAATCAAGTAGTATGAGGATAGAGAGTAAGCCGGAGTCTGCTGCCATGAGAAGATCGTTAGTTATTTTGATTAATGCAGTTTCTGTACTATGGAGTGGGCGGAAACCAGACTGGAATTGTTCATACAGGTTATTCAGGGATAAGTGAGAGTGGAGCTGTTTGGCTACCACTTTTTCTAGGATTTTGGATAAGAAAGGTAGGTTAGAGATCGGACGCAGGTTGTTAAAATTAGATGGATCAGCGCCGATTTTTTTTAAAATTGGGGTTACTACAGCAGTTTTGAATGAAGCAGGAACAATTCCAGTTGAAAGAGAAGAATGGATAATAGCAGATATAATATGGAGCAGAGATGGAAGGCAGGCTTTGACAAGTGATGTAGGTAAGGGGTCAAGCAGACAGGTGGATGACTTAGAATGAAGGATTATATCTGATATTTCTAAGGTGGAGGGAAGTTGAAAGAAAGAAAAAGGGTGAGTAGATGGGAAGAATTCAGAAGGAGTAGTGTGAGCGGATTGCAAAGCAAGGTAGTGGTGGATACTCTCGATTTTGTTCATTCGTTTCATTTGTTCATTCGTTCATTTGTTTTGTTGGTTATGGCAGTAGCTACTGTCTCTGCAACTGCTCTCAGCACTTGGTTGTGCTGCCAATGACAATGTCCTTCCACAAGTGCTTGGGCAGCTGCTGGGAAAGTTCTCGAGAGATCCTCTACCCGAGCAAACAGCACAAGATGGCGACTTACTCTTGTCCCAGACGTGGAAGTTCTCAGGACTGTATAGGCTGTCATACATAGTCTGAATCAGAAAGCAGACATGGTAGTAGTCTGCTTGCACAATGTTTTCCTACATTACTTTCCACTGCTCTACTAATTCCCACCTTGTCCATGCTCCTTGATGTTTCAGACAGACCATACACACCTGCTTGAATTTCCTCCTGGAAACGATTGTGTCTCTGTTTGCCCTGGGTTGTGTGAACGTGGATTCTGTGGAAGTACTGAAGACCAGCTCAGACTGAGGCCACATTCACCACCAGCTCCCTCTGCCTCAACCGAGATTCTACCATCTGTAATGCCTTCCACTTCCCCCCTGTTCTCACATTAATACCTGCTGCGGCTACTTCGGGGTCTTTCGAGTGTCTATATAGGAGTGCCGCTCTTGTACGTAACACCATATACTCCTTTTTCTGGCCACTAAAGGGCAGCTGCAAGGTGTTACTGCTGTCATAAAGTGGTGTACAATTAAGGCTGTGTGGAAAACCAAGCCACCTCCGCAGGTAGCTGCTAATTCTCTTCTCTACCAACTTGACTGTTGTCAAAGAGACCTCCTATACCAGCAGCGGCAAAAGTATCCTGGGCAGGATAGCATGTTGGTAGAACCAGGCCCTAAATCTTCCTGGTAGACCTGATTTGTCTACCTTCATAAGCCACTTTTCCAGGTCTTTGGTGGTCTTTTTGATGGAAATGGAGGCTGGTATCAAATACTTTCTCCGGACTCTTTACCAACTGCTCCGAGATGGATGGTATGATGTCGCTAGATAGTGCAGAGTGGAACTTATCCACAATCTGACCCTTCTTCAGCACAAGTGACCTAGTCTTGCTTGGTCTGACGCTCAACCTTGCCCATTTGATAAGTTTCTCTAGGCTTTGGAGGACCCACCTTGTACCAGGGACTGATGTTGTGGTGATGGTAAGATTATCCGTGAAAGCCCTAATCGGTTGTTTGCCATGTACTTGATTTTCTCCTGGGGCCTCTGCATTCCATCTCTGTGGATCTGACAACCATTTTCATGGCTAGGGCAAACAGAGTAACTGTTTAGTAAGTTATTTGTAAAACTGGTGAAAAATATATTTAACAAAACTTACTTTATATCTGGGACAAACTATTTCAGTTTACCACACTGAATGTTAATGGTAATGTAACAGAGGATTTCTTGCATTTGACAAGGAAACTCTCAAATGAAGGTACCAGTCTAGTAGTAGGATGTTGTACCGTGTTAGCCATTATGGATGTACTTAGAAGTCAAGCAAAATTACTCCTTTTATTGGCTAACTGAAAAGATTACAATGTGCAAGCTTTTGAGGCAACTCAGGCCCCTTCTTCAGGCAAGATGTGGTCAGATATGAAATTTCTCCAATGGGAGTGGCACTGTGCACATGTATTGTATGGCACACTTATAGTTGCCAGTCACGCCTGCTGTCAGGATTCCTGTGATCTTTTGTCGGTATTTGTTGTTTTTTCCTACTCTCTTGCTTGAATTTTTAGTTTGTTTTACATTTTTAATATATCCTCAAGCCCTTATCCTTTTACCTTATTCCTTTTTTTATTGAGATGAGGTCTGTAATTGAATTTACACCCTTAGAGACTATGCTCACTTCGATCACAGTTACCTGAATGGTATTGAAAGACACTTACTGCCACATATACTTTGGTTTTTAAATTATTACATAATTGGCCTTTGATTCTACTATTTTGGATTTTAAACTTTTGGTTTAAACTTTATTATGGTGTTGTTTAATTAATAAACAGCTGTCTTTTTGTTCTTTTCTTATTTTGTTTATCTGTAAATGTCTTATCTCTTTCTCTTGTTTAAATTATCCAAAGAGTAAAATTTTCATGTTGGGTGATTTTGGCTTTCTTGTTTGTGAAATTCTTGAAAAATGTATATTACATTAAATCAAAAAGTGAGCTACAAGGTGACTTTAGCCAACTTTTGTACATGACTTGCTGCACACAACTGTTATTCAATACAAATAGAATTGCAATTGTCATAAATTAAAATAAAAAATAGGAACAGTTATCTAAGTACAATTGGCTAAGTGGCAGAGAAAAAAGTTTCATGTTTAATGTGCAGGTGTCAGTAAGAAGCTACTTTGAACGTACTGTAATATGTGTTCCAAGGAAACATACTGTTATCAAGATCTGAGCTGGCCATAAAATCATGCCATGTAAAAATGGCCCTGATGAAAGCTATTGATCTGAATAACAGTCTATACAAAATAAAACAAAAAAGCACTCAAAAATATTTATAGCCAGGTCCCACATACGTATTTATAATGTGCTTGTGGAGCCAACTGGCCTTGGATCCAAGTTTTTATTGGCCCCTACCTTTTATTCACCTCTCTTGTACTGCTTTTTAGCATTTAGCACAATCTGTATCTTCCTAATTTGAGCATGAAAATATTCTTTCACTTTCATATTCATAATATCCATTCAGTACTTCAGCCAACTGTTGAGCAGAGTTTGAATAAAAAGCTTTTTAAATGAAAGAACTTCTTGTCCTTGTATTCTTGTGTATGTATGTTCCCACAAATTATGTGTACCATGTAATGGATTGGCATTCTGGCTAGGGATGGCTTTTGGCCTTGTATTCTTTGCTGTCATGATAGTTTCCCACTCTTATACAAATAATGATCAAAATAGAATTAACATAAGGAAGAGTGTTTATAGCAATTGTTCATGTGGAGTTTGTGCATTCTTTCCATGTCTGTGCAGATTTTCCTCATGACACTACAGTTCCCAACTGGCCCCCATGGCCCTTGACTGGATTAAGCAGATTTGAGAATGCTCAGTTATATTAAAGGTCTTTTTGATTTTTTTCTGTGAAGAATATTAAATGTAGGATCTTTTTATGAAATTAAAGACTATCTCCACTAGTGGCAAGTGAATCTGAATTGGAAGGATGTCAAAATGATTTGAATAAGAACAAATAAATTTATGACCTAGTAATCTTGACCTTAAATGATGCGATATCTTAATATTTATTTATGAAAGACATGAGAGACTTTATAATGTGGAAAGTCATTTTCCTTGGTTGATTCTTTTGTGAGTTCAATAATCCTCAGACTTCTTTCAGTTGCATTGAGCTTTACCTGAGGATAGTAGGATACTTATTTCAAAGTACATGGATTGAGGTGAGATATTTATAATTTAAAATAGTATTAACCTTTAAATCATCCATCCATCCATTTTCCAACCCGCTGAATCCGAATACAGGGTCACGGGGGTCTGCTGGAGCCAATACCAGCCAACGGCACAGGAACCAATCCTGGGCAGGGTGCCAACCCACCGCAGGACACACACAAACACACCAAGGCCAATTTAGAATTGCCAATCCACCTAACCTGCATGTCTTTGGATTGTGGGAGGAAACCGGAGTGCCCGGAGGAAACCCACGCAGACACGGGGAGAACATGCAAACTCCACGCAGGGAGGACCCGGGAAGCGAACCCGGGTCTTCTAACTGCGAGGCAGCAGCGCTACCACTGCGCCACCGTGCCGCCCCCTTTAAATCATTAAAATTTAAATTCTTTTTGGAATATTGTACTGATTGTAACATGAGCGATACGCTCCACAAAACCTAAATTGTATATAAAATAAAGCAGCATAAGTCAAAAGTTTAAAAAACACATTGAATATTAAAAGTCACAGGCTATTGACCCCTATTGTTGGTAATCAAGTCGTCCAAACTATCAGTTTAGATGATTTTATGTCTCATTGTTTTACAGCTAAATAACTGTGCATGGCAAATCCTTCTTTCATTGGTAGGCTTGTCAGAACAGGATGAAATGGTGGCAGACGTGGTAAATGCTGCTCCATATGGCTGAGTTTACAATCTACTCTGATCGCCATCACTGTGAAGTTTTCACATTCTTCTTGTGACTATGTGGATTCTGAAAATGTACAGGTTAGGCTGACTGGCATCTCAGTACAGTGAATTTGGCTATGTTATTGAGTGTGCATTGTGATGTATTGGTGCCCCGTCCAGGGCAGGTTCTTGGCTTGTGTCCACTACTGTCACAATTGGCTCTGACACTTTGCATTTCTGAATTGACCTTTGCAGATGGATTGACAGATTTGGTTTTCACAGGTTTTGCTCATGCCATTGGTATGTCAGAGTTAGGCAACTTTTTAAGCACGTAGTAAAGGAAAAAGTGGGATAACATTGAGAATAATAATATACTGTCAGATCTAATGTGAGATCTGTGTTGGCATTGCTTTGCTGTTTCTCCAAAGCTCCTATCATAGGTTTTTAAGTTCAGTTTCATACAGAGATTTAAATTTTCTACTGTCAATCCTTAGGGCAGGTTATTTTTGATTTAAATGAGAGAAGTTGAGCCAAATGGCAAAACTCATTTTCTGCATTGTACTAGAAGCTGCTGGAAGTTCATTCCATATTTACAGAATGAGATGATCATAGTGATGGAATTTCTTTTTTTGGCTTCATTTCTGTTACTGTTTAAGGCTGGCATGCTGACAAGCAAGGCTTTCAAGGAGTGAAATAAGATCATTAAGTCTGTAACTTTCAGCTTTAAAGGTTCATTTCCACCACATGTAGCAATATGTAGACATCCTTTTTTTAATTCCTGGGCTTTAACAATAAATGCTCTTTCAGCTATAGTACTCCTGTGACTATTTAATGATCAAACAAGCATGCTTTAATAATTTTGGTTAAAGAATCAAGAAACACTGTTACAAGGTTCTTAGGCTTGTTTGAGGTACAGCTATAGGGTATGTAATATTTAGTTTAAACTTAATTAAAAGCCTAAGACATAACAAGATCATATAGTCTAGCACCCTGATTGCTGTGTTACTGATCAAATCAAAAAGGGAAAAAGGAAACTCCTCTGAGGATGGGTTAGTGGTGCTGCTGCTTTGCTACGTGGGGAATGGGGTTCATCTCCCGAATGCTCCCTAATTGGAATGTGCATTTTGTGTGGGTATATTCAGGGTCCAAAGACATATATAGGGGGTTTGGGTAAATTGGCAAAGCTGAACTGTCTCTGATGTGTATGTGTTCACCATGATATGGACTGTTGTCCTGTCCAGGGATTGTTTCTGCCTTGTGCCCAATGCTTGCTGGGATATGCTACAGCTTCCCTGTGACTCTGCTGTGGATAAGTGCACTTGGAAGGTGGAAAATCCTCTGCATATATAGTAATAAAATACAAAGGAAATGCAATGTAAAGTATTCAAACACTTTCTCTACTGTGGTTCCATATCAGGAAAACAGTTTTTAAGTGAGCAGCAATCCTCACATTCAAGGTTTCTTGCTAAAAGAGTGAGAGAGAGAAAGGTTGGGAGTATGTGTTGATAGTGCACCCACCACACGCCAAAGGATTACTTAAAAAGGACCTTCCACAGTATTTAATTAAGCAGGGCATAACCTTCTACACATCTGTCTGAATTCCTGCAAATTCACCTCCCACCCCCATTGCCTCTGTACGGGACTCCAGGCGGATTGGCAACTGCCCATGCTTTTTATGGGGGTTTCAGGCAATGAGCAAGACAAGTTTATGCCAAAGATTAAAGCACTCTCCCTCTGTATATATTAATTTCCGGCAACCCAAGACACAAAGTCATTAAATTGATTTTTAAGTCCAGACAGGTTACATTTTTTCATTCCACAAACTTTGTAACTGTGTGAGTTCTCTTCCTTTGTCAGTCTCTCTCTCTCTCTCCAGCTTACTGAGCATGACTGTCCTAATGAAAGATGAGTCTTGAAAATGAGTCAATAATAGCAGAGTCATCTTTTGCAAATAATAATCAGCCTGGAGCAACCTCACAGGTAGAGTTCTGCCTCTTGCAGATAACACAGGCAAACGTCCTGTCATATTCTCTAGCTCCCTTTACACTTCTTTGGGGTTCCATAACTAGAAGAGGCAGCCCTCTTGCCTTTCCGTTGATCCTCTTTCTTTGGGCTTTCTCCCTTGAATATCCAGTAATCTGTCTGGTGGCTTGTCCTGTAGCACAGATGTCAGGATGCCTTCTATAAAGACAGCAGGATAGGCTCTGAGGCATCTGTATTTCTCATTCCAAATTCTACCAGTTTCCCATGTGCTGCCAGCTTGCTTCACACAAGGAGGCAAAGTGAGCAGTGACCAAATGTATATAATCACCTTTTTCATTTTAGCTAAAATGCATTTAAAGCAACCATGCACTTTTAGCATGGTAAAGCTGCTATATAAATGAAATGTATTAGTATTATTGTTTTTTATTATTATCATGAAAGTACCTTAAAAGCCTAAGTGAAGGTAACAGAGTAGAGATGTCCATGTGTAAATCTGTAACTGTTGGATATGGTGTTTAATTTCATAGATAATATGCCTAGAATCATTAACTCATTACAAGATTGTGGTGGGAATGAGAATGTTGCCAATCCTGGCAACATCAGGCACTTGGCACAAACCAACACAGTATGGAGTGCCTGTCTATTGCAAGATAACACACTCTCACCCATACTTACCCATACTGGGCTAATTTATAGTCACCTGTCAACATTTTCAGGATGTAGATAGATAGATAGATAGATAGATAGATAGATAGATAGATAATTTATTAATCCCAAGGGGAAATTCACATACTCCAGCAGCAGCATACTGATTAAAAACAATATTAAATTAAAGAGTGATAAAAATGTAGGTATAACAGACAATAACTTTGTATAATATTAATGTTTAGCTCCCCAAGCCCGGGTGGAACTGAAGAGTCGCATAGTGTGGGGGAGGAACGATCTCCTCAGTCTGTCAGTGGAGCAGGACAGTGGCAGCAGTCTGTCACTGAAGCTGCTCCACTGTCTGGAGATGATACTCTTTAGTGGATGCAGTGGATTCTCCATGAATGACAGGAGCCTGCTCCGTGCCCGTCGCTCTGCCACGGATGTCAAACTGTCCAGCTCCGTGCCTAAAATAGAGCCTGCCTTCCTCACCAGTTTTTCCAGGCGTGAGGCGTCCATCTTCTTTATGCTGCCTCCTCAGCACACCACCGCATAGAAGAGGGCACTCACCAGAACCGTCTGATAGAACATCTGCAGCATGTTATTGCAAATGTTGAAGGACCCCAGTCTTCTAAGGAAGTAGTCGGCTCTGTCCTCTTTTGCACAGAGCATCAGTATTGGCAGTCCACTCCAATTTATCATCCAGCTGCATTCCCAGGTATTTACAGTATAAGTCTGCACCCTCTGCACACAGTCACCTCTGATAATCACAGGGTCCAGGAGGGGCCTGGTTCTTCTAAAATCCACCACCAGCTCCTTGGTTTTGCTGGTGTTCAGGTATAAGTGGTTTGAGTCACACCATTTAACAAAGTCTTTGAATAGGTTCCTATACTCCTCCTCCTGCCCACTACTGATGCAGCCCACAATAGCAGTGTCGTCAGCAAACTTTTGCACGTGGCAGGACTCCGAGTCGTATTGGAAGTCCGATGTATATAGGCTTAATAAGACTGGAGAAAGTGCAGTCCCTTGCAATGCTCCTGTGTTGCTGACCACAATGTCAGACCTGCAGTTCCCAAGATGCACATACTGAGGTATGTCTGTAAGTCCATAATCCATGCCACCAGGTATGAATCTACTAGGAGGACATATAGAGGATGCTTTTCAGCTGATGGATGTCAGGCCTTAGCCTGCATTTGTTAAAGCCCAACAGGAGCACACTATACTCTGGGAAAGCTGAAAGGGGAAGCAAGATTCAGAGAGCTCTGCATAGTTAGATTGGGCTAGTGATAATGAGTATGTAACATTTTCTGTACATAGTTTTAATGTTTTTTGTGAAAATTGTACAATGTCATAGCGCTCTTCTGAAACAGATGAAAACAAGTAATCCAGTTGTTTCATGTGTGTGCTCATTTGGGCAAGAAGGAAGAAGAGTCTCTCTCTATCTCAGCTCCTGTTTGACAAAAAAAATTAGCACTCTGCATAGAGCTCTGTTTTTAGTTGCTGTTTGGTGAGAAAATGGATGGTTTTGCAAAGAGGTCTGTCACTGGAAAGAAATCTTTTTCTTTTCATTTTTAGGTTGCAAATATAAAATATTGTCTTTGCTAATTGGACTGCATAAAGACTTAACACAGATTATATGATTCTATGCATCACTTATATTTACTGCTAATTGTTTTGATGAAAATAAATATAATTTTGTGGCTTAAAGCCAGTGTCTCTATCTGACTGCTTCTAGCATTGCAGGGAGGTTGGATTGTTCATTCCTTGTCTAATTGTGGTCCATTAACAGCACAAGGGGAAACCTTTGTGCCGTCCACTTCAGATGGTAAACTAGGTTAAAATTAAGGCTTGAAGTAAAGACAGTCCCAGTATGCAAGCAGCCTGCCATAGACATACCATTGGTGAGGTTTTCAGGGGTACATCATAGTGAGACAGGTAGTTACAAGTAACAGTTACATAGCTTGTTTTGATGTTTCTTCCTATACCTCATTTGGAAAAGAACCTAAGATGTTAGTTGGCACCTTTTGAGCATGTCATAGGTAATCTCATAACACAATAAAACAAAGGACAACTGGAAAACCAGGAGAAAACTCACACAAACCATAGAAGCATGTGAAAACGTAACAGATAAAGTGACCAAAATGTGAGAGTGGCTGAGTCTGAGTTAACCTTTAGATCGACAAGTGTCACTTCTTGAGCTGCCTTGTTTTCAGTGCTGGCAAGACAAGTTCTAGCCCCTACCGACACTGATTTGGATTAAGTAGATTTGAAGATGCTATGCTAAGCCATCTTTTTCACTGAGTACATTCATGATTTAAGCTGTGCATACTTTGTTATATTTTGGCATGATTTCTTATAGTGTGAGAAGCCTCACAGGCCAATCAAAATTCCTCCTTCATCAAAATTCATTGTGCTGCGACTGCAATTAGTGTGCATTGTACATTAGATACTGCCACTGCCATGGTCATTTTCATCTTTTTGATTTCAAAAAACTAATATTCATATAGCAACAAACAAAGAACTAAATGGCTAGTGTGATATGTGCCACTAGTTCTCACTGTAAAACAGACAGACAGTATTGTCTGCTCATTCACAACTATCTGCACATCCAGTTGCGCCTCTTTCTTTTCTTTGTAGTTTCAGAACACAGTAAGCAGCACAGTTATTTTCTTTGTTGACATCTTGAGAAGCCTGTGGCCATATTGTTTTTTTTTTATGAATAGGTAAAGTTTTAATAAATGTCAATGGGTAACACTGCTTGTTGAGGTCATGTACACGTATAGTCTGAGTGCCTATTTCGTGGCATGTCTACATACTCATACATTTAAACACATATATGACTGCTGAAGCTATTGTGGAGTGTGACATCACAATATGAAAAAACTGTAAATGATTATAAATAGAAAGTTTGTATAAATGGATTCTACATAGTGAAGTAACTATAGGCACTACTAGTTGCACTGGGCCCATAGAGCCGGGTTACACAAGGTGACTGCTTAGTTGTTGTTTCACAAGGCTTTATTTATTATTAACAGGCTTCCCTATTTGACATTGTAATGAAAGTGTTAAAGATATTATTAATCACACAACTGCATAAAGGTTAATTATAAATTCTTGCCTTTTGTATAGTATATATATTCAATCTTATTTCATTGATGGTGGTGATTTGTGAATAAGATTTGATTTGATTTCATATTTTTTACACTATGGCCCTTGAGATTCTACTTATGCCATCGATACTGCAAGAATATCCAGTATTGGATAAAACATGGACTGTTTGGACTGAAGGAGTGTCACATGCATGTAAGAAGGGCGATGCCAAGAGCTGCACAGAAAGAATGTGACTATGTCAGGTTCAAAGAGGGATGTGAGAGACGTTTTTAGAGAAGCACATTGAAAGTGATTATGAAGAAGATGTAACTCTTGGTACCCGGTGTGTTTTTAATTTATCTTATCTGTTAACATTTTTAAAAAGATTTATATTCTATTTCACCATAGTAAAGGAAACAATAAAACATGAGAAACTATTTTTTATTGTTATGTTTTTGAATCGCAGGTTGTCAGAATCAATTATTTGTTATTAATGCCCTTGAGCTTCTTGTTCTTTTAGATCCTCCCGTTAGTGGTTGCCAACATAGGATCATCTTCTTCCATATTTTTCTGTCCTCTGCATCTTGCTCCATTACACCCATCATCTGCACGTCCTCTTTCACGACATCCATAAACCTTCTCTTAGGCCTTCCTCTTTTTCTCTGGCTTTGCAGCTCTATTCTTAGCATTCTTTTCCCAATATACTCCGCATCTCTCCTCTGTACAACAGACTTTGCCACCCCCAGCTCTGGCTCCTGTTTTTTGGTCAGTGCCACCGTCATTAACCCATATAGCCTAGCTGGTCTCACTACTGTCCTGTACTGTAGACTTTCCCTTTCACTCTTGCTAATACCCATCTCTCAAAAATTACTCCAGACACTCTTCTCCACCCATTCCACCCTGTCTGCACTCTCTTTTTTACCTCTCTTCCACAATCCCAATTACTCTGTACTGTTGATCCCAAGTACTGTATTTATACTCATCCACCTTCTATAACTCTGCTCCCTACATCCTCACCATTCTACTGATCTGCCTCTCTTTTACACACATTTATTCTGTTTTGTTCCTGCTGAACTTCATTCCTTTCCTCTCCAGAGCATATCTCCACCTCTCCAGTGTCTCCTCAACCTGCTCCTTACTATCGCTACAGATCACAGTGTCATCAGCAAACATCATAGTCCATGGGGACTCCTGTCTAATCTCGTCTGTCAACTTGTCCATCACCATTGCAAACAATCCCACCTCCACATTGTATGCATCTGTCACTCCTACCGCAGACCTCACCACTGTCACACTTCCCTCACACATATCCTGTATAACTCTTACATACTTCTCTGCCGCCCCCGACTTCCTCATACAATACCACAACTTCTATTGGAGCACCCTGTCATATGCTTTCTCTAAGTCCACAAAGACACAATGCAACTCCTTCTGGCCTTCTCTATACTTCTCCATCAACACCCTCAGAGAAACATTGTATCTGTAGTGCACTTTCCTCGGATGAAACCATACTGCTGCTCACTAATTATCACCTCCCTTCTTAGTCTAGCTTCCACTAGTCTTTCTCATAACTTAATGCTGTGTCTTATCAATTTTATCTCCCTGTAGTTGCAACAGCTCTGCACATCCCCCTTATTCTAAAAAATCAGTACCAGTACACTTCTTCTCCACTCCTCAGGCTCTCTCTGCCTCTGTACGTCTCCCCCTCTTCTTCTCCTTCTTCGGCCTCTAGCAGCCCAATTTCCGACAGCACCCTATTGGCTAACAGTACTGGTGGTGGCTGTTGTTATCCCGGGCTTCTGGAAATCTGTATTGCTGTCCACATCTTGATCTGGCAAAAGTTTACACCAGATGCCCTTCCTGATGTAACCCTCCCCATTTATCCGGTCTTGGGACCAGCATGAAGAAACACACTGGTTTGTGCATCCCCTGTGGCTGGGTTTAATGCTCATGAGCTGAAGTAATAAAAAGATCATGTCAACTGTAATAGCCACAAAAAAAGCTATACAGTATGTTTACAAAAACAAAATCTTTAAAATTAAATGAGTAAATAAACAGCATTGTATTACTTGTCGAAATAAGATAATGGGTTAAGAGCCATCTGTTCTTATTATAGGTTTCGTTATCCATTGTAAGGAGCTGCAGTCCATAGCGTATTGGTTTATGGCTGAATTTTTAACCTTCAGATTTTTAAGTTAATATGCCATCTGCTTGAAACCTTTATTATAAACATGACTGTGATTTTACTTTTATTTTGGACACTTTTTAATCCCCTGAGGGAAATACATGTTCTACAGGATAGTATTTGTATCATTACTTTCTCTCAATATTGCACTTTAACAACACCCATTAAATAATGACACACAATTCCTTCTGTATTAGCTTGGCTTGCAAAACAAATAGCAAGTATCGCCCAAACTTGGAGAAATGCTGGGTTTTATGAAGTAAAGATCTGCTACAGAGGAGAAAGAGGTTGGGAGTGTGTGCTGATAGCACCTTGCCGCACTCACCACATGATGAACCACAGGGATTGGGACCTGAGTGCAGCAGCTGACAACTCAGCACAACACTGGGACAGTGTGAGGTTTTTACATTGGCTGGAGTGCCACCAACCCTCAAGTTTTCCCTGTAAGTTGGAGGACCTGCTTGCAGGGCTGGATGCAGATTCATGTCATAATCAGGGTGAAGCAATTGCAGGTTAAGGGACTTGCTCAAGGGCCCAAAGGAGTAGAGTCACTTCTGGTATTTATGAGATTCGAACTGGCAGCCTTCCAATTGGAGGTGCAGATCCCTAACCTCAGAACTACCTCTCCACCCTCTACTACAGTTTATCTTAAAATGAATCTTGAAAATAAAGTTGGTTAAAACAAAAACAAGATAAGCCAGCATGGAATATGAAGAGAAGGAAATTTGAAGTTAGAAAAATATTTTTGATTAAGATCTTACATCGTTCTGTTTACTCTCTTTGTATGGTATGGCTCTCAAGTAAAAGCATTGAACTCAAGTAACAGAAATACATCTAAATTATGCGTTATATGCCTTATGTTAGTGAGTGAGTAGATGACTGATATGAGCAATCCATTTTTGATATAACCTATATTCCACTTGGAAGTTATTGTACTTAAATGCATCTGGAGTCTGATTTTCTCAGCCATGGTTTTGACTAAAAGACTTTTAGTTCAGTAACTATGTCATTGACATTTGTAACTTCTTCTTCAGGACTACTTTCCATAGAGCCTGTTGTTTTTATAGAAAAACATGTTGTTTGTGTCAATCTACTTCTATCAAAGTATATATTTCTACTTCTCTTCTGCTTCTCCATTAGTTTAGTTTGTTCCCCCAATATATCTCTAGCCTATTTCTTGATACATGCTGTAAGGTGTTTATTGACCCATTTGGTCATATATTACAGCAAGGCAGGAAAAAACCATGTGAAGGGCACCAGTCCACATTAGGGTGCCATTACAAAAACACCCACACAGGGCAAATATAGAATCTCCAACTAACTTAATACATAGGTCTTTGAAATGGTGGAGAAAAATATAAACATGCGGAGATAAACCCATGCAGACCTTTTTAGAATATGCAGACTTCACATGGACAATGCCCAAAAGGATGATTTAAATTCAGGCTGTTGGATTTGTAAGTAAGTAACATTAACCACTGTGCTACACTTCGTCTCACCAAATATAAAAATCGGTACTATGGTTTAGTGTCTACTCTCTTGAAACAAAATGGTGGCTATGAATTCCAACCAATGCATAACTGAAAATAAACTGCCAAGCATTTGATTAACAGGACAATTCTTTTAGTAATAGAAAAAAAATCAGCAGCAAACGGTTTAAGAAAAAGTTATATTTTAACCATTTAACAATAAATATAGGGCATTTTGTAGGGCGAGCATTGGTTTAGTGGGGTTGTAAATGGTGCACACAGTGGAGCTGCAAGGAGTTAACTTAGCATGGTGAAAGGTTAAGCTACTTAAAGGATCAAATGCCATTGAAGGTAAGCCTTTAATTTCAGCACACATCACTACTGGGTGATATGTTTCTGGTTGTAAGATTTCTCTTTGAAATGATTTGTTGTTAAGTTTCAAAATATTTATAACAGACAGTTAAGGAGTTTTCACACCTTGCACCTCATCTGGAGCATTTTTTTCGCAAGTCTGGAGTGATTTCCCCTGTAGCCTGCTTCGTTTCTGTAGATGTAGACATGCAAATCACATTTTAGTGTAGACCAGATCTCTTCAAGAAAGGCCCCCTAATAAAACAAACTCGTTAGAAAGACAGGGCCAGTTATGGGAAGCACTCTGGAACCCCTATAGGTGTTAGTTATAGAGGGAATTAAACCAATGCTGCACATCCTCTCTCTGGCACACTAACACTAAGTACTTTCAGCCAATGAATCATTCAGCAGAATTGTGTGAAAAAATGCTACTGGGGCTCCTTTATACCAAGAACAATACACCTTCATAATGCCTCACTTTGACTGTGACTGCCAAGCCAGAAGTTTTCTTTCTTTTTAATTTTCTTCCTTTTTAGTCATTCTGGTATGTGTTCAGACCATAGTGTGTGTATATATGCTGTATTTATGTATATTTATCTATCTATCGATTTATGTATTTATTTATTTAATGAGCTTCTGTAAAAAGCCATGTTTCCTCCTGAGGACAAATAAAGTTCTATCTATTTATTTATCTATCTATGTACAGTAAATGTACTGAGACCCTTTGGAAATACCAAGCGAACCAAGGAATAATTTTTGTAAGATATGTGATTAAACACAGGACTGGTCTCATAAAAGGAAATTTTTTTCATTATGGGAAACATTTGTATGAGCTGTAGTTGCTACTCTGCACTGTTTTTGCAGGTAATTTGGTAATCTTATGCTGTCATACAATTAAATCCACATATCTCTCTATTATAAAAAAAATCCTGGAAAGGAAAAGCAGGGCGACGATACGTGATCTTCTCGGAAGTTCTTAGAAGACACTTAAAAGACCTGTGAGACGCAAATATTATCAAATAACACTCAGTCGTGTAAAGGCACATAGCACACACAGATCATGTGCTCTCAGCACATGTAAAGCATATAAGGACAATGTGTTCTTGATGAAATGTCAACGAAAGAAGAAAAAAGAGCAGAGCGGAGAAAAGAGACCCAAAAGCGTTGGAAAGAAAAAGGGCAGATAAGAGATGCAGTGGAATTCAAAAGGCTCAAACAAAAGATGGTGCGATACACATGCAGAGAAAGGTAAAGAATATGAAAGCAGTAAAATTTGAAAGTATTGTAGCGTCCCAGCCAGGTTGAAGCCTTTTTTGTTTTAAGTGACTGTTAGGTCCGATTGAGGGAGGGTGGAGTACAGCACGGAAGACTGATAGCAGCACGACGGCACCTCCTTAGCATGCATTCAGCCGAAATGATGACAACGCGAACAGCATATATCGTCCTGAGAAAGAGATTTAACGATGCCCGGGGCCGGAAATAAAGGACAAGTATTGTGTTTACAACGTCACGCGAGACAAGGCAGTAAGACATCATTTAAAACAAGTCCACGGACATCTAACCTAGCAGTTGTTGGATTGCTGTTGGCGGACACCCTTCATGTGCTCCCAGCTCTTAAAACAACGACAAGAGACAAACAAAACACGCAGCTCACCAGCAGCAAAAAGCCTGCTGATGATCAGAATGCTTCTCCTTAGTGTGCGTTTAGCCAAACTAACCCTCGTTGACCCCCCCACTCCACCCCCTGCACAACGTGAACGACAGAGATGCAAAGTGGCTAAAGAACAGCTGCTGGACAGGCTTTGAAATGATCTGGCAGCGAGACAAGCAGAACAGGAAGCTCACCAGCAGCAGAAAGACAGCAGATGATCTGACAGCATCTCCTTAGCGTGTATTCAGCCGCACCTCCTTCACAATGCAAGCAACGTTATACGTCCTGCGAGAAAGAGATGTAACCACACTCGGGTCAGGAAATAAAGTATTGTTTTTACAAAAGTTTGAAAATAAAAGTTAAAATAATGCATTTGTAACAATTGCCATGAAACTAACAATCTTTTTTAATTGTATATTTGGTAAACAAAACCTGGGGGTGGGCGAGCGAAGTGAGCAGGGGGTGGAGCTCCCTAGTTAAATAAAAAAAGGTTTCAGTTCACATGTGATCACATAAAACATCAACACACATACAGAGTTGATGAGAAATGAATGTGCTGTGCGTCTAATGATCAAACACCCTAATCTTCACCATGGGTGTCCCCTCCATGTGAATGCACTTCGGGCACGGTGCGGAGACTGGAGGCACATTCAGTTTGATAGTATGTAATAAATGTTCATCAAACTTTTCAAACTGAACATTAATAACACATATTTAAAGACAGTAGATGTGTGATTTTAGATAAACTTAATAGTGGCAACGTTCATATAGCAGGCTACTGGAGAGTAAACATGCAACATCACACAGTGAAATTAAATTCATCTGATGCATTGACTGTCTAAATGAAATTGAAGCACAGCACTGTATACCCTCAACAGAGCTTGCCGTCATCTGTATAGTTGCCTAAATGAAATGTGTCCTTTCTGTAGGATGTGAAGTAACGCATCATGTTTATGCCCTCTTCTAATTATCAGATAATTGTCATTCTACTCACAGAGCTGTGTTTTGGTAAACAAACCACATTGCTATTACACATATGCAGCTCTTGTGAACCCTCCAGGATGATTTTTCCCATGAAAAAAATTCACTTCTACCCAATGAAAGAAATCCATGACATGTCCATGGGGTGTTACTTCTGGTTTGATTGAAAGAGGTTTTCTCTGAAAAGTAACTGAACTAACTGGTGACAGAAACAAAGAAACAAATAATCTCCTGGTTCAGCGCAAAGTAAATGGTCTATTAGTGTGAAAATGCCATCACACATTCAAAGAATTTCTACGTTTGCTATTGTTAAATAAGGAAGAAATAATTTGTAGGCTATGACTGGAGCAAAGTATCATGTGTTGTATGTGGAGCTTCTGTTGCATAAACATTCACAATAGTCTGAGGTCTAGCTGTGACCAGGTAGTTATGTTTGTACGATTATCTATCTTATTGTATAAACATGAGTGTAACTAAATCTTATTTCTTGACTGCAGGAAATGCATTTCATCTCAGTATATGTTGATTGGGTTGCCAAATTAATACTACTGCATTTTAGTTTCATGACACTTACAAACATAAGCTAATAAATTTCTAGATATTTTTAAATATTTTTTTCCTCTTCATTATTGTTTTTCTTTCTTCTTAGTTGCATAGAGCTTCTGTCACTAATCAGCTGTTCTTTAAATTTGTCTTGTAGGTCCTGAATGATTACTAGAAGAATGCTGGTCCCAGGTGCTCGAGATCAGGATGGCTTTGAGTTGGCAGTGCGCAGAAGCTGTTAGATGGATGTTGTTGATGCTGTTATGGCACTGGGTAGTGCTTGGCCACCTCAGCTTGTTACTGGTTCTTGCCACAGCTACAGATGATAATGCTGCTTCTCCATCTGGCACCCGGTTAAATGGGCGCCTTGACTGGCTCTTGTCTGACAAAGGGCCTTTCCATCGCTCTCCGGAGTATACAGATTTCAAGGAGAGGTTTCAACAAGGATATACCACCAGATACAAGATTTACAGGTGAGCTAACTATCATTTGAGCCTAACAAAATGGATTCCAGTGGGTACTGATAAAGTTCTAAAGAACCTGAAACAATGTAGAGAAGGCACCTTTATTTGGTTTGTGGCAATAACCTGTATTATAAAAAGTATACACTGCCTGTATAAACAAGATGAGCCAAGTAAACAGACCAGTCCTAACCCATTAAACTAAACTTTATTTTCTGGCAAAAATATTTTAGGCTGCCACAGGTTCTGAAAACAATGTTTATGTAAGATTTTTCACTGCTGAGTTCATGGTGGGGAAGACTGAAGATAATATGGGAAAGGCATGCAGTGTGTTGTAGTGATTAAGGCTTTGGACTTCAAACCTTGAGGCTGAGGGTTCAAATCCCACTAGTGACACTGTGTGACTATGCCTGTGGAACCACCTCATACACTGTGTGACTATGCACAACCTGCCTGTGCTCGGTTGGAAAACCAAAAAGAAATGTAACCAATTGTATCATGAATGTTGCATGTTGCTTTGAATAAAGGTGTCAGAAAAATATATAAATATAAATGTCTTTGCAGGCCAAGAGATTGATATATAGTGATGTATATCCAGCAGTTATAGCACTTAACATTTTCAAGCTACAGAAGAATATTTTAAAATTGGAGAACAGAGAGATAAAGGGGTTTATTTAGGATCACCCTATAAGTCAGAAATGAGGCTTAAATGAACATCCTCTTAGTTAAATGTTCCACATAGCCAACAAAAGAGCAAATATATAATTTAATATAGAGGAAGGAGGCATTGATGTGTAGCCCACTAAACTTAAACAATCATTAAGTAGTAGGACGGGCCAATTTAAACTGCAATGTGAAGCAAAGTATTTTATGTAAAATTTAAATTCACTGATGACATTAATTGATGCAATAGCTATATGCCCAGTATGAAAATTACAAGGAATTACCAGTGTTTGATTTTACAAATATCTAAAAATAAATTAGTGTTTTGTTTTAACTCACAGAAGTTTCCCAAAAATATTATATAATAAAAATGTTTTGATTTTAGTATGACAATGCTGCCATTTATTAATGTCCTTTATGCTGGAGTGTAACCTCCTCCAAAGTGGAAATTAACTAGGACCTTGGGTTAATGGATATTATCTAGTGCTTTTCCGAGGACACATAAAGCAAGAATTCATCCTTTCCAAAATGGACAAAGCCTTTTAAGCATTTGACATAAATGGAAACGTTCAGTCAATTAATAAAACTAATTGATAAGGACAACTGCCAGATTGAATGGGCTTTTACAATTTTGTAAAGTAAATGCTGAGGAGCAAGAGATGAAAATGTGGAAGTTTTCAGAGAGTAACAAAGGAAAATGTGTAAGCAAGTGTTATGATGCAGAGAGCTCTCCACTACAAAATCCTTAGGGGCTTCTACAATGGATGGTTAGCAGGCCAGGCTCTTTGCTGTTGCACCCAGCAGAGGCATTCTTAATTCAGCCACATCCTGAATATCACTTGCTAGCTTCTGGGAAAGCAGGCCCACACAATTGGAAATTGGTCACTAAACTATAAGTCCCATAATACATTACCAAATGCCTTGACTATAAACATTTACCTGTGTAGTAAATGGCAGACAAAGAATCTTTATAAAAATAGGAGATTTATTTTCACAAGGCTCTGCAATTCCCAAATGCTCTTTCAAGTGCAAAAGGTACAAATGGCAATCTGATAGCAGTCCCAAAAAAGGGAACTAATAAGCATGATCAAAAACAGAGCAGAAGTCAGAAATCCAGAAAATCAAATAAGCAATAGTATTCCAAAAAAAAAAACCACAAGAAAACTCACCAACACCAAGAACAGACCAAATGAACTGCACTTGACTTGTCGTTCTCCTCAGCCTTTAATGGACTTGGGGTGGTTGCACGTGAAGAGTGACAGGTGACCTTGCCTCTTGGGGTTAACAGCCAACAAAGCAAAAGGAACTTAGCTGAACATGTGACAATACATAGAAATTAAATTGCATAATAATGAAATAATACTGTATGAATGGAACATAAACAAACATGATATACATATAGAAAACATTTGAATTTAAATAAAGACAACATTAAAAAGACATTTAAAAAGAAAATTAAGGACATAAATAAGTAGTACTGTGACAGCAAGAGCACCCTGACATTTTGAACGTACATGTGAGATTGTGAACTTTAAAAGACTACTCTTGTATACTCAACAGCGTTTTAAATCACACTTTATGTTAAAATTTGAAATGCTTTTCTAAGTTTAAATTAATGAGAAACAGAATCACACAGTTTTATCCAAGTGACATTACAAGTGTCAGATGTGTCAACTGTTCAGTCAAGTTGTTGCCCTGTTTTTGTTTTAGCTTACTGAATATCTTCCATTCTCTATACGGTTCAAAGTAGATGCAACAACATGGCTATATAAGATTTCTTTGAAGATTTTTAAGTATTAGCCTTTGCTATTATTGCTGCAACTTTCATTGTTTTGAACATTAAAACATTAGAACAATCTAGATGAGAACAGGCCATTCAACCCAACAAAGCTCACCAGTCCTATCCACATATTTCTTCCAAAAAAACATCAAGTCAAGTTTTGAAAGTCCCTAATGTCTACCACACTACTTGGTAGTTTATTCTAAGTGTCTATCATAGTTTATGTAAAGAAAAACTTCCTAATGTTTGTGTGAAATTTACCCTTATCAAGTTTTCAACGGTGTCCATGTGTTCTTGATGAACTCATTTTAAAATAACAGTCTCAACACACTATACAAATTCACTCCCTGCAGCCCTGGAATCAGCCTAGTCGCTCTTCTCTGGACCTTTTCTAGTGCTGCTATGAAAAACTGCACACAGTACTCCAGATGAAACCTCACTAGTACATTATAATGCTTGAGCGTAACCTCCTTGGACTTGTACACCACACACCGTGCTATATAACCTAACATTCTGTTTGCCTTCTTAATGGCTTCTGAAAACTGTCTGAAAGTCGATAGCTTAGAGTCCACTATGACTCCTAAATCCTTCTCATAAGGTGTACTCTCGATTTTCCAACCTCCTATTTTGTATTCAAAGTATTTGATTTGCTTTTTCTTTCCATTCAGTTTGGTTGTGCCTTTTTACATTTTGTTTAAGGATCTTTTAGTTATAATTCATTTTATTTTTTTAGTACTCAGAGGTTGGCTAATACTTATTAGACGCTAGTTTGGTATAGACAGGATCTCATATCTGGCCTATATAAGACTACAAGAGTCAATGAAATTAGCAGAGTTGACCATGAGGTCTTCATTTTTAGCTCTTTTTCAGGATGACACTGGCACCTATCAGGTATTCTTTTTTGGTCTCTCCACTAATTTCATTAACTCAGCTTGCTGGAAAGATTAGTGTTTGTGGACTATTTTTAAACTTCTGTACTAGTCAAGGCATGAGGACAAGTAAAATAGTTTGTCCTAAATGCACTACATACTTTCTGACCTTTAGACTATAGTGTTCAATTATGTAATGCTTGACTTAGCCTTTAAAATGTGGGAAAATGTTGATAAGATATCTGCTTCTTTTTAAATGACACAGCAACTTTGCTACAGAAATACTAAAAGGCAATTGTTTTATACTTGTTTATCATAGTATATTCCTTTTTAGAAATGTAGTTATTTGACTTAGATTATAAAATCTAAGTGTATGAAATTAAAAACACATTGTAACATTGTTACTGAGAATGATACACCATTAGGAGAGTAACTACTTGCTATACTGTCAGGTAAAACACAAACAACTGTCAGTTTTTTTCTTACCAATCCTATTTGTTGTTATGTTGAATGGGAAACACTGTGAGCCCCAACTAAGTAAATAGCTAGTCACACAAATGTAGTTTATTAAAATAAAACTCTGAAAGGTTTAACAAATCAATTAACACAAAAAGGAATAATTAAGTATTTGAATAAAGAAAAAAATTTAAGTCTCCTAAACCAAGGAAGACAGAAAGTCTAAACAAATGGTCCACTCAGTGTGCTCTGAGCTAGGGATGATACTGTACCATGCTGGTCTGGTCTTAATACATATTTACGGTAACTAGACTAAGTGTGCCTCAGAGCTGTGAATTAACAGTGGATCATTACTAACAACAGTTACAGTGTCCATTTTGGATTTGGAGAGGTGGAGCAAAGTTGCATACTAACTTTGACCACCTTGTGAGCAAGTTAAAAGGACTTAGTATGGTAGGTAAT
Source organism: Polypterus senegalus (assembly GCF_016835505.1). NCBI lineage: Eukaryota > Metazoa > Chordata > Cladistia > Polypteriformes > Polypteridae > Polypterus > Polypterus senegalus. Next base: position 84,008,113 of record NC_053167.1, on the reverse strand, counting down.
GTTAAAAAATAAATTCTGCATGAATCAGACAAACTCTTATGAACATGAAAAAGCATACATATGCCATTAAAAATACCAAAACAATGTTTTATACATATAAATTTTGACTGAAATAAAGCTTGATACTAAATCAAATACATTTAGGTTAATGCTGCAGAAAAATACAAGAGATGCCTAGAAATATTTATATTGCATAATTCAAGAAATAGAAAAATATGGATCAACAAACATTTCACCATTTATCTTCAATAAAAAGCTGCAGAGTCCGTGTCTCTAATTAAGAAATCGCCAGGACACTGATTAACACAGCACGCATTAAAAGATGGTGCTAGTTTCCTCCATAATGTATTCCCACATTAACATATTTACCTAAAGACATACATATTTACCTAACAATACCTGTTGGCTCAGGCGACACACAAACATGTGAAGTAGGGCATGATGATTGGGGGGTTGGACAGGAAAAATCAGTACAACACCAGGGCAGGCACCCAGGTTATCCTGAATGGTGGATCATCATCGTCCCATGAGTTGCTAAAGCAGAGACAATTATGCATCACATAAGATTCTACTAATGTTTACGGTAACACTTTACATTAAGTGTCCATAATTACAATGTATCTACTACGTAATTACCTATATAAGTACAGTGTAACTATGAGTTATTACTCCGGACTTACTGTGTAATACAAAATAACGCTATAGTTAATTACTCAGTTGTCATTGTTATTCCACAGTTTATATAATTACAATGTAACAATTTATCACTGATCCAAAAACAAGTGTACTTACAGACATACCTTGTCTCTTTAAATCAAGTTAAATGTGCAGCTGCAAGTCATTAATTGAGAGAGGGAGAGACTTTGCAGTGGAGTTTAAGATGGAGCACGAGTTTAGGCTGTCTGCATACTAACCACTTGATGAACTCTTGGCTAGCACACTTGTTTCAGTTTATTGTAGTTGGCCTGTTAGCCTTATTCATCCAATTGTTGCACATGTGTCTAAAAGTCAAGATGTTAAATTTATGTATCTCACAGCTTGTGAGTATGTACTGTTGTGAAATCTCACCTTTCTTGTCTTGATTGGTAACAATAATAAAAAATAATAATAATATTATCTCAGTTATTTATTGGCTAAAAAGAAAAGGAACAGAAAGTGAGCAGGGTGAAATGGATCAGAGGAAGCGAGCAACCCTCTATAAGCATGACAATTTTATGGGTTTTTTTTTTTTTTGGCTTTTTTGTTACTGAGATGACTGAAATGTACGAAAATATTACATTTTTGCAATGTTGGTGTTTTAGAAATTAATCTGACTTTTCTTAATAGAGTCAAAAGCTTTCTTTCTATTAAATGAATCCTCATAGTAACTCTATTTATTAAAGGGGAGCATGTGAGTAGTATAATGTTAGTCAAATGTGTTCAAATTTTTTAAAATAGGAAGTTCATCCCCAAATATAATCCTTACATACCAATTTAAATAAATAGTTACAATATACTCTTCGCACTGTCACTGCCCAAAAAAAAGAAATGTTTTAATTTACTTGGAACTTCACACCTCACTATCACTTTTCTCTGTTTACATTCTCTAAGTGAAAAGTACCAACTAATTGTTTGTGCCTTTTTAAATGTAAACATACAAATCAATTGTTTCAAACCTAGTTTTGTAAAACTTGATTTGCTTTTATGGAATGTTATTTGGTTTTAATAAATTCAATAAACTGTTTAAAAAAAATGTAAACACACAGAAACTGGCAAAAACCAGCAGTGTAGAATTGCAATGAGGCAGCCACAGCTTGAAAATGGCAAAAGAGATATCAGAATAAATTAACATCACATGACTGGAAAAAGGCAAAGGGTCACAAGAAAATTTCACAGATCCTTGTAATAACTGGGAAAATATATTAATTCCAAAGAAAACCGCAGCTCTGCATGTCTCTCCATCATTGTTCCCTATATAACTTGTACTGTACGTGTGTGTATACTAATCAGAAAGATTTATTGTAAAGGATGCAAAGTGATTTATTTTTTTTGTAACATATTTTCTAAACTAGATGTAAAATAATATTTTATACCAGCTTTAATAAGTTTAATTTTCCGTATTTCTCAAATAAAAAGTATATCATAAAAAGGTGTCTTTTTTACATAATAAGTTTCTTATTTATCCAGGTAAATAAATGATGTTCTCAAAGAATAAAATACAGGAATGGTGCTTTAAAGCTTGAATTGGCCTGGTACTCTGTTTAGCTTTATTCAATTAAGTTATTTTCATTTGGTAATTTGCCAGCAGGGTCTCATCCAGCTATTGAATTAAAATAATATGTAGAATTTTATGGAAAATCATTCATTTTCCAAATCTGCTTGGTTCAATTCAGGGTCAGCATTAACTCAGTTCTGGAACAAAAGTGGATCTTACTTCAGTCCATAACAGTACACATTTATGGCTGCACCAATTATCTCTCACACAGTGTTTTTTTTAAATTCACTAAACAGTTTTATGCGCATCACTTCTAAGAAATGGGTGAAAAAACTATACAGATGTGGAGAGAAATTTGGAATCTCTGTATGGCAACAGTAGTCTTGGCCTGTAAGCTTTTTTTTTTAGAAGAGCACATACTGCAGTTGCCATGTCCATCTGTCTGTCTGTACAGAACAACTCGGCTTGCAGTGTTGTAAATTTGCTGAAATTTTTATTTTTCCTGGTAAATAAATGATGTTTATCATCAAATTTGGCACACGTATTCTTAAAGGAAATTTGCCCAGACCAGGGGTCCTCAATCATGGTCCTGGAGAGCCACAGTGGCTGCAGGTTTTTGCTCCAACCCAGTTGCTTAATAAAAAGCACTTATTGCTAAAGTAACACTTCTGCTTCACTTTAGTGATTTTGAGCCCTTATTGCATAATTTTGTCTTAAACAGCTATTTTAATTGCTCCTTATTATCAATAACATGCAAATGACAAGAGAGAGCAGCATTTCTCCATTTAGCTTATTTACATTTACACCTGTGTGTATTTATCTGCACTATTGGGTTTAATTAAATACTTGGAAGAAAAATGAAGAGAAAAAAGTGAAGGACTGAGAATTACTCGTCCATTTTAGCCTTCAAATCATTTGGATGATAGAAAGGGAAAGAAAATCTAGGATATGAGAATGACCTGACATAGCAGAATTAATTTAATTTCATAGCTTGCTAGTGCTTTATTGGCAAGAATTGCTTTCTAATTAAGCAACCAGGTCAGAACAAAAACCTGCAACCACTGCGGCTCTCCAGGACTGGGATTGAGGACCCCTGGCCCAGACAGTTCAATTTTCATTTAGAGTTAGTAGGATTACATTTTTTTTTTAATTTCAGAATCTCCCATTGAAAAGTATTTATTGAATTTGTTAAAAAAATCTTAAAACAGAGAAACATTCTGTGTGACTAAAATTATGGAGGAGCTTACTGCTTCAGATTTATCTTGAGAAAGATTACTTCAACTTGTATATTTTGTATTTTGTCCTCTTTTACCCATCTGAAAACCACTCTTCATGCCAAAACAGGTGTCTAATACATGTTGCTCAAATGGCAAAAGAAGCACACACGTGCTCACCAGCTGCTTATATGCCACCCCACTTCTTCTGCTGCTTGAGGTAAATTAACCATGAAAACCCAAAAGCATTTATCTAGAAATTAGTGTAAGAGGAAAGGATTTCTGCAAGCATTGCTTTGTAATCACAGAGTAAACAAATGTGTACTCAGTATTTATGTTACGATACAAACAACCTCACAGCTGCATTATCTACACATTATAATGATTTATTATTTCTCTGACACTATAATTTATTGGCGATGTTCCACACCTGCTCTCCATCATTGACCAAAGCAGCTAACAATTTTACCTTGAGATGGCAACAGAGAATTTAACCCTCGATTGGGTATTTTCATAAATGTTATTGTAAGAGCCATTTTCCTAGTTCTATAAAATGTATGAATATTTACTAGATGATAATGCATAAAATATGGGAGATTCCTAAAACCCACCTAAATAGAATTGAATTGGTATTTTCCTGTCATTTCTTAACAGTTTTTGAGTAAACAATATTCTTTAGTAAAGTGTTTTGCCTTGCCTTGTGTAAGGTATAGAGGCAAATGGTTTTTTAACCGTGTCCTTGAAAGAATTCTTTTATGCTCGCTGTGCGTACTGTGCTTATATCTAAGTGCCAACGGCCTAAGGGTCTTTTGAGTGTAAAGTAACTCGTAAATTAAAAGATCTAAGTTTTGAACCGTATGTTTAAAGCATACAGAAGAAGAAATAAATAACCTTTAAGTACAGAAGTAACCAAAGCTTCATAAGAAAAACTAAGTTTATAGAAGATACATTTTCCCTTTTTTTTGCCTTTATTCTTTGTGTGTAACTATTTTTCTTTTTATTCTTGTATGGATTATTTGCCTTTACCTTTCACTAAATATTTTTAAAACGAACTTTTGGACTGAGAGATTTCTTCGACACGCGTCTTACCCGTGCCTGACTTCACCTTACGCAAAAGCGGCTACAGTTATGTTTAAGGTATTTGAACTGCATTCAGTCAGAGACCCTCCATAACCAGCAAGTAACAACAGAACAATAATCAGTCACCTGAATTGGACACTGTACTTGAAAGCTGTTCAGACACCACAGGCCTTTTTGAGCTACGTTTTAACTACATGATATTGTTTTAATGTTGCCCACTAATGCGTATAATTGTATTATATTTTTGCTGTTATTTTCATTTATGACATATTGTGGCAAAATAACTGACTCTGATGAAGTAAGTTAAAAAATGTAAAATTGTCCAACTTTCAAATCACTGAACTAAGTCATCGAATACACCTGAATTTTATAGCATGTGTACATTTTCTAACTTTTTGTTGAGTTGCTCTTGTTTCTTTGGTAAAGCATTTCCCATTTTGTGTTTTGTTTGTCTACCTGTCTTACTTTAGTTTCCTATTCTTGAGGTTTTTCCCTGTTCTTTTTTTGTTTCTGAATCTGCTAAACATAAGCCAGTACTTACTATGTATGCTAGTCCCAACTGGTTCAAGATATGCAATTGTCTTATCATGCTCAAACTTCTCACAATTCCATTGATGAATATGGAAAAGCACTGCAGATAAAATATACTGAAGGATGGAATGAAATAGAGTTTGCCAGAATAATGATGTCTGGCATGCTGGTAGGAATGAGGTGATTATTGTATCATGTCTTCAGGGTTCCCTTTGTAAGGAAAAATAGTTACCTGCTGCGCAGTAATGCTTGCTATGAATGCTTGTTACGACTTACTAAGCATTTTGGATCCTGGAAGATAATGGGAGATTGCTATTTAGACAAATTGACATTAAGGCTTAATTTTATGGTGTACTTTACATTATGGCAGTGTTTTATAGATTAAAAGGTTGATACATTCTGTTTAATTTAGTGCATATCTTAAAGGTTTATATCAGGAAGTACAATCAAAAATATATTTTTGTTTTTCAAATTTATATGTGCTGTTTGAAAGCATCAAATTTTACAATGAAAGGGGACTTTTCAATCCATGAAGCTTGTTTGGTAAGCTAAGGTAATAGCTAAGTTGTTCCACTATGTCATCTAAATATCTTTTAAAAGGATACAATACCTATTTCAACATTTATTTATTTTTTCCAGCTTTCTATGGTTTTTGATATGATAAGTTGGTAACTAGTGCTGCATTAAATACACTATAGTGTCACGAAGTGGGTTATTTACTATTTAAATATAGGAATTCTGCTCTGTATTAAATTTGATTAACATTTACAGTATAAACATATACAATTTCACATATAGCAAGCTCTTTAACATCCATCCATCCATTTTCCAACCCGCTGAATCCGAACACAGGGTCACGGGGGTCTGCTGGATCCAATCCCAGCCAACACAGGGCACAAGGCAGGAACCAATCCTGGGCAGGGTGCCAACCCACCACAGGCTCTTTAACATCATGGATTAAATTCTAGTAATAAATGTTTTAGCCAGAGGGAAGCTATAATTTCCATATATTCATATTATTTCATAGGCAGAAAATAAGTTTTAAGAAAATTGTATAATCATAGAAATGCATCTGTAAAACACGTGTTTTTCACAGATATCATATCCAGTAATAACCTCAAATATTATGACTGTAGGTGAATTAACAAGTTGTAGACAGGATAGGTGGGTAGACCAGCTCAGCATTCTTTAGAAATAAATGTATTCTGATGTAATATAATGAAGGAGCACAACAGCCCTTTCAGCTTTTATAAAGTCATTACATTTTCATTAAAGCAGGGTCTCTCTGTTACAGTGTAGCATGATCAAATCCATCATGTAGGAAGTAATTCTCAAATATTTCATTTTTAAAAAATATATACAGTGTGACAGGGGCACCGCTGCATGCCTCCTTTATAAAGGCCAAAAACAACTTACTTTGTAATAATCAAATGGTTTATTATATAAAAAGAAAAGAACATAAGGGATGAATAAAGGTAGCAGGAGAATATATATAAACAAAAAAAATAATAAAATAGCAGCCCTTCTTACTGCAATAGGCCTACCTAAACAGGTCTAGACTTTGCCCACAAAGCCATCTTCCAAAGTAGGTAACTCAAGGTTATCTGCCACTAACCCCCTTATTCTAGCTGGCTGAACTACCTACTTACTGACTCCATGTCAACTGCTCACCTCTCCACTCCAAGCACAAATTATTCTCTGGATAAGGCTTTATGCTCTATCCCTAATGATGTTATTTTTCAATTTTACAATTTTAAAGGATGCAATGAAAAACAAACCTATAACAAAATCATTAGCCATTTGACTAAGGAAGCAAGATCTTCATTCATATCCTGTTGTTCAACGCTGGTTTAAGAATGATTCTGGTCTTCCTGAATAAGTACAATTCCTTGATCTTTAATTGCCACTATTTCATCTACTATAGCCTTTCATAACTCAAAGACCATTATGCCTGTCCCTTAATCAACTTAGAAATGTAGTTTTCATTTTTTTAGTGTTTTCTTTGTTTGATTTCTGTTCTGGTTCTCTTAAAATTGCATGTTAATTTCATCAAGGACACCAAATTGGTTTGCTGTTAGAATAGCTGCCATGTCTGTACTAGGACATGGCAGCACTGGCACCATCTAATTTAAGGTACTGACCAAAAAAGAACTCTTATGTAAACTCTTCTGGTGTTGATGGAAGATGATGCATATCTTAAGTATTATTTTGTTAAAATAAATTGGAAAACAGCAACAATATAATAGAAAACATGCACAGATCCTAAATGAAAGACATGTCATGTCTGTGCAATGAAGAAGTGAGAAAGACTGCAAAAAAACTTAGAGTGGCAATGTCGAAATTTGGAAGATTGACCGTGGGTTATGATGTCCCAGTGGAGCAATTAGTGCAGGGTATTAGGATTTTTTTGAAAGAAAAGGAAAACTAGTGTTTAATGTAATATGAAAAAAGTGAATTGTCAATTTTAAAGGAGCAAAAAAAGGAAAACATTAGAATTTAGGCCAGACACAAAATAAAAAAGACACACTTTTTGCGGGAAATTGAACACAGAAAAAGTTTAGTTTTTGGAGGAAAGGATTTAAGAAGAAGTATTCTGGGAACATGAAATGTGTGACTCCAGTAGGAGTTGCCTACTGTGTACTCAGGGTTATTAAGCACCAGTAATATCCAGTACAGAGTATATGGGACCGAGGATTTGGACACCATGAAGGTTTCACCATTTGGGTACAAGGAGCATTTTTCTTAAATTTATATATATATATATTAATATCCATTATCCATCCCACTATATCTTAACTACAGGGTCCCGGGGTCTGCTGGAGCCAGTCCCAGCCAACACAGGGCACAAGGCAGGAAACAAACCCTGGGCAGAGCGCCAGCCCACCACAGATATATATGTTTATATGGAAGTATTTTCAATTTCCTTGTATTTCCTGTTTTAACCTGTAAACACATTTCAATTCAAAGTCACTCAGTAGTCAATTTCCTTGAATCCTGGCTGTGTTCCTTGCTGGCATTATTGTAGTCCACACTACAGAACTGTGGAGGTAAACTGAATGCCATGCAGGTGAGCAGAACCTAACCAGGCAAAGGTTAATTTATCTGACCATGCAGCAATCTGCGACTTGAAAGGAATTTTTGCTAACATTTTCATGGGTTCCTGTGTTGCTTGTGTGACAACTGGCAAAGGAATAAGAACTGCATTAAACAGCATTATTTCTATGGATTTCCATAGATATATTTCTTTGGAGATACCCAGTCATTTAAAATATTTTTTTCTTTCTGTGAAAACCACAAGCACAATTATGTGTATTTTATTTTTAAAATACACTCTGCTGAAAAATAATCTCATTATGCACCAGCTGTCCACTTTGGAATGAATTACAATAATACCAGTGAGGTGCATGAATTATAGGTGATCACTGTTGAGCTCTTAAATCATTATCATTAATTGTTTTATTTCATAATATTTATTTTGTAATATTTTCTCTAGTGGGTAAACCAAATTATATCTGTTTAAATTAATTCTTCATCCAATAAAATCATTATTATATCTTGAAAGGGTGTTGCCAGGATGGTGCAGGGAAGAGAAAAGTCCCTCCACATGCTGAGGAGAACAGACGTGAGGAACCACTAGGAAGCATGAGATCTTGTCAGCATGACTGGGACTTTGAAATTTCTGAAACAACCAGAGGAAAAGAAAGAGTGTTACATGCTAGGCAGACATCTGCAATATTTCAGCTGCCGAAGCCAAAGAATACAGTCAGGAGAGCTGCATAGTGTAAACCCCTATCATTAGGTGATAGCAGAGTGATAGCTTGCCACCCAAGAGAATGAGTAGGCACTTTGGACTTTTAGATTCTGACAAGAGGAAGCTTTAGCTTAGTCACCCTATGGCTATAGACACCCCCCTAGACACAGGCTAAAGGGGAAAGGAATGCTGGGATATAAGGTTCACAATCTGGCAGAATAAAGAGCGTGAAGGATAGTTGATAAGGAAGAGTGTGTTGTAGTGTTTGGAAAGTAGCAATTCTAGAAGTTATACCAACTAACAGAACTGGGCAACCAGGGCCGCAAGATTTGAGCTGGTTCCTCAAGAGAACTATTTTCTTTTATTCCTCATTTGAATTTGTTTAAATGTAAGTAAATGCAGCATTTGGGTAACTTGAGACTTTTTTTGGCATTACTCTTGAAGTGTACTCCATGGCATTGTACTGTATACAGTATAGTCTTTGACAATTTATTATTGTTTCTACCAAAGGCATTAAGGGAATTTTTCCAGTAGAATGTAACTTCTAATGCATAAATAGTGGATCCAGGAGAGGACAAAAATACTTGAGGTTGTTTTCAGAGTATAAGATGAATGTACTGAAATGCATGAGCAAGCAGCAGAGCACCATAAAATACTCCCCCCAAAATCTAGTAGATTATCAAAGGTGAAGATAATGTTGCCAATGAATTCAGCAAATGATTCTGTTGTAAAGAATGGCAAGATATGGACAACCCCATTCAGTGGCTACAAGTTTTGCACAGAAAAATCCAAGAAAACTACATAAAAACCTCAAAGCATCTTTACAATAATGTGCTTGCAACATGTCCAAACTTTAAATTACTGAAACTGAACCTTTCCTTCTCTAAATTTTCTGATATACCCAGTTTATACATAGTGTAGAGCTCTCTGCTTTCAGTTTACCATCATATTAAAACTAATTTACAGTATTATATTAATTTTTATACACTGTTGGCTGGGGGGGCAACCCGGCTGGGACGCCTTGGAGGACTGGAGGAGGGCTTACACCTCCCTCAGACCATGTGGGGGCGACCACCCTGGTGCCTTTGGTGGCCACGGGTACAGGGCTTTGAAGCTCAACCCTGTAGGGGCCCATGGTCACCACCAGGATGCCTTGGGAGCCCTGGACCTCGGCACTTCTGCCACACCTAGAAGTGCCAGGGGGAAAGAAGAGCAGGGACGCCCAGAGTGTTTCCGGGGATGCAGCTGGCACTTCCGCCACACTGGGACATGTCGGTGGGAGATTGCCAGAACACACCTGGAGCACATCCGGGTGCTTATAAAAGGGGCCGCCTCCCTTCATGTGATGACTTGAGTCGGGTGAAAGACGGACAAGGTCTGTAAGGAGGCAAAGAGGCAGCCTGAAGAGAGAAGCAAGGCAAGAGTGTGAGGCCTGGACTTTGGGGTGAAGTGGGTTGAGTGCACTTTGGTTCTTTGTAAATATTAGTGTAAATAAACATGTGGTGGTGCTTTGCAACATGTCTACCTGTCTGTGTCCGGGGCTCGTTCCACAAAACTTAGGTTCCCATATCCAGTCATTGGTTACAATTACTCTTAATGATGGTTTAATATTTATATGTAATAAATATGATTTGATATTGTATAATGTATATTTTATGTTTCCAACCATATTTATTTGTTTGTGTAAAGTTTCCTTTGACGTCAAGCTCTTGTCTGTGGTGTTTTTAATGTGATGTCTAACCCTAACCATAACCATAATTCAACAAGCCAGATTTCCATGTTAGGAGAGCAACATGTGAAATGACTTAATTGACATGAATTTAACTGATTTACATCATCAAATGCATTCATGTTGAAAGGTTGATACCAATAACTATCATCAATGTTAAAATACATCTATAGTAACAAGTAATTGTGAAGACCTCTGCAATTGACTTGATTTTTTTGTTTTTCAGGCCTAATTTTAAATAAGCTTTACTGACCTTATTGTAGCTGCGTTTTCCCAAAATTACCAAAGTTCTGCAGCTTCAACTCAAAAAATGGGATTCAACAAAAGCCTGACGCGCAGAAATGATTCCACAGACAAAATATCTTGATTTTTGAAAGTGTAGTTAAGTTTTGAAGTAAAACAGTTCACACAAAAAGGAAAATTAAAATAACAAAAAAGGAAAAATTAATGTTAAGAAAAGTTCAGTTCTAAGCTTAATCTTGTTACATCTCAAATTGTTACTTCTTACTTAACATTTCTGAACCATTTCAAAACGGTCAGAAAACTGTATGCTTATCCCATTTCTAAGCTTAAAATGGGTCTTTCAAGTCCCTCTTTACTGGGACCTGTTCTAAACAAACTGAGCTTATTATCACACCGTTACTCAGTTATAGTAAGAAGGTTCTATCTCTTGCTAACTTATAGGGGGAAAAGACTATACTATAAGTTATAACTATGAAAGGAATTTATATTCTATTCAAATTAAGCAAACATTAATATGAGTTTAACTCAAAACTTTAACTTTCTAAGATTGGCTCTTACACTTATTGAGATGAAATATTGAAATGCATGCCAAAAACAAATCATGAAACAATATGCTTTAATCATACATTCTTATTATTAAACTTCTACTGAAGGATGTTTTAGAAAAGCCATTTTCATTGTAGTTGGAAATCTATAAAGCCGATAAAATCTATTAGAAAAGAAAGTTTCAAATACAACAGTGGCTAATTCATAACTATTTAAACTCTAGAAGTTATACCCCACTTTAATGACCTTCATAGTCCACCAGTACATCATCTGAGTTATTATTTATCTAAATGAGAAGGCTAGACTTTAACATTCCATTGAACAAAACACAAAGTAATCATTGTGCTTCTCCTTTACAACATTCTAGCTATTCAATCTATTTAAATGACATTAATTTAGCTTGCTCTTCTTTTATCTCTTATTGTTCTGACTGCTTTGCATCTAAAGGTTTTTACTTTGTAAACAAGTAATTGTATCCCCAATAATAAACAAGTGATCCTTTAATTAAGTTTTTTTTTTTCTTTTTTCAATAAATTTCTTTGCTACTCCACAAAGGTTTCTATGAGCACTGCCTTGGATAAAAGAAAGGCCCTTTTAACCAGTTAGCAAGATTATTAGCTTGCAGCTAATTATGGCAATTTGCTGCCCACTAATTCTGAAGTGAAGATGACACCCTTCTCACATCTACATGTATGTGGTCCCCATGCCATATTTAACACTAAAACTGTATGCGTTGTCATTTATAATTGCTGAGAATGAAAATGGGTTGAAATCATTTGTGCAGTCTCCCCTTATTTGTTTTATTGTAAGCTTTTTACACAAATGTATTCTGAATGCAATCTTTCTCATTGTATTTCTTTTTAAATCTACGTTTTAAACATCTTAAAGCTTCAACTGGTCTAAAATCTGTGGCTTTCTCATTTCATCAGCCCACAGCATGCAGTTGACATTTGGCATCCACACTGCATGCTAAAGCCAAAAATCAGCATGTAGAGAGCAGCATGAGAGAAAGGAAAGTGGCACTGACTCTGTAGAGAGAAAAACACAGAACATCATTTCTTACACTTTCAAGGTTGCCTGTGCACACTTCTTTTCCATTATTTTATATTGTTAACCAAAGCTGTCCACCCCCATCAACAATTCAAAAGGAAATGGACTCTGGAATAGTTTTGTTAATCTCACTTATTATGAAGTACATATTATAAAACATGCTGATAACAACTTAAGAAACTCTTTATAGATTGTTTTATACTCCCAAGTACTAGATGAAGCCACGTTCATTTTTCACAAGTCGAACTTCAAGGTAGAAGGTTATATAGAAATGTAATTTTTTGAGAATTTTCCTCCAGATGATATATGATTCACATCTCTTATATAAAAGCCTGAGGGTGATTGAAATCCTTTTTTTTTACTGATTGAGTGCTTCTGTGCATTTTCATTCTTAAGATGGTTTCAATAATGCAATAGGACATGCATTACTCTCTGCCAATCAGCAGTACAATGTTAATAATTTAGAAAAAGGTAGACAAAAGATAAAACAATAACATTACTGTGATTTTGTTTTATATTGGTGTACCTCGTATCGGTCAAGGTGGCTTGAGGATAAATGAAACCCACTGTCTCCATCATACTTCACTTCTGACACCTACCCTAAGGATTTAGAATTTTTATTTTCATTGCGCTGCTGGATCCTAAGGATTTGGATTTTTTTTTTATTGCTTTGCTGGTTGTAATGTCAGATTTAGGAGCTTTTCAATTGTGGTCATTGAAACAATTTCAAGGCAGCTCTCTTCCTTTAAGCAGTATTTGACCAAGTCATTTGTGCCTGGAAGCTCACTAATCTAATCTTCATATGGATCACACCCAGGAACTGAACCAAGGCTGAATAACTAAGTTCACACTAAACCATACAACACAGCAAACTGGAGTCTTTATTGAGTTAATTATTCATTTGCAGACTGGAATCTGTTAGGATTTCACCTCCTCTAACAAGCTACTTCATCACTGGAAACCTTATGGGAATGCATGGCTAAGTGGGTCACTTTACCTTAAGGCAGATTGGTATTATTTTTAACTATCATGTCACATTGATTACAGCAGCCTGCATACTTGTGAACAATGTGATGATCCTTTTCATAAAATGCTGTCATTTTCTTTTTTGATGTAATCAGTCTGTCAGGCTTCTTTATCTCAATACACTCCAAGGAAATGTTCCCTGCTAAGGATTACAGTTCATACAGCATGTGCACTAGGCTCATCTCACCATTTGGTTAGCGATTAACCATTTGTTTTGAGGGTTGTGCTAACTTCATCAGCATCTCTAGATGTTGTAGTCAGCCTATAAATAAGGATAATTCTTCTTTCTCCAGTTGTCGATAATATCATCTTTATTTATTGACTTTATGCTTAATAATTTTTTTTTTTAATAAAAAATAATAATAAATCTACTTATGGTGTTTAGTAACTTGTTTTAGGGATGCACTTTATTGGTCTTTAATTTACAGACAAAAAAGCACTGAATTTATTTATAGGAATATAATGAATTGATTGCGCACACTATTTCAAAGAAGGCATCCATTTCAACGTTCAGTTTGACAATATATTATTAACACGTTCACTTCAATTTTAATAGAATGCAGCACAGAATATTACCGACATACAGATCCCTTTTGTCCAGAACATATAAAACATGCTGAAGGAAAAAGGCAAACGGTATTATTAAAGACCTCGGCCATCCTCTAAAGTTTCTCAGTTTCCTCTCCTCCATTCTAGTAAATGCTAAAGTACCTTTAACACTTTGTGCATCTATATTGTGACCTAGAAGGGGCATATCTGACCCCCAAACCTCAGACAGAACTTTGCAGACACGAGTCTTGGATTCAAAACACCTTTCATTTACAGAAATAATCCCATAAACTCAATACTTTCACACAGTCCTTGTTGTTTCCACCTCGTCCTCTCCAGGAAGTTTTATCCAGCTCCCCCTGACTCTGACTCCCCAAGTAAGATGGAATCCGCCAATTTTATGCTGGGTCCAGGAGTACACCCAGTGCCAGATAACTATACCTAAGCAACCCTTCTTGTCCAGGCTTTATAGCCATAAAACAAGGGACTTCCCTCCAGGCAACACCCTCTGGCAACACCCAAGGAACCCAAGAGGCCTGCACTCCTGAACTACAGTTCTCATTTAGTCCTCTGGGAGTCCAAACAAGAGCCACACCAGATGAACACTGTCAATCTAGCATACTGGGGCAACAGTTGCTCTCAAGAATCAGTTCCCATATGTACATCCCACTATTCTTGTCTCCCAATTGAGGCAGGGAATAGCACCCATCCAGGTCAGGATACTGATATTTCCTGGCTATACATCCATAACAGCAGATTCCTGGCTTTGTAAAGCTGTACCTTCCATATAGTGTCCATCAATAAAATAAGAAATGCTACCTTCCCTTTTGGGATAAAATTTGTTAAAGAAATAAAATTGAATAATATAATAATATAAATTATGAATAACAAGAAATCAAAAAAGTACAAACAGCCAAAAGCAAGAGGAAATCCTAACAAATGAGAACATTAACAACATCTTCTTGAATTCCTTTTATATTTTGTGTGACCTCCTCTTGGAACCCCTACAGTTTGACACCTCTGTTGCATAGAGCAAATGAACCTTTATTCCTGCAGAAGGGCCTGACAAAGGTTCTGGCTAATGGCAGGCAAAGGGTCACATCTCCAGAGGTTGCAATCCAGGGCAACTGTGCTGAATGGGATTACATTTAAAAGAAAAGTCTGATCATGGCAGCTCATGCATACCAGCACTCTGGCCTTCTTTATTGAGGTTGCTCAAGGGCAATGAAACTTAGACATTATGTGTCCTGATAGTCTGCTGAAACCTTAACCTTGACTTCATTTAGTGCTCTGCCATCACAAAGAGCAGAGGAATGATAGATAGGATGGACTAGGAAAGAAAATGTAAGTCAAAACACAAAGTATGGCTCAAAATCTTTGATCCAGAGCCAAATCATAAGTCAGAAACCAAAGTCAGGAAAACAGATGCATAGATTGTATGCCAGAGATCACTAACAAAGAATGGTCAGGACTTTTAGAATGTTTCTGGGGGTGCATGGCCTAGCAATGGAGACCTGCATCTTAGCAGCAAGGTTACAAAATGGCTTCTTGAAGTAACGATAAAATTGAACATGTCTTTAAATGAAGCTGAACAAAATGAAAGTGGATCAGAAAGAATAGCATTCAGAACTTTAGGAAAACATGAAGTAACACAAAAGAAAAATTTCTATAGCTCTGGAAAAATGTAACAAATCATTACAGTCAGTGCACAGCCGAGTGGCACAAGCCATTGTGTCTGGCAATGTCGATGCATGACGTGCCTTCTTGCAGGACGTCAGTGGCCCTCTTCTTGGTTTCTGGTGACATTCATGGTGTTATGGAATGCGGAGAAATTTGGCATTATCCCTTGCTGGCACCATAGCTTTGAATTATCTGATCAGACACTGTTCTACCTGGTCCTAGTTGAATAAAAGTACACCTAACAAGCTGTGTTTGACAAGTTGCAATTCCCCTCAGCAAAAGGTGCATTCATTTCCATAAGTCTTAAAATAAAGTTTGTTCCCAGGTACTCTGTGATAGATAGATAGATAGATAGATAGATAGATAGATAGATAGATAGATAGATAGATAGATAGATAGATAGATAGATAGATAGATAGATACTTTATTAATCCCAAGGGGAAATTCACAATATTACTCCTACATTCTGAGGTTTTAGCTGAAGCCAAATGCCAACTTTGTTTTAGTCATGTATAAAAGACCAGCACTGCTGCAGGCATATCCCATTCCACTCAGTTTAGTATTATCTCATGGGTGTAGAGTTCATCTCCTTTACTCCTATCTTTTCTTATAATAGGTATGCTACTCAGTAGGAATTTTAAAAAGTAATCATTAAACAAACATGAACTAAAGTGTTATTATCCTGCATGCAGCTAGAACATGCATTATAGGCTTTGAAAATATAAAACAATACATGAAGTATATTATATGAGTTATTTTCTAGACTAGCGTGTAGATGAGATACCAAAAGAGTAAAGAATAAGCCAATTCGCAGAGCCCAAATACACAAAAACAAGAATCATGCTCAAAAATACAAGCAAAAGTCATAATAGAGTACTATCTTGGGTTTCTTTCCCCTAACTAGGTTAAGCAAAAGACTGTCATTTGTTTTTCTTTTGTTCGTGTATCCAAACTTGGATACTTCACCTTCCATGACACCTTCTTTAATAGTCTCCATGACCAGTAGCTGGCACCATGACCAGTAAACAAATTAACTGCACCCACGACCCAAAACATGAAATAGTAGCATCCTTGACCAAAACAAATAGTGACAAAGTGATGTCACCATCATTACATTAAAAATGACTAACACCAAGAAAAACAACAGCAGCACATGACAAATTTGACTACATTATTTAATAGAGTAAATGAAACTGAGGGAAATAAGAGCTTAAATCACAATCAATGATACTCAGTTTGTAATCTAAAAGTAAAGAATGTGTCTTATTTGTACAGTATAAAAGTTTCTGTGACAAGTTGGAACTGCAGTGGATAGTGATTATAGCTCGATGCGTAGCCAACATATCCTTGTAGCAAATAAAGTTGACAACCTTTGCTATAGTGGTTTCGTCTTTCAGAGTGGTTTCTTATGTGATCCCACTGATTCCTAATATTATCTTGGTGTATTCTTTTGAATTATAAGAATAAAAATGTATTAAATTATATATGCATAAACTTACTTTCTTGACCTTAAGAACTGTCTACAATATAATGAGATTATATAAGGTATATTTAAATGATCATTATTTTTGCACTGTTTTGGAATGATGATTACTTTATTTTATACATTTGTATTGATACTTTACTTGTATGTGTTTCACTAAAACAAATTTCATGCAAATGACACTGTTATTGCAATAAACTGTTGGGTTCATAAGAATTACTGAGGAATATTTTGAAATCCCTTCAGTTTTTTTTTTGTCCAGCACCACCTGATTCACAAAAAAATCTCACATATGATATTCCAGTAGTCTTGATGTCTAGCTTTTTTGGCTTCTTCCTCTTTGTCTCCCTCTAGGTCAGATGAACCCTAATTTTATTAGACATTTCTGACCCATACTTTGTTCAAGAAATTACACTCTTAGGATGAAGAGTAAACCAATAGGTATCTAAAGCAGAAACAATCTAATGGACTTGAAGCTGTGTTGGCCATATCCTTTGACCTCAAGAGCTCACCCCCAATAGTATATGAGGGGTCAAAGCTATTCCTTTTCTCAAAACTTCAAAAAAATGTGAATCAGTAATTTACAGTAGGCATGCTATTTATGTTATTTTGAGGTAGCTGATCACAAGTATAACATTTTTGTTATTTGTTTGCTTGGCCACTCCCAGGAAGTTAAAAATGACACATTTCAAACATAAGATTGTGGAGGATCATTTTAGATATTTCAAGGTCAGTAATTACAAATATGAAGTTATTTTTGATTCTTTACTAGGGATCTAGCTCTCTGTAGACCTCTATTCGAGATTGATAAAATGACACAATTCTGTTACAATCAGACATTAAACATTTAAATTGAGGTGCACATTTTAATATTTCAAATAGATGACACAATTGTTTTTGTTGTCTTTTTAACATCCTAAATTTGGGAGGGATTTTGTTTGGGCTTATGTTAATTCAGACTTTTTTACTTATTTACTTTAACGGTTTGTTATATTCTTTTGTCTGTTAGGCCATTTTTGACTACTGTAAATAATAACTGATAATATAAAATATTGATACCAACAAGATAAAAATGGTCTCCACACATATTGCACAAGTTTGAAATTGGATTAATATGTCATGTTTTACATCTTAGTGTACTGTTTCATATCTTGTAATGTATATTTTGTGTAGAACCAAGCTAATGATTATTTTCTTATTATTGTAATTCTCTGTGTCATTTTGCCATGTACCAGCACTGTGGTTTATAATATTTTTCAGCCGATTAGCAATACTTCACACTTTGTGCATATGCATGCAGCACACACGTCTGGTTTATCGTTGCTAGGCTATGATAATGATTCATCTCAAATTCATAGTGTCTCTGTGTTTTACTTGTACTTACAATATTGTGTGTTCTGTGTCTTGCTGTAAAAGCATGATTTACTTCTTTTTGTTGATTACAGAAAATCAATTAATAATGTTCCACTGCAATGTATTCTTTAATTGGTAATGAAAAATCTCTGCAATTTTTATAGTACATATTTTACACATAGATTTCGCTTTCATATAATTACACATTTAAAATATTTAACTTGTACTGAATAAATGACATGCTATGCAAGCTGTAGAACAAGGCTAATTTGAAATGTAAAAATTCAAAGGGAAATTAAAAAACAAAAATACAGGTGAGGCATAGAAATTGCCAGAATTTCACATTTCAATGGGGAAATTAAGTTGTATAACTTACTGAGCAAATGAAAGATGACAAAAACCAGAAGCTATATTGTTCTGCTGCCGCCATCAATTGTATCTTTGTTATTTAGCAGTTGAGAGCTGTCTTGTTATATGTCATCCAGCCTTTGGACAGTTTCTCCAAACTTCATCAACTGGGCACTGCTGAAGGAAGAAAACGGTGCAACAGACAAGGAACTTACCAGATTCTTGTTGTGACAGGGACCCATGGTTTGAAGATGTGGATAATGATATCCACCTCACCAAACCTTGTATCCTTGTGCATATGCCTGTTTTTATGGTCCAAGGTAAAACAGCATTAAAAGCTGATTTAAGTTGCGTTCCTCAAAGGCTGATGTGTTTTGTATTTCACCGCCTGTGTTGAGATGTGCATAGGTGTTTTTGGGCTGGCTTGTGATAAAAAGAAATACATGTGTTCTCAAATTTATGATGACAGTAGTCTGTTTCTTCTACCATGGATTAATATGGATCACTTTGCAGATAACATCTGTCTATATCCTGATACTCAGTGCCATAGCCTCAACTGAAAGTATTTGGTGAGTATTTTAGGCAAGTGATTAAGTCCCAAACAGTGGACAGCATTTCAGCAGAATAGTTATACAGCTAATGTGACTTAGAAATAAACCAAAAGACTGAGAGAAAGAAAAACATTGCTTTTGGATAGGCCAAAGAGCTCTGTATCATCATTTAGACAGCCAGATGGCAGGAAATGCAACACATATTCATAGGCACTACAGGCTCTTATACGGAAGTCTTATAATTAATAAACAGGTTAGTCTGTATTTCTCTCGATAGATCCAGCCTTGAAAATAACGTATTTGTTACTTTTAAAAGTGAAATGCAAAGCAAGAATCATGTTTAGATCATTGTAACATTTCTTAGCATTTTTAAATGAAGCTTTACCACTGTTCTTTTAAGCAATTCATTTTCTTCTGTATTTTTACCGTATTTACCATTTAACTTGTAAGTGTACTTCTATGTTTTTTATTTCCATCTCAATGTTTATGTTATCAAAGTCTTGCTTTATGCTGTGGTTTTCTTTTAGAGTTCATTTTTCAGTTTAACTTTGTTTTTTTTACTTTTCAAAGATATTTTAAAAGTTATGTTTAAAGATGAAATACTACTTTTGCTATTTTCCTCTTCAGGAGAGGCAGTTTCTGAACATAGCTGGCCAGATTTAGTAATTTAAATGCAATACTGTTTGTTCTACTAATTCATAATATACTCATTAAAAAAATTATTAGGAACATTATGCTAACACTAGGTAGGGTCATTCAAAACAACCTCTTCATGGCATGGATTAAACAAGATGTTGACGTGATTGCATCATACGATTTTTGCAGATTTGTTAGCTATACATTTATGTGGCAAATCTCTCATTCTATCTCATGCAAAGGGTCTTCTATTGAGTTCAGATCTGGTGACTGGGAAGGCTACTGAAGAACACTGATCTTATTGCTTTGTGACATGGTGCATTATAATGTTGTGCTCGCCATTAGAAGATCTGCAAATTATGGCTATGAAGGGATGAGTATGGTCAGTAATATTACTCAAACCAGTGCCATTCAGGCAATGACTGGTTGGCAGTAATGGCCCCAAAGTGTGCCAGAAAACATTCACTCACACCATTACATCATCGCTGCCAGTCTGGTCCCTTGACACAAGACCGACTGAGTGAATGGATTCATGCTGCTGGTGCCAAATACTGACCCTACCACCTGTGTGCCTCAGTAGAAATCAAAATTCATCAACTGTCCAGGTTTGGTGAGCCTGTCTCCAAGGCAGCCTCAGCTTTCTGAATTTTCTAAGCAAGTGTATATGCAGTGAAATAAATCTTTGAAATAATACAGACCAACAATTAGAAAAAAAAAATGTTTTTGCAGGTTTTATGGTAAAGAAATGTTTTCCCGGTTTATTATAAATAGAAACACCAGCAATGCAATGGAAAAATGTCCCTGTCTTGCAAGGCAGAAGGAAATAAATTTTAGTTTATGGGCAGCCTTTAGAACTGAATTAACATGACTGCTGTCCTAGGTGCTGAATTCTTCACTCTCTGAGGCTGTATACTGCATGATTGCTTTTCTTAATTAAATTTTTATTCATAATACTTACGGTTGACAGTTTGTTTAGAGTACTGTAAAGTGTTAAGATAAAACACTGATGATAATCCTTTTCTGGTGGTCCCTCTGCTGTCATCATTGGTTGTGAGAGCATATTTGTGGATTTAACAGTAGAGATAAACAACAAATACCAGCAGGTCAAAATCATAGTTGTGTACTTTTTTGATGGTTAAGGTAGTATACTATTTACTGCTTATTAATTTTTAACATACTGTATACACAAAAAATATACTCAATACAAAGCTCATGGAATATGGATGAATTCAGTTTTAACTAGTGTAATAGACAGCCCGGCCACAGACAGACATGACACCAAAGTTCAAAAACACATGGGTGTATATACTATATATTATATACAATTGGTTCCACGCACTCACAACTCCTCGGCCTCCACTCCTCATTTGCAAGCTCCGTCTGCCTCCTCCCGACTCCAGGTGCTTGAAGGGAGTGAGGCAGCCTCTTTTATCATGCCCCAGATGTGCACCAGGTGATTGATGATGGTCTTCTGGCAGCACTTCCTGGTGTGGCGAAAGTGTTGTCTTCCAGGGCTCAGGATCCATCCACAGCCCCTTGGTTGGGCCACAGTCCCCATGGGGTTAAGCTTCCAAGCTCCGTATCCGTGACCCTTGATGGAAATCAGGGGGGCTGCCTTCTTGCGTCCTGGGAAGATATTGCTCTCTTCCTGGTCCTTCCCTGATCCAGGCGTGCCAGTGGGGCAAGGTTCCTGGCCACCTGCCACATTAGATATTTAAAACTTAACACCCCAACATTTACTTTTATGTAGAAAATTATATATTTTTTGTGAAAAGCACCATTGAAAATTTTAAATGAGTGATTGCTAATAAAACGTAGTGTTATTCTGTTGGTGCTTCATAATTTAATGTTTTATTTGCATCTTTTTTGCTGCTGTTTCCTAACTACTGTACTGTACTGTACATGGTCATGAATGCTGAGCTTTTTCATTCAACTGCATTTCTCATGTAAAAGTAAATTTAACTGAACTGAAAATAACAGTAAGACATAATATAGCAGGAGTACCTCTTTACAGTTCACGCCCTATTAAGTATTGTATTGTGTACCTCTGAGCTATTAACACAAATTGCTATAAAAAGATAACAACTCATTGTTTGGTTTACAATATGAAGAGGTATGTCTGCTTTACTGAACAACTGAAGACTTGTAGAATTGTAACTCTTGCATATTCTACTTTGCAGATAAGAGTCTGCATGTTAGCAGAAAACAGATGCAAAGTTACTGAGAGGCCAGTAAGCATTTTGTTCTGAGTCCATTTTCATATTTGTTATCTTTGTCGAGTCATCTCTGTCTTTAAAAAGAAATCATTTTAATAATGAGATTGTAACAGGATTACTACAGCCTGCGGTTATATGTGAGCCTCCCAGGCCAGCTGACTAAAAATAGAAATGATGGCTAAGCAAAGCAACTGATGGTGTATATAAAAATGAAATTATGTATATTATAAAGGTAATTCCTTATGATACAAGCACACAGAAACCCTGCAGAGATTCAGGTGTCATTGGCTTGTATTTAAATCTTTAATTAACTTAATCCATCATTATTAGCTTTAGACAAGCTGCTAGTTCTGGGTCCTAATTAACTTAAACACCAGACCTGACTGAAAATAAAGCAAGAGGGTTTTTTACAAGTCTGAGATTTCTTTTCTGGTGTTGTAGTTTTCAGCATTTTTTGTGGCTGTATACTTGACCATATTCAAAAATGTTTACAATAAAAGAAATTCCTTTGGAGAATTTTTGACATTTTTATGTCAGTTTTGTTTAGTAATGTAAGATAAAAGGAGAGAGAGACATTTTTTTAACTGTTCACACTGTTGAGAACAATAAAAGTACTCCAGATTACTGTGCTCCACAAAAATAATAGCTTCAATTACCATAATTGCATAATATAATAATAATAACATGCTCTTTATTCACTGCTATATTTCAAGGATATAAAAAAAACAGTAAGAATTGCATGAATCTACAGCTAACATGTCAGGATTTTTTTGTTTCTGTTAGTCATCTTCACAACAGAATAAAATGATGTGTCTTAACGCATAAAGAACCCAAAGTGGCGGAGCTACACTAAATTATATATTACAAAGGGAATGGCTATTTTTGAAGATGCCTTTGCCATGCAGTAAATTAACCCATTATGTCTGATAGAAGACCAGAAGCTAATCCAAACACTCCAAGCTCAACTACAAGTGTTCATTGTTACTAGTGGCTAAAGACAGACTCAAACCTAAAGATGACAGATAGCCACACAGCACATATATCATTTTAAGAAGGCCATTTTCTTTGATCTACATTAGTAAAGCAATGGTCAATTAAGTATTTGAGTTGTTAAACATGGTCAGTCCTGTCTTGTAAACATTTACAAATTTGTGTTTATGCTTTCTTCCTCACTAGTCATTCGAGAGATCACAATAGGTGTTTGTTTTGCTGACAATTGTTTATATGATTTAAAAGAATGTTTTCTTTGTTTTGACAAAATTGGAGATATTACCCAACAAGAGGTTACACCGCTGGTTTCTAAACTTTTATTGATCTCTTTAGACAATCCTGTTGATTTCCATATACAGTATAGCAAGAAGTTCAGTATTAGTTGACTATGATATATCTAATACAAGGACCTTTTTTAACTATAGGTATTGAGGCATTGTGAATTTAACTGTATAACATGCATCACTTCAGTTTCTGGAGGTTTTTTCTTCTATTTATTTTATCATTTTTTGTTCAAGTTCTTGGAGATTGATTACATAACAAAAAATAGAAACTAATAGCAAATAAACTGTGCTATCTCTTACTGTAGGGAATTCAGTCATTGGAAAGTGAACAGCTTGGCTACAGAAAGAAGAGATTTTTTCAAGGCCCCCCTACCTCTCACTCCAGAGTTCATCCGCAATCTCAGGCTTCTGGGACGGCGGCCCACTTTGCAGCAGATCAATGAGAACTTGATCAAGAAATATGGAACTCATTTTCTTGTGTCTGCTACTCTTGGGGGTAAGGAATAAAAACATTTTTTATTATTATTTGTGTACCGAAGTATGATTAAATATTATAGTATGCACAAATACTTTTTATCTTGTCCGACTTTTAATATTTAAGCAAATGTTTAGTGAAAACAGTGTTAAACTGAAATAATTTTCTGTTTATTATTCAAAGGACAGACAATGCAAAATATCTAAAGAAAACCCCTCTTCATTTAAAGTACAGAGTTAACCGTATTTAAATAATGATGGTGAAACATTAAATATGTTGCTTGAAGTTTCATTAAAATTCAGGATGCTTCATTGTCCCTCACTCTGTCTTTTGCTCCACATAGGAGCTGAAGGTTTTATTTTATCTTTCATCATTTTTATAAGCTTTTATTTCCTTTCTGTTCCACTCTGGTGTTTTTTTCAGTTTTCTTAGGCTATCAGGATTTAAAAGGCTTTACTTCAATGACTGCCTAAAAATCCTTGCTTCTTTCACATAGATTGCCGTTCCCATTTTAGCCCTAGCTTTAAGCTTTGGAAGACTAACCCAGCTATCATTGTGTTGTTATTAAGCTTTACGGGCTTTCAGATATAGCCTTCTGATAGATCAGTATATTATTTTGATTTTATATTTAAAACAGTGTTTCTGATATAGTCTGGTACCGTGGATCACCTCCAAAAGACCTGGGCTAGAATTTTCAAATCAAATCAAAACAGTTACTGTTTGTGTGGAGTTTTCATGTTCTCTTTATGTCCACATTCATTTATTTTCTATATTCCTTAACTGTCTCCTCCAAGACAAATCATACAGAATAAATTTTATTTGATTAAGCATGTTGCTGATGGTAATAAAATTATTTTTCCCAATTTTACCTGTTACTATTTATATTTTTATATTTAATACATTTAATTAATTAACTGTGTTAAGATAGCGTTAAGTCCCATTTTGAACTGTTGTTTGCCAATGGAAATTCACGTTGATCGACATTTAACATATGTGGGAAAACCTCATAGTCTTTTGTTTAATCTAATTCTTTGTTTCAGCTCACCCACAGGTCTTTTAAATAAAATCCATACTGTATACTATGAATTAATAGACAAGACTCCCTAGATTAGCTAGTGCAGGCAGATTATGTCTGTTTATACAGTAATCCCTCCTCGATCGTGGGGGTTGCGTTCCAGACCCCCCCGCGATAGGTGAAAATCCTCGAAGTAGCAACCATATGTTTGTATGGTTATCTATACTAATAAAAGGCAAAGCCCTCACTCACTCACTCACTGACTCATCACTAATTCTCCAACTTCCCGTGTAGGTAGAAGGCTGAAATTTGGCAGGCTTATTCCTTACAGCTTACTTACAAAAGTTGGGCAGGTTTCATTTCGAAATTCTACGCGTAAGGGTCATAACTGGAACCTATTTTTCTACATATAATGTAATAGAGTTGAGTTGGAGATGGCCGTGGGGGGCGGAGTTTCGTGTGACATCATCACGCCTCCTACGTAAGTACGTAGAGAACAAGGAAGAACTCCAAACAGCGATGAGCACAAAACGCCATTTCACAATTGAGAAGGCAGAAAAACATTATGAAGCAAATGATGCATACAAGCATATTCATAAGTACAGCTACTGCGGAAACAAAGCACGGCGTGAACCGTAAGTTTATATTAAATTAAGTTCATAGACAGGCTGCCACTAGCGTTTGTAATTTAGTGCCTGCCCATATAAGGCCGTCCATCAGCGGCAATCCAATACAAACACTGCCGGTAAATATTCACGTGTGAAGGACTGTGCTTATGCAGAGGAAGATGAGATGGTCAGGGTGGTGTTTGGCACAAACTCAGCGAAACTGCGAGAGAAACTTTTAAGTGCGGGTCTTAGCTGACATTACGAGATGGCACCAGCACAGCTGGGAACCTTCGATGCAAGAATACCAAGCGGCTCACGTGAACTGACGCAGTGCACAGACAAAAAGCAACAGTTCCAAAGAGTGCTGAACAAAAACCGAATTACACAATTGAGAAGGCAGCAAAAAAATATTAAGCGTCTGATACATAGAATTATATTCATAAGTGTAGCTACTGCGGAAACAAAGCACACGGTGGAAAAAGTGAATGTCCCGCTAAAGGAAGACAGTGTAAAAAAACCCGTGCAAGCAGTTTGTCACATCTCAGATAAAGAGGAAGACGAGCTGTTTATTGATGCAGTAAGAAACTAATCGATGAATGAAACCTCTTATCTTTACAACGATTGACAAACACGGAATGTAACTTGAACACAACACATCGTACAAATACGACCCTGATTGAAACAAATAATGATAATCAAATCCTTGATGACAGCAACATTCAATAACACTCACAAAACAATTACTGTATATTGACAATCATGTTACGTTATTTTTAAAATGTTCCCTTTTTCATAACTTCTACTTCTCCACTGCGATACGCAGGTATATATTTAAATGTATATATATACCCCGATCTACAGTACATACTCTCGCATAGACAAGCCACACGCTGTGGCGCAATTGTAGAGTCTTCGCCTCTAATGCTGACATTCGAGGTTCGATTCCCGAGAGGGATGCACTGAATATGTACGCACGCTACCCGATTCATTTTACCTTCGCATCTCCTTGGTTTGGGACGTATGAAAAATATTCGGTTAACGCAGAATCATGTTACGTTATTTTTAAAATGTTTCCCTTTATTAGCACAAGCACAGCTGAGAAGCTTCGATGCATGTACTCCATAACGCGTTAAAAAAATAACGCATTTAATCACACTTTCAATTTCAAGCAAACGGGAACTTTTGTCAATGCATGATTTCCTGGTACATCCATTACACTGATGCACACATCACAGCTACAAAAATGTTAGAGTCGGAATAAAGCGCGTTCCTACGACTGATCATTTCGACTACCCGAGCGAAGCCTTGATAAAAGCATGGTTTTGTGCACACTGAAAAGCAAGCAAAATTAGATGCATTACAGAAAGCGGACTTTGTGGCTCTTACTGGGGATCATTGGACTTCCGTGACCGTTAGTAATTCTAAATACATCTAATTACAAAATGTTCAATGATCACACTGTTTTAGCCTAATGTACAAAATAATTTTGGCTAAGGTTACTCAGAGTTTAAAGATTAAGTTGGTCAAATTACCTTTTATGTTTCTGACTTATTTTTTTAAGAAGAAAAACTGCACTTTATGTTGAAATTTTGGTTATTATTATTTAAAGACAATACTATTCTGAAAATCTACTTAAAGTACTTAAACTACCACTTTATTTTTAAGTCTGCCCAATTTTAACCAGGGATGATATTTTTGTTTCTGTTTTGAATTCAAATGCAGTTTAAAGGCTTTTTTTCAGAAATTAAAACAGCTTCAGTTTACAATATTCATGTACATGTCTATTATTTGATTCTGTCGCCCACTAAAACACTTTTAAATAAAAAAAAACATTTGCGATTTGGGGCAAATTTACGTGCGATTACATACGATTAATCAAGATTAATTCTTACACAGCCTCTAATTAATTGGATTATTTTTTAATCGAGTCCCACCTAATATATATATATGTGGATATATATATGTAGATTTGTATATATATATGTGTATATACAGTATATATGTAGATATGTATATGTGTATATACAGTATGTATATATATGTGTGTGTATATACAGTATGTGTATATATGTATATGTATATATATGTATGTGTGTATATGTATATATATATAACTGTATATATATGTGTATAGATATATATATATATATTTATATATATATATGTTTATATATGTGTCTGTGTGTGTATATATATACATACATATATATATATATATATATATATATATATATATATATATATGCCAGCAACACTCATGACAATGACAAAACAATTACATTGTCAATCATGTTACGTTATTATTAAAATGTTTCCTTTTCTTTTTACTTCTCCGCTGCCAATCGCAGGTATTTTGCTATATATATATATATATATATACAGATATACATAAATATATATATATATAAATAGATAGATATAAAAACAACACTCATATCAATAACAAAACAATTACATTAACAATCATCTTACGTTAGTTTTAAAATGTTTGCTTTTCTTTTTCATAACTTCTTTAACACACTACTTCTCCGCTGCGAAGCGCGGGTATTTTGCTAGTTTTATATATTTTAAGCCCTTATAAACTCTCCCACACTGTTAACATTATTAGAGCCCTCTAGACATGAAATAACACCCTTTAGTCAAAAGTTTAAACTGTGCTCCATGACAAGACAGAGATGACAGTTCTTTCTCACAATTAAAAGAATGCAAACATATCTTCTCTTCAAAGGAGCGCCTTCAGGAGCAGAGAATGTCAGAGAGAGCGCTCGCTAAGAAAAGCAAACAATCAAAAAATCAATACGTGCTTTTAAGTATGCAGAAGCACCGCGATAAAGCGGCATTTTGTAGAGGAGCGTCCATATCTTCTAGGCAAACAGCCTCTGTGCAAACAGCCCTTCTGCTCACACACCCTCCATCAGGCAGAGAGAGTGAGAGAGACAGAGACAAGCAAACAATCAAGCACCGCGCGGGAAGCATATCTTATATCATTGAGGAGTTTTAGTTAATATGTAATACATGCTCTGATTGGGTAGCTTCTAAGCCATCCGCCAATAGCGTCCCTTGTATGAAATCAACTGGGCAAACAAACTGAGGAAGCATGTAACCTAAATTAAAAGACCCATTGTCCACAGAAAGCTGTGAACCAGTGAAAAATCAGTGATATATATTTAGGTGTGCTTACATTTAAAATCCGCGATAGAGTGAAGCCGCGAATGTCGAAGCGTGATATATCGAGGAATTACTGTATATTAAAATATATTAACGATAATTTACTTGAGAACGGAGGTTCAGTAGTATTACATGTAGACATTCTGCATTTGAAGTTTTGGTTATATCCTACAATTCATTTGGGCTAGCTCCATAGCATGTGAATTTCTTCTTGAACCCATCAAAAGAATATAATTTTTAGTAGAAAACTAACTATTCGTATCTATACTAATAAAAGGCAAAGCCCTCACTGACTAACTGACTGACTCACTGACCGACTCACTGACTCACTCACTCATCACTAATTCTCTAACTTCCCGTGTAGGTAGAAGGCTGAAATTTGGCAGGCTCATTCCTTACAGCTTACTTACAAAAGTTAGGCAGGTTTCATTTCGAAATTCTATGCGTAACGGTCATAACGGTCGACAACGTTCGCCATGTTGAACTTTCTTATTTATGGCCCCATCTTCACGAAATTCGGTAGGTGGCTTCCCTGCGCTAACCGAAACCGATGTATGTACTTATTTTGGTGGTATGACGCCACTGTCGGCTGCCATATTGAACTTTCCAATGGTCTTTGTTACTTATGGGCCCATCTTCAAGAAATTTGGTACGTGGGTTCCCAACGCTAACTGAATCCTACTTACGTACATATATACGTCCATAGCCTGCAGCTCGGTCACCGTGTGAGGCGGCGTTGGGTCCCCCATCCCCACACCTCCCACTTTGTTGGTTGCCTGCCTATATAAGGCCGTCCGTCGCTCCGGTCTCTATATTTCCTTCCTTGCTTCACCACGGGATTCACGTCTCCCTGCTGATAACTACAGCCTTTTTATTTAATCCACAGCTTCTCCGCTGTTTTATTGTTCGTTTATTATGATTATAGTTATTGTGTAGGTATTTTAGACTTAATTTACATTGTTCAGGAACCCATTTCCTTTATCGTTCCAACTGTATCCCCATTAAAATTTCTATCGAGGTGATCACCATCAATCAAAGAACTGTCACTTACAGAGTGGTTTCCATGCCCGGAGATGGCACCTGCCTTTTCCATTCTCTTTGTTACATATTACACAGCCATATCAGGCTCACCGCCTGACTGGCTGCCGCTGAATTGTTCGGTTGTCGCTTTCAAGTGTACCCAAATGGCCAAATATTTTACACATTTCAACAACCGCCAATGCCTCTTAAACATCTTAGATTCACATGTGACAATTTCAGTAGTGGACACTATGATGTTTATGAATGTTTAAACTCTCAAAAGTTGGATGCGAAATTATCGATGAAACCGGTTGTATGCTTACAACACTTGAAAGATGACGAATGTCTCTTCAACACAAGTCCTACAAATACTGTTGTAATTGAAACAAACCATGAAACTCAAACCGATTATGACAGCAGCAATCCAAGTTGTGAGATTTGAAACAAGATTACTGTTCACATGGCCAACTGTACGTTGCATGCTCAAGAGTAAGCTCAGCGCACAGCTTGGTCATATTACAACCGGAGGGCTGAACTGACAATGTGGTATACAAAGAGATCCTTAACAAATAATTATTGGTATATTTTCCCTCAGTTTAAAAAGGTTTAATTTTCTTCTTAATAAAAATTTTAAGGCAGTACTTCACCGCTGCAAAACTCGGGTATTTTGCTAGTTGATCAATAAAGGAGAAAGTAGGGTGAAATGACACCTTTTATTGGCTAACTAAATAGATTACAAATGCAAGCTTTCGAGGCAGCTAAGGCCACTTCATCAGTCTATGACTAACATGGTACAACACTCTACTGCTATTGATCAATAAAACACAGTAAGGAAGATTGGCAAAAACTTTTTTCTACTAGAGGGCACCCCAAAGATGTTTTCATCTGGTTCTTATGCTAAAGAATGTCTGTAATTTGAAATAGACATACCACAGAACACAGATATATATATATATATATATATATATATATATATATATATATATATATATATATATATATATATATATATATATATATATATATATATATATATATATATATAAAGATGGTAATGCTAAATTAAATGACTATGTTTTTAGCCATACTATGCTGCTCAGCTGGCATTTATTCAGGATCAGTCTTTTAGTTAATTTTCCATACATCCATTTTCTAACCCATTTATTCAATTCAGGGGCCTGGCAAGCCAAGGCCTATGTCAATAGGATTGAGGACAAGGCAATAAATAAACTAACTGGGTGTGAGTTCATTGTAGGGCACTCTCATAGACACACATGCACCCATGCCACTTACATCAGGTCTACCAATCCAGATCTGCTTTTTGTTTCTTTTTTCCCATATTTAATATGGTTATGTTCCATTTTAGGCAATGCTGCCTCTGAGGTCTGCTGTTAGTTAGTTGAGTTAAAGTAATACTGTAATTTGTTAAAACAAAGAAACAGCATTTGTGTTCCTAAAACTTCCAGAGTGTAAATAAGTGAGGTTCACACATAACCGTGTAAAATGTTTTGAACTGTGACATTGGCATAGACGAGGCCATGTACTTCAGTGATCTTAAAGCTATGATATCAGAAGCATTGTGTTCTGGAGAGAGCCAACCCATGACAAGTGGGTCTAAGAAGAGGGAATAAAAAAGAGCAATTTAACAAAATTATTTCATGATAGTGTGCGATAAATCTTGTTAAACCTTGGCCTTAACAATGGTTTGGTCCTGGGATTGGTGTTCACTGTTGTGTGCCTTTTGGCCAGGTAAGCCACATATTTCAGCAGGTATGGCTCCAAGAAGCCACCTGATGCCACCATAGGGGCTCCCCACCAGGTACTGGGTGCAGTGGCAGTCAGATCACATGGGTGGGAACATTAATGATTATCAAAGATGCTTAAGTCACAGAGAGCACTAGATGACAAAGGATGGCCTGCAAAAACCTAAGAAAGCAACAAACAAACAAAAAGCACCAACAAAACAGTAGAAACAATGAAGAAAAAAAACAACACTACTGTGCTTTTTGAACAGATGTTTCCCCAAGAATAACTGATAATAGTTGGTACCTATAATAGATAGATTTTCTTCAAAAATGTATTGAAAATTTCTGCAATGTTAAGGAATTTTTTATGAATAAATTGCAATGTTTATCTGTTTTAAGATAGTAGAACTGAGCATATCTATGAAAACAGAACTCTACTTTCTTAAGCCTAACATTTCTATCTGTCTGAGCTTAATGCTTTGAAAAGATTGTTACCATTCACTTCATGTATGGAATTCTTCTAAGTTCATCAAATATAGAACAGAATACCATTTGCAATTTGTTACTACTACTGCTACTTATTTTTCATTTTTAAATTAAGATACCTTTCCTTGTGAAATTATTTGATGCACAGGGAAGTTTATTGAAAACTGTTATTCATACTGTTAAAAGCAATACTTCCTATTCCTTTTAGGCGAAGAATCTCTTACTATATTTTTGGACAAGCAAAAATTAAACAAGAAGACTGACAACAAAGACAACAGTTCATCCACTACCTTGGAAACCCTTCATCAGCTGGCAGCCTCCTATTTTATCGACAGAGAAAGCACTCTGCGAAAACTTCATCATCTACAGATAGCAACCTCAGCTATTAAGGTAATATTTGTTTCTTTATATATTCCATTCAGCCTTTACATTATCTTTGTAAAAAGTCAAACCAACAGGGAATCAGAATCATTTCTAAATACAGTATATGGTAGAATTCTAAACTTTTTAAATTAGGCTATGGTGGAATCCCAAAACATTCATTACCTTTTTAGAAAAAATATAAGGAGACTCTCAAGTTATATTAGAGTATCATGGAATCTAGACATAATAACTGACATCTTACTGAGAAGCCATAGATAGATAGATATAGTGATCCCTCGCTATATCGCGCTTCAACTATCGCGGCTTCACTCCATCGCAGATTATAAATGTAAGCATATCTAAATATATATCACAGAATTTTTGCTGGTTTGCGGATTTCTGCAGACAATGGGTCTTTTAATTTATGGTACATGCTTCCTCTGTTGGTTTGCCCACTCCTTTGAAGAGGAAGATACGTTTGCATTCTTTTAATTGTGCTTTATAATACAATACAATACAATAAAATTTATTTTTGTATAGCCCAAAATCACATGCCATAATGGGCTTTAACAGGCCCAGCCTCTTGACAGCCCCCCAGCCTTGACTCTCTAAAAAGACAAGGAAAAAATCCCCAAAAAAACCTTTGTAGGGAAAAAACCTTGGGAAAAAAGAGACCCCTTTCCAGGTAGGTTGGGCGTGCAGTGGGTGTAAAAAAAGGGGGTCAATACAATACAATACACAGAACAAATCCTCAATACAGTATAAAAATAAGAATTTTACAAGTACAGAGCAGAGTGTAACAGTAGATGATATCACATAATATGATTTAGATTTGTTTAGAATCCTGGAGACCTCAGCCATCAAGCTGCCTCCCCCATTTGGCCACTCCACAGCTGAAATAGCACTGGGTCAGCCAATCCGGTGAAAGAATTCCACTACCCCACGATTCCTGCAGTCCTCCATCTGGAATGACTTTACCTTAGGCAGGCAAAACAACTTGGCAGATGGGCCGTGGCACTAAGTGCCACATTTGAGTACCGAGAAGAGAAACTGAATAGGCGAGGGTTAGTATACAATTATAACTATCATATGTTGCTTATGTTTTAGTGCTAATAACTAACAACAGATGCAGTATGTACAGTTAATCAGCAGCTCTAGTCAGGATATGTTAAACTGAAGTAGTGAGTCTTCAGCCGGGATTTAAAAGCTGAGACCGAAGGGGCATCTCTTATAGTATCAGGCAGACCATTCCACAGTTTAGAGGCCCTGTAACTAAAAACTCAACCTCCCACTGTTAATTTATTAATCCTTGGTATCATAAACAGACCGGCATCTTGAGATCTTAATGTGCACTCTGGTTTGTAAGTCATGATAAGTTCAGACAAGTTAGCCGGACCTTGGCCATTTAATGTTTTATATGTTAAAAGGAGGGTTTTAAAATCTGCCCTAAATTTAACCGGCAGCCAGTGTAAGGATTTAAGAACTGGAGTTATGTGTTCATACTTTCTTGTTCTTGTAATAATTCTTGCAGCAGCATTTTGGATTACCTGGAGGCTGTATAGAGAACCTTTTGAACATCCAGTGAACACCGCATTGCAGTAGTCAATCCTACTAGAAATAAATGCATGAATTAATTTCTCAGAATCCTGTTTATTTAGAAAGCGCCTTCATTTCCCAACATTTTTAAGATGGAAGAAATATGATTTGGACAACTGTGTAATATCTCTTTTAAATGACACCCTAGAATCAAAGATAACTCCTAGATTACGGGCTGATTCAGTAAAATCAATGGTGATTCCAACTGAGTTAAATGATGACAAAATATTGTAGGAGTTTACAAGATGAAATAAAAAATAAGTTAACATAAAACATAAAAAACAAGATTAGGCAATAATATTATACAATATGGGGTGGCACGGTAGCACAGTGGTAGCACTGCTACCACCTTGCAGTAAGGAGACTTGGGTTCGTTTCCCAGGTCCTCCCTGTGTGGAGTTTGCATGTTCTCCCAATGTCTGTTTGGGTTTCCTCCGGGTGCTCCAGTTTCCTCCCACAGTCCAAAAACATGTAGGTTAGGTGAATTGGCGATCCTAAATTGTCCCTAGTGTGTGCATGGTGTGTGGGGGTGTGTGTGTGTGTGTGTCCTGTGGTGGGCTGGCGCCCTACCTAGGATTTGTTCCTGCCTGACGCCCTGTGTTGGCTGGGATTGGCTCCAGCAGACCCCCGTGACCCTGGGTTATGATATAGCAGGTTGGATAATGGATGGATGGGTTATACAATATGTAACAAAGAAAAAGGTATGGTTGGATGGCCAAGAGGAGATTAAAAAAAACAAATAAAAAGCACTCCAATTAGGCTGGAGAAAAAAAAATCTGTAGGGATTCCAAGGCCAAAAGACCACCGAGCCCCACTGGGTTTTCTACCTAACAAAGATGCTCTAAAATTAGTCCTGATGGTTTTCAGGCTTCACATGGAAGAATTTGATGATGATGGTCATATGGACATCTGGGACAGCTGCCATTCAATCCATAATCGCAGTGGTCAGCATGGTAGAAAGAACCGAAAAGACAGCTGAGAATGGTACAGATAAGTGGGGAATTGCAGAATCCTAAGGAAAATTATAATTCTGTGTAGACTAATAGGCATACAACTAAAATGTAGGTATGAAAAATCAATTTTAAAACAATGGGTTTTTAGGAGGTTTCTTTCAGTATAGAGCTGACTCTACTTCAAGATATCTAAAAATGGCATGGATTGATAGTAGTACTAAATAATTACCAAAGGAATAATAACTATTAATATAAACTGACCAACCCTGACATAAATGACTGTGAAAGGAGGAAAGCAGTTGATATATGTTCCCCACTAAGCTATGAATTTTAGTTAAAACCCTGCTATCGTAAAAAGAGTATAAACTAAGAACTTGGAATGGAAATAATATAATGTATAAAAGGAACACCAAACGTGACAATTTCATTTTTAATTCCAGTCTGAAGATACATGAAAGCAAAAGTGGCTCTTTGGGTATGAATAAACTGTAATCCACTTTCACTCTAATATAGGTGTTACCTCTAAGCAGCTCTTTCAACACAGTGGAAACTGTAATCCTGCTCTGTCCTTGCTGTTTGTGGGACAATCAGTTTCTTTGTGCACTGTAGAATCTGTACCTCACAGCACAATCCTTCTTCTATGCCCAGTGGGCTCTGAACCTCTGCGCACAGGTCAAGTGCAGCGCCCTTCCTAAACCGATGTTTGTGTTAACCAGGGGAACTGCACCTTTCCCAGGTAATTAATCAGTTCAAACACCTAGCTACAGGTTGAAAACATTGCTTGCTTACAATAACAATATGCAAATAACATCAGCTCTCTCATTTCAATTTTATATAAGCTTACATAACTGCTTTCTCATGTATTAATTTCCAGAGAAGTGGTTAACTTACCTAAATCCATATGATATAAAGACCTAAAGCATCATATCTGCAAAACTGTCCTGGGTTGTATCCTTACCACAAAGTACAGGAAGATGATACTGTAAGAAAATTATACAATGGTTTGATCTTAGTACTATAATCCTAAATTGCCACCAAGATCATTTCATCTGGGAACATTCCGGATTACTCATATAAACCAGCTCCTAAAAGTGGGTTACATACAGCACAGTTCATACAGTAGTACAAACATATGTTACATTCAATTTTGCAGGTGCAGAGTAATTAATAGATTTTTCTTTTTTAAAATTTCCAGTTTTCAAGAACAATAAAAATGATATATCCTAATCAAGGAAATCATGGAGGACTGGCATAATAGCAGAATGCTGTATGTAACGACTTCTTTTATTTAAAATGCACGTAATTACTGTGTGTGTTCTCCAGTAACTTTTCTTTGGTAAACATTTGCAGTTGGCAACACAAGGAACTGAATATGAAAATGCAAAGAACATTAAAACAGTCAGATAATTGCAGGATAAATATAATTTATTTTAAAATTTGCCCACCTCCACAATTTTGCCAGTCCTAAAAACAAACTATTTTCCACTAACTGTCAATGGTGTATTATGCCAATATTAATAAAAGAAATTGTAACACTATGGCAGACTCAATACATTAGGTTTTAATAAGTGAATTACATTAAGAACTTTATCACAAAGTTTTTTTTTCTTTATTTAATAAAATAATAAAAATTAACAACTGCATCAAAACACATTTTAACAACCGCTGTAGTAAGTATGGTTACTGTGTTTAAGTAAAAACTGGTACGAAAAGGCAAAAGACAGATTTAGGTATAAGAAAAACATGAACCAGAAAATTAAGTATCACAATTTAATACTTGAAAATCTCTGTGGGAATCCTTAGTTAATGGTGGTATGACTTACAGTTTTAGACATGTATAATTAAAATAAATCTGTGCTCCTGTAATATAAAATGATTAATTGGTGTGCTGTACTTTCTTTTTTCTGCTTCAAGGCAACAAAAATACCACTGAGGGCAGGCATGCTGTTAAGGGTACAGCTTTGCCTTGCAGCTGTAGTTCTCAGGATAATCTCCAGTGTACTCAACCCTAAATGGGATAGCAGTAGGCTGGCAAAGTGAATCAAAGAGCATAGATCATTCATTATAATTTGCTGTTTTAAATGGTCAGGCATTGCTAGGGTAGTGTTCATTTTCAGGGTTTTGTTGTTTCTTGGAGAGTGACTGTTTGACCTTGAAAATAAAATGAAATGTATTTGCTGATTCAGATGTTTTCTGGTATCAAATAATAATAACATTGTTATCAAGAAATATTTTCAAAAAAATTCCAAAACTATTAAAATAAGCTCTGGCTATCCAGACGCTTAGAATGGGCATAGAAAAGTAATGGATACTAACTAAAATATTATTTCTGTTAATTTTAACCTAATACTGAAAGTATGACATTTGCTGTAATTTCATAAGCAGTTGCTTTTGAGTGAAGTAACATAACAACTTACTTAAGTAACATCAAGTTGCTGCTTCTACAAAATAAAGGAATCTACTGCATAAAACCAAAAATACAATCTGGTTCAAATGGCATTTTATAGATAGATTAAAGTTAGTGGTCAGAAAAATGTGTTTGGAATGTCCAAGGTGGGAAAGAGACAGCCATTAGCCAAACCAAAATTAGGATTGACTCCATTTGTTTAGATAATTAGTTTTCTACTGATTCACAGGCAGGTTTTACACTCTGCACTGTAGTGATTGGCCATCGTTAGCAGCACAAATTCAGCAACATTTATAGTGAGGAAAAGTTAGACTGTAGTGTAAGAAGTCAACATTTACTCTCTTGGCCCAGGTCACCAGTCTAAACCCAGAACTGGTACTCAGAACTCAGCTTTATGCCTTTTGATCTGTTGAAGCTGAAAATAAAAAGGTGCTTAGTTGGAGAACATTAGAATTCCAAGTTATATAAATTCAGTAGTTAAAGAACAAGTTAGAAAATGTACACATGGCATAATATTCACTGACTTAGTTAACTGATTTGAAGGTTAGAACATTAAAAATATTTTAATTACAGTGGACCTTTGACTTACGAACTCAATTCGTTCGCGAGGGCTGGTTGCAACTCAAGTTGGTTGTAAGTCAAGACTATTTTTCCCATAAGAAATAATGGAAATACCCATAATGCGCTCCAAACCTCCCACAGCAACACTTACTTAACCTTCATAATAAAAAAGGGTTGTATAATGCGCATAATTTACCAAAACACCAATAATTTTTCTAATGTACTAACCAAAAAGTTATAAAAAGTGCCTAGCCTACCAGAAACAACAATTTCATACTGTACTCACCATTTAATTTGACATCTTTGGGCTGCAGGAAGGGAGGAGGAGGAGAATGAAACGGAAGGTGGTTATTGTTTAGAAGGAGCCTCCTTATGCAAATCTTTTCTTTGTAAAATTGTCGAGATGGTGGATTTCTACATGCTGTACATATTAGCGAGATCGGTCACGAACGACACTCTCATATTTCCGCACAATTTCTTTCTTCGTTTCGATTGTGATCGCTGTTTCTCAAGTTAATAATGACAATAGTCAAGCACTCAGTTCAAAGCTGGCCATGTTGTGAACTGCTGTAATAATACACTCCAAAGCAAGGCGGTGCTGACTCAGCCTGATGACATCATCATGTGCTGCGCCAGCCCGCTAGCTAACATCCCTTAACAATCGCTTTCTTTACCTTCGTTACCTTCTCTTCCTTCCTTAGCAATTATGCGTCTTGCTTGCCATGGTCTTAGTGAATTATATATATAGATAAATCACTGCACTGACCGAAATTACGTTCACAAACACATGTATCTTGGCTCCGACTGACACTTATGAACGCTCTCGGCTGTTTGTTTACAATCGCACAAGTGGATACACGTGACCGCATTTGGGTTGTAACGCAAGATGTTGGTCGTAAATCAAAACAAAAATTTTGGTCAATCAAGTTTTTCGCATGTCAGGCCAGTCGTATGTCAAGGGTCGACTGTACTTTATCAAAGAGTCATTTATTGTGTTTTGGTTTATTAAATGTTTTTGGAGCAATGATTCAGATTTAAAAATAACAACAATAAGAAAATGTATTTGTAGACAGCATGAAGTACTTGATTTTTAACTGTACTTTACAGTATTATTTAGTTAACGGGAGTCCACTTATGCTTGCATAGCTTTCATAGACAGTCCAATTCATATCCTTTTGTTAGTTGTCGGTACTCTGCTTTGGATCCATGCTGGAGAGTAAATCTGGAGCTTTGCCATTAAATTATAGTGTCAGAGAGCTATGTATGGATAATGCAGTTGAGCGGATGGTTTTAGTGTGATGCAAATATTTAATAAATATCTGTTAAATTTATACTTACAGAGCAGCACATAATTTATTTCCTCTTATGTTCATTTCTAGTAAAAAGTATCTACTGTATAATAAAATGTCTGTGTATCTGAGTGTGTGTATTCATGTCTGGTCCCTCCAAACAAAGTGGCTTTGGCAACTCAGTGAAAGGGACGATGACATAATAAGAAGTTCACTTCCTGATTTTGAAGTATTAGCAAGAATACGAATAATGTTTTCACGGCAAGTTCCATTGGTGGTAGTCATAAAGTGTAAAAGTAAGGGTAATAAAGAAAGGTGTAAGAGGAACGCTGAGGGTTCGGGTAGGGAAAAAGATCAAATATTCTTACATTTATTCTATTATTTTTCTTCTATAGGAAACATAGCTAGTACTCTAATCATGAGTATAGTCAGAACTAAAAGTAGCAAGCACAAAGAAATTAGTTAACATTTTTAATGAATACAGTAAGCCTGTATATACATCAGAGTTCAGGTAGGGTACAGGTCAAATAATTACTGGATCAAATAGAAATGTCACAGCTCAATGCATTGTGAATAGAAAAATGGGCTAAACAACAAAGGCACTTGAAATCCAAGATGCTATAAATTTGTTACAAAAGAGGGAAAGCTACAGGTTCATGTGGCTATCCAGAAGAATTTAATAAAAATGCTACCCATTAAATTAGTTAATGTTTTCGCAGGAGGCTGGGGGCCAGACCTAGCTGGGATGCCTGGAAGGACTGGGAGGCAGTGTGTACGTCCCCGGGCCACGAGGGGGAAACCGTCCTGGATAAGGAGGGGACCATGGGGACCGAGCCAGGAGGCTTAAACCTTTAGAGGCCCATGGCCACCGCCAGTGGCCGCCCTGTAAAGCCCGGGAAAACTGCACTTCCGCTACACCTGGGAAGGTGCAGGAAGGACCTTCCAGGGATGCCCGGAAGAGCATCGTCAAGCACTTGGAGCACATCCAGGTGGATATAAAAGGGGCTGCCTCACTCCAATGCGAGAGCTAGATTTGGGAGTGGGAGCAGGACGAAGCTCCCGGGAGCAGAGGAAAGGCTGTCCAAGGACATTGGGAAGATGGCCCGTGTTAACGGTGCTTGGTGCGGGAGCACTGTGTGTTGTGTGGACTTTATTCAATAAATGTGTGTTTTATAAAGTGTTAGTGTCTGTCGGGTGGTGTTCGGACCTGTGTCTCACAATGTATTGCCAAAAGCATAGTTCCAGATGTCAATTACTATTCACACAGAAGAGTAAAAACTTCTTACAGTGTATATCCTACATCAGATACCAAATGAACAAGAATATCAAGATTTTGGGGAATGTTTTAGCAGAAGAATGAGAAAGTGCTTTAATCTGTAGCCTCTCAAGATAATATTGGGCGTGTTAAATGTATTCATCTATTACCAAACATTCAAATGTTATTTAGTATAATATATACTTGTACACTATTCAAGTTTTCAAAAGTCTTATTGCTTCTGAATGAATGAAACACTTTTAATAGAGTTACATGGAACTATCTGTTCATTGGGGAAGGACTTGAACAAAGAGTATCTGTTTATGCTGATGATATGGTGATCCATATGAGTGAGCCATACTTATGATAGGCACACATATTGAATTTTTGAAGAAATTTTAGGAGCTATGATTTCAGAATTAATTTGAATATGATTATACTTTTTGAAAGTACTAGTTCTTTCTTGTCAGGTTAGACTAAGATCTCACGATAATGCTTTAATAAAGATGTCAGAAATTACTAGATCAATAGTGGGAGTTTGAAATTTTAGTTTCTGGATCCAAAAGCTATCTATTTATATAAATGAGCCATTGGTCTCAGACATGCAATCCAGACTACAGACTCATTACTTCAGTCTAACAGGCCCCGCTGCTTTGCTGTTCACATTCAAACTCTGCTTATTACTCATTTCCACAAAACACACACACATTTTTATCAATTGTTACTGGCTCTCAGCCATTCTGTTACTCTTCTTTGTGTCCTGCTGTGGCACTTGATTCTACCATTATACTGAGAAGTTCCTACTCCTGCCCAAAAAACATACTTGCCAGTAGATTTTGTCTTTAAACTTATTTGCTAACGTATAATGTATTGTAGAATGCCCAGCAGTGAGTTGGCATACAGTTAGCCTAGGTCACCAGAAATGTGATTGTGTCTGTCTTTGTGTCTTAAAGACACAAAAGTCTGTAAAAACTGACCATGGATTCCAAAAAACACTTTTGACTAGAGTTTCCATCAGTTATAATGTTGATGGACTTTAATTGTCATGATTTTTTTATGTTAATCACATTGATTTACTTAGAATTTTGCTCAACCTAATGTGTGCACTTGTGCTTGTGATATACAGATATACAGTATGATTTTATTATTTCAGTCATTATTGCATTATTGATGAAAACGTTTGCAACTGCTATGAGCCTATAGTCAGTGAAAGTGTTATTCAAAAATAAATTGAATTGAGTAAACATGTTCTTCTTCCCCAGCAACTAGTGTGTCTTAACAGGATAATCCCACTGACTGAGCTTTAGTTACATTAAAATGTATGTCACCTAACATGCAAATCACATTATTATGCTTCTGAAGTAATCAGTTCTACCTTACCCTCTGAATGTTGATTCAGCCTAAATAATGTTATTTTTTTCTCATTGATTAATTAATGGTTTTGTACTACTGGAACTAATGTCCAAATAATTTTCCTGCTTGATTATCATTTTGTTATGCAGGATGACAGTGAAAGAGAGAGTGAGAGTGAATGAGGGGATCATAAGGAATAGTGGTTATGTGGTATGTTTAATGTATGCAACTCGTAATTTTCAAATACTAGTTTAAGATGAATTTCATAATCAGTCCTAAAATCATATTCATGCTTTCACTAAGACATAGGTCAGAAAATTACATTTATTCCTTCATTCATTTGTTCATCATTCATTTGTTTTTCAGCATTTGGCACAAGTCAGGAAACAACACTGGATGGGACTTTAGAGTTCACACAGATAGGTCATTTATTTGACAATATTATTTATTTTATAAATTAGTAAAGTATTTTCTTTGGTAGGCCAGTAGCTGTATTAAACTACAGATGGATGAGCAAGAAACACTATTAGCAGGGCTCAAAGAGGCAGGTTAGCATTAGTTATGATGTTCCTCCACATTTATCGTACTGTAAATGTTTTTACCCTGAACTTAATGTGTCTTTGCCTAGCTTTAAGTGATGTGCAATGCTGGCTGGAAGCTTAATTTGTCCATTATTACAATCATTAGTAAGAGTGAATTGATAACTGGATTAATGCCAGCTTCAAACCACTATCATGTCATCATCACAGTCTATAATTAAGGGTCACTAGGTTCTAAGTTAAATCTTCTTCAGAGAAAATCTTTTATTATAATGGAATGCTTTTGCATACAAATAATAAAGTTAGAAATATTTTAAAGTTTTGCATCATTACATATGAGGTCATTGTTAGATTCCTTTAAAAATATATTATTTATACTTGTTTATATAAAGTACATTCATGCAGTATCAAAAAATGTTGAGTTTATAATTTAGTGAGTTAATATTTTAAAGGGAACATTGTGAACTTTTTTATGATGAAAAAACACACATAATGTGACTGAATATTGCAAAGATCATACACTGTGTTGAGGACAATAATAAATCAGGCAAGTTGAGAAAATGGTTTTGGAAATGTGTTTGAGAAACATCAACACAGCAAAACCATTATAAAGTGCTCTAAACCTTTGGAAGAGAGATATAAAAACCAGGATTAGAACATTAATCCATTTTTTGTACATTTAATTTAGGTGTGTATGGATTAGGTAAAATATGATGGTAATGTGTAAATAAAATTATTTAGCAAAAGTACCTCTGATCGGCAAAGCTTTTTCATGAATGTACAGTACAGTAAAAATTTACTTATTTTAATGCCATTTTTCATTTCTTTTCTGTCAGTGAAATATAAGTAATCGACACAGACCTCAATGTTAAAATTGGCAGTGCACCATCTATTGGAATGTATTTTGCAACGCATGTCGTAATGTCGTAATAAAATACATTGCACTTGTCATTCCAACAGGTGGCACATCACAAACATTTCAAGTAATAAATTATATATGCAAATGTGTGTGATGCGCCATCTGCTGTAATATATATTCTGTATATAAGGTGGAAAAAATATATATGGGTTGCTGGTTTGGGGCAGTTATTGCATACACAAGTTATGTGACTCACAATATTTTATTGTTTACTAGCTGTCCTCCGCGGCTTCGCCCGCGTAGAAGTGAAACAGGACAGCAAGGAGGGCCCTGCCCGGCTCCCTACTCGTGATATCATGCTTCCCCCTCCCCTCGACCCACAGCCTCTGTCTCAGATTAGTGCAAATATATTGCTCCTGCAAATGAACTAATTCTTAGCATGATGAGAGAAGTCGCAAAATCAACCGGAATGTTCAAGCAAATTTTAGAAAAAAAAACAGCTCTGAATCCATTAAGTAGTTCTCTCGTGAAAAGCAGGCAGACATACAGACAGACGTTGGATTTTATATACATAGAGAGATGTTATATGTAAAATATTGCAAAGCACTAAGGTGATAATTTTGTACTTTAGTCTCAAATTTATTTTTTTACCTAGAATACACAATTTGAGAATATATAAGAAAAATAACACATATTACCTCATTGTTCCAGTATCTCACATTTGTATATGTGTGTGTTTTAAACAAATTTAACTTTATAAAAATTAACAGGCCAGTCACTCCAAAAAGCTTGTCAATCCTCTTTACCAGATTTCTCCAATTTTGAGTTTTGTAGCTGTAGATGGTCTTCCTCACAACCATGGAAAGTTCTCTACCACTTATCCATGCTTTTGTAGATGATCAAAACTGAATTTGTTCTTTTGGTGATATAGAGAGTGAAGAGAAATGGAGACAAGACAGTTCCCTGGTTTGCCCTGTGTTGCTGAACACCATCCCATACACATTGTCCTGGAGTCTTTCAAACTCTTTCTGGTCAGTCAGATAGATAGATAGATAGATAGATAGATAGATAGATAGATAGATAGATAGATAGATAGATAGATAGATAGATAGATAGATACTTTATTAATCCCAAGGGGAAATTCACATACTCCAGCAGCAGCATACATAAAGAACAATATTAAATTAAAGAGTGATAACAATGAAGGTGTAACAGACAGACAATAACTTTGTATAATGTTTACATTTACCCCCCCGGGTGGAACTGAAGAGTCTCATAGTGTGGGGGAGGAACGAACTCCTCAGTCTGTCAGTGGAGCAGGACAGTGACAGCAGTATGTCGCTGAAGCTGCTCCTCTGTCTGGAGATGATACTGTTCAGTGGAACCTAGAACTCTAGATATACTGTATCTACTTGCATTACCTTGAGCTTATTCCCCAATTAGAGATCCTAGTGAAATTAGGGTTAAAAACGCTGCAGAAACCGTACTTATGTGAATTTCCCCTTGAGATTAATAAAGTATCTATCTATCTATCTATCTATCTATCTATCTATCTATCTATCTATCTATCTATCTATCTATCTATCTATCTATCTATCTATCTATCTATCTATCTATCTATCTATCTAAAATTATTCTGACCATAGCACCCTTTTTATCTGGAGAAAGTGTAGATCAGAGAATCATCTGCTTCTATATATCCCAGATACACAATACCACAGTGAGTTGAGTTGGTTTGT
The DNA here is from genome assembly GCF_016835505.1 of Polypterus senegalus. NCBI lineage: Eukaryota > Metazoa > Chordata > Cladistia > Polypteriformes > Polypteridae > Polypterus > Polypterus senegalus. Next base: position 83,963,228 of record NC_053167.1, on the reverse strand, counting down.
AACCTGGAGTCACAGTTGTTTCAGGATCATTCTCTCGTAAGACTTTCATCTTGAGAACTACCGGTTGTTTCATAATTAAGAGCTGGATCTCCACTTTTTAGGCAAGGTAACTCTCATAACTGTGACACCCTCTTCAGGTTCAGAGAAAAAGTAAATAAGTACTGCAGTACCATAAAAGGTCATTAGGAAACTGTGTCTTTTACAAGTAAGAAATGTAAAGAGGAATATAGGAAAGGTTGTAACATAGTAGTCACATGGGTACTAAACCGAGTACTAAACCAAACTAATTCTAAATGGATCTTTTGCTTAATTTGCACAATAATGCTTAGGTGTATTATCAAGTAAAAGTACTAGCTGCCATGGCATTGATTGCTCTTAGGGTTAGGGAACACTGAACGAAAAAGAACCATGAGTCCTTAAAAACTTTAACACAAGGCTTTTTAAGACTCAATTTATTAAATTGGAATATTACTTAAGCAGTTTGTAGTGAAGGCCACTGGAGAAAACAAGGTTTCTAATATAAAAGGTGTCTATGGTGACCAACACTAGACAGCCTCATACAATATCAAAAATGCCCATGCACCAAAATAAAGAACATAAATAAGCATTTGGTGGCACAATGGAAAACAGACATTTGTCTTCTATTAAAAGATCAACTTCAGAGTCTATAAATGGTAGATGTATCTCATCAAGATATGTCCACTTCTTGATGTCTTCTTGATGTATTCTTCCTACTGGTATAGAGACCTGCATATAGACATTGCCAAATCAATATATTCATTATCATTGAGATCACAGGCTTGTGAATCTGATAAGACATAGCATTTAGTTAGCATCAGTCAATTCAGCTTTTTACAGGCTCTCTAGAGTGTGTTAACGTTAAGGAGCTCATATGATGGGTCAGATCCTAACAGAGACACTTTCTTCCAGGGACTTCCAGTCTTATAGGGTCCCACCTGGAAGATGTGGGACGTCTTGAGATGCTGTGGGAGGAGAATCTGCCCACATTGGGCATCTTCTTCGTACTACAGAGGGACAAAAAGATGATACTGTTAGCAACATCATCACTCTCATCTTGGAGTGGTATCACACACCTTAAGAGAGTGCAGAAAGTGATAATCAGATGCCATGTGTGACAAGGCTTACGGGTTTAATTGGTGACTTTAAATTGGCCTTAGTGTGGTTTGTGTTTGAGAGGGAGTCAGCCACTCTGTCTAGGGTTTTAGAGTTTTTTCTGCTTTGGCCTTCCTATCCCAGTACAGCAATGAAGACTCCACTCTCTTAGCATCCTTAAATGTTTAAACAGGTTAGTGATTGGGATGCTATAAACCAGGAACAAACAGCATTGAAATGACCCCTGTTCTTTATAAGCAAACTATGAGCAGGAGGTTGACATTTTGTTGGAATTAAGAGTGAGTCTTTCCATGTAAAAATTCAGCTACTCATCCAGAATTTCAGTGAGCCTCCTCTTGCCACACTCAGCAGCTAATATGTCTGCTGCTATTGCTTCTATAGCACCTTATTGCCTAAATAAAATCTTTACTGACCAAACTTTGGGTATAGACTATATGTACTCATTTAATACTTCATACATTCTTGAATTATGAAATGTTAACTTTGCTTTTTGGAGTCTTCTGCCTTTATACAGTTGTTAATTGGTCAATAACTATGGTAGTGGGGTTGATAATTGTCAAAAGATGCCATTACTTAGAACCTCTTGCTCCTTAGAAATCTTCTTACTTTGTCAGGTTCACAAGGGATTCAGATAAAACATTTTTTTTTTCATCAAGCAATTGAATTTGGACAGGTCAATGTATAACATTATTACATTGAATTTATTTTATAAAATATAATATAGATTATTTCTACAATATATTGTACTTGACGTTAGCATATAGTGGCAGAAACTATGAATACTGTGTTGATTTTATGAAATTATACATTTTGTAAATTTTTCATTTAACCACTTGCAAATATGTTTATCATCTTGATTATAGAATTTTGTATATTGCATATTAGTTTTAATATTGCACAATAAAGTGTTATACTAGGCCTTTAAATATGTTGAGCAGCTAGAGAGTTCATAGCATATCCGAGGTGTACACTGCAATGGAACTATATCTTAATGCAAAACTAGTCTGCCTCTCCTGCTAAAACACAACAGTGATAACCGCATTCAGAAGAGGCACTCTGTTACTGTAAATACATATTAAGACAAAGTAATGTGACAAGGGCATATTGCATCTACTGCAACTCAATAAAAGTGGAGTTGGGAGCAGAGTTTTGGAGCAAAGACTTTCTCTCTATTGAAAGAGACAGAAGTGAGAGAAGGAAAGAGAAAGATGGAAAGTGAAGAGGAAATAACTTTGGTGGAGAATCAAAAGGCCAGAAAGTGACCCCATAAACACACAGTATATAATATAGTCTATATTTCAGAGTCTCTGTCTGTCAACATGCATATAAGAGAGGCACAGAGGTTAGTGGTGCTGCCTTATGAATCCAGCACCATCCTGAGTTCAAATTCTATGCCTTACCATTGTCTGTATGATGCATGTTTGTGCGTGTGTGTGTGTGCCTAATATATAATATCATACAAGATAATTTAAAGGAATAACAACTAATTACTACTTTACTTATTTTTATACTTTTGGGTTTTGCAGATAATAATTTGGATACACTGAAGTCAAATATAATTTGAGATCTTGTCATGATATGGCACATGATAAAGAAAGAAACAACTACAAAATGATTTGCTTTTGTTTCCTAGGTAACAGAAACCCGTACTGGGCCATTAGGATGCAGCAACTACGACAGCCTGGATTCTGTCAGTTCAGTCCTGGTGCACAGCCCTGAAAATAAAATCCATTTACGAGGTAAAGTATGAGGCATTTCCACTGATTTTTTTTTCCTGCTTTCTTTCTCAGTTTCTATCAATGACTTTCAGTTGTGTATAATTTTTCCTTTTGTTCGCTTTTCCAATAAACAAGATACAGTAGGAGATGAGTCTCTCACTAAATGGAATGATGTCAAATAACTATTATACAACTATAAGTGAAATTATGTGAAGAAGAGGTAATGCAATGAGTGTAGCATTAAAAAGATACCAAAACATTCAAGTTTTCCAAATAAGTAATTTTTTTGTTAATTCTTCAAAGTCATGAAATAATTTAGGTTGAGAAAAATAATCCCTTTGTGTAAAGACAATATAAGCGATACAATTTGAACAAAAAAACTGGAAAAAATTGCTGTGACAGATACTTGATTTTCCATTAAAATCCTTTAATATTGTATATAAAGGTAGAACATCAGTTATCAATCATCTGAACCATCACTTACATGAACCACAGTGGCCCCCCACTGCCTAATAAAATTTCAAAATGTACTTTAAGTGTGTTGGTTGTTATGCAGAAGTATGAAATTCTTTCATTTAATATGTTAATTTCCCATTATTATTTCCAAAAGTATATGTAGTATAGCTAGTGATGAATGAAACTACAAAGTTTTGTATCAAATACAGTTTCTCATTGTTAAAGTGAAAAAATTCATTTTGTATGAGATTCCACACATGAAAAACATGAAACTCCCTAAAATGTTGTGTGGGAAGTTGGGGGTAGAGTTTAAAGTTTTCTGGAGTTAAAAGCAAGAAATATTGCTCTCTAAGTGTTATTTCACCACCTTGCCAGAATAAATACACAATAAATGCCATAATTAATGCCCCCAGGCTTTGGCACACAGAGAGAAAATTTTGCAGCTGAGATGAAAAATGTATGTGATAATGGTTTGAAGCTGCAATGGCATGGTGTGTGCAGTTCTGTGAAAATACTGCTGTTAAAGAGGATGTAAGACTTCAATCTCATGCAATTGAAAATCTGTGGGGTGACCTGAAGAGAGCCGAGCACAGGAGATGCCCTCATAATTTGACAGATCTGTAATTTTTCTGCAAAAAGGAGTGGGCAAAAATGGCCAAGACTAGGTGTGCCAAACTGATTGACTCATACCCAAAAAGATTTGTGCATTATTATTATTTTTTTTTCTCTCTAAACAGTTTCTGATTTGTTTTCACCCTCTTTGTATAGATTCCATTTGTAATAAAGGTGGAATAAGTTCTGTCAGGATTTATCTTGGTTTAATTAATTTATTACATAAAATCAGAGATTTTGGCACATATGTATAGACTTTTTATATCCACTGTATTGTTTCTTTTGTTTTTCATTTACAAACTATTTTCTAAATAATTTTTTGATGTATTACAAGTACTTTATATTTAAATAATATTATTATTAATAACCTTATATATAATAATTTAATTGTAGGCATAATTACCATTTTTTCTTATAAACTGTGTATTCTCGTGTATTTTTGAATATCTAAACAATTTGATTAACCAAACCAACCTTGATCCCAATTTTAGTCTGGGTCATTGAATTTCTACTGTACTTAGTCTTAAATTCAGGCGTACACAACCAAGTTGTATTTTCATTTCATTAAAAGTTTGGATCTAATACTCATGATTCTCACTGGTTGCACATAGAAATATGCTGTTGATAGAAATAAAAGAGAGGAAACGAATGCCATTGCTGTGTGCTGGCGAGAGTCCTTAACTTTGATAATCCGTCAGTAACTCCTGGGACATAAATTGCTGTAGTTGGCATCAAAATGCCTCTGTGATCCATGGTACAGGTGGCTGATGACTGTAAAGCAGCATGGGCCACATTTCCAGAAAATTTGATAAAGAAGAATGCAGCTTGTTTTCTCGTTTTCATCTTTCCCATTCAATTAACATTCTTGCTATGACATGAAGTTGAGCACATTTGCAAAAGCTGATTTGACACTTATCCCCTTTTTGTGGTTTGAAATATTGCAGCATAGGAAAGGCTAAAAAATAATGTAAAAATTCGGCTTTAAAATGACAATTCCTTATAATTTTACTTATTTGTTTTCATAACTTTCAGTTTAAGCATACTGACGTTAACTAATTGAGATATTTAACATATGGTGATTTTATTCAAATTCTTTGTACAGTTCATGAAACAACAATGGCAACGTTTGTGAATACTTTCCCCCAGATGGTATATCCTTTTGGTCTTTTTGTTGATGTAACCTTTAAGAATATTTAGGGATTGAAATGCAAAAAATGAATTTTTCGCCCAGCTTATGTCAGTATATTGTGGTCTTGTGTACACAGCTATATATTTTACTTGAAATAATACCAAGTGGATAAAAGCTAAACAAAGATTCTAGAAGACCTGAAGCAAGGGAAATTTGACAATGTTCAATAGATTACGTTTGTCCCAGGGATCTTTCCAGTACTGCGTGTGCTCACATTTGGATGAATTAAGCCACACCGCCATGTGTCATCACTGGGTAAAATTAAATCACAGAAAGAAAACACGGCCCCTGTGGTTACCAGAAATGTAATATTCAGCACCTGCCAACTAAGATGCTGTTTCAGGGAAACAGCAGGGGTGTAAAGTCACATAACAGCTAAATAGTGCTAACCTTAACTTGTAGTTTTGGTGTGTTTTTGACCTTTACTGTTTTGTGACATCCTAGATTTAACAATTTTAGTTAATTTTTAGTTTGCCCCTATCCTACTTTAAAGTGTTGCTTACTACAACATGGCAATCAATTTCTGGTTTTGGCAGGGCCTTCCTCTTGTTGGTACTCTTTGCTTACTTTTTATTTCTTTTTGCTTTGACTGCTTATTTGAATGTACAATGGAAGTGTAGTTGGATTTCCTTTGACAAAACATCCCTTAACCACGTACAGGTGCCTGTCATAAAATTAGAATATCATGACATTGTTGATTTATTTCAGTAATTCCATTCAAAAAATGAAACTTGTATATTAGATTCATTCATTACACGCAGACTGATGTATTTCAAATGTTTATTTCTTTTAATTTTGCAATTAGCAGTGCATAACTGGCTATAATTTTAAGGAGCAATGGAAAAAAGTGCTTTTCTTGTTCATATTTTAATACAGACAATTTCCATGGCTTGATCAGCGTTGGGCAGTTTCAATTTGATGCTTAGGTGTTAGACACTTAAATGACAATCAATAATATATTTAATGCTGGGAGTTGGAACGCTTTGCTCTTTAAGTCAGCACACTTTCTTATTTTTTGTATGAAATATGTCTTTCATCTTGAATATCCTGATTTCATAATATGACAAATTAATATTTGCAACTGTAGAATTTTTAATTGCTTCTTGGATTATTTAATATGAAATGAACCACTCAGGCTGCCCATTCTCTATAATTATCTTCATAATTTTGAATATTTCCCATATCTAATAAAATGGGATTTTGTACGTTAACATTATTTGACTCTTTTAAGCTTATATTGCTTCTATTTTTCCTTCTGGGGCACATCCATGAAATGTATTATCTAATAGAACATCAGAGCAAATGAATAACTTGTTGTTTACAACATTGTGAGTTGTATACTATCAAGTGAGTTGCTGTTTGGAACGGACTAATTTATGTGAATGTAGAGTATTGTTTAGTATTGCATGGTAAACAAGTAATTCATGTCCACAGAATAGAGCTGTATCCTTGCCATGCTATATGTTCAATGCAACCAACTATACAATGGCCTGATTTGTGAAGTGGTGCAAGGAATGTTTAAAATCCAGTTTGCTTGATGTTTCAGTTTTTATAAACTGACAACTGAGCAAACAACATTCCTTCTTTTTGTGGGTTTAATAAAGATGTCTAGTATATATCTTAATCATAGATATCCTGTGTCAATTTTGACATTAATTTATTTGTTATACTGTGCATGCAAGTAAACATTTCACTTCCATGTTATTAACTACTGATGGATGTATTTTTATTGCTGCATAAAATGTATGTAGTTATTTTGTTTCAAGATATTCTCTTAATTGTGTTTTTTTTTCTTATTTTCACCCAAAATATTTCAAAACTGTTCAATATCAGTAATAACCTTATTCAGCTAATGTCAAAATTAAAGTGAAAAGAAAGCAAAGAGGCATCTGCAAAAATGTCTTTTCCTCCAAACTGACACTAATTATATGCCCTACGTTTTAATTTTCTTTGGAGGTTGTGATTTTTCATTTAGCAATTTTCTTTGGAAGTTGTGATTTTTCATTTAGCTATCATCCCATCTTCTATATGCTAATTTAAAAAGGAAGTCTGCTGTTACTGCTAAGGATTTTCCTTTACTACTTCATACATTTTTTGCCTATAGATTACAATTGACGATTGATGACACAATAAATTCAACCTCTATCCATCCATCCATCCATCAATTCTCTAACATCTCCAGACATGTTTGGGAAACAAAAAACACTTATTTTTTAATGTTTTTAACAGTTGACTGAAGATTGTCCAGCATTAAATGAGAGCATCCTTTTATGATGTAGCTCAATTTGCTGTTAGCCCTCATAATGCCTCATGTGGAGTCCCCAGCCCTCACCATCATAGCCCTACGTCTGAGTAGCCATGAAAGAAATTTAAGCAGCTGAGCTAAAACATTTTCAGTGGTCTATTAGCCTAACATTGTTGTTATCTGTGGGTGAAGTGCGCTCTGTGTGCAATAGCACGGTTGTGCCAGGATACAATATAGCACACAATGAGGCCTGAAGTAATTTTTACAGAGGATGGCCATCGACAGTTTTCAGGTTTTCCCATATAATGTAAAGTAAACGTTGGAAGCAAAGTACTGGTTCCAACTTTCAAACTTAAATACGATAAAGAAATTCACATAGCAGTGTGTTTGTATTGTGTTAAATAGTGTTATTAAAAAAACACTGAAAAAAGGCTGTGCAACTCACAGTGAAACTAAGTACAGTACATAGGTTGCGGTATTTTTACTGAATCAGTGGTAAGAGTTAAGAAGGAAGTTAACACAAACAAAAAAGAGTGGCAGCAATAAGAAGATGGCAGTATAAGATAAGAAGTGTGACGATGAACTAAAGGATGCCAGCATATACAGGAATATGGTGTGGAATCATGGACTTAGTGGAATTCACCAAGTGTGTTGTGGGTGTTCGTACTCTCACATCCTAAGCTTAACACAATCACACATGAAAAGACCCTGACACAGAGATCACATCCACTTAAGCACCAATTACAACCTATCACTCCTTAGTACTTCTCACAGGGAGTCACTATCTTTAGCGTGAACAACACACAGGCGTCTCCTTATATAACCTAGATTTAAACGATGACATACCCTTGGTCCCCAAGAAAACCTAAGAACTTGGCAGTGCAACTTACCCACCAATGATGCCGTTCTCCCAGCATGCTGCCATCTGTTGGGGATGTTCCTCTTCATCCTGCTAAACCTGTCTGAAAGCAAATGGCATCTCCCCACACCAGGTGCCCTGTATCTACTTTATTAATCAAATCATTCAAGATGAATAGATAATGTGTAGAATTTTTAAAGCAAAACAGGATTCATTTAAAGAGAATAACAACAAACAAACTAAATGCAATAAATAATAGATATCAGTAGATAAAAACTAATCTGTAAGGCCCTATTTAAAAAAAAACCCAAAACATCCTAGCATAAAAGTCAGAAAAGTTTAAATAATACTTTCTATGTTGATAGTAAAACTAAAGATTACCAGCAAAGGAAACATTAGCATCACAGGAGGGGCCATCATCCTGGATGCCCTTTAGATTCAGTAGTCAGGCTGACGCAAATCCAGGTGGTTGAAGTCTCTCTTATGTCTCTGTTGTCTCCCTTGCCTTTCAAGAATGGCCCATCACTTACATCAAAAGGCCACATGGGCTTCTGGACCTCATGATGTTACACATAGATAATGGGCTAGTAACTCTAGAGATGGTCAGCTCTGCCTAAAAGCTTTGTTCACAAAATACGTGCCAACCAGTTTATTTTGTCATGGGTGCCATCCATCTGTTGTATTTCCAGTTTAACTGGCGAAACAGGTACTCTTGTCTAATTTCCCTTTACTCCCATCTGACATTTAAGTTATGCACTTAGATAGTAATGAAATAACATAGAAATACCTTAAAAAGGATAATTTGCAAAAGATATAGTATTAGAACAAGTACTGAAAACACAGTGCCACTCACAGCATTGATTTTCTCAGGATTTCACTGTACTGTCAACACAATCCAACTGAATCCAACTGAACACAAACTTATAACTATGCAGATTACTGCTAGGTTTTAATAACAGTGCCTGAAATCCCAAAATGATGATTGTTTGCTCTAAAACATATGCATAGAAGAATTAGGCAAAGTACTATACATACTATGCATTAAGTAAAAGAATAACATTCACTGGGGAAATAATTCATCAATATATCCAATTAGAGAAAAATATTTGCAAATCAGTGAAAATTAATTTGGTTTTCCAGTGTATTTTCAAGTACTGTAAGTTTTCTAAATATTCACATATTTGTCACAGAAAAGACAGAATATTATAACAGGAGATGATGCCTTCATGATGTCTGCTTACTCCCAGACTAATGTCAAGGAGGACAAAAGTATAACAAAACATAAAGTGATAAACAGGGTATAAACTAACAAGAGAACACAAAATAGACATGATCAAAAGCTAAATTAAAAAAAATCCTGTTTTACTGAACCTACCTATACAAGTCTTGACACCTTGTCATCTTAGGATGGCTGTCCCACATTCTTATTAAAGCAGCACAAAGTACCAGACATTCTCCCATCACCTACCTCTAACTTTCAGCCTCTTGACCCTGGCCTTTCCTCCTCGTCCTTTCAATAAGCCTCAATGAAATGAGACTCAACTACACCTCGTCTCTGAGATGACTCCTCTCAGGTTCTCTTCCAGCCTTCCAGCTATGAAGCCCTTAAGTGCTGACACCTGCTGGTCCACTTGCCCTTCACAGACTCCAAGTCCAAGAGTCATCTCTCTATTGCACATTTAAGTAAAAAGAACATTAAACTTCCACAGCCATATAACTATCAGGTTGTTTTACCAGTGAAAGTACAGTCCCAATGCTATCCTAATTAATTTTTACTGTCATTACTCATACATCAGCATCTCTATTTTACTCATGCTGACACTTCTGCTAATTTGGTGGCACTTTTCACATAAGGCCAGCTAGTGGATTCACCATTGTAGCACAAAATCTGTGCTAGAAATGTCTGTTTCTGGACAAAAAATGAAAGCCTGATTTCCTCTTTTCTGATTTTGTAGCAAATCCATAAATAAATGAAGCTTGAACCTCCCACTGCTGTTCTTGTCTGTGAACAGTTTGTTACTGCCAGACTGCTGCACACACTCTGTTTCTTCATTTTAAAATTAAGGCCGGAATTTTCAGTAATATTTTTGACTTAAATAATTACAAGAATTCATGTTGTGTCATCATAGGTTATTTTGATCTGGTGTACAGCTGAGCAATAATAGTATCTTATCATTTGTTTAAGATGAATAAAGCGGGTGTAAATAATAATAATGATGATGACAATATCCATGACAGAAATGCTGTTGCATGTAAAAAAATACTGAAAAAAATAACAAAAGAAAGTTTTTGACAACCTCTCATCACATAACTCTGCATAGCTTGCCAATTCCTTTTTATCTCAGGTTTTTAAAACAACACATTGCCATTTCAAGGCCCCCAAGGTGTTCTTTTCAACTACTGTACTTTGTTGGATAGCTGAACAGTATTTACAATTTTCTTTCTTGAGAAATGGTTTCTTACATCTGTGTGAAATTTACTCTTAGAGCAAGCGCAACTGCAGATCTAAGACAAGGCATCAGCATCAAGGTATCTAAAGCATCAGCGATGCTAGGTTATCTGTCAAAGAAAACAGAGTGAAACCTGGTGGCATAGACAAGTGAGCTCATGTCAATAATTCTACTTTATAAAGAAGTATTGATTTACAGTATATTTTTTCATCTGTAAGAATAGCATGGAATCTTTTGATTTTTGAGAGTGTTAATGGTATTGATTCTAACCTAAGATACACAGTCAATTGTTTGTCCATGTTTTAGATTTTAAAATACAAATGCTGTATTTCATAGGAAAAGTAAGGCAACAAAATATGTAACAAACCTCTGAACAGATAGGAAAACCACGACAGAAAAAAAGCATAGCTGTTCTACATGCTAGTACAGGATATCACAGCTGCTAGGAGGCAGCGAGCACTTTTCATTTTCTATGGTGCCTAAGATATAATGTTTCAGAGGCAGAGATAAGTGAAAGAGGCCTTAGTAACCAGGAGAATGCAGGAGACTTTCTTTCAAGAACACTAGGAGATGGTAGAGTACATGTAATTCAGCATATGACAAGATGATTCAAAACGTTTTAACTGATAGATGGGGGTCCTGTTTGAATATCAAGAGTCCAAGAGAAGTTCAAGTTGCTTGGAAGCAGTAAGGGATTTTTTGATGTAGGGATGAACTAAGTTGACTTCATATGAGAGAAGGATAGAGGCCAGAAAGGTTGGACTTGAGGCCTTAAGACTACCAGGATGCTGAGTTGATTTAAAAATATGTCGTCTGAGAAGAAGAGTACTTTAAGGCCAAAGCAGACACCAATGGCAACTAAAGGAATATCTGTCATACTATGTCTGTATTCCAGCAAGGTCATTTCTAAACTTATAAATGATTTCTAGGAGGCTTTTAATTCCTCCTTTAGCTAGTGAAATAAAGAGTCTAGTGAGGGGAGGACAGCTGACTCCAAGTTCCATTGGCAGGATAAAGAGGCAATGGTAGTTGGAGTGTAATTTATTTTACTTAAGAGGTGGTTGAGTCACCTCACCTGACATTCATGTGCAACGCCTGTTGAAGAAGAAGTCACTGATAAGCGCCAACACCTTTGTTTGTCTTGTATTCTGTCTTATGATTCCTTCAACACTTTTTTTCATTTTGAATATCTCTCTATATACAGTATATAAAATCCAAAGTCTGTCTGTCTGTCTGTCTGTCTGTCTGCTTTTCACGAGAGAACTACTTAACGCAGTGGTGGGAAAAGTCATTCCTGGAGGGCCGCAGTGGCTGCAGGTTTTTGTTCCAACCCAGTTGCTTAATTAAAAAAAATCCTTGTCAATTATTTAATTTCAGGGCTCGTTAGTGCTTTAACTCGGCCATGTCAGGTCATTCTCATATCCTAGATATTTTTTCCTTTCTAAGGATATCATCCAAATGATTTGAAGTCTAAAACAGATGAGTAATTCTCAGTCATTCACTTTTTTCTCTTCATTTTCTTTCCAAGTATTTAATTAAACCAAATCGTGCATGATAAACACACACAGGTGTAAATGGAAACAAGCTTAATGGAGAAATGCTGAATTTCTTTTGTCATTTGTATCTGATTGCTAATAAGGGGTGATTAAAAACCAAGACTACAGCTATTTAAGACTAAAATAAGCAATAAGGGTTCAAAGTCTAAACGAGTGAGACAACTAAAATGAAGCAGAAGTGTTACTTGAGCAATAAGGGCTTCTTATGAAGCAACTGGATTGGAACAAAAACCTGCAGCCACTGCGGCCCTCCAGGAATGACTTTGCCCACCCCTGACTTAACAGATTTAGATCGTGTTTTTTTCAATAATTTGCTTGAACATTTTGATTGATTTTGCGTCTTCTCTCATTGCACTATGAATCATAGTTTGCTTGCGGTACTGATTTATTTGAGCAAATCCAAGAGACATGCAGCGGGCAAAGGTGAGCTAGTGGACGAGAGAACTACTTAACGGATTTAGATTGGGTCTTTTCTATAATTTGCTTGAACATTCTGGAAGTTTCACAACTTTTCTCATTGCTCTAAGAATCATAGTTTGCTTGCAGGAGCGATATATTCACACTAATCCAAGACAGTGGGCTGTGGGCCAAGGGAATGGGAAAGTTTGACATTAGGAGTAGGGAGCCGGTCAGGGCCCACCTCACTGTCCTGTTTCACTAGTTGTAGATGAAACAAACACTTCACTCTTTGGTTAGGTAAAGAGAGGTCGGCAGAGAGCCTTGTAATTTTAACCCACAAGTAAGATCCTTGTAATAAGCATGGGTGAATCTAATTTTGAGATTGTTATCGATCGTCTTTTTGGTTAAAAGACACACCAGTTTATAAGATGCCCTCCTTCTCAGGCAAAATTACATTTTGATCCATTATATTATAAAACATGGCCTCTGTCTATAAAAGGTGAGATTGTTTACAAGCCCATACAATGTGTTTTGAGAAGGAAAGTAAATAACTTGATTAATAAAAGTTGGTAACATAATTGCTCACTTAAGCAAGTTTAGAAAGATACACATATACATTATAGAGGAAGGTTACAAAATGTACCATGTTCCGCTTTAAAGATTTACACTGTGCACTGCCTAGCTGTCTAAAGCTTCACATATTCTTTCACATGATATTAAAACACACAATTTTTACAGTATACTCACATGTAAAGAGAATGTCCACAAAACCTCTACCTACAGCACCACTCACAGGAATAAAAATGTAAATGGTAGATAAAAATTAAACATATATTTATTGTATTGGTACTTCCAACAAAATCAGTGTTTAAACATTAAAAAACATGAGGTACAGCAAAGATTAATCAACACAAACGTTTGAACAATTTAACATGAGCCTTGAAAAACACAAAAATTTCAACATATAAATGGTACTTAATGGGAAGGTGCAGAATGAAATTACTATGGATTATTTATTATTAATCAAGTGTTCAACACAAACATTTGTGAAATTTCTTTGCAGAGATTTGAGTTGAAGTAACATTATCATATACGCTTTTACGTTATGTAGTGCGTTAGATTCATACGCATACATGCACATGAGGTTGTAGGGGTGACCATGATACTAAATCGGAGGCGAATACCAATGTCCAGTTGTAACACCATAACAAATATTTACAGTTTAGTATAGTATAGTATTTATTTATTGATAGCAACACACATAGATTAGCATGGGGCCCCTGTGCTCGTGGGGCTCCCGGGCAACTGCCCAGCATGTCCATGGGTTAAGACGGCCCTATGTAGGATGATAGTGCACTTCTGACAATGTCACTTTGACTTATTTAAAGAAAAGATTTGTGAGTTGATGTCAGAAAATGCAGAAACCTGGCCTTTAGTGTTCATTTCTGATTATTAACACAGTTTAAAAATAATCGTATCATGGCATGTGCAGATCATTTATTCTAAAATGTTTGCACATCTCATTTCCAATTGTTTGTATCTAAACTGCCATAATACATGTGGAAAACCACGCTACTCTTGAAAAGTAGCATTCTGTTAAGAGTCTATTGTGCAGCATTTTTGCTTATAGATTTTTTCTTTTTGATCTTCTGAATGATTTAGTTGGCGTGAGTTTGTGGAAGCCACTGGAAAGGCAAGTAACAGTATTAACATAGACAGGGTGAGCATGAGTTTGTCTACCAGTAAGTGAAAAATCAGGCTCAAGGAAAAAAGAAAACTCTATGGGGTAACAAACCAAGCTGAAAACAAAGGAAATGCCAGAAAAAGATTAGAAAATAACAAATATTCAAGTATAATCATAGTGAGATTTGTTCAAATGGGAGTGAGGCCATAGCCAGAGATTCTGCCAGCATGTTTTTCTTGTTTTTATTATTGTCACTGTCATCATCATTTACTTATCAGATGTCTTTATGCAAGGCAGCCTTCAAGATCATTATTTTAGACAAAGAATTATAGACTTGGAAATCAGCATTTCAAAATAATTATCAGTATCTAAATATAACTGAGATGTTTCACGTACTATTGTGTGTTTATATCTCTATGTTTATATCCCCTAATTTCCTTAACAGGGAAGTTAAAAATGTGATCTTTGCTGTACACAAAAGGATTTTTCATTTGAAATGAAAAGATGAATAAAATTCCAAAGTGTTAACTGGAGTGGTTAATAAAGAATATTATAAATCCAAATCTTTAAGGCATATGTGGCCTGAAATACTAGGTGATATTCTATACTTTTATCTTCTCAAAATTAAAAAAACAAATACAAAAAGGACAGATGATTATAGGGAGAACACAAAGTGTCATATAAAGATTTTGCTTGACTAGCTTTATCTACTTTGCTCATCTTCTTGTAATCTTTTAAGATTTAATAGATTTAATAGATTTTCCACTATCTTCTTTTTCCCCCAATCAGCCTATCTTTTTCTTCCAACTTCTTATGTGCCTTCTAATGAGCACTGGTATTTAGACCTAACCTTTAGGTTACTTCTTTTGTCATCTCTGGACTTTTGTATCTATGTTCTGGGATGCTCTGAAATGCCTGCTTGTCCCTTAGAATAACAAAACAATTGTTTTATGTAGAGCACAGAATACATTAAGCATATGGTAAGAACACAAATAATGATATTCATATTTTTAATGGCATGAATTACAGTTAAATGTAAAGAAATGTGCAATGGGTGGCTTTGTGTTGTAGAAAACGTTTCTGTGAGTAATTCACAGCCCAGAGCGCTCATTGACCAACAGCATTTAAGTAAGTGGCATCTGCTTGATCGATGACATCAGATAGTGGTATCTTTAATCATTTTGTTTTCAAGCTGCTTCTTATGTACTGTTTTTTTTTCCATTCACACTTCAACTACCAATTTCTCTGAGACACTTTAGAAGCGAACAGGAACTGTATAAAAATTAGTCAATGGATCTATTTCAAGCAATCTTAATTGAAAGGGTGCAGAAACTATGTGATCCTACAAAGTATGGATATTCATGCAATTTAAAAGTGAAAAGGTATTATGTATTTCTTTCTGTTACATCCAAACTAAATGTTCTTCCATTTAAAGATTTTAATGATATTTATTCCCAAAGGAATTCCTGAGGAAAAATTTTAATTTGAAACATACTAAATAACAATTTGGCAAAATTAATATAAAAATAAACCTAATCACTGTCGGTTTTGAGTTTGGATTTTTTCTCCCCTACTTCTGCATTTGGAATTCTCCAGGTATTCTATTTTATTTCTTTTTCCTATATCCCAACGTAGGACAGATTACTTTAAAGCACAACTCTAAATTTGCACTTGGTGAATGAATGATTATGGATATAAGTACAGTGCCTTGAAAATGTCTTTTGCCCTAAAAATTGTTTTCACATTTTATTGCTTCTGATTATAAACATTTAATATATTAAAGTAAGAATTTTTTGGAATGACCAAAATCAAATAAAAGGAAACATCAAAATTGTGAGATTTTTTCGAAAAGTATTCAGACTCTTTGTAAATATAACGCTAAATTTACTCAGTTGGAGTGCACTACCAGCTTATCAACCATCTCAATTTGATTATGATCTCCACCTATGTAGGAATAGGGCGCATCACTTATTCGCAATTAATTTCTGCATATAAATTCCCAGTGTCTTGCTTCAGTCCAATAGTATGGCAAAGATTTCACACAATTCAATCCAAAATGAAGACAAAAGAGCATTAAAAGCAAGTCATGGATATAATTTAAGAGAAGCACAGATCAGGGGAAGGGTGCAAGACAATCTCAAAGACACAGAAAATACCTCAGAGCTCAGTGCAGTCCATTAAATGGAAGTAGAAAAAATGTTAAACTACAGCCACACTGCCTAGGTCAGGCTGCCAATCTAATCTGCTAATATGACACCAGTTGTCACTCTGAGTTGCAGAAGTCAGTGAGGGTAATTGGTGAGGATGTTCATTGCTCTCCAAGCCATTGTACAAAGAGAGGCTTTATGGTTGTGTGTGAAAGAAGGAGTTATTGCTAAAAAGAAAAAAAGAAAGTTGTTGTATGTAAAAAGTTTGCAAAATGTCAGTCTTGTGATCTGACGTGACTACAATGAAATGTTTTGGCTTGAACAGCAACAGGGATGGGCATTTGGTTCAGATAAATTCTGCATAATACAGAGAGATCCTGGAGGAGAACTTACTACCCTTTGCCAGAAAGCCTAAATCTGGGAGGGAGTTTGTTTCTCAACAAGACAATGACCCAAAGCAGACTACCAGAGCAATAATAGAGAGGCTTAAAAATAAAAAAAATGGATGCCCTTGCAAGGCACAATCAGAGACCCCACCTTAACACTAGAATTACCAGAGCCTATGAAAAAACTCGTAGATCCGTCCCACCTCAAATCTCTTCTCACCTCTCTGTCAGCGTCTTTTGTCCTTTAAATGTGTTGATAAGCAGCAAGCAGCAAGAAGTCTGCTATCACATCCCCCACCAGTGCACAGTTTTCTCAGCTCAAGTCTGTTTACCTGCGTGTCAGTTGCTTGGAGTTGTATAGTGAGTGAGAAGTCAAGCAAAATCACACATTTTATATATACTATATCGTATATATATTTGGAACTCATGCATTTCATGTGTGTTCTGTTTCTACAGTAATCTGTGTAAACACATTGTTAAAACAGAAACTTTTTTATATTTTAGTAATAAATGTTACAAAATGTAGGCATAAACTATAGAATGTGTGAAGCCTGATTTCCAAAGATCAAATAAACACTTTCACAAAAGGATCAAGAACGCTACAATAGCTTCTGTGGCAGATCTATTATTTCCACTCTAAAACTCCAGCAGTTCACTCAGTCCCAGATAATCAAACAAGGCATGAGCTGGGAAAACTTAGTGAACGTTCTGCAACAGTGTGGGATGGAATAGCCAGCTGCTTGTCTTAATCGGCACATTTACAGGACAAAAGACGCTGGCGGAGAGGTTCGAACAGATTTAAGGTAGGCTGGATTTACGAGTTTTCTTGTAGGTTCTGGTAATTCTAGTGTTAAACCCATTGAATATTTATGGTGAAAACCTAAAAGTTGATGTCAACCGTCACTCTTTAACTAATATGGAACAACCTGAGCAATTTTGGAAGGAGGAATGAGCAAATCCTGCTCCTTACATTGCAAAAATTATAGAGACATATTCTAACAGACTACTAACGGATGCAAGAGATGGTTGAACCAAGTGCTGTCAGGGTATCAGGGATCGGTTGGTTGGAGGTGAATACTTACAAACTGTTGTAAAATGTTTTTATAGTTAATATTCTGGCTTTGCACAACTCTAAAATGGATTAATTGGGTTCAGGAAATGGATGGCTGCATATTGTTTTACATTGGTTAGTGATTTCGTATTATCTTCAGTAGCAAAGCCTTCAATGAAATATGATTGCAAAATTTTACTTGCAACATATAGGGCTTTTAATTGCTGTATGAATTTGGCAGAATATAAAAATGTGCAAATGTATACCACAGAACTGGAACTTCACTAAAATAAAATGAAGAAGAATAAATAATATGTAAAAAATATGCCCCCAGATCAGCTAGCCAGAATGATCAATATATACATTTAGTGGCTACTTTTTAGCTATCTAGTACCACCCAAATACTCTGAGTCATGGATTTAAGTAGCTTCTTTGAATATTCCTAAAGGGGTTTTGATCTGTGTTCTCCTTGGTGCAGGTTTTTCAGCCACATATTCAAGCAGTGAACCTCCCATTCCATCTCAGCCCATAAGTGCCCTTTTGGACTAACATCTGGGGAATGTGGAGACTATTTGAGTAAATTGAAATCTCTTTCATGTTTGCGAAATATGTTTCTGGCATATTATCAAGCTGGATAAAAGGATAAATTTAGCCATAAGGGGATACACATGGTCAGTAAAAATGATTAGGTATGCTGTGGCATTCAAGTGATGCTTACTTGGTATTAGAGGCCTAACGTGTGACAAGAAAACATTCCCTGCATAATTACAGCATCACAACTAGCATGGACAGCCGATACAAGTCAGAATGGGTGCTTGGATTTATGCAGTTTATATTAAATTCAAATCCCAGCTGCTTCATGTCACTATGTCAGATATAAAATTAATATTATTCACATCAGGCAACATTTTTCCAGCTCCAGTTATACATTTTTTGCAATTACATGTAGCCTTATCTTCCATTTTTAGGTGAAAGAAGTGGAACCCAATGTGGTCTTTTGCTTCTGTAGTCCCTTTACTCCAGGATCTGATTCATTGTCAATTCAGAGATGCTCTTGTATTTACAACTTTTGTAATGAGCTGTTACTGTTAGTGACCTTTTTTGTTAGTTTCTCTTTGTCTGGTCATTCTCCTCAGACCTTACTCATTATCAATTTGTTTCGCCCACAGGATTGTAGCACAGTGGCTGTTCTTTGTTTATTCTACCATTCTCTGTAAACTTGAGATCGTAGTCTCTGAAAATCCCAGGAGAGCAAGCTGTTTATGAGATGCAGAAACCAGCACATCTGGCACCAACAATAATATCACAGTCAAAATCACTTTTTAAACACCTTTTGAGGAGTTAGAATAACAAAAAAATACCAAACCCAAAAGCCACAATACGAAAACAGGTAGTAATAGCCAAAATATCAAAGCAAAGCTCCTGAAACGTGTAATGTACCCTCTAACAACATTTATTTCTATAGCAAATTTTCATACAAAGGTTGAAGCTCAAAGAAAAAAAATTAAAATTAAATGAGAGTAATGATAAATAAATAGAATGCAAAATAAATAATACATACTTACATAAGACAAATATATAATTATGAGAAATAGAGTCCTTAAGTATTGAATTGCTAATTAAGTCTCAAAATGTGAGTCCGATAATAAGATCAGATCCCAGGACAGGAAAAAAAAAATCTAGATAAGCTGGAGAAATAAACAAAATGTGCAGGGGTCTGAAAAAAGGCTGTCAGCCTCCACTGGGCATTCTGTTTAACATAAATATTTTTAAGTAGTTCTTTCTTGTTTTCTTTAAGGCTTCTTCTTAAAGGATTTGATGCAGTGGGCCTTGTGGAAGGTTGGGGTAATTTCTTTCATTCACACAGGACTTTGATCAGGTAGTGGTGGCATTCTAAAAACTGGTTAAGAAAACACAGAAAAGTTTGCTTGTTCATTGAAGAATATGATAATTCTATGCATATCTGGTTTAATAAGGGTAGAACTAAAATATAGTTACAGACACATAACATATAACAATAATTAATTGTAAAAATGTAGGAGAAAGTGAAAAAGCAAGAATATCAGAAGGTATAAATATGTTTACCTAACAATATATTTGTATGTGAATGTTTTAAATTAAGAAATATCATGCATCAGCCTTGGTGCAATTTTACTTTATCTGAGGTGTAATGTTTAGGTAACATGATATTAATTCAGATGTGCATTAAAAGCATTATTTTAAGCCTTGTTAGTGCCATAGAGTTGTAGGCTGAACTTTTATTTTTTGTTGTGATTTCCTGAAACAGTTCTGTATATCAAGTGCTGTGTGTTGGTTTTCTATTTGTGTCCTGGTGCTGCCTCACCTGTCTTTGATTAACAAACTCTGTGTTTGGCTTGTTGCAGTGTTAACCTGCGGCATTGCATTGGACAGTAGGAAGTTCTGATAGATAGATAGATAGATAGATAGATAGATAGATAGATAGATACTTTATTAATCCCAAGGGGAAATTCCCATAATCTAGCAGCAGTATACTGATACAAAGAAACAATATTAAATTAAATAGTAATAAAAATGAAAAGAATTCAAATAAAATTAATGTTCGCATTTACTCCCCCGGGTGGAATTGAAGAGTCGCATAGTGTGGGGGAGGAACGATCTCTTTAGTCTGTCAGTGGAACAGGACAGTGACAAAAGTCTGTCACTGAAGCTACTCCTCTGTCTGGAGATGACACTACGTCTACTTCCGCCCATCTTTCCTGATGTCATCGATCCCATCATCCCTCACGGCTCCTTCCCAGCATCCCTCCACTTCCGGCTCCTCCTCTTTAAAATGGCAACGACGCCATTCCCAGGCGTCGCGTATATGAACTGTATTGTTTATATTTTTTGACCGTTTATTTTTGAGTTTATTGTGGAGTGCCGACAATATACGGGGCCAGAAAACCCCAAACCTTATTGCTGTCTCCTCCTATCTCTTTTACAATATATATATATATATATATATATATATATATATATATATATATATATATAGAAAAAGATGCTATATAGCGCCCAACCCGCACAGACTACGCAGAGGCACGTGTACAAAACACACAGGCTTTTTATTTTAGTCTTCAACCGTGGGCACACGTCTTCCCCGTGTCCCACAGGCCTAATACAGTCCCAAAAGCACTTTAGTCCAACACAACAACTCTTCGCCTTGCACCACCACTCCTCTCAGGTAACCTCGTCCTCTTCCTCCCGATTCTAGCCTTTTAGTGGTGGAGGATGGCCCATTTTATACCCCACCCGGAAGTGTTCCATGTGCTTGACCATCTGGTCCCAATTGCACCTCCGGGTGGGGCTGATGACTCGTCCAGCCTGGTTCTTGAGTCTCGGTAGCACCCCCTAGCGGCCACCCCATCTCCCAACCAGGCTGTGGAGGACTCCATGTCCCAAGAAGCCATGCGGGAGAGTGGAAAACGAACATTGGCCAAGGAGACTGCCACCTAACATCCCGGGGGAGGTATTGAGCTGTCCATGGTGGCTCCCCCGGAACATATGCAGCAGGGGTATCCTGGCCAGGCATGGGACCCGGCTGTCCATCACAATATATATATATATATATATAAATCTTCTTATATAATACACTACTGCGGCTGTCCGTTTGTCTGTCCAGGATTTTAAATCACCTGTAGCTCACAAACCGTTTGAACTATTGACCTGAAATTTGGTACATGTATACAATGTGACGTCTACTATCCGCTTTCAGGGTGACGATCGACCTCCAAGGTTATTCCTCTTTTTATTTATATTTTATTTTATTGTAGAATCAACTCTCGGCAGCAGGCAGCAGGCTAACCATGCGGCGCATGTGTATGGGCGCATTCTCATTCCCTACCACCTTCGCTGTCACTTCCCCTACCTCTTCATATCTTAAATCATTCTTGAGGCAGATTGAAGACTTAAGTGCCAGCTTAAGTGAAAAATTAAGGAAAACGTACTAAGTAATTGCAACACAAATACTGACTTAATCGGTTTTAATGCAAAAAGATGCCGACGAAAGAAGAGAAGAAGCAGGCCGCTAGGGTGGAGAAAAGAAGAGCTGCTCAGGAAGCAGCAAGCACATCAACCTCTGTGCAAACGAATGCTAAACGTACAGAGAAAGAAGATGAAAACTAGGAATGCTCAAGTCAAGTGTATTCACTGCATGTTATCATGCAGTATGCCGTTACTGGGGTTTAACACTTCCACTATACTCATATACTACACAATAACTAACAATAAACCAATCCTCCAGCTCCCAGACGCGTTGCCACCATTCCACCCAGCTCAGCTCGCCGTCTGTGAGTTCCCACAGTCCTTTTATATCTCCTGACCCGGAAGTGTTCCTAATCCCCAGTCCATGTGACTCTCAATCACTTCCGGGTCAGGTACAAGTTCTTTTCTTCACCCTGGAAGCACGTCATTCCACTTGTCCTAGTGTGCTTCAGGGGTGTAGGGAAAATATCCATTATTCCTCCCTGCAGCGTCCCCTAGTGACCCCCATGGCATCCAGCAGGGCTGTGCATAAAAACTACATTGTCCATGATGCCCTGCTGGTCTTCTGGGGACCTCCATACTGTAAGGATGGCTCCACCTGGCGGCTTGGGGGTATTGGCCAGGATAAATGGCTGGCCATCCATCACAATATATATATTATGTCAGTGGTTTCTCTTAGGTCCTCTTTGCTGTGTTTAGTGTTCTCTGCACTAGGAAAGGTACCTGTACAGGCTAAAATACTAAAATCCAATTATAAGAGATGAGGAATAAAGAAAATGTACGTTTAAATCATTGCTTTTTAAATGATAGAAAACTGTTCCCTGAGTGAAATATTTAAATGTAAATACAGGTGTCCTACACTTGGAATGTAAAGGTTTTAAAATGAAAAAAATGAAAGGAAGAAATGAGAAATTAGTTTCAGTTGTTTCAGTAAGCAGCAAATAAAGCTTGATTTGGCCATTTACAGTAAAAGCGTGGATGGCAACATGGGCACCCATTAGCCCCCAGTCCAGGCACATTTGTCCCCAATAATGAATTCTTTAAAGGTGTATTTAATATATGTTTATACATTTTATTGCATGTTCTGTATAAGGGAAATTAAAAATGAACTAAATAAAGATCACTGTTTGTCAAAAAGAGTAAAATGTGGCATTTTATCTGGGGAGCAATTCGCTGAGGTTTCTGTCGGCACATTAAAGAGCAATGGACAAACCATGCCAGCAAATGAGTTCACGTTAAAGGCATCGCCTAAATTTCAATCAGAAATTCACAATTCATTTTGCCAGAATGTCTTCAAAACCGTGTTCCAAGCAGCACAGTTTGTAGTTTCCTTTTGCCATCATGAGCAGTTGGTGTGGGGAAAAAAGCATAAGAATTCAATTGAATGTACATTTGCAAAAACAACAGGCTTGTCAGAACATAAATATGTTTTTAGCTTTACATCTGGTGCACTGTGATGACGCAGCCTCTACATTTAAATCAAGATCTGTCCATCTTAACTGCCACCTATAACAGTTAATACAGATTTATGGGTGCCGCTTCACACTATTTGTGAAGTATGGAACTTAACCTGGCGGTACACATTACACAGACAGTACAGTTACTTTTTTATATACATGGTTTTGTGTTTTCTGTCCACTTACTCTATATAGTAGGTTTTCTTTTCATTTTATACTGTATGTTTTGTTTTCCCATCTTTTCCTTTTTCCTTTTTATTTATTTATTTTTTATCTTTCTAGTAAATAATTCAGTTTAAAATTACTACTCATGAGTGCATTATATACTGTATCATAATTTAAATTACATTTATGTGTACTATGTATGAACTGGGTAAATAACAGGAGGGTTCCTTACATTAAACACCCTAAATATTTAAACAGCACTGTGCGTGTTTGCTTTGTGTGCCCGTGTCTGCACGCCGAAGTTTAGATTCAATGATTTTTGCGGAGGTTCAGTTTTCAGACTTGTCAATTTCAACTCTGGAACATATAGGTTCAGAGGTTAAACAGTAGGGCGTGGGTTTCCTCAGGGCGCTCCGGTTTCCTCCCACAATCCAAAGACATGCAGGTTAGGTGGATTGGCGATTCTAAATTGGCCCTAGTGTGTGCTTGGTGTGTGGGTGTGTTTGTGTGTGTCCTGCGGTGGATTGGCACCCTGCCCTGGATTGGTTCCAGCGGGTTAGAAAATGGATGGATGGATGGATGGTTAAACAGTAGGATTTTTTTTTATTTGTTCTGTAGTTAGCACTAATTATTATCGTTTCTGTAATAGAAAGATAGGGGCCCATCATGGCAGCTCGCCACACCTAGAAATAATATCAGGGAGACCAATGAACCAAAAATGTTGCCTTTGTTAAAAAGTAATACTATAGTAGAGTATGAACAAAAAGTTGAAAAAATATGAAGTACAAATAAACAAAGGCAAAGGAACAAAAAAAGTAAATAAACTAATTATTAATTAATTAAAAAACATTCCCTTTGGGCCTACCTTTACAGGTTTAAACTGTCTACTGGTTGTGCTCCTCCACATCATACTACAGTGCCTCAGCAAAGAATTTATTTTCTCCATCTTTCACTCATTCCTTATTGCTTAAGTAGTTCCAGTTTAGTGTTTGCCCATGATTCTTTTAACTCACTACTCAGTAGGCCCATGGGTTTCTTGTTACTTCTCACAATGCCCTTCTGTTACTTCTGAGGTCAGTGGCAGCCTTCCACTTGTGCCAGACTAGAACTTCCTCCAGTGGCATCTGGTTTCACTCCAACCCTAAACCTTACATTGGTATTAAAAGGCTAGGTGCCCCATCATCTCCAACTGTCTGTCTATTAGAGAGATGACACAGACATATATTCCCTCATGGACCACGTGTCCTCTCACAATTAAGAAACAGCAGATATGATAACATCTTATTTGTATGGTGATCATTGCCCACTGCTGGGCTGCTTACCGCCTAGTATACTGGAGAAGCATTGCATTTCATCCTCTTTCACTCTTATGCAGATGCCTTCTGCCTTTCTGGGCACACAGCACACATTAAGACCTAGAGGTCCATAGCAGCCCCTTCTTTCCCACATTGGCATGCACAGGATGTTTACTTATGCCGTTGTGGTTGGCTTCTGGATTGGAGGTTTTTTGTAGGACTCTTTTGTACATAGTGCCATTTTTGTGCTGCTGTTACCCTTGTAAACAGATGCCCCAAAGACACCCCTTCACACTGTATTTAAGAAGGCTTAATAAATAATTAATATTTTAAAATATCTTGGCAGAGTTAAATTAAATGTATTATAATTTAACACATATTTGGTGAATTATTCACTATAAATAAATGTTAAATACAGTATAAATGTAATATACTGTATTAAAATAACACAATCTGATCAAACTACTTTCTTTAAATGTGTTGTTTGTTTTCATAGAACATTTTAACACATCATATTTGATATGTGTTAATAATTCATGTTATCTTAAACTACCCAGCCTCCAGTCAAACTTGCTTTCAGGTTTGTAGTTTCTATCTAAAAATTTGTTGTTAAACTGCAAAATTATACTAGAAGTCTACATATACTTCTGAATGTGTACTTCTGCTTTATAACTGGTTAAATATTCAGTTAGATTTCTGGTTTTACATTTCTTAAAGTGAAATTAAAATCTTTTGTGCATTATTGACTATACTTGTATTGCATCATGGTGGCCCAGTGGTTAACACTACTGTTTCACGTTTTCAGGAGTCTGGGTTCAAATCCTTCTACAGTTACTGTATATGATGATACAGTATATGCACATTCTCCCTTGTCCTCAATTGTGTTATTCCCACATCCGAAAGACATATGTCTATGCTAGTTTTACTGGCATCAATAATTTGACCCACGATAAGACTGGTATGACGGTGTGCATTATTAAGCTTTGCAATGGACTTATCAAGGCTGATCTCTGCCTTTATATCTGATGCTTTGTTGAACCTGTAACTGGATCAAGTAAATCTGAAGATGTGTTTACCTTATAATTACAGGTTCTATAAAAGGTGATTGTGTGGGTGTGAGTTAAAAAATAGTGTATGCACACAGCACCCTTAAAAACCAAGAAAATAGTCCTAAAGTAAAACTCAGCTTTTAGCTGACATTGACAGTATATGTGGCCAGTTAGAGCATATGGAGAAAAATAATTGGCAGCGAAGCCGCATGTCATTGTGCACCGAATAATACTTCACTGCTTCAGCTGTTTTTAATGTGATGAACAAAATGATTACATTCTTTTAAAGCCACAATATAAAATAATGATCAAATGATTATTAGACTTCAACATCTTCCTCATTATCTTTATTGCTTGTGTGAATAACAACTCACCCTGCAAATATATTTTCCTGGGATGTTGGGATTCAATTAATAAAGACATTTTGAAGCAAAACCTATGGTTTTTTTTATTTTTTTTTTATCTTTCCTTTGGAAACAAAATGTTATCACAGGAACATAATACAATCAAACAAATGAATATCATGAGGCAAAACCAATAGTATGCTCTGAAAAAAAAATCCAAGACTGTCAAAATTCAGCCACCACCTAAACTAAGATTAATATCTAGAGAGCCCCATCTAATTTTTTTTGTATAGAATTAAACAACAAGTGAAATAATAAAGGTGTGTACAGGCCCAGTGTGTTTACTTTAGGATTATATTAATGTAATCTTAAAAAGTTCTGAACAGATCCTTGTAAGCCACTAATTATTGTACCAGAGACTGGCAATGTGTGGTATGGTGATTAGCACATGCAAGATTTTCATTTTATTCTGTACTCTTGACAATAATGACCCTATAAACCTACAGAATATTTAATTTTCTTCCAATTTTAGATAACAAAAATATCACTTTCCCACTGAGTTTTAGAGGGTTGATTGGCATTCTTAAAGCAGAGCCAAATAAGATTTGCCATGGGACAATTTTTTCCCATCAGATATTACTCCAAAAATTGCTTTTAAGGAATTAGAGGTGATTTTAATCGCAAGGCTGTCTGGGATATACAGTATACAAAAACGTTAGTATTTTGTATTGGGCATTACTTAAACATGTGACCTGGTGATGCAGGTTGGATCCTGCCCTGAATACATTTTAGACAATTTTAGATGGGATATGTGTAATTGCTGAAAAATTTTTTGTTGAATTAAAGCTTGTTTGGCACATACTGAACTACAGCGTACTTTATGAATTTCTAAATTCCATTCCTTCTCTGAAAGTCTAATTCAGAGATTCCTTTCCCATCATTCCCTAAGGTCATTAAGAGGGTTAATTCCTAGCTTTTTTGATGGAGTCTGTCTGAATCTTCATCCGCACTAGCCAGTATCGCCTCAGGGATAGATGTAAATGAAAGAGGAGGGAAGTTGGGTAGGTTGTTTTTAATGAAGCTTCAGACTTGAATTTAGAAGAAAAGGTGTGTTGCTGCATGATTAAATTTGGAATTTAATATTTTTAAAAATTTAAATACATTATCAATATAGAGCTGTCTAAATGTTAAGTCCCTATTGTCTTCCATGAATACTGCATAGGTTAAAGAAGACTGAAATAGGTGATCATTATTTATAGTGGCGGGAGATGCAGGCTTCTTTGCCTTAAAATATGACTTACATTGGTTCATTATCTTTAATAAGTTGTGAACCTTGGACTGCAGCACATACAAAGAAGATTTAGAACAAAATTTCCCTTCCTTTGCTAACTAAGCAGGTACAGAATCAAGAAATTCTAGTAATTTCCAATATTTTATTCTAGAATCATTTTTAACCCAGTAATAGCACTCAACGTTTGGTAGCACCATGCCACCTTCTGCTTTAGATCTTGTCGCTATTTTTATAAATGGCTTTTTGATCTCTAGATAACTGATGAATGTTTAAAACTAAGTGTAACTTCTTAACCTCCGTTCCACTTTACAATGTTCAGTACAAATAACTTTCAGGACAGTATTCTGCTATCATCTACTGGCTAAAACAATATTATGCTTCAAAAAATCATGAATATTTCTACGTGTTTGCCATTCTAAATTAACCCATCAGTATTCATGAGTGGGGTGGAGCCTTCAAACAAAACACCATTGTCTGTAAATGAGAAGCTATAAAGTCAATCTTAGAACAAACTGAAAATGAACCATTAGTTGAATCAAACAATAGTGATGACAGCGGGAATTGGCTATCAGATGTTGACACAGAAAATCAGACTGATGACTCTGCATGACCGAATTTGCCAGGTTCACCATGGGAAAGTAACTGCATGGCAAAAATCAAGATTATTGTGATCAATTAGAAAGACAAGAAAGATGTTAGCCCCATGAGAACTGTTTACAATACAGCGACTGTCAATGTTTGTGGCAGGGAAAGTCTGCAGGTCACTAAGCCTTGTGCTGTGGTAGCCTACAATAACATAAGAGACACATCGATTATCATGCACTGTCTTTATTCTCTCTCATGTGCAAACATCATAAAAATACTATAAGAAAAGTGTGCAAAGAAACACACTTCTGCTGTCCCTATTGAAACATGGGGTTGTGCATCGGTGACCGTTTCAAAAAATATCACATGAAGGATGTGTACTAAATCTGCATCAGTACAGCAGTGGACTCTAAAAATACCTTTCCAACAGTGGTTATGTTGATGTTGTGATATTAATATGTTTCTGTTACATGTAAAAAAGTGTTTTTCTCATTTTTCCGGAGGTAAGCATAATACTAAGGTGGCTGAAGGATTTGTGGATATTATGACCTGTACAGGGCATCTCAGTGCCCCAAACCTCAGACACAAGTATGTGATACACAAGTTAGATTCAGACAAGGGTTTATTTAAAGAAATACCTTACATAGGGTCTCTTCAATAAAAAATAATACTCCTTTTTTCTTTCTTTCTTGTTTCTTCTCTACTCCTGCCAAGGCAAACATTTTGAGGCAGAGGACTCCATTTAACTTGAAAGCAGTGTTAATTTCGGTGTGCCAACACTGTAATAAGGAAGCATTTCTGGGTCACAAGGAAACTCCATCTCAGAGGGGAGCCTCTTCCTAACAGCACCTTTTAGCACCACCCTCACCACTGCCATCTAGAACTGTAACTTGCAGCCCTGTGAATGTCTAAACAGGAGCTATGCCAGAGGAAAGCTGTCACTCAGTGAACTGGGGGTGGGGCACATGGCCTTGGGCCAACAGGAACTGTGCCAGAGAGAACTGGGGGAACAAATGGCCCAGGGAGGCAGTCATTGCCTGTCAATCCATTATATCTTTCTGAATAGGAAAGGGTACATCAATTCACAAATGTTCTTTGTTTATTATGAGAGCTTCCTAGCCGGGAAACCAAGCCAAGATACCAGCCTATCCTTCCATCACTATATATATATATATATATATATATATATATATATATATATATATATATATATATATATATATATATATATATATATATATATATATATATATATATATATATATATATATATATATATATAACTATATATATATATGTATACACTAGCTGTGTAAGCCTGTGCTGTAAAAAGCCCAGGCTCCTAGAAACGGTGGTTTCATTTTGTGGACCTGCTCGATCCCCTTTTCTATCAGCGTCTAAGAAAGTTTTTCTCTCGTTTGTCTTTCTTCTGCAGTTTCACTTTGGCTACATAGCCGCTTTCAGCTTCATGCTGTAGCCTCATACTTCATTTTTCTTCTGACTCGTTAACTTCGGGCCACTGTGCCCACTCTTTGAGCTTCATGCTCTAGCCTTGCAGTTCTGAGCCACCTCGCACCTCTGGGCCAGACAGACAGACAGACACACTTTCACGCATAGACGTTTATATAAAAGGTTCTCTAAAAGAGATATAAGAAGTATATAGGCCTATAACAGGTATACAGTATAATAGGTACAGCAGCTTTGGAAATATATTCTTTTTTTTTTTTTAAATATTGATTCTCCCACATTAAGTAAGAAGTAGGGAGGACCATCTATTAACATTGCTAGGTAACATTAAACATTAATATTAAACAAATATTATCAAATTTGTGTTGAAAGAGATATTTATATTTCTTTGTAATTATTATTCTGATGCAATCACCAAAAAGTTATCTAGGCTGGTCTGATGCACCAGAGAATTCACAGAAAAAAGCATACTTTTATTCAAACTAATATTGAATCCAGTGATCTTAATATATTATCCTAGCAAGTCTAATGCTAATGGTATAGATGAATGCAAGTCTGCGATATAAGGCACCACAAAATCAGCATAAAGAGATATTTTCTGCTCAGGCCCTTCCCTTATGATCCATTTAATCTTTGACTGCTTTCAGAGATAAATAGCTAGAAGTTCAATAGCCATCACAAACAGCATTGGTAATAACAGACACCCCTGTCTTGTTCTGCATTCTAATTTGAAATCATTCAAGTTTGTATTATTAATGCAGAATCAGGCTTCTGGACTAGTATGAAGTAATTTAATCAATGCAGGTATTTTGGAGTCAAATCCAAATTTGTGCAATACAGTAAATAGTTATCCCCATTCAACTCCAATAGAGGCTTTTCTGCATTCAAAAATAGTAAGACTTCCGGAGATTCTGATTTTGTAGGTGAGTATATTACAATAAACAGGTGCAGAAGATAGGATACTAAATATCTGTCTTTAATAAATCTAGTTTGATCTCATACTAATACCAAGGGAGGCACTTTCTCTATTCTTCTAGCTAGCCTGTTTTATTACGTTTGGTAGAATTTTGTTTTCTACAGTTTCAGTAAACCTTTCTAAAAATAATGGCAACTGTATTTTTTTTTAAACATACTATTTTAATTTAAGTTGCCTTGACTGGCAAAGCTGCCAAATGTCATTTTTGACCTACACATTATTGATGAACATTACATGGGCTGATACTGGGTATTTTTTTCCTTTGCCCTTCATTGTCTTTTTTTTTAATCATGCTGACCAAGCAGTTTCACCTTGTGCTTTAGCCTTATATAGTGCCTTAAGGTTGTCTTTTTATATTGAGTGTACTTAATCATCAACAGAAAGTGCGATTTTTTTATCCTATAATAGAATCTATATCCAGGCATATTAAACAAATATGACCTGGAAAGTTTTATTCTGCTTAAGATTCAGAACTGGTCAAACATTTGGAAAATACAGTTTAATTTAGAAAAGTACAACACACTAAATGTAGGCAAGAGAAAAGTCAATCATAAATGTAAGATGTTAGACACTGTCCTACAGGAAGCAAATTCTGAAAAGAGTCTAAAAATGCAAATAAAATGTTAGATTATATTATAAAAATTGTTGAATTTAAATTGAGGAACATTTTGCTTAGAATATATAATGCATTAGTGAGATTGCATCTGCAGTATTGTGTGAAGTTCTGGTCACCAAGCCACAAAAAGGACATCACAGCACTTGAAGCTATACAGAGCAACCAAGTGCATCCCAGGACTTAAGGACATGTCCTACTCTGACAGACTCAGAGAATTAAACCTCAAGCAGAGGAGATTATGTGGAGACCTAATCCAGGAATCCTTAAAGGCATTGATAAAGTAGATCCAGCAGAATTCTTTCAGCTTAAGTGGACACCAGTGGAAATTAAGGGGAAGTGCATCGAAGACTGAAACCAGGAAGTACTTCTTTGAGCAAAGAGTTGTGGGAATCTGGAATAAACTACCAAGACATGTCATTAAATCCAGAAACCTTAAACAACATTTAAGAAGTATCTGGATGAGATATTGGGACAGGTTAGCTATTAATTAAACAAACAAGCTTGATGGACTGGATGTCTCATCTCATTTGTAAGATTTTGTATGTTCTTAACTGTATTGATGCCCATATGGTACTTTATGTATTATACTCAAAATACATAAAGACAGAATCAAAAAGAAAAAATATAACTAAACAATTGAAGTACAGTACTCCATAAGATAACATCAGCAAATCCATAGTTTAATTCACAGCATTATGGAAAAGTTATTTTAGATATAGGCCTACAGAGAAATCCTTTTTTATTATTTCAGACTACAGACCTCAAAACAAGTTAATGTGAAACTACAAAAATATACTGTGAGATGAAGGAACAAGTGAAATTTCCATGACATTAACATTTATGCTGTTGGACGTTTTTTAGCTCCATTAAATTTTTGTGAAATACTAAAAATTATGCTGGTCATAGCTCTGGTGCAGCCCAAGAAAGGTAAGAATATTTTTGTGTACATGAGGTATGTAGCATTATTTTTTTACGCTATGTGCTATTTTATGCTTGTTAGCACATATTTGAGTAGGGATGAACTAACCAAACATCTCATTGTACATGAGGCAATAGTTCTGAGGTTTTCATTTGTATTTTCGTTTGACAGTGTTAGACAAAGACACTGCTGAAAATAAAAGCGGAGTTTACATATTTTAAAAAAAGCAACTAGAAGTCACTGCATGAATCAGAATCAGGAATTCATAATAGTATGTTGTATCTTAATTGTGTGAAATATGGGACCAGCTACAGTTGTAACCATAATATGTTTTTACATATTACATGTAGCCACTGTAAGACAAAATTAAACAGCATGAAGAAATAAATGGATGCCACTAGAAGAAGAGAGGCACACAGCTCAGATTGGCTAAAAAAGTTAAAGGGAAGACGTTGATTGGTTGGAGACTCTTTGGATTCACTTAGGCAGTAGAGAACAGACACTAGATAGCTGAGGGCCAGAAAACTGCACAAACTTGATACACTTAATGTCACTGGTGACACATCAACAGAAACTTGTTGCAGCTTCACAGACAAGGGACCAGACAAAAGCAAAGAGCTATCAGTCAGCCATTTGCTCTGCTCACTGTAATGAACTGTTAAAAAGACACACTACCTGTCACCAGATGAAGTGGATAGGTTTCACGTCAAGCCATGCACTCACCTAGAGGCAAACAATTTCCAGTCAGTGAGGCAGCAAGCTACACAGTGCCCTAAAAATGAAACAAAGTCACACTTTCCTGTACTGAATATTTGCTGGTCTCAACCACTACTAGCAAGCAAAAGTCACCTTTCTCTTTCTGTGCTTTTGAAATATCTTTTATGATGGCATATGTTACATCATATACTGCATGAGTGAAAACCTACAGGCTTGTGGTTGCAAACAGTGTACATGAATGGCAAGAGCTCTGAGACATATTAAGCTATTATTAAATCAAAATATTGTGAAGGAGCCCAATTGTCCACCAGATAAATACAACAAGCTAGTGAGAACTCAGTATACCCTAAGCTTTCTTTATTTTTATAATTTTTGAAAGAATAATTTAGTGTGGTAATTTCCAAAAGTATAAACAATACTTACAGATGTTGCTTTTTATATCAGAACTTTCAGAATCAAATATCAAATGTTTCAAGCTGTACTTGTTTTCCTGAGCCATATCAAATGAATGTGTTGAAGGGAATTTCCAGTGTTTTCACACTAAAATGTACCACAAATCCCCAAAGAGCTTGCATTTGCTTTTATATTAGAAATGGGACCTCTTTTCTTGACCATAACAGTTGTTAATTACACAAGTGAGCAGTTATTCTCAGCACTGTCTCTAATCAAAGTGACTGAGTATAATGATGGATCAAAGAAAGAATTGAATTCTCCGCCAGACATCTGCTGGGACTTATATTCTTTAACAGCTGAATTTCAGCGATATTGTCAGTGACGCCTTTTCTAGTAGAAAGATACATATTGATGCAATCAAAAGGAATATAAACGGAAGCAAATAGAAATTAAAATAATGGGGATATCATTGTCACAGTCCACATGCTCAGCTTGCCCAATTCCATAAAATCCCGCAAGAGCCTTCTTTGCTAATCACTTTCGGCACCCCTGTTGTAATTTAACCTTTTCTGTGAATATATATATATATATATATATATATATATATATATATATATATATATATATATATATATATATATATATATATATATATATATTCATAAAGCTTCATAAAATCATATTACCTGTTTAGAGTGGTTAAAGCGTTAGCTGCTTGCCACTTACAGGGATAACCATGTGGCATTTTGACTATGATAGTGCTGTAGTGCTTCTGCTCCGGCCACCCAATGCTTTTCAAGCTACCCACCATCTCAGTCCTCAACTATAAATACTTCATTTGTTTACCTGATGTTCATATTATTCTAACCATACAACAAAATATCCCATTTGGCACATATAGTAGAAGTTGTGATGAAGAATTTGAATCAAAAACAAGTCAGGCTTTTCATACTCTGCAATACTGCAATACATATACATTTTACAGACCTGCAAGCTGAGATCTCCATTATTTAGTCAGAACAGAACTTGATGAAATCTGAGAGCTGTACAGAGATTCCTACTCTTATTCTGAGAAAGACAATGTATTTATTTTTCTATCAAAACTGTATACATTTTCATAAATGTGCCTTTGAAAGATGAGACACAACCAGAGGCCAAAGGAGCTGTCAGATGAATTTGTGTCTCAACCAAACACAACATACTGGACAGACCAGTGAATAAGCCTAGTGTGCTACAAGTAACAGAAAACAAATGAAGTGAGAAATCATTAATATTTACTTTGTGGTTAAGTTGTATTTGTGAGCAATATTTAGCATTTATGAGTGTGACTGAAGTAATACAGTATATAGTACTTGTCTCTGTTACCTCCATAAAAAATTGAGGGCTGGAAATGTATGAGTCAATCTTGGAAAGTTAATGGTAAATTCACGTAAGTGTTGCTTAGTTTGATTAGAATGTAACTTATAGATAATAGAATATTCTGTTTTATCCCCTCTAAATGAAAGTGTTAATGGAATATTCTTAATACTTTTCTGTATTTCTGGTGTGAAAACAAAATCTTAGACTAACAGACAGTTAGAAACATGAATTTTCAGATTAGATTATTGTCTGTAAATGGAAAGGTAGAGAGGCATATAGTTTTTGAATATCTGTGATAATATATAGAAATTTAAAGAAATGTAAATAAGATATGAACACCTAAAACAGAAACACCATAAGCGAAAAGATTTTCTTGCTTGTGTGCATTATTTCTTCTCCTTTATTTACTTGTTTGTTTGTTTATTGTGTGTGAACTGTTTTTCTTTGAATTTCACTAAAACATTTAAAATAAAGACACTTAAAACAAAGACACATTGACTCCAGTTGAGGTTGTTCCCATTATTGAGTGGCAGTACTTCTGAAATTACTAGTAACAGTGCATCGCATGATAACATGCAGTGAATACACTTGACTGAGAACGTTCTAGCTATTCTCACACGATCAGCCTCTCTTTGTCGTCGGTGGATGGTGTTTTGTTCTGTCTCATTTGCCTTTGCAATTCTGGTATGTTTGACCACTGATTGTCAATGTCGATTAGCCTCTTCCTCTGTCTCATTTCCTGTTGCGATTCTCTTTTGCTCAGTGTCGGCCTGTCATAAATGCTGAGTTCGCTCTTCATAGTTTTCATTCTCTTTCTCTGTACGTTTAGCATTCATTTGCTCAGAGATTGATGCTTCCTGAGCAGCTCTTCTTTTCTCCACCCTAGTGGCCTGCTTCTTCTCTTCTTTCACATTAAAACTGATTAAGTCAGTGTTTGAGTTGCAATTTCTTAGTATGTTTTCCTTAATTTTTCACTTAAGCTGGCACTTCAATCTGCCTCAAGAATGATTTAAAATATGAAGAGGTAGGGGAAGTGATGACGAAGGTGGTAGGGATGAGAACGGTGCCCGCACGCATGCGCCACACAGCCGCCCTGCTGGCCGCTGCCGAGAGTTGATTCTACAATGAAATAAAATAAAAATAAAAAGAGTGATAATTCCAAAACTCTTCGCTTTTAATATAAAGCTGCAGAGTTTCAGCGTAGTATATGTGTACCAAATTTTAGGCTACAGGTTATTTGATTTTTGATCTTGACCTTCCTGGGTTGACCTTTTACCTTGGAGGTCAATCATCACCGCGAAAGCGGATAGTAGACATCATGTAGTATATGTGTACCAAATTTCAGGTTAATAGGTCAAACAGTTTGCGAGCTACAGGTGATTTAAATGTTGGACAGACAAACGGACAGCCACGGTAGTGTATTATATAAGAAGATATCTGCACATATGAACTCAGTCACACTTTCATCATCTGGTTCTTAAGATCTGCAGACAGATGACATGTGTTGGCTGAAGCTATAAACATTTTGAAATACCCCACGATGGAGTCTGTATTGTTATTTTCAGATTATTCTGTATTGACATCCCAAAAAAGAAGGGCAGAGAATTGGGTTATCAAGACGGTGAGAGAAGCTGATTTGCGGCAATTCCTATTCTAAGACAAAAATCATGTAGTCTATGCACATTCCCCCTTACGTCTAAGTGTACTGCATCTCACATTCCTTAAGAAAAATATGTTGGGTTGAATGGAGAGTGTAAATAGTCCTGTGTCAGAAATGTCAGAAATGTGCACTGTGACAGACTTTCATTCACCCAGAGTTGATTTTTGCTTTGCACCTGATGTGTCCAGAATAAGATGTGACCCTGCACAACTTTGTTATAGAACAATGAAATCCAAAAGTTTATAAATGGATGGATCTTAACTGTCATATATCTAAATTTTGTAGCATTCTGATAGATAGATTCTTTATTAATCCCAAGGGGAAATTCACATAGTAGTAAAAAGTGTCCAGGGAATGAGTCCACATAAAGGAAAATAATAGGAGTGATCAGTAAAATAGAGAGAAAGGTAGAAAAATAAAGTCGTACGCGGAGCTGCTGGAAAGGCTGCCACTTGCAGTGGCGCCTGAGTCACTATTGACTATGTAGTGCCACTTAAACTTACTGCATGTTTTAATATAGTATCCTCATTATAATGTACAGTTACCTTACTGTATCCACGTATTTATATGACAGAATAAGTAGAAAGTCAGCTTTTTCTTCTATCTACTCTTTCCTTAGAAAGTTATAAGCCATTGAAATGTAGCTACAATATAAAATTCTGTGTCAAGTAGGTCACTAGAAAAGTAAATGTGATTGAGGCTGTTAGATTTATAGTTAGAGAGAGTAAAATCTGTAAGAGAGAAAAGCAGCAAGAATGATATACTGATTAATTAATTTTTGAAGAGATGAATTTTAGCTTCCTGCCTTGTGCCCTGTGTTGGCTGGGATTGGCTCCAGCAGACCCCCGTGACCCTGTATTCGGATTCAGCGGGTTAGAAAATGGATGGATGGATGAATTTTAGCTATCAGGGTCTCTGACTGCTAATGTTTTGGTAGGTGACCATTTTTCTTGGTTGGATCTGATTTTGTGGATCAGGTTTTAGGCACAACTTTAAACAGAAAACAGCACACAAATCCTTGCAATTATGATCATTTCTTTCCCACTTCTTTAATGTAGAGCTAGCAGGAACTATTTGCATTCATATACAGTAGGTATTTTTTTAATATTCTTGTTTCTGGTCACATCCTAACAAGGGACATGTTAGTTTAATTGCTGATGCTATTGAGTGATTAAGGGAGTGTGTATGAATGGGCTCTGTGACAAACTGCCCCACTGTTCCAAACTGCATCAGCTTAGTGTCCATTGCTAACATGATAGTTTCTGACTCTGTCACCCTGTATTGGTTCAGGAAAACAAATGACTTATGAAACTTTTTTTTTATAAGAAGAAATGTGTTTTACATAGAGTATGTACGTACTGTATTAATAAGTCCTCTTTGTAACACTTTTTTCCAGTAATTTGATGTATAACTCTCAGCATATGAAATAAGAAAGTAAAAGCTGACAATCACCTTAGGCTTTCTTGCCAATCAAGCTCTTACAACAGCACTTTTACATTTTTATCTTAAAAAGGCTTTCATTCGGCGGTCTCAAAGTAATATTACAAATTTTTTGTTATGGTTTATCTCAAAGTAACTACAACAAAAGACCCCTTCTAAAAGGGTGAAAGTAAAGTGCAATAAGTAAAATCTTAGGAAATTGCTTTTTCGTTTTTAACACAGGACTCCAGGATATACTGCCCGAGTTTCTACGAGCTCGTTTTGTAAAAGCAGCTCTGAGTTACGTGGCCTGTAATTCTGAAGGCGAGCTCCTATGTCGCAACAATGACTGCTGGTGCCAGTGCAGTGACAAATATCCAGACTGCAACTGTCCCTCCACAGATATCCAAGCCATGGAAGAGAGCCTGCACAAGAGTAAATTATCCTGGGCCAGCCTCAACTCTGACTTTGAGGAATCAGGTGAGTATTTTGTATTTTTAGTGCATGTAGTTAATACGTGCACATATATACCTGTTTTGGTATTGTTGTCTTGCATATGAGAAAAATGAATAAAAACATTAGTGCTTAATGTCAGATTATCATTTCCATGATCATTTTATTACAAATTAATGAAAGGCTGAATACGACAGCTTTTTGCAGAATTTGAAACTTTTATGTTTTGAAATTCCACGTGTGTGTATTTCCATTGTTGAAGGGGCTTTCTAAATCAGCAGTTATTTGTATCAGTAGCATGGGCTACAGTATTCTTTAGGAGAGTGGGCTTTACAAAATAGGATTGCCAGTTCAGTTCCTTCTAACAACTTTCTATGTGACTGAGAGAAAGGCACTTAAACTGCCTGTGCTCCATTCCTGAAAAAATATATACTGGACAAGTATGTGTATGTTAACAATTGTAATGTATCCTGATCTTGCAAATGACCCTGGGTAAAGGCCACTGTCAGTTTAGCTGTAATAATAATAATATGCTTGGTTGTATTGTTTGATGTTAAACTGTGTTTTACAATATTGCGCTCTGCCTTTTAATTATAGTTTTCACCATACTGTATTTTAAAAGTATAGTTAAATGTATTTAAAAGTACTGCTTCCATTTAAAGCTTAATAAAATAACCATGTGCATAGAGACAATTCTTTATTTAAACATCTACTTAAAGGGGAAGTTCTCTACACTCTATATCCTCCATCTTTTGTGGCAATACATGTAAAAAAGTTAATTGGACAAAACATTTCTGTTTCTTTGCAAAATATAATGCAATTTTATAATGAATTATAGACAACTAGCCATGTGCGCGTGTTAAAGTTGTCTGTGAAGGGCTCCCTGTTTAAATGCGGCTGCCAGTCGTGAACTGGGCCCTTCGTCGCACAGCATTATGATTTTTTATAAGGGAAACAAAATTACAAAAGAAAACCCTTAGACATTGATTCGATAGGAACAACCTACTCGGAATCACTGTCCGAATCGTAATTATGTGGTGGTGTAGGAGCATTTCTGCTTCTGTCTGTTCACAGTCCGTCTCGTTTTCACGACGCTGTCGTTTCCTCTCACGATGTCTTCTCAACCTTTCTCCAATCTTGCAGGTTGCTTTGTGGCAATCCAAAGAGTAAGGCAATATACACGAAGCAATGGTTATAAAAGGGGGACACGTAGGTATCCAGGCTCTTTAAAGCATAAATAGGGATCACTTTACTGACATGTGAGCAAGCCACGGTACAACTGTGAGACGCGCAGCACTCTCCGGCTACAACATAACAATAATAATTTCTGGAATGTGCTGTTAGGTTGTCATTCATTTTACCCACTGTCTTTCTTTCATTCATATGTTATGTAGGCACGTACCTGTTATCTTCGGCGATCTCATTCTCTAACCAGGCCTCAGGAGCTAATCAGCGTAACACTGTCCACCACCCCTTTCGTTATTCCAGCACATTGTTGACATCCATGAGTAACAACAAAATACTAAACTGGAAGGTGGTCTATACATGCGTAGAATTCGAGGACAAACAAAGATCAAGATCTGAATGAAGATCTCTTTAGTTAATTTAAAGCACAACAATTTGTTTAGTTTGAATGTCTGTGTTTTGAGGTGTGACTGGAGTACTACAGTCTTCAGTAGTATAAGCCTGGAGGAGATTCTTAATGCAATGCCTATGCTTTAGCTGTCTCTCTACTGCCATCTAGTGCTTCTTCTTCTAATTCATTTGCGGACAAACAAAGATCAAGATCCAAATGAAGATTATATATAGAGATGGACACAATGAATAAGGGATTGGATGTTAAACAAGAAGATGAAAAACTCTTTTTGACCCTGAACATTTCATCTACTTGTGTGATCAATTGCAGTGCGTCCATTTTATACTTTACATGAACAATATCATGCGTTAGGAAGTGCTAACTCATACAAAGTAAGCTAATTTACATAATTTTAGAAAATAATCTGAGTGAATAACGTTGGGGTAATGTGTTTATCTCCATGTGTGTTTTAGCTGCTGAAAGCTTTGGCCGAATTTTAGTAGCATTATACATCAGACAGTAAGGTTTCCATGCTTTTTCAAATGAATTCAATCCTTTATGTAGTAGTAGTAGTGTCACATTTACAAGATGTGGTGAATTTCTTCCTTGCATGAAATACAGAACCTCATTTTGTATAACAGAAAATACAAATAATCTTATCTACTTGTGATTCTATATACCAACTTCCTCACATCTTATGGAAAAAAAAACAAGAGAAAAATTTTAGTTCAGTTAGTGCTGCTATCCAGTGTGGAAATTACATGTGATCAAAAGCTGTATTAAAGTAAGTGATATAGGCAATAATAACTAACTTAAAATAGTAGATACTGTACCAAGTTAAACAACTCCACTTGACTGTGTGAACTTAGTCATCTTAAAGTAAATCATTAACAAAAACAAATCAAATTCACAATAAGTATTGGAAACAGTTTTAAAAAATGGATTGTCAGTCAGTCAGTCAGTCATTATCCAACCCGCTATATCCTAACATAAAGTCACGGGGGTCTGCTGGAGCCAATCCCAGCTAGCACAGGCCACAAGGCAGGAACAAACCCCGGTCAGGGTGCCAGCCCACCACAGTGTCTCTGTTTGTCCCTATCTTTAAACAATATTTCCTACAAACTGTTAATGACCTTCATTCACCCAGGGTTGATTCTTGCTTTACTCCTGATGTGTCCCGAATAAGCTGTGACCCTGCATAACTTTGTTACAGAATAATGAAATCCAAAAGTGTATAAATGAATGGATCTTAACTGTTATACTTATAAATTTTGTAGCATTCTGTGTAATACCACTTAAACTTACTGCATTTTAATATAGCATTCTCATCATAACGTACAGTTACCTTACTGTGTCCACATATTTACATGACAGAATAAGCATAAATCATTAGTAATAACAAATCAAATTTACAAAAAGTATTGGAAACAGTTTTAAAAAATGGATTGTCAGTGAGTCAGTCATTATCCAACCCGCTATATCCTAACATAAGGTCACGGGGGTCTGCTGGAGCCAATCCCAGCCAGCACAGGCCACAAGGCAGGAACAAACCCCGGGCAGGGCGCCAGCCCACCACAGTGTCTCTGTTTGTCCCTATGTTTAAACAATATTTCCTACATACTGTTAATGTATCAAAAGTATTGCTCATCTGTTGTAAATTAGAAATGTAAACAGCGCTTTACATTTACATAAGAGCTTTTCTATATCCAATATTGATATTTTCCAGGAATTTAATTGGATTAAGCTGATT
The DNA here is from genome assembly GCF_016835505.1 of Polypterus senegalus. Classification (NCBI taxonomy): domain Eukaryota; kingdom Metazoa; phylum Chordata; class Cladistia; order Polypteriformes; family Polypteridae; genus Polypterus; species Polypterus senegalus. Next base: position 83,921,846 of record NC_053167.1, on the reverse strand, counting down.
TGTGAATGTTATGTTAAAAATAATATGTAATTATTTATTAACGGACAGTTCATTATTTTGCACATGTCAAGGTATTGTTCAAATGTATCCTGCTGACCACTTCTAAAAAAAACTTCCTCAGATTCATGGATATTGTATTGAGTAAACATGCATGTTCTTATTTTGGGTGTCATGCACAAGTTATATTTAGGGAACTGTGAGGTAAAAGCTGGCAAAAATGATAGAAGAAGCCAAAGGAAAATCACTTTGTGCACTGCATGGCACACTGCTCATTGACATTGAACAAAATTGTTTGAAGGCGTTTGAGACTTAGCTGTACTGAGGGTGCATTTAAGGTGAAATGTTTTCTGTTTAATAATTAAAATGAACGCAGCTAAATGCCATATTTTCTTTCACATCTTTAAGACACACGTATAAAGTTGATGAATGACTCTAAATTGGGTTCCTTTGCCTGAATAATTTTGCACTGCAATGGGCTGTTTTTCTATTCAGATATGGTGTACTGCCTTGAAGGTCTGCCCCTGTGTAAATGAAGACGTAATCCCAATGTTTTTTGTCCTTTATATTATTTCAAATACTGCACTGATGAATGCATATACAGTGGAACCTCGGATCACAAACGTCTCGGAACACGTACAAGTCAGTTTATGACCAGAATGTTCACCAAACTTTTGCATCTATTCACAACCACACACTCGGTATACGAAAAAGCCAGTTTCCTTTTTGGTTCGTGTGCATCGTGTGACGATGCGGGTTCTGGCTCCACGCTCCCATTTGATATTTGGGAGCCCTTGAACCCAACACCATTGGTAATGTAACCGATGAGCTAGACAGTGAGACAATAACAACTGAGCAAGGGGATGGTAAAAAGTGAAAAGTGCTTTTATTTAAAAACAGTCAAACAAAAACAAAGTGTTCAATAAATAAATAAATAATCCATTAAGAAAATGTGGAGGTTCAAACCACTACGAAAAACAATCCTTTAAAAACGAGGTTAAAACGTTTCTTACAGTAGCAGTCTTTAAAAAAATCAACAAGTTCACTGCCTTCTTTTAACTGGTGACTCCCCTGCTTCTCCCTGTCCAAGCTTCGCAACAGGGGAGCCACTCTACTAGCAGCTGACCTTCACACCACTACAGATCTGGTGGTGTCCCGATCCCTGGCTTTGGTTCCGCTCCCTCCAGACCGCAACCTGGGAATTCCTCACACGGCCAAGGCTCTCGTGTGGAGGACACGACATCCCAAATCCTGACTCCCGCTGCCATCCGTGGCCCCATGTGGAGTCACCCATCTCCTTCTTTGGTCACTCCCGCTACATGCTTGTTCAGCGGAAGCGACAACAACGACTACGCCCTGGGTGTCGACCTAACACCCAGGCTGTCTGCTCAGCTGCCTATGAGTGCTCGCGCGCTCGCCAGCTCCTGCTGCACCGACCTGCTCGCTTCCTGCTATAACCTCCATCTTCTCTTTTTTCTTTCCATCTCTGATCTATCCTTTTTTATATTGTGAGGGGCCATAGCAGCTGCAGCATATTAGCCACGGGAACAATCATGGATGTGGGCAGTCCCTCACCTGTACACTGTGAGAAACGCCCACACCGCAGATCGCCCCGTGGCTTGCTATGGCCCAATGCCTCCTCGCTAAGCCGCCTCGAGTGCGGTGATTATTTATTTAAAAACTGGCCCTTACTGAGAGCGCTGTGGACCCGCTATACCACACGCCGATTATTTCTGCACGTGTTGAGTCTCTCCCTGTGCATTCCCTGTGCAGTGAGCAAGTGAGAGAGACACACACACACACACACACACACGCACAGCAGCGCGAGAGAGAGAGAGACAGCGCAAGAGAGAGAGGGACACACACGCGGAGAGAGACGGCTGGACGCATAAGGCCGAGAAGGCAGTTAAAGAATGCACCAGGCTTGTTTTTAAAGAGACAGATCCAATCATTGTTTTAACCTTATTGTATTTAATGAAGACTTTTTTCTATTGGATGTTAACCACCACTTCACTTCTGTTTACAGCGATTGGTTCGTAGCGTGAAATGTTGCTTTTCTTGGTGGTTTATTAAATTACGGTATTTTCAAATGTTCATTTTTTTCCCTGTGCATAAAACTCATTAAAAAAAGTGTTTTTAGCGAGAGGTTCGTAGTGCTATGGCGCGAACTATTGCAGTGTTAGTTTTCTCTGTTGTTCAAGGTTTTCTCAGTGTTATTCAATGTTTTTGAACATGTTTGTGCTTTAAAATCTTTAAAAAAATATATTTACATACAGTTCGTACAGTCTGGAACAGATTAATTGTATTTACATACAATCCTATGGGGGAAATTACTTTGGTTCACGACCAAATCGGTTTATGACCAGAGTTTTAGAATGAATTATGGTCGTGAACCGAGGTTCCACTGTATTAGGAAAAATTACAAGGTCTATTTTGTATTTTATACATAATTGAAATATAGAAATAATGATTGCTGTTTAGACAAATCCCACACTACAAACCACCACAGGAACCCAGAATAGGACCCAAGTGCAGCCAAGCAACGGGTAACACCTCAGCACCACACTAGTTCAGATGGAATGGAACAGTGTGAGGTTTTCTATGGTGGCTAGAGTGCCAATTCTGCCACCAACCCCCATGTTTTCCCTGCAGGTTGGAGGGTCTACTTGCAGGCTGGATGCAGGTTAACATCATACCCAGGACAAAGCAATTGCAAGTTAAGGGCCTTGATCAAGGGCCCAATGGAGTAGAGTCACTTTTGGTCTTTACAGGATTTGAACCGCCCACCTTCCGATTGCCAGTGCAGATCCCCAGCCTCAGAGCCACCACTCCACCCATTGTTGTTTAGCATGTTATTTTATTTATTAAACAAATCAATTTTGTTTTCTATAATGTAAAATACTTTTCTGTCTGGACAGATGATACTGAACCATTTTTGGAGACAGCTTGAGATTTCATCTTAAAGAAGTGAGTGGAGTGCATGCTCACAATGTTAGCTGAAAGTTAATCACAGCACAACTTGCTCCTCAGTATATTTAATTAAAGGTGCAGTAAGATACATAACAGAGATTTTCAGTATTTCTTTTCTGCAGCACAGTAACGTAGTGGTTAGTTCTTCTGCATCAAGGTTTGATTCCTTCTAAGTGTCCATGCCTGCATACTGGGTACATTGGTGTACTCCTGCTTCCTTCAGTATCTCAGAGATATGCATGTTAGAGTAGTTGATGACTGTAAGAGTACCGCCTGTGGTTTTGTTTAGTAGTGTTTTCTTCTTTTGTGCCAGGCACGGCTGCTATAGTTTACAGTTCCCCAAAATTCTGTAAAGGAAAACAAAAACACAGAAAATGGGTGCAAAAAAGGATAGTTTGTGCGATACATTCATTTTTTACAAAACAACATAGATTACTTAATAAAAACATTACTAGTAATTGTGACAATTACAATCATGTCTTAGCTTAGATTTTTTTTACATTAAAAGCTTTACATTATCACTGATAATGACCCAAATCATTTTTCAACATTGTTACACTTAGGAAATTCATTCCTCTTCTTAAATTATGGCGTTTATTCAGTAAAGTGTACTTTATAACCTTGGAGTAACTCTCTCAAAGCCTTGGTGAGCGCTAGAACATCTCTTAACAACAAAGGTTCTGGTCTGCCAGTGTTAAAAGTTCTAAAGGTGTTCCGTAATTCTGGTAGGATTATGAAATAAGGACGCCTGCCTCTTTTATACAGTATGTCTTGGGGCAAAGTTACAGTATGTTTTTTTCATTTTTTGAGTGCTTTACACTGAAATTTCAAGTGTCTGTAGGGTTTTATTTCTTCTTTTAATTGATTCATTCTTCATTTTTAAAGCCTACCTAGTCCAAATTTATTGTAATGGAGGATAATATAACCCAACAAGTAGCGCAGCATGTGACGAAGTGTGCAACCCATGATACGGCCTAGTCCAGTGCAGGACATGTGCACATTCACGTACACATTAAATCTCAAAGGGCTAGTTTAATGTTATATCCTACTTTTTGGTTGTATACTTTAATGCTTTTTGATTTTAATCAATGCAATTAAAATCATAAATATTTGTGTTTCCATAAATAACTAATTTGAGTGATCTTTTGCTATTTTTGGTTCATTTAGACCTTCATTCATTCAGTTGTGTATTCAGTCTGCATGTTCTAGGAAAAGTTCCTCTCCTGACATACAAGATATATATTGTTTTCTCAAATTTCAAATGCTTCTTTATAATTGTTCATGAGATTAGTTACAGTGCATGTTAGCAAATACAGTATATGTAAGTATCACATTGCATTGGCACTATATACAGTTTTTACCCAGTACACTTTTCTACCTAAATTAATCACAAATAAGGTTTAATGATAGGCACTTTTTGTTTTGTTCTTGTATTTGTTTTAGATTTTTGGACAGATTGAATATTGGGTACATTCGTGCAAAATTCTCATTCATCCATCCTTTGTCCCTTAGTGGGTTTCACTTGCACACAACACTGTAAAAGGAAAATTTTTGATACCCCCTCAAAACACACACATTTTGATACAACCCTGACTTGTACTGAACCGATTGGAAAATGGATGGACGGATAAATTGTATTGAACAGTTGTGTATTAATTACTGGAAATATATAAAAACCTCAGTCATTAATTTTTTTTGGTATTTCCTGAACCTAGAAATATGGTTGGGATTCTAAGGGCTGCAGGCACAGAAGCTTATTGAGCTTGAGGTTGGACTAAATGAACAACAGCTCATTGCTCAAATGAAAGAGCGAGAGGAAAAGGGACATGTTTTGAGCTGAAAGGGAGAATTATAGAAGAGACCGGTGACACTGTCCCCTCTGATATTCAGTAACAGTTCGTCTTCTAATGTCTGCACAGACCTGATATCCTTTATTGTTTTGTACTGTATGCTTGATTTGGTCAACTGCTTCTGCTTTCTGACTTTCCATGTGTACTTTGTAAATGCCAAACAGTCTTTCTGGATTTTTGCTAAAATGGCATATTCTAAACAATGTGCAAATTGCTGGCCCAAATTTCTTATAGCAGAATTGCAAATTCTTCGCAAGCAGCATAGAGTTGGCTGTGGCAACTCATTATACAGAAGTGTAGTGAATGCTCAAGTTCATTGTAATCAGGTCAAAGAAGCTGTTACTGTTGCCTTTTGTGCCATGCATAATGATTTGCACAAAGGATTGACCTGCTTATTTCTTTCCAGTGTGTTTTTACTCCCTAACTGTGCTGTTTCACTAATCCTCAGGATACTGTTTTGTTTTGTGTGTACAGTTTGTACTTCTCATTTATTCTACAGTTTAATGTAGGTGTGTTTTGTATTACCTGTTTATTAAAAACAATACCATTAAACCAAATAAAATCCAGTAGACAATAGCAGTCTTGACAGTGAAACTGAACAATCAGTTGTGAATAAAACTTTTCATAATCTGATTAGCCTGCTCACGAATTATAGACAGAAGAAATAACCCCCTTCTCACATCAAATTGGCATCTATAAAAATGCTGTGCCAAATTATTAGGGAATACATGATTTAGATATTTGGAAAGGCTAGTGTCACCACTTCAGTTAGCCTAAAATGGAATTGCACATATTATGTCATTGTATATGTATTCCATCATATTAGAAGGCAAAATAATGCATTTTGTAGATTTGTAGGGACTCTTTTAAGAGATTTTATCTCATTTTTAATCCGTTAACATAGAACTTGTACAATTATACTGGAATTTTTCTGTTCTCTTTGGTCCGATATAATGTAATATTTTGGTAATGCTGTGTTATTAGTTTGACTTTGGACTAGTGGCTAAGAAAATGGACTTTAAACCCTAAGGTTATTGGCTGAGCTCCTGACTATGCACCATTTAATTTGCTCCACATATGTAAATATTTAATCTTTGTCTTAAGCTTGTATGTTGCCTTAGTATAGTTACAAGCTAAAAATGAAGTTCTACTAACCCTGCACTTTATGACATGAAGAATTACAAACAACTGTCACAATAAAATACAGAACAGTTGCACTAATATTACAAACACAATTACATGCGGAAATTAGAAAATCGATGTAATGATTCTTATGTTTATTATCTCTATAGAAAAAAGAAATTTGTAACATCAATAATAGTAACACTTTGTTTATAAAATCAACACTAGACAGACAGACACATACAAGAATTACAAAAAAAGAAGAATAAATTCTGACTTTGGCTAATGTTAAAAGAAGAGGCACAGTCAAAGTGAGGAATTATAAAGGTGTATTGCTGTAGGTATGAAGGAACCCCAGTAACATTTCTTTACACTTATAATAGCAATTAACATTTATACCACACCAAAAACTGTGCAAATTATAAAGATATTGCAGTTGCACTAATTCTCCAAATACTGTATAAATGTATTATTTTATACTAGAACAGCAGTGAAATGGCTGACTACTTGGCCAAGTTCTGAAATTTGTTCTTTAATACCATTATTAAGTCAAAGGCAGTTTTATTTACAACTGTGTACTTAATATATTTGTGACACATCTTTTAAGGAGAGATTTGCAGTTAGTGCTAATGCTTTCAAATGTCTGTACCCTCATTTGAATCCCTTAAGGTGTGCCCTCTGCGTTGAGCCTGCATGTTGACCTCATGTTTGTGTGGGTTTCTTCCAGGCTCTGAGGCTTTCCAGTAGTGTTCAAAGACATGCTGTTAGGTTGATTGGCAATTCTTAAGTCATGTTCACTCTGCTGCTAAAAGTGACCCAATTCTCCCTATGCTATAGTGTATGTAACAGAGGTTTAATAGTCTAAATTGAAAATATTACTTGCTGTCATATCTTTTCAATTCCAGTGTGAACTACATTCATGTGTGGTTCTAAATCCAATACTAATGTCTGCCACCAGAAATCAACCTGCGTTTAAAAGCTCAAATCAGAAAGGCCCATGAGATTTTTGTATCCTTTGAATCATATTAAATTGACATCTTAACCAGAAATGATGTTCTACACCTCACGTTAAAAGAACCACATGCTATTTCTCTTGCTATTCAAGTAAGGTTTGAAGTTAACATGTGATGCAAAAGTGGGAAATATGACTTTCATCAAAGACATCAGCTTACTGCAGGAATCCTTGTCTCATTTGAAAGTCCTTTGGGACTTCCTGGAGGTCATCTGCTTGAGGCAGTTTGATTTAAAACACAGCTGAATGTACTGTTCATGACCATTGAGAATAAAGAGTATTGACAACTTGTTGGTGCTGAGTGTGAGAATGTAGCAGACTTCCAAAAATAAATAAATAAATAAATAAAGGGATTATTTATGTATGTATTTTCTAGATTGATAGGCATTTGTTTTCCGGTGGCAAAAACAGAGTACTAAGACTGTAGGATGGGGTGTACTTAATTACAATTGTCAATTATTTTAATTATAAGTATTTGAACATTAGAACACTCTAGACGAGAACAGGCCATTCAACCCAACAAAGCTTGCCACTCCTATCCACTTTATTCTTCTGAAAAAACATCAAGTCTAGTTTTGAAAGTCCCTACCACACTACTTGGTAACGTATTCCAAGTGTCTGTGGTTCTCTGCGTATTAAAAAACTTCCTAATGTTTGTATGAAATTTACCCTTAACAAGTTTACAACAGTGTCAGCTTGTTCTTGATTAACTTATTTTAAAGTAACAGTCTTGATCCACTGTACTAATTTCCCTTCATAATTTTAAACACTTAATTCATGGCACATGTTAATCTTCTTTTGCTTAACCTGTATAGGCTCAGCTCTTTTAATCTTTCCTCATAATTCTTCCCCTGTAGCCCTGGAATCAGCCTAATTGCTCTTCTCTGGACTTTCTCTAGTGCTGCTATGTCCTTTGATAGGCCTGGAGACCAAAACTGCACACAGTATTCTATATGAGGCCTCACCAGTGCATTATAAAGTTTCAGCATAACCTCCTTGGACTTGTACTCTACACACCGTGCTATATAACCTAACATTCTGTTAGCCTTCTTAATGGCTTCTGAACACTGTCAGGAAGCTGATAGCGCAGAGTCCATTAAGACTTGTAAATCCTTCTCGTAAGGTGTACTCTCAATTTTCAGATTTAATGGATTCCAGATTATCTGCCAATCCACCTACCTTGGTATCATCTGCAAACCTGTCCAGCCTGTTACTTATATTCTTATCCAAATCATTTATATATATTATAAAAACAACAGCAGCCCTAGTGCTGATCCCTGTGCAACACCACTCTTAAAATCAGCCAATTCCGATAAGATTCCTCACATGATCACTGTCTGCTTTCTGTGTCTGAGCCAATTCTGCAACCATCTAAAAACATCACCCTGAACTCCCACTTCTTTTAGTTTGATGCTCAGCCTCTCATGTGGCATCTTATTAAATGCTTTCTGAAAGTCCAAATAAATAATATCATATTTTCCACTTTGATCATACACCTGTGTTGCTTCCTCATAGAATTCCAACATGTTAGTAAAACATGACCTCCCTCTTCTGAACCCACGACTATTCAGAAAAACACCTGTACTTGCCGTGTACTGCTTGATCTTATCTTTAATAATACCTTCCATTAATTTTCCTGTGATTCATATTAAACTTACTGGGTTATAGTTGCTTCGATCTGCCGTTTTCATATAATGGGATAATACTTATCATTTTCTAATCCTTCGGAATTTCCCTTTTATGCAGTGACTTCCTAAAATTATTTGTCAAAGGTTTATATATGTACTTGCTAACCTCTTTAAGAACTCGAGGGTAAATATTATCTGGTCCTGGAGATTTGTTTGATTTTAGCCTAATTAATCTGAACAGCATTTCTCCCTCTACAATTTCTAAATCACTCAGAAGCTCCTTAGTAGTCCCATTTAACATTAGGAGGTTATCTGCTTCCTCACTTGTGAAGACCTCAGAAAAATGTTTTTTTAGAGCACCTGCTATTTCACTGTCTGTATTTTTTAATTCCCCTTTACTATTCCTGATTCACTTCACCTCCTCCTTGACTGTTCTTTTACTACTAAAATACTGAAAGAATCCAAAAGAAGTCCCAGTTCCCCGTTAACCTATACCCATCTATCTTACACCAGGATTTGAGCCACTCGTTAAGCCTCCTAATCTCGTCAGTCTTACCTGGACTGGCATGTGGCACAGGTAGAACTTCAGAAAAGACTACCTTTTCCATTCTGCTCCTCAGCCTGGCACCTAACTCTTTAAATTTGGATCACAGAACTGACAGACTAACCTTATGCATGTAATTTGTTCCAACATGGACAATGACAACTGGATCCAGCCTATTACCTTCAGCATTGCTGGTAATTAATTAAAGCAATCAACAAGAGGGATGTTGAGTTAAGTGTAGGATGAGTGAAAGATCTCTGTTTCACTTTCTGGCTGGAGCACAAGAAATATGAAGAGATCTGTATAAAATATGAGCAAGGTTCACAAATTGGTGAAAGTTTACATTAACACTTTCACATCCTCTGTTGTGGTTTGAATGTGGCCATAAACGTATTTTCATAAATAACCCAGACACTCTTATTGCAATAAAAATGCATTGTAGTGGTAAAAGAAGTATATATTAATATATATGTACACTATATATGTATATAGTATGTGGCAGTATGTGGAGGGCTTGTGCCTCCTCCAGACCGCGATGGGGCGTCTGCCCTGGTTGTGTTGGGGGCCTCGGGTAAAGGGCTTGGAAGCCCAGCCCTGTAGAGACTCGTGGCCACCTCCAGGCGGCTCCCCGGTGCCTGAATATCCCTGGAGCCCAGCACTTCCGCCACACCAGGAAGTGCTGGAGGGAAGACGACAGGGACACTCGGACAGCTTCCGGGTGCGCAGCCGGCACTTCCGCCACACTGGGGCGTGTCTACGGAGGAGTGCCGGGAAGCAGCTGGAGCCCATCTGGGTTCCTATTTAAGGGGCCGCCTCCCTTCAGTTGCTAGGGGTAGTCGGATGGAAGAGGACGGAGCTATAGAGAGGACGGGAGGCGGCCAAGAAAGAGGCACAAAGACTGTAAGGCCTGGACATTTGGGGGAACGGTGCTGGAGGCACTGGGAAGTGCACTGACATTATTGTTGTAAATAGTGTAAATAAACGGTGTGTGATGGAACTTACAATGTCCGTCTGTGTGTGTCCGGATCCAAGTCCACAAGTAATACACAGCTGAAAGACAGTAACAAACAACACAAAACATACAATTATAAAAACACCAAGTATCTCACCTGTGTTAAAACGCACGTAACATATGAATTCTATCTCATGGTTTGGATAGATCCCTGTCTTTGTTATAGAAAAAGACACATAACTTATGAATTTAGGTCTTTCAATTCTTGTGTTCAAGATGGGCAAGTTATTTAGCTAGATATTACACTTCATGTGTTTGCACTCTGGCATTCATTTGTTCACAGCTTACCACATAACCCAGAGTTCTGTGTGTACGTGTAGGCTATGTGTGAGCACATGTGTGTCTGAGATGCAGCTATTCACTTTCTGATTGGATTTTGGATGAGAAACTCATAACAGTCGGAACTAAATATAGTTAAATGAGAAACACTCCAGCAGAAGGTAAAAGAAAATGAACATGGTAAAAAGAAGGTTATGAGTTTAAATCTATGGCAAAAATAAATACAAACACAGTGGAACCTCGATTTGCGAGCATAATTTGTTCCGGAAACGTGCTCGCAAACCAAAGCACTCATATATTAAAGCGAATTGAAAAGTTGGGCAGGTTTCATTTCGAAATTCTACGCGTAACGGTCATAACTGGAACCTACTTATGTACATATATACCGGCCATAGCCTGCAGCTCGGTTGCCGTGTGAGGCAGAGTTCCGTCCCTCATCGTCACGCCTCCCACGTAATTGAGTGCCTGCCCATATAAGGCCGTCCATCAGTGGCAACCCAATAGAAACACTCTGCCGCTAAATATTCAGACGAAGATTAGATGGTCAGGGTGGTGTTTGGCACAAACTCAGCGAAACTTCGAGAGAAACTTATAAGTGTTGGGTCTTAGCTAACATTAAATAAAGCCGTGGACATCGCGAAATCGCACGGGATAGCACAAACACAGCTGAGAAGCTTCGATGCATGTGCTCCGTGCGGCTCACGTGAACTGACTTTGCAGGACTGGGAAAGGTAAACCCGTGCATGCAGTGTGTGATGTCTCAGACGCACTACTTCTCCGCTGCGAAGCGTGGGTATCTGAGTTGATGTTAAAATAAAGCCGTGGAGATCGCGAGATCGCACGGGATAGCAGAAGCACAGCTGAGAAGCTTCGATGTGTGTATATATATATATATATATATATATATATATATATATATATATATATATATATATATATATATATATATATATATTGTCAGGGATGCCATGGGCCACGACCCCGCCGGGACGCCTTGAGGGACTGGAAGAGGGTCTACGCCCACCCTGGATCACCTGGTTGCTTTGGGGGCCACGGGTAGAGGGTTTGGAAGCCCAACCCTGTAGGGACCTGTGGTCACCACCAGGGGGCGCCCCAATGCCTTGGGGACCCTGGACCTCAGCACTTCAGCCACACCAGAAAGTGCTGGGGGGAAGAAGAGAAGGGACACCCGGAGAGCTTCCAGGAGAACAGCCGGCATTTCCACCACACTGGGGCGTGTCCAGGGAGGAATGCCGGGAAACACCTGGAGCTCATCCGGGATGAGATAAAAGGGGCCGTCTCCCTTCATTCGAGGCTGGAGTCAGGTGGAAGCAGGACAAAGCAGGAGAGAGAGTGGAGGCGGCCCGAAGAGCAAGGCATTGTGTGGCCAGGACTGTGTTTGGGGTTCGTGTGTGCACTAGTACTTGTAAATAATAGTTTGTAAATAAATGTGTGGTGGTAATAAACAACATGTCCGCCTGTCTGTGTCCGGGCCGCGTCCACATCTGGCGTAGTCGGCAGGATGCTCCGTCTGGTGCAAGACGGGGACTTGAATTTATAAATCTTGTTGTGAATGGCCCGGTGCAGCAGAGGACCCCACCCACGTGCCGCGGGAGCGTTGTGCACACAACCCCAAGGGGTAAAAGTACCCCACGGACCGCCAGGGGTCCGCAGGAGAGCCGTTTTCCCCTGAGGCGGGTCGACGGCGTGTGGAGCAGGACTGCAGCAGGCTCCTGCGGGTGCGCCGTTGCTAGAGGCGCCCGGGACGGCATCGCGTCTAGGGAGGCAATGCCGAGGACGTCTCCTCGGTTAGACGGAACCCGGGAGGTAAGTTCCCTGCCTATCGGCAGCCGGCCTATGGGGGCCGGGCGTGTTTTCTATCTTTCAGGCAGGGGCTGCCCGAATCCGAGTCAGTGGCGGACGCATGCTGGTCTGCAGGGCTTCGACAGCGCGATGGCAGTTTCGGGAGCTGCGGAGAAGGAACCGCTGCAGCTCGAGAGGCACGAGAAACAGTGAAGCTGCCGGCATGCACATCGCCGCCGCAGGAGAGGAGCCAAAATGGCCGCGGACCAGAAGTCCCTCCCCCTGACAAGCAGATTGGATGGTGTGTCTTACGTGCCCGCCGATGACTGGAGAGAGGCAGGACGAAGGAATGTCCATCACGTGCCGGGGTAGACCCGATTGGGCCTGTGGAAGAGGCCCACAGGAAGTTGCTGGCGTTTGGGGCTGACGGACAGGTTGGCTCTGCGTCGGTTAACTTCCTGTCTTTGCCGGCTGCTCTGTCGGAGCTGGAGGCGTGCCTTCAGCCCGCGGAGCAGCGTGTGTCGCAGGTGCTACGTGCACCCCGGGCAGAGTTGCGGTTACTGGAGATGAGGGCGGTCGCATCTTTCGAAGAGCTGTTGAAGGCAATCAGACGGCGTGACGCTGGATTCTTCAGCCGGAGGTGTATGGCGGGGAAGGTGAGTTCAGCTGTCCCCATACAGCATGAAGGAGGGTCTGCTGAAAACGGCTGTGAATCCAATGACCAGCAACAAGTAAGCAGTCCTCCGACAGTGGATGCGGCGCAGGGGGCTGCGCGCACAGTGAGGGGAGAGACAGCGAAGGGGCTGGCAGGACACGGGCTGTTGAGTGCCCCAGGTCCTAGCGCCCTCCACCCCGGGTCGGCAGCAGTCTTGCGCCGCTCTACAAAGATGCAGATGGGAAGAAGGCTCTTTCTTTTCAATAAGGAGACTCAGACCGTCAGGGCGTCCCAGAGCGACAGGAGGAATCGGAGGGTGAATGCCGGTTCCTCCGATAGGATGGGATGTGGTGCTGGGTGCACACGTCCAGGTGCTAGCCGCCCTCTGCGGGGGCAGAGGGAACCCTTAAGGTCAGCGGAGAGGAAAGGAGTTTAGGCGGTTCCGTCTATTCCAACGACAGGAGGGACACGGAACCCGCGGAGGGGGTGCCGAACAGGCAAGTGCCAGGGTGCCGGATGGAGGGGGGAACGCTGCCAGTGCGTGGCACAAAGGGACGCCAGGGAAGGGTGTCCAGGCAGCGGTTTCACCCCTTTCTTTCTGTCTGTTGCAGGACCAGACCCCAGACAAGCAGTAGGACCCACTTCGTTGGAGACTTGCCGTCTGGAGACAGGCCGTCTGCTGGAAGGTCTCTTCGATGGCGGGCAGGTGCCGCCACGGCTGGAGGAGACTGCGAGGGAGCGAGTGACTCCAACCAAAAGGGCGCGAAAACCTCGGAGGGGGTGCCGAAGGAGTGGGCACCAGGGTGCCGGTAAGAGGGGGGAGCGCAGCCTGTGCGAGGCACAGGAGAACACCGAGTGGTGGTGTCCAGGTGGCGTCTCTGCCCCTATCCCTGTTGGGAGAACAGGGCCGGACCTCGGCTGCCCAGGAGTAGGACCCGCTTCGAGGGTAAGCTGCCCTTGCGGGACGTGTCGCTCCTCCCGAGTGGTCTTCGCTGGCTGTGGGGCACTGTCAGGGATGCCAGGGGCAACGACCCATCCGGGACGCTTTGAGGGACCGGAAGTGGGTCTACGCCCACCCTGGATCACATGGGTGCCGCCATCCTGGTTGCTTTGGGGGCCACGGGTAGAGGGTTTGGAAGCTCAACCCTGTAGGGACCCGTGGTCACCGCCAGGGGGCGCCCCAATGCCTTGGGGACCCTGGACCTCAGCACTTCTGCCACACCAGGAAGTGCTGGGGGGAAGAAGAGAAGGGACACCCGGAGTGGTTCCGGAAGAACAGCCGGCATTTCGCCACACTGGGGCGTGTCCAGGGAGGAATGCCGGGAAACACCTGGAGCTCATCCGGGATGAGATAAAAGGGGCCGTCTCCCATCATTCGAAGCTGGAGTCGGATGGAAGCAGGACAAAGCAGGAAAGAGAGTGGAGGCGGCCAGAAGAGGAAGGCATTGTGTGGCCAGGACTGTGTTTGGGGTTCGTGGGTGCACTAGGACTTGTAAATAATAGTTTGTAAATAAATGTGTGGTGGTGATGAGCAACATGTCTGCCTGTCTGTGTCCAGACCACGTCCACAATATATATATATATATATATATATATATATACAGTGGGGTGAAAAACTATTTGCCCCCTTCCTGATTTCTTATTCTTTTGCATGTTTGTCACACAAAATGTTTCTGATCATCAAACACATTTAACCATTAGTCAAATATAACACAAGTAAACACAAAATGCAGTTTTCAAATGATGGTTTTTATTATTTAGAGAGAAAAAAAATCCAAACCTACATGGCCCTGTGTGAAAAAGTAATTGCCCCTTGTTAAAAATAACCTAACTGTGGTGTATCACACCTGAGTTTAATTTCCATAGCCACCCCCAGGCCTGATTACTGCCACACCTGTTTCAATCAAGAAATCATTTAAATAGGAGCTGCCTGACACAGAGAAGTAGACCAAAAGCACCTCAAAAGCTAGACATCATGCCAAGATCCAAAGAAATTCAGGAACAAATGAGAACAGAAGTAATTGAGATCTATCAGTCTGGTAAAGGTTATAAAGCCATTTCTAAAGCTTTGGGACTCCAGCAAACCACAGTGAGAGCCATTATCCAGAAATGGCAAAAACATGGAACAGTGGTGAACCTTCTCAGGAGTGGCCGGCCGACCAAAATTACCCCAAGAGCGCAGAGACGAAGAGGTCACAAAAGACCCCAGGACAATGTCTAAAGAACTGCAGGCCTCACTTGCCTCAATTAAGGTCAGTGTTCATGACTCCACCATAAGAAAGAGACTGGGCAAAAACTGCCTGCATGGAAGATTTCCAAGACGCAAACCACTGTTAAGCAAAAAGAACATTAGGGCTCGTCTCAATTTTGCTAAGAAACATCTCAATGATTGCCAAGACTTTTGGGAAAATACCTTGTGGACTGATGAGACAAAAGTTGAACTTTTTGGAAGGCAAATGTCCGTTACATCTGGCGTAAAAGGAACACAGCATTTCAGAAAAAGAACATCATACCAACAGTAAAATATGGTGGTGGTAGTATGATGGTCTGGGGTTGTTTTGCTGCTTCAGGACCTGAAAGGCTTGCTGTGATAGATGGAACCATGAATTCTACTGTCTACCAAAAAATCCTGAAGGAGAATGTCCGGCCATCTGTTCATCAACTCAAGCTGAAGCAATCTTGGCTGCTGCAACAGGACAATGACCCAAAACACACCAGCAAATCCACCTCTGAATGGCTGAAGAAAAACAAAATGAAGACTTTGGAGTGGCCTAGTCAAAGTCCTGACCTGAATCCAATTGAGATGCTATGGCATGACCTTAAAAAGGCGACTCATGCTAGAAAACCCTCAAATAAAGCTGAATTACAACAATTCTGCAAAGATGAGTGGGCCAAAATTCCTCCAGAGCGCTGTAAAAGACTCATTGCAAGTTATCGCAAATGCTTCATTGCAGTTATTGCTGCTAAGGGTGGCCCAACCAGTTATTAGGTTCAGGGGGCAATTACTTTTTCACACAGGGCCATGTAGGTTTGGATTTTTTTTTCTCCTAAATAATAAAAACCATCATTTAAAAACTGCATTTTGTGTTTACTTGTGTTATATTTGACTAATGGTTAAATGTGTTTGATGATCAGAAACATTTTGTGTGACAAACATGCAAAAGAATAAGAAATCAGGAAGGGGGCAAATAGTTTTTCACACCTCTATATATATATATATATATAGCACAAACTCAGCAAAACTGCGAGAGAACGTTTTAAGTGCCGGGTCTTAGCTAACATTAAATAAAGCCGTGGACATCGCAAAATTGCACAGAATAGCACATGTACTCCGAGCGGCTCACGTGAACTGACTTTGCAGGACTGGGAAAAGTAAACCCGTGCATGCAGTGTGTGATATCTCAGACACACTACTTCTCCGCTGCGAAGCGCTGGTATCTGAGCTGACATTAAATGAAGATGTGGATATCGCAAGATCGCACGGGATAGCACAAGCACAGCTGAGAAGCTTCGATGCATGTACTCCGAGCAACTCACTTGAACTGACTTTGCAGGACAGGGAAAGGTAAACCTGTGCATGCAGTGTGTGATGTCTCAGACACACTACTTCTCCGCTGCGAAGCACGGGTATCTGATCTAACATTAAATAAAGCCATGGACATCGCGAGATCGCACGGGATAGCACAAGTACAGCTGAGAAGCTTCAATGTGTGTGTATGTATATATATATATGTGTGTATATATATATATATATGTGTATATACACTCACCTAAAGGATTATTAGGAACACCTGTTCAATTTCTCATTAAGGCAATTATCTAATCAACCAATCACATAGCAGTTGCTTCAATGCATTTAGGGGTGTGGTCCTGGTCAAGACAATCTCCTGAGCTCCAAACTGAATGTCAGAATGGGAAAGAAAGGTGATTTAAGCAATTTTGAATGTGGCATGGTTGTTGGTGTCAGACGGGCCGGTCTGAGTATTTCACAATCTGCTCAGTTACTGGGAATTTCAAGCATAACCATTTCTAGGGTATACAAAGAATGGTGTGCAAAGGAGAAAAAAATCCAGTATGCGGCAGTCCTGTGGGCGAAAATGCCTTGTTGATGCTAGAGGTCAGAGGAGAATGGGCCAACTGATTCAAGCTGATAGAAGAGCAACTTTGACTGAAATAACCACTCGTTACAACCGAGGTATGCAGCAAAGCATTTGTGAAGCCACAACACGCACAGCCTTGAGGCGGATGGGCTACAACAGCAGAAGACCCCACCGGGTACCACTCATCTCCACTACAAATAGGAAAAAGAGGCTACAATTTGCACGAGCTCACCAAAATTGAACAGTTGAAGACTGGAAAAATGTTGCCTGGTCTGATGAGTCTCGATTTCTGTTGAGACATTCAAATGGTAGAGTCAGAATTTGGCATAAACAGAATGAGAACATGGATCCATCATGCCTTGTTACTACTGTGCAGGCTGGTGGTGGTGGTGTAATGGTGTGGGGGATGTTTTCTTGGCACACTTTAGGCCCCTTAGTGCCAATTGGGCATCATTTAAATGCCACGGACTACCTGAGCATTGTTTTTGAGCATCTCCATCCCTTCATGACCACCATGTACCCATCCTCTGATGGCTACTTCCAGCAGGATAATGCATCATGTCACAAAGCTTGAATCATTTCAAATTGGTTTCTTGAACATGACAATGAGTTCACTGTACTAAAATAGCCCCCACAGTCACCAGATCTCAACCCAATAGAGCATCTTTGGGATGTGGTGGAACGGGAGCTTCGTGCCCTGGATGTGCATCCCATAAATCTCCATCAACTGCAAGATGCTATCCTATCAATATGGGCCAACATTTCTAAAGAATGCTTTCAGCACCTTGTTGAATCAATGCCACGTAGAATTAAGGCAGTTCTGAAGGTGAAAGGGGGTCAAACACCATATTAGTATGGTGTTCCTAATAATCCTTTAGGTGAGTGTATGTGTGTGTATATATATATATATATATATATGTATATGTATATGTAGATATATAGATCTGTATATATATATATATATATATATATATATATATATGTATATATGTGTATATATACACACACATATATATGTATATATAATGAAAGCTGTTATCTTTACAACGGTTGACAAACACGGAATGTAACTTGAACACAACACGTCCTCCAAATACGAACCTGATTGAAAGAAACAATGATAATCAAATCCTTGATGACAGCAACACTCATAACAGTCACAAAACAGTTACATTGACAATCATGTTATGTTATTTTTAAAATGTTTCCTTTTCTTTTTCATAACTTCTTTAACACAGTACTTCTCCGCTGCAAAGTGCGGGTATTTTGCTAGTACAAAATATAAAGTAAAAATAAAACAAATTAACCTGCACTTTACCTTTGAAAAGAATCATGGCTGGTGTGAGTGAGTTTCTAAACACCTTTGGGATTCCACCCAACGGGACGACAGACAGAAGAGCATCCCGAAGCAACCGCAGGCTCCAAGCGCTGTAGCAGATCATGCACATGCTATAAGCACCTGCCGTTAATGGGTAATACAGGAACATTATAAATGCGTAGGGCATAGTATTACTTGGCCCCGATCCTGCCTGACTGCTGTGTCTGTGTATAGTTAGTGGCAGATCCCGCTACAATAAATAACCGTGCTGTTCCTGTTTCAAGGTGAATTTAAGGTGGTGTCGCTAAAGTACAGAGACTCAGCTTCGTGTTTTGGAGTGCAAGACAGGGACTCACACGTTACAACACACACACGTGGTCATCATGCTATAGTAAACAGTATACGCTCTTACAGATGTTGACTATATGAGTGAGGCATGCCGACTCAAATGGAAAATGGAAGCCGATTACCCACAATCTCGCAGCGAGAGAGAGAAAAACCATCAGCTCAGTTGTGATCATGTGGCACTTGGCAGACAAAGCATATACGTACTACTCGTATCGCTCGTTTATCAAGTCAAAATCTGTTAAAAATTTTAGCTCGTCTTGCAAAACACTCCCAAACTATGTTACTCACAATCCAAGGTTCCACTGTATCATACTAATACATTTTTCTGAAAAGTAGAAAATAGCTAATTAATTAAGTAGAAATTAAGCTAATTAATTACGTTGAAGTAAGGCTGACCCATTTGCGTGTGAAAACGGTTGGAATACAAACTCACCACCAATGTGGTGTCCCAGGACTAAACTTGAGAAACCTTCTGATAACCAAACGATAAAAATCAGTCAAGCTCAAAGTATAATCAACCCAGTGAATCACAGAAAACGTTAAGGCCCATCAATCTTAAACAATGCTCAAATTTTCATTAAAAATAAAGTGTGAGTTTAAATGATTGAGCTTGCTTGTTTAGATAGATCACACCTGAATGAATTCAGTGCAATATATACTTAATGATTCCTTATCTTGCACAGAGAGAAATTAGACAGGTTTGAATTCACTTAACTTGTTTGTTTGATGTGAATAAGTGGGTTCACTTCAGTCAGAAGTTGCATAGTCTATTGAATGTCCATCTAATATGTTCTGTGGATTATGAAAAGCACATTTGAAATTTGTGACTTATTACTATATACTACAGAGGATACAAGATAAAAGTTTCAGATTCCTTACTCAAATTGGACCCCAAATGAATGAATTATCCAACAAAGGAACAAACAGCACAACCACATCATCTGTTCTGCTGCGGTTTAACAATGCCAGTTGAACTAAAGGATGTCATCCATCAAAAGGCGTTTAGTGTCCCTGTGGAAATGTTTCTTTTTTCCTGCTGTTTTTAATATTACTCTGTGGATGCAAGGTCTCATTGAAATGAATGTTGGCTCGATTTTAAAGTTAATCCAATAATGCTTTTGAGAACAAGAACAAAATCTCCTCTCATGACACAATGCAAAGATGCTTATGTACTGCTGCCTGTTTATTGTTGTCAGGCCTTAGTTCATTCACATACAGCTCTTGATGCACTTATATAAAGCAGCTTTAATATTAACATGAAAATAATGCAGCAATCCAAAAAGTGTGTCACAGATAGAGAATTATCCTCTAAAAATTAAAAAAAAAGAAAAGAATAGACTGAATGACAATGGAAATGGATAGTTTGGAAGGATATTGGTGTTTTTCATAATGATGTCAAAAATAGGAAAGGAAAAAAGAAACAAAAGTGAACAACAGACAAAAAAGTAATTTGAAAAAAATGAAGACTGTCAAAATAAGCTCTTTGATATTTGCCATGTGCATACACTTTCAAATCTATTTCATTTTTATGATGACTGGAGCTACCTAGCAGTATTTTGCTCCATTTCAGAACAGCCCTGGACGGGGGCACAAAATGAAACTTAGTCTCGTGCAGCCAGTTTAAGGTTCCCAACAAACCTAATAAAAATGTCTTTGAAATATGGGAGGAATGTGGAAGAAAATTTTTAACGGACACCCCCCACTAGAAAGTCCCGGTTTAAACAATAAAACACAGGCAGAAGAAAGCGTCAATCATTATTCTTTATCTAAATTTTGCAAGAGGCAACAACATATTTTATTAGCAAGTGTTGTAAACAAAAGAGTATCGTCTACACTATATTTATACAATTCATTGATTTGATCACTACTCAAAAAGGGAACATAATCAGAAAAATTTTAACATGATTGGTTACACCCAGTTGCTAATGCGACATGACAAACATTGATACTTTAAATAACCTCAATTAACCCCGTCCACTAGGTTGATTTGGAAGTCCTATTAGCTTAGGGTGTACGGGACTTTATAAATGTATTATTATTATTCTTACTTTAAGAGATGTGTGAGATTTTGCATGTTCATTCTGTTATTCTCATGGTGTATAATTTGTAACCCAGCTGGGTACATCAACAGGAAACATTACTTTTACAATAGAGCAATCATTATACCTTAAAATATAACATTTCCTTTTAAGTGTTATATAAAAAATAACAAAAAATGCATTTATCATTGTGAATAATAAAATAACAGCATCATAAGCTTAGAAAGATATGAGACTCAAACACATGCTAGGTGCACATTGGACCAGGGTTCAAATTCAACTCTTACAGGAACCCAAAGTATTTACAAGAATTTCCAAAGACAAAAGGAAAATATGTAAAATCCATACAGTGACCGGATGTGGGATTCAAACCCAAGGCAGTAGATTTATGAGGCAGAAGTGCTAATTTTTCTTTCACCCATCTTTATAATGTTGGGCAAGACTATGAATTAATATACATGGAGCAAAAAAGTAATTTATTATAATAAGTTATATTTTTCAAGAACATGATAACACAGGTAATTTAAATAATTGAAATAAGGTTCTGTTTACATTGCGATTTATAGGTACTGGTCTTTTTGAAAATGTAATAATTAGATTTATTTTTCATCAACAGATTAGCTAATTATGTGTCATATAGTGCAAGATGATAGTCTGTTAGCCATACATGCCAAAGTAGACAGCAACAGAGCTCCTCAATCCAAATAATGAACCCTTTACCTTTACTGTTTACCTTGTAAGTCTCTTAAGGTATGCACCTATTAAAAATGACAGTTTTATTAATAATGATACATGTAATTTATAATTGACTTCAATAAAGAAATGTCTATTTAGAGTCACTACTTTCCTATCTCTATTTATGTTCTGTTAGTTGAAATATTAATAAAGGTTACCATTACAAACCTTTTTGAACAACACAAATAAAATTATACTAATTTAATTTCAAACAGTTAAAAGTGAGAAATAAGGCTTTAGTTAGCAAGTAATCATTATTGCATTTAATGATTTTTGTGGGGAACAGTAGCCTCAGAGTATTTTAAAAGTAAACCACAAATTTTATAAGCACGATGTTTGAAAAAATGTATGAAATTTTTTTATACTATACACACAGCAGCAATTTAATCAAAGTTTAAGAAAAGAAAAAAAACAAAACAAAACAAAAGCATTTTGAAATCTGACAGTTTGATCTTACTCAGAATTTACTGCTAGATAGCTGAGAAATTGTTACAGAATAAGTACAAAAATAATAGTTATATTTCTTTTCTCCCTTGACAGCTCTAGAGCATGCTAAGCTGAATGAGAACCCAAACAGCAGGGAAATCCAACATTGGATTTATTTTGTAGCTATTTTTATCTTTTCACCTCACAATCACTGGGAAGTAAAGAACTCAGGAAGTGCCACAGAATAAAACAAGAACCCTGTTGTCCAGCTTCTCCATATTCTTTATGTACAGTGAATTGCCATCTTACTAAATACAGCTCAACAACACACTTTCAGCTTCACCATTAAACTCGGTTGTTTCGTAGCACTAGAATTACCAAAACTCATAATCCCAGCCCACCTTAAATCACTAACTTAGCTCATAAAGCTTATGAAACCGTTTTTGGACAAAGGCAAAACCTAACAACAGTTGCGTGGAGCATCAACCTGCAGCTAAAGTCACTTCAGTACACATGCACTTTGTCAGCATGTCAATTAAACAGATGAAGCTCTACAGATAAGTAAATAAATATAGATAAATAACATTCGATCTGGCTTTTATGTAAGTAACATATACATAATTTTCATATAAAGATCAAAACAAGACAAAACATAATCACAAACAGGACTTTGCATGATACCTTGGCGAGCTCTGTAAGCCATGTTGTTTTGTTGAAGTGCAGGTGTGGGGCAGACTGACTGGAAGGGTGACACCCAACCTGTTGCTGCATCCAAACAGTGCCATCTTTTGTGTTTACACCTGGTGCAGCTGCGTTGTTCTTATATGTGAGTGGATGTTTCTTGCGGGGAGGGCTTCTGCTCTCTTTCTCTGATGTAGAATCCTCATCCTCATCTGGGTTCACCTCTGCTATAGCATGTCTTTATTTGAAAACAGCAGTTGCAAATCGGGATGAGCGTGAAAATTACAGAGAGAATAAAACTGAATAAAAAAAAAAACAAAAAAAGCTAACCTTTACAAGTACCATAAATTTACACAAGCTGTTACAAACTAAAATCAAATGTATGTTTTTATACTATAATAGTAATAATAATTCATTACATTTATATAGCGCTTTTCTCAGTACTCAAAGCGCTATCCACACAGGGAGGAACCAGGAAGCGAGCTTGATCGAACCACAAGCGTCGTGATTACAAGACAGCAGTTACCGATACACCACCAAAGCGGTCGTATTACAGATGTGTCAATGTCGCACCCTAACACGAGTTCTTTTTCTGCAGTTATATTCTTAAAATAAATAAAAGTGCACTTGTTTTGTTATACTTGTAGCTTTTGTGAAAGTGTTTATTTGATATTTGGACTTCATGTCTACATTTTGTCAATTATTACTAAAACATGAAAAACGTTTCTGTTTTAACGTTGTGTTTACATAGATTGTTGATGACACTGACGGAGAGGTGCAAATGGATTTACGGTGGGCCGGGATTACAATTACAATTTTTCGTTGACATTGGTAATTATAGTGTTAAATAGTGCTTGTGTGGTCTTTTCATTTAACTGACCATTCACAACTCATAGTCTACCTATTAACATGGTGGCTGGAGATTGGGTGTGGGTTTGGTTGGCTTAGGTCTCTGCAATGTTTTTCCCTTCACTATTCAAAAATGTACTTGCAACAGACTGTAACTGTTATATAGTTTGTAACCATATGTTTCCACCCATATTCATTTATATTGTTAAGTACCTTTTAGCGATGATCCAGTGAATGGCTCCATTTATTCATTTTCATGCATTTGTTTAACAGTTTTACATGCCTGTTTTTTCCACCTAGGCTCATATGACATAGCGTTTTTACTGACAGTAATTTAGTTATTTTAAGTAAGCTACATTAATATGTTGATAAAGCCTCAAATGAACAGCTGTACTGTAGGTCTTTTCAGTTGGCTATTAATTTATGCATTTATTGTTATAATTTTAATTGTTTATTTCACCAGCCTCTTAAGCTACAGTTGTCACACCACTTACCTAATAATAAGGGTGAAGATCTCTTAATCTAAATCTAATTTATTAATAATAAAGATAACATTTACTGTGAGTTAATAATTAGTTATAAGTTACTGTATTATTTTAGTTAGCATTGGCTTACTATCATTTCTAAACCCTTAGAAAGAAATACTGTATGACAATGATTAATATTTACCTTTTATATATAACCTCAGAGGTTAAGTGCTGTTTAACTAGCATGTATTGTATAATAAAACATCAGAGGCTAAGTAGCATTCTCAGCGTGTTACATGAATAATAGTTCACATGCAACCTCAAAGAGTAAGCAAAACTCCTTAGTGTGTGTTTCAGAGTAAAAACCTTAGAGGCTAGACAGCTTAAAGTAACGTGTGTAATATTTAATTTAAAGCCTGACTATTTAAAGAATACTCACCAATTATGAATATTCAGTCTGTGGTCTTCAGAGGTTGAGTTCACAACATTTGTCCACGGAGAAAAGGGTTATACCTTTACAGCATTAAGACACTTGATAGCAAAGTTAAAGATTAGGCATGGTTTATAGTAATTAACAATTTATTAATATAAAACTCAAAGAAACAGGCGTTTACAGTAACAGAAGATAATATATAATATATTTACAAATATACAGTATATGGTGTGTAATTTTTAAGAACACAGACATGTTCTGGGTGGGATCCCTAAAATCTTTCAAGTTGGCTATTGGGTTTTGTCTCTTTATGTTATTATGTGTAGCCTCAGGCAAGTTACTGGACCAGTTCTGTAGCACAAACTGGAAATAAAGACTGTGATAAAATTAAATAAGCTTTTGCAGATTAATAGTTATCAGATGGAATGAGGTGTGAGTCTCTGACTCCTCTTAAGTGAAGCTGATATAATAGGCCAGTGTTTTTCACCCAGGGTTCCACAGAACCCAAGGGTTTCATGAGTGCTAGCCAAGGGTTCCGCCAAAAAAGTCCCATGATATAGGACATACTGGTGGATAATTGCACAGGGTTCTGTGAGCAAGGTAACCATTTGCACAGGGTCCCACTCCAGCGAAAAGGTTGACAAACACTGTAATAGGCTAAATTCTAATGTCAGAAAACCATCAAAACAGGTGAATTGTGTAATCAACTGTTCTTAACTCTTGACTTATCCTTTGAGAAAGAGTTGTCTTTCTTAAGAGTCTTTTAGGGGATGATCACATCTATCTATCTAATAGGCTTTAATTGTCTAGTCACCTGTGGTGGTTGTTATAGTTGTTATCCCATCAGATGGAACTGGTTCTCTCACTATTTGATGTGTAGACAAGTTAACTCCTGATGCAATTCTTAGTGTAGGCATCTGCGCTAAGAACATTATGGTGGGTTGTTTGGAGTGACCAGTATCCTTCAGTACCAAATGCTTCGCATTCATCAACATATGACATATATAAAGTACAACTCACACAGATTTTATTATTTTATGTATTATATTACTAGAGGGCTTCTCCCCCTGCTTGCTTCGCTCACCAACCCTCGTGTTTGGTTTTCCGGCTACACACTTTTAAGATTTTGTTTTTCTTTGAATTGTTGCTATTTCATTAGTTTCACTTTTATTTCAGAACTTCTGTAAAAACAATATTTGTAATCTTGCGAGTCCCAATATGCTGAATCTTTTTAATGAGGTCAGTGAGACATGTGTTTAATGACTTTGTACCATAATTCAGGATAGGTTTCTCTGTTTAGAATTTCAGCACAGACAAAATGATCTACATCATCAGCAGTTACTAATTTTTTTTACAAAGTAACCAATAAATGCATGTGAGGTAAACTCCGTTTTTGAAATTCTCAAGATTCTTTATTTGTCTCATGCCTAGTTATACAGGACAACACGCAGTGAAATACATCTTGATCCACTTATCAAAAACTGTACAAAGTTAGAAGAATATCAGTTAGATTAACAAAAAGTCATAGATTGAAAGATAACAGTATAGTAGAACATAATAAATAAGTAAAATTATGTGAATAAAGTAGAATTAAGTGTTAAGATGCAATAGTGCAGTGATTATTGTGCAAAACCAAAGTTAGACTGGTGAATAGTTAAATGAGGCAGTTTGTTTGTGCTACTGCGATCTTTACTTTCTTTTTTTATATTTTCTAATTTTCCTACTTTCATATCCTTTAACTTTCTCCACATGTGTATTTCACCGTTTTTTTGGGGGTTTTTTTTTGAGCCTTTTGAATTCCACTGCTTTCATAATCTCTAACCTGCTCTGCATGTTTTCTACTTTGTCTTTTTCTCTGTCTTTTAATTCTGAGCCTGATTGGATGTGCTTTTTTTCAATTCCACTTGTTCCGGGCTGATAATCACTTTCCTTATTTTCTGAATTTGCACCTAGATTATTCTTTTTCTTTTTTGCTCTTTTTTCTCTCCAACACTTTTGAGTCTCTTTTCTCCGCACTGCTTTCTTCTTCGCTTAGATGTCGACCTTTCATTTATAACGTACTGTCCTTATACACTTTATATGTGCTGATAGCCCTGGATTTGTGTGTGCTCAAATTCTTTAGACGACTGAATGTTTTGCTGCCTCTTGGCTTATTTGATATTGATTGTAAGTAGGGCTTGTCTTGCAAGAATCTCATGTTCCACGTCATCGCGAGACGGTCCTGGGTCAATCTCTTGGCACAAAGTCTCATGTGTTTCTCTCCAGGATTTTTTTTTTTAATAGAGAGATTTTATTATTACACAAAAAATGTAAAATCCAAAAAACTGCCATCTGAGTGATGATCAACCAAGAGTATTCAGGAGGTACGCTCGATATGAATCTAAAAGTCTGTTCCAGGCAATGTCCATGCTCCTGCTATGATGTAGAGTAGTGTATGCAATTCTCGAAATATACAAATATCTCCCTATGTTTGTCACTTCTAATGCCAGAAAGTAAACACTAGCCAGACTATGCTTGGCCTAATTACGGAGTCATAGCTAAATTACATTAAAGTACTGTAGAAGATGAATTGCTCACTTCAGCGTGTCAGTCTCTTTGATATTTCTATAAATATAGTGCCTCACATAATGTCCAACTATGATACTGAATTAAAACAAGATCATCTTATAGAAAACCATTTATTTCATTGAACTTGAGTTTTTGGATCTGTGTAACTTGTATATTTTTGAAATGAATAATGTGTATGGTGTCTTTCTATTTGCATGTTAATTAATTTCATTATTATACAGTATAAACTCAACACATTACAAATGTAAAATAGATGGTATAGCTGTTTATTAGGGAATGGGTAATGTGCATAAGTCAATAAAAAAAACTCAGACTGCTTCATCTAGAGCAACTTTACCTCTCACACTGAAAACTCAGTGAGCTAGAAAGTGCAGTTGAAGTGAGGTTCATTGGAAGCTGCAAAAAATAAGTTTATCTGTTTATCAGTGTGGCATCATAGAAGGCCAGAGTGAAACTGAAGCAAAAAACAACACTTCACAGGGCACTGGTCTGTTACAGGACACATGGTCATATGGATTCACAATTGCCATTCAAGTGTTGCATATAACATGTCTTGGTAATGTGGAAGTGAACCATACTGGAATCCTAGAGCAAACACAAAAGTAAGCAGCGGAAGAAAATGCAAAAATCAAGTGCTCTGTCTGAAATCTGGAATGAGAAGGTCAACTTTAATGTTAGCTGCAGTAATGCTAGTAGAGTATATGCAGTATATATGTGAAAAGACATTAAAAGTGGCCTTTTTCTCATTCACTTAACAAGAGAAGTTACAGTGTCACTTTTTTAATATATCATTTTATTACAGGTGAAATATCACAGTTCTGTTCTTGTGTTCTTCTGTATATTATAAAACTGAAAAAAAATCTTCACAGAGCATGCATAGTGTATGCATCAAGAAACTAAGCAGACATTTCCATTTCTAACGAGTTTAGTTGTAAATGTTGCAGAGTTCCATGAATTTGTTCACATCATACAGATTTGCTAAGCGTTTCTTCTTTATTAATCCCAGGATTCAATTATTTTCCTCCTACCACTAAATGTGACACATTTGTTTATTGAGTCACAGGTGGCTGAGACTGCATTCCTAAATTTCTTCTTAGGGGAGGCACAATAAGAAAGAGTTTTGCTGGGAAGTCAGTGCTTAAGAGTAAAATAACTAGCTCTAGGGAGTAAAATGTTGTGCCTTCAGGCAACTATGGAGTAATAAAATGTTCTTTGTGTTTGCTTTGTCTTTTTGGAGCTTTCTTTTGACAGGTTTTCAAATTTTAGCAGCATTAAAATCCTTTTATTCTGTCTATATTTGCCAAAAGGGACAGCCACTGCTTATCCTGATCCACATTTTACAGTCAACTCATTAAAAAAACAACATTTGTATTTTCAATTTATTCAATAAAGTGGGTGATCTATCTGATAACTCAGTACATTTTCTTAATATCAATGACTCCTTAAAATAATAACAGTGATACCCCTAATTTTAAAACAGAACATGTAATAGGTTCCGGTTGGACCAGAAATGTTTTTAGACATTGTTCAAAGCGTTCCATTATCACATGGATTGTTTTTGTATGAAATACTGTAACAGCTTTTGTGTTTTTCAATGAAAATATACATAGTTATCGCTATCTATGTGCAAAGATTTAAATGCAAATCTGTTCAAAGAAGAAAAAAAAATGCTCTTGATTCATTATAATGGCTGTCTCAAAGATCTGGTCATAAATATGTTTGTGCATTACAAAATTTATGGCATAAAATAATTTCCAAAAACTCCATTGCCCATAGCTCCTAATATTTCTTACACCAAGGAACATTAAATGCTTGACATATCCTACTGAGAGTGCAGAGATTTATGGTGAGCTAAAAGCTTTTCTTTATTGTCACTGAGATATTAAATATAATTGTCACTACATTGCCGTAAGGCACCTGGCACAAGGTAATATCTGAATAGTATCTACTGTATGACTGTCACTACTGAAATAAAAAAAATACATTAATTTTTTCTTAATATACAGAATGGGCTAAACATGAAATCAGTGGTCACATCACTTTGAAAACTCGATTGAACAACTCATTGATTTATTACATGTGTACATCAAATTTGCAATTACAATAATCATCAATTAAATATACTAATCTACAGTAGTTTTATTTGAATAAGTATTGGTTTAAAATAGAATAATGTTAAACAAAGCATGTCAAGGTTTTTTGTTTGTTGTTGTTTTTTTTTGTTTTTAATAAAGAAATATACAAATTTGTCCTGTTATGTTACGTGACCTGTGATCAGACATTAATGTTTTCATTTTCTTCTTTTGGGGTTTCAGGAATCCTTGCTCATTAATTGTCACTAGTTGTCTTCACCAGTTTTCCATATTTTTTATTTTCTGGAAGGCTGTAGTGTCTGCAGGTTTTTATTTCAAACTGATTACTTAATTAGAAACTAATCCTTGACAATAACAGGTCTTGTTTACTTTTAAAGCTTTTACTGTTTCATGTGAGATCATTTTCGTATCATAGTTTTTTTCATTTCCATGGATATCATCCAAATTATTTGTAGTCTGAAGTGGATGAGTAATTCACAGTCCTTCACTTTTTACGTTTCAGTTTCTTTCCAATTATTTTATTAAACCAAATAGTTCAGATTAATACACAGAAGTGCAAATGAAAGCAAGCTAGATAGAGAACTTGCTGGTTCCTTTGCCATTTGCACCATTTTGCTAATAAAAAGTAATTAAAAACAGTGAGTGTGGCTGTTAAAGATTAAAATAAGCAATTATGGGTAGGGAAATCATAACAAGTGAGACAACTAAAATGAAGCAAAAAAATATTGCAGCAATAATTGACTTCTCATTAATAGACTAGATTGGAACAAAAACCTACAGCTAGTAAAGCCCTCCAGAATTGACTTTGCAGAGCCCTGTGCTACAGTGCTATTTCTTCTTACTTTTATTGTTAATTTTATTCTATATAATGTAATTTAAGTTTATTACATATCATAATCATAAATGCTTCCTGAGTACCTTCACACTTGACCATATTTCCAGACTGCTTTCACTGGATAATTGGTTGCCTGCTATTAACTGCCTTGCTGTACATTAGAAATGGTTTCTTGTCCAAATGTATTTGTTACTAAAGAAGCTTCTGTATAACTTCTTTAGCGTTGACAATGTTGCATTTCCTTTATGAATCACTAATTATGAATGGTATGGTGGAGCATTGCTCACAGCTTTAATATCCCGGCCTGGCCTCACTCTGGGTAGAGTTTGCACATTTACTCCAAGTTCTTTAGTTTCTTCCCACATCTTAAAGATATGCTAATTGACATTTCAAATCTTGGAGCTAAATCTATAAACCTGTGTTTCTCCCATGTCCGACTTTCATTTATGTGCTCTTGGTTTGGAATGACACCATTTTATTATTCCAATGTCTGTAGTCCTTCAATTACTCCCTACTCATTCTCATCTGCATTTTTGTAACTGATATGCACAACTGATCAGAAGATGATCACAATCTTCAGGCCTTTATGAACAAAAGGAATTTATTTCCAAAGAAATATATTCCAAAATCAGTTCAAAGTCTCAATAAATTTAAAATCAAGTACCTGTATTCCAGCTCTCTTGCTTTAGGTAACATTTTAAGTTCTCACCTTACACATCTCAGCTTTAAACTCCCTTTACTGAGGGGGATATTAGTCTCTCATACCCATGAAAGGTTCATTTATGTGGCTGGAGGTGAACTGCCGGTGATACCTCCAGTCATTCCTTTTATCTTTGGTCCCTGAGCCACAAGACTTAAACACATTGGGCTACCTGGTTTCCTACTTGCCCTCACTAAGCAGGGTGGTCCTCTTGCTAAGGATTTCTGGTGTGCCAACAATGCATATTATCCTTTTGCTGAGAAAAAAAATAGAGTGCGCTCTGACACATCAAGATTTTCTCATCCATTTCCCTGAGCTTTCCCTTGTGCTTCTAACCACTTTGTCAAGTGAAGGAGGAGCAAACCCTGACCTTGACCAGCAGATTTCTTCTTTTCAGATTCTTATTACTCAGTCATTATCTTCCTCACCACAGACTGTTAGAACTAGGATGGAACCAGGAGGAGAAATGTAGCCAAAAAAGGTTACATTTATTACCAGAAAATCAAATCAGAGTGATAAAGCCAGAACAAAACACTAATTTGGAGCCAAGATGATTCCAAATAATTAATCTAAATTCTGTTATTCTATTCTATTAGTCAAATAACAAAGAAAGCCCAAGAGAATAATTTTAGAAACTCACAAACATAAAAAAAACAGAAAATCCACAATGCTAACCTTTATTCCAATGCACTGTGACATCATATGCTGCACACGTCTGGTTGTCCACACCTAGCAACATTGTAAAGAAATAAACACAAAATTGTAGTGCCCACTGAATAACAAAATGGTGTCATGGTAAGGTGCCATATAATTTACCCTGCTATCATAACATTGTCTCCTTTAATTCTGTTGCTTGTTTCTACTGTCCAACTTCTCAGTTGCCTGGCTGCTTGCATAGTTATTCATAAGATTCATGTTTCTAGATGGCCACATTTTTAAGAATAACTATTTAGGCCAATACTCCATCCCGTCTTACTGTTAATAGAAAACATCACAACACTTGTCTGTTTTCCTCCCTTTGACACACTGTGTACTTTTACCCCTTGTTTGACAATCATGGCTTACAATCCTATTTATCAGATCCTCTACAAAATTCTCACCTCCTGCTTTTTCGTTTTCTTTTGCTGGTAATACCAGTTTCATTCTCACCTGCTGATTTTTCTGATATACTGTACTTGGTTTCAGCTGGTCATTTTGAGCTGCTTGATTCTTGCTCTCCTCATACTGTTTCCAAACAAAATAAAATTATTAAATATTTCTGTGTCTGTATTCTTTCTCAGGTATAGAAATTGCAGTGATTCTTGTATTTTGCTATTGAGTCAGTGTGCCATTTGATCGATTGAATCTTAATTGTAATTCTTTAATTATCTTATGCTACCTGCCTCCTATGTGTCTTTTGAAAAGTCACTCCATCGTCATATATCTAAATACCACTTTTTCATACATCTGTAGCCTAAGCTACCATCATGTAAAAAATGCTTTGTGAAGTACAAAACATTTTAATAAGTCATTCAAGATTTCAGCATTGACAGATAGCCTAAATAAATAAAGAGCATATGGTGCTCAAACTGTTAACTGGCCTTAACGTTAGTCTTAGTATGAAGCAACAGTTTGAAGGCCTTATGTACAATCCTTTGTGAAACGTCTTAGTTTTCCTGGCTATACAGTATGTAGATAAATGTAAGTATATGCCTAACCCACTAGCTCCTAATGAGCACACAGTAACACCAAAACTAAACACAAAAGAAGCATTCTTAAAATTGAAAAAACACAATGTACAAAAGCACAAATGTGTTACTTGTTTGGTTTTTGAAGCCAAAATAATACTTAGTAGTATATAACCGCTCAAATATGATGACTGTAGTGGAAGTTTTTTGTCAATTAATGAGACTGATATTTTTTTTTGTTTATATTGGGCATAGCAAAAACTGACTAAAATAATGTTCAATTATTCTTCTCTTTAAATTTGTTTAACTACTGGCTCCATAAAATGAAATTTTCTCATTCACTATTCTTCTGAAAGCATGACACATTTTTAGCTTATTCATCATTCTTCTTCTACTGGCTACACATCTGGTTACAGGAATTCAGTTTCTACATATGATCATTTGTTTCATATAGCTGTAACTACCATAGCCACTCTAAAAGGAAATTAGAGGTTTAGTGCCTGTAAATGTTATGTTATACACACATTACAAGACCTGCAAGACATTTCTTAATTTTAGTCTATTTGACCTTAATAACTCCTTTACAGAAAAAAGAGAGTTAGGGTTCAACATCAGTATCTTTTTGCCTTTCTGTTCAAGCAGAAGATGCTATACTCTTGGATGTTGTACAGTATGTATAGGGCTGATCAGTCTAATGAAATTATAGTTTTTAAAATAATTTAATCAGTCTTTAACTCATTACATCTCATTTCAAATTGTTTAGTTAGCATTTTAAAATAATCCCACAACTACTAATATTGTCATTTTTGCACCACCTGTTCATCCCCATGCTTTCTACCCAACACCTCTTTTTTAAAAAGAGAGGATTCTGTAAAAATGTGCTTAGTATTGTTATTGTTTCTCATTATGGGTTAAATTAATGGGTTAAAGTTCCCCTTAATAAAGTTTATCTAATCTAATCTAAATTATCTATTACAATATTGTATTTGGGTGAAGAGGTTAAACAACATCAGGAGACTCCAAATGTACTACTGATGGAAAAATGAAACCGTTGTCTTTTTTGTTAAACAGTATTTGTAGTGTATTTAAATAAAATAGTATGTATAAAGATAACATACAGGAATTCTATTTTGCCTTCAGCACTTTAAGCAATTTTTCTACTTCAGTGAGCAGAGCTCATACTGTATATTAGTGTTTATCTTTAAACTGGGGAATCCATATTAGTACCTTAATTATAGATAAGCTGATGTGCTATAAATAATTAGCACAGTCAGTGAAATGTATATGTAAATAACAGGAATAAACAAACTATTTTTGACATACAGTATTATAAAGGTTGTATATAAAGTGCTAAAAATGTTATTTTGTGAAATGTCGTCTGCCTCGTTGACATCAAACTGTGAAATGATTTTAGAAAAACTTAAAAGAGGCCTCAATAAAGGAATAAAGCAACCTATAAGGTGTTTCACATCATCAGACATAGTTGTTCCTCACCAATCAGATAAATGTTTGACACCAGTGAAAAGGAGTAAAGATTTATTATATACTAGGGGACTGTGGCCCCTACTCACTTCACTCGAACACACCACAACCACCAGCCCAGGGGGCGCGCTTCATGCTAGCCACTTCACGTCTCTGCTGCTCGCATTTTGATGAGGGGGGTGAACACACGCTAAGGACGGATCAGCTATTGGCTTGCTGCTAGCTGCTACTGAGCTTCTTGATCTGCATGTCACACTGCACAACGATCATTTAAAAGCCTGTACAGCAGCTGTCCTTTTGTCTCACTTCCTTGTCTCGTGGGATGTTAAAGTGTCTCCGAGAAATTGTTTGTAAGTAGGGCGTGACGTGCAAGAAGTCTCATGGGACTTCAAAGTGTCTCTCCAAGATGATGTTGTTGCGATCCAAAAGTTTTTTATATAATAGCTATATATGTATATATATATATATATATATATATATATATATATATATATATATATATATATATATATATATATATATATATATATATACACTGTATATATACTGCTCAAAAAAATTAAAGGAACACTTTTTAATCAGAGTGTAGCATCAAGTCAATGAAACTTATGGGATATTTATCTGGCCTGTTAAGTAGCAGAGAGGGTTGTTAATCAGTTTCAGCTGTTTTGGTATTAATGAAATTAACAACAGATGCACTAGAGGGGCAACAATGAGACAACCAGCAAAACAGGAATGGTTTAACATGTGGAGGCCACTGACATTCTTCCCTCCTCATCTTTTCTGACTGTTTCTTAACCATTTTTGCATTTGGCTATGGTCAAGTTTCACTACTGGTAGCATGAGGCGATACCTGGACCATACAGAGGTTGCACAGGTAGTCCATCTTCTCCAGGATGGCACATCAATACGTACCATTACCAGAAGGATTGTTGTTTCTCCCAGCCCAGTCTCAAGGGCATGGTGGAGATTCCAGGAGACAGGAAGTTACTCTAGGAGAGCTGGACAGGGCTGTAGAAGGTCCTTAACCCATCAGCAGGACTGGTATTTGCTCCTTTGGGCAAGGAGGAACATGATGACAGCTGCCAGAGCCCTACAAAATGACCTTCAGCAGGACACTGATGTGAATGTCTCTGACTTAACAATCAGAAACAGACTTCATGAGGGTGGCCTGAGGGCCCGACGTCCTCTAGTGGGCCATGTGCTCACTGCCCAGCACCGTGGAGCTCGATTGGCATTTGCCATAGAATACCAGAATTGGCAGGTCCACCACTGGCACCCTGTGCTTTTCACAGATGAGAACTGGTTCACCCTGAGCACATGTGACAGACGTGAAAGTGTCTGGAGAAGCCGTGGAAAATGTTATGCTACCTGTAACACTGTTCAGCATGATCGGTTTGGTGGTGGATCAGGGATGGTCTGGGGAGGCATATCCATGGAGCGATGCACAGACCTCTACAAGCTAGATAAGGGCACCTTGTCTGCCATTAGGTATCATGATGAAATCCTTGGACCCATTGTCAGACTTTATGCTGATACAGTGGGTTCTGGGTTCGTCCTGGTGCATGACAATGTCCGGCCTCATGTAGCGACAGTATGCAGGCAGATCCTGGAGGATGAAGGAATTGATACCATTGACTGGCCCCCATGCTTGGCTGACCTAAATCCAATAGAACACCTCTGGGACATCATGTTTTGGTCCATCCTACACCACCAGGTTGCACTTTATACTGTCTAGGATCTCAGTGATGCCCTGGTCTAGATCTGAGAGAAGATCCCCAGGACACCATATGTCGTCTCATTAGGAGCATGCCCTGACGTTGTCAGGCATGCATAGAAGCACGTGGGGACCATACAAACTGCTTAGTATGATTTTGAGTTGCTGCAATGAAATTTTGGTAAAATGGACTAACCTGCTGCATCATTTATTCACTTTAATTTTCCAGGTGTCTTTGAATTCAGCCCTCTATAGGTTGATAATTTTCCTTTAAAACAAACGATGTGGCATTCTTTCATTCCTAACACATTACCCAGTATAGATATCCAGCCTGATTTTTTTTCCCATTGATCCGATGTGTTTTCAAAGTGTTCCTTTAATTTGTTTGAGCAGTTATATATATATACATATATATATATATACAGTAATCCCTCCTCGATCGCGGGGTTGCGTTCCAGACCCCCGCGATAGGTGAAAATCCAAGTAGAAACCATATGTTTGTATGATTATTTTTATATATTTTAAGCCCTTAGAAACTCTCCCACACTGTTTATAAATATTCTCCGCACAGTTATACAGTAAACCCTTGTTTATCGCGTTAATCCGCTCCAGACAGATAAATGAATTTCCACGAAGTAGGATTCTTTATTTATAAATCTAATATTTTCGCAGTTAGAGCATAGAAAACCTGTTTACGACCTTCTAAATACGTTTTTTAACATTATTAGAGCCCTCTAGACATGAAATAACACCCTTTAGTCAAAAGTTTAAACTGTGCCCCATGACAAGACAGAGATGACAGTTCTTTCTCACAATTAAAAGAATGCAAACATATCTTCCTCTTCAAAGTGCGCGTAAGGAGCGGAGAATGTCAGAGAGAGTAAAGTAAACAATGAAAAATCAATAGGGCTGTTGCGCTTTTAAGTATGCAAGCACCGCGATAAAGCAGCGGCAATGAAGGGATCAATGCGAAGGTAGCCTTTCAGCATTTTTTACAGGAGCGTCCCTATCTTCTAAGCAAACAGCCTCTGTGCAAAAAGCCCCTCTGCTGACATCTCCTCCGTCAAGCGCAGAGAACGTCAGAGAGAGAGAGAGCGCGAGATTAAAGCAAACAATCAAAAAATCAATAAGTGTGCTTTTGGACGCACCTCGATAAAGCGGCATTTCTTAGAGGAGCGTCTATATCCACTAGGCAAACAGCTTCTGTGCAAACAGCACCTCTGCTCACACCCCCTCCGTCAGGCGCAGAGAATGTCAGAGAGGTGAGATAGAGGCAGAGACAAGCAAACAATCGAGCACCGCGCAGGAGGCATATCTTATAGCATTGAGGAGTTTTAGTTAATATGTAATACGTGCTCTGATTGGGTAGCTTTTAAGCCATCCGCCAATAGCGTCCCTTGTATGAAATCAACTGGGCAAACAAACTGAGGAAGCATGTACCATAAATTAAAAGACCCATTGTCCGCAGAAATCCGCGAATCAGCGAAAAATCCGCAATATACATTTACATATGCTTACATATAAAATCCGCGATAGAGCAAAACCGCGAAAGTCAAAGCGCGATACAGCAAGGGATCACTGTATAACATTTTATTGTACACAGCATATGAATTAATGCTCTCTGCAAAGTATACATTTTCCTTCATTTCTAATATTTGTGTTATCTTGTTTTTAAATGGCCTCTGTATAAAAATTCAGTAGTTTAAGTTAGGGTAAATTAGTCAGTTACTAACTCCAATTTATCAAATTCTACATTGTTCAAATAACTTAGAGAAATTACAATTTCCAAAACTTTACAGTGCCTCCTGAATCCAATATCCTTGTTTCGAAATTCTTACCTGGTTGCTACCTATTTGATGTTTGACCATCTTGTTGTGTCTGAGTGTGTTTTTTCTGGGTATTCCAGTTTTTTCCACCAAATTCCCAATATTTTCATGCTTGATTAAACTGCGATTCTAAATTAGCCCTAATTCTAAATTATATGTGGGTGTGTGGATCTCTAGATGGTGGAGATGGTCGTGGCTTCCTTTTGATGCTCCTGGGATAGCTCTTGCCACCCAGTGCTCTGAAATGGGCTGATAATATGCTTTGTTATAATTAATTTTCTGGTAAATTCTTGGCACGTTTTTAATTACTGTGAGTGTTGATTACATTGACACTGTTTTTTTTGTAGCATCTGAAATCGAAGAGAGTTCGTGTCTGAATTCTCTCGTCTAGTTACACACCTGCACTTCGCTTTAATTATTCTAGAAGATTCCTTGTACTGCACTGGTCTAGCACCTCATCTTGGGTTGATATATGCCTTTTCATCCATTACTGGATAATTTGACTCCAATCTCACTCCACACTTTATTGTAATATAAATCAAAAAAAGTTTTTTGTTATTTTTTGATTGTGCAGTAACTACCTGTAGTTATACCAAGCTGTACTATGCATCAGTCATTTTCAAATTACCATTTCTGCCAAGGGCATGAAGTTCACATTAATGTAATTAATTAGAAATCCAAATAAAGAGACAAATGAAACATTAAAAATATGGAGAAGAACTTGCAGTCATTAAGAATGGTCACAAACCTGATTTTGCTTAATTGTAAATGATACAGGATTTTTGGGACAGATCTATTTGAGCAGAATGAGCCATAAGTCTAGTATTGTTTTGAAGTTTGTTACAACAGGGTGTTCATTAAGCAGTGATGACCTATCCAGAGATCAGATGGGAAGCCACCAGAAGGCAGAAGACAGGAAATACATTAATGAAGGGGTACATTTAAAAAAAGACTTTTAATAGGCAAGGGTCATGTTGTGATGTGAGATTTTGCATATAAGTTGATAAATATTTTGTATGTCTTTCTTTGTAACTTAGGCAAAACTAAGTCAGGAAAGTGAATTTTGCGACAGAGTTGGGGAAAGTGCTTGAAACAAATGTTTCTCTGCTAGAGTCTGTCCCTCATCCCCCCACACAAAGCCAGGCTGCCTAACTGCCGAGCTTTACCTCAACAAATGGTTTTGGGGGATGACAGGTGTTAAGATGTTCTATTCCCCCATTGGTCTGAAGTATGGCTGTTTGGAACTGGCTTGTATCAGAAGCCTTTAAGTACCGTGACGTCTTATTGGCTCTAGGGGTTGGACAGAACATTTTTAAATTTGCTTGCTTTACTCACTCTCTCTCTCTTACAAACATCTGATGAAAGAGCATCTCTCTCTCTTACCAAACTGATGAACTCAAAGGACAACACAATAAAGAGCACAGCTCAGCAGCCATATTGAAACGGGCATGCGGCCTGTTCTGAAGAAAGCTGACCACAAATGAGGCCTTAACTACAGACATTTTTAAGTAACTAACAAGTCTGTGTGCTGCCTGAAACTACATATCACCATTTAATCAGGTTGTATGGTTGGCAATATTCAAATGTACTTTGCATACTGTTATAATTTATGAATATTGTCAGTAATACATTGTTTAAATTGTAACTTAACTCCTGCTTGTCTTTTACTACACCTAATTGCCTGAAGTTATAGATGTAGGAGGGAAGGTAGGGAGAAGTTATATACTGTAATACCTTAAAAACAGTAGTAAGTCTGTGAGATTTGAGGCATTCTGACAAAGGCTACTTATTAATAATACAAAAGGGGAAAGTAGAGCAATATATTACTCTACCAAGACAAAACAGTTCACAACCAAATAAACAAAATCAAAACTGTCAACTAGAATTTGTAAGTCAAAAAAATTAGCCAAAAGTCTTAATACAGTTTTCTTTTAAATTCAGCTAATTACTGTAGCTCTAAGAAAGATGTCGATTTTAATGTGAATTCAACATTTAAGGAGTCTTATATAGGAAGACCTCCATGTAATGTGACTAGCAACCTTAAACGGTATGGCCACTGCCATGAAAGACAAGTACATGGTGGTGATGCCCATGAAAAATAAAGCCTAAGATGATGTTGAAATTATACCACCATCATAATGATAAAAACTGTCAACATCCACAAAAAAAGAAATTTAAACAAGAAAACATGTCCTCACACATAATGAGGAAGAACATATTATGATTTGTTTGTTATGATCGGGCATTTGTTTTTGAAATTTTATAATTTCTCCTTGGTACCTAAAAATAGAGACTTTGTTTAGGGGTCTTAGAGGTCAAGGAGTGTCATAGTGACATCTGATTTTGTATTTGATAGATTTATTTTATATATTTAAAAGTAAATAACATTTTTCAGTGACACCATGTTGTTTTTCTGATGAACATCACCATTTTAAGAATAATTTGTTGACGGCTGCTATGTCATTGTTAGGTAAGGTCAACTGGAAGTGTGCATGATATCACCAGCTCAAGGGGTGTAAAAGGTCAAGCTGTGCATTTCCCATTGTCCAAGATTGTGTATTCTCCCAAAAGACCTTTCTGTTCATTCTTTGTTGTTATTGAATTCCTGGTTATAAATATTTTTCAATTATATGAATTACAACTTGGCTCTGGTTATATATCCTTCTTTGTTTTTGGTTACTGACATTCCCCGCACTGTTTTCTGATGATGATTTTTGATCCACATCCTGATCACTGCTTGCTTAACTGTTTGTCTGCTGGTTGATTTAAGGATGTGTCACATTATGTGATATTTCCAGTAATGTTCAGTTGTAACCTTCATTTACGTAATCCTGGCAAGTCAGAGGCTGCTGGGGGTGTGCTACCACAAAGCTAGTCTCTCAATTTAACATGTCCAGCCAACTCCAATTAGTCTCAACTCACTCAGATAAAATGAAACAGGTTTGAATTTGTCTTTAGTCATAGGAGTGGGCTTGTGTGCATGAGAGCTGACAACCGATGAATGTTGTCCGGAGTAAAATGTGTATAATGCTGAGATGAAGAATATGGATCATGGGGGCTTTGGACCTCATAAACAGAACAGAAGATCGTCTGTCTGATGTCTCATATTTTATGTGGCATGACAGAATGAAAAGAAGAAAGGGGCTGAGATTATGACTGAATTCACTATACCCCGTAACCCTTCAAACATCATCATTGACTGTCAGAAAAAGGAGAAATATTTGACTGTGCTAGACGGCTGGCAAGCCATCACTAAATGTGAGATAGCCAGCAATTTTCAGTCATTATTGTCTTCAAATTGACATGGCACAGCAACAAGATCAGTAAAAGCAGTCAGCAAATCTGACATACCTCACGACTAGAAGTTGACTAATGTAACATTGGCTGTAGCAGCACGTCTTGATTCCAATCCTTGTCAAAGCTGTTGCCACCCAATGCAGCAAGTACACTTTATGTGCAAATACATGATAGATAGAACCATATTGTGAACAAATAATTTCAAATTAACCTTCAGTCATTCAAAG
The DNA here is from genome assembly GCF_016835505.1 of Polypterus senegalus. NCBI lineage: Eukaryota > Metazoa > Chordata > Cladistia > Polypteriformes > Polypteridae > Polypterus > Polypterus senegalus. Next base: position 83,881,166 of record NC_053167.1, on the reverse strand, counting down.
TTTTCTTGTGTGCTTCTTGTGCCTTCCAAGTTTTTTTTAACTTTTACCTTCTCTTTCAGTTCATGAACTGATTGGCCCTTATATGATTATTTAATACTTAATATCTGTACCAACTCATTCCTGATGTCTCTGTTCATTCTAGTTTCCCGTCAGTCCAGACTAGAAGAACTTTTCCCTGAAAGGAGCTTGTGCTGTTCATTTAAATGAATCCGGCCATACAGAGCCTCTAAATTTCATCTGTTGCCTTCCAGCTAGTCACCCATTCATTCATTAACTTGCTATACTTGCTTTTTCATGGTCAGGTGTACAACGTCTCACAGTAAACTTTACAATGTAGTAACGTAAAATATTTTGAATGAACATACTCAATGTTAAGCTATTTTCCTTTTCTCTATGGGTTCAGGAACAAACAGGCTTATTAAACACATTTACATTTTTGAAATAGCTTATATTAGAATGACTATCTCAGATCGCTCAGATTGTAGCAAGGAAATTTTTTTGGGCCAGTATTCCAAAAGCACTAAAGAGCATAGTAATCCATCCTTGCTAAAAAGGGATATCCACAGAACTACTGAGTAGTCTCATTTGTATGCTGTATACGTCAGAGGAAGACAGCTATTTTACGATTTTCATTTAGCATTATACATGATATTATAAACAACTCTTTTGCCATTGTTTGTCATCAAAACAGTCTCATCTCTGTAGTACTTCTGGTAAAAAAATCTGGAGGGGATGTAACAAGTGAAGTCAACAGAGTTGAAAGTTTCCATTCAAACAATGGGGATTTTCAAAAACTGCATACATGCAGGCAGAGCTAAAATTATATTAGTTTTAGAACTGGAGTGTAGCTGGGGCTTGGAGTCATTTAAAATGCAAGAAGCACTCCCTGTGCGAACATCCTTAGTGAGAAAGTCCTGATGTGTTTAAAATTTAATAAAGCAGTTGAATGCATTCAGGTTATTTCAGTTTCAGCGCCTGTTGTATTTATTTAACCAGGAAAAGTCTATTGAGATCAATGATCTCATTTACAAAGATGACCCAGAGAGAGATAGGATCTCATGCACTTCAGTTTCCGACAGTAATATGTCACAATAAAACACCGGGCATCAGATTAATTCTTAAAATTTCAATAGTATCTTTTTAGATGTTTATATTTTATGATCTTTGAAAAACTGGAAAATCACAATAAATGGAGAATAATGAGAAGAAAATGGAAATCAATAAATATTAAATCTTGTAGGTTAAAGATTTTCTCAAAAATGTATACATTTTAAAAGTTAATTACTGGCTTAATTTTATCAATATTTTATAAATTATTCAGAATTTTTATTAAGTAAAAAATACTCATGACACAACATCTTAATTTTAAATTTGAGGAGTATTTCTTGCAGCCAGCAAGAGTGATGTGTTTTTTTGTTTTTTTTTGTTCTGTGTTTAACAATATTTAAATTTTGTTTGGCTACAGTGGCCACCTAAGACAGAAATCCTTCAAAACTGTAATTGTTCAAATACACCAAAAGGGGTTTATAAATAAGTTAAAAGGTTAAAGAACCTATGAAGCATTCTGACAAGAAATATTTAGCCAAGTATAACTTATGTTTTCTAACTGATCTGACATTTCTAAAATAATGCCTAGATAATACCATGTGAAGAATTAAGTTGCTACTTTGACATACACCACTTCACACCTTGGTCCATACACAACATTATCATTTCAGTTATAAAAATTGAACTTTTTTCTCTTAAACAGTGCCCTTCTGTGCCTTTGTGTTCTATTGGAAGAGCTGATTTCAAAGGTATATTTGGGATACACCCTACTTTGTGACATGTGCTTCAAAAGTAAAGATTAAAAGTCCAACTCCTTTCTTCTAGTATACAGTAGCTCATATTATGCTGTCTTGCAGTATATCTAGTGCAGCAGGGCTTCTTTGGACTTTCTCTATCATTCTTATGACTTTCTTACTATACAGAATAAAACTGTACACATGATTCCAGAGTATTGTTAAACTTAATCAGAACTTCAGGTGACTTGTACCAATATTCAGTATTCCATTAGCCTTTTAATTCCTTTTGGGCAGTGATCTGCTCCGAAGTTCTAGGGTACAAAACTGTGTATATATTTTTTGTGATGTGTACAATCCTACATGATGCTGCTTTTATAAGGTATGTATAAAATGGACTTTTCCAGATTCATCCTTGCTAATTTTGATGACCATAAGTTATCTAATAATCTAACTTGAACTGTATTTACTACAAATTGAAGAAAAATGTAAAAATATTTTAAATTAAGGGAACAGTAGATCCAGCACCAATCCTTAACTTTTGATCTTATCCAGTTCATAAAAGTTTGTTGATTTATTGATTTTACTGTGCTCACAGTAACTTAAATCCTAAATGGCCTGGTGCTCGGCTGAGCGTAGGTTCAGAAATGTTTTTAAAATGTTTTCACCACATCACACAAGGTGAACTACAGCACTGACACAGGCAATATCAAGTTTGCAAGCACTGGGTGTCAACTTCACAAACCCAGTGGTCACATTGTGCAGTATTTGCAGGTGATTTTTAGTTTGCTATGAAAACATAAGTAGGGTATTTAATAAATTGTCACAAACAAATTATAGTAATTATTCTCTATAAGGAATACCCAAGTGTTATAAATCAATCAAAATGGCTTGACAAAAATAGATTTCAACTGATACATTGAACCCTCCCACCGACTGAGCAAACGCAAGCTAAACCTACACACTGCTCATCTGAATTTTCATGTGCTCTCACATATTACTTCACAAAACAATATAAAATATATACAAGATAGATATTATATATATTTACAGCAGATTCAACTGATCAAAACAAGCTCAAGCACATTATTGTACTATTTATTGATCGTAAGATACCCTCGAAAGAAGAGGATTTGAGACACCATGACTGGCACATGCCAATTCACGTTTGTGGAGTGGAGGGTAGCTCTGGCTCATTGGTTCATACCATTACAAACTCCATACCATTGAATAGCTGAGACTGTGACATTTCCAATGACAAGTAACATGCCCATGTTTGAAAAAAGTTGAGAGCCAATAAACTAAAATCTGTGTGTGTTTGTGTATGTATGTGTGTGAAAAATTATATATATTTTATATGATTTATATTTTGGGCATCCTTGCTTGGAATTCTTTTGGATGTTGGAGGGGCTAATGGCGCAAAATGTTGTAAGCTGTAAATGCTGTTTTTTAATTTGCATGGCACAATGCATTGGTGGCTACTGCTGGTTTATCATGGATCCATTATTGTAGATTTTTATCCCACACCTAGTTATTGACTATTTATTTCTTTTTGTTATCAACATGAAACTTCAAACAGGTACAGTTGACATGTCTGGGAATACCTCAGATGTGAAAAAAACTGACCTGGTATTACTTACATGAGGTATACTGGACCAGAAAACAAAAATTTGAGAAAATCACAATGAGAGCCTATGTTTTTTTTTCTAGTTTACCAGCAGTTTCTAAGTAAAAGAATGTTTAAATTTGACACAAATTGTATCACATTTGAGAAGGCATCTCTCAGATTTTAATGATAATTGGATGTCCTTCCTTTATTTTGTGAATAATAAGGCTTTATTTTGGTGTAATCCACCTCAGGCAGACATTGCTGAAAGATGCCCTCAGGGTGTAAGAGGATGAATTTTACATTTACATTTACTCTGTGCCCTGAAAATCTGGCTATAGCTATAACCAGCTTCTTGTGGTAAGATTTTTGAATGTCAAAGTATACAATAGTGTGCCAAATGAAAAATTCTTTGCTGCATTTCATAAGCGCAGCCTCGCCTGTCTGTATCCAAACTGAATGCCACACTCTCACTGGACAGCTGTTTTTTATTTAATCATTCCCTTTGATTTTCTTGTAAAAAAGGTTAAAGTAGCTGATCTGAAGTTTCTTCAGTAACCTTGATCACATAGTAGGGCAATAATTGTTAGCTTCCAGTATGTATGAAAATACACATTAAAGGCTTATATTTAAAGTTATATTTATCAGTAAGTAAGTTAAATGGTCTTTAGTCCTGACAGTTTAGTTGCCTTCAGCCATTTTTATCCTTGTTGCACTGTGCTCTCTAGAATTAATTCAGTATTTTAATATTTTCCTGGCATTCCATATTGCTGCTAACATGATACTGATGTATTCAACAGTACAAAAGTCTAAAAACTACACATATATTTGCTCTTATTTCGTTTTTTTTTTTTAATTTGCATGGCACAATGCCTTGGTGGTTACTGCTGGTTTATCATGGATCCATTATTTTTGGTTTTAATCCCACACCTAGTCCTTGACAGCGTGGAGTTCATGTGTTCTCCCTGTATTAAGTGGGTGTTTTCTAGGTTTTTGACATTTGCATTTTGGGTTAATTTTCATTTCTAAATTTGCTCCATGTAGATGTGGATGTGAATGGGCCCTGTGATGAATGTCTAGGCTTCCCATCTATAGTAACTTTCACCCAATACTAATCTGTTCCTGAATTTTATTGTAGTTACCTCGTGTTCTTTATACACTTTGTCCTCTGTTTTACTTTTATCATGCTACTAAAAATGATCTCTTATGTTAGAACTTTGTATTATTAACATTATTATTTTCTGAGTACTTTTAAGGTTTTCTATTTTCTCTTCAATTGCTGTTGTGTGCTTATAAGCCTCACAGTTGGTACTGATGTTATTGTTATTACACGTATCATGAATCTAATATTTCTTTGGTAGTTTATTTCCTGTCACCACAGAGGAGATCTATTATTTCTTTTACTTTTAAATTTTGTAATAAAATTATCATCCATTGAGGAACACATAGTTTTATGGTTACATCACACATAGTGAAGTTTTACTTTTAAATTTACTACGCTGCTCCCTATTGCTTCTCAACTGTCTCTAGATTTGTCAGGCTGTCCTTGTTTGTGTCTTTAGGCCTTTGGCAACTGAACATTTGCATTTCTGGACTCAAATTTGATAACAGTTTCTATTTTCCTAAAGAGTGTGAAGTTTATATGCTATGAAGCTTATATTGTGGTTACTTGATCACAACAAAATTTTTAGTATTTCTCTTGATTATTAAAAAATATTAAGCAAAGACAGGCTTCCCTTTTCTTCAATATTTTGACATACTGAATTAGAAAATAACAGGAGGTTACGTTTGTTAATTACTTTTTCTTCATTCTATTACTTTAAAATTGACACAATATATTATAGGAATCCAATTCACCTTTTACCAGAAGACTGCCATCTGATTCTTTTGATATTATTTTAAAGCTGTTTCTTGGCACTTGTGTCCTCTTTGGAGGCTAAATCAAATTTCCAAATCATAACTCCATGCTTACAGGTCCCTACCAATACCAAGTTAACTGCAATAAACTGTTTCATTTCCCATTGAAGTAGCCAAATATTTAAATATATTTATACATATACTCTTTATAATATATGGGCAATTCTCTAAAGGTCCTGCCTATCCCACAGGACGGAGTAAGAGCCATGCATTATAATTTGTCATCTCTTCACACTTAACCTGTATTGGCACATGGCACAGACAGAGAAGATCACCTTGTCTGTTTTGTTGATGCTGATTTTCTCACCTATGTTGCAGAGATAGAAAAATAACACAGTTTTAGTAAGTGACCTTATATGAGTCCAGTAATACCCAACGATTACAAAGTTTGTGACGGATTAACAATCACATAATCACTATTAATACAAAGATTTGATTATTTGAAAGCCATGATTTTAGGGCAACTAAAAAAAATTCAGTCACAAGTTGTATATGGATAGTTACTGTATGTGTTCATTAATACTTTCTTCAAGGTTATGTTTTGGTTTTTTTTTTAGTCTTTTAATAGAAGAAATATCCTCTGGCTTGTAATTTCCCCCTGCTTTTTTTCTAGAAATTTCCCGTCCATTTCAAGACCTGAATCTTTCCAGTATTATAAAGTTTCAGTTCATAGTTAAAGTTAAAACAGAGTGGATGTGACACAGGGAGTGAAACAGAAGCATGAAGTACTATTAACACTCACATTCTTCTTTTCTAATATTAGGTAACATACATTTACATTAAACACACTCTCTGTTGTTAAAGTCATTACAATTCATAGTAGAAGTCAACCCTTTGATGAACTGTGTGCATGGAATCAATAGAAAGGTGAAAGGTGCAGTTGAAGATTAGCTTTTAAATCCATGATTCAGCTGGTCTTTGAGAAACTGGCTGAGCAATGCTTTTCAGTCACCAGTGCCTCTGCTGTAGTAAATTATCTACTATATTCAGCAGTCACAGTGACGTCCAATGACATCTACATTGATAGATAGGATCTTCCAAAGTGTATTACCACCAGCACACTTTCTTGGACTGACAAATTTTGTCTTAAATACCAATTACACCCACTAGAATATTGTCATAGGTGCTGGTTAATTTTGTAAAAAATGATTCTCTATGTGATATAAATTGCTGGAAATTATATTTTACATCATTTAATGCCAGTTTCCATGTAGTTTGGACCTTGCACTTAAGTTGTAGAAGGCCATGTAAAATAATACACTAACAGAAAAACAAAAAAGAACTCCAGTTATGAAGATCTGCACGTGCTAAATGGCTCAGACGAGTGAGGTTATTGTCAAGTGTTTAGGTTTCAAATGTATAAACTAACATAAACTAAAGGAGTTTTTTTTTCTTTCATTGTACAATCTGGTATGGGGGCTGTTTGCGCAGATTGTGAGATAAATCATATTTTATATTTTTATACAAGAAATACAAGAGCAAACTATGCCATTTGTAACAAATTCAAGCTTATCCTAATTCAGATATAAAAAGTGAACAATTCCACTTTTGTAAATTACAGCTGATAGCTGGCAGAATTTTTGTACAGAATGAGGTCATTTTTTATGAAGTGGTTAGCTTAACAACCAAGATAAAGAAAAGCCACAACATCTTTTCCTTCTTTGCAATGGTATCATATTGTTTCTTAAATACTGTAGAACAGCCTAAATCTAAACTATATTGCATGTGAATGCCCTGCATGTATATTATAACAGGACTAATCAGAATTTTATAGAAAATTATATTTAAACATCTTGTACATTACCAAGTCTTTCACTTGCAGAACGAAATGTTAAAACAGAGTTATGAGTTTATGTGACCCTGTATTGGAATAAGCTCGTACAAGTTCAGTGCAAAACCACTATTTGAGTTGAGTTTTTAAGTTTGTTGTAAAGCCTTTTGCCAATTTATAAAAGAAGCATAAATTAAATGAAAATTAAATTAGGTCTTCACAGTGAATAAAATAAGCACTACCATGTTACCTTATTTTAAAAAGTTGTAACAATAAAGAGTCAAATCGAATCATCAATCAACTACAAGTGAATGGGACGAAGGAGGAGGTGGTGAAAACTGTATAGGGTTACATTTATTATATAATATTACAAAAATACAAAGTGTCCTGTTTCCACTTGAGTGTAAATAAATAGAAATTGTGAGTAATAAAGACTAATTTTTGTCATGTTAAATATTGTAATAAAATTATGCGTGGTCTTCAGACTTTGACAGACGGTTTCACTGTGAAGCCCACAGGACAAAGAAATGTGGGAAGTCAATGTGAGAAGCCCCCGCTCATTGACCCACACTATTTGTATGTTGCGAAAATGAAAATGCAAAGTGGAAAATGAAAATTCAATGAGCAGCAGGTGGCGCCAGTGCTTATTTCTCGTTTACTTTTCGTTTTTGCAGCTTCATTGCTGTTGTGGCTGAAAATGAAATTGTAAATGGTGTTCTTTCATTTTATTTAAAAAAATTGCAGCATTCTTGCACATAGTCTTTGACAATAAAATTGCAAATGGTGTCATTTTGTTTTATTTGGAATTTTTGCAGCCTTCTTGTGTGAAGACTTTGAAAATGAAATTTGCAAAACAGAGTCTGCATTTTTGTTTTATGATTTGAATTTTTATTTTCTTTTTTTCACAAAATACAGTACCTCCCATAGTCTGGCAATAAGACCATGCGTTGTAAAGTCTAAGGCACTTTAGCTTTCTCAGATTCATGTTTGATAATGTATGAGCAATAATGTAGGTTAGTAATTGACCTCCTTTGCATAATTTACAATGTAACGTACCACCTCCCTGCTCTTGTTTCCAATTGTGGTGAGTGTTACTGGTTTATGTGTTTGGTAAGATGAGTGGGAGGTCTTAAGGTAGCAAGTGGCTGACATATTTTAGTAAGTTTCTTTCCTTAGGTAGAAGAATTGTGTGGGAGATTAAAAAGGAGCAACACTGAATACCATGCTGCTAAGATAATACCAGAATTAAAACCGCAAAATAAAGCATAACTCAAAGACACAACCTCTTTTACTAAGTGTTTTTTCTTTATTGTTGTTGTTGCTAAGAGTGCTAGGACTCTCTCAAAGGTCATTTCTTTGATTGTGTTGATGTTGCGACACTTCATTGCACACATTACTGTCTTTTCTAGTGAAGCCATGCTATTGTCATAAGTGACCAAAATAGCTCTAAAATCATTGGAACAAGAAATATAAATTATTAATATATTAAAACAAAAGGAAAACATCATAAATTAAATACTAAATTGTTCCTGGCATGAAGTTATGGCCCTATGACAGAGATTAAAAAAAATGGCAAAATGTATTAATAAAGCAAAAAATAGGAATTTCATGTGAATTAATTTAAATATGAGGTAATTTACATTTTAGTGGAAAGTTGGGATTTATTTTTTACAAAGGGGTCATGAAAAATCAAAACGGAGCAAGGGATCAGTAAGGCATGTCCAGTTTAGTACTTTCATTAAATTTTTCTTCAAGCAGGTTCATGAATAATCAATAAGTGAATGCAGTCAAGTGTTCTGCCTCTTGCTCCTCCAGAATGCCCATGATGCATAATGTCTGCCATCTGGTTTAATTTTCCAAACTGTCAATTAAAAAAAAAAAAATGACTTAAATCCAAGAAGAACTTTTCAAAATTCATGCAGATCTCCACTGGGCAAAGATTATTTATGGTCTAGTGGCAGATTTCAGCTATTGTTTTGTGCTAGACAAACTATAATATCTGTGTTCATTTTCTTTTAATTTGTTTGTTTCCTTCCTGTCAAAACAGATGCAAATAGATAAAATAAAAATAAATAGATAGATAGATAGATAGATAGATAGATAGATAGATAGATAGTGTGGCATCGACGCCCAGGAGAACCGGAGAAGGGCTTGTGCCTCCTCCAGACCACGAGGGGGCGTCCGCCCTGGTTGTGTTGGGGGCCTCGGGTAAAGGGCTTGGAAGCCCAGCCCAGTAGGGACCCATGGCCACCGCCAGGTGGCGCCCCGGTGCCTGAATATCCCTGGAGCCCAGCACTTCCGCCACACCAGGAAGTGCTGGGGGGAAGACGACAGGGGACACCTGGACAGCTTTCGGGTGTGCAGCCAGCACTTCCGCCACACTGGGGCATGGCTACGGAGGAGTGCCGGGAAGCAGCTGGAGCCCATCCGGGTTCCTATTTAAGGGGCCGCCTCACTTCAGTCGGAAGCGGAAGTCGGGTGGAAGAGAGCTGGAGAGAGAGGACTGGAGGCAGCCAGGAAGGCACAAAGACTGTGAGGCCTGGACAATGGGGGAACGGTGCAAGAGGCACTGGGGTTTGTGTGCACGTATATTGACTTGTAAATATTGTAAATAAACGGTGTGTGGTGGAAATTAGGATGTCCGTCTGTGTGTGTCCGGGTCCGCGTCCACAATAGATAGATAGATAGATAGATAGATAGATAGATAGATAGATAGATAGATAGATAGATAGATAGATAGATAGATAGATAGATAGATAGATAGATAGATAGATAGATAGATACTTTATTAATCCCAAGGGGAAATTCACAAATTGAATTCACATAAAGGTTAATAATTGAATATTTTCAGGAGAAAGAGGTTTGCTCACTTCAATTTAATAGAACCAAAAGCAAGAGCCCCTGTTTTCAGAGCGATTTTCAGACTTACAATCATCCAATCCATGAGCATTAATAAAAGGACACTTTTGCATTGCCGGCCATTTACTAGTCACTGTGAGAAATGTACCTGTTACCTTATAAACACAAGGCAAGCATCTTTGGCTCTAGGGTATCAATTTTAAAAATAAAACATAACCTTAATATTACTAAATGCCATAATGCCAGTCAAGAAATTTCACAGGAAGGTAAAAACACAATAGAGAAAGTGATATTATTTTCATTTTGATAGACCTACCAGCTTAGCTGCTCAAATTGTTATTTAACAGTCTCTTAATATGCAGACTTTGTGACAGCCAGCACTGCATCTTCATACCTCAAAGCTCCTCAGGTCAGATTTCTTTATTAGGACCTGTTTTATAACATTTCTTATTTTGAGCGGCATGTATTTATACAAATAAAATAATATGCACTCTATTGGAGAGTTTATTAGATTATTATTTATGTATTCATATTTCTTAAGAAAATATCAAAGCAACACTTTGCCAAGAACAACACTTCTGCATCCAGTCACTGTTTTGGAAGATGAACATCCTTGTTCCTAATTTTTTTGTATTGCAAACAATGTTTCTTTCAGTAATTATATTTAGCATAAATGTTCATTTTACTGACGCCACTTGTGTATACCTTGACATAATGAAACATAGAATAATACTTTTCTTTTTCCTGCTGCGTGACAGTTGTAACCAGCATCAACACTCTTGGATGGATGTAAACCATAAAACCTTGTAAAATTGAGGGCTATCCAAATGCAATTGCTGTTAGGGTGATAAAAGCAAAATGTCTTATTACGTACAATACAGCCATGCAAGCTACCATTTAGCAGGAAAATGATAGACAGCGGGTGATAACCATTAGGTGCTTTAAACTTATAATATATATATAAAACTTGTCAAATTGCTACCAACTTGAATATAAGCTCAGGCTCCCCCAGTTGCCTGCTGTTGCATGTATTTATCTAATAAGTGCTGATTTCACCGCATGGCCGAGAGCACCCAGTAGTTTAAAAGCCTTGAACAATGATTTGTATGCTTGTTAGGCCTTTAATGTGCAATGTTAAGTTGAAATCGGTAGAGCTGGGATCCGATGGACTCATACTTTGACTGATTTTTCTTTTTTAAAAGAGTACTGTTAAGGAAGTCATGGCATTGTTGTTTAGACCTGTAAAAATAAGCTCTCCTAAAGCTAGTAAACAGATAAAAAAAAAATTAAAAGTAAAAACAATCTGATCATGTTCAAGTCATTCCTGACACAGACGTGAGATAATTATTTGGGGTACACAGTACCCTACAGTGCCAGTTGAGAGTTTACCCATTTAACTGTTTGTTATCACCAGCGAAGACAACTCAAATCTGCACCCAGTATTATTTGCTTTTATTTTTTGGCAGCCCTTGTGACAGGTGCAAAAGTCTGCGATGAAATGAATGAAATATAACACCCTTCAAGGCTGCATAATAAAATAACATAACAACATTCACGTTACTTCATCATACTTTTTCACACTAATTGAAATATCAGCATTTATGACTCTGTGCCACAGATGTTACTGTCAAGTTTTTCATAACATGTCATAACATTAAAAAAAGAATTATAATGTGTGTATAAAATAACATTATTTGAACCATGTAACATTTTCTTTTACGTTTTAATATTTCCTGATGTAACTTTGAAGTGGTAAGTATTGTATGTTTTCAATGTGAAAAGAATCATAATCTTTTTCAGATGAGCTGCTGTTAAAGACAAACGTCTTCAGATTTAAACCGGGAGTAACAGTCAGGAAAATATCAACTTTTGAGACTAGATTTATTCCATTGCTTACAGCAAAACAGACCGGTTACAGCACTGCATCCACCTTTTAGTGTGAAAGTGTAATTACAGAGCTTTACCAGCATTATGTGGCATTTTCCTTTCACTGCTGGTAAGAGTATAATGTACCATACTGTTTCTTGAACAGCATGTTATTTCCTTGGTTTTACAAGAAAAATGAATAGCAAGGCAATTGTAATAATGGCAAGATTCCCAACACATGAAGCAACTGCACACAAAACAGCTTGATTTCTTCTACTAACTCTCAATTTTAGCCTTTTCATCTGCCCAAGTCTTGCAGATTTTATTTGCTTTAAGCTTATAAAAAATGCTGTCCAACCTAATAGATTTGTATCTGTATTTTATCTTGCTTTATGTATTTGCAAATGACATTGCATGACACATTCTTACGAGGTGCCAGGATCTGGAAGCATTCAAGTGTGATTTTTGTACTGTTTCGGTTGATTGGGGGAAAGTTATGAAAGAAAAGCAGGTGGCAGACAGAGCTCTCTTGTCAGTGTCTGGCGTAAACGAAAGGAGACCGTTTTGGCTTAATGCATGATTCTGTGGGAATGATTGACAAGAAATCAGCTCCATTATATGGCAGGCTAATCTGGGATGTTGACACTCCAAGGAAATACTCAATTTGAAATGTAAATTATGTGTTTATATCTTTTGGATTTCATTCTAATTTATGCTGGGTTTCACACTGGATTCTTCTCCTGGTTTATATGTCTTAGTGTGGTGGCTTTCCTGGTTTTGATCTGGTTAGATTTTAAACAAACATTTTGCTTAGTGGAAAGGTTTTCCAAACTTTGCAGCTAAATTGTTAATTACCAATATATTGATCCAAACTAGAAACCAAAAAAATATGTATTGTGTGCTGGATTAGGCCGCCAATGTTGTAATGTAGATTTAATTTACAAAAATTGGTTTCAGGAGTTTCCACCATTAAATTTTGTTTGCAGAGGTGTTTGTCGCTTTGCTCTAAAATTCACTGGTTATTACATAAACACCATGAGTGCACCAAAATGAAACGGTAAAGCTGCTAAGATCTTTTTCAGCTTGTCACACCCCTAACACCCTGTGTTCACTCTCCTTCTTTCAGGTAAATGGCTTACGATAACCAAAATTAGGCTGACTACCAGATTTCATAAAATAACTAATCCACAAGCAGTGAGATGCCAAAACTAAACCCGTTGACCTTTGAATCTTGCACAGTAATTTAATAAACATGCCATAGTGTGTTTTTATTAAATTGTTTTTTTTTAGCTCCATAGGGGAATGATGATTACTGTTGTTCTTATGTTGTGTGGCTGTATTGATCTTTCACTTTTATTAGTATTACCTAATCAAGTTCTAAATGGCCGATGCTGTTGTGGCAGTAAAATATTTTCATTGATGCTCCCATTCTAGGACTAGTTTATAGTGTCTTGGAAGACTAAGAGCATATTTTGCAGCCATAAGTATGGTGAAGTAAATTCTGTGGCTTATTACAACTTTTTATATGCCGTGCTTGGCTGGCAAGAACACAATAAATGCTGTATTAACAAGATTTCATCACTGCTTCATTAAATGTTGTGTCTGAATGACACCAAGGGTGAGTTCAGGGTGGGGGCAGGAAGTGTGCTGAAGATAGAGACACATCATCACCCTTCTTGTGAGGGCAGTATAAATTAAGTGATAATAAAATATTCTCTTCTGACTGAATAATAGATTTCCAATATTTTAAAAGGTTTACTATATCAGTGTTTAACAGATGATGACATTCAAGCAAGAATTACTCGATTTAGATTTTCTCTGATTCAGAAGTATGTGATTCATTTCTAGTCAAGTGACTATAATTAAGCTGTAAATCTATTTTTATCTTTATCAACTTTCAATATTTGATTGGCTTTCTTTTTTCTTTCCTAATTCCTTAAGAGTGAATGGAGTAGTGCTTATGTAACATTGTTTGCTGATTTAAATTGTCTACTATACACTAGTCCATTTTTTATGTCTTTTACTAGGGAAACTGGGAGCTCTTGCAGGATTCTAAAAATGTCTGAAAACACTGCAATCTTCTTTTCTTTAGGAAGCTAAGATCAGCAACACTTTATTATCACTGGAACCATAACACTTTGGTTATAGGAAACGCAAAAACATCTGAAAAAAGTGTACCTTTGTGTCAAAAAAGTTGAACTTAAAGCAAGAAAGCTGCATATTGAAACTCGACTTTTATATCAGCCTGTACCTTTGACCAAGTTACATGACCCACTAAGCTTTTTTTTTTTTTTAAATTTGTATGTAATATATAAGAGAATGCCCAACAGGCAAGGTACAATATTTTTAGATGCATAGAAAAATCATTCTGGTATACACAATGAAACCATTAGACACTAAAACCCAAAGAATGACACCCCATTAAGGTTTTTCATTTCAGAAGTCTCTCATTTCTTTTGTCACCATAGTGAAGGCAACCATACTGGCACAAGTAATTACAACAGCTAAAAATTAGATATTTGTGTCTGTCAGAGTTTCCTTTCCTCCAGAATCTTCTTTCTAATTTATCTATTCTCCTCTCTGAAAATGTATTATACAATAAGACTCTGATTTTTTGTGTTAAAAAAAAATTACATACTGATTTTTATAAAAGTTAACCAAAATATAAATCATTTCATAGTTTTTCAGCTTCTTCTTCTTCCAGTGGAGTGTAATACATTATGTTTGAAAGATTTGGGATAGACCTACTGGCCTGACACATTTTTCTCCAGCGAAATACAAAAATATCTATTTATATTTCTCAAGGAAATTGGAGATATTAGAAAGCTATTTCAGTTTCCAAAATCATTACCTTCAAAATATTTAACTGTCAGGAAATCTAAATCCAAAAGGTTACTTCACAGTCAATACCAATGGGATTTACAGCTCCTTTTGTGCTTCAGATAACTCCATAAATCAGGTCCTATCTGTTGCAAATTCTATATTTAATCTGCAATAAATGTCACCTCATTTGAAGCTGTAAAAAAGCTAGTCAAATTCCACTGATATATTGTTCTACAGGAACAAAATGAAATACAAACATTTACTCCCACTACGTTCTCAGAGTGCTGCAGGGAAGATGCCTAACAATGTTTCATGTTGAACCTTAATGGAATTAGAAAACTGACATCCTGTAGCCTGTCCCTTCTATCATGAGTTACTGACCAATATGGCAAAATTATACATGTGATTTTTTTAAAGCTAATTTAGATGCTTCATCAGCTAATAGACCATTTTTTTTCATTAAAATTATGAGGGTAATGTTGCGATTATTTTAAAAACACTTTTCCATAATTAAATATTAAAAAAGAGTTCTAAAGTTAAGTTTCAAAACAAATACAACTGGTTTTGTCCCTCATTTTTATGAAACTTCTTATTGACTGACTCAATGCATCTCATGGATGTACTGGGGCGCATCCTCAAGTCATGTAAACTGGAGTCCTCAGATGTTTCAGGTCTTTCAACATCAGATCCCCTCATCCCAACACCAATTGACCACAGGGCCTTCCTCTTTAGCCACAGCCATCTAGTGACTCTTTCTTTTGCATCAGTGATTATACTAATTGCTTTCCTCTTTGCCACCACACCCAATAGGGTCAAAATTTTACAGAGTTACCGGCTTGTAAAACCCCAACAGCCCACCTATATTGGCTCACAGTGAGTGTTCTAATCTATTCTCACATATTGCTCTACCAGCCCCTGGTACCTGGCAAACATTCTCTCAAATGACTTCTCCATACACTCTTCCCAGGGTATGGTGAGTTCTAACATTTTTGGTGGAAATTGAAAAGATGACAATGTCTGAAAAGAGTGTAGTTATGGCAGTGTGTGTTCAGAAAACCTTAGCTGATCAATGAAATCTCCCCTAAACTACAAGTTTACAGCTGAGGTAAGGAGGCTTGCTGTTGCTCTGGTAGTGGGGTGAGCTTTTTTTCCAGCCCTGACAAAGAAGATAAACTTTTTTGGGTGGTGGTGTTTGCTGGTTGCAATGACCAATGGTAACTGTCTGTCAGGGACTGTTCTTGGGTACCTGGTTGAACCACCAGTGGTAACAGTCTGCTGCAGGGGCCTTTGGGCAACTGCTGAGAATACAATATGTTTAAGGGATCCTCTTCTAGAACAAAGAGCACAGGATGGTGTTTCACTCTTTCCCCAAAGATAGAGGTTTGCTGTATACCCATGATCAGAAAGTGTATATGGTGGTAAACTGCCCACAGGTTGTTTTCCAATTTAACCTTGTGCTGCATTGCATATTCCCAAGTTGTCCTGGCTCTCTGCTGTCACAGACCCACTGATTTGTCTGTCTCCTTGTTTTAATATGGAATAGCTGTAAAAATGAATAATAGAATGACCCTAACGTTTTCTAGCATATGAGACCACAAAGTCATAAAAAAGGTTTAGGGCAGCCTCCCATATATTCTCCCTGGCTTGAAGTGGGTTTTGAGTTTATCGCACTGATGTGCACAAGGCAGAGTCCAATACAGAACTGATTCTCTGGTTGTTAAAGGCCAAAACAGGAAATGATGTCATCAACGGGGCCAGAGGAAGGATCTTCCTCCATAGGCGTGAACCCGGATGTGACGTCATCAAAAGTGCCGGAACTGGAAGGGTCTTCCTCCATGGGTTCGGGACCGGAAGTGACATCATCAAAGGCCCCGGAACCGGAAGTGACATTATCAAAAGAGCTGTAACCGAATATGGGGTCATCATGGCTAGGCGGGATTTCCCATGAACTGTCTGCAGGAAAGTGAGAAAATGAGTCGGCACACTCCGCCACCCCCTGGCCTAGGGTGGGATTACTCTCTTTCAGGCCCTTTAACTGCCTCCCAAGCGCACGTGTATGACTATACTGTATATATATATATGGGCTGTATCGCTCCCTTGATCCCCTGTCCACGACTCCAGACACCAGGTAAAAGTCCAAACGATGACTTTATTAAATTGCCACAGTGCAAAAAGCACACACTCCTCCACTATATTCATAAATACATCACAATAACAATAATACAATTCTCCAACTCCCAGATGCATTGCCACCCTTCCACCCAGCTCAGCTTGCTGTCTGCGAGCTCCCACAGTCCTTTTATTCTTCCTGACCCGGAAGTGTTCCCCATCCCCAGTCCATGTGATTCACTATCACTTCCGGGTCAGGCACAAGTCTGACCTTTGGGGGACAAGTACTGTGGTATTTGGCCGGCTTGTCATCCCAGCCAATACCCCCAAGCCGCCAGATGGAGCCCTCCTTGCAGTATGGAGGTGCCCCGAAGACCAGCATGGAGTCATGGACTTTGTAGTTTTTATCCTCAGCCCTGCTGGGTACCACAGGGGCCGCAAGAGGGAGCTGCGGGGAGGACCGAAGACTTCTTTGTGCCCTATAACCCGGAAGTGCTTCAGAGGAAGAGCAACGTGCTTCCGGGGTGAAGAAAAAGGTCTTGTGCCTGACCCGGAAGTGATAGTGAATCACGTGGACTGGGGATTGGGAACACTTCCGGGTCAGGGAGAATAAAAGGACTGTGAGAGCTCCCAGACAGCGAGCTGAGCTGGGTGGAAGGGTGGCAATGCATCTGGGAGTTGGAGAATTGTATTATTGTTATTGTGATGTATTTATGAATATAAAGTTTTAGGATTGTATTGATTAGTAATTGTTTATTATTTATGAGTATAGTGGAGGAGAGGGTGCTTTGTGCACTGTGGCATAAAAATTAAGTTGATTACTTTTACCTGGTGTCTGGAGTCTTGGACAGGGGTTCAAGGGAGCGATACGGCCCTAATCTGTCACTATATATATAAATATATATATATATATGATATATACTATATGTGTTCATGCTTTCATATATATCAGATATATCTTTAATGTAAGACCAACGCAACAGAAATGGCAACCTACCATGTGAAAATGGAAAAGGAGGTGCTCTAGTGCTGTTATGGAGGGCAGTACTTGTAGCACCCAAGGGTGCTTGGCCCATTAAATGACTACAGAAATATAAGGATTTTAGGAATGCTACAAGGAGCCCTGGGAAGATGGTAGCAGGACTGTCAAAAGGCTTTCCACACCCTAGACGTGATCCCATGGTAGCTCCAGGTTATCCTCAGAGTGGGGTTTAAATACCATTCCCTGCCATTGGTCCAATGAGCATGGAGTTGGGATATGAGTAGCAAAGGCTCAACTGGTAGAGAGTTAGCCAGGCCAGAGTAGTGGAACTAGGAAGGGTGCAAGAAAGTTGATTGATGCTATTGGTATAAATATTTTATACATAAAATAAAATTCTGTATAATGTCACATTGATAACAAAGTACTACACAAAACCTCTTAGTAATTTTCAAAACATTACCATACAGATATTACTAATTAAACTCTAATGAAATACTAGCCATGGAAGAAATGTGTATATGTTGTGCTAAGAGTTATTTTTCTTTCTTTTGCGGTTTAATATATTATTAAAAGGTTAATGATTCCTTGTGCAGTGGATTTTGTACTTCAGCAAGTCCTGTTTATTTCAGAGAATAGAGGGCTTTGAAGTAAAGTACTAAGAAAAAGTAGCCAGTGGCTAATCTAGTCATTGTGGTGGAATGCAGCCTTCAAACTATCGACTTGCAGCTACTGTAGTTCTACATGTTGTGGGGGATATGTGAGGAGGTCCTACTGGATAAAATTTTTAAGTTCTTGATAAATATTTCACTGTAAAGCACTTTTTGTTGTCTTTTGGACTATAGAGATACAGTATAAATTGAAGCATTTTTATTAAGAATACAGTTTCTCTGCAGCTATAATATATTTCCTGCAGGGAGATAAGCAGAAAGAACTATGATACTCAAAGTGAAATTTAACTCAATACTAAACACTAGAAGTAAAAACCTAGCATTTGGTTGTGATAAGCTGGCACTCAGCTTTTCATATTAGCAGTCTGCATGATTAGTATGCAGTGCCTCAGGTTAATTTAAAATGTATGATGACACATTTTAAATATCTAAACAAATTAAAACTTTTACAAAATCACAGTCCAGTTTACAAATAAATATTTTTATGCAAAAGTAAGTCTAGTTCTTGTTGCTTTATGTGATTCTGCAGTATATGGCTGATTTCTTCATTTCGTTGCTTTACCTTTTTACATAAAAATAACTGAAATTCTTCTGATAAAAGCAACATAAACATTGCAGCTGCTTGAACTGTCAGGGCACATTAGTGGGAATAAGTGATATTTGCAAGAGTAATATATTATTATTTTCTGAGCGAGACATTGCAATCGTTTATTCAATGAAATGGGACATCACACACACTGATGTGAAGTGGAAAGTTTGAAAATGAAACACAAACTAATTTTTGACTTATAGAACAAAAATTTCAAAAGGATAGTTTTCCCATATCACTTATCAATGGAGGATGTTTGCCTTTAAGTTCATTTCTATCTTTCCTATCAGTGTGGATGTGCTTGCTCTTGTTTTCCTCTTTTCTTTCATTAGCCATGGTAAACCTTCTGAGATGTAGCCCCCAATAGACTGCTTAATTATACCCCCCCCCTCAAAAAAGCATTTGCTTAATTTTAGCTACAGTTTTACTGTATATGCACTCATGCCATTTGGTTAGCCAGGATTTGAGTGTTTGCATGTATCTTTGGATGTGTTTCAGTTCAGTTCAATATCCTGCCACTTTTGCTGTCATTACTAGCAAATAGAGGTAGCAGAAGCCATAGAGGCTATCAGAGATACAGTAGCTGCTTAGTAATAAACTTTCCTTGTTGTGTAGACTCTTCCTTAATCAGCTACTACTCCTCAGTTATGGTTGTTAAGGAACTTCAATTAAGATTGATCCATTAGGCTTAGAGCTTTGAAAAGATATCTTGTTCAAAACATGCAGTAAGACCAAAGACAGTAAGACCAATGATGTAATATAACCTCTTATTTACAAAATGTGTTTTTGAACAAAAGTATTGACTTGCTTAGACTCACAAATTGAGTTACATGTGAAGATTTAACTGGAAACTTTACGACTTGAACTCCAGTTTGATAGCCATTGAATCACACTACATTCTTAGAAAAGGCAAGCTCCACTATTATAATAGCACTAAGGGGTTCGCCCCCTTCTCACTTCTCTTGCCAACCCACACCCCCCCGACCTACATTATACGCCAGCCACTTCGTGTCTCTGCCACTGTTTGCTACTGCTGCTGTGCCACGTGATCTTTATCTCCCGCGGTGCTTTGAACATTTAAAAATCTGTGCAGCAGCTGTCCTTTTGTCTCACTGCCTTGTCTCTACAACATTATATTTTATCATCTACTCTTTGTCTTTTATGTCTGGCCCCAGACATGGTTAAAACCTCTTGGCACAATGTCCTGTCCTGTGAGACGCTAGTTCTTGATATTTTTTTAGTTTAGAATTTAAAAACAGAATCAGAATCTGAAAATCTAACAACATTACATTAAAGTTTGATAAATTCTGAAAAGAATGATACCAAACATATATATGTAGGTTTTAAAATAAGCCTGATTTAAAGTTGACATAAAGACAAAATCTTTGCACTTTTAGGCTTAGGATTTAAAATATATAGAGTAGATATATGTAGTGAGAAGTGGTCATTTTACCAAATACTGTGGAGCTATTAATAACTATGGGTGGAGCTTTAAGATTTATACATGAATAAAAAGGGATACATAAAAAAATCAACTCAGCGGAATAATTGAAAATTGTTTAGGAAAGTATAGTGATGTTAATGTGGTGATATAGGGTGCAGGGCTGGCAAAATGAAAAGTAGCAGGAAGTAGGAACAAAATAGGACCTAACTCAGTATGGTCTGTATTTTGTTAGGAGAACATATGATGGTAATGGTGAGGGTTGAAAGCACTGGAGTTGGAGAACATTTGTTTGATAGCTAAACAGTATGTAGGAGTTTGCTTCTGACACAAGGTTGTCAAGGAGAACCCTCTTTAATTCTGCTGTAATTGCACTGTGAGGTGGAAGGTACCAGAGGCTTGCCTTATTCTATTTACTAAAGTAAAGAAGAATTACAATAAGAACAGGTAGACACAAGAGTGTTACTTGACCCAGACATTTGTGCGCCAGAAAGGTGAAGGTAAACAAAGCAAAATAAGCAAAGAATAGGCAAAAGGTCAGGAGAATTCCTCCACTCTAGTAAACTACAGCCAAAGAGCCCAAGGAGATTTAGAAAAGGTCCTGTTCCTGGATTAAAATGGCAAAAGTCTTTACATGTTTTTGGTTGTTTGACCTCATGAATGTAGATGATCCAGGCGCTACCTTAGAAAAGGCCAAAAACTTGCTATGTGTGTCCCTAACTTCAGCAGTGCCCACCATGGATGTATCATTTAAAGATATCCCTCAAGCTGTTTGAGCTTTTAATCCAGATAACATTTGGGCAAAGGCTTGATCTCTTACAGACGTAGTCCAGCCGAGAACAACAGAATTTATAGGTGAGAGGAAAAGAGCTTTCTGTGCGCAATTATGTAGCTATGCTTATGTTGTGTATAATAATCCTTCTAATTTCATAAATGTTCTTGGCATTTTGTTCCAGGAAAATTGTCATATAAAGGTACCCCCGTAACAATGGTAATTAATGCATTTAATGTACAGATCTACTTATCATGTTTAATTACCCTGCCGCTGAAGGCAACTTAAAGTATTATGTCAAAATTATTTTACAAACTAAACACATTTTTACTCAAGATTAGCATTGTTAATAATATTTATTCTCTATCATTAAAAAAACATATTTTAATATAAATTCATAGATGTCAATCTAATTACAATATAAATTGCATTACATAAAGATAAGAATAAATCTGATGATGATCAACTTTTTCTATTCCTTGCTCATACTCATAAAACAAATACTGCAATGTGGAAAGACAATATTGCCAACATACACCCACAGAAGCCCACCGTCATGAAAAAGATAAGAACAAAAAATGAAGCTTAATGCTATTTTCTGTGTAAAGTTTTCTTTTAACAATTTCCACGTTATATGTTGTAAATGACCAATATTTTTAATAGCAATAACAATATAATAATTGCTTAACATATTAGAATATTTACACTTGTATTGCTGTTTATGGTTATTTTTTCTTTGCCTTGCTTTTCCTCATATTGCAGCTAGTAAGTTGGAAATGATTCTATTGTCAGGAAAATGACATACAGTATTTTATTACATATTAAAATCTCTCTTTATATTGAAATCATGTTCTCAATCTGCTGACTCTGGCCTTATTCATTTCCTTCACTTTTATACAAGAAAAAAAAATGCAAACATTATTTCCTATTGTTCTTGCAAGACTTAATTTTCTCCTGGTTACAATGATCCTTATTAAGCGCATTAGAGACAATGGCCATTATGTTATGAATTTTTGTGTTTGTTGTTCTAGCTTTTGTGTGTGTGGAAATGTTGTTTATATATGTATACAGTATATTTATAATAATAATAATAATAAAAGAGTTGATCAAACTTTTTGAGCCTGAAACTGAAATAGGTATTCTATAGCAACGTTTAAGGGATAAAAGATCAGCTCCTGTGCACTGAAATATATGAACTGCCAGTTTCTAGCATTTATAGCTTCTAATTCTTACACCAACAAATCAACTGTCACACTTTTCCCTTCATATGCTACAGTCAGGAGCTAAGCTGCAGAATTCCATCATGTCAGGATACCTCTCGAAGATCATTTAAGGTCTGACCAACTTTTTGACACTGATGGCAAAAGAAAATGTTGTCAAATCATAATAGAGAATTAAGGTATGAGAGTGGGCGAGATTACAGACTATACAAGATTTATTTATAGGCAGTTAAACCCAGTCTTCATAAGCATTTAAGCATGAGCAAGGTCTGGACATGTTGGATAAAATGCTGACTCCTAAAATGAAGCATCATTGCATCCAATGTGAATTTCTAATTTTTTCTAGACTGGGAGAAGAAGTGGTAGAGGTTAAAACCTGGACCCATTAGTATGACCAAGAGTTCAAAAAACAGTCCAAAGAATAGAAGCATGGCAATTCACCATCCCCGAAGACATTCTTTGTCCAAGGCAGCACAGGCACGATCCCATGCACAGTTTGTTATGGTGGTGATGGAGTAGATGATTTGGGCTACATGCTTTAAAACAGTTATATAACTGATTTGCCTTGGCATTTATGGCAGTTGTGAAAAGACAGCCCTCGGATACAGACAGACAGACACCGAATGTCCCAAAACACACGCCAAAACACACGCCTTTATTATAATAAACAGCACCACAATGCCTAAAACAACCCAAACTCTTCAGTCACTCTAAATACTTCTCTTTCTCTTCTCTCGCCTCTTCACAAGCTCCATCTTCTTCCTGCCAACTCTATCTTGTCTGAAGGAGTGAGGCGGCCCCTTTTATAGTGTCCCAAATGTTCTCCAGGTGCTTCCTGATAGTCTCCCAACGGCACTTCCTGGAGTGGTGGAAATACCTTATGAGCACCTGGAAGCACTCCAGGTGTAACTGGAAGTGCTGTATTCCAGAGTTCTTTAATCCTCCGGGCACCCCTTGGCACTGGCCACGGGCCCCAACAGGGATGAGCTTCCCAGCTCTGTTCCCGTGGCCACCTGCACACCAGGTATTGTCCCTCTCGTGGTCCGTCCAGGCGTCCCAGCTGGGTAGGAACCCCAGCCGTCCGCCACACTGTTCATTTGGGATAAGCAGTCTGTTCAGCTTCATGATAATGCCCCCACATACAATGCAGGAATCACAAAGTCTGCTTTGCAAAACTGTAGATTCAAAGAGATCCCACAACCACCCTTTCTGGCGTGAATACCATTTGCTCACAAATCTGACAGGCTACCTTGTTGGGACACACAGTGCAGTGCCAATGATGAAAATGTCAAGTCAGCTACAGAAGACTTCTTACACAAGAAAGACACAGTGTTTTACAGTAAGTGACATGTGAACATTATAATGTGTATATTAATGTCCTGCTTATGAAAAAAAGCATTTTACCTTATTAAAATTTCACAGAACAGCTACCCTATCATTCATTTTGCAACCCCACTTAATCCATTGCAGTAGGGGGGAAGGAGCACCATCTACCCCGACATCACTGAGCACAAGAAAAGAATTAACCATGAACAAAACAGCAGTTGAACAAAATTATGATGCTATTAGTTCTAAACATGTAATAGCAGATTTTAAAGAAAAACTGAAAAGAACATAAATTAGATGAAATCTTTTTTTCTTTACATTGCATATGCTTAAAATTGTGTTCCTGTGCCCTTCTGTTTCCTACTAAAAAAATGTTTTTGCAGTCCTTTGGCGATGGCAAGGGAAGCTGGGACTAGTGGCAGGCTCCATCATCACCATCTGTCTGCTACATTTTTACAGCCCACTGATCACTGACACTTCTTCTGAATTGCCATGGGGTGTCTTGCCAGCCACAAGAATCCCACCTGACTGTTTAATGTTATATAGCAGAATATAGACATATTATTTAACTCTCACTTACATGGTTAAATGTGATTTAAAATGTGAGCCAGAAGAGTCTTGTGGAATAGCATCAGACTATGCATGTGGAAGCCTGATCTTTTAACAGTAAAAATGATATGATTTAATATGTGCAGATGCACAGAAAAATAAAGTAGTGTTTGAAGTGTACAATCAGCATAATCACTACTCACATCAATTTGCAAGGAGAAGAGTAAATTTATTAAGCATATGTAAAAAACATTTTATATCTTTGACATTCATAATGCAAATTACGAACTAGATCATTTTTGTAAAGTTTGTGAACAGATTCGTGTTTTTTTCAGCTGTGAAAAACAAAAGATTATGTAATTTGTCCTACTAAATTAAGGCTGGAAAAAACTGTCTAGGAGCCAGTAATGCATGTTTCTCTTAAACAGTTCTTGCTAAGTGAGATTTGTCACCTGAGAATTGTTTTTAACATTGCTTGGCGGTGAAAACTACATAATTGTATCAGGGCCAAGACAAACTGTGTGCTGATCCTGCAAAAATTCAAAAGTGCTACACTATTTTAAAAGTTTGTAAAAACTTCTAATGTAATATGTGTGAAGTTTATTAAGTGGTAATGCTGTGGAAAGAAAACATGGCAATAAGTATTCAAAGTACAGGAATTTTTACCCATTGCAGGACAACTTTTGTTGAATCTTTTATTCCAATAATAATGTAAAGAGGCATATTGTTTTAAATTTATAAAGGTTTCAGTGAACCACTGCTGCGATAGTTTAAATGTAATCTTCTTGCAGCATTCTATAGTTATAAGAATAGCAAAAGAGATAAATACGCCACTTTTAATTTTTAAAATAGTTTAATGTTAAAATGCATCTTTTATAAGTAGGGCATATTCAGACCTTGAGGACTGTTGGAAATTCCTTAGGAAAAGATGGACATTGTTGCTGAGAATAGGGTGGCCTGCCTCGTCTAACCTGGCATAACCCTCACCAGGAAATGAAGACTGAAGCTGAAATTTCATATCATTATTATTGGATAAAGAACTCTACAATGAATTACAATGCATTTTAAGTTAACTAAATAGATACTATTATAAGATCAATATACTGTATTATATACTTAGTATACTTAGGAGTCCTTCCCCTATAAAAACAGGACACAGAAAAGAAGTTATGTTAAACATACTGTAGTTTACATAATAGAATGAAACCCTGTTAAAATGGTCAGAAAGACTCAATGCATATGTGTAGGCAAAAAGTTTTAGAAGATGATAGTATTAATAAGGCCAGTATAGACTGAAGAATTCTTCTATTTTATTAGACTGAAGAAGAGTTATTCTTCTCTATTTGTAACATTTCTGATTTTAAAATAGTTCAACGTATATCTCATTCCCATGTACTTGGTGGGTTATTAGTCCTTCAAATGAGCAAAATTAAATTGTGTGTTAATAATATGCAAAAGTTACTGCATTAAAAAGTTAAAAAAGCAAGATTACTCAGTATTACCACACAACATATTATTAAAGTGCTTTATGGAAATGGCTATGCTGTTGTGGAATCTTCATTCCATTTTACATGTTCTTCTTTGGAAGGTATCTGCTGTCTGTCTCTGCTTTACTTCTGGAAACTGCAGTTTCCTTTAGGATTAACAAAGTATCTATCTATCTATCTATCTATCTATCTATCTATCTATCTATCTATCTATCTATCTATCTATCTATCTATTGTCACAAACTCGACTCAGAGTCATAATAAATTTTGGGGCAGCCTCCCATGTATTTGGTATCCTGGTTGCAAAGTCATAAAATTGTATACAGCACTGATGTGCTCAAAACCGAGTCCAACACAGAAGTGAGGGAATAGGGAAAAGGTGGAGGTTTTTAAATGGGAAGACAGGAAGTGAGATCAAAGGGGTCAGTCTCATGAAGGTCTTCAGCTATAGGTTCGATCACATCACAGGGGCCGGAGCCAGCAAGTTCTCCTTCCATAGGCTCGGTCCTGGAAGTGATGTCAAGAGGACCAGGTGGAATCTGCTGTGAATGGTCTGCAGGAAAGGGAGAAAAAGAGTCAGTGCTCTCTGGCATGACTCGGAGCTGGCGTTATTCAAGCCCTTTTGGTGCCTGCTATACGTGTGTGACACTATCTATCTATCTATCTATCTATCTATCTATCTATCTATCTATCTATCTATCTATCTATCTATCTATCTATCTATCTATCTATCTATCTATCTATCTATCTATCTATCTATCTATCTATCTATCTATCTATCTATCTCTACTTTATATAGTGTCCTATCTATCTATCTATCTATGTTGGATCACTACTAAAATGGGTAGTCTAGTGGATAATCACATCTTCTTAATTTCAATACATTATTATAAGTGATGTGGTGTCCTTGTTAGGTACCTCTTTTTAAAGAACAAGCTTCTACAATTTTTACCAAACAAGTAAACAATACCTGTTTTATCTGCAAGCATTTTACACCATACATCAGTGTTTTCATAAATAATACAATTATTAAAAAAACATGGCTGGCATACTACCTTTTTTAAAAGATATTCATCCCACAGTGTATGTGAATTAACATTTGATACAGAAAAATGTCACCACAGCCAGTCTTCTATTTCCATATTATCAGTCATGTCATAAATTCATATTTGTGACATGTAGTCAATCCGTCAAACAAACAGGCCGTATATTATTGAATGGTTTTCCATTTCAGAGCACCACCCGTCTATTGAAGTCAAAAATGTCGAGTGCATCGTTTGATTAAATGCCTGCAGTAAAGATTGTGCCTTTAAAAATGTGTTTATAAAATTGTTAATAATTTCCTATCTTTCTGATAGGAGTACAAATTGAATCAAGAAAATATCTGCAGCAATACCATTATTCCCAAAGAAGGAATTTAGCCATCTACATCATAAGATGTTGGCAAGATTAAAGTCACCCTATATCTGGTGTAAAATGATTTAGAAATCCATTAATATTTTAAAAACCAATGTCTGAAATGCACTAAATCTGAATAGGAGCAGTGAGATGATGAGCCCGTATGATTTAAAGTGCAAAAATTGCTTCTGATTTTGGCAGGTCTCAGTTCACCCACGGGAGTTGTTTTTTAAAAGCTTTTTCTTTAAGAATGTTATTCTGAATAACTAAATTACATTTGTCTTTTTATTGCAGTTAAGGTATAAACCAGTTCTGTTAAAAAAAAAAAAAAGTTTTGTGGCAGTTAAAGGTTCCAGATGAACTCCAAGCAATAAAATCTATGTATTTTTTATGTTAATTCATTCACATATGTAGCTTCTTAACATTCACAAGCACTTCATACAGAAATTAGACACCTGCTTAAAACAGAAGCAGTTAAGAAAGTTTTTACTAAAAAGTTATGTATAGTAATAAATAATGTATGAATGCTTATAAGCCACAATACCCATCTCTTTAGGAGTATGAGACAAATGGTAATATTTCTGTCATAGTCAGAGCCAAATATTATGCTTGTCACCAAAGCTTAGTCAGTTAATCAAATGTCAGACATTATCATATTGTATAAATAATGCATACCTATCACATATTTATTCCATCCATTTTTGACCCAGCCTTTTCTATTTATGGGCTGCAATCAACACTAGTGCAAGGCAGCTACAGTATCCTATCCTTACCAACAGATGAGTCCATTGCAGTTCACATATGAGCACAGCCAGTAGTTACCATGTCTTTGTTGAACCTTTATACAGTTAAAACATCCAATCTGAAACATCAGGTTTGTCTTTCACTCTTCAGGCCTTTACCCAAACACAAGAATCAAATTCTATTCTTGGTTCTTCTTTTACTATATTTCATTTTCTGCTCTTTTTAAAGCATTTATCTGAATGTAGTATGTTTTATTTTTCTCCTAAACACTACATTGTCTTTTTTATCAAAACAGTAGATTTTCTTTTTCTGCTTTATACGCTTGTGTTTGTATACTACACACATTCCCATCCTGTGTAATTTTGTGTTGTTTCTGCAAACTAGATTTCTGTTTCTTCTGAAACTTCCAGATGTTGCCTTTAACTTTTTACAGCTAAACATGCATTTATTAATCCATTTTTCTCATTAACCACCTCACTAGTGATGAGCGAAATAGGAAAGTTTTGATTTGCATACAGTTTTGTGAAACTGACGGAAAAATGTTTTGTAATTTTGAGGTTATGAAATTCAGATTGTTTGGGGATTTATGTTTTTTTAGGGTACACAGTAAAAAAATATTACTCTTTAAAGCCACATTCATATATCAGCGTTTACCGTTGTTCTTCTCCATAGCTGCTTAATGCATGCAATCTGCCGCTCCCCAGTCAAATCAGTTCTGTTTGTGCCTCTTATTCATATCACTGTGGAGAACTGGAGGGTCTTTATTGTTTAATGTGACAATGCTGTATACTTCCCAAACTAAAACACACCATCACAGTGTTTTCTCTATAGACAAACTTATTACACTCCCTCCCACCACTCACACCCCCC
The DNA here is from genome assembly GCF_016835505.1 of Polypterus senegalus. Lineage (NCBI taxonomy): Eukaryota > Metazoa > Chordata > Cladistia > Polypteriformes > Polypteridae > Polypterus > Polypterus senegalus. The sequence goes on along the minus strand of NC_053167.1, from coordinate 83,852,388 downwards.
CAGCCCCCCCAAACCATTACCAAGTAACCTACCTTTAATTTTTCTTCCTACAGAAGAAGTTAAGGAGAGGGCACATTCCAAAGACCATGAAGGTCTAAGTTTCGTTTCTGTATTTGATGCGCCTTTAGGATTGTGACTGCCTGGATCGTCATTGTAACTGATACGGTTGTACTACCAGAACACATCTGGTGGCGTAACAAATGTTTACATGTGACAGGAAATACAGCCAGTGTTTTAAGTTTTTTTTTCTACTAGAGATTTTCATTTAAATACTAACTGACTGGCAGATGCATGCAGAATTAATGCACATAAGTTTTCTAGACAGAAACTCAATGCCTTTTGTCTTTAGTTAATAGAATGCAATTTATTTTACTTTTGTTTTTTTGGTGACCAAAACATAGTGCACAGTGTTTTGTTGCAAACTCAATGTGATGCATCACTAATTCCTACCAAATCCTGTTTTTTTTATCTTTTTCAGTCTAATTCTAGATTTTCTGATGCTGACGTTTTTTCTGTTATTATTTCCCAACCCCCCTTGCTGTAGGTTTTCCTTGTTTTTTTAATTTTTAATGAAATTTCTCCAGGAAATCCTGCAATTTTGTTTGTTGTTTTTTCCACACTAATGGTAGATGATCACATTTAATTTTTCATTCCTTTTGCTGCTCTAAATTGTTTGTTAAAATATATGTTCCAAAAGGATTTGCTTGCTAAATATGTCATGTACAAAAGGATGCCTATGAAAGCAGGTGCAGACACTAACTACACTGTCTGTCACTCAGACATAGATACAGTACAAGGTTCAGACTTCATACAAACAACAAAGTGTGGATTTGCACCTAGGATTCTGGATCCATAAGGCTAGCCACTGTGCCACCATGTCAGTCATTATTTTTAATCAATTTTATTTTAGTTTAGTCATTATGGCAGTATTGTGGATACATTCACACACATATGTGTATATATATATATATATATATATATATATATATATATATATATATATATATATATATATATATATATATATATATATATATATATATATATATATATATATATATATATAGTAGTGGGGTGAATAATGAGCCAGCACAAGGCCAAATGTCTGGGGTGTCAACTGGGCAAAACCCTGTTTAATTCCAACAAAAATCTTTTTAAAATAATGAAAATTATGCATTCATAGACGCTCTCTCCAGTTTTGCTTACCTCCCTTCGTATTAACAATTGTGATCTGTTCTGAAATGACACTCCACCTTCCAGGAGTATCTTCCTTTTTTATTGGGCTAACTGGAAGGAGCAGGACTTCCTTGGCTTTGTTACCCTCAAGGGGCGGTTTCTCAAGGTTGTGGGGAAAAGGGATGCCCTTTCTCATCCCAGAGTGGTACCCCATACCTTAGGTGAGCCTGAAAAGCAACCCTCCAGCGCACATCCCGGTCTGGCGAGGGGATGGTTCCTTACCTGGACGGGAGGACCAAAAGGGATAGAGAGACAGCTCATTAGGAAAGAAAGACATCGCTGGAAACTTTTTATTCACCCTGCATGCGTACATGGCTGCAGCTTTGGGTGTCGGTGTCCCCTAATAAACCAGCAAGGCATGCCAGGAGATGTAGTTCGGCAGTGCAGACCTGCTGGAGTCACTGGGGGCCACAAGAGGGCATGTGACCCTGAAGTGCATCCATCGAGCATTTGCTGTGGCACCAGAAGTACTCCCAAGTTTGTAATAAAAGGGATTGCACTTCCTTATCCAGGCGAGTAGGAGCTGGGAGGTAGTGGAGCAACGCTTGAGTGCAGGAGGGTAGTGCAGTAGGAAGTAAGTATTGTGGAGAGAAAAACTGTGTTTTGTGCTTGTGTAACATTTTTGGAGGTATTTATGAACTCAGGACTGTGCTTGTGTGTTCGTATGGGGTTTGGTCTTGCTGGCGCCCGGATATCCGTCACAATATATTATATATGTGCACTGTAAGCTACCTGGCAGACAGGCAAATTAAACACAGATACTAAAGACTTATTTTGGTTTTACTGCCACTCAAAAAAACATATTTTGTACATATGTGATATGGCATTGATTTGATCTTCAAACTGAAACATGACATGAATAAAAAGAGCATAATTTTTACCTTCGCTACTTTTCTTTAGTATTGCTACAGGACTACCATAAACCCCAATTCCTTCCATTATCCGGCACCTATGTGAGTATGTAAAATTAAGAAAATTAATACTAGTACCACATACTGACACATGGCAAGGCATTTTGAAACATGTAATTTGAAACATTTACATAAAATTTTGTTTCTCAAATTTTTAAAGGTACTATATAAATATGGTACTGGTTGTGTACGTAATTCTTTAGGTTCACACTTAACTTTTTTGTATTATTTTTTGTGATGTAAAAAACAAGAAAAAAATTTACATGAAAATGCCACCCTGACCACTTCCTGACGCTATCGCCTTGTTGCCAGCCCTGGATGCGATAATATTCTTTAATGCATTAACAGGCCTAATATATATCTATCTATATATACTGTATATATAAATATATATGCCTTTGCAAGTCGTGAATTTTAATTAGTTCTTTACTGAAATTATTTTTGGATATGCTAAAGTGTTATTTTCATTGTCCTTCTACATTTTTAACACCAGCTGTATTGCTCTACTTATTGATTTTCAGCTGAACCACTCTCTTTTTCTTTATGCTGAACTTATTTTGTCCCAGTTAGCGTGCACTAGGAAAGTAGAGCCACATGAAAGATATAACTTAGTGCTTGTGTTGTCAAAAATAAAACAAGATTTTCGACTGACTTTACTCGACTAGCACAGTGACAAGAGAATATGTAAACAGCATGGAGAGTACCAGTTTTTTATTTGGAATATATGTTGTTTAAACATTCTAGACTTTCAAAAATTAATACTATGATATTTAAAAATAAACTTTCACAAAAAATAATTGTATTAATAGTATACAATTCTCTGTACTAACTGAAGTTTTATACTTAATATTAACTCATTTATCTTTAGCTCCATTAGGACACATTTTAATGAATTAGCAGAAAAGCAAAAATAAAAAAATTGTGAACTAAATGTAAAAGTGAGTTTAATAAAAGTTAATAATAACTTGAATTTTGGCAGGCTTGTGTTGGCTGCAAGGATTCTAGCTTTCTATTATAACTGATAGCATCTGGACATAGAAGTGCTCATTATATATATTCTGTCACTATCTTACACAAAAAATAGAATCTCATTTTCTTTATAGTGTCTGTTCTCTGAAACTGATAGTTATGCTAATTCATTTGGTGCTCTTTTGTTCCAAACCTGACAATTCCCACAATTACTGACAAGAATATTTTTTTTGCTTCCAATTTCCACCAGATATTCAGTGCAGGATGCCATCTGAAAATTATTTGTTCAGCTGATCAGATACTTGCTGTCCTGTTAGATTCTCAATGGAAAAGTTGTGCCCTGTGATTATTAGAGTCTGTCCACAAAATGCTTTTTTCAGTTTTTATTTAGTTAATGCATTCTTTTACCATTTTTAATACTTGCATTAATAATTATAACTAAAATCCACTGATTTACAAAATAAAGTGTTGCTGCAGGAAACATACAGAGGAACCAGAGCTGGAAGCCAGCTAATTGTTGAATGCATTTTTGCTCACACAGGGACATTATAGTCATCACTTAATCTAAAACACTGTACATTGTAGCATGCATTTGGGTTTGGATAAAACTTTATTACTTTGCAATAGTAATAAAGATAATAATAATAGGGCAACATGGTGAAGCAGAGAGTGTCCTCTTTTCTGGCTTTAGCGTTGTCTGTGTATAACATGCATTGTCTACATTTGTGTGTTTCAAATTTCTCAGAGGACATCAACTTTTTCCTGCACTTGAAAAGTTTGCAATTAGATCAGTGGACAGCTCTATATGTGCATATGTGTACAGATCAGGGTATATAGAAATGGTTATTCACTTCAACATAGGACCCTACTAAAATAACTGTTTTGAAATGGTCAGAGGTGGCTTAAGTGAGACATATTTCTATATGTTCATTCTATATATGTTGCATATTTCAGTATAAGTAATTTTACTAGTGTATCACATTCTGTTAATATGCCACACTGCACAGAAAAGAGTAATCAGTGTATTGATGCTTTGTAAGATGTGAGTAATAGATTCATTTTTGCAGGAACTAAAGTGATACAATACCGTATATACAGTATATAGTCAAAAATCATTTCAGCTAGGACAGTCATCCTTTCTTCATGAAGAGCATAGAGAATAAGGTGAATCATTTAATAAGAAATTATTCCAAAACAATTACAAAGAGTAATTTACTGGGACAGAATGGCTCTTTACATGAGGGTGATTAGCACTGTATGAAACTCTAATGTTGTCTAGCACAAACAGCAATGGTTCATAGTGTGAAATCATTCAGGTGTGAAATGCTATCTTATGGGACATACGACTAAACATTGTGAATCTGCTTCTTCATAGAGGAAGGCAGTGATCTCCAGATAGTGTGTTAGGGTCTCACAATGTCTCAGACATGGGCAATTGGGTAGAAAATGACAGATCATGTTTTAACATCTTTGGACATCCTGGATTCTTTTTAGGTGGTATGAAGTCTATGGAGTTAGATTACTGGGAAAAGTCTGTGTCCAGGTACCACACATTTTGTTGGCGGCAGGTACATTTTGAGGACATTTTATAAGCGTAAGTTACATTTTGAGCGCAAGTCATACACTTGACAAGTGTTTTGCGGTCACTTGATCATTGGCAGTGTTCTTATGCAACATCACTGCCAATATTATCTGAGAGCGAAAGCAGCGAGGCAAGGGTAGGACTTCATTCTTCTTGCCAATGGGAGTAGTCAATGCTAACCAGCCACTCGTGAGGTACACCTCCTTCCCAATCTCCAAACAGGACCACACATAGTTTACTCCATGACTCAAATGTTATGAAAAGTATGACCTGTGCCCCTGTGACAGAAATGTCAATCATACCTCAAAATTAGTTAATGTTTCACGATCAAAGCTTGCACAGAAATTAGTAATAGATCATGGTGTTCTGTATGGATCATCACAAAATCGAAATTCAATTTAAAAAAGTTATGTACCTTCACCAATGTTACATCTTCATTAACTGGTGTTAACTGTGCTTGAGTGTTTTAAGGTGTAGCGATCAGAATATGAAATATATATATATATACAGTATATATATATATATATATATATATATATATATATATATATATATATATATATATATATATATATATATATATTCATTGCATTTGCATTTGTAGTCTGAGTCCCAACCTAATTGTATGGGTGGTTACCTACCAGGTAATGCATGTGGTTGTTCTGCCATTTGGCAAACATCTGCTACGGGGCCCTCTTTCAGTTGCGAGAAGCAGATCATGGAATGTTGCATAGTTTACTGTCAAATACAGTAATCCCTCCTAGATCGCGGGGGTTGAGTTCCAGAACCCCCCGCGAAAGGTGAAAATCCACGAAGTAAAAACCATATGTTCATATAGTTATTGTTATATATTTTAAGCCCTTATAACCTCTCCCACACTATTATAAACATTTCCCGCACAGTTATACAGCATAAACCCTTTGTATTCTCTTTGATATTAGGTAAGATTCGTTGAAATTATGTATGTAAACACACTGTTTATATACAGTAAAATCTAAATATTATTTTAAAGATACCGAGCAACTCTCATATTACATATGTTACAGCCATTACAACAGACAGGCCACCAGCAATAAATACGTACAATGCAAGAAAAATTGTATACAGTAAAATGTGTGTACAGTGACACTAAACTATGTACATGTAATAAGTGCTGTATGTAGAAAATTAATTATGGTTACTCACCAACAATGACACGATGACTTGTCCGATAACGATGAGTTTAATTTTACTGTACAACAAAGGAGAGCGTTGCAGCTCTTCTAAAGGAGCCTCTTCAGGTGATTCTGTAGCACTGCCTTTGTTCTTCTTCCGGCAGTCTTCAATCCAAATCCCTAAAGCAGATTCCCTCCGGACTACCGCCTTATTACATCCACTTACAACTCATTTTGCAACCTGGCTAAAGGACACTGCAGCCGTAGATCTTATATTCTTTTACTCCTTTTTAAATAAAAAGAATCGTGGACTCATTGATGCCATAATGGTGTCCTGCAGCGGTGTACCTGTTCCCTTCCTTCAATATATCCAAAACATTTACCTTTTTGGCAATCGTTAGCATCTTCCGTTAGCGCTTGGGCACGGCCACTGAAGCAGTAGCAGGAGCAGATCGTTTTGGAGCCATAACGAAGGGCTTGACTATGCACAAAGATAAACACAAAAGAGCACAAAAGTTAACTCTTTACACAGCGAAACACGTTGATGCTGAATGAGATGAGACTTCATGGTTAACGCAGCAGAATCGAATTCGGCGCTCCGTCGCTGATCCAATCAGCACACAGGAACTTAACTGTGTGCTCTGATTGGGTAGCTTCTCAGCCATCTGCCAATAGCGTCCCTTGTATGAAATCAATTGGGAAAACTAACTGAGGAAGCATGTACCAGAATTAAAAAGACCCATTGTCCGCAGAAACCCGCGAATCAGCGAAAAATCTGCGTTATATATTTAGACTAGCAAAATACCCACGCTTCGCAGCAGCGAAGTACTGCCTTAAAATTTTTATTAAGAAGAAAATTAAACCTTTTTAAACTGAAGGAAAATATGCCAGTAATTATTTGTTCAGGATCTCTTTGTATACCACATTGTCAGTTTGGCCCTCTGGTTGTAATATGACCAAGCTGTGCGCTGAGCTTACTCTTGAGCATGCAACGTACAGTTGGCCATGTGAACAGTAATCTTGTTTCAAATCTCAAAGCTTGTATTGCTGCGGTCATAATCAGTTTGAGTTTCATGGTTTGTTTCAATTACGTTAATATTTGCAGTACTTGTGTTGAAGTGACATTTGGCATCTGTCAAGCATTGTAAGCATACAACCGGCTTCATTGATAACTTCGCATCCAGCTTTTAAGAGTTTAAACATTCATAAACATCAAAGTGTCCACTACTGAAATCGTCACCTGTAAATCTAAGATGTTTAAGAGGCATTGGCGGTTGTCCAAAGGTGTAAAATAGTTGGCCATTTCGGTACACTTGAAAGCGACAACCGAACAATTCAGCGGCAGCCATCAACTCACATGCAGAAGCATAGGTGAAGGGCTTAAGCATTTCACTCTTATGATTAAGCCAAATACAAGGTCATATAAAAGTTACCCTTTAAATGGATGTGTTCAGCTTCACTGAAAATGTTATTATAGTTCTTTAATCATTTATATATTTCATAAAATAAGCAAGTGTGGTTGTCTGAATTTATTTTGTTTTATTATGATGTTTTCTCCTAGATGATTACAAAATGTTTTTGAAGAGACTTCCAACTGACCACTTTTTGAATACATCGGTAGTATTGCAGCTCTGGACTTCTGACTCCAATTTGCAACGTCGATATGGACAGCTGCAATCTGCTACTAATCTTCTACTTGGAAAAGCAAAAAAGATTGTCCGAAAGCTCTTCGCTTTAAGCAAGCGTTGTCCTAAACAGCCAAAGATTAACCTTCCCAGGGAAAGGTAAAATTTTAATTCTTTCTTGACAGATAATTTGTTATTTTAAAGTAAAATTAATTATTTTTGGTAGTTAATTTATGATTATATAACATTAATGATTATGAGAAATACATTGCATTTGTAATGAGGTATATACAGTATTATTATTCCTTTCAAAGGTAAGTTTGATAATTGAAACAAATTTCAAGTAAAATCATAAAATATCTCTACTGTTTTTTTAGGTTCCAAGGAATTTCTTAACAAAAAAGTCCCACCTTGGCACCATTTGTGACAATAATCAAATCTGTTAACCTGTCTCTGGTCAGAAAATGTTATCACTTTGATAGTGTCCTCCATAAGAGGCATTACTCAAATGGCAGTATCCAGAGTAACGCCAAAAAGGTCAAAATGTCCAAAAATACATGTGTTTTTAATTGAATGACTACACAGGAGAAGGATGGACATTGTGAGAGGCAACAGAACATGAATGCCTGTTGTTACAGTGAACGTTTGTCTGCCTGTCTGGTGTAGGGAAGTGTCCTTTTAACAGCTGAGATCACTACTGAAATTGTTCCAATGGACATACTTTATTACAACAGATCCGTAATGAACAGCTCAGTTCATAATGGCAAATGCAAACAAATATACAGTTGCTTGGGTTTATAAAGGCTGAGATTTATTTGCACAGAATAGCTGTAAAACATATCTTTTTGCGCAAACCAAGATTAAGAGAATACTTTAGTCCATGTTACACCCTATATCTTGTATGGATATGAAAGGTACCAAAGTATGTGGAGAGATTAAAAGTCTTTGGCAAAACATCATATTAAATAGACACTTTTTTATGTGAACACTATAGTTAATGAAAGAGTTACATACTTTAAGAAAAAGTGTCTGATCGTTTGCTCTCGTGATCTCCATCTTGGATAGTATTTGTTAAATAGAAAATAATGCATAGCGATAAAATACAGAAAATTTCTGGTGAGTGGCTTTCATACTTTCTTTCTGCCTGCTAGAGCATCTTCTTCCCAATGTCTGAGTCTACTCTCCAGCTCTGTTTGCTGACATTTCTTAGGAAGGAGTTCATTCACCCATTTATCTACCCACGTGGTCTCTTTCTCCACCTAGACAGGAGGTCAGACATCCTTCTAGTGTCCTGGGAAACATTGCTTTTGCATCACTGATGCTGCATCTCAGTCTGTCTCTCAATTGGTGCCCCATTCTGTTATACTTCAAGGGCCTCCAGTAAAGGCACATTCCATACTGCCCACTTGTGGCCCTTTGTTCACCATATTAACATACTAGAATGGCTTGTCCAGTGTGCTTCTCTATTTTACCTGAAGGTCTATTGTAGGGCTTTTCTCCTGCCCTGTGCCATCCATGTAGTGCTTGCCTCTGGGAGTCTGTTGCCAGTCGGGCAGCCTTTCATATAACTTTTAAAATTGTAAAGTGTGGTCTTTGCAAAACAATTTAGTCTCAGTGATTTTATGCTTGAGAGAATCCGATATATGGTGAATGTTGTAGTCTGAATACGTACAAGTCATATCTAGTTATGTTATTCATTTTTCACATTTTCATGGCTTTCATCCACATGTAAATTTATTCCAGTATTCATAGAAAATGTGCATTTCAGTATGTGCATACATTTAGTAAAGATTTTACTTGTAAGATACATATTTTCCAATGCACTATATTTATATGCCCCAAATTATTTCTATACTTGGTGAAGGTGGCTGGGTTTGCTTTCAAGTGTTTGCACCCAGTCAGTCACTAACTGCCCTGCATGCTGTCATTATAATAAAGCGTGTTCATTTTTATTTTGTTTAAAAATCTACCATACCTAGTAAACTAGAAGAGTCTTTGTATAAGAATTTGGTTAAAATATTCAATGTGTGAAAACCAAGCTTACAACATGATGATGATTAAATCTATTAGAAGGAAAAAAGTAAAGAATTGATTATTTTCTAGAGCTTTTAGGAGTCTTGGTGTTATTGGGCTCATTTATTATTGTTCAGCACTATTCCTTGCACCTCATCCTGCAGCATTTTTTCCTTGACTCTAACAGACTACTCCATTTTCAGTAATTGACAGAAACGATAGTATAAATGGTACTAATGGGCTCTGTCTCAGTGATTGAAGAATGCAGTAAGGCGTCATTAAAATCATGATTGCCTTGCTGTAATGCCATGGTTTTAATGCTGCAGTTTAATGTTTCTAATGATGTTAATCCTTGACGACACTGAACTAGTACCTTCCCAACTAGTGCTGCATTTAAATGTTATAAGTGATTTTAATTCTAATAGAACTTCAAAGTTTCCTCTAGGCTAAGACCTACTCTAATTTTTATATTTTAACAATCTTTAACCTGAGGATGCTCCAGAGGCCATTAGCCAGTGCTGATGATAAAATAAAGAGACCACCACCGTGAAAGCAACTTTAATGTCTCAAAGAAATTATAAAGGAACATTATCTGTAGGAACAGCACCCAGAGCTTGTGATAGGTAATGTTATAAAGGTAGTTTAAAATGACTTAAAGGTGATGTGAAACTATTTTAATTGGTGAGAAGAGGGCAGTTCTCATCTAGATAATCTGCAGAATATCAGATATAGATGTTTGAATAGAAGTATAGATATTTGAGTAGCAGCCAAGTATGACCCTCTAACACCATCAAAATAAAAGTAATTTCACTTAAGGCATGAATGGCTGCTGACCAGAAACATACTACAGATTTTTATATTTTAAATTCATAATTTCATCCAATATCACACCCACTTCAATGCTGCACAGGTCAATACCCATCCCAGCAGCAGTAGCGGGCGGCACCAATTTTGTGAAATTTATGAGAATGGACCATCAGCCAAATTGTAGATTAGTGTGAATTATAATTGCTTAAACTAATGGACATGAACTCGATCCCCTTCCTCTCAATCTGGAGACATATTCACCACAGAGCCGCTAGGGCCAAAGCTTTGTAAGCGTATTACATTTTAGAAAGTTTGTTTGAGGATTGTAAATATGTAAAAATTTTGCTTATAAGTTCTTCTAAAACTTTAAGCTGATGTATCTTACTCTGTTCCTGTTTAGTGATCAATATATTGCAGCATGACAACAAAACCTGACAAACCTGTACCAGGGCAAGAAAAAATATTGTGTTTTTAGATAACAGTCACAGAGCTGTGTCATACCCATCACTCTTATTTATATTAAATATATCATATTCTGTCTTTTTGCTATAACTGTCACTGATGCTTTAAGCCATGGATCTTCACTCACAGTCCTGGAAGGCCGCAGTTGCATCAGATTTTTGTACCAACCAGTTTCCTAATTAGAAGACAGTCCTTGCTGATAATAAAATTTGGTACTTAACTACAGTATATTGTTTGTGAGTGCTTTCATTAATTCAAGACCAATTTTAATTACATTTTAGAGTTTCCTTTTCTGAGAACATTATCCATATGTATTGAGGACCAGAACAGATTTGCACTTAACAATCCTCCCCTTTTCTCTCTCATTTATTTCTAAACATTTTATTAACACAGAGACTTCATGAGGCATATTCATAATTGTAAATGGAACCAGATTAGCCGGAGAGCTGGTGGTGTCATTATTAACCGTAGTTCGTTAAGAAAACAGGAAGCGGTTAAAACTAAAATAGGCAATTAAGTGTTCTGAAATGTAACAAGTGAGTTAACACAAATCATATTGCTTTTGCAGTAAAAAAAAATGGGTTCCAATTAAGAAATTGATTGAATCGAAAACCTTCATCCACTAGGGTCCTCTAGGATTGCAAGTATGAATCCCTGCTTTAAGCTTTCTTCAAGTATACCAAGTCTGATTCAGTTTTTTCTAAGAGATGTAAATCTTGCTGATTTAAAGCAATTTTTTATCATTAAGTATATTTACAACAACTATTCATATATAAAGCTTACTGTGTCAACACTGTGTCAGTGGATAACACGATTGCTTCACAGATTCAAAGACTCAAATCCTGTACCAAATCACTATATGTGTAGAAACATTCATTCCGATGGTGTCCATGTATTTTGCTTTTGCACGCTAGTGGCATTCATGTTAGGTTTTTTGGTAAGTCTAACTTGGCCATGTAAGTACTTTATTGATTGTGATGAACTGGTACCCCTATTCTATATCTGAAGCAGCCAGGACAGGCTCTAACACCATCAAAACAAATTCGATTTAAGTGAGATTAAGAATGTTATATTTATGCAAAGCCACATAATTTTTTAAAATAATCATGTATAGTTTTAGTCTTGTACTTTATGAGCAGTGCCATGTCAGATATTACTGTTTGTTTCCAAAGTTCAGATGTGTTGCGCTTTGAAATTTGAATTTGTTATTTGTAGTTTTGCTGACATAAGTCTTTATTGAATGAGCTACTCTTTTGTAGGATCCTGCGAGATGTTTACCTGCCTGCAAAGATGCCTCACCATAGATCCCTATCACACCATACCAGGGAAACCTAAATGCTACATTTGTGCTTTGGGAGTAAAACATGATACTTCCAAAGAGCCCATATTGACTGCACACATTTATACGGTGTGAAGAAAGGAGCCTTGACGTTTAACATCGCTTAACTCCAGCAAGACTGAGAATGATGGATGTAAACAAAGGTGTCTTTTGTCTTTTAAACTTTTAAAACTTCATGTGATCACCTTTTTTACTATCAAATCATTATTGAAGTATGAGAGCCAACATTTTAAAGAGAAACATAAACAAGTATTAAAATAATAACTCTATGCTTTGGCACTCATTTTAGTTACACGACTTTTAGTACGGTGTGACACAGAATAACAAGATTCTTTGAAATTCAAAATCTGAGCAACTACACACAAGTATCAAATCATAATTTTGTTTGTAACTGATACTTAGTCTTACTTCTAATACTAGCATCTAATTGTATGATTCATTTTGCTGTTTAACACTAGAATTACCAAAGCTTACGAGAAAACTCGTAAATCCGGCCCACCTTAAATCCACTCACACATCTCCATTCAGCGTCTTTTGTCTTGTAAATGTTTCGATAATCCCAAGCAGCAAGCAACCTGCTATACCATCCCCCCCACTGCTGGAGAAACTGCAAAAACGTCTCCCAAATGAAGCCTTGTTTATCAGTGAGTCAGGTACCTAGGCTAAAACAATATATTGTTATTCGGAACACATGCACTTCACGTGTGCTCCACGTCCACAAAGATCTGTGTAAGTGTAAGATGACAGAAATGTTGAACACATACCTAAAAGACAAACTCCTTCCATGTTTTATTACTAACAATAAAATGTAGACATGAAGTGCATAATGTGTGAAGACTGAAGTCCAAATATCAAATAAGCACTTTCACAAAAGATACAAGTTTAACAAGCCGTGTAACATCCGTGCTGTTTCTTTGAAGGACAGGTGATTGGCAGGATGACGCCGGACTTTGCCCTGTATTCCAAAGGTGCCATCTTTCGCCTTTATGCCTGGTGAAGCTGCGTTGTTCTTATATGTGATTGGACGTTTCTTGTGGGGAGGACTTCTGATCTCTTTCTCTGATTTGAGTTCTCCTCTGTTATAGTGTGTCTTTATTTGAAAACTGCAGTGTCAGATCAGGACGAGTACGAACACGACCGAGAGAATAAAACTGAATAAAAAAACACTAACTTTCACAAGCACTATAAATTTACAGCGGTTGTTACAGACCCAAATCAAATTTATGTTTTTATTGTACTGTATAATATTAACAATAATAGCAGCTCTCTACTCAAAATGGTAAACTGGAGAAGTTGCCAGCATCGAACCCAAAACTCTTTGATTGGGAGTCAGCAGTTCTTAGCATTGCACCATGCAAGCTGTCACATCAACTGCCTACCCTATGCTGCTTTCTTTTTTCTTTGGTTATATTCTTGAATAAAAGCGCACTTGTTTTGTTATACTTGTACTTTTTGTGAAAGTGTTTATTTGATATTTGGACTTCAGGCTGCACACCTTATACACATGTCGTAAAGATGGTTCTTGGGTGTGTGTGGGAACTGTGAACATTTGAATGTGATGATTGTATATAGTGCAGAACTGACCTCTCTGTACTATGCTGTCCTCTGCATCTCCTGGAGTTCAAAAGAAATACCAACATGCAGCAACAAGATCAGAAAAAAAACCAAACTCTGTCACTAACTACAACCACATGAAGGTATGCAAATGAATATAATGCTGCATTAGTGCAACAACGTTTTCCGAAATGTACAATACAGATGTCATATATACCAAAGTCTCTCTTTTTTGTTAGTGCCTTATACATTTCATGTCTACATTTTTTCAATTACTACTAAAACATGAAAAACGTTTCTGTGTTAACTACGTTTTTACATAGATTGTTGATGACACTGAACAAACATGAAATGTATGTATTCCAAATGATGATGTACTATTTTACCCTATAAAGCTCCAGCACTTCACTTGAAGATAAACACTGAGCACTGAGAAACTTCTTTGCGAATTGAACTGCAGTGGTGGGCGGGGGGATGGGATACCAGGCTGCTTGCAGCTTATCGATAAATTTACAGGACAAAAGACACTGACGGAGAGGTGAGAATGGATTTAAGGTGGGCCGGTTTTACGAGCTTTCTCGTAGGCTCTGGTAATTCTAGTGTTAAATAGTAGGCGTGTGTGATATACATCGTTTACGATTATATCTTAATTGCTGTTTTAATGATGTGCGAGATTAAATTATTGAGTATGTAACTCGCTTTGCAAAAAAAAGAAACAGTGCATTCACTAATGCAACAGTATAGAACACTGCGCGTGCACAAAGCGAGTTGCTTAGGCGTGCATGTCCATCAAGCCGCAAGTTACCGTCGCTCCCTGACTCAAAATGAGTGAACAACCAGCGCCAGATGATAAAACAGCCTCGCCATCTACGTCGTCAGAGTTAATTGCCAGACAGGGGTCATTCTCACTTGCATGGCAGTGGTTTGGTTTTAAAAAGACTGATGTTGCTCAAAAGACGGCGATCTGCAAACTATATGGTAAATCGGTTGCCGTTAAAGACAGCTCGACAACTAACTTGTTTCACCATTTGCGAACTAACCACCGCACAGAATACGAAGAATACGAAAAGCTTAAGGAGTCAACTGTCCAGCACAAGTCTAAAGTAACCAAGGTACAAGCACAAAAACACACTCAGCAAAGAAAACAAGAAAAGCAACAGATGGCATGACATAACAAACGCCGTTACCAATTACATCGCAAAAGATATGGTGCCAATTCAAGTGGTTGAGAGAGATGGTTTTAAACAACTTTTGAATACTTTAGACCCAAGGTACATACTGCCTGGCCGAAAATATTTCAGTCAAACAGCTCTGCCTAAGTTGTATGATTCGTGTCGCCAAACTCTGATGCATAAACTGCAAAAGGTTTCACATTTTGCCACCACAACGGATTTATGGTCAAGCAGAACATCCGAGCCATAAGTTCCCTGACGGTGCATTTCATTGACAAAAACTGGCAGCTGCAAAGCTTCTGTTTGCAAACATCCTACTTCCCAGAAGATCACAATGGCGTCATCATTGCGCAAGGTCTGAAAGATGCGCTGGCATCATGGTCACTGCGAGAAGACTGCATGGTTTGCATGACAACAGACAGCGGGGCTAACGTTCTCAGTGCACTACGGATTAACAACTGGAAGAGGCTACCTTGTTTTGGGCATAGGCTTCATATTGTGATTGGTGAGTAATTTGGGGTTCCTCTATAAAATGCAGTTTAGGTTAAATTGATCTTATTTATTATGACGTTTAAAAATACAAAAAGACCTGATAAGTAAAGCTATAGATGACAAAAATATAATTCAATATAATTTCAAATAATACATTACATTATCTTGGTACATTACATTATATTATCGTCAAAGTCCCAGAAAATATCGAGATTTTTTTTTTTCCAATATCGCACACCCCTATTAAATAGGATGAAAACCAGTGCACCAGATGTCTCAAAACACAGGAACTGAGTAAAATGACATTAAAATTATAATGATTTTCAGTGCTGGTTCTTTTAAAAAATATGTTGGTACCATTAGTGTAGTAGTACAATGGAACGCACTGAAGTCTTGCCTGCCTGTGGAGATTTGTTAATAGGTAAGCATTTTAGGTACTTTTATTTTTTGTTAAAAAAGTAACTGAACACATTAAGCTAATTATCATCACAACAGTTCTCTTAAATTTCTATTTAAATCATTTTCAGAGTTTATTTTTCCCTATAATATTTAATGTTCAGAGTTTATTTATCTCTATAATAGGTACACATTTATCATTTTATATTTTATCTTATTAACATTTTATTCAAGTGCTATAGGAATTGCTGTAGCCGAATATGGAACAGGGATGAAAATTCAAAGCTGTTTGAAACTGAAGAGAATTTGAAAATTTAGTTGGTGGAATGTGTTGACACAGATTATTCATTAATTCAAAACACCTTATTAGAATTTCTGTTGTGAGCTGATGCAAAGTATTCTTTTTCATTGAAATGCCTCAGTGACGTCTTCTAAAATATTTAAGTCTCTTTCTTTCTATAATGTTATAATGCAAATATGGTGAATAAAATAATATGCCAGTGTAAATCTCTAGATAGAATTGTCATATGCATACAGTGTAAAAGATTAATACCATTTGAAGGTATTGGGATTTAGACTGGTGCATTAAGGATTAAGTTAAACAGAATGAGTGTTATTGGAGACCATTAAGTTAAAGCCTAAAGGCCTGAACGTTTAAACTCTATTATCGAGGTCAGGCCATCAAGATATTGCAAATACGTACAAGAGTTGAGAATACTGTCTCAGTTCTCTCATTTTACACTCTAATTGTATCAATTATAATAGCAATTTAACTGTAGTACTGATCAACATGCACCATTTACCAGTATTGCTGAAAAATTCCAGTCTGTTTTCTCTGTACTGTTAGGGCTTACAGCTTCTCACACATAGTTTAGATTCCATTTTAAGTTCAAAAATGCCCATCTAAGTTGACGCAGGACTGAAAACAACCTAGTAAATCTTGGTCCTACTTTATTGTGAAATCAGGAATGTCACGTTTTATCCATTAGATACACTTTAACAAGAGACATATATGCTTTTTAAGTCTGGAATTTGGACACAGATAAGAGTAGCTTTGAATTTCTTGTCAGTTTGAAAGCAGCTTAGTAAAGAGCAATTGTTGCTGGCATATAGTAATCAAGAGCTTGCCTCAGCTGACAGGTTGGTGTTAACCAAAGAGCAGGGAAAGGTCTCAGGAGCATCTTTCAAAGGCCCTTGCATTTATACAATTAGTTTTGTCTGACTATCCCTTTCTTTCTGGTAGCCTGTGTTCTCAAGATATATGCCTATCCATTACACTGCTTCTTCCTAGGAGCTGCTGTGTGCAAAGACTGATATCCCTCCTTCATGTGTATCCTTAATCTTTTTTGCAGTTTATTTCTGCTACAGAATGCTACGTAAAGAAAAGAAAATGTAATATGAAAATAAGGTTACAAAAAACAAGTCTTGTTCATCAACCTTCATTGTTTTTGCCTAGTCTGCTTTGAAAAAATATGAAATTTTTGTAAGGATATTTGCATGTTTTTCCACCCCTTATTTATGTTTTTTGTTTTTCAGTCTCCACCTCGTTCTCTCTCTTGTATTCCTAATTCCTGTGTCTTGTTTTTATATTGTGTTTAGCCTAGTCCTCCTCAAAAGGAGAGGTTTCTCCAATAGGATGTATTCCCACTGTTTGTCAAATAAGTCATATTTGGAAAAGAACATAGGAAAAAGGAGGATTAGAAAGAACAAAAATGGTGTTCTTGCTACAAACAGACAACAGTTGTTTAAATGAAACTGTAAGCGGCAGGGTAGCAAAAGACTGTAACATTGGCTCATGGTCCTTTATTTTATATGCAGTGACTCCTCCCACACTGCTTTATTGCTAGTTAATTACTATTAAATATGCAGCAGTCACATGAGTGGAGGTGTTCAGGTAATCAAAAAGGAGCCTATCAGTCTCCTAGTGCTCAGACATTGTGGTTTACAATTGTGACCATTAGCCAGGGATTTTCAAAACAGTTGTTATGATTATGGCTAGGTGTTACTTCTTCTTTTCTTCTTTTTTTTTTTTTTTTTTTACCACTCACCTTTATTGTATTTGGTTTTGTATGTCCTTGCTTATTTTGTCCGTGTTCTCACATAGTTGTTGCTCTATACAATTTCCCTAAGTTCTGGGAAAAAAATAAATATTCATATAGCATGAGCCCTAACAACATTAAAAGTTAAGCCTATGGCATTGTTCTTAAAATTTCATATGTGGATTCCCATTTACCAAAGACACCTTGGAGCAGGTTTACTTCACAATGTGAGGTGGCTTTGAAGATTTCAGACTAGTCTTAGAGACACAACTATGCTTAGTTTTACTTAAGAATGTCACAGAAGCATACAGTCATAGAGGTGAATATGATATTACTCTGTTTGTGTTGTTTTTCAGAAAAAATTTGATAAGTTCTCATATGAAATACTTTTGATGAAATATAAAGAAGTGAGTGTTCAAGGTACAAAATTATCTTAAACACAGGACGCTTAGTATTTTGATGAAAGGAACTTTTTCAGAATTACGCAATGTTAAAAGTGGTGTCACTCAGCGATCAGTGTTCTTTTTAATAAACATGTGATCTTATGATGTCAACCTAGGTGACAGGGCAGACAATCCAAAATCAGAGGAATTGTTACAACATGGACAAAGGCAGAATTTAGAATTTACTAATGTCACAGAAATAAAATCAGCATAAGTAAATTTAAAGTATTACACAGAGGAAGGTAAAAATGAAAAAGGTGATCTGCTGTGGCAACCCCTAACGGGAACAGCTGAAAAAAAAGAAGTCACAGAGGAAGATAAAATGTTGGATGTGAATATACAGTACAAGGTTTGAAACTTCAAAGTAGATCAGATAAGAAGGACCTAGACGTTATAGTGGACTTGTCACTATCTACATCAAAAGGATTACTTCTTAGGTTATGTTATCAATACTAATTACTTCCTAATTTTTTACTTAGAATTACTTAGAATTCTTCTTTTATTAATTTCTCACTATCTACATCAACACAGTGTGCAGCAGTGATAAGTAGAACCAATTGTTAGTTTATACAGTATACCAGTACTACTAATTCTTCTACTTAGAATTCTTTTTTACTAATTCTTAGGTTATATGACAAGAGGACTAATCCTTCAGTTGTATAACATGATATATGGTATATAAACATATATATATATATCCATACATATATACATATAAACATATACACATATATATACACACACATATATACATACATATCTACATATATACATACACACACACACACACACACATATATATATATATATATATATATATACATATATACAGTCTTTGGGGTGCGAGCAACTGTTGCTGGGGGTGCCAGAATCCATGAAGGAAGAAAAATTGAAAACATTATTTGTACAAAACCTTAATTTATTTATCCATTCCTAAATAATTAAATGGGCAGGCTATTTCGTATCAGTGCAATTCGCTGCTTGTTAAAACGGATGACTCCCGCTCTTACGTGCAAGTCTGCGTGGATATTATGAATCTATCATTTCTGTTCAAGTTCTATTTAAATTTTAAATAGAAGGAATTTTTATTTAGTCGACAGAATATTATTCGGAATAAATCAACTCAAACCTTAAATAACTTATAATATTTTGCTCTCCATAAAAATATATCCTGTCTAAATTATACAAGTTAGAAATAAAGTAAACGTTAAAAGAACAAACATTCAAATTTCTTTACTCTTATGTAATTTTATGTAAAAAATAAACTTAAATTTTAAATATCCCAAAAGATTTTGCTCTCCATAAAAATATATCCTGTCAAAATTATACAAATTCAAATATGAAAGTGGAAAACCTGGAAATATAAATAAAATTTGTTCTTTTCAGCAATAACAAATAAAATCATTCAGTTGTCTTTGCTCTTATGTCATTTTATCAGAGCTGGACACGTGGCATCTTTTTTTGGCCACAAGTTCGTTTCTGTTTGGTGTGAGGTTCTGTGTTGTGGAGATTCTCAGGATGGACTGCAGGTGCTCATCAGTGAGGCGACTCCTGTGTGCTGTTTTGTTAGTCTATCACTGAGAAGAGCTTCTCACACAGATATGTGGTACCAAACATACACAAAGTTCGAGCCGCATGTAGACGGAGCTGGGGCAGTTGTGCGGGAATGGAGTGAATAAACTGTGCGGGCCGTGCAGTATCGTACTTTGCCTTCAGTGTGCCATTACACTGCAGCTCAATCACCTCCATCTGAATCTGCACAGGTGCAGTTTCCACATCGACGGCAAATGGGTTGCGAAACAACTCAAAATTCTTTTTTTGTTCTTCAAAGTCACCAAAGCGCTGTGCGAACTCAGTGCCCTCAGTTTATCAGCAAAGTGCGTATTTGGGAACACCGTTGTGCCGACTTGGTTCAACATTACTTGGCAACAGGGAAAGTGGGGCAAGTTGCACTGGTGCATTTTTGTCTCCCATAAAAGTAGCTTCACTTGAAATCACTTTGTGATTTTGTACGGGTAAAAATGTCTGCTGAAGTGTCAGATTCTTCTTTAACTCTTCTGCTTTCTGTATCTTGTGCATTGCATTCAGGTCTTTCAGGTTATCTTGATGTTTTGTCTCATAGTGCCATCTTAGATTAAATTCTGTAATTACAGCCACATTAGCTCCACAAATGAGACACACGGGTTCAGTAAACATATACTCAGCCTCCCATCGGTTTTTAAAGGCTCTATGTTGAGAATCACCTTTTCTCTTTGGCATCGTGTGGGCTAGCTTCGCAATAACTTGCAGCATCATAAGCTAGACTTGATTAATGCGGTAAGTGTTCGGCAAGGCAGCTGAAGCGCTGCATTATGGGATCTGTAGTTTATTGTGTTACCAGCGCTTCATATATCCGGGCCATTAATAACAATAATACAGTATATAAAATGATCTCGGGCGTAATATAATTACGCCGGGCCGGATGTGGCCCGTGGGCCTTGAGTTTGACACATATGGACTAAATAGAACTTGAAAAGAAATATTTTTTCGAATGTGATCGCGCAATTCAGATCGAGTTGCCGCGCACTACAGTACATCGAGCCCACGTGCTATTGTGGTTTTGCCTGTATGCCTCAATACGTTACCCTCCCCTCGCTCTTACTTTTTTACCGTTCATCTAATGAATACACTGAGTATGGCTTTACCAAAACAATCATTGATCGCAAATAAAGTATCCATTATTCATGAAGCTTCAATTGGTGATCTGTCTTTCTGCGTTAACCGCATATTTTTTCATACGTCTCAAACCAAGGGGATGCGATGGTAAATGGAATCGAGAAGCGCGCGTACATACTTAGTGCATCCCCTCTCGGGAATCGAACCTCGGACGTCGACGCTAGAGGCAAAGGTTCTACTATTGCGCCACGGCGTGTGGTTTGTCTATTTGAACGTAGCAGTGTAATTCGGTTTTTGTTCAGCACTCTTTGGAACTGCTGCTTTTGTCTGCGCACTGCGTCAGTTCACGTGAGCCACTGAATATGGTTTTATATGTCACTCGCTCGATTCTAATTGTTTCGCTGCCTTCTTAAATATATAATGCATGTTTTCTTCAACGCTTTTTGTAGCTCTTCCTGGTTTTCTATGTAATGTGTGATTATGTGAGAGGCGTGATGATGTCACATGAAACTCGAGCTTTCGAGCTCAACTCCATTACAGTAAATGGGGAAAAATAGCTTCTAGTTATGACCATTATGTGTAGAATTTCAAAAATGAAACCTGCCCAGCTTTTGTAAGGAAGCTGTAAGGAATGAGCCTGCCAAATTTCAGCCTTCTACCTACACGGGAAGTTGGAGAATTAGTGATGAGTCAGTGAGTGAGTGAGTGAGTCAGTGAGGGCTTTGCCCTTTATTAGTATAGATAATTGTCTCTGTAAAAAATAAAAATGATTTGTTTATTTTTTTCTATCATTTTTAACAGTGAATTTCTGTTTTTACATTTTATAAATTGTTTAACGTACCTAAATTCTCGAATTGCCCCCTAAAAAATCTAATTGCCCATGAGTGGGGCGTGCGCCCCATATTGGGAATTACTGGGCTAACTGGAATCTGCCTGGAGATGTAAATATCAAAGAAAATAAAAGAGAGCAATATAGCTTAGAAATGGATGTCACTGTTATCAACTTTACTGAAATTGCTGCCCAAATTGTTGCCTTTTTTCTGTAGACAACTAGAAAATAATCACAGAAAAAAATGTTACATTTAATTACTCATATTGTTTCAGTAATTTGTGAAATAAACAAATCTGAAAAACTGTCAGTGCTTACATTGTTTCAGTTAGGTTGGATATTTATATAAACTCACTTGAAATGGCATCACAATGTTGTTCACACATCTTGGAATATGAAGTACATAGCCAGGCATCAATTTAACATGGTGAAAGGAGAACATGTGAGACAGGAAATTATGGATGGAGCAAGTCATGAGAGAAGTGCACAGTATTGTAAGGCAGCTCACTTACAACATTTTTGAAATCACAACAGACCAGACAATGTATGCAAATGCAGAATGAACAGTGGGCTTTCTTTACTTATGGCACATAAAGATCCTGACATACATCCAAGAATGCACAATGGCCGAAGCTGGAAAGATCAATGGCACACAAGACTTGGCCATGAAAGACCCTTTTAGTTAAAAATATGACATATTATTTGAGTAAGACTATATTGAAGTGCTGGCACATGTTTAAATTACATTGCACGTATTGAATCACATACGCACATAGTGGTTTGACGACAGATGCATACTCAAATTATATGATTTCTTTTTTCCTAAGCATTGCCTCATTCACAAACCAAGTTCCACCTTCTATTGGTTCTTTCTGCTTCAGCACTCTACAATCTCAGATGTGTGCTAACAATGCCTGTGAATATGTGAGTAAGCCGCCTTTCAGTGCTGTGTTCTTCACTCACAGCTTGCTCTGTCCACCAAGTGATGCATGTCACAAATTCTCCTTTCCCCATGTCTAATTGATGACTGCCATGTACTCCATATATTCACAGCTTTGCTGCTATATCAGA
Source organism: Polypterus senegalus (assembly GCF_016835505.1). Lineage (NCBI taxonomy): Eukaryota > Metazoa > Chordata > Cladistia > Polypteriformes > Polypteridae > Polypterus > Polypterus senegalus. The sequence goes on along the minus strand of NC_053167.1, from coordinate 83,829,639 downwards.
CACCTTGCACACTTTGTGCAAAACTACATTAATTGTAAGTGTAGCTCTCTTCACAACAAAACAGACACAGGTCGGTCCTTTTAAACGGGCGTTTATTGCTTGGGCTCTTGTTACTCACTCCGTCACGCCAGCACGCCGTGAGAACTATATAGTGAGTAATCAGTACAAAATACTTTAGTGAATACACAGTAACTTTCATACACATACGATGAAATACAAAACATTTAGTGCAAACATGAAACAAAAGACATTTTACAAATAAAATACCTCGTTGGCCGCTTGTCATGAAAAGAGGTCTTTAAATCACTTTGTTTTAGCTTCAGATGGTTCAGTTTGAAATCCTTTTTGCAACATGGCAAAGCCTCGCGAGAGACATCCGCCCACCTATGATTCTTTGGGGCAGGTCCTTCTCATGTTCTCCTAATAACCATTAAGTGTGTTCTCGCGAGACATTACTTTACATACAGTACATATTAAATTCACTTAATAACAAACAAATTGGAACATGTAAATTTACTATATACATCATATTTTTAAATTTAGATATTTAAAACTATTTATAAGGTTATGTAACACACTATAAAATCCATTATCTATAACATGAACTTTCCATTAAATATTGTTCAATAACATTTACACTCCCACCAAAATCACTCATTGACCTGAATTGAGAGATTTTCTTCAAAATAAAACTATAAGAGAAGTGTGTGAGTCTGTGTACTTTTATGTGTGACTTAGTTGGCCTCAAGTAAGGTAACTACTTTATGAATAGGTCTTTCAAGATAAACTGGTCTAGTGAGTGGTTCTCCTTTATTAAATGTGGTGTCACTAAGTAGAAGTTTCACCTTTCGTACTTTGCCATCTGTGCTGAGTTGAGCTTCCACAATCCTGGCGAGCTTCCACTCATTTCTTGGTGCACTGTCATCTTGTAAAATTACAATGTCATCTACTTGTGAGTTTCGTGATGTCTTCTGCCATTTCTGTCGTTGTTGAAGATTTAGCAGGTATTCTCGTTTCCATCGTTGCCAAAATTCATTGGCCAGAAACTGCACTCTTTTCCACCTTTTGTGCAGATAAAGATCTTCTTTGCAGAACTCTCCAGGAGGTGGAAGAATAACTGATGATTTCATGGTTAAAATATGGTTGGGAGTGAGGGGTTCTGGGCCAGTAGGATCATGAAGATGCTCAACACTGAGTGGTCTGCTGTTGATTATTGCCATTGTTTCGTAGAGCAATGTTCTCAAAGTTGTGGTGTCAAGTCTGCTGGCTGACTTGTCAAGCATAGCAGTCAGGACGCTTGAATTGTTCGAATCTGGCTCCCAGACTCCACCCATGTGGCTAGCTGATGGAACATTCAACACAAATTCACAACCAAGTGCCCTTTGACGATCTTGATTCATTCCTCCAAGCAACTTAGAAAGCTCCATTCTAGCACCAATAAAATTTGTTCCCCTATCGCATCTCAATTGGCGACAGGTCCTCTGATAGCTATGAATGCTCGAAGTGCATTTATGAATGCGTCTGTCGTCAAGTCGTCAAGCATTTCAATGTGCACTGCTCTGGAACATAAGCAAGTGAATAACAGTCCGTATCGTTTTACTTCTTTTCTTCCTTCCCTCACAATGAAAGGTCCAAAACAATCAAGGCCACAATAAGTGAAAGGGGGGGATGTTTCAGTTCTCTCTTCAGGCAGATTAGCCATGTGTTGAACCTCTGTTGTTCTTCTGTATCTCCTACATTTTACACACTTGTAAATGTGTGAGGAGACCACATTTCCACATCCTAAGATCCATATTCCGTTTGCACGCAACTCATTCATGGTCATGCCTCTTCCTTGGTGGTGTATGCGCTCATGATGATGTTTGATGAGAAGGGCTGTAATATGAGATTTCTTCGGAAGTATCACAGGATGTTTTACATCATGATGTAAGGCTGATTGAGATAGCCGTCCTCCCACTCTGAGGACACTGTTCTTGTCCAAAAAGGCATTCAACTGGCGTAGCCTGTTGTGCTTGTTCAATGTGTCTTCCTTCTGGTCTTTAATCTTCTTTATTTCTTCAGCAAATGCTTCTTCTTGTGCCATCTTGATGATGAAGATTTCTGCTTCTCTTCGTTCTTCAAGGTTAGTTGACTCATTCGTTCTTGACTGAAATCCCTTGAACTCCCTGACAAATCTTTTAAGCCTGGCAACAGCTCTAACTACTCTAGACCAGTCAGAGAATTTAATAAAGCGGTTCACCACTGAATTCAGTTCTCTTGCCTTAACTGCCTGAACATATGCCCTGCGAAGCTCGGGATCAGTTGCTTCTATTTCTCCCACCATTCTCTCTTCATGTGGGAGATTCTGCTGCCAGAGAAAGTTGGGTCCTTTCAGCCAGTTGGACTCTTTCAGTTGAATTGCACTCATTCCCCTTGAGGCGTAATCAGCTGGGTTGTCTTCAGAGCGGACGTGTCGCCATTGTTCAGGTTTTGTGCTAGATCTTATTCGCTGGATCCGGTTGGCTACGAATGTGTGAAACCTTTTAGCATCGTTGTTCACATAGCCAAGGACCACCTTTGAGTCAGTCCAGTAATACTCTTGCAGGGTTTTAATATCAAGCTCACGTTTGATGACATCACCAATGCGAACTGAAGTCAAAGCTGATGATAACTCAAGTCTTGGGATAGTTGTTAGTTTGGTAGGGGCCACTCTTGCTTTCCCCAAGACAAGTGAACAACTGATCTGTCCCGTTTCACTCATTGCTCTAAGATATGAGCATGCACCATACCCCTTGAAACTTGCATCGGAAAAGTTGTGAAGCTCATACAGTACGACTTCACCAAAGCTTGATGGAAGGTAGCTCCTTGAAATCTTCAGAGCTGCCAAATGAGGCAGATCTTTGAGCCATGACTCCCATTGTGGCAAGATGTGTTCGGGAGAAGTTCGTCCCAGCCTACCTTGTCTCTGCACAGTGTTTGAAGGATCTGTTTGCCGATCAGTATGACTGGAGCCACAAACCCTAATGGATCATAGACTGAGGCGACAGTTGAGAGAACCCCTCTCCTTGTCAGTGGGTTTTCTTTTACTACAACCCTGAATTGGAATTCATCTGTTTCGATGCACCACTGCACTCCAAGTGCTCGCTCGATCGGAGTTCTGCTAGGGCCATGTCTAAATCTTTGGTTTGGGCACGTTCTTGTACTGGTATTGCTGCAATCACACTTTTATCATTGGATACAAACTTGTGCAGATGCAGATTTCCTGTTTCGCACAGAGCTCTGGACTCTGCCACCAGATGTATAGCTTCAGCAGGTGTCTTTACACTAGTTAGGCCATCATCCACATAGAAGCAGCCTAGGATAAACTTGATGGCTTCTTCACTGAACTTCCCATGACCCTCGATGCCAGGTGCTTAAGTCCAAAGTTAGAGCAGCCGGGGGATGAAGCTGCCCCAAACAGATGTACCCTCATTCTGTATACCGAGGGTTTGGAGTCCAAATCACCTTTGTCCCACCAGAGAAACCTGAGATAGTCTTGGTGTTCCTTTGCAACATGGAACTGGTGAAACATTTTTTCAATGTCACACATTATGCCTATTGGACCCTTTCTAAATCGACACAAGACTCCAATTAATGTGTTAGTCAGGTCTGGACCAGTCAAGAGATGGTCATTTAGAGAGGTTTCTTGGGCGTGCGAACAGTCGAAAACACACGGATCTTCCCAGGTTTGTGGGGATGGTAGACACCGTGGTGTGGAATATACCATGCTGGTTGGTTATCAAGTTCAAGCTGTGGCACCTTCTCAGCGTCTCCTCTGTTTATGATGTCATGCATGAAGTTGACATAGTCCTTGTAATATTGTTCATTTTTCCTCAGTCGTCGCTCTAATGAGCGAAGCCTATGAACTGCACACTGTTTATTGTTTGGAAGATTAGGTTTGTCTGTCTTAAAAGGTAGCGGAGTTCATAGTGGCCGTCTTCCTTGTGCCTTATTCCTGCTTTCACTTTAGACAAGAAGAGGAGGTCTTCTTGAGAAACTGGATTATCGTCTGCAGTGTGATCTATGAAATCTGACTCAAGGATTTTAATTATGTCAAGTGGAATTATCTCTTTGACTTGAGTTCTACACACAAAGTGTACTTCTTCCTTTAGCTGGACTGATGAATGCACAGCTGGTGTCACTTGTCGCACCATGATTCTGTGACTTGTTCCTATTGCATCGCTGTCATCACTTGCTGGATTTGAGCAACCAACAATGCTCCAGCCGAGATCAGTTCGCTGTGCATATGGATAATCCTCGTCACCAGACAGGATCTCCCTTGGAAGAAGGGCTCTTTGACAGTTATAGCCAATGAAAAGGCCTACTTGCAGTCTAACTGTGGTGGAATCCTTTCTGATAATTGCTCCAGATGAGGCCATTTTAGAGCTGTTTGAGAAGTTGGAATATGTAACCTGTTTGCTGGAATGAACTCTCGTGTGAAAACAGGTGGTAGCAGAATTCTTTTCTTTAAGCTGTATCCTCTCACTTGTAGACCTGTCAGTTTCTGACATGGTATGACTGTTGACTTGGCAGACATTGTGGATAGCCGCAAACTGACATTTTCTTTGTTTGTGTTGAGGCCTTTGGCAACTTCGTCTAGTATGAAAGTTGTATCACTCTGTGTGTCTAAGAGTGCATAGACAAGGACTTCTTGATCTGGATGCTTGGTAGAGGATACCCAGACTGGCAAGATAGAGGACGTTTGTGTGCATAGGCCCTCTTGTATGACTCTATTGGTAGTTGCTGTTGCAGTCTTTTCTGTGGCGTCTGTCTCGTCTTTTGAAATGTCATTTCCATTTAGGTGCATTGGCTTCTGACGTTCTTTAAACTTGTCGTCATGCAAACATGTCGGATGTCTCTTTTGACATTTTTCACATGTGCTTTTGTCATCACACCTTCTTGAGTGATGACCAGTTTTCAAACATCCAAAGCAAAGCTTCTCTGTGTGCACAAACTTGACACGATCTTGAACTGTTTTTTCAGTAAACCTCCTGCACTTGCCTAGGACATGTCCTGCCCTTTTGCAGAAGACACATGATGGAATGCTGCTCTGTGTTGTGTTTGTTGTCAGAGTCTTTGCTTGAATTATTTGATTTCGTGGATGCCTTTGTTTTTCACTTTCCACACTCTTGAGTGCTTGTATTGAGGATATGGGATCACAAGCTAGATCGGCTTCCTTTGATAAAAAGTCAACAAACTCTTTGAATTGTGGGTACACAGTCCTTACTTGCCTGACTTCCATCACTTTACGGTTCCATCTGGAAACCAACCAATCTGGCAATTTCAGCAGAATCCTTTGACTCTCAATGCAATCATTAAGGACTTCCAGTGTCTTAATGTGGGACATTGCAGCCTCACAGCTCTTGAGGAAGTCTGCAAATTCTCTTAGTTCACAAGCATCTTTAGAGCTTATCTTTGGCCATGCATGCAGCTTGTCTCTGAGGGACTTCCCGATTATGAATGGGTCTCCAAAACGTTTCTCTAAGAGTTTCCAAGCCGAGTCATATGCTTCTTCTGTGCCCAATAGAAGAAATCCTTCTACGGCTTTCTTTGCTGTGCCACCTAAATACTTTCTTATGTAATAAAGTTTTTCATTCTTTGGAATGTTTTTCCGTTCTATTAATGTTTCAAAAGATAGTTGCCAGTCTTTGAATTTCAAAGGGTCTCCAGTAAATACTGCAGGCTCTGGTGTTGGAAGACGATTAGCACTTATAGCTTCTGCTAGCACATTAACCAGATCTAAGCTATTCTGCTCTTGGGGCCTGAACACTGTGGCTGGAGGAGGTTGAAGTAACAGTGGTAGACAAGGGGCTTGACTTGCAACTCCAAGGGATTGAGGAATGAATGAGGGACTTGATGCATTGAGAGCCTGGGTTGTGACTGGAGGGATTGTGGGGTTAGGGACTTGAAGTTCTCCTACTACTTCCACATCATACAACATGTCAGTCATATCAACATTCTCTTCAACTTCATTATAAACCTTTACTCGGGCTCTAGCAGCGTTCAGCTTCTTTACTTCTTCTAGGCGTGCAAGCTTTCTGTGTTTATCTTTGATTGCTTGTTGTCTAGCTAAGTTCTCTGATTCAAATTGTGCTAGCCGTTGTTTATTTTCAGCCTCTAGCATTTGAAGTTCTGTTTCCTCCCTGTCTTGTTCTTCCAGTACAGCCAAGACCTCCTGAGATGCAGCAGCTTCAGCCACAGCCTCTATTCTTTTGACTGAATGGATGCTTGAGTGGTTGGAACTACATCTTGATCGATGAGACAGTGGCCTAGATACAGAACCTGTTGAGTCTAAGATTGATCCAACATCGGGCCAAGGTTCTTCGTCTTTATCTGCTTTATGCCCTTTAAGCTGTCTCTCTGCCCTTTGAATAATGAATCCTGAGAGTGATATGCATGTATCAACCCTGCGCCGCAGGTTTGGTTCAGGGGTTTGTACTTGACGCAACTCTTCATAAATGACCTTCACATCAGAACAGGTCCGTTTCATGTTCTCAATAAGCTCGTTTAATTCATCCTCAGAAGCATCATCAGTTAATAATTCCTTGCCTATTCTTGCATGACACCTCCACTTTTCATAGTTGATTTTATATCGGCGTTGTATGCCCTTCAGTCTTTCTCCTTGAAATTCTCTTCCTTTTTCTGTTAGGGTGCGCATTCTTTCACTTCTTCGTAGCTGTTCTACTTCTGTAGATTCGGTGTCTGTAGCTTCAGCAGATGGTTTAACATTCTTACGGCAGGTCTCAGTACTTATGTTAGACATCTTGAGATAAGGGTAGTACAACTATGTAGATATTAAACTCAAATATTGTAAGTGAAAGCTACAGTAGACTTAGTTTAAACAGCCATGAAAGTTCACATATGTGTGTAGGAATCTTCCAAATACACTGTATAGACATCAAATTTACATCAAAATAACTGTCAGAATTTAAACTTCTCTAAACTTCACATTAACTTCAGTTTCAAAACAAAATAAGAAAAATTATATTTGCTTGGCACAAATATAAGTAAAACCTTAATCCCAGCAGGAATATGGTTAGAAATGCATTAAATAACTTATCCTTTATATAACAATAGGTTTTCACGTCAGTATTATACCCTTTAAATTCACTAAAGGTGCTCTTTAAACTACATTAATTCTCATAAAACTCAAAATTACTTAGAAATCTTTAGTTTTCACTTGTAATGGGGTACCTTTTTTCAATATTTACAAAAAATCATTAACTTTACTACTATTTGCTCTTTAAGCCTTATAACACATAGCGACTATGAATGCAAACATTGGATTTATCTCCACATTAACCACAGAATGCAAGGTTAACAGATCTGAGTCCTTAGTTGCAGTTTCCAAGCTAAACCACTTCTCACACCAAGTTAACTTTACTATTGTGGTAGAGCTCCTACTGGTTTTGGCTTGAAAAATCTGCACTTTAACACAGTCTAATCACCGTTGTTTATAATAACTATGCGGACAATGCGTTATGGGCTCGGCTTATCTGCTGCATCGGATCCTCGTCGCGTCGTTTCTCCTACCCGTATTGAGCAGTCGAGTTCTCACTGTAGCTCTCTTCACAACAAAACAGACACAGGTCGGTCCTTTTAAGCGGCGTTTATTGCTTGGGCTCTTGTTATTCACTCCGTCACGCCAGCACGCCGTGAGAACTATATAGTGAGTAATCAGTACAAAATACTTTAGTGAATACACAGTAACTTTCATACACATACGATGAAATACAAAACATTTAGTGCAAACATGAAACAAAAGACATTTTACAAATAAAATACCTCGTTGGCCGCTTGTCATGAAAAGAGGTCTTTAAATCACTTTGTTTTAGCTTCAGACGGTTCAGTTTGAAATCCTTTTGCAACATGGCAAAGCCTCGCGAGACATCCGCCCACCTATGATTCTTTGGGGCAGGTCCTTCTCATGTTCTCCTAATAACCATTAAGTGTGTTCTCTGAGACATTACTTTACATACAGTACATATTAAATTCACTTAATAACAAACAAATTGGAACATGTAAATTTACTATATACATCATATTTTTAAATTTAGATATTTAAAACTATTTATAAGGTTATGTAACACACTATAAAATCCATTATCTATAACATGAACTTTCCATTAAATATTGTTCAATAACATTTACAGTAAGTATTGGCAGAACATAATGGTTGATGACCAGTTATACCCAGTAAGATGCTGATGTAATTTCACTCATTTACACTTTAAGCAAACCCATCAAGTTTGGCATCACATTTTGCTCAGCTGCTTATTTAAATAACACATATTTACTAAAAGCTCTATATATTTGGAGAAAGATCTCATTTGATTACCACAGAAAGATGATCTGTGACTGTGTGTCATGAATCAAGTACCCTCTAATAGAGGAAATGGTGTGAGTCTTCTAAAAGACCAATAAAATAGGCCAGATCCCTCTCTAACCTTCCCAGAAAACACCTTGGCTAAGGCGGTCTGACAACCAATACTCTGCTGACCAGCTTTAGGTCTACGCAGGCCTCAAAGGGATTTGAGCTTCAAAAGCTTAAAATAACTAATGTCCCAAAAACATATCCAGAATACACATACTGTAAATGTCCTCATAGGGAGAGGAACCTTAAAAACCTCTGGCTAAGGACAAGAAAAAACAAAATCTTTAAAAATAAACATATGTATATTTTCAAGGATGCAAAACATGCAAAATAAGGCAAAAGAGGTTTCCCTAAAAGACAATCCAAAGCAAACCAGTCAAAAATTTCAATCCAATAAACAGAATCCATAAGAAAGAAGCAAAAATCAATACTTAGTTTGATACACACTCTGTGAACTTCAGGTAACCACTGAAAGATTCACTAACAACCTCAGAATATAAAGACTGAGGGTGGTCCTTGAGCAGTAACTTCAGGGGAGCCCTGCCTCTTGGGGCTCCACCCACAGAGCACAAGGAAGATGAGAGAACCATACAAAATACATGCAAACCAAACAGTAAATAAACAACGCAAAATTACTTGAAAATACATGATCACAAAACAGGTAAATAATAATAAATTCAGGTAAACAAAGAAGTCACAAAATGGGAGAAAAAACTTGTTATGGTAAGTGGGTTAAAATGTTATTGTTGCCAATTTTGTATATTACTTTCCATGGCAAATAAGCTATAGACCTAAATGACAAGTCCTGCTTCCTCACTGTCTATTCTGTTTTGTGTGTTGTGTTTTTTGATATCAATTGCACACCCATCCTACCTGGAAAAGAAAATCTCTCCGAATTGTCCTTCCCAAGAGCCAAGATGTCTTCCATTTTTTTCCCTACACATTTTTTTTACTTTTTTTTTCTTGTTTTCTTAGAGCGTCAATGTTTTATGTCAAAAACAGAGACTGTTAAACTCTCATTGAGAGTTTCCTTGTATGATTTTGGGACTATACAAGAAATATATATATATATATATATATATATATATATATATATATATATATATATATATATATATGTATATATGTATATATGTATATATTACATTTACTCAAGCTGTATTAGGCTTAGTATATTTTTGGGGTACACAAGAAGAAGTGTGTTATCCAGGTGCTGTACTGATGGACCATTAGTTAGAAAAAAAAACATTCAGATGCCACTTGGTGTAGCCACAGCAGTTATAGTGTGGAAAGAAGCATAGCAGTTCTAGTATTAAATAGCACAGCAAATTCTGTGTACAAGATAATGTACTATGGTAGTGTTTCATTTCTGTGACTTATTTTCTCAGTCATATAACATAAACATATTGTGGACCAGTAAATCTCAGAAAGGATATAATTCTCTTCAAATGAGACAAATTAGTTTGTTGTGAAGACATATTTTCTCATCTACATCCACTTCCAGACCTCCTGTACATTTGAAAAGACACAGAGGTAATGGTAATAATAAAAAGCGTTGGCTGTGCAAGATCCCTCAGACAGATCTGTGAAAAGCTGCTATTGTAGCTAATAGAAAGGAGCATGTGTGTTGCTATTACCTGAATCATTTTAGATTTAAATTGCCAGAGTTATTATGTCTTTCATCTGTCTATTCTTGTCTCATTTTCTTTATCATGAAATAATCTTGGCACTTTTAAAATCCCACTTTAGAGAACATGACCACATTTTTATGCTGCGTATTAAACTTGCATTTTCTGTTTGGCCATAACATTATACAGTCTTGTATTTCTAGCACCTTCAAGAGCTACAGAGACTTTCATTTGCTGCTTCTTATTAAAAATCCCCACATTAATGCAAAGGGTATTATTGGATAAAGGAGTGAAATTTATAGTCATTATAAATTCACATTTTCTGACTGTCACTTCTTTGTACAAATGCATTTGCTAAAACTGCTTCACAGTTTTTTTTTTATTTGAGCGGCTACACACTTCTCAGTTTATCCTCCGCCTTTCATTCCTGAAGAATGTTGCAGTACAGGGCTGTAATATTAAAATTTTACTTGATTTGAGAAAAAGCTGTCAAAAAATAAATCACTTTTTTTTTTGTCTTCAGTCAATTATTACTTATGCCCAATATTCTCCAGGGTTGAATCCTGTGATTCTAACTGCCTGTTAACAAAAGTAAGGGTTAGGTAAATTCATTCGACAGTCAATCACATACACTCAAGAAAGAATGTATGCCAATACACCAACTGGAAAAAAACAGCAATTAAATGTAAGAGATTTTCCAAACAACACTAATTTAGTTTTTGGAAATGGAAGTATAATATCACTGTAGAAAATGCATTTTTTTCTGTTTCGAAAATATGTTCACTTGCCTTCTTGTATTAATTCATTATCTGATCGTGTTTATGCAACAGATAACCTTCGGGATTCAATCATTTCTGTTATTATTCTGTGGTTTCTGGTAAGGACAACTTTAATATTTACACCTATTTTTTTACCTTTTATTGTGAGCTTTTTGATTAATTTTTATCAATATGTTTTTAATGTTTTTATGCCACCGTTTTTGTTTTTAGCTTATTGCTCTGATGCAGCTATTTAGAATGTCTTATTGTTGTTGACAACAATTCCACATTGCAGCCAGATATTGCAACAAGTGATGCTAGCTATGCCCCGGTATATAAGATTGCAGCTCACTATGGCCGTCATCCTTGTTTGTGCTAGTGGCTGTTACGACCTTTCTAGCAACAATGAATTTTTCTTGTCAACTTTTTGTTAATATATTGAGTGTGGATATTCCATTTTTCTGACATTTTGATTTCAAACCCAGCTACCTGTCAACTTACGTTTCTTTTCCTTTGTTTTTCTCTTCAAGGTCTTTCCATCTTTGTAGAAAACATTTCCCTCAAAAATAATTTACCTTGTAATGTTCTGTATACCTACAGTATACAAGAGTGAAATCATAATGCATGCATTATATGAAATATTGTGCATAAAACAAAACTGATATCTTATAGTTTAGAACAAACAAGATTCATTCTTTGTTTAGCAAGAGGAGCAGGGCTTTGTTTTTTAGCAAAGGAGAGCAACATATTGACAAAACCAGTTCTCGCTGTAGCAGTCTTTTTATCATTTTGTATAAGCATAGCGTTAATTTAATACACAAATTAAATACCATAAGCTGTAACCAATCATAAGCCCTTAGCTTACTAAAGATTCATATCTCTTACTTCTACTAAGTTCATATCTCTTAATACCGTTAACACCTCCAGGAAATGATAGGAAGACATCCATTTTATTAGCAACATAAATATAAAACAAAGCATAATTTAAAGAACTAGCTTTATGAAGTTCATTATCTCTGCAACTACTTTTTATTGTCACTTTTTATTCTAGGCATAATGCCTATAAAAACAATAACAGTTAAATTCACAAAACATTAAACAGATGGCCATATCATTTGGTCAACACATGCACTTAGATCTATGTAGCAGTGAAGCCAAGAGTCTAATATGGTTAAGATGTAGCACCTTGAAGAATAGTAAATATTAACAAACAAATCACTATACGTTTTTCAACTTATGCATAGTAGCTGACTCAATAGACTGGTGCTGTGTGTGCAATATGTATGTTATGAATATCAATATTGTGGACATGCTGTTAAAATAGGAAAATATAGCTTAGTTCCTTCAATGCACGGTAATTTAATACAAAGTTGATTAATCTACTCTATATATATATAAAATCCTAAGCCTAAAAGTGCAACGATTTTATGTAACGTTTTTATGTCATGTTTTTTATTGGTTTATTTTAAAACCTATATATGTATGCTTGTTATCATTCTTTTCAGAATGTATCAACTTTAATGTGATGTGGTTAGATTTTCAGATTCTTATTCCGTTTTTAAATTATAAACTAAAAAATATGAGGAACTCACGTCCCATGAGACGAGACTTTGTGCCAAGAGATTTAACCATGCCCGGGGCCAGAAATAAAAGACAAAGAGTAGGACAGCTGCTGTACAGGCTTTTAAATGTTTGAAGTGCCGCACAAGATGCAGATCACATGGCACGGCAGCAGCAGCTGATTGAGCAAAGATGAGGTAAAAAAAAATTGTATTTGTTTCCAATTGTATCACTGTTTAAGAGGGTGTTTCGGAGTAGCCCCCCTCTTCACAACGCGAGCGGTGGAGACGCAAAGTGGCTGCAGTGTAGTGCACGCAAGGGGGGTGGGCGAGCGTAGCGAGCAGGAGTTGAACCCCTTAGTTATCTATAAAAAGGAAAAATCTCACAAAAAACTCTCAATTGACAGCTAAGCAAACCAAAGCAGCTCACCTATCCCAAGTGATAATAATAATAAGAATAAAACTATGAATGATATGGGGACATATTGTTTATTTCTTCTTTTTTGCCTTAAAAGTCCTACCTCTGTTTTTGATATGTTTTTGCCATATAGACACAGGCTTCCAGTAGCTCTGGGCCAGATATGTGGATTAGAAAGTGGATGGATACTGTACATGAGGGTTTTCAAGATGTTTCTGTCATTTTTGTTTGTGGGTAAAAGTTATTAAAGTACATGAAATTTACAAGCATTATGCACATGGAATGGAGATTGTGTTTCCTCACCATGCATGTATGAGTGAGTAGTAATATTCAAAAACGGTTAGAACGTTGAGATGGATGCGAAGTAGTTGAGAAGCCATTGATGAAAAGCTTGAGGAAGCTTTCGTTCTCAGCTGTTCTTGTTTTGCTGTGGGTTTTTGTTCCGCCACAGAGGAAAAAGGCAGAAATAAAAAAAAAAATCCTTTAATCACCAGACTGAAAAGTATAGGCAAAGTTCCACCTGCTTTTTTAAAACTCAAACGTCCCTGCTACAAAAAATAATCAGGAAAAAAATGATTGAGATATGGATAAATCTCAAAGAGATCAAAGTCAAAACTAGGAGATTAAGAAAATCAGGTGCCAAAACTAAAACACAATAAACACTTGTAATCTAAATGGTTCTTGCAATTCTTAAGCCATAATTCACTAAGAAGAACCAAATGCATTGACATTAACTAACACCAACCTTGAATGCCAGTAAGCACCAGCATTTGTAGCCGTGCTTCTCAGGTTCAGTCCCGATGACTCCCTGTGGCTGCAGGTTTTTGTCCTATCCCATTTAATCTCCTACCTTAATTAAGCAAGCCATTCCTTCCTGATTTTTCTGTGTTTTGCATCCATCCAGATATTACAAACCGGTTATGCTAATTTGTTACTGACTGAAGCAGGAAAGTATTTATTAGCTGGGTAGGAAATCCATTCTTTTTTCTTTTCCTTTTACATTTTGTTTTAATGTTCTGGTTATTTAGACATTTTTTGACTAATAAGCACACAAGTGGGTAACTCTGAAATAGTTGCTTTTGTGCTGGTGTCTGCTCTGTTCATCATTAATTGTTGTTATTCAGATACAATTAAGAAAGCAAACTCCACTGAAAAAGTAAATAAAAAATAACAAAGCAAGCATTTAAAGACACAAATATCATTTCTTGTAAGTTTAAATCTGACACTACTCCTCTTTTCCAAATGCAAAATAAAAGGAAAAAATGGGTCAGCTAATTAAACAATGGGATCAGTTAAAGGTAAGAGTGACTGACTGATTGAGAAACAGTTTGGGACAAAAACCATCAGCCACTGGTGCCCCAGGACTGAATTTGTGAAATTACTGCTTTAATGCATCATGACAATGATGTCACATGAGGTCACTTTGAAGGGTGTGGCTTAGAAACCAAGGCCCATATTCTAGCAACAACCACTCAAATGGCAGTGCCCGTGCATAACAAATAGTCATGGTAAAAGAAACACTTGACGATAATAATTATTAACATTTGTCCAGAAATAGTAACTTATACAAATACCCATACTGGGAGATTTCTTGATGACAGAAACATTGGAAAAGGTCAAATGACCCTTAAACCAAATTAAAACAAACCAGAAGAAAAAATATTTTTGTCTGAATTATAGCAGTCTTGATTTTTATGTTTTTGGTTTTTTTTTTTGTATTTTGTTTTTGTAATTATTTTTTCTTTCTTGTTTATTTTAGATTATGTTAAGAATTCCATCATTATTAATCTTATTCAGTCAGGTGTTTTTCTGTGATTTATTGGTGTTTTGTTAATTGTGTTAATTGCCTAATTGTGTTTGATGATAACTAATCCTTCAGAATAATGGCATTAGTTCCATTTGTGTAGGTTTCTTATTGCTTTTTTGAAATGTTTTGCAGTCTTTTGACAATTTTGTATTGGTAGCTTTTTGTTTTTGATACAGTGTTTTGTATTTTTGCCGTGTTGGCTTTTTGGATTCTGAATTTTGTCTTGCTCCATCCAGATATTTTTTAATAATATTCTTTTATTTTTGTTTTAATGAGTTTTTGAAATATTTGTATGTTTCATTTAAGTATATTTTTGAACCTTTTGCTTTTATTTTTATTGTTAAAATGAAAATATTATTAGCTTTTTTTATGGCTAGAGCTTTTAACATTTTTCTCTCTCCATGTGTGGCATTAGTCACAACATCACTGATAGAAGTGTAATAATTGAGAAAATTGCATTACAACCAATAAATTAATAAGGTAAAATGGGTCATAACTGGCTTTACACATAACGAAAAACAAAAAAAAATAATATTTCCATCAGGCATTCAGAAGCTTGTAGGCCACTGGCACTGAGAAGCAGGGAAATGATTTTGGGAAATAATGAATTTGAAACTTTTCTAATATAAATACGTTTCAGGAAAAGAAAGGGTATAAAGGTTTTGAAAACTTCTTTGGATAATGCCAGAGAGATAAAATATGTATTATCCAAATACACTTATAGGAGACATAAAAACATCTGAAAAACAGAAAAGTATAAAGTAAGCCATATGGAAATAGGCAACTCTAACCCTAACATAATGATCTTTTTCCAAGTCTACCAGGTGAGATGCCTGGCCTACTTGAGTGTATTCTGGGCGTCCCCAGGTGCTTCTGCATTCTTGAGCTTCAGTTTACTATAAGTTAATAGACATATTTGGTGGATCAACATTACCGTCTCTCCTGATATTCAGTAGGGCTATGACCGTTACATGTAGGAATCTGTTGTTACCCTCTATGCGTTTGGGAAAATTCTTCCGGCTTTCTGCCAGTCCCCAGTGATGTCTTTCTTGCTTCGGTGTCCACAGAGTAATTACTTCTGGAGCATTCTCTAAATGACTATCTTGTATTATCCCTTGGCCATGCCTCCTTTTTTTGCTTTGGTTTGTAGATGATGTCACCAGTGCCACCATGTGCTCTTTTCCACTTTATCAAAGGCCTTGCTGGGACCTTGTTATGATCATGAGGTATCATGGATCAGAAGTTAAAATAATGGACCAGGAGATAAAAATAGTGATTGGACCATCAAACAGGGCTTAATACTGGGAAATCAATCAGAAAAGTGATAAACTTACCCAGTAATGCAAAATTCAGAACTCATAGTTGATGGAAACAAAATGTTACAATAAAAGTTATAATACTGAAGATCAAATTAGAATCCTTCAGCTTTCACTATCACTAATGAAAAGACTTTTTGATGATGACAATTCATAGTTTGGACATGAAACACTGCCATTTTTAAACATGCTTGCCGTGTTGTTAAAATATCAATATAATAAACTTGTGCTTGGCAACAAGCATTGTTATCACAAATTACGTGGCTGTACCTAGGCTTAAAAAAAGTGAAAATAATGGCAGAAAAATATCACTGTTATATTGATAGTAAGAAAAATAAATCAAATAAGCATAAAAACATATAAATATAATTTGTTCTGTGTCATGCTGTTTTTCCCTGCCTGGCAAACCCTCTGCACCCTGAATATCCCATCACAATACATACACTTTGTTACACACTTTAACTGCTTTTGCCAATGAAAAATGGTAAAACATATTCCCACATGAGCTCAGGAATGTTTTCACATTTTAAACAGGCATCATAAAGCCAATTAAGGTTTGTTTTGCTCTGGTTAGATCCCCTGACCGATAACCTTCCTGAAAATAGGAACTGTCAAACGTCTTACTACAGTAAGCGACAAACACAAACAGAAATAAATGAATAAAATCATGGAGGATTGATTACAATGCTTCAAGTTGATCTTAGAATAGACTTTAAGACATTACTGAATATAACATAATAAGATTATTGAATTGCTTTTTTTTCTATTTGTTCCTGACCTATTACTGACTCTGTTACACCAGAAAGATGTGCTAGCAAAAATAAATAATATGGACAAAAAAGAAAACTAATTGAGAAGTTAAGCATGTTTAAACTGAGTCCTGCAGCTAGAGTGTGACAGATCACTCTGTCACATTTAGGTTCATTGGCAGGTCTGACATTTCCTAGTCTGAGTATGGAGAATTAGATGTGAGTGTGTCTTGTGCCTCAGTTTTGAGTTTGGTTTCTGCCATCCACCAAATAATTCAGGAATAGATTTCAGATACCCACAGTCCTAAAATTGGATTAAATAGATTCAATAAATGGTTGATGAGTCTGAACAATAATGAAATTTTATCTAATATCATACTGTATTATAAGTTGAGAAGGGCAGAGCTAATTCATTATACATCTTCTTTTGGACAACTGTCACAGTATTGTCATGCTGGAAGACTAACATTTCAGTGCATATTAAATAGCTTTGGGGAATTTCAAAACTGAACTTGATTATTTTGGAAAAATCAGATGGATAGAACTGGCGAGCTTTATAGGGTGGAATAGTGTGTTCCCACCAAAATTGTTTTAATGTCATAATGTGATGTAAGAAAGAAAAAGAGTAGATGTTATAAAACAGTGTTTCTCAACCACAGGTTGCTGTTACCTGCTCTTGAGTCAATAAAAAAAAAAAAACTGTTTCCATGCCAGATTGGTTAAGTGTTATTCAGCATATGAATTTTTATTCACCATTATGTGATATTGCCTAGTATTATTTTTATGAGGTAATAATTACAATATGTGTTTATTTCTTTATGTTCTTGTTTTTCCTAGGCCTGTACACTTTTGGCTGAATCAGGCCCAGTCCTACTTGTACTGCAGTGAGCACAGCACTTCAGGAATCTTCTCTGAGGAGGCCCACAGCTGTACATGTCCTTTTGATCAAGCTCTCTGCCAAGGGTTTGTGCCATGCATGGTGGCAGATGGAGTAGCGTGTTCCTCTTGTGCTCCAGAGAATCTCACACGTTGTGGTGCCTGCAATCCAGGATACCTGTTATTTCAGGGAGCCTGCAAGCCAAAAATTGCTGATTCTTTAGATCAGTATATCAGCTTTGATTCAGACATGGCTGATGGTGAAATGAGTTATCTTTTGCAACGCCTGGACAGCAAAATGGAAGTGCATGCCATTTACATCAGCAATGATGTCCGTCTCGGTAGCTGGTTTGATCCATCCTGGCGTAAACGTATGCTTCTTACGCTGAAGAGCAACAAAAACAAATCCAACTTGATCCATATGCTCCTAGGCATTTCCTTTCAGGTGTGTTTTACAAAAAACAGCACCTTGGAGCCAGTGCCTGCAATTTATGTGAACCCTTTTGGAGGAAGTCATTCAGAAAGTTGGTTCATGCCTGTCAACCAACCGGGCTTCCCAGACTGGGAAAGAACTAAACTGGATGCTTCACTCCAGTGCTCTAACTGGACTCTAATGTTAGGGACCAAATGGAAGTCATTCTTTGAAACTGTTCACATGTACCTAAGGAGCCGAATCAAATCAGATGACCCTAACAACAATGAAACCATTTTCTATGAGCCTTTAGATCTTGATGACCGATCTGCTAATCTGGGATACATGAAAATTAACAGTCTCAAAGTGTTTGGGTACAGTATGCATTTTGACCCAGAAGGAATCCGGGACCTGATCATGCAACTGGATTACCCATACACTCAGGGTTCTCAAGACTCAGCTCTTCTCATGTTGCTGGAGATGCGAGAACGAGTCAACAGGCTGTCGCCTTACGGCTCCCAACGCCTGGATCTCTTTTCCTGCTTACTACGTCACAGACTGAAACTCTCCACTAGTGAGGTGGTTAGAATACGAGACTCTCTCCAGGCCTTTAGCTCAAAGCTGCCAAATACACCCGACCAAGAACTGAACCAGCTATGTAGCTAGCTTTGGCCACTTTCTTTGTGGTCTGAAAAAAGAGAAGGACTCGTGTACTGTATATTAATGGCCTTGTGGTTTTGCAGTTTCTATGTGCAGTAACAATTTGCACAAAGTAGATAACTGAGTGTTGACAAGCCTTTTCATAAGACTTTATATAGGGAGAGAGTTTGAGTTCCTCATCATTGACACAGCTCTTGAATATCTGCAGAGCAGATGACAATTTGTTTTGATGTTGTCTATGAAGCACAGCTTTTTGGGCAACAAGCATTCATTGGAGTTGCTTTAAAGCATCGGGTTGGACATGCCATTTCAAACATATAAGGCAATATTTGCTCACTTCAAATGTTTGTGCAGTTGAGGACAAATATGATAAATAAAAATATTTCCTTGTATAATTTGTTTTTTTTTTTGGTAAAAAATGTGATTTTATTTTAGGTGGACTATGCAGTCATTTGGCCATATTGAAAAGCAACATTCAATCCTGTTGTAATTTTTGCCCAGCACTGCATCCTGTTAAACTGGCCTGTCAATACCATTCATGTCCATGCTGTCTAATTTCTGGTAGTGAGAATGTAATGATGGAGCATTTAGCAGTTGTCGTGGTTATCAAGGATAATGTCATCTTTGGTGTGACATCTGTTTGCCTTTATTGTTTTTTTTTTAAAGTTACGGAATTTTCTGCAGGTTATCTATAGCAATCGTTTTGGTCACTAAAATTTTGTAATATTAAACAATTTTATATCTGCTCATCTTATAAGTGACATATGATTAGGTTATTATGCAAAGTCTAACATGAAATTTTTGACCTTAAATGTGCTGCAAAGCTCCATTAGGTCAATTTGTCATAACTATATATAAAGTACATTTACACCATGCTATTATTATGAAGAAACTAGCACTATAGTATATACACTTGGAGGAATGCAAGAAGGAAGAAGGCTGTTTGTTTCTCTTAGTGGTTCAGCATACCCTCCAAATGAATAGAAGATGTCTCATGTTAGGTACACATTAATCACACAGGTTTTGTTTTCTGAAATAATACAACATGAAATAAAATTACATGCATCACCATTCACTGCCCTGCTGTATATAAACCTATGGGAAATGTTTGTTGCTATAGTGTGAACCATAGTGCTTTTGCAAATGAGAAACACAAATACAGAAAGGTTAAATTAAGGTGTGGGTGTCTTGGCAGAATTATTTTAATGTGTATACTGTAAAGAAATGGATTAATAACCTTAAACCACATAGTACAATACGCAACTATTAAACTTAATGTGCATTATCTGGGAAATCAGTGGTCTGGGTACAGTACAGATTTTTGCAGGTAGAGCATGTATTCCATTTAAATGGCTTCCTAATATCTAAACATCTCATATATTGCTGCAGTACTTTTAGCTCTGTTTCTTTGAAGCTCAGCAGTGTGCATTGGCTGTATTGTATTAATCCTGTTTCATGAGGAAGACATCCACCAAGGTAACCATGATGACTGCTTTTACAGCAGACACATAAAACAGCTTTTTGAACTAATTGAAATGAAAATTATGCTTGTAAAACTTTGCCTTATATTGTACATACTGTTACAAAAAATGTAAGAAAGAAAGATGATAATCAGAGATTTTGAAATATTATCCCTTGGTTTTTATACATGAAGTGTCATGTTTTATTTAGAAATTTTATCATCTATAAATAGCATCACTTACTGTTAAATAACTGAAAAGAATGCAAATTCCATATTTCTTCACCATTGCTTACATTTGACATCCTTGCAGCATTTTACATTGCATTTGTACAATGTAATGTTACTTTCATTGAACTAAAACAGTGTGCTCAATGCTATAAAATAATGAACATTCAAAGGTGATTAATATGAAAGATCTACAATGTTTCTTAGACAATTAAGTAATTAAAGACATTCTTGGATTATAAAATTTGTTTTTGAAATCCTGTCATTTGAATAGTAAAATTGGTGGGTCTTTGCACCAGAGTCTGCAAGTGCACTACAACACTTTGTTGACCTCTGGGGAATTTTTTCAATTATTGCCCATATTCAATAAATCGTTTTTGTTTTAAAGATCAACTAATTCATTAGTTCAATGTATTTTTATTATGCTTTCTTAATTTTGCAATCACAAACCTGGGTACATTTTCACATGCATTTTGGTAATCCAATATCTGGGGTTCAACAATGGCTGGCATTTAGGTGGGTACACATGCACACACGTAACCATATTAAGGTAAGTAAGGTGGAACCCTGGTTGCTTAAAAATTCGTGTTTATATCGTCAAGTAATCCTTTGCCGTTTTGTCAAAACGCTCCGCAGTCATAAAACTGCATGGAAGAGAGTTAAACATCATCATCAGCCCCGATGGATTTGAAAATAAGCATAGTGCCTGTGGTCATTTTCTTTTGCTTTATTAATATGTTTTGTCAAACCGATGCTTTTTTTTATAGGTTTCTGTTACCAAACTGCACACAGCACACACTTTTCTGCCTGGCTGACTGAGACCTGCAAGGACTTGGTACATATGTTTCTTGCCTCACACTCAGTTCTGATGGAATAATAATAAGGCAGGTATTTTTACTTCAAGAAGATCCATCTATCCATTATCCAACCAGCTATATCCTAACTACAGGGTCATGGGGGTCTGCTGGAGCCAATCCCAGCCAACGCAGGAAACAAACCTCGGGCAAGGCGCCAGCCCACCGCAGGGCACGCGCGCGTGCCCACACACACACAGATATACACACAAAGCATACCAAACACACTAGGGACAATTTAGAGTCGCCAGTGTACCTAACCTGCATGTCTTTGGACTGTGGGAGGAAACCGGAGCACCCGGAGGAAACCCACGTAGACACAGGGAGAACATGCAAACTCCACGCAGGGGGGACCCGGGAAGCGAACCCGGGACTCCTAATTGGACTATGTAACGTATGTTACTTTTAACAAGTTTCCCTACTGCTTTCAAGATTGTGTTGTGGAGTTTAGCACTGTACATTCAGCTCATCAACATAAATTTAGCCATTTCTGAAATATTGAGAAAGATTATTTCAGCCAGGAGAAGGAATAATGCAATCGCCTGAACATTTGCCTCTGGAAATGTATTTTGTAGGCAGTTCTACCCGTGCCTTCTGAAAGTGTGTGCAAAGCAAATACATCTGCAGGACATGCGCAGACTTCAAAATCCTCAACAATAACCCAGTTAAGGATTTACATGGCCACATAAATAGGTTATTTGCAGGGAACTCTACCTTTGTTAACCAGGTTTCTCAATGGCCAATAACCTGCTTTCTCTAGCCTGAATAAGGGATTACATGGCATTTTAGAAACCAGGTTTCTGTGAATAACTGGGTGATTGTGGTGCATGTAAATGTGCTAATTTTATTCTGGCACAGAGTTCCAGAATAGATCCTATTGCCCTTTACATGGCTCTTTTAGGTGGTCTGCTATTCTTAATAGGTCTGCTCACCATTGCTGCACTAGATGGAGTGCTATTTGCAACTTTGCAGGCTTCCACTCTTACTTCTGGTGACTCATCCCTGGCTGATACAACTTGTCAGCACCATTACATAGCCCTTCCTTCGAAGTGACTGTTCGCAGCAACCACTTCCATGTGCTGAAAGTGGCACACAACAATTCAAAATGGTAGAAAGGTCTTTGCGCAGTCGGTGACAAAAGCACATTGGCAGGAGTCTTGAGCACTTTCCTTTTAGGTAGTGCATTAGGGATGTTAAGTGCTGTGTTGTCATGTGGTACAGGGGGCGGGGCTATGTAACGATGTTGACGAATTGCATTATCCAAGGATAAGTCTCCAGAAGTACTGTACGAGCAGACATTCCATCAACATTGGCGGGGTGCCTATAAAAATGGCAAACCTGCAAAGTCACAGACGGCATTCTTTCTAGAGCAGCAATGGCAAGCTGTCTTTTGAAGGGTAGCAAGATACCTAAAAGAGCTACAGTATATAAAGAGCAAAAGGATCCCATTTAAGATACCAATGTAGCATCAGTGAACCAGAATGGATGTTTTGCTCTTTACATGGCTCTTTTAGTTGTCTCACCATCCTTAAAAGGACAGCTAGCCGATGCCGCACTAGATGGAATGCTTCTAATGACACTAACAATTTACATCAGCAAGGGATTAGTTACCAATAGTATAAGCTGGCATTCCATCACTAGTGGTAGGGGCACCTATAAAAGTGGCAAGCCTGTAATTTCTCAAACAGCATTCCAACTTGTACGAAAAAGGTAAATGGTCCTTTTTGGTATAGTGAGCCATTTCAAAGAGTCGTGTACAGGACAAAGACTCGGTGCAGGTGCTGCATTTTGTTTATGACTTTCAGGCTTGCCGTTTTTAAAGGCGCCACTGCTGCTGGTGACAAAATGCAAGCTCATACTTCTGATGCAGCTTGTCAGCACCGTTACAGTATCGAATAACAAGTGAAAGATTCTCACTTCTTTAATTTATAACTCCTATAAAAAACTAACAAGTGTTTTATGTATTCCATACACATAGTAAAGGAACTAATTAAAGAAAAGAGAACTGTTTTATGTATAAATGCTTTTCTTTTACTAGCTTATACATGAATTTTTCTCTCTGTTCTTTTTTTTGTGCAACAAAGGCTCCATTTGCCAACACATTCACCATTTAGATGATGAGAAAATATGATATTTAACTCTTTACTGTCTTCTGTAGAATATATATTCTCTTTAATAAAACCCTGTGTGCATCCTGGTGTCCGTGTGTGTGTCTTCTGGTGAAGTGCGCATGCGCGGGGCCACACAGCACGTGTTTAGTCTCTTCCTGTGCATTCCATATGTGTGCAGAGAGAGAGACACACACAGGTGCATGCGCGAGAGAGACACACACACGCACACACAGGCGCACGAGAGAGACACACACACACACAGGCGCGAGAGAGACAGACACACACACAGGCACGCACGTGCATTGTTGCAATTTTACTTTTCTTGGTTGTTTATTAAATTACAGATTTTTGCAAATGTTAATTTTTTTTCCTGTGCTTAACACTAGAATTACCAGAGCCTACGAAAAAACTCGTAAATCCGTCCCACCTTAAATCGTTTCTTAAAACCGTTCTCACCTCTCCGCCAGCGTCTTTTGTTCATCTAAATGTGCTGATAAAGGAAAAGCTGCAAGTAGCCAGCTATTCCATCCCCCCACCGACTTAGAACGTGCACAAACTTCTCCCAGCTCATGCCTTGATTGATTTTCTGGGAGTGAAGTGGAGTTTTAGAGTGGAAATAATAGATCGTTGTTTGGAACACACGCATTTCATGTCTGTTCCGTTTCTACAGTAATCTGTGTAAACACATTGTTAAAACAGAAACTATTTCTTTGATATTTGGACTTCAGGCTTCATACATTATATAGTTTATGCCTACATTTTGTCATTTACTACTAGAATATAAAAAACGTTTCTGTAATATAGCCAACATATTTGTAACGATTTTTTCCGCTACACTTTAATAAGTTTAATTGAAGATTGCAGGACAACCTTACCCTGCCTTTAACCCCTTCCTACAGCGCCGAAAGGTGATTTATAATAATAAAATGATATTAAAAAACCCACACGCTTTTTCACTCACCCAGTGAGGCGGGAGGGAGCCCACGGGCTCTCGCTTCGTCAAGTGTCTGAGCCACCTCGGCGACCCGCTCCGGGGACAGTGGCAGGTGGGGAGTTTGACTGGGGCGGTACACCTGTCACACCGTAACGCAGGTGTCCTAAGGCGAGCTCAGGGAGGCCAGAAACCTCCCGTGGAGCAGAAGGGCAAAAGCTCGCTTGATCTTGATTTTCAGTATGAGTACAGACCGTGAAAGCGGGGCCTCACGATCCTTCTGGCTTTTTGGGTTTCAAGCAGGAGGTGTCAGAAAAGTTACCACAGGGATAACTGGCTTGTGGTGGTGTAGCGACGCCGCTTTTTGATCCTTCGATGTCGGCTCTTCCTGTCATTGTGAAGCAGAATTCACCAAGCGTTGGATTGTTCACCCACTAATAGGTGAACTCTGTTTTGTTTACATTGATGATATTATTGTCTACTCCCCCACTTTAGAACAGCACCTGAGGGACTTGAACACTGTCTTCTAGAGGCTCCAGCAGGCACAGCTTACTCTAAATGTAAATAAATGTCACCTTGCTCAACCTCATCTCCATTTTTTGGGCCACATAGTGTCAGCAAAAGCAGTTGAAGTAGACCCAGAAAAGACCATTTCTATACAGAACTACCCTACGCCTGTGTACCTCAAGAATTTGCAACGGTTCCTAGGATTGGTAGGGTGGTACCATAAGTTCATTCCACACCTTGCTGACCTAGTGGCCCCCCTTAACCATCTAAAGAAAAAAGATGTGCCCTGGAAATGGACCACTGAATGCCAATAGGTGGTTGATCAACTAAAGGCGGCTCTTTAGTATTTGGCGGTGGTATGAGCAATGGAGAAATTTTTTGGAGGGAGTTGAGTTTGAGGTCTATACCAATCACAATGCCCTGACCTGGATATTCAATCAGCCCAAAACATGCACCCGGTTGACAAGATGGGTTCTACGTCTCCAGGGTTTCACCTTCAAGGTGTTTTACAGGAAAGGATGTGGCAACGTGGTTCCCAATGTGTTGTCACGGATTCCAGAATCTACGAGTATATGTCTTGCCATGACCCAAAGTCAATGGACGCATTTACCCCTGAGCTTACCAGACTTGGCTAAAGCACAACAGATGTGTCAGATGTGCCAGCAATTTCGGAAGGACTCTAGCAAACAAGGGTTGGGTCGCATTTATTTTGAGGAATTACAAGGTTTATTATATCGAGCAGTGCCCATGAGATTTGGGGGGAATAAACTACAACTTGTGGTCCCTCAAGAATATGCCCCTGTGTTCCTCCAATACTATCATAACAGCCCTTTTGGCGGACACCTGGGTAGATTGAAAACCCTGTTAAGAGTGTTGGAAATGGCATGGTGGCCTTCTTTGCGGAAGGACGTATGGGACCATGTGAAAAGATGTCAGACATGTCAGATGATAAAAACTCCACCTGGTAAACCACCTGGAGAGTTACAGTCAACCGTGGTGTCTGAACCTGGAGAGATGTTGGGAGTTGACCTGATGGGACCTTTACCTTCTACTTCCACCTGGAAGACAGTCTTGATGGTCGTTGTTGATTATTTTTTCAAAGTGGGTGGAGCTGTTTGCTCTAACAGATGCTAAAGCTCAGAAGGTCTGCAGCACCCTGAAATATTTACCCGCTGGGGTGTGCCAAAATATATTGTGTCTGATAGAGGTCCCCAGTTCACCAGTGAGTTAATGGAAAAACTGTGTATGGCATGGGGTGTAAAGTAGAAACTGGCTACGGCCTATCATCCTCAAACTAATTTGACAGAGAGAGTAAATCGGACATTAAAGACCATGTTGGCATCCTATGTAGTAGACCGCCATCAAGACTGGGACAAATGGATCCCGGAATTGCGATTTGCCATTAATACGGCGAGCCATGAGGCTACTGGTGCTACGTCTGCCTTGGTAGCCTTAGGACGACAGGTAAAGGGCCCACTTGATCGTTTAATAACAGCTCCCTTACCTGAAACTCCTCAATATACTACAGTTACCACTCTAGATCAATTTAGGAGGGACGTTTAGATGAGATTGGTTAGGGCGACAGCCAGACATGCCAGGTATTACAATGCCCGCTGTAGTAAAGTGCACTACTTGGTAGGTGATCTGGTCTGGGTTAGGGCTCACTATCTCTCTGATGCCAGTAAAAAATATTCCTCCAAGCTTGCGCCTAAGTGGACAGGACCAGCTTTGATCATAAAACAACTCTGGCCCAACAATTACCACATACAAAAGGGTAGAGAATCAGAAAAGAAAATAGAGAAAGTAAATGTGGTCAACCTCAAGCCCTACTTTGGACCCCCTCTGAGAGAGACTGGGGGTGGGGAATTATGTAGCATTTCCACAAAAAGAATATATTTTTCTTTTGTTCTTTTCTCTATGGAAAATCCCGTTGTCAAAAAAAAAAAAATATACGGAAGATGGGCAGGTTAAATAGAGAAGACCGTTTGGGAGGTACAGGGTTGTTACAGGGTTGTTCTTTACAATTTCCGGGGGTTGCCATGGAAACTGATGCACTATTTAAATAGAGGCAGGAAAAAAAAACAAAAAAAAAAGAAAAGACAGCCCAAGTTTTATGGCGAAGGAGGGAAAGGACATGACCATTCTAAGTCCAGGACGAAGATTTGTTTTCGGGGAGCACCACAAGTCAACTGCAGTCTGGGGTGGCCACCTCGAAGTTTCCGGATACACTGAGGATACCAGGAAAAGGATCGAATACAGTGTGAGTGTTAAATCTTTTTATTCTGGGATTGGCATGCCTGATGAACTAGACTATGGAGAAATAGTAAAAAGAGAAAAACACTAAATCAAAAGGACGGAGGGGAAAGCCTGGGAATTATAGTTTCATGCTTTGTGTTCATAGTGTATATTGGAAGTGGGGGTATTTTAAAAGTGTATTAATTATAGTTTTTTGTTTTTGCATTTTTTTTCCCGCCTCTATTTAAATAGAGCATCAGTTTCCATGGCAACCCCTGGAAATTGTAAAGAACAACCCCGTACCTCCCAAACGGTTTTCTCTATTTAACCCGCCTATCTTCGGTATTTTTTTTTTTTTTTGACAACGGGATTTTCCATAGAGAAAAGAAGAAAAGAAAAATATATACTTTATGTGGCAATGCTACATATTAATAAGAACAACAACAGCAACATTTATTTATATAGCACATTTTCATACAAAAAGTAGCTCAAAGTGCTTTACATAATGAAGAATAGAAAAATAAAAGACACAGTAAGAAAATAAAATAAGTCAACATTAATTAACATAGAATAAGAGTAAGGTCCAATGGCCAGGGTGGACAGAAAAAACAAAAAAAACTCCAGACGGCTGGAGAAAAAAATAAAATCTGTAGGGATTCCAGACCATTAGACAGCCCAGTCCCCTCAGCTTGCCAAAGACCAAATATTTATAAATATTTTAGGGATCTTTACATTTCTGCAAGTATAGTGGTTTTGAGGTGCAAAAAGAAAAAAAAATATTAGTCTACAAAAGGATTGGGATACCAGCCGGTCACCCCATTTATTAGTTGATGAAAATAAGAGGGAAGGAAAATGGCACATGTGCAAAAATGGCTTTAACCCTAAAATAAACACAGTCATTACTTGAGAGTACTCTGCCATCCTCAACGATAGGTTCCAGTCTGAGCCCTGACGTCCTATGGCTTCAGTGTTTATCTGTTGGTTGGTTGTCAGAAACAGAACTGGGTCACATGTCCTCCACTGGTCGAGCTTCAGACCTACAGGTAAAATGGGAGATGTGATCAGAGACAACGCCCTCTGTCTGCTTGGAGTGGTATTGTATGTCCCCTAAGCTCATATGCATGACACTGTATAAAAATGTACAAATTATTAAATGCTGATTGGTGCAATATGCTAACCATTACAGATACTTATGCAAGTAGTCCTAGTTTATTTAATATATATAATAAAAATACATTTAGTTTATATATCACCTTTCATATGCTCAGAAGATCATTGCTCTCACATTTTAATCAGTCTACAAAGTGAATTTAATAGGTGGACTCCATTGAGCACAATGTTAAATAAAGGATGTCTATTTCCTGACTGAGTACTTTGGTGATCCTAGCTTCTATTTAAGGGAATTTCTGCAACAATCTTTTCTTAATTAGAGCATTCATATAAATAAAATGTATCATTATTATTATTATTAAGAAGTTGACTTTCATCTAACATCTTTTTGTAAGCCATTTTGTGGATTCTATTGTCACAATGTGAGTCCTCGTTGCTAGAGGCATGTCATCTAGAGTCCCAACATAATGGGGTCAATTGGTAAAAAATTAAAAGGTCATCTCAATGGCCATATTGTATCTAGAAATAAAGTATAGCTACTTGACATACTTTTCGTTTTTGATTACTGATTGGAGAAGCAAGCTCTGCTTTTTGACTTTGACTTCTTTCTCTTCTGGTCTTTTTCTTTGCCCTTTCACTCCATTCTTTCTCCTGATCCTCACTTTAAATTTTTTGGATTGTCTGTCTTTGGGCAGTTATTACAGATTCATACTGAGTCAACAGCTAAGTTTAAAATTAGGCAAAAAAAAAATATTCTCTACTGCTATAGTCAGTTTGTTGTTACTGTGTCAAAAACATTTTCAGAATTATAGAAGAATGACTGGTTTTAACTCTGTTGTCAAGGCAGCATCAACTAATTAAAGTAATAAAGTGCCATTCCTAATCAATATGCAACATTTCATTGTAGAATTATTCTGCTAGTTCACATTGGCATAATTTTTCCACTTAACACTATACAGTTAGGTCCATAAATATTTGGACAGAGACAACTTTTTTCTAATTTTGGTTCTGTACATTACCACAATTAATTTTAAATGAACAACTCAGATGCAGTTGAAGTGCAGATTTTCAGCTTTAATTCAGTGGGGTGAACAAAACGATTGCATAAAAATGTGAGGCAACTAAAGCATTTTTTTAACACAATCCCTTCATTTCAGGGGCTCAAAAGTAATTGGACAATTGACTCAAAGGCTATTTCATGGGCAGGTGTGGGCAAGTCCGTCGTTATGTCATTATCAGTTAAGCAGATAAAAGGCCTGGAGTTGATTTGAGGTGTGGTGCTTGCATGTGGAAGATTTTGCTGTGAACAGACAACATGCGGTCAAAAGAGCTCTCCATGCAGGTGAAAGAAGCCATCCTTAATCTGCGAAAACAGAAAAAACCCATCTGAGAAATTGCTACAATATTACGAGTGGCAAAATCTACAGTTTGGTACATCCTGAGAAAGAAAACAAGCACTGGTGAGCAAAAAGACCTGGATGTCCACGGAAGACAACAGTGGTGGATGATCGCAGAATCATTTCCTTGGTGAAGAGAAAGCCCTTCACAACAACCAACCAAGTGAACAACACTCTCCAGGGGTAGGCATATCAATATCCAAGTCTACCATAAAGAGAAGACTGCATGAAAGTAAATACAGAGGGTGCACTGCAAGGTGCAAGCCACTCATAAGCCTCAAGAATAGAAAGGCTAGATTGGACTTTGCTAAAGAACATCTAAAAAAGCCAGCACAGTTCTGGAAAAACATTCTTTGGACAGATGAAACCAAGATCAACCTTTACCAGAATGATGGCAAGAAAAAAGTATGGAGAAGGCGTTGAACAGCTCATTATCCAAAGCATACAACATCATCTGTAAAACACGGTGGAGGCAGTGTGAATGCTTGGGCGTGCATGGCTGCCAGTGCCACTGGGACATTAGTGTTTATTGATGATGTGACACAGGACAGAAGCAGCCGAATGAATTCTGAGGTGTTCAGAGACATACTGTCTGCTCAAATCCAGCTAAATGCAGTCAAATTGATTGGGTGGCGTTTCATGATACAGATGGACAATGACCCAAAACATGCAACCAAGGATTTTATTAAAGCAAAGAAGTGGAAAATTCTTGAATGGCCAAGTCAGTCACCTGATCTTAACCCAACTGAGCATGCTTTTCACTTGTTGAAGACTAAACCTCTGACAGAAAGGCCCACAAACAAACAGCAACTGAAAGCCACTGCAGTAAAAGGCCTGGCAGAGCATTAAAAAGGAGGAAACCCAGCATCTGGTGATGTCCATGAGTTCAAGACTTCAGGCTGTCATTGCCAGCAAAGAGTTTTCAACCAAGTATTAGAAATGAACATTTTATTTCCAGTTATTTAATTTGTCCAATTACTTTTGAGCCCCTGAAATAAAGGGATTGTGTTAAAAAAATACTTTAGTTCTCTCACATTTTTTATGCAATCTTTTTGCTCAACCCACTGAATTAAAGCTGAAAGTCTGCATTTCAACTACATCTGAGTTGTTTCATTTAAAATTCATTGTGGTCATGTACAGAACCAAAATTAGAAAAAAGTTGTCTCTGTCCAAATATTTATGGACCTAACTGTATGATCTTATTAGGTCTGTAGCACATTTATATAAAAATAACATTTAGTAGGTAGGTTTGTGTTGATAAACCACACAGTAACCATGATATATAATGTTCGGTCTCTGTCTGTTTATTCATTGGAGAGCATCAGTGTCAACACACTAAGTTGGGCAAACCAGGCCACTGCCTGCATCTTCCAGTACATTGAATTTCCAGGCTCTCACACCTCACTCGAGAGACAAAATGTCATGCAGCAGGTTTTAGGTCATCTCTCAGTGGCTGTACTTTGTCTGGCTTCATTTTTATTATTCAGCAATCACCTCTCAGTCCAGAGGCAATGGTTCCACTTCAGGATATTTCTGCACCATTAACATCCTCAAGGTAATGAAGACATTGATCCAGTACTCACAATTGACTGTACTTACAATCTCTTTTTATTTTTTTTATTTTGTTTTTATGTATAATGTACAAAAGAAAATCAGTTAATATACTCAAGGGCTGTCAATATACTTGGATTAAACCCCTTTGACACGTTGAACAGCATATTTTAAGAATATAGCAAGCCTGATAGCAAGCCTGTTGTTATATAACTTGTTTCAAGACATTTTATATAGCTCTCTGCAGAGAGGGCTTGCATGTGTTTAAAATTATAAGATACTAGCTGTGTTACCCAGGAAATTTCCTAAGACAATGGGCCTCAGGTTAATCAGATGTGAGTATTTTTCTGTATATGTATTTGATGTTTTCTTTTTTTCTTCCATATGTTTGTGTTTTTGATTTACCAGGGGCTAATATTAATTCACTGGAGCTCCTCACTTTGGAATATGCTACATACTGTATACTATATGCTTATGAGTAAAATATTCCTGCTGTAGATCAATTCTTGCTTTTCCAGATGACTTAGCTTTTGTTGATGGTCATTGAAAATACAGTTTTAGAGGAAACTGTATTTTCTTCTTAATTCAAGCATGATTTGTAGGAATAATGAAAATTGTTTGTTTAAAAATAAGTTCACCCTTTAGCTCATCCTGTAAAAATGGTGGCTACAGCCAGATTTTAATGTAATGCTTTTATCTGTAATCTGCTACCATTACAAAGTTTTGGAGGGTTTAGATCAAAAGCAGTATACACTGAATACCAAAGACCTGAATTCATGAGGTAAACACTGCCATCCTGTATTTCTTCCTGTATTTATTTTAACTTTGTAGTGAATAAAGTTTCCAAAGGAAGGAAATGTGGTAATTAATAAAGTGATAGTGTGTAGAAGTGTAAACGGAATCAATGCCAGAAATGCATTACCTCAACCTAATCTAATCTATGAATTTTTACTTTCTCTTAATGCAGAAGATACCTGTAATTGTATATTATCTGATCTATGTGGAAGTCATAGATTTTTCCAATCTAAAGATGAGCCTGAAGTACAACTTGGCATTAGCTTTTCTAATTTATTCACGTAAATCTCAAGAGAATTCCCTTTAGGGACTTTAACATACATGATAAGAACACATTTTTGAACATCAGTCTGAAAAATGCCTAGTTAAATCATTTCATTTATGAAATGAAACATCTTGTGTAAATTATTCTTCTATTTAAAGAGGTTGATGTAAATAGAAAAATACATTAGATGGATCCCATCCATTGAATGTTACAGATTTATAATGACTTCAAGTTTCAGGACTGGAGATCAAAGCAGTAGTCAAACTAAACACAAGATAACAGATAATATTTACCGATCTTTGCAAGGCTGATTTTGGACAAAAAAGTTTTCTTTAGTAAAATGTAAATGCTTAACCTAAATCATAAAAATGTAAAAAGAAAATACTTTGAACTATAGCGCTTTTAAATTTATGTAGTCAGAATGCTATCTTTAATGTATCATGTTGCTTAAATCAAGCTCTTCTGCTTTTTTGTTGAAGCGTTTTAATATAAATATCCAGTAGTGTGTCTTATCGATATATACAGAATATTTTATTTATATACAGTACACTATATGTTTTTATATACACACACACACACACACACACTACCAGTCACTTTATTAGGTACACCTTGCTAATGCCAGGTTGTATCACCTTGGCCTTCACAACTGCCCTAATTCTTGTGGCATAGATTAAGCAAGGTGCTAGAAACATTCCTCAGGGTTGTTGGTCCATATTGACATGATAGCATCACGCAGCTGTTGCAGGGTTGTCGGCTGCAAATCCATGATGCAAATCTTGCATTC
Source organism: Polypterus senegalus (assembly GCF_016835505.1). Lineage (NCBI taxonomy): Eukaryota > Metazoa > Chordata > Cladistia > Polypteriformes > Polypteridae > Polypterus > Polypterus senegalus. Next base: position 83,796,834 of record NC_053167.1, on the reverse strand, counting down.
TTTCACATCCCAAAACAGCTATGTTGTATTGAGATCTGGTGACTGTGGAGGCCATTTGAATACAGTGAACTCATTGTCATGGTCAAGAAACCAGTTTGAGGTGGCTTGAGTTTTGTGACACTTGCGTGTTGTCCTGCTGGAAGTTGAGAAATTGAGACTCATCAAATTCAGCATCAGATTAGGCATTTTTTCAATCTTTTTCCAATTTTGGTGAACTCATGTGAATTGTAGCCTCAGTTGTCTGTTCTTAGCTGACAGGTTTGGCCCCCTGTGTGGTCTCCAGCTGCTGTAGTCCATCTGCTTCAAGGTTCAACTTGTGCATTCTCAGATGCTCTTCTGTATACCTCGGTTGTAATGAGTGGTTATGTGACTTGCTGTTGTCTTTCTATCAGCTTGAACATGTCTGGCCATTCTCCTCTGACCTCTGGCATCAACAAGGCACTTTTGCCCAGAGAACTGCCACTCACTGGGTATTTTCCCTTTTTTGGACCATTCTTTGTAAACCCTAGAGATAGTTGTGCATGAAAATACCAGTAGATCAGCAGTTTCTGAAATTTTCCCACCAGCCCCTCTAGCACCAACAACCATGATATGTTCATAGTCACTTAAATCACCTTTTTTCCCCATTCTGATACTCGGTTTGAACTTCAGCAGGTTGTCTTGACAATGTCCACATGCCTAAATGCATTATTTTGCTGGCAAGTGATTGGCTGATTAAATATTTGTGATAACAAACAGTTGAACAGGTGTACCTAATAAAGTGGTTATGACCATTAAGTGTGTGTGTGTGAGTATATATATATATATATATATATATATACATTGCACCGTGGATGCAAAAATGCATACACCTGATAAGTCCCAATAAGGACGAAACACGTATCTTGTACTCTTTGCATTATTCGGCAGATATTTTGGCACATACTATCTGACATATACAGTATATACTGATCAGCCACAAAATTAAAACCATTCAAAGATAGAGAAAATAACATTACTGATCTCATTACAATGGCACTAATCAAGGGTTGGCATATATTAGGCAGCAAGTGAACAGACGGTTCTTGAAGGTGATGTGTTGGAAGCAAGAAAAATGGTCAAGGTTAAGGATCTGAGTTAGGAGGAGCCAAACTGTGATGACTAAATGACTGGGTCAGAACATCTCCAAAATGGCATGTCTTTTGGGTTCACCGACAAAAGCGCGATAGACATATGCGCCCCGACAAAACCACGACGGACAAATGAGCGCCAACAAACCCGCTAACTGGTTTTCGACAAATGTGCCATGACAAAATCGCCACGACAAAATTGCGAGAGAGGCCAAGAGAGTGGGATGCCCTTGCTGCCATTCTTCCTACATATGCAGGGCGTGATCTTAAGGACTATCTGCGTGCTGTGCTGATGGCCGCGTCTCATAATATTGACTTCTAAAATAAACATTATTATATATGCTTTAAACTAGTAATTCTTATTTAATGAAACTTTCGCGATTTTGTCGCCGCGATTTTGACGATGTGTTTTAATCAACGCTATTTTGTCGGCGCGCATATGTCTATCGCGCAAATGTCGGGTCACATGTCTTTTGGGGTTTTCCTGGTATGCAGTGGTCAGTACCTACCAAAAGTGGTCCAAGGAAGGACAAGCAGTCATTGGCACCCAAGCTCATTAATTTGCATGGTTGTGAAGGCTGGCCCTCCAGGTCTGATCCCATAAAGCAGCTGCTGTAGCACAAACTGCTGAAAAACTTAATGCTGGCCATGAGAGAAAAGTATCAGAATACACAGTGCATCGCAGCTTGGTATGTATGGGGTTGTGTGGCCACAGACTGGTCAGAGTGCCAATGCTGACTCCTGTCCACTGCCAAAAGCGCCTACAATGGGAATGTGAACTGGGCCAAAGAGCAATGGAAGAAGGTGGCCTGGTCTGATGAATCATGTATTTTTTTTTTGGATCATGTAAATGGCCAGGTGTATGTGTGTCATTTACCTGGTGAAGAGACAGCAGTATGATGCAATATGGGAGTTAGTGAAGGGCTGTGTCATCTGCAAAGCAAAAATAGTTAAAGGTAATTTCCATACAAGGAAATATACATAAAATGTTAGGGTCTGCCAGTCTGTCACACAATTACTCACCAACTACTGGCACTAGAACCTTGATCTTGGTCCCAATCAAAGCTTATGACCTAGTATGTTCTGATAAAAATGTTCACAAAACAAAGTAATATGGTAGAAAGAAAAAAAGAGCAGAGGCATCTACTGTCAAGTCATTACAGAGACCGATTATGTGACAAAGAGCACCATAATAATAATAAGAAAAAAAATTTAAAGAAGTGCCATCAGCTGAGCATGAAGTGCAGGCTACAGAATGTAAGCCCAACAATCACACGGAGAGTTTAGTGTTTATATCTAGCTTTTTGTTGGGTCACACATAGGGTTGCCAGATTAGAAAATTAGAAATACGGGACACTCTTAAAATCTCTCTCTATATTATTATATATATAAATTTATGCATGCCCCCTACACACCCAGACCAAAATATTATATAAAAGTAGAGATATAAGTGAAAAAATGGAAAATATGTATTTAATACAGACAACAGAGAAACATTATTATTATTTAATACAGACAGTTAGAAACAAAGTGGACCGTGGCAATTAGTAACAACACACTTTGTTGACAGTCACTGTATGTTGCAATGCTGATACAGAAATGCACAGCAGCGCGGCTGGACAGCAAAACGGTAAAAGTACATGTCACCGTCCCCAGCCAACCATAGTAACTGAACAAGTTGCAAACAGGCAGCAAACACTTATTTCCTTGTTACATTTGGCTTATTTTCATCAAGAGAATCTGAGCAAAGAAAGTATAAGTACTTATAAAGTTACAATTAAGTACCGTAAGAAGGTAGTAAAAATATATTTTTATTACAGAATTTGAAAATTAACTAAATACGGGACATTTGGGTGTCCCTGAAAGGTCAGTACAGGACAGGGGACAAAATTATCAAATATGGGACGTGTCCCATACATAAGGGAAGTCTGGCAACCCTAGTCACACAACCACTTCTATAAGAACACAAGATGCCGATCCACACTGACAAGCAAAAAATACAGTAATTCATTCAAAAATAATAATTAAGGTACTCAAAACTTAAATCCACATGAATGCACTGCTCTTATATTCTTACTTTGAATTTCCTTTGAAGTCCACTACTTAGTAAAGTTACATTGGTAAACTTTTTTCATGTTAAAAAACAAAAATAGAAAAGTTCTTTTTGCTGTTGATGAGCCTCCAGAAGTAATAAAATACATTATCATTTCTAGAGGAACTGTACTTACTTAGAAAACAAAAGAAGTGTCATGAGCTCTTTACATTGGTTTTTGTTTACATTTTACAGTATTGTTGTTTTTTCGAGAAACCTAAGCTATTCCTATACAGTATTTCTTTACATTTCATCAACATACTTACAGTATTTCATATTAATGAAGTGATTAGCCAAACCATGTGAGTTAAGGGTGCATTTTAACAAAAAACGATTGTATTGCAGGGTAATTTTACATAAGGCGAGGTTTTCAAATGGCTAAGCTAACACATAGTTTGACCAACATAAAATCGTAGTTTTGCCTCAACAAGGCAAGGCCATAATCAACAAGCACCCCAAAGTGTTATGCTGAAGCAGTCTTAAAGAAATATAAAGAAACTGGGCACAACAGAAAACCCAGCAGAAGAGCAAAAAGCTGCTGCAGATAAGTATGTAAAGGTCACTTCCTAAAGGAACTGAAGACAATAAGGTAAAATGCTTACACAGCATTCTGGCAGAGTCATTTGGCACCAAAGTGCAGAATTCATCCATATAAAGAAGACTCGTAGGATGTGTTGCAGCTAAAAAAACAATTCCAGTGTAATTAACTCAACAAGCAGAAGAAATTACTTTGAAAAACTATAAAATCCACTGGCAAAAAAATTACATGGACTGATAAGTCCAACTTTGAAAATTTTGGTTCAAAAAACGGATAGTAGCAGAAGAAGACTTGGCAAGAACTACATTCATGCCATTTGCAGCCTCTGTTTGATTGGTCAGATCTCAGGAAATGGTGTAGACTCTATATACTGTAGACTCTATATTATAGAGGATCTGAATCAAATCTCGATTGGCCACCTCAACAACACTCATTAGTTGAACAGGGAAAAGAACAAAATGCAGCCAATGTCAAATCTTGTAATAGACTTGATTTAACCTTGACAGGATTACTTGAAAATACTATACAGCAGTCTACATAACTAAAATTGCTTTCATTTGGCATACTAATTTGAAAACGGAAAGGCCATACTATAGTAAACAGTGACTTCTTTTGAAAACAGTATATATATATATTGTAAACGGCACTATATAGCGCCTGACCCGACACAGATTGGACACGGGAGGCACGTGTAAAATAAAAGGCTTTTTATTCTTCTTCAGCTGGAGGGCACGTCTTCCCCGTACACCCCAGCCACAACACAGTCCCAAACACCAGTAAATCACAAACACAAACTCTTTTCTCTGGCACCACCACTCCTTCCTCGCAACCTTGTCTTCCTCCACCCGACTCTGGCCGATGAGTGGTGGTCACTGGCTCCTTTTATAGGTCACCTGGAAGTGCTCCAGGTGTTTGATCACCAAGATCTGGTGGCACTTCCAGGTGTGATGAAGCTGCTGCACCCCCTGGCAGTACGTGCGGGACCCAACAGGGCTGCCCCAACTCCAATTCCCAGGGAGCCCTGTGGGAAACTGAGGCACTTCACCAGGCCAGGGGGGCGGCCATCTAGCGTCCAGGGGGAGGTATTGCACTGTCCAGGGCTGCTCCCCCTGAATACAGTGTGCAGGGGCGTCCCGACTGGGCATGGACGCCAGGCGCCTGTCACAGTGCCCCCCTCTTTGATGACAGCCATTGGGATTATCGACACATCCTGCGAGGGCTGGTTTTCTCCAAGATGGGGAGACGGCGTCATCCGGTTTTCGGACCTGACCTGTGGAGACGAAATTGGAAAACCGGGAGGGGCTGTCCCGACATCCGTGCCCTTTGGACGTCAACCAGGAACAGGCCTTCCAACCATGTCCACAGCGGCCACATTCGTAACAGCGCCGCTCCCCCTTACTCCAAACCCTGTGGGTGTGGAAGCAGGCTGGGAATCCCTGCCTTGATGGCAGCTCAGCAGAGCGCTCTCTGTGTCTCCGCCCCTTCGCAGCGCAGCCCTTTACTGCCTTTGAGCAAACGGGCTCACGCTGCGCACTGTTAGGAGTCCCTGCCTTTTCACGAGTTCTCCTCTTCCTCTGGGGTGCGCTGATGGTCTGAGACCCCTTATGGGAGAAACGGGGACCCCGTGCCGTCTGCACCCCTTTGGCCACCCGCGAGACTGACGTAGGTGGCTGTGGGAGGGTTGTTTGACAACTGCTGTCATTCAGCTGCCTCCCCTCACTCACCTCCTCCGTATCAGTCTCCGTGGCCGCGTCTCTTGTAGGAGGCGGAGTTGCCTGGCAAGCTGTATAAGTCACAGCGCCCGCAGCCCTCCGCCCCCCACCTTCCACAGAACAGGCCTCGCTTACCTGTGCTGCTGCGTTGGTCGGACTGAAAGAATCAGCCCCGCGCCGCTTCACCCACTGCAGGATGTCTCCAATCGGCGCGCCGAGCTTCTTCTCCAGCCCTTCCTTCGCCTCTTGCAGGGCCTGGAACACCTGAAAAAGGGACTGCAGGGGTAGGACGATAGCCTCCACACCCCGTGCAGCCTGACACTGGTCAGTTTCTCCCGCCCATGGGCTCCTCCGGGTGTCTCTTGGGTTTGGAGTGGAGAATCGCCGGCCCCGTCTCGGCACTTGTCTCGACAGGGAATCGGCGCGCGTCTCCCACCCCCTTACCAACCAAGGGAAGGCTTTTCTGCTCCTCCGCTGGAGCCACTGTGCTGGGGAGATTGTCCAGGCTTCCGTCCTTCACAGGGTCCCTGAGGCTGAAGAAGGTACTCAGGTCGACCTCGCTCTCCCCGGGAATCACTATATATATATATACACTAATAAAAGGCAAAGCCCTCACTGACTGACTGACTGACTGACTCATCACTAATTCTCCAACTTCCCGTGTAGGTAGAAGGCTGAAATTTGGCAGGCTTATTCCTTACAGCTTACTTACTTACTTACTTACTTACGTGCTTACCTAAGCACGTTTTATTTCGAAATTCTATGCGTAACGGTCATAACGGTCGACAACGTCCGCCATGTTGAACTTTCTTATTTATGGCCCCATCTTCACGAAATTTGGTAGGCGGCTTCCCCGTGCTAATCAAAACCGATGTACGTACTTATTTCGATGGTATGACGCAACTGTCGGCCGCCATATTGAACTTTCCAACGTCACTAATTTTCCAGCTTCCCGTGTAGGTAGAAGGCTGACCCTATCTTCATGAAATTTGGTAGGTGGCTTCCCTGCGCTAACCAAAACCAATGTATGTACTTATTTTGGTGGTATGACGCCACTGTCGGCTGCCATATTAAATTTTCCAAACGTCACTAATTCTCCAAATTCCCGTGTAGGTAGAAGGCTGAAATTTCGCAGGCTCATTCCTTACAGCTTACTTACAAAAGTTAAGCAGGTTTCATTTCAAAATTCTACGCATAACGGTCAACAAAGTCCGCCATGTTGAACTTTCTTATTCATGGCCCCATCTTCACGAAATTTGGTAGGCGGCTTCCCTGCGTTAACCGAAACCAATGTACATATTTATTTCGGTGGTATGACGCCACTGTCAGCCGCCATATTGAACTTTCCAACTTCCCATGTAGGTAGAAGGCTGAAATTTGGAAGGCTCATTCCTTACGGCTTACGCCCGAGCGTGGAGGAAGTGCCGGCTGTCCTCCTGGCAGCTCTCCGGGTGCCGTCCTAAATCTTCCCCCCAGCACTTCCTGGTGTGGCGGAAGTGCTGGGGTAACAGGTCCCCAAGGCATTGGGGCGCCTCCTGGCAGTGACCACTGGCCCCTACAGGGTGGAGCTTCCCAGCCCTGTACCCGTGGCCCCCAGAGCAACCAGGAAGGCGGCCCCCACATGATCCAGGGTGGGCTCTGACCTTCTTCCGGTCCTTCACGGCGTCCCGGCCTGGTCGTTGCCCCTGGCATCCCTGACAATATATATATATATATATTGTGATGGACAGCCGGGTCCCATGCCCAGCCAGGATGCCTCTGCTGCAACGCTTAACGGGGGAGCCACCATGGACAGTACAATGCCTCCCCCGGGGCACCTGGGGCAGCCTCCTTGGCCATGGGTCCTTCCTTAGTCTCCCCCGTGGCTCCATGGGACATGGAGTCCACCACAGCCCGGTTGGGAGATGGGGTGGCCGCTCGGGGGTGCTGTGGAGAGCCAGCCGCCACATTGGACAACTTGCCAGCCCCACCCGGAGGTGCAATTAAGACCAGCTGGTCAGGCACCGGGAGCACTTCCAGGTGGGCTATAAAGTGGGCCAACCTCCCTTCATTCTTCGCCAGAATCAGGAGGTAGAGGACGAGGTTGCCTGGGAGGAGTGGTGGTGCCAGAAAGGGTTGATTATAGTTTGTGTGTTGTGCTTTGGGACTGTGTATGGCCTGTGGGTCACAGGGAAGACGTGCGCCCACGGGTGAAGAAAAACAATAAAGCCTGTGTATTTTGTACATGTGCCTCTGCGTGATCTGTGCCGGGTCGGGTGCTATATAGCGTCTTTTACAACTGGCGTAGCCGGCAGGATCCCGGTCCATCCATTTGGGCCGGAACCTGCATTAAAATTTTTTGCAAGACCCGGCATAGCAAAGCGCAACAGCGTGAGGCACGTGCTCGACTCAGCACAAAAAAGGCAAAGCGCGCACATGCAGCAGGGACCGCAAGCCGGCACGCGCTGCTCAGCGCGCAGCGCGCACAAGAGAGCAACGCGCTGCTCAGCGAGGCCATCGAGGAGCTGCTGCAGGCCCCGCGAATGGGGAAGAAAAAATCCGGCCGGAAACAGAGGCCAACTGGCGGGCACCGCCACAGGTAGGTGAAGGGCCCAAACTGGATGGGCCGCGGATATGTGTGTTCGCTTGTGGGTCATTCTACCTCCTAAACGCCAAGGGGCGAAGCACCCGATGCGGGCAGGGGGACATGTGTCCTTGGTGTGACGGCGGCTCCAGCTCGGAAGAGAGCGAGGCAGAGCAGTGTCTCCCTTTCGGCCTGATCCAGCGGCTGGGGGAGGAGAGCCCGGACGAGCTTCCCAGCAGCTTCAAGAGACAGGTAAGGGGAGGGCGTGTGTCAATCACCCGACGAGGAGGGTCGGCAGGCGGGGATGACGGACTCCCTTCCTTCTCCTCCGGACTACCCGAAGGGGCCCATGGGGGATCCACAGGGTCTTGTTGGCATGCGGGGGGCGACAAGGAGAGCCCAAATCCACCACCGGCTGCCACTATTAACATTTCCTGGGCTGTAGGGGAGGTGCAATCCGTTGTCCTGGCCCTACAGTCCTTGTTGAAGGTGTTTCAGGTCCTGCAGGAAGCGAAGGAGGGGTTGGAGAAGAAGCTCGGCAGCCCGTGCGGAGCCCTGGCCGAATGGCTTCGTGACAGAGGGTGGCCAGCCTCCCACCGGCAGGACAGAGCGGTGCAGGTAAGTGAAGCCGGTACCGCAGAGAAAAGGTGGCGGGACACATCGGCAGCTGTGCTGATCAGTACTGCCTGTCAGGCGGACCCGCCCACCACATGAGAGGCTGCTGCGATGACCGATAGCAGGGCGGACGGAAACCGGGTGGAAACCGGCTGCCAAAAAACCCCGCCCCGACCGCCAGCACCGGTCTTGCGGCAGTCCAAAGGGACGCAGGCAGTGCGGGGTCCCTCCTTTTCCCATAGGGGGACTCAGACCGCCAGTGCGTCCCAAAGAAAAAGGAGGAACCGGAAGAGGAAACCAGAACCTCCTTACAAGACGCAGTGTATGCCTGACGGCTTGGGGCCGCAGGAGGGCTGCACTGCAGAGGAGCCGAACCGTCACGGGCCCTCCTCGGAGGGGGCGAAGGGGCACGGGTTCCCTGCCTACTTCCGCTCACACCGGGGCCGTACGGGAGGGGGTCAGCTATGTTTTAACTGTGGCCACGGTGGCCATGTCTGGCGGTCTTGTCCAGAAGGACGTCAAGGCAACACCCCCAGACCTTTTCATTGTGTATTCACAGGGCGCAGCCGCGGAACCAGGGATACCAACTCCCCATTCTGGAGAAGACCGGCCCTCGTGGGGCAGGCCGATGAACCCCACAAGCCTCATCTGAGGGAGGGGAAGTGTGACGGACAGCCGGGTCCCATGCCCGGCCGGGACGCCTCTGCTGCATACGTCCCGGGGGAGCCACCATGGACAGTGCAATGCCTCCCCCGGGGCGCCTGGGGGCAGCCTCCCTGGCCATGGGTCCTTCCTCAGTCTCCCACGTGGCTCCATGGGACATGGAGTCCACCACAGCCTGGTTGGGAGATGGGGTGGCCGCTAGGGGGTTCTGCGGAGAGCCAGCCGCCACATTGGACGACTTGCCAGCCCCACCCGGAGGTGCAATTAAGACCAGCTGGTCAGGCACCGGGAGCACTGCCGGGTGGGCTATAAAGCGGGCCAACTGCCCTTCATTCTTGGCCAGAATCGGGAGGTAGAGGACGAGGTTGCCTGGGAGGAGTGGTGGTGCCAGAAAGGGTTGATTATAGTTTGTGTGTTGTGCTTTGGGACTGTGTATTGCCTGTGGGTCACAGGGAAGACGTGCGCCCACGGGTGAAGAAAAACAATAAAGCCTGTGTGTTTTGTACACGTGCCGGGTCGGGCATACGTGCCAAACTACATAGCGCCTTTTACAATATATATATGTATATATATATAACTGTATATATATCCATCCATCCATTTTCCAACCCGCTGAATCCGAATAAAGGGTCACGGGGGTCTGCTGGAGCCAATCCCAGCCAACACAGGGCACAAGGCAGGAACCAATCCTGGGCAGGGTGCCAACCCACCGCAGGACACACACAAAAACACCAAGCACACACTAGGGCCAATTTAGAATCGGCAATCCACCTTACCTGCATGTCTTTGGATTGTGGGAGGAAACCCACGCAGACACGGGGAGAACATGCAAACTCCACGCAGGGAGGACCCGGGAAGCGAACCCGGGTCTCCTAACTGCGAGGCAGCAGCGCTACCACTGCGCCACCATGCCGCCCTCTGTATATATATATATGCCAGCAACACTCATGACAATGACAAAACAATTACATTGTCAATCATGTTACGTTGTTATTAAAATGTTTCCTTTTCTTTTTACTTCTCTGTTGCCAAGCGTGGGTATTTTGCTATATATATATATATATATATATATATAGATACATATATATAGACAAATATGACAACAACACTCATATCAATGACAAAACAATTACATTAACAATCATCTTACGTTATTTTAAAAATATTTCCTTTTCTTTTTCATAACTTCTTTAACACACTACTTCTCCTGCATATATATATATATATATATATATATATATATATATATATATATATATATATATATATATTATATATTGTCGTGGGCGGCTGGGGTCTTTGCCCAGCTTGGATGCCTCCACGCTAGGATGTCTGGGGGAGCAAGCGTGGCCAGAGCGTTACCTCCCACAGAGTGCTAGATGACAGCCACCTCTGGTTGCAGCAGTACCTAGGACTCCCGCAGGGCTCCATGAGAGTTGGAGTTTCGTGCAGCCCTGTTGGGATTCGTGGATGTTGCCAAGGGGTGCTGCAGCAACCACTGAGCCCTTATGGGCGGTTCTTCCACCATACTCAGAAGTGCTGCCGGAAATACATCATGAAGCATCTGGAGCACTTCCGGGGTATTCAAAAGGGGCCAGATGACACTACTTGGGGAGCTGGAGCTGGGAGGAGGGAGACAAATCTTGCCAAGGAGTGGAGGAGAAAGAAAAGAGAGAGAAGAAAAAGAAAAGAAAAAATATTGTGTGGTGCTTGTGCTTAGTGGGACTGTGTTGTGCCTGTGGGAAACGGGGAAGTGTTTCCCAAGAGGTGAAGAAAAATGAAAAGCATTTCTGTTTTTATATGTGCCTCCTGCATCTGACTATGTCAGGTTGTGTGGCTGCTATGCCCTCCACACTTGTCACTATATATACATATATATATATATATATATATATATATATATATATATATATATATATATATATATATTATTTTACAAGCAAATAAACACTTAATGCTAAATTGTTAAAACTGAATTCTTAGCTGACCTAAAACTTTTACACAGTTCTGTGTGTGTATGTATTAATATATATATACTGGACTTAGGGGGCTGGAACATGTGGGTGGGTATGTAGGTGGCTGGTGAGGCCAATTTACACCCTCTGGCAATATGGGCAAGGAATTTTAGGAACATAACAGGAATCTTATGTATGATCCTTCCTTGCCTGTCTTCGTTGTTCGGCAGCTGGTGTTCTCCTGACCTCACAAGTGGCAACGCCTTTGTAGAAAGGAGGCACACCATCAAAAATTGTTCTCGGTGTGATGTTCCCATGATACTAGGTCTATGTTGAACGTCCACACAATATACTTCAAAGTGTATTTGAAATGTTTCTTTTGACCTCCTTGGGAGCAATTTCTATGCTGGAGCTCACCACAGAATAGTTTCTTGAGCAGCCAGTTGTCTGGCATGTAAACCAAATGACCTGCCCATTGCAGTTATGACTTCATCAAGATGGTATGAATTCTGGGCACTCCTGCAAGAAGGAGGACTTTGGTGTCAGGGATTCTATCTGGCCACTTAATGGCCAGGAGTTTCCTAAGGCAAGTGGTGTGGAAGTGGTTCATTTTCCTAGAGTGGCTCTCATAGATTGTCCACATTTTGCAGGCATAGAGAAGCATAAGAAGCATGATTGCCTTGTACTCATTCAACTTTGTCTGCCGAAGGTGTAACTGGCCATTGCAAGGCTCATGTTATTTTTTCATCATCAATGGCTATATTTCGGGACAGAGTGCTGCCAAGATAGGTAAACTTTTTAGTTGTGTTTAGTTTCTGCTCATACACTGTGATGTTCAGGCTCAGTGTATGGCTTTCCTGGGGCTGACTGAAACATGGCCACTGTCTTCATAATATTGATCAAGAGACCAAAGTTTGAGTAGGCCATCGCAAATAATGTAGGGACCAGGGGCCTCATGCATAACACTGTGCATAGAATTCACACTAAAACATGGCGTATGGAAAGGGGCAGAAATGTTTGTATGCACAAAACAATCTAGATGTATAAATCTGTGCGTTTGCCAATTTCCACGTTCTTCCGCTCCATAAATCCCAGTCAGTGTGAAAAGTAATGCACGTGCATGCACCTGCTGCCACTCCCCAAACTCCTCCCAGAATTACGCCGCTTTGAAAATGCAAATCAATATAAATACCCCTTAAGATCAGTGTTCTGTAAAAAGGCAATGGCAAAAGCACAGGGGGAAATAGAATTTCAGCAAATACCAAGTGGAGGCAAGAAAAAACGTACTATTTGTTGGTTTAAACAGTGATATAAACAACAAAAGGAAGTTAATCGAGTGACATACAGTGTTGGAGAAACTCGAAAATTCAAGTTCATAAAGTCACACAGTGCCCGAAATAAAAAAGAAATTGTCAGATATCAAATTCGCTGTGAAAAGGCAAGTCGTAGCCCACTGTCTGAGTGTCATATGAAAGCTTATTAGGGTACAGAGAAAAGAAAAAAAAATTGGAACACAGTGGTAAAAAAGCTCAAAATATCAACTTTAATCTTGAAATTTTCACTTTAATCACGTAGTTTATTTTGTCATTAAAGTAGAACATCATAAACTTCATCTTAAAATCGTTTAATTTACTAGTTTCTCAAATCCATCATAACTAAAGTAGCACGTTAAATGCTTTGTTTTTTATGTGTTCTTCAATGTGTATGAATCACTATGTGCTTCTTATACGGGCTTTCTTTTCCTCCGACAGGACACAGAATCCATTACATTCATGATATTACAGCTCTCTGAATAATTTAAATACTGAGATGTATACTTGATATAATTTTCATGATGATAGGAATTAAAGCATGTATTAAACATGGGAACACGGTGGCGCAGTGATAGTGATGAGCTGGCATGATGCTTGCTGCGCCGTGCGCAACCTTCGATGAACTAATTTATTGCAGCAGTACTGTCTCTTTCAAACATACTAACCCCCAATTCCTGTCCCTCCTTTTCTTTTTCCAAATACACAATCGCCACACAGTCAGCTCTGTAATAGGCGTTAAGCCATCTGTAAGTTCAGAATGCCGATTCTTCAAAACTTTTAAGAAACATTGAAATATCTTTGTTTAACTATTCTATCCATGTATCCTTCCAGTGTTGAGCCATCCCCAGCAAGAATACAGCGCGAGGCAGGAACAATCTGTGAATGGAGTGCCAGCTCCTTGCTATCGCTGCGGCACCGTGTCATCATATGTTTAATTATTAACAATATAGATTATTTAAATGAAGTTAAAGTTTTATTTGTATAATATAATAAACATATTTTGCTGCATTTCATCTTAAAAATGATATTGTCATCATATGTAAATACGCGCTTTATAAAGTGGCTCAGGTTGTGCAATATTATAACTGTGTCGCAAGTTTACAGTGAGGTAATTGTACTTATAAGTACAAGCAGTTCTACAAGGAGCACTTGATGGACTGATTGAGTGCATTTATAGTTCTTGGGATGAAACTGTTTCTGAACCGCAAGGTCAGTACTGGAAAGGCTCTGAAGCGTTTGTCGCATGAGAGCAGTTCAAATAGGCAGCATGGCTGAGGCAGTGTGTGCTTGATGCTGTATACCGATAATTCTCTTTCCGATCAGCTGCAGTAGAGCTGTGATTCCACACTCAGATACAGTGATATAAATACTCCGAGTGGTGCAGTGAGAGTAATATGGAAAAAGATGATCCGCTGTGGCAACCCCTAACGGGAGCAGCTGAAAGTAGAAGAAGAAGGTGCAGTGAGAGTAACAATGCTAAAGCAGCTCTGGTATTTGGAATAGTTTGGCTGTTCCGTGCATCATTATATTGTTACAGGTTAATTGCAATCAGATACCATAAACTAATAAACAATATGTGGTTAATTTAATTGTATATGATAAAGCCGCTTCAGGGATGTGGATCTAAAAAATAAAGGGAAACCACACTGGAACAAAAGAACTGCTTTGATGCTGGGTGCCACCAGTTTTCAAAACTGAGCGGAGAACTTGCGTACACCAGGGTTTGAGCTGCAGTGAAAATGTGTGTGGCTTTACGCTAATTTTAGGTTTTATACATCGCAATTTCAGCATGGTAATGGGAGTACGCAACATTTTTGTGCATATGCACAGTTCATATATGAGGCCCCAGGACACATCCATGTTTGACTTCATTTGTGCCAGGGAAAGGCACAGATATCTAGCCATTGTCCTGGACACTACCTAGCATTCCATCATGGAACTGGCACACCATAGTGATAAACTGATTTGGACAGCCACACTTTGCCATGATCCGCCATAGTCTCTCTCTACTGACTATGTCAAAAGCTTTTAGTCAAGTCTACGAAGGTTCAGATCAGGTCAGATTTCTGTTCCTGACACTTCTCTTGTAACTGCCTGGCAGCAAATACCAAATCAATCATTCCTTGCTCCTTGCAGAATCCACATAGACTTTCAGGTAGGATTCCTTTTATTGAGGAGAGGTGGTTCAAGATAATCCTTGTATGTATCATGCCTGCAATAGATAGTAGAGAGACGCTTCTGTGATTATCACAGGCCTGACGATTGGCCTTGCTCTTACTGGGGCTCGTCGCATCTACACACTTTTGCATCCCGTTACAAGGATCGAACCTCGGACATCAGAGCCTGATGCGAAACCCTTGATAGATAGATAGATAGATAGATAGATAGATAGATAGATAGATAGATAGATAGATAGATAGATAGATAGATAGATATAGATACTTTATTAATCCCAAGGGGAAATTCACACAAGGGGAAATTCACAGTCTCGTCAGCTGGTTCGCTTATTTGGCAGGGTGAAGATAGGATAAACATGTGTCATGTAGTCTTTGTATTATTTGGCAGAGACTGTATCACATATCTCTGAGCTGCTTGTCACAAATGAGAGGATGTGGCAGATGTTTGTCAACAGGCCGACCAATTACAACTGTTATCTGGTAGGTAACCACCTAATAATCTTCACCTTGCCAAATAAGTGAACCAGCCACAGTAGTGAAGAGACTTTGCCTTAGGCGCTGACATCCAAGATTCAGTCCCCATAAGGGGATGCAAAAGTGATTACACCTGATGAGCCGAAACACATGTTGTGTATTCTTTGCATTATATATAGTCACGTGGGTGTATAGGGGACACCTTAAGGACTCTGATGATTTTAATTTCTCACCACTCCAGGGGTTGGTGCTTTGTGCTATTGTCGTTTCTCTTCCTCCCTCTGCAGACCACTGATGTCACTTCCAGTGTCCGCCTACCTAGACCCGCCTCTTCCTGCTGAAAAGAACTACAGCAATCCCTCGCTATATCGTGCTTCAACTTTTGCGGCTTCACTCTATCGCGGATTTTATATGTAAGCATATCAAAATATATAACGCAGATTTTTCGATGCTTCGCGGGTTCTGTGGACAATGGGTCTTTTTACTTCCTGTACATGCTTCTTTAGTTGGTTTGCCCAGTTGATTTCATACAAGGGACGCTATTGGCGGATGGCTGAGAAGCTAACCAATCAGAGCATGCAGTTAAGTTCCTGTGTGCTAAATGGCTCAGTGACGCAGCGCCGAATTCAATTCCGCGGCGTTAAACAGGAAGCCTAGTCTCGCTCATTCAGCATCAACGTGTTCCGCTGTGTAAAGAGTTAACTTTTGTGCTCTTTTGTGTTTATCTTTGTGCATAGTCAAGCCCTTCATTATGGCTCCAAAACGATCTGCTCCTGCTACTGCTTCAGAGGCCATGCCCAAGCGCCAAAGGAAGATGTTAATGATTGCCAAAAAGGTAAACATTTTGAAAATGTTGAAGGAAGGGAAAAGCTACACCGCTGTAGGACGCCATTACGGCATCAATGAGGCTACAAATCTTTTTATTTAAAAAGTAGGAAAGGAAAATATAAGATCTACAGCCGCAGTGTCCTTTTAACCAGGGTGCAAAACGAGTTGTAAGTGGATGTAATAAGGCAGTAGACTGGATGGAATCTGCTTTAGGGATTTGGATTGAAGACTGCTGGAAGAAGAACAACGGCGGTGCTACACAGTTGCCTGAAGAGGCTCCTTTAGAAGAGCTGTAACGCTCTCCTTTGTTGTGCAGTAAAACTAAACTCATCATTATTGGACAAGTCATTGTGTCATTGTTGGTGAGTAACCATAATTAATTTTCTACTTACAGTACTTAGTACATGTATGTATGTTTAGTGTCACTGTACACACATTTACAGTATACAATTTTTCTTGCATTGTACGTATTTATTGCTGGTTGCCTGTCCATCATAATGGCTGTAACATATGTGATATCGGAGACACTCAATATCTTTAAAATAATATTTAGGTTTTACTGCATATAAACAGTGTGTTTACATACATAATTACAATGAATCTTACCTAATATCTAAGAGAATACAAAGGGTTTATGCTGTATAATTGTGCAATAAATGTTTATAAGAGTGTGGGAGAGTTTATAAGGGCTTAAAATATATAAAAATAACCATAAAAACATATGGTTTCTATTTCGCGGATTTTCACCTATCGCGTGGGTCTGGAATGCAATCCCTGCTATCGAGGAGGGATTACTGTAATTAACAGAAGATCTGCCATCTTTGTTCAGTTCAATCTTGAACTCATGTCTGGAGAAGACACCTATGCAGTTGTAGTGTGACTTTTTAAATTTTTTTTTCCAAAATTTCAGTTATATGGGGTCACCAGGGGGGTACCTTTATTGCTATTGGTTTCCACTTCTACAATATATATATTTCCAATTTATATAGGAAAAAAGTTAAAGGATATTTCAACACTTCAAAAGAAACGTAAGAGAAATGAAATTTTGGATGTATAGCCTGTATCAGCTGTGTAACTGAAGAGGAAAAAAGCAGGTAACACATATAGGAAGGGATGGAGTGAACAAAGCAGATGAAAGAAAAAAATGTGAGAACAAAGCTGCCATTGGTGAAGATGAAGGGAGAGATTAAATAGCTAAAAGGTTATTAAGACTTAGAAAAATGGGTGAGAATGGGCGTATCTTCTTTTTTGTTTTTGAAGCCCTGCAAATTTTTTTGATTTTAATGGTTTCAACGTGCTCCCTGATATGGTCTACTGGCTGTCCCCCTGTTTCACCTATGTGGATGGCTGGACACTGTACTTCATGAAATGCAGTAAAAAAAAATTTTTTAGATTGAGTTTATTACTGAATTTACCAGAGGGATCAGGTACAAAAGTATTTTTGGAATATATATGAAACTAACATAGCAACTCTGAACGTAGCTGGCAAGGATCATGGCACTCAAGTGTGAAGTGAGCTGTCGGCAAGAGGTTTGTGTTAGAAACAAATGCTCTTGTGGTTGGATCAGTCTGCAAAATGGGGAAATCTTGTCTGATGATCTGTGTGAGGGACATAGTGTTAGGGTGGAATGGCAGGACCAGTGGACAATTTCATTACTGGGGATCCTCTTCAATTGGATGTTACAGGGTCCTAGCTTAATTGAGGGGTCCTGTCCACAATATGAGAAGAAACTCCTCGTTCTGGGTGATTCATTACAGAAATCAACCTCATCACTGCAGAGACAGCAGAGTCTAAGAAATAATATATAATCTGATACATCCAATGTCAAAGGACATTTAAAGGATAATATAGTACATAGTAAATGACACTTCTGGATTATGTAATACATGATATAAAATGCTTTGTTTCCATCTGATCACCTAGCAGAACAAAATACACAAAAGTAATGCTGTCTACAGAACCAAGGGTATGTACTATACATGGAAATGGAAATGAAAATAAAGTAATAAAGGTTCCCATCTATGCTTATAGCCTTATAGCTCTACCCAGTGAAAGTTTTTCTTGTGATGGACTTCTCCAGGGTTGGATTGTGTCGACTTTGCATTGGACATTGTAAATTTAAGAGTAATTAAACATTTCTTCTCTTTAGCTACCATTATCTTTCAGTTTTATAAAGGTCATCCTTAAGCTGTTGTCAATTCAAGCTCATCCAGGAACTATTTCATGCATAATAACTTTCAAAAGAAGTTAGAATTTTGATTCTTATACTTGAGGCAAAAGTGAAAATTTTTCCTCACAACTGACAGAAAATAGCAGCCCACGTTTCAAAATAAACTACACTGAATACCAACCTAAAGCTGAGGATCTGAAATGACATACTTTAATTGCACACTCTGATCGCTGCTGCAGTGAAAATGATAAAGTACTATGAGATATTTCATCAAAAGGTGTGAATGAGATGCATGACTCCATTTTATGAACCCTGTGAGTTTGACTTAAATCATTTCAGATTTTCATTATCTATATAAGGTTGTGCAAAATTTGTGTGTGAAGGGGTGATATTCTGCAATCAAGTAAAAAGTGTACCAAATTAAGTTTTTCCCCTAATCTTTATCTGTGAAGAGCTTAAAGAAGGTTCAAAGTATTCATTAAAAATACAGAAAATAGGCCTGAGCTATTGAAAGTGTGGACGTGCCTGTTTGTTCCAGCAGAAACCTTTAGAAAACAAAGGTCAATGTAGAAAAATATAGAAATTGGCATGCAAGAACTCAAAGCTCTTGTAAAGATCTTTGAATCGATAGGAGAACTGCAGTCTGACAGAATGACAAGAACTGGCACAGCTAAAGGACAACGGGGGCCAAGATGTATTTGACAGTTTGCTGTAACGAATTGTAATTATTTCTCAAAAGCTTTATAAAAAACCTTAAGAAAACACTAACAATGCCCATGAGTAGAAGAAAGAACTGTCCCCTTTGCTTTGTCAATACATCTCAAGGCCAATTCTTGTAATTATTTTAATAAGGTATTAATTATAATAGCATTCTTTCTTGGCTACCATTTTTATTCTTAAACAAATTTTTTAATATATGAAGTATCCTTCAGAAATCTGTTCATAGCTGCTAATAATGTCACTTTTAACTCACAGGAAGTAAA
The DNA here is from genome assembly GCF_016835505.1 of Polypterus senegalus. Classification (NCBI taxonomy): domain Eukaryota; kingdom Metazoa; phylum Chordata; class Cladistia; order Polypteriformes; family Polypteridae; genus Polypterus; species Polypterus senegalus. The sequence goes on along the minus strand of NC_053167.1, from coordinate 83,777,641 downwards.
CAAAACATCTTGACACTATGGAGCCATACTCACCGTCTGCACAACATCCAGGTAATACAGTACACCTGCTAAGCTCAGGGCGTCAAAGCACTAAAGAGGGTGGCGAAAAACACACGACTGGCTTCTGTCCAGGACACTTACTGTCTTTGAACAACATACAGTAATATTAAATAGCTTAGGGATCCTGAATGGTTACTTTTCTGTCTATGTTACTTTGTGGTGAACAGAACAGGGCAATTAACACTTCCACTAGTAGATTCAGGGACAGTTTGTCAAACAGGTAAAGAGGCTGCAATCATTTTGAAATAGTTGAGTATCAGTGCAGTGGATTTAAATGTGCATGAAATACAATGTTGGACAAGTTTTTCCTAAACTTTAGAAGCATTAGTGTAAGAGAAATTTTCTCTGCTCTTTTTTCTATGTAACATAGCCTGCATTTGCCAGTATATTTACCAAAGAGATGATGAGAACACATAACTCTATCATTAACAGTAGTATTTATACAAAAACGTTTGTATTTATGATGAGATGTTTGGCTCAGACTTTTAATCTATCTAGATATCTTAGTATCTTCTAGCTAAACAAATAACAACTGCAACAACATTTATTTATATAGCACATTTTCATACAAAAAAATGTAGCTCAAAGTGCTTTACAAAATGGAGAATAGAAAAATAGAAGACACAGTAAAAAATAAAAATAAGTCAACATTAATTAACATAGAATAAGTAAGGTCCGATGGCCAGGGTGAACAGAAAAAAAAAACTCCAGAGGCTGGAGAAAAAAAATAAAATCTGTAGGGATTCCAGACCATGAGACCACCCAGTCCCCTCTGGGCAATCTACCTAACATAAGTGAAACAGTCCTCTTTGTATCTAGGGTTCTCATGGAAGGACTTGATGATGATGGTCACATAGACTTCTGGCTTTTAATCCATCCATCATTGTTGGAGCATCATGAAGCTTTGAGTAGGTGGTGGTGGCGCAGGCCGCCACCACAAAGAAACTGGAAAAATAAACAGAAGAGAGAATTGGGGTCAGTACGGATTTTAGAGCCACTATGAATAGATATTATGATGAATTGAACATACAGAGTATCAGGATTAAGTTAAATTGAAGTTATAAAAAGGCCATGTTAAAGTAATGCGTTTTCGGCAGTGTTTTAAAGTGCTCCACTGTATCAGCCTGGCGAATTCCTATTGGCAGGCTATTCCAGATTTTAGGTGCATAGCAGAAGAAGGCCGCCTCACCACTTCTTTTAAGTTTTGTTCTTAGCCATTATGAATGTAGAGAAAAGCCAAGCAAAATGACACCTTTTTATTGGCTAACTAAAAAGATTACAATATGCAAGTTTTCGAGGCAACTCAGGCCCCTTCTTCAGGCAAGATGTAATACAGAAACTGAAGTTTCCTGTTTTTATATCCACACACTAGGACAAGAAACAACAATGGTAAATTTTTAAATGAAAACTCTTAAATGTAAAAATTTAATAGGTTCATTCAGGCTAAGATTAATTTAACAGGAGATAGAAGAACAATGTATGGTCAAGATCTTTAGATAAGATAACTGTCCACCAAAGTCTTTTGAAGTTTGTGATGAGTTTTTCAAAACAATGCAGATCTGTAATCATGTTGTCTGTGTTAGTCTGAGAGAAGCAAACAGTCTTCATATCTGGCTATAAAACTCTTGTCTCTGTTCAAGCCATGCTGTAATGTATTAAATTTATTTTTTTTTTATTTTTTTTTATTTATTAATTTTATTACAATCAATACATAGCAATCAAGTTTTTACAAAAAAAAAGAATTATGCTAAGAACAGATCGATCCCCACCCTTGAGAGAGAGCAAGCCAAACGGTGTAAAATTTAAGGCTTGTAAAAAATACCTAAATCAACAAATTCTCTGTGCTTTATAAACTCATTTCAAAATATTACTGATTAGATCCTGCCATGTTTTGAAAAAAGTCTGCACAGATCCTCTAACTGAGTATTTGATTTTTTCCAATTTCAAATAGTATAACACATCGGTTTCCCACTGACTTAAAAGAGGAGAGTTTGGGTTCTTCCAGTTTATCAGAATAAGTCTGCGTGCCAACAGTGTAGTAAATGCAATCACAATTTGTTTGTCTTTCTCCACTTTAAGCCCCTCTGGAAGAACACCAAACACAGCTGTTAATGGGTTAGGAGGGATTGTGAGTCCAAGGCTGTCTGAGAGGTAATTAAAAATTTTTGTCCAGAATAATGTTAATTTGTTGCAGGCCCAGAACATGTGACCCAGTGAGGCTGGGGCTTGGTTGCAACGTTCACAGGTTGGATCATGCCCTGGAAACATTTTGGAGAGCTTTAGTCGAGACAGATGTGCTCGATATATAATTTTGAGTTGTATAATTGTATGCTTTGCGCATATGGAGCTTGAGTGAATTCTCTGCATTGCTACTTTCCACTCCTTTTCTGATATATTAATTGAGAGGTCATTTTCCCAGTGTCCTCTTGGATCTTTGAAAGGAAGGGATTGTAAAAGGATTTTATATATTGTAGAGATGGAGTCTAACTCCTTGAAATTGAGCAATAATTTTTCCAGCGTGGATGAGGGTGCAAGATGAGGAAAATCTAGAAGGTTCTGTTTAACAAAGTTCCTGATTTGAAGATAGTGAAAGAAATTTGTAGCTGGAATGTTAAATTTGGACTGTAATGTAATGTATTAAATTTTAACATGAGCTTAACTTCCCATTCTTTTCTCTCTTGCTGCGTTTTGAAGTTGCCCATAAGCACTGTGACTTTAAAGTCCCTCTCACAGTGTCCATGGCTGTTAAAGTGGGCCGCTACAGGAATATCTGTGTTGCCATGTTTAATGTGGAATCTGTGTAAATTCATTCTCTGGCGGAGTGTTTGTCCAGTTTCTCCCACATAGAGTGTAGTGTCAGGACATTTCATGCAGAGAATTAGGTAGACAACATTCGATGATCTGCAGGAAAATGATCCATTTATGTGATGTTCAAGTCGGGAGTTTGGTATAATTATACGGTCTGTATTGTAGATGTGGGCACACGTTTTACATCTTTTCTGTAGGCAGGGAGATGTGCCATTTTCTGTTAGTTCATTTAGGGAGCTTCGGACAATTAGTTGCTGAAGGTTTGGTGGTTGTCTGTATGCCAGGAGGGGAGGTTCAGGAAATACATTTTTTAGGGTTTGGTCGTTGTTTAGTATTGGCTGAAGTTCTTTTATAGTTTTTCGAAGTGTTTCAAGATGTGGGTTGTAAGTGACAACAAGGGGGATGCGGTTCTTGTTGTCTTTGTTTTTATATTCCAGAAGGTTCTCTCTGGGTATGGCAGTAGCTCTTCGTATTTGAGTGTCTGTTGTTTTGGGGGTATAACCTTGTTTGATGAACTCTTGTCTGAGCTCCTGCAGTTGTTGATCCCGGTCTGTCGGGTCTGAGCAAATGCGATTGTACCGTATTGCTTGGCTAAAAATAATGGAGCGACTTATATGCTTGGGGTGAAAGCTATCAGAAGTTTTGTTCTTGGAATTCTAAAGAGACACTCATTTGAGGATCTAAGGTTACAATTTGGAATATAAGGTGTCAGACATTCCGATATATACAATGGGGCGAGATTATTTAAGACTTTATAAACCATAAGCAGAATTTTAAAGTCAATTCTGAATAACACAGGTAACCAGTGTAGTGACATGAAAACTGGAGAAATGTGCTCGGATTTTCTTTTCCCAGTTAGGATTCTAGCAGCTGCATTCTGCACTAGTTGCAAACGATTTATGTCTTTTTTGGGCAGTCCTGAGAGGAGTGCGTTACAGTAATCTAGTCAACTGAAAACAAAAGCGTGAATTAATTTCTCAGCATCTTTCAATGATTTCAATGATATAAGAGGTCTAACTTTTGCTATGCTCCTTAAGTGAAAAAATGATGTCCTAGTGGTCTGATGAATATGTCATTTAAAATTCAGATTACAGTTAACAGTTACCTTTAAGTTTTTTACTTCCGTCTTAACTTTTAATTCTAATGCATCAAGTTTATTTCTGATAACCTCATTGAATCCATTATTGCCAATTGCTAAAATTTCAGTTTTCTCTTTATTTAGTTTGAGAAAATTACTATTCATCCATTCAGAAATACCAGTAAGACATTGTGTTAGTGAATCGAGAGAGTCGGAGTCATCAGGTGCTATTGATAAGTACAGCTGTGTGTCATCAGCATAGCTGTGGTAGCTCACGTTGTAGCCGGAGATAATCTGACCTAACGGAAGCATGTAGATTGAGAAAAGCAGCGGACCCAGGATAGAGCCTTGTGGAACACCATATCGGATATCATGTGTCTTTGAGATGTAATTACCACAACTCACAAAGAATTTTCTCCCTGCCAGGTAGGATTCAAACCAATTTAAGACACTGCCAGAGAGGCCCACCCATTGACTAAGGCGATTTCTAAGAATATTGTGATCAATGGTGTCAAATGCGGCACTCAGATCGAGGAGGATGAGAACAGATAAATGGCCTCTGTCTGCATTTACCCGCAAGTCATTTACTACTTTAACGAGTGCAGTTTCTGTGCTGTGATTTGTTCTGAAACCTGACTGAAACTCATCAAGAATAGCATGTTTATTGAGATGGTCATTTAACTGCATAATGACTGCCTTCTCTAGAATTTTACTTAAGAAGGGCAGGTTAGAGATGGGTCTAAAATTTTCAAAAGCAGAGGGGTCAAGATTATTTTTCTAGAGCAGGGGTTTAACTACAGCAGTCTTATGACAGTCTGGGAAGACCCCCGTATCTAATTTACTATGTCAAGAATATTGTCAATTAGCACGCCTGATACTTCTTTGAAAAACCTTGTTGGTAGTGTCTAAGAAGGGCTATACTATCCTCTTTGTGTTGACTGGTATAAAGTGTGAAGTTTTAATTTCCTGTTGGGGACAAGTAAATAAAGTATCTATCTATTTAATATAACCAGCAAAGGGCACCACTGAGACCCACACCCCAGACACAGTGCCTGGTTCAAGTAAATGAATTTTTATTAGATAGATAGATAGATAGATAGATAGATAGATAGATAGATACTTTATTAATCCCAAGGGGAAATTCATATAATCCAGCAGCAGTATACTGATACAAAGAAACAATATTAAATTAAATAGTAATAAAAATGAAAAAAATTAAATAAAATTAATGTTAGCATTTACTCCCCCGGGTGGAATTGAAGAGTCGCATAGTGTGGGGGAGGAACGATCTCCTCAGTCTGTCAGTGGAGCAGGACAGTGACAAAAGTCTGTCACTGAAGCTACTCCTCTGCCTGGAAATGACACTGTTAAGTGGATGCAGTGGATTATTCATGATTGACAGAGGTTTTATCAGTAAGGTGTCGGCCTTTCTACCTGCGAGGGAATACAGTTGCCGAACTCTACGAGATCATCAGCAAACTGACGCACCCGAGGCATTTTCATTATTGCTGGAGACTTCAATCATGCCAACTTGAAGTCATTTCTCCCAAAATTCTCCCAGAATGTGAACTTTGCAACTCTGCCACAGATGTTAAACTGTCCAACTTTAATCCTACAATAGAGCCTGCCTTCTTAACAAGTTTGTCCAGGCGTGAGGCGTCTTTCATCATATTATATACCATATCTTACAGTCAATTATTACACAATCCCAAAACAAGTTGGATTTTTTTTCTCTCTGCCCTCCTGGCAAGTGTTGCCCACGGACTCCCAATTCTGACGTCCTAAGGTGAAATGGCAGGCTTCTTTTGAAGCAGGACTCAGGAATGCTACTGGTATCATGGTATGTCTGGTTGGAGGCTTTAGCTCTGCCTTCAACACAATCATCCCTCCAAAGCTGGTTGTAAAACTGACTTTCAGGTCGCATGGCACAACACCAATCACATCATCAAAACATACAGGAAGGTGACACTCCCGACATTGTGCAGGACCCTTACACCCCTCACATGGACTTTTCACACTTCTGCCATCCAAGAGAAGATATTGCAGCATCAAAGCCAAATCTGCGAGGCTGCAGGAGAGTTTTACCCCAAGCTGTTAGTGTGGGACCTTCCACACGGCCTCAACCTCCTCTACAAAACAGAACTACATGAAAACCACTATTGCAAAGAACTGAAAATCTCATACTGAATGACATGTCTTGTCTTGTTTGTTTGTGTTTTAATTATAAATTTTAAAATTTTTATTCTATTTTTAATTTACTATTTGCACATCATGTTGTTGAGACTTTGACCCTGCCTTCTTAACAAGTTTGTGGAGGCATCTTTCATCTTATTATATACTATATCTTACACAGGGCTGCCCACGGACTCCCAATTCTGACGTCCTAAGGTGAAATGGCAGGCTTCTTTTTAAGCAGGACTCAGGAATGCTACTGGTATCATGGTATGTCTGGTTGGAGGCACTTTCAGGTCGCATGGAAACCAGGAAGGTACACTCCCGACAGTGTCTTTTAATGACACCCTGAGACCCCAACAGGGCTGTACTTCCAGACTCCAACTCCCAAGCACCCATGCAGGTTTCCAAACTGTGATACTATGAGAGGACCACTGCTGCCTGTCATGTGGAGGATAGAACTGTTCCTTGCCTCTGGCTTCTGGTGGTACATTCCTTATATTCATCTGGCCAAGCAAGAAGTCATTCTCTCACCCAGCTGGGATGCCTGTCTGTCCTCCATGGCACTTACACTAACTATCTATCTATCTATCCATCTATCTATCCTAGTCTTCATAAGCTAAACCTTTCCTGTATTTCTTCATTCTTGTCAAACTGACCTGAGATGTTTATATGCAGGCTTCATCAGATCAGAACTTTTCTGAAAACTGGGAAATTTAGAAGAACTATAAAGTGCATTAATAAGAGGTTGAATAGGAAATAACAAACAAAAAAGTGGAAGTATAATGCGTATGTGACAAATAACTAAAAATAATCATAGAAATTTTAAGCTTGACAACAATGGTTAAATATTGTTACGTCCCGTCGAATAAACACACTCAGGAGCCGCTTGTCCGGGGAAGTCTTCCAAATGCCGACTGGCTTTTTATTCAATATGCTGCGCTGTTTAAATTTGGTCCACGCCAACACACTCGGGAAGCGCTGCAATTCTTTCGTTTCTATCGCTCCGTCCGGCCTCGCATTAAATTGAGCGTCTTCCATAAAATGGGGTTGCGCTGCAGACTCAACAGCATTCAGCCTCATAAATGCAAACTGCTCCGAAGGAGGCTCTAAGTTGCCCTCTTGCCTCACGCGGGCTGAAAACCTCCCCTCCTCCATGAGTGCTAACTGCCTAGGCGAACGTATATGCGGCGTGAACGCTTCTTTAAATACACTCTCACCCGGACTTTGACTGCTGCTTCGTTTCATTTCCACACTGTCGCGACTCCGTTTGTCTAATAACCAAATCCCACTTCTGATCACCAATGTGACGTCCCATCGAATAAACTCACTCAGGAGCCGCTTGTCCGGGGAAGTCTTCCAAATGCCGAATGGCTTTTTATTCAATGTGCCTCGATATAAACGGTGCCCTACAGCCGCCCGTTGTCTGGGTCACAGAGACACCTCCAAAATAATAAAGACTGATCACCTTCGTCCTACCTACCTCTCTTAAAAACATTTACTTCCCTTCTTTTCACCTGATACTGTGTGCTCCTCCTTCTCTCCAGCCCCTCCAACTCCCACTTCCGGCCACCCCCTCCCCTTTTTATTACGCCCCGTTAATTAACCCAGATCCCTGTCACTCATCTCTCTCTAGGGAGGTGCCCCAAGCCCTTACAAACATGATTACCCCAAGACTCCACCCCAACACTGCTTCCCTTTCCTATAGCCCATGCAATGGCAAGACACGTCACAATATCATGGAAAATGCTAAATGACTTGAGGATGTTCTTTCAACGTTTTAGTAGTGTAAGAATGGTTGTGGAGATGGTTAAGTATGTTAGGAAAGATAAAATATGCAGAAAAGGAAATAGCAGATGGCTTCATTATATTGTTTAAGATTTCATATGTGAATAAGTCAATAAATCCTTCTAGTAATAAAGCAAAGAGTTATGGTGAAAGAAACTTTGTGAATTAAGTGACATTAGTCAAGTCAAGTCAAGTGGCTTTACTGTTATACAAACCATAATGTATGTCAGTATTATAGCATAAAGTGGCATGACATAACATTCCCCAGGACTGCAATGCAACATATACATAAACACAAGACAAGCAAGGAAAACTACTATAAATTAATACATAAATAAATGGTAAATAAGAAGATAGTAAAAAATTGAGATTAATAGTAATAAATAATAACAACAACCAATAATAAAATAACAACAGTAATAACAAGTGTAACAAATGTACAGCATGTACTGTAAATCAGCTATTAGAAACGTACTTGATGGTAGAATGGCAGCACAGAGTTCAAAGTCAAGTGGAAGACGTTGTTGCAGAATCTGGCACAGCAGTTTTGGATACTACAGAACCTTCTGACAGTTGGAAGTTGGGCCCATGAGAGGGGTTGATGTGGTCTTTCACAATGCTGTTCGCTTTGCAGGTGCAGCACTTAATAAAGATGTCTATAATGGAGTGCAGAGAGGTACCAAAGATCTTTTCTGCTGTGTGCACTATTCATTGCAGGGCCCAGAGACACTGCAGTTCCCAAGACAGATATTGATGGAGCTGGGTAAAAATACTCTAAGTGACGTCCCTATAATAACATGTGGTGAGAATGGGGAGAGGTAGGATTGCCTTCCTCAGCCACTGAAAGAAGTGGAAACACTGCTACGCCACTGCTGCACGTTCTTGGCTATGGAGGTGGTGTTAATTGACCAAGTAAGGTCAGCTGCCAGGTGCACACCAAGGAATGTGGTGCTCTTGACTAGTACCACTGCAGAGCCCTTTATGTGAAGGGGGGTTTGGTCAGCATGGGTGTTCCTAAAATCAATAATTATCTCTTTCATCTTGTCCATGTTAAGAGACAGATTGTTTCACTTACAGTAGTCCACCATTGTTTTATTTTCATTCTGTAAGTTGACTTAGTGCTGATGAGGCCTATCATCGTTGATGACCATACAGTCATCAATCAGAAGAGTGAACAGAAGTGGGTCTGAGTATTATGTGATGGTTCAGGAGATGGTGTTTCTGACATGGACTCTCTGGGGTCTCTCTCTGTTGGCGAGTCCAGGAACTAGTTGCAAAGGTAGGTATTATAGCCTAGCAAACTCACCTTTTAGTTTAAACAACCTGAGAAATGTGCTAAGTTTACACTTCTGCATTCTGATTTAAAAATGGTGTTTTAAAAGGAAAACAATCTCCATCAACACTAGCATTTTCACATTGTTTACAAATGTTTTTCCACCCACACAACAGCAACAGAAGCAACAGAAAATACATTTGATATAGCCGTCTGCCTACAGTGGGTAAGTGTGCATCAGTGGAAAGGAGGAATTGTAAGGAAGAGGAAGTGTCCTCCATGTTAGACATTCATTCAGATTGATTTAGCTGACTTTTGCATTCATTTACATTCAACTATCTTGTGTTTACACAGTAGAAGAGAAATTGCAAATACAAAAAAAAAAAAGATTGTTTTGTTTGGAGTGATGATTAGGTAAAATTATTATTAAGAGTAAAGCACAAGTATAAGGCAAGCAAATCATCTGAGAAAATGTAATGACTAGGATTCAGTCATGAAAGGGCCTCGTAAGAAACGCAAACCACACCGTGCGATACATCAGTGTTTTCAAAAGGCTACATTTGAACCCATCCACACTGCAATGCTGAGCCTGCGTTTTCAGAAATATACCACTCTGAAGAGCATTTTTAAAAGTGGGCTGTGTGGAAGAAGGCTGAAAAAGGAGGTCAATGTATGCAGTTTTAAACAAACCTTCAGTAGTGTGGACATAGTCTTAAAGGTGACATGACTTACGTATTCAGAATTATAACAGGACTTAGCACAGTTAATGGTGTCTGAGACTTTAAAAAGAGATCTGTAAATACAAACAATGCAACATGACAACTTGTAAATTTTAAACAGATTTTTGAAATTTTTCCACATATAGATACACGAAGTACATTAGTTAGTAGTTGAATACTGTAGATACTAATACTTTGAGGACCTTCAAATCTAAACTTTATAATATTCTTCAAAAGTAAGATGAATGCAGATTGACAAGCAATGATATCTGATGCCTTGGCCTCATGGACATTGTTCCCATATTCTTTTTTAGCTGTTAATATTCATAATGTTAATACAGATTAATATGATATCTAATTTTAAATACATCAACACACATGAAGTTAAGTTTTTAAATGAAGGTTTTAGTGTGATGGTGCAGTGGTTTTGACTGCTCTCTTTCAGAGACTGGATTCAAATCCCAGCTCCAGTTCCAGTTGGTGTGGATTTTGCACTTTCTTTTTATATCTCCATTGGTTTTCCTCTGTGTTCTCCTTCTACATTTCAAAGACAAGCATGTTAGGTGACTCTAAGTTGTCCCAATGTTGTTGACTATCGAAAATGAATCGGACAAATTTAGTGTGGATAATTAAAGAGCTGTAATGGATTACAGTTTTAATGAAGAAAAAGTTAATTATTTTTAATGGAATGTTCTCAAAAAAGTGGAAACTTTTGTTTTGTATAGCTTTCTAATGTTTTGTTTGTCTGTTGTTTTTTTCTTCTCCTTTCACCAATTTTAAAATATAATTCTGTAAAAAATGGTTACCGTTTATTTTAACTTAAATCTTTTGCCTTTTTCTTTCTGTTGGCAGCTCCATGTTATTTCACCAGAGGTAGTCTGTAGATTTATTGAGTGGTAGATGTTGCTTTATAGACACCTACAGTTTGAAATGTCAGCACAGACTTGTGTTGAGAGATATTTGGATGTGATATCAAATTATACAAATACAAATATACAAATTATACAAATATAAATGTAAATTTATCTAAATATAAATTTATTTCTTTCCTACCTGCTCCTGAATTATGTTATATGAGCTCATATTTATGTCATTGGAGTGTACTCTAGCTTGTAAATAAGATAATGTGATAATCAATTCAAGGACGTTCATACATGTAAAGTCTATATATGAAGAGAAAGTCATGCTTGCCACCTGCCTGCTGATCCAAGAAGAATAAAAAAGTTTCATTTTTGTCAGATGTCCAGTGCATTATTTTACAAGATGTCTGACAAAATGGTCACAACTCCGCAGTATATCAAAAGATTATACCCAATTGGGAGAACTAGATTATGCAGAGACAGACACTTTATTTCAGAAACATTCTCTGCCACTGTCTGCCTGTTTTCCTAAGAAAACTACAAAGTTTTATTTACCAACTGCACAGTGTATTATCTCTTAACAAATAAAGCCATGAAAGCGACAACCCTTAAGCTCCATGCTTTATAAGAAAGGGACGCTTGCTTCAGATCACAAACTATATAAGCAAAAAGAGACTTAAATCAATGAGAAGAGTCTGAATGACCTTCACAGGCTTTCATTAACTTTAGATATCTCATACTAATAGTTCTCTTTATGTTCTATTTATTTGATATGATTCTCATTTCATCTGCAGCTAGAAAATACAAAAATACCCAGTTAAAGAAACAAAGGAAGTCAACAATTAGGCAAACCAAAGTATGTCTAAGAGGCTGGGATATAGAAAATAAAAAATAATAAGAATGAGTCATTTAAAATGTAACCCTTGTCATAAAAGGCTTTAATGTTCAGGTTTTCAGTGTAAAGCAGATGTCAAAGGTTTCACTTCAGGCATCACAGATATATTTGTAATATTTCTAAGATAACGATTGGTAAATTAGCCTACACAATAAGTAGGGTCATCCTAGACAAAAAATATCACTATCTGCATGAGAAAGAAAATATTAAGACTTGCTCAGCATTTGATAGTCTAATATAATGAAATACTTATATATTTTACTGTAAGATAAGGAAACATCCTGAGAAACCAAGAGTATTATGCTAGTTCATTCATTAATCTATTCTATAAATGTGACTGCTTGTGTGAAAATATCCTGACCCAAAATAGTTTAATCTTGGTAATATCATAATTGAATATGAAGACTCTGGAAATTTGCAACTAAATATAGAGGAATCCAGCATTAGTTAAAAAAAAAACAAAACTGAAGAATATTCCTCAATGTGTGCTGTGACTGACTGCTCCCCTTTTCAGGACTGGTTACCCTCCTGATACATTGCTGCCATAGCTTCTCCTCCAACACTGTAGTGGTTAAAGTTTGTTAAGGAAAAAGATAAACAACGGTTTTTAAATCTTTATTATTTTTTTTTTGTGCAGTCTGCCACAATGCAACTAGGAAACATGATCTTCATGCCCTGTAAACAAATATTTTATCACAAAACACACAACTTTGTGTTTGAATATTGTTATTGAGTTTAGAATATTCTTGAGTATATACTCATGGATAAGTTCTCCCACAGATAAGTCGGGACTTGATTTTACAGTATAATTTCTGGTATTTTATAATGTTGGTCATATAAGTTGAATGCGGAAAACTCACGCTATTGGTACAAGGGATTATGATATGCTAACACCCACCTGAGAGAGTAAAGAAGGAGCACACTGCCTTTATTTTCTATGTGGGTGCGGCAATGCGCTGTATCAGTGGGTGCTCCTAACCTCTCTCTCTCTCTCTCTCTCTTTATTGTGCTTACGTGACCATGCGGTAATACTCAAACTATTCTAAAGCAACGTTTGCACTGATTTTTGTTTTTTGTATCTCACACCCTTATACACCTTTATCGTAAAAGCATCCCTTATCTACGAGGGAACAATTCAATCAGAAGAAAATATGAAGCTGGTTTTAAATTAAACATCACTGAATTAGCGAAAGAAATTGGTAACTGCACTGCTGCAACAAAATTCGATGCGTCTCAGAAACTGATGCGAAGTTGGAGGAGGCAGGAAGATGTTAAAAAAAAATTAAGTGTCGCATTTTTGAACAGGCGTATAATGATCGTTTTTCAGGTTTCCAGACCCGACTTATATGTGAGCATATACAGTACTTGTAGTTTAGGAATAAGTACCTTTACAGTGAGCCACTTGATTACTTTTTTTAAAACATGGAAGCTGTATAAAATGTTATTTATTTGAAAAATAATTAACACAAGATGGCACGGTGGCACAGTGGTAGTGCAGCTGCCTTTAATAAGGAGACCAGGGTTCGCCCTGCATGGAGTTAGCATGTTCTCCCCGTGTCTGCATGGGTTCCGCCTGGTGCTCCGGTTTCCTCCCACAGTCCAAAGACATGCAGGTTAGGTGCATTGGCGATTCTAAATTGTCCCTAGTGTGTGTGCCCTGCAGTGGGCTGGCGCCCTGCCTGGGATTTGTTCCTGCCTTATGCCCTGGGATTGGCTCCGGCAGACCCCTGTGACCCTGTGTTAGGATATAGAGGGTTGGATAATGGATGGATGGATGAATAATTAACACATTCTAAGCAAGAATGTGAAGGCAGAAAATAACTTGTGCAGTGAAAATAAGTGACACCTGACAAGGTAAAAGTTGTAATAGATAACATTTTGCTATCTGTGAAAATAAATTGTTCTATTTTGTAGGTCCAGGATATTTATGATCATACTGCCAAATATGTAATAAGTACCAGATAGTTGGTGAAGAGTTATGCCCTTGAGTTCTTCTCCTAAATTCAACAATCAGAAACATGTTTAAATGAGTTAGCCTATCACACCTTGATAATCGATGAATCAACTGACATGACTTTTTGAAAAATGTTAATTTTATATAATAAGTTTAGGAATAAAAGAAGTGAATACAATCACAAAACTGTTGCAGCTGCGTTTACCCAAAAATACCAAAGTCTGCACCTTCAGTATGCTTGATGGGATTCTGAGTAAAGCTTGGCGTATTGAAACGATTCTATAGAAAAATAGATTTGTTTTAAAAACTTTAGAAAACATTCAAAGTAAAACAGTTCACACACAAATATACAAATAATTGGTATTACAAAGTAAAGGAAAGTTCTGATTTTAAAAAAAGTTCAGCTTAAGGCTTATATGTCTTGTTTGTTTCTTTAAGTTCTCTCATACATTTGACTAAAAGACTTAAACCATTGTCTATGGCTATGAAAGAAAATTATATTAACACATACTAATATGACTTTGATTTAAAGCATTAACTTTCTAAGTTTGTGCTGGTGGTCATACTAATATTAACAACATGTGACAGTTGATATGTTCTTGAGGGTATTCAACAGTTTTATATTAAAAATCAGTTACATTTATAACACCTTGTAATGTTTATCTTGAACAGTGCATCAGTCATGCAGGGCATACAAAAAGGAGTAGCTGCTGTTTTGCAACAGTCCATTCCACACTCATCAGAGCAACATTGTGTGGCACATCATGAGGACTTGGGTATAGATGAAGCCTGGAAAGCACCCCAACATGAGTGAGTGACATTGACACTTTGATATGGACTATTTACACAAAATATTCTACTGGTCACTTGTTAAGAAGGCAAAATTTGAGTAAACAAGGTTCAAAAATGGATTAAGGAAAAATTGGAAACTGGAACTGTACAGACATTTTACTGTACAGTGAACAATAGGACCACTTTAAGGAGTTGTTTTCATTTTTGGATATTTGTAGCACATTCTGCCCCTCAAATACTGACTGTCAAAAGAAGATTTAGTTTAATGAATTATATAAAACAAAATCTAGAAATCATTTCAATTTGGAAAACTTTATGAGAATTACACTCTTTTTAAATTCTGTACAGACTCAATTTTCATAGAGTTCACAACTTATCGAAGACAGAAAAGATTAGAAAGAAACTGTTTGAATCTTCTTTGAAAGTTTGAGTAAAAATTTTTTTTTCAAATAAAAACTTTGTTAAATCAGTTCAGTTAATTTTTCGATATTTAACATTAAATATGCCGTGCAGTAAATAATCATATGTGTGATTTCTTTGGTGCTTTATATAGAATATACTGGAAATGCTGGCACTCAAAAATTGTTAATATTTTGAACTTGTTTCTCGCACACACACACAAAAAAAATTTGCATGCACCTGACCACTCCTTAGAGAGAACATTGTTTGCCACTACCTCCAAATTCTTTTTAAAAGTTTCCGGTTAAGACCAACATCAAAGTTCTAGTCCAAGTAGTTTGTTAGTAATCGCAGACCTTAGCATTTTACATATATAGCTAGTGCTTCAAGTAGGCCTTTGCTCACACAGTACCAGCACCTCTTCCAATTTCAACATGGAGTAGCAGCCCCTCCTCAAAAGTGTTCACATTGAACCCCCAATCAATCTGCTTCATCAATCATTGCAGTACAATGACAGAATGATGTAAGTTTCACCATACCACCAAATACACTCACATCTTCATGAATTTTTACATGGGAACCACCCTACACCCAACCATTTTTTTTTATTTTTCAAATGTCACTGCTTATTGCCAGAAATGTAACTGGATATAGATAACTACCAAACCACCCAATGCTTACGAACTACTTACAATCAGCCAGGGATACACATCTGATGTTAATAGTAAAGAACAAAAGAATATCAAAAACAGCTGCCACTGGCACGGATGCTTACGATAAGATTTATACACAAATCTAATCATTTGATGAAATGTTTAACTGAAATATTTACTTGTGAGTTAATGAGATCTTTAGCTAGAGACAAGGAAATCAGTTTTTTCTTGAAGACTGTCTGTGTATTTAGCATGTAGGCTGGTACACATCTAATAGACCATAATGTGCCAAAGAAGTATTGCTTGCCTAAAACAAGAATATATTCAGTAGAGTTACGAATGATACATTTGACCACTAGGACATTACAAAGTGAGATGCATACAGTAGCTTGTTTTACACATTTTTTTTTTAAATTGGCTTTCCAGTACAGTACATAGACCTAAAGGTGTCCCAAAATGTTTATATTTATGAACGGCATTCAAATTTACCGAAAGTACAAAAGTGTAACGGCATGACAAAAGAAGAAATTTTTCTTATCAAAAATAAAATGTTTTAGCAAATGTTTAATTAGTGAAAACTGTAAACACTGTGTTTTTCAAGTACTTGTTTCTAATTTGATACCATATAATACTGTTTTGAAAAAATCATCATTTTTATTGTAATTTATGCAGGAACAATTTGTATAAAACACTTTAAAATATCCATGTTTTATATTTTGTAAGGTTTTAGATACTTTATGTGTAACTGCATTTTGTAAATTTTAATTTTCAAAATTACAAGAATACTCATATTGGCATTAAAGACATGGATTATTACTAGTGTAAAATAAACAATGCACATACATTAGTGTATTTTTGAAGCTTTTGTGATTGTTTCAAAGTTCTTGAACAGAAGAAAAGAAGAATATTTACCAGATTCATATTTGCTGTAAAATTGCTTTGAGAAAGGTACATCTTTCCTGTTAAAATTTTAAATTCTAATATGTTTTCCTTTTATACTTTAAGTCAGGGGTGCCCAATACGTCGATCGCGATCGGCCGGTAGATCGGAAAGGTAGTGCAGGTAGATCGCGTTGCATTAAAAAAATTTTTTTTTAAATCATATATCCTTCCTGTGGCATTTGCCACTTGATTGACATACAGGACGGCCAGTCTGAGATCTCTTTTCTTCTAACACACTGGTCATCCCACACGCTCCGGCTATCTAAGTGATCAAGTTAGCCTTCCAATTTATATCGACTAAAGAAGGGATTTTAAAAATAAATTGTTGATTATGGGCTGGATGTGGAATTGGAAGAGGATTTTTTTTCCTCTCACAATATCACAATCGAAGTGCGTTTGTCTGATCTGTTAATCTGTCATTCCTATTCTAAAGAAGGAAAATGTGGAAAGACACTTTCAAACTGTTCATAAAAACTATGAAACTGACTTCCTTCCGAAAAGCGATCTGAGAAAGAGAAAGGAGAGGGAACTAAAATCGCAGTTAATCGGACAGCCGTCATTTTTCACTCGGCTGACTTCAGAAGCAAAGGCAGACAACCGAAGCATCATTCTGGGTGAGTTACTCGATAATTAAGCATTAGAAGTCCTTCCAAGGTGGAAAGATGATAAAAGATGCCTTCATTGAGGCAGATGGCTAGGGAGAAATTCCTGCTGAGATTTGAAGACCCCTAGCCGGAGAAAAAGGAGTTTCTCCTTGTCATTAAACATGCAGAATACAAGCAACTTAATAACAATCAATGTCCGCTAGACTTGCATTTCTTTTCTGATCTGAACAACATGTTGAATGAGCTTAATTTACAGCTGCAAGGAAAAGAGAAAACCATGGTCAATATGATTAGCTCAGCTAATGCTTTCAAACGAAAAATGCAACATCTGTCCTCAAAGCTGCAGCTCCTTGATTTGGGGAACATCCAAAACCTCGCGTCAGAGCTGGAGATGCAATGGAAGGCGGTGTGCAACTTGACAACATACGCTACACAGAGCAGATTGAAAATTGTCTGTCAGACTTTATCTAATGGAAAAAAAGTAACTATTCGAGTGTTGCCCAATGTAGTGGAGTAAGAGTAGCGTTTCTTCTTCACAAATGTACTCAAGTAAAAATAAAAAATATGGTGCAGTACTACTCTTAGAAGTACAATTTTTTTTAAAAAGTTACTCAAGGAAATGTAACGGACTAAATGTAACTCGTTACTATCCACCTCTGATTCTCAGTGTATATATATATATGTCATATATGTCATATATGATATATATATATATCATTTTTAATGTAGGTAGATCATTTTGACCTGGTCATTTTAAAAGTAGCTTGCACGCCGAAAAAGTGTGGGCACCCCTGCTTTAAATCATAATTGTTCTCTCTCTTATTTTTTACTAGGAATATTATATTTGTCTTTTCCAATATGCCATTTATTTCAGTGAGATGCTTACACTATATTAAAATCCTCCAAAGTTTTGTGCGTATTGAAATAAGAAGAGTTTCACTTTCCTTTGGTATTGATTATGGTCCGCCATTGAGATGCACCATTCAAAAGAGAAAGGCAGGGCCTTCCAAGGAGAAAAAATATATTGAGCTGAGGTGTTTCAGCCACATTGTTAACTGCACATAGTCATGCAGTCCCCATGGACAAACAGTGGCAGTAGAATAGGCCATACTAAAGAATTCACTGACTTTAAACATGGCACTGTGCCCTGTCATAAGATGCCACCTTTGCCAGAAGTACTGCAAGTATGAGGTGAAGTGAATTTTTTGCTCTGCTAGATCTTCCTGGGCCAACTGTAAGAGTTATTATTGTGAAGTGAAAGAATTTAGGAGCATCAACAATGCAAACTGGAGGTGGGCTTCCAAGTGCTGAAGCAAACACTGCATAAAAATGGCATTTCTTCTTCCTCAATGTTCCAAACTACCCATGGAAGCAACATTAGCATTAGAAATGTGCTTCACGGGATGGCTTCTATGGCTGAGGAGCTGATAACGAGCCTAAGATCAATATGCACTACCAAGCGTTGGTTGGATTGGTGTAAAGCTTGGTGCCATTGGACTCCGGAGTAGTGAAGACATGTCTCTTTGAGTGATGAATCACTCTTCACTATCTGGCAATGTGATGGCCAAATCTGGGTTTGGTGAATGCTGGGAGAATAATACTTTTGAGACTGCACTGTGCCTACTGTAAAATTTGGTAAAGGACTGGTAATGGTCACAGGCTGGTTTTCAGGGTTTGGGTTAGGCCAATAGGTTCTAGTTAAGGGTGCTGTTAATGATACAGCATACAAAGACATTTTAGACAATTGCACACTTCCAACTTTGTGGAAGCAGTATGGGGAAGACCTTCTCTGTTTCAGCATGACTCTGCCCTTGTGTACAAAGCCATGTCCATAAAGACATGGTTTGCTGAGTTTGGTGTGGAGGAACTTACTGTAAGTGGCCTGCACAGAGCCCTGACCTCAGTTCCCCTCAAACACACTCCAAAATCTTGGGGAAAGCTTTAATAGAAGAGTGGAGGCTGTTACAGGAGTAGTGCACTTGAGATTACAATGCAGTACTTACAGTACACATCATTTTATTATTCAAGAGTTATTGAGAGAGAGGGGGTTTGGGCCTAGGCAGAAATATGTAATTTAACCCCAGGGCACAAAACAGTGATGTATCATGGAGTTTTGAAAATGTCTAAAGGCCACTTGGCTAACAGAGAGAAATTGCTTGCCACAGGCTATGAAATCAAGAACTGAGTTGCCTTTTTATTTGGTGAGGTATTGAGACAATTTTCCTGGACATTTTGGGCTCTCAAGGTAACTGATAGTTCAGTGATGAAGGCACACAAGTGACTGGCAGGAAAGCACCTCACCCTAGAAATGATCCATACTCTCTATGGCTTTTATAATTGACTTGCATCCATGGGTTCATTGGGCTTGGAGTCGTAGGTGAATCAAGGCAGGGGCTTTTTTTGTGGGAGAAGCAGAGGCCAGATTATATAAAGAGATGGTAAGAGGCAGTGGGATAGAGTGCTTGGGCACCAGGCATGTAATTTAACTCAGGGCACTAAACAGTAGGTGATGTAATAAACAGGATGTTCTGGACCTCCTAGCAGAAAGAAACTGAGAATATGAAGGGTTTTGAAAATGTCACGGACTGACTGATCAAAAACTGAGTTGTCCCTTTAAATGCTGAGATAGTGAGAAAACAGTCCCAGAAATGTGAATTGAGAAATGTGTTTGCTAGTGTTTTTTGCAACTTTGTATTTAGTTATTTAAACGCAAGGCTCTATTTATTTTCATATGTTCATGAATTTGACAGTATTTTGTGTAAGAGGATCATTGCAATAACAAACTCTCTTTTTGACAATGGAAATGAAAACCCTCAGAAGCTAGCTTTTCTAGTTCTGTTAGGCACTAAGGCTTTATGAAGAAGGTCACACAAGATTTGATTATTTATATGATATAAAGATGTCTGCCCATAGATGTAATCAGATTATACTTTAATTTATCAGATGTTTCCTATAGAATATAAAAGTCATAGTAATCTATTGATAATGTTTTGTGCCAGAGAAAGGAGAATTCTGTCAGGGTACACAAATTGTGGATTTATTACAAGTTTGGGCAAAAGAGCCATTCAGACAACTAAAATATGTTTTACCAATTCAGGACTGTGGAATCAAACTGAGATGTATTAAGGGACAGGTACCACTGAGGACTTTGAAACTGCACCAAGGAGGATAGGAAACAAATTCCTGCAAGGTAAACCAGAAGACAGCACATTGAGTTTTCTTTCATTCATCTGTCAGTTAGGAAGCTCCAGTATTATGGCCATTTGTGTTCTGCCAGAGATGGAAAGAGCCCAATCTAGTAATGGACATATAAAGCTAGGAGGACTAAGTGGTTATTCCAAACCCAGTTAGGTTAGTTTTCTAAAAAGAACTGAATTAAAAAAAAACATTGCCAACAAGATCATAGATGTTAAAAGATTTCCTCTTAATAAAAATAGTTTCCTAGAGATGAGCATTTAAAAAACCTTTTTTGTCACAGTATATTTTTTTCCTATGATGATGACCCCCCCATAGTGGTAGTAGTTTAAATCTTTTTAAGCTTATCATAGTGTCATTATCCCTATCGAAGGAGAACTGAGAAAGACCCAACCAGGAAGGTGTCAAAGTTCCAAAAGACTGGCTTCATATTCCAGACCAATCAGCTTTCAAAGTCCAGTTTGGAGAACCCTCCTTTTTTTCTATGTATTCTAGTTTTCCTCACCACAGTAACTGTTAATTGGTGACTATAAGTTGGCCTAAAATGAGTAAGCATACTTGTGTGCTCTGTATAACAATGATGCTTTGTTTAGTGTTGATTATAGCCTTGTGTCCAGTGGTCCTGGGCATACATGGGATGCAAAGATAAGAAAAATTAAACTGACTGCAAATCAGAAGCCACTGTCTCCAATGACCACATACTTAATATTATTAATGAATTTGGGAAAACAAAAGCAAGACAGAAGCCTTTGTAAAGTACAACATCTGATTAAGCGTAAATGATATGTCTAAAATGACCCAGTGTGCATATTTTTACTTGCTATAAATTAAATTCAGGTAGAAATTTGGAATGATAAAGTTTAATACATTTTGCAATAAACTCTTGTTCTTGTGTTGCATGTTTGCTACAGATATAAAAATATGAAGTTCATACAAATTGCAATAAATTGGACTAAATATTTCACATGCAGAAATCATACTATAACATTTTTTAACAATAATTAAGACCTCCTAATTTAAGCACACACAACCAAATCATCAACTAAAGGTATCCAGCTATAGACTTTGATTTTTTCTTTTTTTTTGCCACATTCTTCTTTCTCTTCTGTAGATCAAAGTAAATGTTAATTTCAAGCTTTGGCCAGAAACAAAAAGATCAAACAAGGTAAAGAAAGAAAATGACTGAAATATGGAATATAAAGTAGAATCTTTTTGAATGAATTGTCGCAGATATTACAGCAAATTATTCCTTTTCACTGTGTTGATTTGGTTGTGTATATTTGTAATCCTGTCAACTGAATTCTGACAGCCGAATAATAGCTGGGAATTGTGCAATTTCCATCTAATTATATGTACTTAGATGAATACAAAAAAACATGTACTTAAACCTACTTGGTCTCTATATGGACTAAAATTCTTATTTTCCTGCTCCCTTATTATTATTCATTTATTGCTTCAAAAAGTTTGTTTTATTTGTGAATTGAAAAATAAAAATGTAAACTCCACAGCAAATGCAAAGAATTGAATGACCAATTTTGTTGTAGTGAACTTTATCAGCTTATACCCCACCAGCTTATACCCCACGCATTGTATGTGTATGCAAGGAACCTTAAAATGAGTAAAAAGAAGAAAACAAATGATTGCTTTTTTTTGTTCTTCTAAACTCTTCATTGATAAAAATATATACCTGTATGTATCTATCCATTTTCAGACCTGCTTGTTTCATTTCAGGGTCATGGCAAGCAGGAGCCATTTTATGGGTGCATCAGAATCAGCATAGGAACACAGGAGCTAACTCTGCAAGGGGCATCCATCTATTGCAGAAGGCACAAACCAATAAATGTCATTGTAAAACATTATCCTTCCTATTATCTTTAAAAGTAGATTTTAATTCAAATTAAAAATCTTGGTAAGGAATGGTGCATAATCACACAACACAAGAAGACAATGCTTAGTATACCTGGTGATCCATTTAATTCCTTGTGTGCCTGGTGACCTACTGGTCTGGTCTAATCAGAGAAGTACAACTACGTACTTAGAATGCTATAATCTTAATCAAGTTAATTCTAAATCAAGAAATATGATTATATTCATCTAATAAATTCAATACATAATACATTATATTCCTCTGAATCTCTGGTTGTCTGTGAGGCAGACAGCCAGGGGTTCAAAAGCAATTATTAAACTGGAAATGCCAACAGAATGTAGGGACAGGATTGTGTCAAGGCACAGATCTGGGGAAGGCTACAGAAACATCTGCAGCATTAAAAGTTCATAAGAGCAAAGTTGCCTTCATTATTCTTAAATGGAAAAAGTTTTGGAACTGGCCACACTGAGCAATCATTGGTGAAGGAACATGATAAAAGAGGTGAGCAAAAACCCAGCGGCCTCAGTTCCAAATAAGCTGTTTGGAGATGGGACAAATTTCCAGAAGGGCAACCACCACTGCAACAATCCACTGATCTGAGCTTTATGATAGAGTATCCATAAAGAAACATCTCCTCAGTTAAAGATACATGGAGGCCCTCTTGGAGTTTGCAAAATTGCACATAAATGACTCAGAATGCGAGAAAAACATACCCTTGTTTGATAAAAACCAAGATAAGCGTCATGTCTGGAGAAAAACAAGTGCAACTCATCACTTGTGCAATACTATTCACCAGTCGTGAAGCATGGTGGTGGGCTGAAGGAAACCTGAATGGAACAAAGTACACAGATATCCTTAATGAAAACATACTCCAGAACATCCTTCAAACTGGGCTATGTTAATGAGAACTTGTTTTCTTGTGTATGCATTTCCAAAATTAAATTACTGTAGATCTCTTTAGGCTCCTCATTTTTATAATATGGCACCATTCAGGGTCCAATATTATTTTGGTATCTATGAAGGGGATTGCTCTGTGAATCAAAATTCTCACTTCCCTGGTCTTCTTACCATGTTTAGACGGGCTTTCTTAAGTGTCTGTCACAAGGCGGAATGCTGTGGCAGCACACCTTGCTCCTTAAAATTAAGTCAAAGATGCTAACATATACAAAAGTACCAAATGTGTTAAATAAAGAAATTCCAAAGAGGTGCACAAAATATAAAAAAAAACAGAATATAAAATAGCTATGATAGCATGGTGGCATAGAGGATGCACTGCTGCCTTACAGCAAGGAGGCCATGGTTGACATCCCAGGTGCTCGCTGTGTGGTGTTTGTTTTTCTCCCACAGTCCAAAGACATGAAGGTTGGGTGGATTGGTGTTGGTGGATTGGCCCATGTGTGTGTTCACCCTGAGATGAACTGGCATCCTTTCCTGCTTTGTATCCTATTCTTGCTGGCACTAACTTCCCATCAGTTACTGTAACATCACTGTAACCCTACTCAGGATAAAGTACATGTGTAAGAGAGATGAATAAAACAATAAAATCTACAACCCCTTTGAGTTTACATGCAGTATATAATTGTTTAATCCTTTTCCTCCAGAAAGCTTGGCTTGTCCACTTGCCCATCTTAAAGTTACAGTCTCTTACAGTCAATATCTCTGTATACTGGACTTTCACTCCTGCCAGCCAAAACCTTGGCACTGACTCACCTTGCAACTCTAAGCTAAAATAGTCTTTGTCTTTAAAGTCCTTCCTGGGGTTACTCCAGTCAAAATCCAAAATCATTTCAGGGGTCAATGATAACCTCCCTTTTGCTCCCTTCTTGTGGCAGCTCCTGGAATCCATGTACTGCAGAGCCTTCCATTAGAATTACAGTATCAGATCTCAAAAGGAACACATTAGCTATCTATTAGCTGCCTGCACTCTTTGTAGGACAACATGTGTATAGGGGATACTTTAAATGTTTCAGCTGACAGATATCAGATGATGGGCCTTTAACTTGAGTCAGGTGGAACAGGAGTACAGTGTGTGCTGAGAGTGTTAGAATGCGAAGTGGGCTTTACGACTTTTGAAAAATTACAATTATTGATGAGCTTCAAGTCCCAGGGCATTAGTTTTGAGCTGGGTGTAGGATGACTTCCCAGTTTATGAGCTTGAATAATAATGATGTATGTAACTTTTCCCATTTTTCTTTATTTTGTGCATAATTTGAATGTGTTTTGAGAAACTGTAAAATTTCATTACTTCCTTCTAGCAGCAATGAGAACCTGTTGCTAAGTAAGCCATGATGTTTTATGTACTCAGTAGGCAAGAATGAAAGAGTGTGTCTTTTAAAAATGCTTTCAGAAAGCCTTGTCTCTCTTCCTATGAAATAAATCTTTTACTTTGTTTTTGAAAGAGAACCATAATTTGCAACTAAGAAAAGGAGCCACCTGGGAATGTTTACCAGAAATCTTGCTGTTGCTAACAGAGCTACACCAAGTATTAACCAGCAAGATTGTATGATTCTTTGTATCACTTTGTATTTGCTGTTACCAGTTCTGATGCAGATAAAGATAGTTTGGGAGTGACAGCAGAAAGCCAGTCTTCTCTGTGTAAATGCTACTAGCACATTGGAAGGTTAAATTGTTCATTTTTTGTCTAGCTGCGGTCCATTGAAGGCCCTTTATTATTAAATCCACTATTTGCAGTAAACTGGGTTGAAATAAAGGTTTGAAAGTAAAGACAACCCCAGTCAGGGTGCAGGCTGTCATATAGGTCCTGAAGTTGATAAACATGGGGTACAAAATGGACAGTAGGATAGTTAAGTGGCTGTAGGTAACTCTACCTAGTAAAGATCCTTAAAGGGTTAGTAGGCACATGTTGTGTTAGGTGCAGGTGACAGGTGAACTGATAACATGATAAAAGAGTGTTGTTTTATTTTTTCCTGATGGGATATTGTACCCTCTGTGAACCAGGAAATGTTGAAACTGTCAGCATCAGCCTTACTGGAAGGAGAGGATTAGCCATTTCTGCCAAAGGCCAGGTTGCTTGTCTGCTGGTGTGCTGAGGTACCTACCTACTTCAGGAGCACTCTGCATGTAGGGTTACTCTGTCTCTCTCTTTCTCTCTCTCTCACTTGACCTGAAGCTGTGTGACGATGTTAACTTGTGGCCTTGTGTGATCCTAATAGTGCCCATGTTTCTGGCAACATTTTTATTGAAAGAAACATGATATAATAATGTAATTCAGCCAACAATAGCTCTCAACTTCTTCAAGTTTTCCAAAATACCTGAAAACAGAGGCCTAAAGTTTGACTGCACTAATTGGTAACATGTATCTGTCTTAAAGAAGAATTCTCTGTTTCTTTGAATGGACTTTCCAAACAGACAAACAGGAGTTAATTTGGAAAAAAGTGAGACAAACTTGAGGATTTTTAGGTGAAATGCATTCTGTCTCCAGGAACTTGTTAGTCTTTGCAGTTCACAGAAGAGGACACATCTTATATACAGTACATTATTTTTTCTGTTTTTGTGCACAATCGTTAGTTTACTTAAGATATAAATGCATGAAACACAATAAAATAACAAAACAAAATGTTCAAGGAAAGTTTTTTGACTGTTTGTGGCAAATGTGGGAGTAGGTGCAAGAAGAATAGTCAGGCATCAGCAGTGTGCCTTTCTCTTCAGTCATCAAGAACTGATGACATCTTGAAGACGTGGGTGATGGTGGCAGAAGAAAATGAGTTGTGGTTGTGCTGCCCCCAAATTGTTCTGCAATATATCCAATAAAATCATTCCTTGTAAAAGGTGAAATATACTCAAACATCTCACAACCCACACAGACAAATAGAACGCTAGCAGCAGGTTCTGTGGTGCTGAAAAAGAGTCAAGCCAGATGTGAAGTTAATATAGAGCAGTAACACCCTATTGGCTACTTGGACTTAAGCAGTAGAAAGTAAAGGCGCACTTTTTTTATATTTTTCACTCCAGGTGCCAAGATTAACTAGAGTTTTTTTTTTTTTTTCATGGATCGAAAAGTTTGGTCACCTGTGAACAGCAACTTCAACAGCTACACAACCACTTGAGAAAGTAAAGAGGAAAGAAACACTATGTTCTTTGCAGGTGAAGGCCTCAGTAGAACTCATTAGTGCCTTCCCTGTCAGTCTGAAGATCTTTACTTTCTTTCCAAAACCTGAGCTAACCTAACTGGAATTCAACCTGTCTGAGTACAATGATTGATCAGCCTTTCCTCACTTAAAAAAGAGAAGTGGTGAAGTGTGTAATGGATTTTCACCCATAAGGTCAAAGTTTCATACTGCATATTACCAATTCATGGCACATCCTACCATTTTATTAACCATTGACATGTTGTACATTGTGCTGGAATCACTAAGTATAGATAGATAGATAGATAGATAGATAGATAGATAGATAGATAGATAGATAGATAGATAGATAGATAGATAGATAGAACTGAATAAGAGCTGAATAATTTGTTGGCTGAATGTCCTCAGAGTTAGTGCATCAGAGAGAGAACGTGCAACATTGTTCATAACGGCATTCAGTTTTGTATTAATTCACTACTAACTCCAGGGGCTCTAGAGTGCATACCCGTCCTTTTAATTAGCTTGTTTATTCTGTTTGCCTCTCTTGAAGTGAAGTGACTAATTCAGCACCCCACAGCATAGAAAAATACACTGATGAGGAGCAAAGAATGAAAAAGTACCACAGACTCTACATTGGATATCATCTTCTGTTTTCAAAGGTTGTCTTCATTACTTTATTACAGAATAAAGTAATTATCCTTGCTGTTTCATATTTTGCTGTATCCTAAGGATGCTGAATTTCTATGTGAACCTAATCTTCATTATACATCTCTTTGATTGTCCACCATATTCTTGCCTTCTTATATTCTTCTCTTCTTTTATCAGTTGCATCAATCTGCCAGCTTAGAAATGATGTTTTAAAGTAGCCCATCCAACTAGACACAATTACTTAGGCAAGTGGCAATTAAAGTTGATGACTAAAATGTGATGGGAACTGCTGTATGTACTGATAGAATATCAAAAATGCCAATGAGTGAAGGAAGTGTAGGCATGAAGTGACTGGGTAAATCAGGTTGTGCAGTCCTTATGCCAGTACTTTTTTAAACAAATGTCCACAGAGATAGGGTATATCACTGAGTATCTTGCATATTAGCTACTATCACAAAATGTGAGTACATATAAGGTTAATGTTATAATTAGTGGTCATAGGTAGAGCAGCTAAGATGATAGGAAACCATTGGTGAATGGTGTTTGGGAAGACAGAAGAAGTAAAAATGGTTAGAGTAGAATATAAAGCATCCCTTTTCTATTATTGGATGTAAAGTGCCCTTGTAGCCTCAACTGCAGACCTACAGAAGTAAATCATATTTTACAAAAGACTGAAAGCTATATGGCTGATCAGAAAAATGCATTGCCGTTCACTAAAATGTATAGTAATATTTTCTGAATTTGATGATCTCAGGTATATTATTTAATTCATTTGATGTCTAACTGCTGATTAAAACTTAGTTTCATATTGAATATACAAGATGGATTATATGTGCCAATTGTATTCTGTAGGCACTGTAAAGGTGAAATACAGTACATAACTAAAAAAGTGGTGGATATCAAATATGTGTTGTGATAGCCTTGGGTTACAGCATGTTTGTTGAAAGATGGCATTTGTATTCTTCATTGTATACATTTTTCTCCCTAATTGGTCACCCAGTTTCCTTTCAAGGTACTATTTAATGAAAATGCTTTACATTTGGACATGCCTCAAGCCTGAAAGCATTTTACAGTCTCATGGAATTAATGCGCTTTTGATTTATGATTTTTCCATAAGTATGCACACTTCTATAATTTATAATTTAACTCCTTATCTCTAGACTATGACTGCACCTTTGCCCCTGTGACTCCATTCTTACCTGTTCTATGTCTTGACAACTGCCTATCGTTGAACACATTATCTTCTTTCCAGTCGTTTGGCATCTTAAACAAACCCTTGCCATGAAGTCATTGCAAATAATTTCATTAATGGTAGTGTGCCAGAAAAGACCAGGGACCTCATGTATAAACGGTGCGTACGCACAAAAATGTTGCATACGCCAGTTTCCATGCTCACATCACGATGTATAAAAGCGAAACTTGGCGTAAAGCCATGCACATTTTCATGCTAGTTCAATCCCTTGCGTACGCATGTTCTCTGCTCAGTTTTGCAAACTGGCAGCACCCAGTGTCAAAGCAGTGCTACTATTCCTGCGTGGTTTCCCATTAGTTTTTAGATTCACATCCTGATGTGGCTTTATCAAATGTACTGAAATTAACCACATATTGTTCATTAGTTTAAGGCACCTTATTGTAATCAACCCGTAACTATAAAATGGCGCACCAAATGGGAAATCTATTCTAAATACCATCACTGCTTTAGTGTTGTTATTCCCAGTGCACCACTGAGTATTTAACCCACTGAATCTGAGTGTGAAATCACAGCTATACAGCAGCTGATCAGATTATTGGTATACAGTATCTTGCCCCAGAGGATCATAAGTACCCTAAGTTCCACTGACAGTGTCGGGTAGGTGCTCTTGAATGAACAGTGTTAAGTCTACTGCAGGGCATTAAACCTTGTAGCTAAAATTATTAAATTAAAAAGACCATGGGCCTCATGCATAATGACGTGTGTAGAATTCACACTAAAACATGGCGTACGGACAAAAGCGGAAATGTGCATATGCACAAAAAATCCAGATGCATAAATCTGTGTGTATGCCAACTTCCACATTCTTCCACTATATAAATCCCGGTCAGCATGAAAAGTAACACACATGCATGCGCCTGCTGCCACTCCCCAACTCTTCCTAGAATTACGCCTGTTTGATTATGCAAATCAATATAAATAGCCCTTAAGCTCAGCTTTCTATGAAAAGACAATGGCAAAAGCACAGGGGAAACAGAAGAATTTCAGTGAATACTAAATGGAGGCAAGGAAAAACATGTTATTTGTTGGCTTAAGCAGTGATATAAACAACAAAAGGAAGTTGATTGAGTAACAGAGTGGCAGAGAAACTCAAAAGTTCAAGTTCAGAAAGTCACAAAGTGTCTGAAATAAATAACAAGTGGTCAGATATCAAAGTTGCCGTGAAAAGCCGAGTCGTAGCCCACCGTCTGAGTGTCATTTGAAAGAAAAACAAAGTAGGAACACATGAAAAAAATGTCCAAATGTCAATCTCAAAATTTCCACTTTAATCATGTACTTTATTTTGTCATCAAAGTAGAACGTCATAAACTTCATCTTAAAATTTTTTAATTTACTAGTTTCTCAGATCCCATTGTAACTAAATTAGCATGTTAAATGCTTCTTCCTATGTGTTCTTTTATGTGCTCTATGTGTGTAAATCACTACGTACTTCTTAAACGGGCTTTCTCTTCCACCGACAGGACACAGAATACATTGCATTCATGATATTACAGCTCTCTGAACAATTTAAATATTAAGATGTATATAGTGGAACCTTGGATTGCGAGCATAATTTGTTCCAGAAACATGCTTGTAATCCAAAGCACTCGTATTTCAAAGCAAATTTCCAAATAAGAAATAATGGAAATAAGAAATAATGGATTTGTTCCACAACCCAAAACTATTCATATAAAAATGATTAATACAAAATATAAAGTAAAAATACATAAAAACAATTTAACCTGCACTTTACCTTTGAAAAGAATCATGGCTGGTGTGAGTGAGTTTCTAAACTCTTTAGGAATTCCACCCAACAGAACGACACGCGGAAGAGCGTCCTGAAGCAACCGCAGGCTCCCAGCGCTGTAGCAGTTCACTGTAAAAGTGAATCCGAAAAGATCGCGGACATGTTATAAGTGCCTGCCGTTGATGGGTGATACAAGGAAAATTCTAAATGCAGGCCACAGAGTTACTTGGCCGCTAACCTGGCCCAGACCTTACCTGACTGCTGTGTCTGTGTATAGGAGAGTGGCACATCCCGCTACAATAAATAACCATGCTGTTCCTGTTTCAAGCTGAATAAAGCTGGTGTTGCTAAACTACTGAGACTCAGCTTCATGTTTTGGAGTGCAAGACAGAGACTCACATGTTACCACACAGATGTGGTCACAATGCTACAGTAAACAATATACGCTCATACGGATGTTGACTATATGAGTGAGGCATGCCGTCTGAGCCCGAGAATGGGAGACGATTACCCACAATCCCGCAGCAAGAGAGAGAACCATCAGCTCAGTTGTGATCACGTGACGCTCGGCAGACAATGCGTGTACCTACTACTCATATCGCAAGACCTCACTCGTTTATCAAGTCAAAATTTATTAAAAAATTTAGCTTGTCTTGCAAAACACTCGCAATCCAAGGTTCCATTGTACTTGATATCATTTTCATAATGAAAGGTATTAAAGCATGTATTAAACATGGGGACACGGTAGCACAGTATTAGCGATGCTAGCCCTGTAGAGATTGTTCCTGCCTCCCGACCTTCAATGAAATAATTTACTGCAGCCGTACTGTCTCTCTCAAACGTACTAACCTTCTATTCCTGCCCTTCGCCAAACGATCAACTCTGTAATAGATGCCAAGCCATCTGTAAGCTTAGAACAGCAGTTCTTCAAAACTTTTGTGAAACATTGAAATATCGTAGTACATGTTTAATTTTTCCATCCCTCTATCCATTCAGGGTCACGCCAATCCCAGAAAGCATACAGTGCGAGGCAGGAACAATCCCTGAGCGGGACGCCAGCTTGTCGCTAGCGCTGTGCCACCATGTCCTCACATGTTTAATTATTAACAATATACATTATTTTAATGAAGTTTACAACTTATCTGCATACTGTAATAAACATGTTTTACTGCATTTCATCTTAAAAATGATATCAAGAGCTCCAAGAAGATAGCACTTGGAAATATAAATTGACTTAGAAGCCAGTCACCATTATATGTAAATATGTGCTTTATAAAGTGACTCAGGTTGTTCAATATTATAACTTTAGTGCAAGTTTACAGTGAGGTGATTTGCTTTATGGGAACAGCTGAAATAGATGGCACGCATGGCTAAGACAGTGTGTGCTAGATGCTGTATACTGATAATCCAATCAGCATCTGTACAGCTGTGATTCCACACTCAGATACAGTGGGTTAAATACTCAGTGATGCACTGGGAATAACACTAAAGCAGTGATGGTATTTAGAATAGTTTGGCCATTTGGTACACCATTATATGGTTATGGGTTGATTACAATGAGATGCCTTATCTTAAACTAATAAATGATATGTAGTTAATTGCAGTGCATTTGATTAAGCCGCGTCAGGGGTGTGAATCTAAAAACTAAAGGGAAACCACACTGGAACAAAAGCACTGCTTTGACGCTGGGTGCCACCAGTTTGCAAAACCGAGCAAAGAACTTGCGTATGCAAGGGATTGAGCTAGTGTGAAAATGTGTGTGTCTTTACGCCAAGTTAAGTTTTTATACATCGTGATGTGACCTTTGAAACGGGTGTACACAACATTTTTGTACGTACACACCATTTATACATGAGGCCCCAGAAGTAGATGGCTGCAGTGTTTTTTTACAAAAGACCAGGGTCTAAGAGAATGTAGAAATTAGCCAATAAAGTAAGAAAAAAACTTAAACTCTTTACATGCAGTCAAGAAATGTTAACTTTATAATGACTTTTATCTTCAACAACTTCTAGGTAATGTTATCTAGATAATCATTACTTTGTAATATGGTCAGGTTATTTAGACACTTTAACTGGAAATAAATTCCTAAGATTATTATTCTGAAGAGAACCATAGACACATTGAGTAAATTACAAAGTAGTGTGGTAGAGAATAGGACTTTAAGGACCTTCAAAGGTCAACTTAATGTTAATCTGCAGAAATTTGGTGAATAAGTTTGGTGAGCTTTGTTGAGCTGAATAGCTCCTTTTTGTAAAATCTTATCTACAGTGTTAACTGTGAAGAGTGTTACTCTTTATTATACTGCTATTTGATTGCATTTCTACTAATCAAACAAATAATAACATATTTTAATTAAATAAAATAAAAGAGAAACAGATGAGAGACACAGATAAAAAGGAAGAAATATACTTTTTTTGAGAAATGATAAAATGTTTAATGACATCAGAAAGTCAATCGCAGGCAAATAATGTTTATTCTAAAATAATATTAATAAATTCTTCTATTTAAAAAAAAAAAAACATTCAGACATATCCTTTAACAGAGAATTAGATTTTTTTCTGATTTGAGATAATATAGAATGCCGCTTACCCACTGAGTTATAGAAGGCGGTTAGATATTCCAGTTCAGCAGCAGTGTGCTATTAGTGTGGTATAGGATATTACATTCAACTTATCTCTGTGCACTTTAATGCCATCTGGGAGTACAGCGAATACCACGATTAATGGATTTGGAATGATTGTAACACCAAGAATGTATGAGATGTAAAAGTTTTCATACAAAATTATGTTAATTTTATATATTCCTTCTACTCACCAGTACATCACTGTTACTCAAGAATTGATTATTTTTTTATAGATAACAATTTCTTGCCCACGATTAAATCTTGCAAGTACAACACTATTGTTATCTCCAACTACGCCCCTTTGATCATGGACCTCAAATCATTATGCCCCCCATATTCATCTCGCAGCTGGCATCTTAACCTAGTTTTATTAGCAGACGAGAATAGTACATAGTTTATATCTAAGCAAATCCATTTTTGTAGAGACAAACACATCCTTAGAGGTCTCTGTCTGAATACTCAGGGAAACTCTGAAGACTTTATTAAGAGAACAAATTATTTCATATATTTCCCACAAAAATAAATCAGAAACCAAGACGGCATCAGAGCTAATTGGTGAAATTAACAGAATAGATCAAGAACGTCCAAGATGTCCAAATGAGGCACTTCATAGGAAAAGGTAGGTTTTGCATTCAGAACTCAACCTCTTCACAATAAAAGAAGCACAACAACTCATTTTTAATTTACAACATCATTACTATGAACACAGAGAAAAGATTAATAAGATCTTAGCGCAACAAATCCACAAGCAGAAAGTTAGCACTGCAATACCAGTAATTACCAACACAAGCCGAGACAACATCATGGACCATAAAAATATAATGCACACATTTAGAGACTACTATAAGTCTTTATATTCAAACTCAATTTAAAGAAGACAAGACCCAACCTAATGCATTTTTGGATGCATTACAGATACCACAACTAGATACTCTCAGTGCAGAGGAATTGGATAACCCTCTGTCACCCTCAGAATTACTAGATGCTATAAACTCACTTCAGAGTGGGAGAGCAGCAGGCCCTGCTGAATTTTATAAACTTTTTAATTAAGTTAGCTCCCTTTTAATTAGCAACATTTACAGAAGGTAGAGACAATAAAATTCTACTTCAAACTTTTCACCAAGCATTAATTATCATCTTTCCTTAGAAAAATAAGGACTTATTACAATGTGCTACACAGACCAATCTCACTTCTGAATAATGAGGTTAAGATACTCTCCAAAGTTCTGTCCAGAAGGATTGAGAAAGTGCTTCCTTCATTAATATCACAAAATAACTGAATCTATTAAAAGCAGACACTTAGCTTCCAATTTCCGACGCCTGTTTAATGTAATATATTCACCCACAAAGTCTAACATCCCGGAGATATTATTATTGTTACATGCAAAAAAAGCATTTGTTATCATTGAATGGGGCCACCTTTCACAACATTGGAGAAATTTGGGTTTGTCCGTAACATTTGTGCATGGATCAAACTACTGTATACCAGTCAAGAAGCTTCAATTTGTATTAACAACATTATTTCAGACTACTTCAAACTAGAATGTGGTACCAGACATGGATTCTTCCTGTCACCACTTCTTTTTACAAACGCCATTGAGCCACTGGCAGTTCACTTTCGAAATACTTATGAGATAAAGGGGGTTATCAGAAAAGGACTTGGACAGAAAATATCACTACATGCAGATGATATGGTACTATATATATCAGAACCACAAAATACTGTGCCTGCAGTCCTAACAGAACTGGCAGAATTTCAGAAGATTTCTGGACTCAAAATTAATTTGAATAAAATATGATATTTCCAGTGAACTCTCTAGTACACAATATTAGATTGTACACCTTACCTTTTATCATTGCAGATCAGTTTAAATACTTAGAAGTAAACATCACAAGTAAATATAAAGCTCTTTATTGTTGGCTTTATTGTTTGGAATTCCAGCTGAATAATGTTTTAATTGAGTCTAATTTCTTAAACAATTTTTTTGTTTATGTATATTGGGATATTCTGAAATAAACAGAGCAGCTTAGTGAGGTTTTTCGCTTTATTCATGGTACTTCCAAA
Source organism: Polypterus senegalus (assembly GCF_016835505.1). NCBI lineage: Eukaryota > Metazoa > Chordata > Cladistia > Polypteriformes > Polypteridae > Polypterus > Polypterus senegalus. The sequence goes on along the minus strand of NC_053167.1, from coordinate 83,743,180 downwards.
ATTTTACTGGAAGAGATCTTTATATTAACTTGTGATGGTTATTCCCAGATTTTTAAGGTGTTTTGATATTATGAATGGATTGCTGTCTCATCTAGTATGATGTGCTAGAGAGTTCGCTAGGAAGAGCACAGTTTTATTCAGATCAAGTTTTTAATTCATATTCCTTTTGAAATTCTTCTAACATGTTTAAGAAATAATGGTACACATGATTGTGTTTTTGATATACATATCACCATATCGTCTGCATATAGTGATATTTTCAGTTCTCTGAACATCTCCTTTATCTCTGGGGGGTATGAATAGCCAATGGCTCAGTGGCTAATTCAAAAAGCATTGGTGATAATGAGCGCCATTGTCAAGTATCTCATTCTAATTTACAGTATTTGGTGTTTGTGCCCTGAGCCTTCTAGACTGGAGTACTTTAACTAAAGTAAAACTATATTAGGCCCAAATGTGGTAAATATATAATCCCATTCAGCTCTGTTAAAAGCTTTTTCTGCATTCAAAAAACATAAGACTTCTGACGAGTCAGAATTTATGGGCAATTATATTACATTAAACAGATGCAGAAGATTTGAGGTTGAGTACCTGCTTTTAATAAATCCAATTTGGTCTTGTGATATTACTGAGGGAAGCACTTTCTCAATCCTTCTGGATCGGACTTTTCCTAGTATCTTATCACTGTTATTCAGGAGTGAAATTGGTCTGTATAAATCATATTGTAGTAACTCTTTATTCTTTGGAAAATCATTTAATAATTCATGATGGAATGTTTGGGGTAAAATTTTGCTTTCTTTAACTTCTATAAGTGTGAATAATAAAGGAGTGAAAAGGGTAGCCTTAGGGCCTGCAGCATTTTCATTTTGAAATGCGTTTATAGCATCTTGTATGTCTCAATGTGTCAGTGTTTCTTTTAAAGTTCTTCTGCTCTTACAACAGCTGTGGTATTTGTATTTTATTTTAAAAATTAGCTTCTGTCTCATTGATTATAGAATATTTGTTTTTGCGAAAAGTTAATTGTGAGTGGGCACTTAAAAAATCCACTCACTGACTTGTTGAACTCATTTATTCCCATATAAAGTGGCAGAGAGCATACATGGGAGCAATACTGTTGAAAACGACCTTGGATGGGGCCAAGTCAATCACATTTATTATCCAGTTGAAACTGTTTGCCAACTCAGAGTTGTGTGTCTTTATGATGAAAATTGGATGCTGAACAAAAAATACACAAAGCCATGAGGAAAACCTGCAAACTCCAGACAAGTGGCTGAGGATAAAAGAAAATATTTTCTAGAGCTTTAAGCCCACAACATTAAACACTACATAATGTGTTGTAAAAAATCATAATATAATTGCATGATTCAAATGCTATCTTGACTTTCAGATAATAAAATAATACCAAGTAATACACTTTACCTAATGTAAGAAAAATATACAACACAGAAAAGGTCTGGGGCACAACTGTGACCCTGTACAATGAAAACAAAAGAAAAATAAAGGCTTCTTATTACAATAATGCTGATGTCTTTTCAGATGCAAGTCCAATACAGAACTGAACAAATCTGGCTGAACCTTTACTCACATGGGTTCCAAGTATGAAGGGGTGGGTCCTGGGGGTGGACAACTTAAGTGACGTCAGTGAAGTAATGGCTGTCAGTCTTCCGTTCTGCATAGGGAGGTAGAGAGAAGGCATTAGAACACAGCAACAATCCCTGTGCCAGCTACCATCACCAGAGCCCTTAAGCTGCCACGTAACACTAGCCATACCCCCAGAGTAATCTGGGCTCTTTCATACATCTTTTAAGATTACTAAAACAGAATGTAGAATAGCATCTAATTCCCTAAAAAGCAGTAAGACTAAGGAAATGAAGGAAATTTAGTAGCGTTTGGTCAGCTTTAGTAAACCCAGAAATCAATCAATAGAATTATGAGACAGATTCAACAAAATGTTTGTGCTCTTTCAAGAAATATTTAAAAACAAAGTAAAATCTGTTCTTTACAAAGTTTGTGGAACAAAAAAGTGGTAAAATGTGCAGTATTAAAGGTTTCATAGGTGGAGATTTTAATGTTTTATTTACTTGGCTTAATGTTTACTTTAATGTCAATTGAAAATCTTGCATCCTACATAGAAAATGTAAAAAGGCTATATATGAAATAAGATAAGGATTCTTTAAAAGAATAGCATTTTTTATAAATTAAATAGTTGTACAGGCAAGATTTGTAATAACAACATATTTTACTCTATAATGATATTATAATATGCTTTATTACTTGAAAATGATGTCATGGCATTTTGGTCATTAGCTAATAGGATATCCATGACTTAATGTAGGTTTAAATGTTTAATGCTGATATGTTGAAAAGTCAAGCTTTTTAAATGTAAGTTTTGATCAGCCACTATTGAAAGCAGTAGTATGTGTTAGTGAAATTCATTAAATGTGTAAGCATCCTATTCAAAGTGCATGTATCTCTTGCACTATGGGAATGCTCACTCCCCCTGCCTTGCAAGACATTATAAATGATCTCCCATACTCTATGGCGCACTCAACCATATAGCTAACCTTAATGTAAAACGAGATCACGCAAGAAAACCTGATGTGCGGCAACTCATTCAGAAAACCACCCAGAGAGGCAATGAACTCATCCTGAGATGGCAGTGAAGGAAAAGTAGGCTGTGACTTAAATATTTAATATAACTGAAATGTTCTTAAGCAGAAATTGTATTCTGCACCTCATTAGTATTTATAAGATTAATACTAGACTACCATATTGCTAAATATGCACATCAACACCCTTCCAGTCCCCTGGCTTGCTTGTCCCCTGCTGTTGACCTCATCTTTTAGCACACTTTGAGAGAAGCAAAAGTAATCTTCCATGGTACAATCGCATTTTTAATCAAACAAAGGCTTTAAAGCAAACAGTTAATCTCATTAACAAATTTCTTTTACTGATGCATTTAAACCAATAAAATATTTATTTCATCCTTATATAACAGCTTCAAAGCTTTAAGCAGCAAAATAAATAATTCAATTAGATACAGCAGAGAATTTCCAATGTTGTAAATTAAGTAAATAGTATAGTATATGAGGGATTCTGAAACCTGTATTGCAAATAACAGATCGCTAAAACTAGAACTAGTTGGGCTCCAGATGAAAATGAAGCTCAGAAAAAAAGCTGATTTCCATGTGCCTACTTTTACCATTTTCAAAGTCATTTGCAAAGCAATAGGCATAATATGTTCAGAATTATATTTGTTACAGAAACAATGTCATTAATGTAAAACCTGCAAATTTGAAACCTGTAATAAAAAGGAGGTAGCATAGGGTCAAACTTTATTTGCAATGGCCATTTAGAATAATGAGAAAAGACACAAAAGTGGCTGACGCACTGTGGTCTCAGTTAATAGAATTATGCCTGGCATAATGTTAAGATGATAATAAAACAGGAGGCTTTCTTTCAGATTTTCTCATTGTGCCCTAAGGGGTGGTACAGCATAATGTATTGTATGCATCATGGATTGCATTTCACATGATAAGTACACCAAAAATGTGACATTATGTAAAATCCTGTTCTTTAATATATGATGCACAGTCTCTAGTTAATTTTTTCTTCAGATTATAAATTCTGTGCTTTTTATTTCCGATCTATGCTTGGAGTGTTCTATAAGAGAAACATACAGTAGGGTTGCATTTTTCTCTAAGAGCTTGATCTTAAAATCTCATTCACGTGACTAGAGATGAGCTTTTCCATCATTTTACATGTGACAAATTGTATAAACAATTTTATGTTTTTATAAATGTTTTATAAATGTTTAAAATGTTAGCTACCTTTGATTCACAGTAAATGTAATGTTTCAAAACGCATCTAGAACCATAGGAATAATAATCTAATACACTATACACTTAAGATTTTAAAGCCTAATTATCCTTTCTTAGGTGCTAAATGGAACCTGAGAGACAGACAGAGGGAACAGCAGTGCCATGACAAAGAGAAAGATCGCACACAGTGCTCTTAACAAGTGGCCAGACATGCCAAAGATGTTATGCCTAAAAGCATCCATGGAAAGCTCAGTTAAATGTGTTTTTGTAGATTAGGAAAAGGAGATAAAAGTATTTGCAATAGATTCCACATGGAAGATATTTTCTGTATTTACAAGTTATGTCATATTTTATTCATAGAGATAGGCATTTATGTCCTGGTAGTTTATAGACAAATGATGAGAACTGAAGGTATGGAAAATCTTAAATAAACGTAACTTATTTTATAGCTTTATTTAAAGTAAAAAGGACATCTTCCATCCATCCTTGCATTGTAGAAACTTCTTTATTTTATTTAGGCACTATAAATATGTAAATGTAAATGTAAATGCAATAATAGTAAATATGTAAAATTACAGTAATATACTGGTAGCAGAGTGACTGTAAATAACTCCTTGCAATTTTGCACATTTTATTATCATACTATATTAAATCACAGTGATTTAATTTGACTTTTCTGACATTATTTTTTGTTTTATATTTGTAATTAATTTAGACCAAAGGGTCCCTGACTCTGGTCCTGGAGGACCCCAGTGGCTGCACGTTTTCATTCTAACCCTTTTCTAAATTAGTGACCTGCTTTTGTTGCTAATTAACTTCTTTTGAATTAATTTTAATTTACTTGTTTTTTAAAAATTGGTCCCCAGAATTTGTTCATCGTTCCTCTTAAGTGCTTCATTTCTTTCCTTAAATGGCACCCAAATAGAAATGTGAGTGGTAAGAGTGAGCCAACAGAAGACCAACTAAGTCAGGGCCTCAACCTCCAACCAGTTGCTTAATTAGGTGCAGAGTCTTTTTAATTAAACCCATTCTTTAAGTCCATGGCTTGTTGCTGCTCTCATTGTGCAATAGCATACATTTCAAATGTTTTCTCTTTTCTAAGAGCACTGTTAAAATGTTTTGGGGACCTGAACAGATCAGCATTCCTGAGACCTTCATATTTCTTTATTTTTAGATAATGTATGATCAACACAGTTTTCTGGTCATGTTTTGGTTCATTTTGTATCTCATTATTGTAAGGAAAAATACACAATTAAGGTTCTGAGTCTTTAAAAGCAAATCAATTCAAATAAATTCAAAAGAAGTTAATTAGGAGCAAAAACAGGTCACTAACTAAGAAAAGTGTTAGAATGAAAACCTGGAGCCACTGGGGCCCTCCAGGGCCGGAGTTGGGGACCCCTGATTTAGACCACTTTGAAGAGATCTGTTCTCACTTTGACACTAGAGAGTTGATAAATGTCAAAAAAAAAAAAAAAGCCAAATTAAATCCACTGTGTTGCAGAAGAAGAAAATGTGAAAGCTTCACACTTTTATAGGCACTCTGTACAGCGATGTAGCTGCAATTCACATTTAGAGGACTATTAATTAATTAAAGTCTGAAACTCTAAATATGAATTACAGCAGCATCTTTGTATAATAAGTACAGCAAGTGGCTGACAAATCAGCTGCCACTATTTACTGTAATTTTACATGAAAAAATGTCAATGTTGAGCTGTGTTGTCCACAGATATACAGTACGTTGTGTTTTTACATAGTATGATTCTTGTTTATATGCTCCAGAGAAGCCCACCCCAGAAGCAAGGGCCCTAAGCAGGATTTTAAACTGGACTACTAGATCTGATTTTTCAGGTTCCTGAAACTGTGTCAGAAATTTCATTCCAGGGCAGTCATTTACCGTCAACCAATGAGCTTTAAAGTTAGCTTCTGATATCATAAAGAATGGACTGAATGAGAAATCATGTCAAATACCCCAGTAGAAGGAAAAAAATAAGTTTTTTTCACAAATAACTTCCAAACCTGTAAGGAAAAACCTGCCCTTTAAAATTGCAAGGTAAGGAGATTTTTAGATCACTATTAGAGAATATGAAATGGTGCACCTTTGTGCATAGAGTCCTTGCTTTATGATGTCAGGAAAAGTCAAGTGCTATCTATCTGCATGTGAACATTTCCGAAAGGCTTGAATCAGCTGGGATCATTTGTCAGACATAGCTGCTTCATAATGAGAAAAAATGGCATGTTTGCAAAATTCTGACAACTGATATGTTGTGCAGCCATAAGAACGCGACTTGTAATTGCTCTTATTAAAATAAAATTGTAAAATAAGTAATATGGGGTGGAAAGGTGCAAATATGAGGGCTTAGTGTTGCTGCAAATTCAAAATTAAATGAGTCACCAATTATTGCAAATGCCTTTTATTATACTGCAAAGCTGCTTATTATCATTTCTATTGCTGTTGCAAAGGTGGGCTTTTGGGCTTATAGCACTTCAGCTAATCAAATTATAGGATGCGGACAGTCAATTTAGACTCTCTTTGCATTTTAGTCAGTCAATAGCTTTTTGGGTGCATTTAAAATTGTATCAACAAAGTGTTACATTCAATTTGTGTTGATGCTGTATGTTTCAAATCAATAGCACTAATAAGCTGTGAGTTATAAAGTACAATAAGCTTACCACATCAATACCTCATACTTTCACAAACAGCAGGGAATAGGAAATTGCCTTCAATTGTTAAGAGAAGCATGTGGTGGCAAATGCCAGCCAGTAATTGTTGTCACCAGTGGGGGCACCACTGCTTATACCGTGTGACCTCCAGGATGCCATCATTTGAAAGGCAGCTCGCGCAGCTGATAAAATGCACTTTGCTGCCTTTAATCTTACACAGCTAGTATACTTCAAATCAAACATCCGTCACAGAGTTTGCATGAATTCAGTTCATTTTTATATTACATTCTCAAATGAAAAGATTAGAATACTGACACACATTAACACAAATAAAACAGCAGTGAATACATGTAAAATCTTGAATCATTTGCATGCATGAAAGTACATATATCTATTTAAACTATACAATTCTAAACCAACTCCAAAGCTCCAAAAGCAAAACTTATTAATATATCTGTCTAATTAGTGGACTAAATATGAAAGAAATTAAGCTAAGTAATGGCTTATAGACAAACAAAGACTTTCATTCAGTCCAGCAATGCACAAGCAGATGATCATAAGTGCGATTTAATTGTAGGATGGTCAATAGTCAGCTGTTTTCTTTGTTATCGTTGATGCCGAGGTGCCTCGACCACTTCAGGGTTTTCATTCATGGCAAGGGCCCGTAGTATGAACAAGGCAGGAAAGCACCAAGAAACAGAAAATAGAAAATTGTAACTAATACCCTGTGGTAATGGTGGAAATCTATTTACTGTAAACTATAAAAATAATGTGTTATCACACTCTGAAACACATGCACTAATGATGGCAGAATTCTTTTCCAGGACTATATTGTAAAGGATAGTGTTTCCTTCTCATACTGACAGTTATTGTCTGGAGTGTTTCCCTATCTCTTCCCTTCTCATTGAAAATCTATTCCAATCTGCTGCGCATAATTGCATGGAAGTGAGGACAATCGTGTGTTCGCTTCTACACTATAAATTAAGCTTCTTTTCATTACTAATTAAATTTATGTTTGTGATAGGTTGGGTATTATATGTTATTCATCTGTTCAATAATGAACCCACTTAGAACTGCTCAAGGGCAAAGGGCCCAAAGTCTGTCCCAGCTACACTCATTTCAAAGCAAGAACTAAACCTACAGTGAGCTTTTTTAAATGAGCACAGGCACTCATTTTTGTTCTGGAAAGCTTGATAAAATAACATTTTTTTTCAAAATTTTGTCATAGGGTTGTAGGAGACAAGAGCCTGTTTCAGCAGCATTGCACATAAGGCAGGATCAAAGCCCTGAACAAGGACAGCAGTCCCCTTCAAGACACATGAATGGACACATCCACTTATACTGAGACACTTTACTGTCAACAATTAACCTGACATGCAAATCTTTGAGATGTTGGGGGAAATCTAAAGAACTTGTAAACAAAGACACACAGACACAGAAAGAAAGGTTTTGACTTTCACCGCAGCAAGGAACCTCTATGCCTGGTCACTATTCAGGGGGTGGTGGTGCACATCGGGGTCCACAGCACTAAATGTTAGCAAAATAGTTGATTATTAATAGTTTTCAATATGTATACATCCTATTACTAAAACAGAAGAATCAAGCTTAATTTATACATATAATATGTTAAGGGTTATGTCCATCTGTCCCATGCTTACTCGCAAACCACTGGGGTGAAGGATTAAATATGTGTAGCAGCAATATCTGCAAAGTTATGGAGATTTGTGTCTTTTTAACTGCTGAAGATTGTGACATGGCAGAAAAAAACAGTGGCAGCATCTGCTAAGTGTGAAGTGCATTGCTGAGGCTGCTAATAGAAAGAAGAAGAAAAGCAGCACCATCTGCCCACTGTCAATTAATGAATACAAAATGCACGTGTGACAAACACAGAAACGTGCCTATGTATTTGTGAGACTGTAAGGATATGCATTTTGTTGCAGTTCACTTTGGACATGTGTGTGTGGCTTGGAGTCCTTGAGGTCTGAGGGGTGTGATGATGCAGGTTGGTTGCTTGCTCCCATCTTGCCTCTGGGAGACCATGAACCCGTCACAGTCGGTAATGTCACCGATGAGCTTAGCTGTGAGGCAACAACCAAGTAAGGGAATGGTGCAAAAGTGTAAAGTGCTTTTATTAAAAAAAACAACAAAAACAATGTTCTAATGAATAGGTACAGTGCATTCAAAAATAGTCAATAAATAAATAATCCAATAAAACCCAGAAGTGAAAATGTGGAGGTTAAAAACAATAGAAAAAAGTCTTCTTAAAAAGAATGAGGTTAAAATAGCACAGGAAGTATTCTTTTAAAAACTTCCTTTTTACCAGTGACTCTCCTGCTTCCCCATCTGGGCTTCTCAATACGAGAGTCTCTCTACCTGCAGCTGGCCTTCTCTCTGCTCCTAACTGGTCGGTCGTCTTTCCGATCCCTGGCTCCGGTAGGCACCAATGAACAGTTACTTGGGTTCCCCAGCGACCAAGGCTCTCACGCTGGGGACACCACGTCCTAAGTCCTGACTCCCGCAGCCTTCTGCGGCCTTACTCGGAGAGTCATCCGCCTTCCGGTCACTCCCGCCCTTCAAAAGTAAACTCTGCGGGAGTGACCACAACTACTACTCCTTGGGTGTCGGCCTAACACCCATGCTCCCTGCTCAGCTGCCGCGAGCCTGCTCTCGCTCACTTGTTCTCCCACACCGACTTTCTCTCTCTCCTCACTGCTTCCTGCTTTTCCTCCTGCATCATCCCGTTCTCTTCCCTTTCTCTTTTTCTTTTTCCTCATTAACTGTCTCAGGCTTCTCTTTATAATGGACGTGGCAGCTGTGGTAATCAACAGTTCCCGGGAACAATTACGGAGCGGATTGTCTCTCACCTGTGCACTTAGGTGAGAAACGTCTGCAGCATGAATCCACCCAGGAACCGCTTCAGCCACACTACCACGCCCCCTCGCTAAGCCACGAGCGTGGTGATTATTTATTTAAAAGTGGCTCTTTCGTCGTGAGCTGTGGACCCGCTATACTACCAGGGGACTGATCTTTTGGCAGATGTTTGCTGCTATGGTAAAGACATTAGCATCAATTAGTTGCCAGCATATAAAGATATGCAGACTTTAGGATACGGGAAAGAAAGTTAAAGGTAATAATAGTACATGTGAGTACGGAGGTGAAGATACAGAATGCAATCACCTGCTTAGAGTGCAACAAGAGGTGAGCGTCCATGTCTTTGGCGATTGGCTGATGCCCGTAGATACGAGTTGGGATTTATCAGGTAGAACCTGCTCTGAATATAAAACATGAGGGCAGCCACAAGACTTGTCCTTTGGCTGTCTTCAGCAGACAGTGTGGCCTTTAGTCTGATCTGCTGAGTTACGTATAGTCCCATAAAGACTAGTATTATGCTTTTTGTATATCAACTGACCTCCAAGTAATTGGAATTTGTGGGGCTTTTGGTGGTATACGTTATTTTTGTTTCTGTTTTCACTATATTACTGCGGAAAGAACCTTCTTGAACTGTGTATTTTTAAGGAGGAAGAAGACTATTTGTTTTTATCTTTTTCTTCACCATTTATTTTTGAAGTCACTGTAAATATTGTAAGTAGTCACTTGCTTTTAATAATTTGATGACAGTGTGCTTTGAAATGCCGGTACTTGCTGGAATAAAACAGAAAATCTGTTTTTACAACATCTCTTGTGTCTGTTTCTCATTCTCTTGCTCACTGGTCTGGTTGGGTATGACTACAAGATGTCCAGTGTAATGGTGGTGCTGGGAGAGGAATCACAGTTGGGTCAACAGCTCAACCCTGTAAAACTACCATGTTAAAAATCTAATACAACTGCTTTGGATGGATTTGAAAAAAAAAACTCAATGAATGATACTAACTAATGATTTAGTAGTAGTGATTGGGCATGTGGAGCCAATGTAAAACCTGTAAAATGAGCAACATGACAAGAGAAGTGGTAAATTTGCATTTGGTGTAGTAGGTCTGCAAGAAATTGAGTGGCAAAGCAAAAGTAAACACTAGAAAACGACAAAAGAAAAGTCAAGAGTTGGAGCTATATCACAAATACAAATACTTCCAAATATCTTATAAAGTAATCCCTCCTTGATCGCGGGGGTTGCGTTCCAGACCCCTCCGCGATAGGTGAAAATCCTCAAAGTAGAAACCATATGTTTGTATGGTTTTTTTTAAGCCCTTATAAACTCTCCCACACTGTTTATAAATATTCCCTACACAGTTATACAGCATAATCCCTTTGTATACTCTTAAATATTAGGTAAGATTAATTGAAATTATGTATATAAACACACTGTTTATATACAGTAAAACCTAAATATTATTTTAAAGATTTCGAGTGTCTCCGATATCACATATGTTACAGCCATTACGATAGACAGGCCACCAGCAATAAATATGTACAATGCAAGAAAAATAGTATGCATTAAATGTGTGTACAGTGGCAAGTACTAAGTACTGTAAGTAGAAAATTAATTATGGTTACTCACCAACAATGACACGATGACTTGTCTGATAACAATGAGTTTAATTTTACTGCACAACAAAGGAAAGCGTTACAGCCCTTCTAAAGGAGCCACTTCAGGCGATTGTGTAGCACTGCCGTTGTTCTTCTTCTGGCAGTCTTCAATCCAAATCCCTAAAGCAGATTCCATCCAGACTACTGCCTTATTACATCCACTTACAACTCATTTTGCACCCTGGTTAAAAGGACACTGCGGCTGTAGATCTTATATTCCTTTCCTACTTTTCAAATAAAAAGAATTGTAGCCTCATTGATGCTGTAATGGCATCCTACAGCGGTGTAGATTTTCCCATCCTTCAGCATATCCAAAACGTTTACCTTTTCAGCAATTGTTAACATCTTCCGTTGTGCGCGATTGGGAATGGCCCCTGATGCAGTAGCAGGAGCAGATCGTTTTGGAGCCATAATGAAGGGCTTGACTATGCACAAAGATAAACACAAAAGAGCACAAACGTTTACTCTTTACACAGCGATGCTGTGATGCTGAATGAGCGAGACGAGACTTCCTGGTTAACATTGCATTCAGCACACAGGAACTTAATTGAGTGCTCTGATTGGTTAGCTTCTCAGTCAGGAGAACTTAATTGCATGCTCTGATTGGATAGCTTCTCAGTCATCCGCCAATAGCGTCCCTTGTATGAAATCAACTGGGCAAACCAACTGAGGAAGCATGTACAGGAAGTAAAAAAACACATTGTCCACAGAACCCGCGAAGCAGCGAAAAATCCGCGTTATATATTTAGTTATGCTTACATATAAAATCTGCGATAGAGTGAAGCTGTGAAAGTCGAAGCGCGATATAATGAGGGATTACTGTAAGTGTAAAAAAAAACTCTGTTGTGCTTTGTGAATGTAGAATAAGAGAAAAGAAAATAAAGACCAGCTAATCAAGCAAGATCAGTTAGAGGTAAAATGAACCAGTGATTGACAAACTGTCTGAAATAAAAACCTGGAGCCACATGGGGCCCTCAGCTCCGAGTCTGAGAACAGCTGCCATCGGTTGTCATGAAACAAGCAAAGCATGAACTTCCAATAGCATCACTGAAACCCGAGTCTATCAGCAAGTTTGTATGCTCTGTCTCCACTTCTGACTTTCACTGTTCAATTTTAAAAACATTCTGTCCATTTTATGAACCAATGATAGCTGCCCCAGACTGGACTCCAGTCTAACCTAAGGAGCACTGATATTCTTCCACACTGATTTAATTTTGCTAACAAATAAACTTGAAATGTACATCTTTGGAATATTTAAATGATACTGAGAACATGCAATTTCAGATAGTGACTGGGCTATACAGTATATACAGGTAAAGTTAATTTAACTGTGTGGCAGCAGCACCTGCCACTGCCAAATTATACTGCCTGTTTAAAAAACAAAATAAAAAATTAAATGTCAATTGTTCTACTATAACTTTGTGTATTTTGTTTTGTGTGATATTCTTCGCAGACAGGTGCTACATAAAATACACTTATTAATATTCTTTATCTCTTGAAAGTTATGGGTGCAAATTAAAGAATTGACCTGGGTGAGATGCAAGCCCTATCATTTCATTTAAATGAAAGACTCAGCTGCAATTATGTATTAAGAAATAACAAACAGACATTAAAAACATTGCTTGCTCTTCATGCTGCTAATAATAAATCAAGCATAAACAATTTCAAATGCCAAAATTAACATTGAAAGCATGTAACGAGACACATAATGGAGCTCAATGTCAAAAATATAAGTTGGGATGAATTAATAACCACAAAAACAAACCAAAAAACTTCCTTCAACAACAAATCATAATTCCACCAGATTTTAAGCACGGCTATCTTCTCATCGTTTCCCACCGCACCTTCACCCTAAGATGTTAGCCTTGACCTATTGCTTTTATCTCTTGTAGTGAGACAGATCACACCTGTAATGATGAAGCCCAATCAATTAAAAAAACACTGAAATCCTTTTAACAATTAAGATGCCCTCCACCTGACTGAACCCAAACAGAGAGTTTTGCTTTCCATTAGCTAAGCTGCCTGTGTCATTTGCTTATCTAATCTCTTGGAATTTCTCCTTTCATCTCATAAGTGAAATGATACACAGTATATTTTTGCATTGAACAATTCACATGGTGCCACACCTTTTGACTAGCGTATGTTAACACACGCTCCCCTAAAACAGCTACTTTGAACACATCAGATGTTACTGCTTTTAACTGTGTTTCCTAATTGTGTCAGTCGCTAGCATTGCCATTATCTTGCTGTTGTGATGCCAGTACATAATGTATACAAATCATAAGCCTTTCCCAAACATTATTCTATGATTAATACTTAATAAATTATATACCAAATAACAATTACATGTATATGCGAGTGACAGAAAGAGAGATATATCCTTTTTGGAGGACTGAAATCCACAGATGCTGGTACAAGGCTGAGCACAGGGGAGCATGTGAAAACTCACGGTTGGAGATCAGATGAAAGACTTTAGGAATCAGACTTTTAGTTCATTGTGTATGCTTACAAGCGCCGCAGGAGGTCAAAATTTGTTAGGCTGAATACAAAGTGATATCATATTTGAACCAACAGGGGGTACCCGCTGTCATCTTTCAGCTTCTTTTCCTTGGGCAGAAGACTATTTAAAAAATGTATAATTCTTAGAGCTCAGGAAACAAGCACAGAATAGTGCTGATATATGGGGGTTGTGGGGGTAATGGATTTTATGCCTGAAAAACAGTAATCTGTTTGATTGCTAACTCTACTCCAAGGTCATTAGGAAAGTCACACTTTGCTCTCATATTTCCTGCAGTACAGTATTAATTGCAAAGGTGCATTGCTCATGCACATAAAAAGTCACCTAAGGAGATTATTGACCTATATTTAAATAACAATTTTAACAACACATAATTCACTCAAGCAATTATTTTTGTCTTAATGCTAATATGTATAATACTTTTACACTAAAATACTAGTTCAAATTGTACTGAACTAAGTAAAGAAATTCTTATCTTATGTGGCATTTTTCATAATCTCAAACCATTTAGGAAATAGTATAAGGAATCATAATGGAATGAACACTGAACAAAATCAAATCAAATAAAGATTTGCATTAAGAAAAGATGGATTGGTATTCCATCTTGGTTAGCTTCCAGCATTTACATCTGGGCTAAGCTGACCATGACAGTTTGGCTATGAAAGCAAATAAATGGATGGCTAGGTGATTGAGGATGAAAACAGCATATATTGAATAAAGAATAAGCAAGTTTTCAGCAAGTGTTGTGAATGATGACGCCCTTTAAAACACAAACACTTTGAGATTAGCATAGAGTGCTGATCACGACAATCTGACCAGTAAAAGGAAAAGGCTTAAGTGTTCTTTTCATGCTTTGGTCCCAATGCCCCACAATTTAATGTGGTCTTCATTTCAGATCTGGGTGCAATCCTACATTAATTCCCATGAATATTTTGATATTCACCAATTTGAATTGGATGACCCAGTACCAAAAATGCACCATTGGGTCTTTAATTTTTGGAGGCACATGATAGTTATTAGGAAAAGACATCCTTTCCTGACCCAAAAGGGGCCTTAGCAGATGCAAGAGAAAAAAAATGAACAATAACAGGAAAAATCCAAGTTTTCACTGACAGGCATTCACAGCAGCCCACTATCCAGGAGCCATCCCTGTTCCACTTTAATCCTCAAAGTTACAAGCCTGTCCTATCAAACCTAAATAAAAAAGCTTTTAAAAGAAAAATACAAGTAGTTAGGGCACAGTCAGAGCAGATGTCTAACAGGTTTTTTTATGAGATTGCACAATTGATGTGTTACCATGCTGCAAAAGAGGAATTGACAAAACAGATGGTGTAAAGGAGTGCAAAATGGATAGATAGATAGATAGATAGATAGATAGATAGATAGATAGATAGATAGATAGATAGATAGATAGATAGATAGATAGATACTTTATTAATCCCCAAGGGGAAATTCACATACTCTAGCAGCAGCATACTGATAAAAACAATATTAATTAAACAGTAATAAAAGCGCAGTGCTAGTTAAAAAATGCAAGGTGGAGAGTGTGAGGCAGGTATAACAGTCATCTTTTGTAGTGTTAACATTTACACCCCTGGGTGGAATTGAAGGGTCGCATAGTGTGGGGGAGGAACGATCTCCTCAGTCTGTCAGTGGAGCAGGACAGTGACAGCAGTCTGTCCCTGAAGCTGCTCCTCAGTCTGGAGATGATACTGTTCAGTGGATGCATTGGATTCTCCATGATTGACAGGAGCCTGCTCAGCGCCCATCACTCTGCCACAGATGTCAAACTGTCCAGCTCTGTGCCTACAGTAGAGCCTGCCTTCCTCACCAGTTTGTCCAGGCGTGAGGTGTCCCTCTTCTTTATGCTGCCACCCCAGCACACCACTGCATAGAAGAGGGAACTCACCACAACCGTCTGATAGAACATCTGCAGCATCTTATTGCAGACATTGAAGGACGCCAGCCTTGTAAGGAAGTATAGTCGGCTCTGTCCTTTCTTGCACAGAGCATCAGTATTGGCAGTCCGGTCCAATTTATCGTCCAGCTGCACTCCCGGGTATTTATAGGTCTGTACCCTCTGCACACAGTCGCCTCTGATAATCACGGGGTCCAGGAGGAGCCTGGTCCTCCTAAAATCCACCACCAGCTCCTTGGTTTTTCTGGTGTTCAGGTATAGGTGGTTTGAGTCGCACCATTTAACAAAGTCCTTGATTAGGTTCCTATACTCCTCCTCCTGCCCACTCCTGATGCAGCCCATGATAGCAGTGTCGTCAGCGAACTTTTGCATGGGGCAGGATTCCAAGTTATATTGGAAGTCTGATGTATATAGGATGAACAGGACCGGAGAAAGTACAGTCCCCTGCGGTGCTCCTGTGCTGCTGACCACAATGTCAGACCTGCAGTTCCCGAGATGCACATACTGAGGTCTGTCTGTAAGATAGTCCACGAGCCATTCCACTAGGTATGAATCTACTCCCATCTCTGTCAGCTTGTCCCTAAGGAGCAGAGGTTGGATGGTGTTGAAGGCACTAGAGAAGTCCAAAAACATAATTCTTACTGCACCACTGCCTCTGTCCAAGTGGGAGAGGGATTTGTGTAGCATATAGATGATGGCATCTTCCTCTGCCACCTTCTCCTGGTATGCGAACTGCAGAAGTTCGAGGATGTGGCGGACCTGTGGCCTCAGGTGATGAAGCAGCAGCCGCTCCATGGTCTTCATTACATGTGATGTCAGAGCGACAGGCCGGAAGTGATATCTAACATATAAGTTGCATCAGTTTAAAGGAGAAGAGCAGAATTCAATGAATTCAATTCAATGGCCATGCTACTGTCACAATACACAGAAATATTTAAAAAATGTAAAAGCACAAAATGAAACAAAAAACGTATTAGAAACAGAAATACACAGTGTTGCTGGGGTCATGGTTCCCAGTAGTCACGCATGTTGATATCACTAGTAAGACACTTTAAAAGTCAACATCATATGTCTTTTGGAATCCAAGTTTGTGAATCACACTTAATAGATAGATAGATAGATAGATTTCAACAAAAGGTTTCAACAACAGTTTTTGCATTAACGTTCTGGTCTTGACAAGAATCTTTTTGATCCCAACAGTTATCAATTTGGCCAGTTATAAGTTAAATGCTCATCTTCCCCTTATCCTTTTACACACCTTGGTGGCTTTTCACCATCACTTCAAGTGGTATAACAGAGACTAGAGATCTGCCCATCATTTTACTGGCCTCCCAACATAAATTCTGTTTTGTCCCATTATCCTCCATTCATATTTATACATCAGGATTAATTACCTCCCTGGCAACATCCATTATATCAGGACATGGTGTCCCCTCTTGATTTTGATCTTACACCATCAGCAATGGCATCACTTACCACTTATGGGCACAATCATTTTTCTTTCAGGCAATATGTGTATATTTAGACAAGTATATATGAAGAATGGGAAAGAGACAGGCATATTAAAGTGTCCCAAGGGAATCCTTGCTTGATAGTCATAAGACAAATTTAGTTAATCAATCCAGAAATAGAATTTGAGGATGGTGTATATAAAATGAAAGACTTCTTGCGGTTGGCGTTCTTTTATTCCAGTCAACCAGAAGGGGCAGAATTAGTGGTTGCCTGAAAACTACACCATCAATGGCAGCCGGCAGCTTGGTGTTACGGACTGGGAAGGAAAAGTGAGCTGTATTAGTGACCATTTCCTTTATTTCATCTTCCTGCTTCCAGTGTAGTCACAGCAATTACCACAAAACACTCACCATACTCTTGTGTGTGACACAAGTATATCATATGTATACTGAATTAATCCAAGGGAATATCAGGCTCAAAAGAAAGTGAGTTTTTGGGGCACCAAATTGGCTGTCACCATGTACTTCTAAGTCCAAAAACAAAGAAATGCTCAATGGCATCAAAGGAATCAAAACTACCGCCACAGGAATAGAATGGCTGGAATTAATCAGGCTTTCGTGTCAGCCATTGGAAAGTCACAGAGCTCCTTATTTTTCGTCATTCTGAGTTGAAGTGATGGCCCCTTCCAGTTGGTCAAGTTCTCATAGACCAGGGACTGGAAGTGGCACTGTCAGTTACTCTTATTTGGTTGCTTCTCTGTACTGTGGAGGAAGAAAAGGACAAGACAGTTATAGGCAGCGCCCCTCTTAGCTCAGGGTGGTATCACATACCTGGGAAGAACTTGGAGGGTGATCCACCGACGTGCATGTGTGACAATACATACTTAGTATTTAAAAAAAAAAAGTGTGGCCCTTTTTCTGCAATAATGCAGTAGTACTCTATTGTGCTTGACCTAAACATGTGCAGAGCAAAACGTCTAGCTCAACACGGACATTTAGATTAACATCAGTACACTGGAGCTTAATGGCATAACTCATTTTAGTATTTAACTTCAAAGATAAGAATAGACCAATTTGCACCATTTTACTTAGAATATTTCTAAAGGATCAACAAAATAAACAACATCAAAAAAGTAAAGCAAGTATCTATTTTGCCTAATGAAACTGAAAAGTCAAGGGTTAAAATTACTAGCCTAGTTACAACACTAAAATATTAAACCAAACAGTAAAAGGAAACCAAATTTTTTTTAACAATAGATTGCCTAGGCTCTGTAATTTCTTACGTTCTCAAGCCACTTAATACTGACAGCTTTGCTTCAGGCTGCTGAAATTTCACCTCCTTTTAATATTATTTCTAGTTACTTTAATAAGCCTTAAGGCTGTTCCTACTGTGGCAGACTCAGGTTACTCCATGTTATATGCTTTTACAAATGGCTTAATACAGTATGCAGATGAACAGAGCTAATTTGTGCCAGGCTGGTCAGATTTCTTAATGTGGATGCTATTCTTTTATGAATATTGAATGAATTTCTGTTTTTGGCAAATATTTGGCACAAGCAGAAAATAAGGACCTTTTATGGCTAACATTATTCCTAACATTTCCAGTGATGCTGAGGATGCTTTCTGTGAGGGAAGAGTTGCAGCCATGGTCCTGTTGAGCTGTACAAATCTGCGGGAATGAGGTCATATTTACAACCAAGTTTTGTGGTATAATTCTTCCCTGGAAGTGAGTCAATTACTTTAAAAGAATGATACCTTCAAGGTTCAAATTTGGCACATAGATTTTCTTCTCATTTTAGGGGCTCTGGAAGAACACACTGTGTGATGAAGCAATAGCCTTTTCTGTATGGTACAGGATTAATATGTTATTCTCTGGGTGACCAGAATTGTTTTACTGTCTTAAAACTAGGGTCTAGCATTACATCTGTCTGACATCAAAGGCTTACAGCTACTGTATCCTCTCAGATTCTTACATCTTGGGGATCACTGGTATATCTCTAACTTCATTCTACATTATCCCTACAAAATTGATTTTTTGTTGTACTAAGGCACCAGTATTTCATTTTTCTAGATTTTTATCTCTCTGAGCTTTCAAACCACTTATTATAGTTACATACAGTATGCCAGCCAACACTGTTAAAATAACAACTTATCTTTGAGCTGTTGATAAGATCAGTAGAAAGAAATATGTTAAAGTACACACATTTTTCAAAAGCATGCTTTTATTTTATCTGGTGATTTTAGTACAGGAGACTTAAATGGGCCACTTCCTCAGGCATGCTTTGTCTACTCCATGTTCTTGTAATGAGGCAACATGATCACCACTTTCTCAGTTTTGCTTCTTGTACTGCTCCACCACAGGCCAGCCTTCTCAGACCTCACCTTTGAAAGGGCAACACAATCCCAGTTTGTCCCTATCCAGTGTTATTGGTTACCTCCCATTCATCCTTTCCTGTAAGTGACAGACTGCTTTGATTGTTGGTCAGTATTAATCATACCTCACGAGAAACCATGCCGACTGCTAATATTCAACATATTAATGGTGTAATCTTGCAGTCACAGAAATCCTCTTTTCTCAAATATATCTGTTCTAACAATAAGACAACAAACTGTCATTGCAGTAAACCTGATGTAACTGGAAGCAAGACAAATGCAAAAAAAAAAAAAAAACACATGCTAGACACAACTGATCTTCCTCATACTGAAGGCCTTTCATGGTGACTGACTGAGATGCCAGCTCTTCTGGTTATGACGTGTCCTGGAAGGAAGAGGCAGGTCCAGGTGTGCAGATACTGGAAGTGATGCTGAAGGAGGACAGCCATCAATCTTACTTTCTGCTGAGGAAGAAAAAAGGAGACCATTATCACACAGCTCCAACCCCTGGATTGGTGGAGAATTACCATCACCAAAACCTTGAAACTGTCACCCATGCGCACACATATACACACACTTCCAGTCAAAAGTTTTAGAATGCCTCTGTTTTTCCAGTTTTAAATAAAAGTGTCCGTGAGTATGGTGTCCTTTACAACCCAAAGGCAACTGGAAACTGGAAGAAACTGATAGGAAGAGATCTGGCAGACCCAAAGTCACAACCCAATCAGAAGACAAGTTTCTAATCTTCTCTGTATTGTTCCAATTTTAGTATATGTACTGCTGAAGCAAGCACAAGATGACAAGTTTCTGAGGGTCACCAGCTTGCGTGATTGGAATCTCACAGCACAATGGCTTCAAGCACAGCTCAACAGTGGTCGATAAAAGCAAGTCTCAGTTTCTACTGGGAAGAGGAGACTTTCTGCTGCTGGTTTTCCAGGGAGAGAGACAATAAGAAAGTCATTTCATAAAGGACAAAAGTGGACTACTGCAGACTGTAAGAAACTCTTATGGACCGATGAATCAAAATTTAAAATGTACTCCATCACATTGGTGAAAGGATGGTTCCTCAGTGTATGACACCATCTTTTAAAAATGAAGGAGGACATGTGATGGTCTGGGCTTCTTTTGCTGGAAGTAGAGTTGGTGACCTGTATAGTGCAACTGGCTTTCTGAATCAAAAGGGTTTTGCTGTTGTATCAGCAAAAGTTGGCAACTTTGATGAATCAAAGATTTGAATAAAAATTTGTACACTTAATGATTCCTTGACTCAGGTTTTCTAAAACTTTTTTTTTTATTATTATTTTATTAATTTTATTGGAATCCATACAAAGCAATCAAGTTTTTACAAAAAGAAGAATTGAGTTAAGAACAGATCGGTCCCCAGCCCTGAGAGAGAGAGCAAACCAAACAGCGTAAAATTTAAGGCTTGTAAACATACCTAAATTAATAAATTCTCTGTGCTTTATGAACTTATTTTAAAATATTACTGATTAGATCCTGCCATGTTTTGAAAAAAGTCTGTACGGATCCTCTAACTGAGTATTTGATTTTTCCAATTTCAAATAATATAACACATCGGTTTCCCACTGACTTAAAAGAGGAGAGTTTGGGTTCTTCCAGTTTATCAGAATAAGTCTGCGTGCCAACAGTGTAGTGAATGCAATCACAATTTGTTTGTCTTTCTTCACTTTAAGCCACTCTGGAAGAACCCCAAACACAGCTGTTAATGGGTTAGGAGGGATTGTGAGTCCAAGGCTGTCTGAGAGGTAATTAAAAATTTTTGTCCAGAATAATGTTAATTTAGTGCAGGACCAGAACATGTGACCCAGTGAGGCTGGGACTTGGTTGCAAGTTCGCAGGTTGGATCATGCCCTGGAAACATTTTGGGGAGTTTTAGTCGAGACAGATGTGCTCGATATATAATTTTAAGTTGTATAATTGTATGCTTTGCATATGGAGCTCGAGTGAATTCTCTGCATTGCTACTTTCCACTCCTTTTCTGATATATTAATTGAGAGATCTTTTTCCCAGTGTCCTCTTGGATCTTTGAAAGGGAGGGATTGTAAAATGATTTTATATATTGTAGAGATGGAGTCTAAGTCCTTAAGATTGAGCAATATTTTTCCAGCATGGATGAGGGTGCAAGATGAGGAAAATCTGGAAGGTTCTGTTTAACAAAGTTCCTGATTTGAAGATAGTGAAAGAAATGTGTAGCTGGAATGTTAAATTTGGAATGTAATTGTTCATAGGATGCAAAGACGTTGTCTATATAAAGATCTCTAAGCAAGTTAATTCCAAATTTTTCCAGATATTAAAACTGCATATGTTTGTGAAGGTTGAAAGAGGTGGTTCTCTTGCAGAGGTGCCACAGATAGAAGCTTCTCCGTCTTAAAATGCTTTCTACATTGGTTCCAGATTCTAAGTGAGTGGAGCACAATTGGGTTATTAGTATATTGCCGATAGCGTGTGTTTATTGGAGCACAGAGCAAGGAATACAAAGAAGTACTGCAGGATTTTACTTCTATTGCGGTCCAAGCCTGTGTATGTTCTTCTATTTGTGTCCAGGTTCTTATAGCCTGTATATTTGCTGCCCAGTAATAAAACTGGAAGTTAGGTAGAGCCATGCCGCCTTCTGCCTTTTGTCTTTGTAGGGTCGCTCTTTTGATGCGTGGATGTTTTGAATTCCAAATAAATGAGGTTATTGTTGAATCTAATTGCTTAAAGAATGATTTATTAATGTATATTGGATGTTTTGAAATAAAAAGGAGCTTAGGAAGAATATTCATCTTAACAGTGTTAATTCTTCCAGCTAGTGTGAGATGAAGGGTTGACCATCTATGCAAGTCTTGTTTAATTTTTTCCATGCAGGCGAGAAATTTTGTTGATAAAGAGCTTTATGTTTACTTGTGATGTTTACCCCGAGGTATTTAAACTGTTCTGCAATGATAAAAGGAAGGGTATCCAATCTAATATTATATGCTTGAGAATTCACTGGAAAGAGTACACTTTTATTCAGATTAATTCTGAGACCAGAGATCTTTTGAAATTCTGTGAGTGCTGCTAAGACTGCAGGCACAGAATTTTCTGGGTCGATATATACAGTACCATATCATCTGCATATAATGAGATTTTCTGTTCCAGTCCTTCTCTGCTAATCCCCTTTATCTGATCAGTATTTCGACAATGTATTGCCAGTGGTTCAATGGCAATGCAAACAACAGCGGTGACAAGGGCATCCTTGTCTAGTGCCACGTTCTAGTTTAAAGTATCTGAGCAAATGTTGTTGATGCAAACTGAAGCTTCTGGGTTAGTATACATTAATTTAATCCATGCACAAATGTTCGGGCCAAACCCAAACTTCTGTAGTAAAAGGTATTTCCATTCAATCATGTCGAATGCTTTTCTGCATCCAATGATAATAATATTTCTGGGGTGTTTGATTTAGTTGGTGAGTATATTACATTAAACAGGCGTCGAAGATTTGACGATAAGTGTCGGCCCCTAATAAATCCAGTTTGGTCTTGTGATATTACAGAGGGAGCACTTTCTCCATCCTTCTAGCTATGATTTTAGAGAGTATTTTAACGTCGTTATTCAGAAGTGAAATTGGTCTGTATGATGCACATTGTAATAAGTCCTTATTTTGTTTTGGAAAAACAGTGATTAGTGCTTGGCAAAGGTTTGAGGAAGAGATTGGTTATCTCTGGCTTCTGTAAATGTTGCTAATAGGAGGGGAGCTAGCTGAGCGGAGAATTTCTTGTAAAATTCTGCAGGGTAGCCATCAGGGCCTGCTACTTTCCGCCTTGGAGTGACTTTATAGCATCTAGTGATTCTGATAACGCCAGTGGTTTATCAAGTTCCTCCCACTAAAAGCGTCTATTTGTGGTATCTGTAATGTATCCAGAAATGCATTAGATTGTGTATTTTCTTCTTTAAACTCCGTAGTATATAGGGATTTATAATAGTCTCTGAAAGTGTGCATTATATTTTTGTGTTTGACGATTTTATCTCCATTTGTGTTGATGATTACCGAGATTGTGTTGCGCACTTCCTGCTTGTTAATTTGTTGAGCTAGAAACTTATTAGCTTTCTGTCCATGTTCATAATAATGATGTCTGGATTTGTAGATTAGTTGTTTAGTTTCTTTAGTTGTCAAGAGGTTTAATTCTGAATGTAGAGCCTGCCTCCTCCTATGTATTGTAAAACTTTTAACCAGTAGTGAATATATGTTATACTAACTAATCATGGCCCCGGAGAGTGGAGACATGCAGCATGCCAAATTGAACATGCAAGTAAAAATTTCACAGTACTCTTTGCATATAACAATAACAGCTCTCTGTGGAGACCTTACCATACTGGCAAATATAAAAAATAAGCAGCCACATGGTTACATTGACCAGTTATCAATCACTCCAAAAACAAGGAGGCAAGTTTAAACCCCCCCTCCCCATCATTCATGTTGGAATATAGTATACATTTATTTTAAGTCGGTTGTTTAGTTGTTTATTAACCGCAGGTTGCAGCATTTCTTGCTAAATTTCCCCTTGCTGTAGTGAAGAGGGGGTCTCAGTTTTTCCCGCACCATTCTTTTAAGAGTGTTGTATCCTTCAATACTGAATGTGTACGCTCTTTCTGATCAGACACTAAATCCTGCTGGCCTACAGACAAGATTTTCATTCACATTCTCAAGTTATTTAGCAATTATAACTACACTAGCAAAATACCCACGCTTCGCAGCGGCGAAGTACTGCCTTAAAATTTTTATTAAGAAGTAAATTAAACCTTTTTAAACTGAGTAAATATACCAATAATTATTTATTAAGGATCTCTTTGTATACCATATTGTGAGTTCGGCCATCCGTTTTTAATATGACCAAGCTGTGCGCTGAGCTTACTCTTGAGCATGCAACATACAGTTGGCCATGTGAACAGTAATCTTGTTTCAAATCTCACAGCTTGGATTGCTGCTGTCATAATTGGCTTCAGTTTCATGGTTTGTTTCAATTATGACAGTATTTGTAGGACTTGTGTTGAAGAGACATTTGGCATCTGTCAAGCGTTGTAAGTATAGAACCGGTTTCATCGATAACTTCACATCCAGCTTTTGAGAGTTTAAACATTCATAAACATCAAAGTGTCCACTACTGAAATCGTCACCTGTCAATCTAAGATGTTTAAGAGGCATTGGCGGTTGTCAAAAGGCCATTTCGGTACACTTGAAAGCAACAACCGAACAATTCAGCGGCAGCCATCAACTCACATGCACATGCATATGTGAAGGGCTTAAGCATTTCACTCTTCTAGTGCTCCTGTGTAGAATAATTATCTCCTGTACCGTCATCAGTCCACACCTTGAACCTGTCCCAGTCATTCAATACATAAGACACAATGTTCCTCCGGAAATCAAGAGTGAGCCTGATATGGCCGTGCAATATGTAACAAAGAGAATGGAAAAGGTAGGTGTCATCTGGCATGGAAACCACTCGGTAAGTGACAGTTCTTTGATCGATGGTGATCACCTCGATAGACATGTTAATGGGGGTATGGTTGGAATGATAAAGGAAATGGGTACCTGAACAATGTAAAGTAAGTCTAAAATACTTACACAATAACTATATTCATAATAAATGAACAATAAAACAGCGGAGAAGCCGTGGATTAAATAAAAAGGCTGTAGTTATCAGCAGGGAGACGTGAATCCTGTGGCGAAGCAAGGTAGGGAATGTAGAGACTGGAGTGACGGACGGCCTTATATAGGCAGACAGCCAACAACGTGGGAGGTGTTGGGGTGAGGGACCCAACGCTGCCTCACACAGTGACCGAGCTGCAGGCTATGGACATATATATGTACGTAAGTAGGATTCAGTTAGCGCTGGGAACCCGCGTACCAAATTTCTTGAAGATGGGCCCATATGTAACAAAGACCGTTGAAAAGTTCAATATGGCTGCCGACAGTGGCATCATACCACTGAAATAAGTACCAAATTTCAGCCTTCTACCGACACGGGAAGTTGGAGAATTAGTGATGTTGGAAAGTTCAATATGGTGGCTGACAGTGGCGTCACACCACCGAAATAAGTACGTACTTTGGTTTCGGTTAGCGCAGGGAAGCCGCCTACCAAACATCGTGAACATGGGGCCATGAATAAGAAAGTTCAACATGGCGGACGTTGTTGACCATTATAACCGTTACGCGTAGAATTTCGAAATGAATCCTGCTTAACTTTTGTAAGTAACCTGTAAGGAATGAGCCTGCCAAATTTCAGCCTTCTACCTACACGGGAAGTTGGAGAATTAGTGACGTTGGAAAGTTCAATATGGCGGCCGACAGTGGCGTCATATCAACAAAATAAGTACGTACTTTGGTTTTGGTTAGCGCAGGGAAGCCACCTACCAAATTTCGTGAAGATGGGGTCAGCCTTCTACCTACACGGGAAGTTGGAAAATTAGTGACGTTGGAAAGTTCAATATGGCGGCCAACAGTGGCGTCTTACCATCGAAATAATTATGTACATCGGTTTCGGTTAGCGCAGGGAAGCCGCCTACCAAATTTCGTGAAGATGGGGCCATCAATAAGAAAGTTCAACATGGCAGACGTTGTTGACCGTTATGACCGTTACATGTAGAATTTCAAAATGAAACCTGCTTAACTTTTGTAAGTAAGCTGTGAGGAATAAGCCTGCCAAAGAAGTTGGAGAATTATTGATGAGTGAGTGAGTGAGTGAGTCAGTGAGGGCATTGCTTTTTATTAGTATAGATTTATTTACTTATGTATTTAATTTCCACACGGAAAAATGTCTGTCCTAAATCTCTTTTCAACTGTTGCTTTCAAAATATTTGTATTAATCCTGTGTTTTTACTCAAAAAATGGCAATACCTGTGCTGAGAACAAGAAGCAGCTTGAGTGAAGGGGGGGTTGCATGTTTGTAAAGTCATTAGATACTGTCTTGCCATCATGGATTAACAACACTCTTGCAGACTGAAACGTAAAGCCATTAAAATCTTACCAGAGCAGTCAAACTCTCAGTTTACACTCCTTTTGTCTGATAACAGATCATCATGACCATGGCTACTTGACTTCATTATGGGTCTCAATGATACACAACATATAACTTTAGAGTGTGCTTGATTACTTTTACTTACTATATATCAAATTAATACTATTAGTTAATTTTTTGATTGTAAGCTTTTGGAGAGTAAACTATTACTGCTGTCCTTATATTGTAAGAATTGAAGTTTTATCGTGTAGGATTCTTTTAACTGAATACCATCTAACTATCATTGCTGTTAAGATAAAGAAAATTAAGACATGCACAATGAAGTATAACAATTATTCTACAGAAGAAGAACACAAACAATTTGAAAAATTTAGCATGGACATTGAATGAGGCAAGAAATGTCCCTCCATTTAAGGGAAATGGCTGGAACAGCAGTCTTAGTGGATTCATATGAGTGAGGCTGGCAACCTCTGGTATCCTGTAAAAAGTGCTCTACTTCTGTGTATGTGAGAATTTTAAATTTATATCTCACTAGACAGATGGTTTTCAGCAGGCTGTATGCATTGTACAACCCTGGGAAACGGAATAGGCAGGGGATCTGCAGTGCAATGGCTTGGAGACCGGGCTATACTGACAGATGTATGAAGATACCCAAAATAAATGCTCTGGAATGAAAAGAAAAAACACTTTAGTGATGTAAGTAGTGTCTCTAGCAGCAAATATTGAACACTAATAATATTAACTGAACATCTTTAGAATGGTTTGCCTTTAATTACTCAAGCATTCAACAGCATCATGTTTGAAGGTCTTGATAAGATACTGCACAGTATATTAAGTGTTGTACATTGTTATTTTTATCGTAAATATTGAAGGATGTAATGCTTAGTAATGCATCATTTGTCATTGTAACCAAGCATTTATTGATACCTCTGCAGGGACAGTGTGAATTCTTTCTTATTTCGTATTTGTATCCATTTTTTATACAGAATTGGAAGACATTTTAGAAAACAAAGCAAACAATAACCAAATGGGTATCATCTTATCATAATACTGAAGCCCTACTGAGGGTAAAGAGTAACATTTTTAGCAAGCTAAAGGAGTATGATCATCATGGTCATATTTTTCCAATTATGTTAAAGTGAATGAAAACATAATCATCACCGCCTTTCTTATGGCGTATTGATATTTTTCCTTTTTGCACACTCTTCTATTTTTACTGTCTAGTTAGTTTCATTTTGGATGACAAGGCAGCCATAATAGCCTCTATGCAGGCACCAGTGGAGTCAAGGAAGACTATTTGACCTAAAAAGGACACCAGACCATCATAAGACAAAATCAAATTTCTTCAGGTTGGACAACATAACTGTCAGTTAAAAAAAAAAAAAAAAGCCAAGAACTATCCTATTTAGCAGGTGGTCACAAAGCAGACTTCAGAATTTAAGTGACTCCAAGATTTTGGGTAACAATTCTTCACCAGTCAATGTCTGTTAGAAATGTACAGTGTATAATCCTCTCTTTTATTCATGGATTTCTTCAAAATACTCTACCTCAGCTTTCAGGAATCCTGAACTGGATTAGCTGATATAGAAAATGGATAGAAAGATGGCCCTGTAAAACAAAAAGGAGGTTCAGAAAACTGATAGATGGAGTTGCTAAAAGTCGTATCTCTTACAACCTGGCATTCAGCCTATAGTGGAATTCTACCATGGTCAGCTCTAGACTCCCCACTTTCATTGGTAGGAAAGGTAAACTGGGAAATTTAAGAATAGATACAGGTTGGAATGGAGGTGCTGTGCAGTGGTTTTCAACCTTTTTACACTTGGCGACCAGTGAAAATAGGATAATTATTTTGAGGACCACTAAGCAGTGATAAAAAAACATTATATAATATTTTGTGCATTAGTTTTAAATATAATACTATAAAATGAAAATTCTCTAAAATAACAAGAAATTGTAAAACTTACGTAAGTAAAATTTGCTAATAAAATAATTGAAAATTGAAATTGAATATAATAGAACTGAAATTTGCAGAGAGCAATATTTAAATCAAATAAAG
Organism: Polypterus senegalus; assembly: GCF_016835505.1. Lineage (NCBI taxonomy): Eukaryota > Metazoa > Chordata > Cladistia > Polypteriformes > Polypteridae > Polypterus > Polypterus senegalus. Next base: position 83,714,863 of record NC_053167.1, on the reverse strand, counting down.
TTAATGTGAAATCTGCTGTTGCTTCTTTGAAATACAGTGGTACCTTGAAATACGAGTTTAAATCATTCCGTAATCGAGCTCGTAAGTCAAAATGCTGGTATCTCAAATCAATTTTCCCCAATGAAATTAATTGAAATGAGATTAATTCGTGCCAGCCCCCCAATAAAACCCCAATTTTTTGTTAAATGTTTTCAACATAAGAAAAAGGTATTTATAATGAACAAATATTGTATACAAACAAAATAAAACCTAATACATAAAAGATAATCTAAAGAAATAAACAGATGTTGGCAGAGCCAATTAGTGTACTGTAATGGTTTTTTCTTTAACTTCACTTTTGCTTAACTTAATTTTCTTCTTCACTCGTTTTTTTCTTTTTTGCCACGCTTTTGTCACTTTCATTCGCAGGCCGTATCAATAGAAACCTGTCCAAGGAGCTTTGTTTCTTCCTCCCCTTTATAATGTTTCTGAAATGAGTTAGGCAAGTGTCATTACCAGTTGCAACTTTTTCAGGGTGTTTCTTTTCAATAAAGTCAAGTGTTAGGCAAATGTCATTAAATAGCGCCATTGCACGACCAGTTGCAACTTTTTCAGGGTGTTTATTTTCTATAAATGTGTGTGTACAAAGTATAGGAGCATCTAAGAAGAAGCATGTTTGTCGCGACGCAACCAGTGGGAGCGTATGAGTCGCACTTAGTGGGAATTCCACGGTTTGCAGCCCGAATGGGGTTCAACGGCTTACCCACGCCAGGTAGACACACGCTCAATGTCATGCGTAATTATTTATTGAATGCTAAACACTTCTGGAAAGACACAGTTGTCTAAAACGGGTTGGTGTGAGAATACAACAGTAAGTGAATGAAAAGATGGAACTCTGGAGAAAGCAAAATACAACACAATAGTGAACCCGCAGCATAACAAACGCCGTGTGGCTAAGACGTGCATGTGGACTCTTACCACAGGCGAAAGTGACTAACTGGGTGGTCGGTGAGTTTTTGTGTCCGGGAGAATGGGCAGGCAGTGTGAATGCCTAGAGAGCGAGGGTAGACGCTGGCCGGTGAAAAAGGACTGTTGGTGGGCAGGGAAACATCTTCCGTGTTCCTGCAGGAGCATCTAAGAAGACGCATGTTTGTCGTGGATGCGAATTGCTGTATGTAGCGTGTAAAACAGTTTGCTATGGTGCAAGCGGTCGTGCGTCGTAACCGAAAACTTGGTTTTTAAAGACTGCTTACTTCATTGTGCTTTAACCTCAGTTGTAAAGGATTGTTTTAAGGATCCCATGGGATACCCCTCGCAAACCGTTTCACACGCTGCATATGGCAATTCACCTCCGCGAGAAACATGCCTCTATGAACAGTCAGCGTAGCTCGAAGGTGCATGACATGCACATGACATTAACCTGACCAGCACTGCATGTGGCCTCTATGACAGACGAATATAAATGACGCCATTTTTTCTGTGTCCTCGCGTCCAAGTTGGTGGGCGTGGCCCTGCGAGTTGTCGTCGTATCCAATGGTCTTGGAGTTGATGGGCGTGGCTCCTTCCTGCGTGCGCCATAGGTATCTCACTTGTCGGCGGCTTAGTGAATCCACGCCCCTTCCGGCGTGCTTTTCATGGTTGTCTTGCCTTTCCATGGGTGTCTTGCCTTAGTGAATTATATATATAGAATGTCCCCATAGTCTAACAAAATTTCCTTTTCTTTTTTTGGTTTTTGTCACACATTCTAAAGTATCAACACATTTATTTTTTTTAAAAGAATTTGTTGTTTTTTTTCTTTCCATTTTGTAGAGTTTAAACTTTTATAACACATAACATGATAACTTTCTATCTGAAATACCACAACAAAGTATTTGCAAACAATATGCATGTGTTGTCAGCAGGCAAGCTAATACAATACAACCAAAAATTGTACTGTCATCATGAACCTGCCCCCTCCATAGCTCCTTGGCAGACAACATGTATCTCTACACACTGCCACCTGTACTCCTTGTCCCAGGCAGCGCTGTCCCACTTCACTGCTACATGATCAGGGCGTAAGAGGCAATAACATTCGTATAGTGCAATTCCACTTAACAACTCTAGAGTCCTTGTTTCAATACGTGACCTGTACACTACAACAACAACATTTATTTATATAGCACATTTTCATACAAACAGTAGCTCAAAGTACTTTACATAATAAAGAATAGAATAATAAAAGACACAATAAGAAAAACAAAATAAATCAACATTAACATCGAATAAGAGTAAGGTTCAATGGCCAGGGGACAGAAAAACAAAAAACTCCAGACGGCTGGAGAAAAAATAAAATCTGTAGGGATTCCAGACCATGAGACCGCCCAGTCCCCTCTGGGCATTCTACCTAACATAAATGAAACAGTCCTCTTTGGATTTAGGGTTCTCACGGAAGGACTTGATGATGATGGTCACGTAGACCTTTGCCTTTTAATCCATCCATCATTGTTGGAGCATCATGAAGCTTTGAGTAGGTGGAGGTGGCGCAGGCCACCACCACAAAGAAACCGGAAAAAGAAACAGAAGAGAGAGTAGGGGTCAGTACGATTTTAGAGCCACCATGAATAGTTATTATGATGAATTGAACATACAGAGTATCAGGATTAAGTTAAAATGAAGTTATAAAAGGCCATGTTAAAGTAATGTGTTTTCAGCAGTGTTTTAAAGTGCTCTACTGTATCAGCCTGGCGAATTCCTATTGGCAGGCTATTCCAGATTTTAGGTGCATAGCAGCAGAAGGCCGCCTCACCACTTCTTTTAAGTTTTGTTCTTGGAATTCTAAGGAGACACTCATTTGAGGATCTGAGGTTACGATTTGGAATATAAGGTGTCAGACATTCCGATATATAAGATGGGCGAGATTATTTAAGGCTTTATAAACCATAAGCAGAATTTTAAAGTCAATCTGAATGACACAGGTAACCAGTGTAGTGACATCAAAACTGGAGAAATGTGTTCTGATTTTCTTTTCCTAGTTAGGATTCTAGCAGCTGCATTCTGCACTAGTTGCAAACGATTTATATCTTTTTTGGGTAGTCCTGAGAGGAGTGCGTTACAGTAATCTAGTCGACTGAAAACAAACGTGAACTAATTTCTCAGCATCTTTCAGTGATATAAGAGGTCTAACTTTACTTATGTTTCTTAAGTGAAAAAATGCTGTCCTAATGATCTGATTAATATGTGATTTAAAATTCAGATTACAGTCAACAATCACCCCTAAGCTTTTTACCTCCGTCTTGACTTTTAATCCTAATGTATCCAGTTTATTTCTAATAGCCTCATTGTATCCATTATTGCTGATCACTAAATTTCAGTTTTCTCTTTATTTAACTTGAGAAAATTACTATTCATCCATTCTGAGATACAGTCAGACATTGTGTTAGTGAATCAATAGAATCGGGTCATCAGGTGCTATTGATAAGTACAGCTGTGTGTCATCAGCATAGCTGTGGTAGCTCACGTTGTGCCCTGAGATAATCTGACCTAACGGAAGCATGTAGATTGAGAATAACAGCGGACCCAGGATAGAGCCTTGTGGAACACCATATTGGATATCATGTGTCTTGAGTTGTAATTCCACAACTAACAAAATATTTTCTCCCTGTCAGGTAGGATTCAAACCAATTTAAGACACTGCCAGAGAGGCCCACCCATTGACTAAGGCGATTTCTAAGAATATTGTGATCAATGGTGTCAAATGCAGCACTCAGATCTAAGAGGATGAGAACAGATAAATGGCCTCTGTCTGCATTTACCGCAAGTCATTTACTACTTTAACGAGTGCAGTTTCTGTGCTGTGATTTGTTCTAAAACCTGACTGAAATTTATCAAGAATAGCATGTTTATTTAGGTGGTCATTTAACTGCATAATGACTGCCTTCTCAGAACTTTACTTAAGAAGGCAGGTTAGAGATGGGTCTAAAATTTTCAAGAGCGAGGGTCAAGATTATGTTTCTTAAGTAGGGGTTTAACTACAGCAGTCTTAAGACAGTCTGGGAAGACCCCAGTATCTAATGACGAATTTACTATGTCAGAACATTATCAATTAGCACGCCTGATACTTCTTTGAAAAACCTTGTTGGTATTGGGTCAAGGACGAGGTGGAGGTTTTAATTGAGATATTATTTTTGTAAATCAGGTAAATCTATCCTAGTGAAAGAGTTTAATTTGTTTATAACAGGATGCTGGGGTTTAGGAGGATCCTTAGTGTTGGGGAGATATACTATGTTATTTCTAATATCATTAATTTTTGATTGAAAATACAGCGATAGCCTCACAGGTTTCACTGGAAGCACTTAGGAGGCATTCCTTTGAGCTACCTGGGTTTAGTAGGTGATCAATTGTAGAAAATAAGACTCTGGGATTACTAGCATTGTTATTTATAATCTTGAGAAATAGCAGTTCCTCTCAAGACGGACAGTGTTATTGTATTCTGTTATTTTAACGTTTAATATTTCATGGTGGATAGTAAGTTTAGTCTTCCTCCATTGACGCTCAGCTCTACGGCATGTTCTCTTTAAATCAGACACTCTTTGGGTCTTCCATGGTATAACAATGCTAGAAGAATTTTTCACTGTCTTTTCAGGTGCAACTATGTCAACAGCAGCTCTCACTTTAGAATTAAATCTTTCCACCTTACTATTTACATTATCCTCGCTATTATAGCTGGCACTATAAACGGACTGATTGCTTAAAATGTTTGTAAGTTTTAAAGCTGCTGCGAGTCAAAGAAGCGTTTTTAACAATATGCTTCTCATGAGTGTTTTTATCATTATTTCTATATTAAAAGTAGAAGAAAATGGTCTGATAGACCAATATCAATGATCTGTTTTATATCAACTTTCAGTCCTTTAGTAATCACTAAGTCTAATGTATGACCTGCTTTATGTGTAGGCTGATTTATGAGTTGTCTCAAATCAAAAGAATCCAGGAGGTTCATAAATTCTTTTACTTTTAGATCACACTGATTATCTATATGAAAATTAAAGTCGCCAACTATTAGGAGTGTGTCATAGTTAGTAATTAAAATTGACATTAAGTCAGAGAATTCCTCAAAAAGCGCGTTATATTTAGGAGGTCTATACACGGATAGTACTAGAACTTGAGAATCTCCATGAATAACAACGGCGAGATACTCAAAGGACTTGAACTTACCAAAACTGACATCTTTACATTTTAATCGCTCGAGTAAATGTTAGCCAATCCGCCCCCTTTTCCCTGGCGGTCTGCACGAGTAAAACTGTAATCCGGAGGCAGATTCGATTAAAACAGCGCATCTGAATTAAGCCATGTTTCATTTAGTGCAATAAGATCTATTTTTATCACTAATAAGATCGTTGATAAAAACGTTTTGTTAGTTAAAGCTCTAACATTTAATAGTGCCATATTTAATGTTTCGGAGGTGCAGAGATGAGTACTATGTGCGTTATTGATATTTGGAATAGGAACTAAATTATTATTATTAGCGCTCTGTGTGTATTTTTGTTTAATCTGTGATCTGTTTTTATAGTTTTAATACATTGTTCCTCTAAAATAGTGATTTTAATTAGATTATTGGAGTTTATGCCATTTCCTAGGTTTTCTACGTGCATTGAGATTGCTTATTACAGTATTAATGTTGTGCACATTAACGGAAGACTCTATTAAACATTCATCATGTCCTGGCACAACAGTATTATTTCGGAAGGGGTTAAGAGCAGAGATAGATAGTCAAGATAAACGAATTACCTTCGATATGTTTTCGGAGAGGACCCGGGCGCCGAAACTGTTCGGATGCAGGCCATCACGCTTGAAGAAACGCGGCCTTTCCAAAAATAGATTCCAATTGTTAATGAAACCGACATCCTTCTTCTTGCAGAAACCCTGTAGCCAGTTGTTCAACCCTAGCAGACGACTGTAGTACTCGTTGGATCGTCTGACGAGAGGTAGTGGACCCGAAACGAAGATCTTTGCCGATGGGGTCCTCTCCTTCGTGTCTTTAATCAAAGCTGCGAAGTCAGCCTTCAGGATTTCTGATTGTCGGTGCCTTATATCGTTTACGCCGGCATGCAAGACGATTGATCCAACTGCCCTCTCCTTGTGTTTCTCAAGACTGCTGGCACGTCTCATCACATCTTGGACACGAGCACCGGGAAAACAAGAAACAAACGATTTTGCATTAGGGCATGCGACATTAAGGTTTCTAACGATAGAATTACCTACCACTATAGACTATCTATGTGGAGATTGCATGTATTTTGAAAATCAAAGTATATTCTCTTGGAACACATTACTTTCCTGGCACATCCCAAAAACACACAAGGTATTTTAAGTTAGTTTATGACATTAACTGTTGTAGTGCTTCATTATGGATTGCCATACCATTCAATATTAGTGTCTTCTTTGCACCCACTGTTGCCATAATAGGTCAAAGCGCCACCTCATCATGCATATTGAAAAATCAGTGAAAGAATGCATGAATTCATCCACTGTATGCTCACACCATCCTTTAATCTAACAGTTTACAAGATGCACTTTTTTAACTGTGCTATTAATACTACTCTCAAGTGGCATGGCTGGAAACTGGCTAACACTGCTTCTTCATAATACCAGAAGATTGTGTTTGAATCTTGGCTCATTCACTGTTTGGATGAAATTTGCCGTTTCTGCCAGTCTCTTTCCTCCCTCATACTAACAAATGTGTATGTGTTAGGTGCATTGGTAATTTGAATTTGGCCCAGTTTGAGTATGTGCAATCCAGATGTGGATCCTGCCAGAATAGGTCATGGGTCTCTTCTTTCATAGACTGGATAAAGAGGGTTTAAAAAGGGTTGGATAGATACTATTACACTTACATACAGTATTATAATGGCATCAGTGAAGTTCCACTGATATGAATATTTCAGTCCTAGGTAAAAAGTGACTTTTTGCCTCTAGTACTTGAAAACTCAAATTTTCTGATGCTGTAATATTTGTTTATGTAACCATGTTTGTACTCTTCTTCAGAATTATAGTTATCCCTTATGTATTTCCATGCGTTTTGCATGAGATGCTTCTCACCATGAAATATGCCTCATAAATTTGTAAAGTGGGTTAAAAAGAATCCTGCTATGCATGGACTCCCATTTACAGTATGTACATAGCACACTTACCTTACCTAAAAGCAACAAAAATAAAAATAGCAATTTTTTTTTTCAGAAATTTCTCTCGGCTGTGAGATAATTTAAAATGTTTTATAGGCATGGGTATGTGTGAAATTTCCTGTCAGCTATCGCTAGCCAATTCGCACCTCATCCTCAAGGTCAGATATAAACATATACTTCTTGATGGACCAGCAACACCTTACTTTCTCCTTTGCATTTCCCGTCGTCTTTAGAAACTGGTTTCTTTGGATAATGTCAATGGTGTATCAAGTGTGTGCTTTGAATCTGTTGTTATATGCATTTGGATTGGCAAATTTATATTTAAGACAGGAGCTGAATGCTTAATTTCCCACATTATGGGTTGATGAAGTCAACAGTTGACTTCTAAAAGCTGATTCCTCAAATTACTAGGAGGGTTTTTTTCCTTTCTTTTAATTTGTCTTGGTGTATGTGCTAGTGTTCCTTTTCAAGGTTCACTGATTCTTGGAATATTTTCTTTAGAAGTACTTCAGCTTGTGTTCAGCAGGCTTTCTTTGCACTTACTTTGACATTCTCCTCTTGTACAATATCTGTTTAACGTCACTGACATTTTGATTGCTTTCACTAGATTTTTGCCAAAGTTTGTCTGGGGAACATAAGTTGACAGTTATGTCTACAAGTCATGAAAACTGACATTTTTGCATTTTTATACATGTTGTTTCAGATTTTAGTTACTAGTAATGGTTACTTCATTTTTTCAGCAGAATGACTTGGAATGTCCTGAGCAGACAATTCATATTAAGGGTGCCTAGCAATTAGGATTGCAATTAAATTTATTTCTTATTTATTCCATAATCTTCACAAAGTGTTTTAATGGCAACTTTAAAAAAATGATTAAAAGAGGAGGAATGTTTTTAATATATGCAGAGTAGTGTGGGGTAACATCAAAAGGAATTTGAATATACTGTAAGGCAAAAACAGTAGTTAGGGAAACCAATTGTTGATGTGAAAAACATGCTTTTTTAATATAAAAGAGGTAGGTGTTACACCATAATTATATTAATTTCACCTCATTCTTATGTTACAGAAACCATCATTATCTAGGGAAAAAGGCTGTTCATGTTTATGAAGTGTTATTGGCATTGATATTTGCTCAGTACTACAGAATATGCTGCACCTGTCAGAATGTATCTATCATATGGCATCTCACCCTGTCACTAATTCTTTGCACATCATTTTTCACATCCTAATATTTGACTGGTGATTCCTATTCACATTTTTTTCTATTTCAGACCTCTTAACCTACCTGGTCTCTGGATATGAAGCATTCATCCAGTGCAGTAGCTGTACCTCACAGCCAGGTACACGTCTAAAGGTCACAACTGATCACAAAGTTGCGTGTTTACATTCACTACCAGTAGTATTAAAACTTCATAGCACCAATCTCTAAGTGATTCTCATTCACCACCAGCACTGTTGAGCATTTCATTATTTGCAGAGGTACTGTAAACATCTGGATTATGGGTATTGGAAACCTTTGAGAAAAGATAGTAATGCTTCAAGTCATTGCAGCCCACTTTTGCTGTGCACAACTCTTTTTCAGTTTGCTTTTTGTTGTACAGTATAAACAAAGATGTTCATAGAAAATGTAGGGAAGGTAAGATATTTATGTTACTTTGTTTACTGTTATTGTATTTTTGACCATCACAATAATACCATACCTAATAAAAACATATTTTATGTTCACAACAATTAACTGTTGCCATCTACAAGGTAAACTGTACCCATCCATCCATCCATCCATTTTCCAACCCGCTGAAACCGAACACAGGGTCACAGGGGTCTGCTGGAGCCAATCCCAGCCAACACTGGGCACAAGGCAGGAACCAATTCTGGGCAGGGTGCCAACCCACTGCAGGACGCACACAAACACACCCACACACCAAGCACACACTAGGGCCAATTTAGAATCTCCAATCCACCTAACCTGCCTGTCTTTGGACTGTGGGAGGAAACCGGAGCGCCCAGAGGAAACCCACGCAGACACGGGGACAACATGCCAACTCCATGCAGGGAAGACCCGGCAAGCAAACCCGGGTCTCCTAACTGTGAGGCAGCAGCGCTACCACTACGCCAACGTGAAACTGTACCCAAAAAATAAATAAATAAATGCAAAAACAAATCCCTGTCAGACTTCAGGAGAGCCTTAGGCGTACATCTGATGGATACTTTAAATCTAAAATGCTCACAAGGTGTGAGGGAACACAATTCACATTGAGCCCAGATAATGAAGCAGTGCCTAGGTATGGAAACTTTCCTAGATTTTAAGTTACAATAGTAAGAATGGAATGGAATACTGTATTATGTGTTTAGAAACAGGGTGACCTGTGCTACTTCAACAGTTTTTGTTGCTTTCATTTTTATGAAAAATATGTGATAATAAGCACTAAACTAACCATATACATGGAGTAATTGCAATTTACTTGCAGTCAAAATGTTCTTCGTTCTAAAAATGTAGCTCTTGCCCTTAACCTTGTCACTTTAAATCCTACTTGTATTTTTATATTCACACTTGTAAAAACGTAAAAATCAGTGCATACATATGTACATATAAATAATTTAAAACATTTTATTGAATGTATGGTGTGCAATATATACACTGATGAACTTGCACATGTATAGTCCATATTTAAATAAGTGTGTAACCCTATCTATGATTTTAAAAACACTGAATCCAAAAATATTATTGTATTGTATATAATTTCTCTAAGATGACATTCTGTACAGGAGATACTTTAAAGTGTCCAGATAAGAGGCCTTTTCTTCTACTCTGGATTACGGTCAAGCTGAGCAGGAGTGCAGTGCGTGCTAGGGAAGTTGGAACATGAAGGTGGGATCTAGATACATTGTGTTTATCTAGCTGAAAAGAATTAACCTTAAGCCTTTGATAATAATGTTTGTTACATTTCTCTGTGCTGTGAGAAACTGCAAAAAAAAATGTCAACATGCCCTGTTGAGACAGAGTCCTCATGTACAGTATAACGCCTTGCATAGAATTCACAGTAAAACATGGCATATGGACAAAAACAGAAATGTGCGTACACACAAAAAAATTCAGATTCATAAAACTGTGTAAATAAAGTTTCATGCACTTCCCCTGTATAAATCTTAATGAATGTGAATTTTAACACACATACAGATGCTTACATCCCCACCCCGACTCCTCCCAAAATTTTCCATATTTAACTATGAAAATAATATAAATAGCCTCTTCTATTCAGTGTCTTGTTAAAAGACAATGGTAAAAGCAAGTGTAAAGAAGAAGAATTTAAACAAATGAAAAGTGGAGGTCCTACTCAGTGAAGTGAAGGCAAGGAAAAACGTACAAATAGAAACTGATGGAGTTGCACTCAAAAGTTCAAGCTCTGAAAGTTGCAAAGGGCCTGAAATAAAAAGAAAAGTGATCAGATGTCAAAGTCGACGTGAAAAGCCAAGTCACAGTCCACAGAGAAGTAAATACAAAAAAATATGGACACAGTTAATACTAGAATTACCAAAGCCTACAAAAAAACTCGGAAATCTGGCCAACCTTAAATCCCTTCACACTTCTCCGTCAGCGTCTTTTGTCCTGTAAATGTGCCAATAAAGACAAGCAGCAAGCAGCCTACTATCCCATCCCCCCTTGATGGAGCTCAACTCAGGCAAAAAGTTCTCCCAGCTCAAGGCAAGGCTCCTTATCTGCGTGTGAGGTGCCTGGAGTTGTATAAGGTAAATAATACAGTATATCATTATTTCGAATACATGCATTTCATGTGTGTTCACTTTCTACAGAGATCTGGGTAAGTGTTGGATGAAAGGAAATGTGAGGTAAGAAATGCCGAACAACTTTTTCCAAGTTATACTAATAATGACGTGAAGTGTATAATGTGAGAAGATTTTTGTCCAAATGTCAAATAAACACATGCGCTTTTATTGAAGAAAATAACCAAAGTAAAAAAAAAATCATTCAATTTACATTTTGCTGTCAATGAGTTATAAACCCAAGCTCAAATGTCAATCAACAGAAACCTAACACATTTTTCTGGATGGTGTAGAGGTAAGAGCTGCTGCCATATAACCAAAAAGTTGCTGGTTCGAGACCGGATGTTAATGGATGTCTCAGTGCTGCTGATAAGAAAAAATAAGTGAATGTGAGCAGCAAGGAAGTAAGATATATGGAGGCTTGCAAGAGAATACAGGGAAGTCATCTGATTGTCTGTGTTGTATTGCGACCTGGGGGAGTTAATATTAACATTATTCATATGTTATTGTCTGTTATACCTGCATTTTTATCACTCTTTAATATTGTTTTTTTATCAGTATGATGCTGCTGGAGTATGTGAATTTCCTCTTAGGGATTAATAAAGTATCTATCTATCTATCTATCTATCTATCTATCTATCTATCTATCTATCTATCTATCTATCTATCTATCTATCTATCTATCTATCTGTTGATGAGTTTAGGCCTTTGCACTGCGCTTACTTATGTGATTGATTTGAATAAAACACACTAAACACTTTTCACTGCACCAATCTTTCTGTTTTTTGTCCTCATTGCACTAGTTGATCACATCTGACTATCGATGTTCAGGTAAATGGGCAATGCCAATGGCTGCAAGCATCCAGGGAGTCACAACCACACTTAAATATCAGTTGATATGCTGCCTAATTTTGATTACAATTTTAAGGCCTAATTTACGTATTCTGTTTAGCACAAATGCTAGAGAGGTGTGTACATTACAACAGGTACACATGTTGTACATGTAGGAAGGACGGCCCTTGGATGTGTGTGAACTGTTAACATTTGAATTTGATGATTGCATATAGTGCTGAACTGACCTCTCTGTACTATTCTTTCCTCTGCATGTCCCGGAGTACAAAAGAAACAGCACTATACAGCAACATGTTGGGACTGACAAGATCAGGAAAAAAAAAACGCGGTCACTGATTACAACTGCAAGATGTTATGCGAATGAAAATGAATAATATGAATAATGTTGCATCCATGCTACAGCGAGGTAATTCTAAGTATAAGTATAAACAGTTCTACAAGAAGCACTTGAAGGACTGATTAAGTACATTTATAGCTCTTGGGAAGAAACTGTTTCTGAGCCTTGAGGTCTGTGCAGGCTGTGAAGCGTTTGCCAAATAGGTGAGTGGAATCCATGTAGATGCAGGTGGCTTTCCTGAGGCAGTGTGTGCTATAAATGTCCTCCAGGGCTGGAAGCTGTATCCTGTACATTCTTGACACAACCTGTGCAGCTGAGATACCACACACAAATACAACAAACAAGTTAAAATAGTCTCAGTTGTGCACTAAAAGTAACAACACTAAAGCAGCTAATGTATTTGGAATAGTTTGGCCATTCCATGCACCATTATGTTGTTACAGAATGATTAATATCAAGTGCCTTAAATTTTTAAATGCTATGCAGTTAATTTCAGTGTATCTGATGCAGCTTGTGCCATGGATGTGAATCTAAAAAAAAGGGAGACCACAGAAACAGTAGCACTGCTTTGACACTGGGAGCCGCCAGAAAGTGAGCATGCATGGTATGAGGGTGCTGTATAAATGTGCGTGACTTTGCAGTGAGTTTAGTTTTTATACATCTCGAAGTGAGCGTGGAAACGGACATACGCAACATTTTTGTATGTACGCACTGTTTATACATGAGGCCCCAGGTTTTTTGTGTGTTTGCTCATATTTGGGCAAGAAGAGAAGAGGAGATGATGTTGTTTAAAAAAAAAGACTTTTCAGGGGAGCCCCTCTTCTCACTTCTCTCTCTGCTGCTTTTAATAACTGTCAAAGAGCTCTCTATCACTCACTGTATTTTTATTTTGCCCGAGAACACATAATCTGTAAGTACCAAAGCCATCTGGGAATCAAATGGGCCTTAGCATCTTGTTTATAAGCATGAGAGGATGCGTTTGTGAAGGCCTCTATTGGTGGTAACCCAAGTTGAAGTAAAGGATTGACAGTAAACACAGTTTCAGTCAGCAAAGCAGCCTGCCATTAAAGATCCCTAATCTTGAACACATGGGATATAATAAGGATAGTGAGACAGGTAAGGGGTTACAGGTAACACCTGTACAGTTGGTTTTGACATTTCTTTCAATCTCCTACTGAAAAAAGAACCTATGAGATTAGTTGGTACCTTTCATGTCAGATGATCTGAAAACGAGACAAAACACCTTTCACCAGGTGGTGCATAACTATAAATAAATATAAATAAATGAGTAACAATATGATTAGCTTTGGGATCAGCTTAACAGTAGAAAGCACTTAGAAACAACCTTCAGGTGGTGATATCAATTTACAGACTTGTCAATCCTCCATAATTATACAAAATAAATATATAAGTACCAAAACTATTTCATTGTCATAACCAAAGAAACTAAGTATAATGAAGGACAAAGATCAGAAGATCAAAATAACCCCTGGTACACTTTGATGTGACTAGGCACACAGATTTTTCATTTTATATGTAAATTTATTTAATGTACTAAAATTCTGATTAGCATAAAGTTACTTTTGCCTTCTACTTAAATTGACCTAACAAAAACCAGTATCCTTTCATCTCACAAAGTGATTCAAACAGTTAAAAGAAAAATCATCTTCCGCACCTTTCTAATAATTGGGAGATATAAAAAACAGTAATGAGATAGAAACAAATCATTTGCTGAAATGATCAGAGTTTTTTCTTAAGTTACATTTTCTTTTAATTGTGTATGAATTATTTTTTACAATACAATCCTTTGTACGATCTGACAGAATGTGTAAACAACTATGGACTGTATATAAATTCTAGAATTATGCTTTTGAGCCAAATCCTATTGGGAATTCCCAGTAATCCCACAATGGAATAAGAAGGATTTTTAAAGTGTTGCATTTTTATTAGGTGATTGCAGAAGTAAAGATCAAGAATCATAAAGTCTATCTCTAACTCAACTCCATGTGACACTACTATGACTATTAAAGGCAAAGCACTTCAGAAAAGAAAAGAAAGAAGAAAAAAACCCTATGCATGTATAATGTCAGACTCATCAATAAATAAATGTATATATCGATTTCAGATTAATTTGTAAAAATTTTGTGGTTCAGTTGTCAGTGATCTCATTTTGCATTGCTTCTTCAGCTTCTTTATCTGCCATTGGAGAGAGGACATTGACCCTTACTGAACAAGAGCCAGGTTTCAACTTTCATCCAGAGGTACTCTGTAAACCTAAGAACTTTAACTTGTTTTTAATGTTCAAGATATTCAATTGTTCTTTCTATTTATATACTCTATCCATATTGTTATCTTGTTTTGTTTATTGCCCTTTTCTATTTGGTTGATATTGATATAAATATGTGTTCTGGCCTCTTCAACATTTTGCGGATTGTGGATATTTAATTAAGTCTACATGACAAGTAGTGTTTTTTGATAAATATAAATGATGAATATGCCACCCGAGTTTCTACATTGATGTAATGTGGTTCTTATATTGATATACACATGTATGTGTTAATGAGATTCCCATCAGCCATCTATTGGGATTTTTCTTCTTCTTTTCTTTTCTTCTATATTCATAGCAGTGGCACATTGAATAGAGTTTCAGGTAGACGTCATGATTTTTGATTAGTGTTACACTTTACTGCTGCAGGTACGAGTTCTTCCTGAGCAAGTTTAGATTTATATTCTTCACAGTTAGGTTTAAGAAGTAAAGATCATACACCATTGCTTTGACTAAATATCATTTGAAAGTTCCAATCAATTTTTTGAACCCATTTTCTTCCTAGTACAGGGACAAATGGAGCCTATCTCATCAGAATTAGTTGTAAAGCCAGAGTAAGACCTCAAGAGGATGTCAGTGCCTTACAGGACATCAACCAGATTCATTCTTACAAAGCAAATTTTAATTTGTTTATAAGGTAACTGGAAATTCTTTAGACAATGTGAAGAAATCAGAAACCTACTAAAATACAAGCAATCTCCACACAAAAGACATCCGATCAAGAACCTACTGCATGAGATGATAATAGCACCCTTTCCATCTCTGTGGCAGCCATCAATTAAATGTGTACATTTGGTATTAGATCACCATTTGATTTTACCATTTTTAATCAAATATATATTAAACCTAAGAGATGTTAAAATGATTTCTAAAAATGTAGACAGTGGCCATTGCTAAATACAAAATTTACCTCATGGAAATTGTAGCTTTTCAAATCAGTCGACCACAGTGATAAATATTATTATGAAGCCTAGTCTTAAACTACTTCACTAGCTCTTTAAGACCCTTGTGGCTGTGCAATTCATTTCAATCCAATTGTGATCCCATTCAATTTTTATGTGATTAAATTCTTTGCTGAATTTGAAGCATTGTTTTCCTGTCTATTCAAAATTACAACAATTACAGTATGTTATACTTAAAACTAATGATACAAAAAAAAACCCAAAAGTATGCACTATGAAATATTCGCTGCTGGAAGTGACATAATTGCTCAAATTTTTTCATTTGTTTTTCTCATTATATTTCTAAAACCAGCACATGTGAAGATAAAGTATAAAACACTGAATTACTCTACCATTATAATATGTGTTTGTTTCTGGTCATTGTTAATTTGATAAAAAGATGAAATTTGCTATCCTGGCACCTGGATAGCAATCGATTTGTAATGACTGGAAGTGGTGATCTCCCACCAATCTCAAGTTAGAATCACCTAGGATGACATTAGGTCGTTTGATTTCTAACTTCCACTCAAGATTTTTCCTTTGCAAGATGCCATGATCCTTTGGATAGAAAGTTACTAGTTTTTTAGCCTCCAAGACATCTTGGGTAGGTGCCAAAGAGGAAGGCAAATCCTCTTGATTTGCTATACATTAAGTATCAGTATCCAAATCTATCAATGATGTTTGTGGTTGCACTTCAGTTAAAGTAGTTGATCCTTTTTTAGTAGGTAGGGTTATATCAATTTTGAGTGATAAGTCTTGTTCCTCCACTTCTTCTTCTAATAATTTGGCTATTGCCCTCTGTGTAACACTGTCTGTCTCTGTGTCTCAAGTAAGGTTAAATTTGGACTCAGTTTCTTTAATTACTACATCTTTCAAAGTCACCTTTTCAATTGTCTCTTTCTCAGTTAGTAGTTTCTGTTCCTCCATAACCTGTTTCTGTTTATCTTCAGATTCTATCATTTAGGGTCTGTTATTGTACTTTTTAGAATGGGTAATCTACTATAAAACCTCTCAGGTTTTTTACGCCTGGCTCTCAGTCTAGCCATCACCTCCTCCAAAGAAGTCAAGGAAATACATTTTTCTACTTGTACTTCCTGTACATTAGTCAATCAATCAATCAATCAACATTTATTTATATAGCACATATTCATACAAAAAAAATGTAGCTCAAAGTGCTTTACAAAATGAATAGAGAAATAGAAGACACAATAAAAGATAAACATAAGTCAACATTAATTAACATAGAATAAGAGTAAGGTCCGATGGCCAGGGTGGACAGAAAAACAAAAAACTCCAAAGGCTGGAGAAAAAAATAAAATCTGTAGGGGTTCCAGACCAAGAGACCACCTGACCAGTCCCTCTGGGCATTCTACCTAACATAAATCATCATATTTTCATGGAAGGACCTGATGATGATGGTCACGTAGACTTCTGGCTTTCAGTCCATCAATGTTGGTGTATCATGATGCTTTGAGTAGGTGGTGGTGGCGCAGGCCTCCACCACAAAGAAACCGGAAAAAGAAACAGAAGAGAGTAGGGGTCAGATTTTAGAGCCACCATGAATAGTTATTATGAATAATTGAACATACAGAGTATCAGGATTATGTTAAAGTGAAGTTATAAAAAGGCCATGTTAAAGTAATGTGTTTTCAGCAGTGTTTTAAAGTGCTCTACTGTATTTGCCTGGCGAATTCCTATTGGCAGGCTATTCCAGATTTTAGGTGCATAGCAGCAGAAGGCCGCCTCACCACTTCTTTTAAATTTAGCTTTTGGAATTATAAGGAGACACTCATTTGAAGATCTAAGGTGACGATTTGGAATATAACGTGTCAGGCATTCCGATATATAAGATGGAGCGAGATTATTTAAGGCTTTATAAACCATAAGCAGTATTTTAAAGTCAATCCTGAATGACACAGGCAACCAGTGTAGTGACATCAAAACTGGAGAAATGTGTTCGGATTTTCTTTTCCCAGTTAGGATTCTAGCAGCTGCTAGAATTAGTCTGTTCTCTGGTTTTGTTTTTAGCTTCTGTATCTTATGTCTCTCTTGTAATTCATGGGACAAGCTCACCAGCTACCTCCCTCGATTGGTCTGACCTTCTGGGTGTTGAAGAATCCAACTACTAAATGAGTAGAAGCTAAGATCAAGTCCCTCCAATTCATTTACTGATTTGTATATTTTAGTTTCAGGTCCTTTATCCAACTGTTTAGTTTGACTTTCCCTAGACTTTTTGTTGTTGTTCATTCTTTGGGGTAAACCTTTAGGCTCCACTACTTTTAAACCTTCAGATAAATTGCTATCCCTTTGATCTCTATTCTCTGTACTCTTAATTGATTCCTGTGAGTCTCTTTTAGGGATCCACAAGTCACTATCTGGGGAATAAGTGTCTGTCTTTCTATATAGATTTCCATCCTCTTTTGTCCAGGGGATCTTTTTCTGAATTAAGGTTTTTTCATAGGTGTCTTCTGACTTACTTCAGGGGCATACAATTTAGTCTCTGCTGTTCCTGTGCTAGTGTCTTATCGTTACGTTGTATTTTGCACCATATCATATTTTGCACAAGGGTCTCTTGATCCTTAAGACTCAGTTTGGCCTCGAGCCCTTGAAGGATAATTTTTATCTGATATTCTGATTGTTTATGTTGTTCTATATTCATTTGATTTGATCTCAGCTCATTTAAATCTTTATTTAATTGGGAAATTCCGAGGCCGGGAATCTCATCTTAAACCAGATTGTGGCTATTTGCCAACACATCTGCCAATCTACATCCTCCTTAAGGATTCCACCCACCTCAATCTGAGTCTGAGCTAATTTCTTTGTTTAATGTTCGATCAATATTTCATATCAATGTCGTGGCCTGCCAATTATGGGCATTCACCTCAATAAGTTCTTTAACTTTTACATCTGTAAAGGCCGGTCTCACAAACTCCATCGATTGTTCAGTTTGTTGTTTGATAGCCTTCGGAGCTTCACCTTTAAGGGACTCAGTTGTAATTTTCTGGTGTCATTTTAGTTGGGCCCACCTGAATAAAATTTTAGCTTTCTGGGAGAAAGTCATTTTGGTGTTGGTTTCTCTCTCCCTCCTAAAATTGTCCTGACTAAAGCTAGAACCTCTATATCTTGGGTAGCTCATTTGATATAGACTCTGGAGCAGAGTTGGATATCTCGTCGCCCCGCACTGATCCCCCTTCTTCCTCCGCGTCCGAAATTCCTTCTACCAAATCTGTCTCTTCCAAAGTCCTGTTCTGCAAAACCATAATAGCTTCTAGTTCGTGGGGGATCCTCCCAAGAATAACCTGTTGTATGCCTTCTGCCTGAATTAATCCTTCTAGAATCCTTAGTATATCTCCACTGTGTTCTAGAATCTCGTTCTTGTCTCCTGGACCTGGAATCAGGCCACTGGCCCCAATAATTGTTACTGAAATCATTAGTGTACCTCCTGTTATCCTGTATCCAGAATTCATCTCTATATTTAGATCTATCACCTCCATCTCTAAAGTCATAATAAAATGTATCCCATTCCGTATTTCTATTATTCCATCCTTCTAATCTGTCTTCTTCTATCCTTTCAAGTCTCTGCTTGAGTAATAGTTGTCTTGTGGATAATGGGTATGTATATTGTGAGCTGGAGGGCTGATCGCACCCCAAGAAGATACAGACGCCCCTGGGAAAACCATAAAGCCTAAAACACTGACTACCCTCACATTGCTCCTTATCCTTGCACTATAACTCGCAATACAAGCCTCGCGCGGTACTCCGCCGACTTAAAAAGCCGTACGCAGCGCCTGTCAGATTTGGTATTGATTTCTTTTGCTTTCTCTCTCTCTCAGACTGCCTCTGCTCCTGACGCGTTTACATTCGAAGAAGAAGGAACTTACGAAACCCTTAATTGAAAGACGAAACTGTCATCTTTGTCAAGGAGCAAGTTTGAAGTGACAAATGTTTGTTTGCAGTGTTTGAATAAAATTCCTTCTTATTTCCACGATCCCGAGTGTCTCTGTGCAAATCTGTGACCCAAGCGTGACAATATCATGTGTCTGGGTGTAATCACCCTTTTTCCATCAATGTATGTTGTGCCTCTGTGTTAAAATATTGCTCCATTTCTTCTTCTCCTTCAGCTAGTCTTATCTCCCACCTGAATCTCCTACTAGCGGGTTTATCCAGATTCATTTCAAAAAGATTGAATATAATAATACTTAGTGGGAGTTATTATGGTTGCTTTATTATAATGTACTGGAAGCACTAAAAAACTTTATTTTATTTTATCCCTTATCAAGTTATTTTAAATTCCACTAATAACTTTAGATTAAACAGATCTCTTCAGAACTAAATAGTATGATAGAATAATATATAACAATTCGTAGAAATAAACCAATATTAAATTCAAAAACAATTCTTTATCTAGAAAGCTTCTTACAGAAGGACAAAACACTGAATATGTATATATAAAGAAAGAAAAATTCAAAATATTTAGCAGAGTCAGATTTCTGTTAATGAAACACATCTAAGAAGAAATGTCTATGATGCTCTGAATAAAAAAAGCAAAAAAAAAAAAAAAATTAAAAACAAAAAAGAACAAAAACATAATAATAATATTGCCTTTCCTTGAATAACATGCAAAAGTATCTAGCATACTTTATGCAGTATCCCAGAACCATAAAGTACATGTCTGTGGTTATATGCAGTTTAGTTTATCAATTTGATTCCAAATCATGTCATCATCCTGCCTCTTATTTCATACATTTTTTTATAAATATAAAGATCTATTCAGTGCTACAACTCAGAATGGGAAGACGAAATCTTAAGAAATTAGCTTAGGTAAAGATAATCAGCCACAAGCATTCCCACGGATTTCAGAATGCCTCTTTTTGTTTCTGCCTATTGAATTTTATGATGACCAAAGAAGTTAGACTTATCCACAATCTTTACACTTATTGCATTTAATTCGTATTCACAATGAACGTTTTCCTTTCATGCCGACTGACAAAATCAGGGGATCCAACCTATGACTTTTTTAAGCTGAGCACGCTTATTTCTGACCCCAGGACAGATATTGACAGGTGCCGGCTAAAGGGATGCTCACCGTTTCTCCCAGAGGATTCCTGGTTGATTACAGGGGATATAAGCTGGGAATGTAATTAACATGAAACAATGAGATCCAGACAGCCTTGAAGGAGCAGAGGTCAACTTTTACTGAAGTTACTTGCAATTCACTATTTGCATTCACTCAACAGCCAAGACTTTTTTCCCCATTTGACTTATTTTTTATTTTTGTTATAAATAGTATGTATTCACAGAAGCATACCAATTACCCACCAAGAGCTGTTGAAGAAGATAATAGATACGAGCCACAATTAGGCAAAAGATTGGAAGCAGAAGACAAAGGTTTAATTGATGACCTTTTAAAACTAATTTGTTTTATTTCTGCACTATTGCACACATGGCTATAAATATCATTAGTCACTTTAATTATTTAAAATTGCACACAATAAGAAAAGAATGGAAATTGACACAAATCTTGTTGTGGCTGTGCAGTTGGTCTACCTTATGATGCTGAAGCATAATGAAAAGGCTTAAATACAAGTGAGAAGCACTCTGACCAGCTATCAAATGGCTCTTTGATGAGAGGAACAATTCCAAACTAACAGCTAATAAACGTGCCATTGAAATATACTGTAAATACTCCTACTAAGCTAGCAGTTGTGCTAAACAGAATGTGTAAATTAGGCCTTAAAATTGTAATGGAAATTAGGCAGCATATCAACAGATATTTAAATGTGGTTGTGACTTCCTAGATGCCTGCAGCCATTGGCATTGCCCATTTACCAGGACATCGATAGTCATGAAATTGCAATGAACTGGGATATCTTGCAGGGGTCACATTATGAGAACATTGAGGAGGTTGTTGACTGCACTACTGACTACATCAACTTCTGTATGGACATTGTAGTTCCAGTAAGAACAGTACGCTGCTATGCTAACAACAAGCCATGGATTACAAGTGACATCAAAGGCCTTTTGAACCAGAAAAAAGGGCTTTTAAAGGCGGTGATCAGCATGAGCTCAAGCGCATGCAGAAGGAACTCCGAGTCCAGCTCAGGGTGGCGAAGGAGCAGTACAGGAGAAAGCTGGAGTAGATGTTACAGAATAACAGCATGAAGGAAGTGTGGGATGGGATGAAGATCATCACTGGCTGCAGCTCGAAGCAGGGTGCCACTATCGAGAGAGACTTGGAGAAAGCAAACCTAATGAACAACTTCTTTAACAGGTTTGACCACCCTAACCCACTCTCACCTCCGAGTACTGCACCCTCCACACATCCTTCTGCTGATACCAGCATAGGAGAGAGTTTCCCCCCACCCACAATTACAGCAGCCCAGGTAAGCAGAGAGCTGAGAAGACTTCGTGCCAGCAAAGCAGTGGGCCCAGATGGAGTATCGCCACGACTGCTGAAGGCCTGTGCATTGGAGCTGGGGAGTCCTCTACAGCGTATCTTCAACCTGAGCCTGAAACAGAGGAAAGTCCCAAGGCTTTGGAAAACATCTGGCATCACCCCAGTCCCAAAGGTATTATGTCCTGATGAGCTGAATGACTTTAGGCCTGTCACCCTGACTTCACATGTGATGAAGACCATGAAGCGGCCGCTGCTTCATCACCTGAGGCCACAGGTCTGCAACGCCCTCGACCTTCTGCAGTTCGCATACCAGGAGAAGGTGGGAGCAGAGGATGCCATCATCTATATGCTACACAAATCCCTCTCCCACTTGGACAGAGGCAGTGGTGCAGTAAGAATTATGTTTCTGGACTTCTCTGGTGCCTTCAAGACCATCCAACCTCTGCTCCTCAGGGACAAGCTGACAGAGATGGGAGTAGATTCATACCTGGTGGCATAGATCGTATACTATCTTACAGACAGACCTCAGTATTTGCGTCTCAGGAACTACAGGTCTGACATTGTGGTCAGCAGCACAGGAGTGCCGCAGGGGACTGTACTTTCTCCGGTCCTGTTCAGCCTATATACATCGGATTTCCAATACAACTCGGAGTCCTGCCACGTGCAAAGGTTCGCTGACGACACTGCTATCGTGGGCTGCATCAGGAGTGGGCAGGAGGAGGAGTATAGGAACCTAATCAAGGACTTTCTTAAGTGGTACAACTCAAACCACCTACAACTGAACACCAGCAAAACCAAGGAGATGGTGGTGGATTTAAGGAGGCCCAGGCCCCTCCCGGACCCTGAGATTATCAGAGGTGACTGTGTGCAGAGGGTACAAACTAGTGCTGGGTGGTACACCGGATCATACCAAAAACCGTTTTTTATTTTTGTTATGATATGGATTTTTCTCATACCGCAACACCAGTTTAAATAGGCTAAGAAATGTTCGGAACGTGGCACAGCGGGAAACTGTTTACTTTTTCACTGCTACACTGCTAAATACGCATGCATTAGTGGAGGTATTGCGCAGTGAAAATGGACGGTGAACATTTTAAAACTGAAGCTGTAGCAGATGATAAAGTTACATATGATGACACAGAAGAACTTTTGCCGAAGAAAGGAGCCGTGTCTGTTGTCTGGCGCTACTTTGGCTTAAAAAAGTCGGACGTGGACCAAACAACTATTTATTGTAAATACTGTTGAGCTAGAGTTGTCGCGGGAGGCAGCAACACGAGCAATTTGCTGCACCACCTTAGCCGCAAACTTGCGTTGGAGTACCATGAATGCTTGGAACTAAGATTAGCACCCTCCACGTCCTCAGGTAAAACTGAAAAACCTAGGGGACATTCGAGTCAGATGTCACTTGTAGACGCGTTTGCTAGAAGTACTAAATACGACAAAAAAAGCAAGCGGTGGATGGAGATAACCAACGCAATTACAGTCCATATAGCCAAAGATACGGTTCCGTTAAGTACTGTGGAGAAAGACGGATTCAGAGCTATGATCAAGACACTGGATCCCAGATATGTGATCCCAAGTCGCAAGTACTTCAGCCAAACGGCGATCCCCGACTTGTACCATAAACACAGAGGGAAATTACAAGCAGAGGTGGCTACAGTCCCCGACAATTCGACTACAGCAGATGTGTGGTCAAGTCGCACTATGGAGCCATATCTGAGCCTGACGATTCATTTTATAAATGATGACTGGCTATTGAAAAGTTATTGCCCCCAAACAAGCTATTGTCCAAATGACCACACTGGCGAATTACTTGCTGCAGGCTTGTTGGAGGCACTCAATTCCTGGGGGCTTGCAGAGCAGAGGCAAGTGGTCATCACAGCGGACAGTGGGGCCAACATCAAGAAGGCAGTCAAAATTAACAATTGGACAAGACTCCAGTGCTTTGGACACAGGCTTCACACAGCCATAGGTATGTAATAGTTATTAAAATAAACTATTTAAACTATTTTAAGAAATGGTAGTAAAAACATACCATAGTAATATTGTAGCAACCTCCGCGTCAGGTTCGAGAAAAAAAAAACAGACAGACGTAGTAAAGTCTCACTAAAGTTAATTTGAACAGTCAAGAAATAAGAACGCCGACTTTGTAACCCCACCACACAACCTTCCAGTTCCTTCTCCAACTCACCACTCTGCCCCCTTCAACTGTCCCGGGTGTCGCCCCCCCTTACCGCGTCTATCATGCCCCTGCTATCATTCCTCTGCGCTGTACTCCGCCTTCCCTCAGTCGGATTCAACAGTCACTTAAAAAAAAATGCTTCAACCTGGCTGAGATGCTACAATAAGAAATGTATAATGAAAGTGTGTATAATCAGTTTTCTATTATCTCTATTATCAGTTAGTACAGGTAGTCAGTCCCCTACTTACGATGGTTCAACTTAGATTTTTCGAAGTTATGATGTTGAAAGCAAGACGATAATTTATATAAAATTGTGTAAAATATACATTTTCAAGTTGGTGCGGCAAACAAACTTTTCTGTGGGCCGATCGATGCATTACGATACGTTGTTGGAAACTCTCACGTTTGAAATGCCCCAGTCTAGCTAGCTATCGTTTGAGACTCCGATTTTGATGCAAGTGATCATATAGATGGAGATCAAAAATGAAAGTGAGGTACCAGGATCAGCTGATCTGACCCCAGCTGATTGTGGTGCTGAACACGTTCCTTTAGCTGATGCACACATGGCAACGTTCGCCTGGAATGACCGACACAATGCCACAAGGTACAAACCAGATTGCCTCTCACTGCAACGGTCACCTCTGTGCACCTGTCTCACAAATACAGCCAGGCAGCCAGTCCGAGTCCACCATGCATTCCTGCTGGCTGTCGAGCCGCCCCCTGCGCAGCTGGAAATTGCAAACAGGTGCCGACAGCAGGCACGACAGGCAGTAACAGTCGTTTTATGTTGATTTATGTGTGAAACCATTGCTTTGTGCGCTTTTTAGAAAACTGAATTTTTTGGAAAAAATATTAAGCCTTCAATATGAGATTTACATTTAACTTACTTTGTATGGGTCTGTGGAAATTTGTAAAGGAGTTTATAAATGAGTATTTGGGACTATCAATAAATTAATTAACATTTGGATTAGCAAGCAAATAGAATTGTTTTTGTTTTAACAGAGACAGGTGTGAAAGATGAACACATACAACTTGCAGTTGGTGTCTGCAAAAAAAATGTCTCTGCCTTCTCGTACTCTTGGAAGAAAAGGAGGGACCTGGGCATTGCTCAGGATGAACTGGGTCTGCCAAAGCACATGCTCACGACTGAGACGCCTACCAGGTAGGGGACACGTCAAAAGATGATACAAAGAGTACTTGAGCAGGAGAGAGCCATTAGTCAGGTTCTAAAAGCTGACAGAAAATTAAGGCACTTGGTGCTCAGCTGGCAGGATGTGGATGTGCTGGAGACTGTGAACAAGGTGTTAAGCCCACTCCAGGACTTCACAGATGCCTTGTCAGGAGAACACTATGTCAGCGTCTCCTACATCAAGCCCGTACTTCATCTCTTCAACACAAGCATTCTTGCTGAGGAAGAGAATGATATGCATCTGACCAAGGATGTGAAGAAAAACATTTTAGCCTACTTGAATGAGAAATATTCAGATCCTGCCTTGGATGACCTCATGGATGTCGCATCTCTTCTTGACCCACAATTCAGAACAACCTACATAAAGAACGAAAAGGTGGAACACATTATATCCAGAGCAGAAGAAGAACTAAAATCATTAAAGGATCAACATGAAGCCAGCACTGGCATGTCGGCACTCTCAACGGCTTCTTTGTCCAGCTTTTTCAAAAAGCAGAGGATGGGCAGCATGGGCTCCAGCAGTATTAGACTGTCAGATTAGGAAAGCATCAAAATGGAGCTTAGAACCTACCTGCAGACCACAGAGGTTGACAGTGATGCAGACCTTTGGAGTGGTGGAAATGCCACCAAACAAATTTCCTCCGAGTTGCCAAGCTAGCCCGACGATATTTGTTTATCCCTGCTACCAGTTCTCCATCTGAAAGAGCATTCAGTACTGGTGGGAACATTGTCACGTGCCACAGGGCAGTACTCAAACCAGATGCTGTTGACCGTCTGGTTTTCCTTGCCCAGAATTTGTAATGGTTAAGATTTACATAAGTGCCTTGTTCATTATGTTCAAATGTGTGAATACACATTCACTTTTTTTTTCTCAATACTTGAATACTGTATAATGTACCTGGGCTTGAAGCTTTAAAGTAATAGTATTATTACTGGAATTTGCACTGTTTATTGTTATTATTACTGGAAGTTGCATTATTATTTATTTTATTGTTATTATTTATTAGTTTAAATATTATGCAGTTTAATGATGGGATGGTTGAAAATATGTTGTCAAAATAGTTGTTTGCAAAATTTGTTCAATAAAAAGGTTTTATATTTTGACTGCATCTGTCATGCAATGTGATTCCTTCTCCATTAGTGCCACCTCCTTGAAAACCATCACTTTATGGGGCCATTCAAACCTGTATTAACACTTTTGTGCACATTAAAATGTTTTTTTTGTACACTGTACAATGCTCATGACAGTGGAATAGGTTATTCTTAGCCAGTCTACTGCAGTAATTGCAGTGGAAAATGTGGTTAACATCCACTCATGCATGGGAAAAAAATACCGTCAAATACCGTGAAACCGGGATAATTTAGAAAAATACCGTTATACAAAATTTTGGTCATACCGCCCACCCCTAGTACAGACCTATAAATACCTGGGAGAGCAACTGGATGATAAATTGGACCGGACTGCCAATACTGATGCTCTGTGTAAGAAAGGACAGAGCCGACTATACTTTCTTAGAAGGCTGGTGTCCTTCAACATCGTCAATAAGATGCTGCAGATGTTCTAGCAGACAGTTGTGGCAAGTGCCCTCTTCTACACGGTGGTGTGCTGGGGAGGCAGCATAACGAAGAGGGACGCCTCACGTCTGGACAAACTGGTGAGGAAGGCAGGCTCTATTGTAGGCACAGAACTGGACAGTTTGACATCTGTGGCAGAGCGACGGGCGCTGATCAGGCCTTGTCAATAACGGAAAATTCACTGCATCCACTGAACAGTATCATCTCCAGACCGAGGAGCAGCTTCAGGAACAGATTGCTGTCACTATCTTGCTCCACTGACAGACTGAGGAGATTGTTCCTCCCCCACACTATGCGACTCTTTAGTTCCACCCGGGGGGTAAATGTTAACATTATACAAAGTTACTGTCTGTTATACCTGCATTTGTATCACTCTTGAATTTAATTTTTTTTATTATCAGTATGCTGCTGCTGGAGTATGCGAATTTCCCCTTGTGGATTAATAAAGTATCTATCTATCTATCTATCTATCTATCTATCTATCTATCTATCTATCTATCTATCTATCTATCTATCTATCTATCTATCTATCTATCTATCTATCTATCTATCTAGTGCAATGAGGACAAAAAGCAGAAAGATTGGTGCAGCGAAAAGTGTATAGTGCATTCTATTCAAATCAAGTGCATAAATAAGCCCAGTGCAAAGTCCTTAAATCATCAATACAACACAGACGGACAGATGCCATCCCTGTATTCTCTTGCAAGCCTCCATATATCTTACTTCCTTGCCTCTCACATTCACTTATTTGTTTTTATCAGCAGCACTGAGACATCCATTAACAATCCGGTCTCAAACCAGAAACCTTTCGTTTATAAGGCAGCAGCTCATACCTTAGCACCATCCAGAAATATGTTAGGTTTCTATCGACTGACATTTGAGCTTGGGTTTATAACTCATTGACAGCAACATGTAAATTGAATGATTTTTTTTTTTTTTACTTTGGTTATATTCTTCAATAAAGGCGCACGTTTATTTGACATTTGGACTAAAGTCTTCACACATTATACACTTCACGTCATTATTAGTATAACTTGGAAAAAGTGTCTGCTTTACGTACGTGTTCAGCATTTCTTGCCTCGCATTTCCTTTCATCCTACACTTCCTAGATCTCTGTAGACACTGAACACACATGAAATGCATGTATTCCAAATAACGATATACTGTATTATTTACACTAAACAACTCCAGGCATCTAACACACAGATAAGGAGCCTTGCCTTGAGCTGGGAGAACGGTTTGCCTGAGTTGAGCTCCATCAAGGGAGGATGGGATAGCAGGCTGCTTGTGCTGATCAACATATTTACAAAACAAAAGACGCTGATGGAGCGGTGCAAAGGAATTTAAGGTGGGTCGGGATTACAAGTTTTTTTTGTAGGCTTCAGGGATTCTAGTGTTAAACTGCTTTCAACCCCTGAAATTCCAAAAACTCAGCCACATCATCATACTTCCACCCTTTGTCGACATTATGATAATCCACAAAGCCAGTAGGCCACTCCTGCTCCTACA
The DNA here is from genome assembly GCF_016835505.1 of Polypterus senegalus. Taxonomy (NCBI): domain Eukaryota; kingdom Metazoa; phylum Chordata; class Cladistia; order Polypteriformes; family Polypteridae; genus Polypterus; species Polypterus senegalus. The sequence continues at coordinate 83,686,639 of NC_053167.1, read as the reverse complement.
ATGCTCAACAGGAGTAATTGTTGCCTGGAGCACCGTTCCTCTCACTCATTGCAGGGCCATTCTGATTGCCTTTTCTTCTCTCCAGTGCATACTTCTAATATACCTCTCTTAGCTCTTTCACCAAATTCTCCTTCTTGATTTTCTGCCATTTCACTGCTTTTTTTCTTGATCAATTTCCTTTTCTGACCGTTATCCTAATCTAGCCCAATTCCGTTTTACTCTGCGGCTGTAGGTGCTTTGCTTAATGATCTATGGAGTATTAATGAGGAACAGCTGAATCGATCACGTCAGCGCAAGAGCAAGAAATCAACTACTTTCCTTATTGCACACCCCACGGTTGAACAGCTTTGCAGCGGCACATAACCACACCCACAAAGTCTGAGCTGCCTCATTTTTACAAAAACATCTTGCACTGCCATAGACCCCAAACATGTTTTAACACATTGTAACCCTAACCCTAAAGAAGTAGGACATAGTATCACATGCAGGTAATGTTTAAGGACAGAGTTTTTCTTTAATACATTCCCCTTACAATTGGTTTGATATTTTACACTCTACATTGAGGTTGTAGGGCATGGTGGTGCTGTAGTTGGCACTGCTGTCTCACTAATTCACACTTCTGAGTTAAAGTTCTGTGCCTATCCTTTGTTTGTGGAGTTTTCACATTCTCCTTGTGTCTGCATGCGCTTTGTGGTGACCCTTTCAGGTTTGATTTTTGCTTCCAATGCTGTCAAGATAGGCTCTGGTCCTCTATAACCCTGTGTTAGTTTACACTGATTTCAGAATATTACTGAATGTATTGTGTTATAATGAGATTTAAATTTATCATCTGTAGTGTAATTTAGTATGCCTTTAATGGATACACACAACAGTTTTGTACCTACAATACTTAATGAGTTCTGTATTATAGAAAAAGCTCATAAAGTTTAAATTGGTATGTTTTATAAACACCAGCTGCCCTGCATAATGTTCTACAGCAATGCCAGCAACACTACCTGAAAATCAGCATTCCAGGGATTTCTTTTTCCAGCATAGCTTTTTCTGGGTGACCTAAGAAAATGACAAAGACATAGTGTATATATTTGAAATGCAAATGTTAGGCAACACAAAACAGGCAAAAGATCAAGAAAAAAGCATATCTGTCAGACTAATGCATGTGAGCAAAATTAAAATAAACACACAAAAAACAACTTTCTAATTCTAATATGAGGTTGAATTTTGATTTAGAAAGTACTTTGTGCCATGTCGCATCATTCAGGTCCTACCTAAAATGAAAAAAAATAAATGCAAGCCCTGAATTGAAGTAATATTGAAACAAGTGAGGTGGGGACATTTAGTATCAACCACACAAATCCCACACTCCAGTCGTCAGCACAGTGTCCAAACAAAGAAATAAAAATTCTTACCTTGTGTATTAGACTTGTGCTGCCCTTATAAATCAGTTGTCAGTTACTGTTGCATTAAAATGGAGGTTACAGTGTTGAATGTATTGAATACAGATTTATACTACCACTGTGCAGTAAAAGAGATGGCTTTCTCCACTTTATTGATCAGTTAGCCAAAACACTTAAAAATAAAAAAAAGAGACTTATTGTCATAATCCAAATAAAATGCATATTCAATGTACAACATTTGATAATGAGATCAACAGGAAAGATTCACAAAGCAAATTTCAAACTGAGTGAACTATTGGATTGCAATGGTGGTCCTGGTCCTGGAAAGTTTTAAACAACAGGGATTTTAGTTCAGGTTCTACATATGACTCATTTGAATTGTCTTGTTCCAGTTGGCCCCTCCTTGAACCGTCACCTTATCGTGGTGGAGGGGTTTGCGTGTCCCAATTATCCTAGGAGCTATGTTGTCTGGGGCTTTATGCCCCTGGTAGGGCCACCCAAGTGAGGGATGAGACAAAGAGCAGTTCGATAACCCTCCAATGATGAAAGAAAACTTTGGACAACGTTTTCCCTTGCCTGGACGCGAGTCACCGGGGCCCCCCCTCTGGAGCCAGGCCTGGAGGTGGGGCTCGATGGCGAGCTCCTGGTGGCCGGGCCTGCACCCATGGGGCTCGGCCGGGCACAGCCCGAAGAGGTAGCGTGGGTCCTCCTCCCCATGGGCTTACCACCTATGGGAGGGGCCAAGGAGGTTGGGTGCAGTGTGAATTGGGTGGTGGCCAAAGGCGGGGACCTTGGCGTTCTGATCCTCGGCTACAGAAACTGACTCTTGGGACATGGAATGTCACCTCTCTGAAGGAGAAGGAGCCTGAGCTAGTGCGTGAGGTTGAGAGGTTCCGGCTAGATATAGTCAGACTCACCTCGACGCACAGCTTGGACTCTGGAACCAGTCTCCTTGAGAGGGGCTGGACTCTCTAACACTCTGGAGTTGCCCCTGGTGAGAGGCGCCGAGCAGGTGTGGGCATACTTATTGCCCCCCGACTTGAAGCGTTGGGGTCTACCTCGGTGGACGAGAGGGTGGCCTCCCTCCGCCTTCGGGTGGGGGGAAGGGTCCTGACTATTGATTGTGCGTATGCACCGAACGGCAGTTTGGAGTATCCACCCTTTTTGGAGTCCCTGGAGGGGGTGCTAGAGGGCGTACCTTCTGGGGACTCCCTCGTTCTGCTGGGAGACTTCAATGCTCACGTGGGCAATGACAGTGAGATCTGGAAGGGCGTGATTGGGAGGAATGGACCCCCTGATCTGAACCCGGGAGGTGTTTTGTTATTGGACTTATGTGCTCGTCACGAATTGTCCATAACGAACACCATGTTCAAGCATAGGGGTGTTCATATGTGCACTTGGCACCAGGACACCCTAGGCCTCAGTTCAATGATCGACTTTGTGGTCGTGTCGTCAGACTTGCGGCCACATGTCTTGGACACTCGGGTGAAGAGATGGGCGGAGCTGTCAACTGATCACCATCTGGTGGTGAGTTGGCTTCGGTGGTGGGAGAAGATGCCGGTCAGGCCTGGTAGGCCCAAACGTGTTGTGAGGGTCTGCTGGGAACGGCTGGCAGAGTCCCCTGTCAGAAGTAGCTTCAACTCCCACCTTTGGCAGTACTTCGACCACATCCCGAGGGAGGCACATGTTCCGTGCCTCTATTGTTGAGGCGGCTGACTGGAGCTGTGGCCGCAAGGTGGTCGGTGCCTGTCGTGGCGGCAATCCCCGAACCCGTTGGAGGACACTGGCGGTGAGGGATGCCGTCAAGCTGAAGAAGGAGTCCTATAGGACCTTTGCCTCTGGATTGGCAGACCGGGGTGGTGGTCCCCCTCTTTAAAAAGGGGGACCGGAGGGTGTGTTCCAACTACAGAGGAATCACACTCCTCAGCCTCCCTGGAAAAGTCTATTCAGGGGTCCTGGAGAGGAGGGTCCGTCGGATAGGAGGAACAGTGTGGTTTTCGTCCTGGTCGCAGAACAGTGGCCCAGCTCTGCACCCTTAGCAGAATCCTAGAGGGTGTATGGGAGTTTGCCCAACCAGTCTACATGTGTTTTGTGGACTTGGAAAAGGCATTCGACCGTGTCCCTCGGGTAACCCTGTGGGGGGTGCTCCAGGAGTATGGGGTACCGGACCCCCTGATAAGAGCTGTTCGGTCACTGTACAACCTGTGTCAGAGCTTGGTCCGCATTGCTGGCAGTAAGTCGAGCCCGTTTCCGGTGAGAGTTGGACTCCGTCAGGGCTGCCCTTTGTCACCGATTCTGTTCCTAACTTTTATGGACATAATTTCTAGGCATATCCAGGCTGTTGAAGGGGTCCGGTTTGGTGGACTCAGGATTGGGTCACTGCTTTTTGCAGATGATGTTGTCCTGTTTGCTTCATCAGGCCGTGATCTTCAGCTCTCTCTGGATTGGTTCGAAGCTGAGTGTGAAGCGGCTGGGATGAGAATCAGCACCTCCAAATCCGAAACCATGGTCCTCAGCCGGAAAAGGGTGGAGTGCCCTCTCAGGGTTGGGGGAAAGATCCTGCCCCAAGTGGAGGAGTTCAAGTATCTCGGGGTCTTGTTCATGAGTGAGGGAATAATGGAGCGTGAGATTGGCAGGTGGATCGGTACGGCGTCCGTAGTGATGCGAGCTCTGCATCGGTCTGTCGTGGTGAAAAAGGAGCTGAGTCGTAAGGCAAAGCTCTCAATTTACCAGTCGATCTACGTTCCTACCCTCACCTATGGTCATGAGCTATGGGTAGTGACCGAAAGAACGAGATCGTGAATACAAGCGGCTAAAATGAGTTTCCTCCGCAGGGTGTCTGGGCTTTCTCTTAAAGATAGTGTGAGAAGCTCAGTCATCCGGGAGGGGCTCAGAGTAGAGCCACTGCTCCTCCACATCGAGAGGAGTCAGATGAGGTGGCTCGGGCATCTGATCAGGTGAGGTGTTCCGGGCACTTCCAATCGGGAGGAGGCCCCGGGGAAGACAAAGGACACGCTGGAGGGACTATGTCTCCCGGCTGGCCTGGGAACGCCTTGGGATTCTCCCGGGAGAGCTGGAAGAAGTGGCCGGGGAGAGAGAAGTCTAGGCCGCTCTGCTCAAGGTGCTGCCCCCACGACCTGACCTCGGATCAGCGGAAGAGGATGGATGGATGGATGGATGTTCCAGTTGAAAGAAATACATGTAGACAACTGTTGTTGTATTTGCTTATAAAATGCTCTAGTTTATGTTGACTATATTAAAGGGTTATGCAAACTATTATTGGTTCCAGCAATTTCCACATTTTTGCTAATCTGCTGTGTACAAGTTGTCAAATTATAATGTAACAAATACATGATTAGATTCTGTCAGTTACTGAAATTCCTATTTTTTGTTGAATATTTGCAGTTAAAGGTGTAGCCCATTTTGTAAGTAAAAGACTAGGAAGTAAACGCTGGCTTTGGACCTAAAGGCCTCTACAAAGTCAGTCACAAAAAATATATATTTAATTTTTGCAAAAGAAAAAAAATATTTTGTGCATTTTTAGGTTAAACAAAGCAATGGGTGTGTTGTGTCATGTGATTTTACAAGCACCAGATGGGCAAACAAGAAACTCTGCTTATGTTAGCTAGTAGACAGCAAAGAGATCCATCATGATAAGCAAAAGGAGACAACTAAGTGCCATCAAAATCAAGGAACTGGCACAACAGGCCATTGCCAAACAACCAAACATAACATCTGTGCTTAAAGCATCAGTGGAAGAAGGAACTGGCCAAATGCTGCTTGTGTCATGAATGGAACAGATTATCACACTGGCCGTCAGGTGAATCGAGCATGATGGCATGCGTGACAGAAAAAAGGTTCTTCTGCTCTCCTTCTTGCCCACCTGTTCTCATTGCCGAGCAATCTGACAGTTCCAGAAGTTGAGAGAAATAAGGATATGCAGTGTTTGATCTATACTAATAAAAGGCAAAGCCCTCACTCACTCACTCACTCACTGACTCACTCACTGACTCATCACTAATTCTCCAACTTCCCGTGTGGGTGGAAGGCTGAAATTTGGCAGGTTCATTCCTTACAGCTTCCTTACAAAAGTTGGGCAGGTTTTATATCGAAATTCTACGCGTAATGGTCATAACTGGAAGCAGTTTTTCTCCATTTACTGTAATGGAGATGAGCTTCAACGCCGTGGGGGCAGAGTTTCGTGTGACATCATCACGTCTCCCACGTAATCACGCAGTACATAGAAAACCAGGAAGACCTCAAAAAAGCGCTCAAGAAAACATGCATTATATAATTGAGAAGGCAGCGAAACAATAAGAAGTGAGCGAGTGACATATACAACCATATTCATGAGTTCTGCTACTTCGGAAACAAAGCACGATGTAAACCTACACTTTAAATTAAGTTCATAGACAGGCTGCCGCTGGCGTTTGTAATTTAGTGCCTGCCCATATAAGGCCGTCCGTCAGCAGCAATCCAATAGCAAACTGCCACGGGTAAATATTCACGGGTGAAGGACTGTGTTTATGGAGAGGAAGATGAGATGGTCAGGGTGGTGTTTGACACAAACTCAGCGAAACTGCGAGAGAAAGTTTTAAGTGCCAGGACTAAGGTAACATTAAATAAAGCTATGGACATAGCACGAGATGGCACCAGCACAGCTGGGAACCTTCGATGCAAGTACACCGAGTGGCTCACGTGAACTGACGCAGTGCACAGATAAAAGCAACAGTTCCAAAGAGCTGAACCAAAACCAATTACACAATTGAAAAGGCAGCAAAAATATGAAGCGTCTGATAAGCATATTCATAAATGCAGCTACTGTGGAAACAAAGCACACGGTGGAAAAAGTCAATGTCCCGCTAAAGGAAGACAGTGTAAAAACCCGTGCATGCAGTGTGTCAGGTCTCAGATAAAGAAGAAGACGAGCTGTTTATTGATGCAGTAAGAAACGAATCGATGAATGAAACCTGTCATCTTTACAACGATTGACAAACACGGAATGTAACTTGAACACAACACATCCTACAAATACGAACCAGATTGAAAGAAATAATGATAATCAAATCCTTGATGACAGCAACACTCAATAACACTCACAAAACAAATACTGTATATTGACAGTCATGTTACGTTATTTTTAAAATGTTCCCTTTTCTTTTCTACCTTTTTTAACACACTACTTCTCCGCTGCGATACGCGGGTATATATATATATGTATATATATATACCGATCTACATACTCAAATAATGGATACTTTATTTGCCATCAATGATTGTTTTGGTAAAGCCATGCTCAGTGTATTCATTAGATGAACGGTAAAAAAGTAAGAGCGAGGGGAGGATGACTCATTGAGGCATGCAGGCTGTAGTCTTGGCGTCAACTCTATCTGAATTGCGCGATCACATTTGAAAAAATATATCTTTTCAAGTTCTATTTAGTCCATATGTGTCAAACTCAAGGGCGCGGGCCACATCCGCCCGCGTGTAATTATATCCGCCCGAGATCATTTTATATACTGTATTATTGTTATTAAAGCCCGGTATATGAAGCTGGTAACACAATAAACTACAGATCCCATAATGCAGCGCTTCAGCTGCCTTGCCGAACACTTACCGCTTACTAGAGTTATTGCGCACTAAGTTTGCACGGCGCTTTGGTGACTTTGAAGAACAAAAAAAGTCCGTCTACATGCGGCTCGAACCTTGTGCATGTTTGGTAGCACATATCTGTGTGAGAAGCTCTTCTCAGTGATAAAGACTAACAAAACAGCACACAGGAGTCGCCTCACTGATGAGCACCTGCAATCCATCCTGTGAATCTCCACAACACAGAACCTCACACCAAACAGAAACGAACTTGTGGCCAAAAAAAGATGCCAGGCGTCCAGCTCTAAAATGACATATGAGCAAAGACAACTGAATGATTTGATTTGTTATTGCACGTAAGAGCGGAGTCAACCGTTTTAACAAACAGCGTATTGCACTGATACGAAATAGCTGTGTGTGTATATATGTAGATATGTATGTATATGTATATATATGTTTATATGTGTGTGTGTGTATGTATGTATATATATATATATGTATTTGTGTGTATATATGTGTGTGTATGTATGTATATGTGTGTATATATGTGTGTGTATATATGTAGTGTAAAGGACCGAGAGAGACAGTAGCAAGGGTTGGGGTTTTTCCGGCCCCGTATATTGTACAGACAAAAAAAAACAGGTCAAAATCATAAACTAAACAGTTCATAATGCGCGACGCCGACTCCTGGCGTCGCGCCATTATTGGGGAGGAGCGGAAGTGGAGGAATGTGGGAAGGACGCAAGGGAGGATGGGAAGGATGGCGTCAGGGCAAGATGGCGGAGGAACCCCCCGTTTAGTTTTTCATTTTTTTTTTTTTTTTTTTTTTTTTTTTTTTTTTTTTTTTTTTTTTTTTTTTTTTAAAAAAATTAACCCGGGGTTTATTTTATTGAAGAAGGGGAATTGAAGCCGCGGAAAAATACCCGGGGAAAGATCAAAAAGGGGAAGCGCCGCTCATCCATCCCCATGGTAGGACGGTTTTTTTCCCTTTGAGGAACAAAAAATTATCCCCACCTTCCCCTGGGGCATTTTCGGTGTGGAAAAAGCCTCCTCCCCAAAAAGGACACGATCCCCCTACCCAGGACCGCATCGGGGAACCAACCAGATCAAAAAGAAGGGATCCTTGGCCAAGGGGGTGCCCCCCACCCAAAATAACTTTGAGCCAAAACCCCCGGGTGAGATTGATTGGCAGGGCACCCACTGAACAGGGGATGCCCCCGAAATAAAGCGGTGTAAAAGGGGGGGTTGAAAGGGAAAGGTTTATGGGTGGTTTGGGTATAGTTTAAATAATTTTTTTGGGAAATAGTTTGGTAGAGAAGTGTGTGGGGGTTAGAATAAAGACCAAAACGTTGCAAGGTGGGGTTTGGGCCCTTTTTAGGGTCACTAACTGTTCTTTTGCCTGCCACAACTGGGGCGCCTTTTTTGGGGGGGGCCGGGAAAAAGGGGAACAAACCGGGGGAATGAAGCCCCCAAGAAAACCCGATGCGGAGGAGGGGGGCCCTAAATGTTTTTCCTTTTGGGTTGGGCGACGCCCTTTTTCCCAGAGGAGCCAAAATTTCCCCTTTGTAAAAAAATGGGTTTTTGGGGCCCGCTTTACCATTTTCTAGGACACCCCCCCTCAGGCCCCCCGGGGCCGGAATAGAGAAACCCCAAGGTACGGCGCAAGGCCGGGGGCGCCAGCATTTATTCCAAGTTGAAGGTCGCCGACCCCCGGCAGAAATAGGACCTTGTACGCCAGGGCCCGCTTAGGGTGCGGGCCCCTTTCCTTTCGGATCCTAGGAATTTAAAACCCTTTTGCGCAAGGGTGCCGAATCGAGCTGCACTCCGGCCGGGCGCCGCGGGCTGGGGGGCTCAACTTGGGAGATCTTTCGACGCCAAAGTCATCAAACCCCAGGAGCCGCCGGTGGAAAGGGGAAAAGGGCGGACCAGAAAATGGGCCTTAAATTAGCCAGCCAAAACCGCCACCCGTTGACCTAAATTTTGCCCCACGGGGGGGCCTCCCGGGATTCCCCGGCCCGGATAACGGGCTCAATGCCCCCGGGCCGGGTGACAATCATTTCGGGGGCTAAGGGGGGTAATGCGCTTGGCCTACAAAGGGGGCATTTTGGCTTTGGGGAAAAGGGGGGCCGGAGTGGAAGCCCTTCTTTCCCCCAGGGCTTTAACATTGACAGATAGATCCCCCCCCCGGGTGAGGTTGGGGCTTTTTTTACCCCAAAGTCGACAGCCTTTTCTCCCCTTAACCCTGAAGGCCCGCCTGGCCCCTTTATAGGTCAAAAGACTAAACCGGGGCCCCCTCGGGCGGAATTTCCCGAATTGGCGGTTGAACAAGGGCTCAAGGCTGTTTCTTTTCCACCCGGGCTCAGGGGGCCTTTTTTTGGAGTCGGCGGGGAGCGCGCCAGGGGACCAAAAAGGGAGGGAAAGCCCCCCGCCTTCTTTTAGAGTCTTCCCGGGTCCCCCGTTTTTAAAAAGGGAAAGCCCAACCGGGGTCCCCCTGGAAAAAAGCACGAGGGGGGAGTTGGCCCCAGCCCGGGGGGGGTCCGGGGCCCACTCCAAGGAGCCGCTTAAGCGCCTGTTAAACGCTACCAACCCCTGCGGGGTGATAGACTGCCCCGGGGTTTTTTATTGCGTTTTCCACCCCTAAAGTTTGTAAGGGGTTTCCTGGCCGGGGAGGACCTCCGTTCCCACTAAAACGGCCTTGTATCTTTTATTTAGGGGGCCCGGGGAACCCCTCTGGGTACCGGGCTTCCCACCAGACTGGTATCTTGAACGGGTTGAGGGCCCAGGGGTCCCACCAAATCACCCCTATCCTTTCAAAGGGGATGTCCAGGGGAATAGGGACTAGAGGAGCACGGTCCCTCCTAGGAATCTGGGTCTGGCACTGACAGGATTGACAGAACCGCCGGACCTCCTCATTGATCCCAGGCCAGTAAAAGCGAGCTTAATCCTCTCCAGTGTTTTTCGCCCCAGGTGGGCTAGGAGGTGAGCATGTGCCAACTCGCATATCTCCCGCCGGAAGGTACGCTGAATTAGCAACAACTTCGCGACCTCGCCTCATGGGTAGCCACCGGTACAACAGATCTCAAGGACAAAGAAGGGTTCCGCGGTGTGGATCCGCCCGCTGTAGCTGTTAGGCAGAACAATCGCTCCGGCAAAGCGCAGGGAGTCATCATTCCACTGCTCCCTCTTAAAGGAGGCCGGCGTGGACCGAAATTGATGGTCCAGGCCGCCGAGAGGGTCTTGGGGCCTGGGCCGGGAGAGTTCCCTGGCTAGTCCCTTCTCCGCGGAATCTTCCGGGTCAAGGTCCGTAGCCACGAAAGGTCCCCGAGACACCAGCGCCCATAGGGCCTGCCCTTGTGCACGGCGTGGAGGCAGCTGGAGGTTGCCTTTTCCCCTCATGACAAGATCCAACGAGGCCCCGGGAGCGGCGAACGGCTTACCGCTGATTCTTTTCGACCAGTCTTGTCCCAGGATCACTGGGAAGGGGGGGTCAGGTAACACAGCGACCGCCATTTGGATTGGTTCCCCCTTCCAGGTAAGATAACAGTGGCGGAGCGATATGACCTAGTCCCCCATGTACACAGGTAACCAACAAATGTTGCTTTAACCACTGTTGCGTAAGTAAAACGGCGAGCAACAATGGTAATGTTGCTGCCGGAATCAAACAAAGCCACCACGGCGTGCTCCATTTAGCAACACCACTCCCGTATTCGACTTCGCCAAGGGATGCGGCGGGGTACAATACCTCTCCGTTGATGTCCAGCTGCAGTCCATAGGCTCCGGCGATGTGATGGGGCAGTTTGGCAGCAGGTGGCGGTCTCGCCACACTTGAAACAGCTGGCGGACCCGGCCTCTCTTTGGCTCTGGCTGGCGCTTCTGCAGCAGCGTCGAGGGGCTCGGGGTGGCCGTCCCTGCCGGGTTCCAGCGAGCAGGCTTTTCTGACCCCCCAAGTCGGAGGACCGCCAACTGGCGCTCCAGGACGTCGAGGAGGCCCGACATGTTTTGATAGGCGTGCCCCCGGACCTGCTGGGCGAGGGAACTGGGCATTGCATTGACCAGGCCTTCACAGGCCACCCGCTCGGCGACTTTCCGACTGCCGGGGCTCTCTGGCCGTAGCCAGCGGCCCATCTTGCCCCAGAACTTCGAGCGCCTGGGCGCCAAGGGCACCGGTCAAAGACCCAGTTCCGCCATTGACGCCGCCTGCTGGCCGGGCTAATGCCGAGCGGGCCAATATTTGGGCTTGAGGAGGTCGTATTGGCGGCCTCCTCCTCAGGGAGGTCATAATAGGCCCGCGCTGGTCCTTTAGGTATGGCGCCAAGATGGGCGCCCACTTTCGGACCGCTGCCACTCGTTCGGGTGGCCGCCCTCTCAAACATGCCCAGGTAGGCATCGGCGTCCTCGAAGGGCCCATCGGTACCATAGGAGGCGGCTGCCTGGGCGGTCTGTCTCGCCCGTTGGGCTTCCACTAACCTGGCCTTCGTGGCCTCCAGCTCCCGGTTGGTAGCGGCTTGCGCTTGCTGCAGGGCCTGGAGCTGGGCGTTCATTCCCTGCAGCACGGTGTTCAGGTCCTGTCCCTCCGTCATTCCGGGATCTCTGTATCCTGCCGACTACGCCACTTGTAAAGGACCGAGAGAGACAGTAGCAAGGGTTGGGGTTTTTCCGGCCCCGTATATTGTACAGACAAAAAAACAGGTCAAAATTATAAACTAAACAGTTCATAATGCGACGCCGACTCCTGGGCGCGCCATTTTATTGGGGAGGAGCCGGAAGTGGAGGAATGTCGGGAAGGACCGCAAGGGAGGATGGGAAGGATGACGCCAGGGCAAGATGGCGGAGGAAGGGCGGAAGTATCGCACTGCGGTCATCCATGCCTATGGTGCAGGACGGTCTTTTTCCTATGAGGAAGCAGAGGGAGAAAGTTAATACCCCACCATTCCCTGGCGCAGTGGTTTCCCAGGTGCTGTCGAATCAATCCTGCCTCCTACTCAATGCGTGCGTGACAATAGATATATATGTATGTATATATGTGTATATGTATAGATATGTATATATATATATATGTTTATGTGTGTGTGTAAATATATATATATATATATATATATATATATATGACAACAACACTCATCACTCACAACAGTGACAAAACAATTACATTGACAATCAGGTTACGTTATTTTCAAAATGTTTCCTTTTCTTTTCATTGCTTCTTTAACACTACTTCTCCATGGGCCAGGTATTTTGCTATATATATATATATATATATATATATATATATATATATATATTGTCACGCACGCGCGAGTAGGAGGCCGCGGATTGATTCGATAGCACCTGGGAAACCACTCGCCAGGGAATGGGGGTATTAACTTTCTCCCTCTGCTTCCTCATAGAAAGAAAGACCTTCCTGCACCATAGGCCTGGATTGACGCAGTGCGATACTTCCGCCCTTCCTCCGCCATCTTGCCCTGACGCCATCCTTCCCATCCTCCCTTGCGGTCCTTCCCGCATCCTCCACTTCCGCTCCTCCCCAATAAATGGGCGCGACGCCAGGAGTCGTCGCGCATTATGAACTGTTTTGTTTATAATTTTGACCAGTTTTTGTTTGTGATTTACAATATACGGGGCCGGAAAACCCCAACCCTTGCTACTGTCTCCTCGGTCCTTTACAAGTGGCGTAGTCGGCAGGATAGAGAGATCCCGGAATGACGGAGGGACAGGACCTCAACACGGTGCTGCAGGATGAATGACCAGCTCCAGGCGCTGCAGCAAGCAAGCCGCCACCACCGGGAGCTGGAGGCCACGAAGGCCAGGTTAGTGGAAGCCCAACGGGCGAGACCAGACCGCCCAGGCAGCCGCCTCCTATGGTCCGGGGCCCTCGGAGGACGCCGATGCCTACCTGGGCATGTTTGAGAGGACGGCCACCCGGAGCAGTGGCAGCGGTCCGAAAGTGGGCGCCCATCTTGGCGCCATACCTGAAGGGACCAGCGCATGGCCTATTATGACCTCCCTGAGGAGGAGGCCGCAATTACGACCTCCTCAAGCCCGAAATACTGGCCCGCTACGGCATTAGCCGGGCCAGCAGGCGTCGAATGGCGGAACTGGGTCTTTGACCCGAAAAGCCCGCCGCGCCCAGGCGTCGAAGTTCTGGGGCAAGATGGGCCGCTGGCTACGGCCAGAGAGCCCGACGGGCGGAAAGTGGTCGAGCGGGTGGCCTGTGAAGGCCTGGTCAATGCGATGCCCAGTTCCCTCGCCCAGCAGGTCCGGGGACACGCCTATCAGAACATGTCGGGCCTCCTCGACGCCCTGGAGCGCCAGTTGGCGGTCCTCCGACTTGGGGGTCAGAAAAGCCTGCTGCGGGAACCGCAGGGACGGGCGGCCACCCCGAGCCCCTCGACGCGCTGCAGAAGCGCCAGCCAGAGCCAGAGAGAGGCCGGGTCCGCCGCTGTTTCAAGTGTGGCGAGACCGTCACCTGCTGCCAAACTGCCCCCATCACATCGCCCCGGAGCCTATGGACTGCAGCTGGACATCATCGGAGAGGTATTGTACCCGCCGCATCCCTTGGCGAGTCCGAACGGGAGTGGTGTTGCTAAATGGGCACGCCGTGGTGGCTTTGTTTGATTCCGCAGCAACATTACCATTGTTGCTCGCCGCTTTGTCTTACCGCAACAGTGGTTAAAACAGCATTTGTTGGTCACCTGTGTGCATGGGGGACTAGGTCATATCGCTCCGCCACTGCTATGTCACCTGGAAGGGGAACCAATCCAAATGACGGTCGCTGTGTTACCTGACCCCCCCTTCCCAGTGATTCTGGGACAAGACTGGTCTAAAAGAATCAGCGGTAAGCCATTCGCCGCTCCCCGGGGCCTCGTTGGATCTTGTTATGAGGGGAAAAGGCACCTCCCGCGCCTCCACGCCGCACAAGGGCAGGCCCTATGGGCGCTGGTGTCTCGGGGACCTTTCGGCTACGGACCTTGACCCGAAGATCCGCCGGAGAAGGGACTAGCCAGGAACTCTTCCCGGCCCAGGCCCCAAGACCCTCGGCGGCCTGGACCATCAATTTCGTCCACGCCGCCTCCTTTAAGAGGGAGCAGTGGAATGATGACTCCCGCGCTTTGCCCGGAATGCGATCGTTCTGCCTAACAGCTCAACAGCGGACGGATCCACACCGCGGGAACCCTTCTTTGTCCTTGAGAATGATCTGTTGTACCGAGTGGCTACCCATGAGGGCGAGGTGCGGAAGTTGTTGCTAATTCCGCGCACCTTCCGGCGGGAGATATGCGAGTTGGCACATGCTCACCTCCTAGGCGCCCACCTCGGGGCCGAAAAAACACTGGAGAGGATTAAGCCCGCTTTTACTGGCCTGGGATCAATGAGGAGGTCCGCGGTTCTGTCAATCCTGTCCGAGTGCCAGACCCGCCAGATTCCTAGGAGGGACCGTGCTCCTCTAGTCCCTATTCCCCTCGTGGACATCCCCTTTGAAAGGATAGGGGTCGATTTGGTGGGACCCTGGAGCCCTCAACCCGTGGCCACAAGTATATCCTAGTCATGGTGGACTATGCCACCCGGTACCCAGAGGCGGTTCCCCTGCGCCCGCTAATACTAAAAGCATCGCGACGGGAACTGGTTAATTTGTTTTCACGCGTGGGCATACCAAGGAGGTCCTCACGGACCAGGGTACGCCCTTCACTTCGGATACGCTCAAGGAGGTAGCCAAATTACTGCAGATAAAGCACCTGAAAGCGCCAGTCTATCACCCGCAAACTGACGGGTTGGTCGAACGATTTAATCAGACGCTTAAGCAGATGCTCCGCAAGGTAGTCAGCGCGGACGGCAGGAACTGGGACCAGCTCCTCCCGCTCGTGCTTTTTGCCTACCGGGAGGTACCCCAGGCCTCTACAGGCTTCTCCCCTTTTGAATTACTATACGGGCGACAACCCCGGGAATCCTCGACATCCTAAAAGAAGGCTGGGAGGCCGAGGCTCTTCCCTCCTCTAACATTTTGAGTACGTGCGCAACTGCGCGACCGACTCACAAAGATCAGGCCCCTCCTAAAAGAGCCGTGACTGCGTGCAAGCAGCGCAGGCCCGGTGTTACAACCGCAACTCCGTCCTCAGGGAGTTCCGCCGGGGACCGAAGTTATGGTGCTCGCCCCGACCTCCCACTCGAAGCTGCTCGCCACTGGCAAGGGCCTTACGAGGTTAAGGAGAGAAAGGACTCGCCGACTATTTGGTGAAACAGCCCAATGCGTCGACCGAGTGAGAGGATCTATCATGTCAACCTGTTAAAGCCCTGGAGAGATAGAGAGGAGCTCCCAGCCCCGTAGGTCACTCTCCCTTTCGCAAGCACAACTGCCCTTAACCTCGGCGAAGAGCTGACCCCAAGCAGCGGCAGGAGTTAGCCCAAACACTCCGAGCCATCCCGAGGTAGTGAGCGAGTCACCCGGCCGGACCGCGCTGATTGAGCACGATATAGTCACGGAGCCCGGGGTAATCGTCCGGGAGAGGCCCTACCGACTCCCGGAGGCAAAACGCGCAGAGGTCGAACTGGAGGTGAAACGTATGTTGGACATGGACATAATTGAAGAGAGCCATAGTCCCTGGTCCAGCCCTATTGTCCTCGTCTCCAAGCCAGACGGCTCCTGGAGGTTCTGTAATGACTTTAGACGCCTGAATCAGATCTCCAAGTTCGATGCCTACCCCATGCCCCGCATTGACGACCTCCTTGAGCGGCTGGGTACGGCTCGTATCTGACTACCCTTGACATGACAAAAGGGTATTGGCAAATTCCTTTAACGGCATCCGCAAAGGAGAAAACGGCCTTTAGCACCCCTAGCGGGCACTGGCAGTACAAGGTCCTCCCATTTGGGCTGCACGGGGCCCCGGCGACCTTCCAACGTCTGGTAGATAGAGTGCTGAAGCCCCACCAGTCCTATAGCGCCGCCTACCTGGATGACGTTGTCATCTATTCCGCACCTGGGAGGAGCATCTACTGCAGGTCGCAGCTGTCCTCCGAACACTGGCTAAAGCGGCCTCCGCATAAACCCCGGAAGTGTTTTTGGATTAAAGGAGGCCAAATATTTAGGCTACCTCGTGGGACAAGGACAGGTGCGGCCACAGAGCTCCAAAGTTAAAGACATCTTAGAATGGCCCCGTCCGAGTACCAAGAAACAGGTGCAGGCTTTCTTGGGGCTTGCGGGTTACTACCGCCGGTTTGTTCCCCGCTTCTCCGAAAGAGCAGCACCCTTGACTGACCTGACAAAAAAGGGCGCTCCCCTATACGTGGTGTGGACCGACAAAGCAGAACAGCGTTCAGTGACCTAAAGAAGGCCCTAACGCCGGCACCTGTGTTACGGACGCCCGATTTTGGGCTCCCGTTTATTCTCCAGACCGACGCTTCGGACACAGGCCTGGGTGCCGTGCTGAGCCAAAGCGTCGATGGTGTCGAGCACCCTGTGATGTACCTTAGCGGAAACTGATGGACCGGGAGACCCGGTACACGGCAGTGGAGAGGGAGGCCTTGGCCATTAAGTGGGCAGTGACCCACCTCCGTTACTACCTGCTGGGTCGCGAATTCGCTCTGGTGACTGATCACGCTGCACTTCAGTGGATGTCCCTACACAAAGAGTCGAATCCGCGGGTCACCAGGTGGTTCCTGGACTTACAGCCGTATAAGTTCACTGTCACTTATCGGCGGGCACCCTTCAGGCCAATGCCGATGCCCTCTCTCGTATTCACGACCTCTCGGTTAGGTCCGCCCGACCTGACGGTCCTGGGCTAAGGGGGATGGTCACGACGCGTGAGTAGGAGGCCGGATTGATTCGATAGCACCTGGGAAACCATTGCGCCGCCAGGGAATGGCGGGGGATTAACTTTCTCCCTCTGCTTCCTCATAGAAAGAAAGACCTTCCTGCACCATAGGCCTGGATTGACGCGGTGTCGATACTTCCGCCCTTCCTCCGCCATCTTGCCCTGACGTCATCCTTCCCATCCTCCCTTGCGGTCCTTCCCGGCATCCCTCCACTTCCGGCTCCTCCCCAATAAAATGGCGCGACGCCAGGAGTCGCGCGCATTATGAACTGTTTTGTTTATAATTTTGACCAGTTTTTTGTTTGTGATTTACAATATACGGGGCCGGAAAACCCCAACCCTTGCTACTGTCTCCTCGGTCCTTTACAATATATATATATAGATAGATAGATAGATAGATAGATATGAGAACAACACTCATATCAATGACAAAACAATTACATTAACAATCATGTTACGTTATTTTTAAAATTTTTCCTTTTCTTTTTCGTACCTTCTTTAACACACTACTTCTCCGCTGCGAAGCGCGGGTATTCTGCTAGTATGAAATAAGTCTAAAATAAAAATGGGTCTCAAAATGTTGTAAAATTATATGTTAATGCCACAACAGGTATCCCAAGAGCCGAATCAGAATGGCCAGGCACACTGTGGGGTCAATTTAGACTTTAACATTTTTGTTTGTATGGTTTCTGACTTCAGCAGACAGGTAAGCATGTTTGCGAACACCATGTTCAAGCATATACTGCAACCTCATACTAGAGAACACCCATGTACACCCATGTATCATTTTTTCCAGTGACCAACAAGAAGAAATAATTATTAAAAGCAGGAAATTGTCATTCTCAGTATTTTAGAGAAGTACGATCAATAAGAAACATTAAAGAATCAAAACTTTTCAGAAAGTATTTACTCTGCTCTCATAACGACTGTTTTACTTCCAAGCCATTGATGTCACTGACACCAGTCCTGCTTCCTGTCTTTTGGACCACTAGTTCCTATGTACAGAACAGCAGCAGGGAAAATGCTCAGAACAACAGCTCTGATCTTCCATTTCTTGTTTCTCCTCCTTGCCATCATGAGCTGATGAATCTGCACACATCCTACACTGACATGTGAACAGAGCAGCAACCAGCATCTTTTAGTTTGCATCTGTCTGACAAGTTGTGTTATTCATTTTGTGCATGTGGAGTACATTTGTGGTAGACTTATTAAATTTGGATCAATTGTAAAAATAATTCAACACTTTTAACTACCATGTGAACATAGACTTAAAAGACTCACACTTCTTCAGACAAAAGCTTTTTATGTCAATAATAGCATCCAAAAATATTACATGTGTGAAAAAGCTCAATATAGGGGTTCTGTTATAAACGCTTTTTTCAGGGAGGGGAACTCACCTCTGTTACTGTAAGGAGGCCTGCAATCTCTGTGCTTCACCACTGGAAGGAACAAAATAGCCTGTCATTTTTAGGGAACAAAAAAGTAGACTCAAAGTAGCTAAAAATAGTGTTGCATACGATACGAGAGCGTACAAGTACAGTTTTTCTCAGAAAGGCGTTTATTTCCAAACCACCAATCCCGCCAGACACTTAACCTCTAACCTCAAACTCTTTACGGCCAACAAGAACACACTGTCGTAAAATGTACATATTGCAGACATAACACACAGATACTGTTTATGACCTAGGAGTAAATTCAGTTGACAGTTTGATTGACTTTTTTCATATGTTTTTTTTTTTTTACAGAAAGCCTTATGCTGGAAAAGAAGACAAATAAAGAATAAAAGTTTCAGTTAGGTTGCATCCATTGGATTCAGAGTGTATTCAGAATCCTTCATTTTCTGCACATTTTATTGTGTTTCAGATTTTAACTCTAAGTGGATAAATTGGCCATTTTTGCCCATCGATTTACAGGCCATAACCCATAATGACAAAGTAAAAACATGTTTTCAGAAAGGTCTGAAGATCTATTAAATATCAAAAACTCTCATTCAGACAAGTACAGTACTGAGACCTTAATTCAGTATTTTCTAGAAGCCCGTTTGGCAGCAATTACAACTTTAGGTCTTCCTGGGTAAGATTTTACAAGCTAAGTACACCTGCATTTGATCAGTTTATCTCATTTTTTCTCAGACATCATCTCAAACTCCGTTGGATTGGATTGGAAGTGTCTGTGAACTACCATCTTCACGTTTCTCCACAGAAGTTCTATTGGGTTTAAGCTATTTCTTTGGCTGAGCCACCCAAGGATAGTCAGAGACTTGTCCCAAAACCACTCCAGTGTTGTCTTGGCTGTATGCTTCATGTCAATATCATGTTGAAGGGTTAATTTTTACCCCATTCTAAAGTTATATTCACTCTGGAGGAGGTTATCTTTAAGGACCTCTCTGTATTTGGCTTGATTCATTCTTCTCTCAATTCTGACCAGTCTCCCTGTCCCTGCTGCTGAGAAGCAGCCTCACAGCATGATGCTACCACCACCATGCATCACCGTAGGGATCTTATTAGGCAGGTGATGAACAATCCCTAGACTTAGCCAGACATAATGCTTGTAGTTCTGCCCAAACAGTTCAAGATGTGTCTCATCTTTTTCATGATGCTCTTAGAGTCTATGAAATACCTTTTATTGAAGAGTGGCTTCGGTCTAACCACTGCTGCTGCTGTGATGGTCGTCCATCCAATAGGTCCTCCTATCTCGGCAGATGACTATTGAAACCGTGTTAGAGTGACCATTGGGTTCTCCATGTTTTTGCATGAATGTGTTAAGAGTACCAATAGTCTAAGTGGCATATTTTTGTTAGTATATTTTTGTTAACTGATTTATTTATTATGATACCCCACAAACATAACTGTGATGAGTGTCGGAGGATCATTGTGAAGAAAAGGCTGAGACTGGGAGATTATTGTGAGGCAGAAACATACTGAGAGACAGACCAGCGTCAAAAACCAGCCAACAAGAAAGCAGCATCATGGAACACAAAAACAAAAGGATCATGCAGCAAAGAGAAAAGGTGCACTCCAATGCAAGAAGAATTCTACACTTGAATCCAGAGTAGCAACAACTCCACACAACACTGGACATCACCTTTAAAGTCTGGGTATCATGAAACTGTCTGTCTGTGTTGAGACAAATTAGAACTTTCAATAGCAAATGAACAGCCAGCCTCTCTAAGTTATGTGTTTGTCTGTACAGTCTGACTGCGTCCTGTCTTATAAATCAATATATATAAAAAGCCAAATACCATTGACTCACTCATCACGAAATCTCCCGAACCATGAGGACTTGGGGCTTGAAATTTGGGCTCAGTAAGAAACGTTTTTTAAAATTTCATGGTCCAAGTGCCAAATTTCTTATTGTTTTTTGGACCTGTATGTATGTCTGCCCTCTTTTCACGAGAGAACCACTTCTATAATTTGCTTGAACATTCCGTTGATTTTGCAACTTTCTCATCATGCTAAGTATCATAGTTCCCTTTTGGTACCGATTTATTAGCGCAAATCCAAGAGAGACTCATTGGGCTGTGGGGAGGGGGATGGGGCCCTCCTCACTCACGCATCTGCCATGGGGTGCAACCTTAACTTCGCTTAGTTGGCAAACGAGAGAACTACTTAACGGATTTAGATCTTTATTTTCTATAATTTGCTTGAACATATTTGCGACTTGTCTCATTGCGCTAAGAATCATAGTTCGCTTGCAGGAGCGATATACTCGCGCTAATCTGAGACAGAGGCTGTGGGCCAAAGGGAAGAGAAAGAGTGGCATCAGGAGTAGAGAGCTGGGTGGGGCCCTCCTCACTGTCCTGTTTCACTAATACGTGGGTGATGGCTAGTATAGAAATATATATATATACTGTATACAATTACCATATTTTTGTAATCCTTGCGTTCATCAATAGTATTATTCTGTTTCTTAAAACAAGTGTGCTTCAGTTACCTTGATATAAGTCTAATGGCTAAAGGCCCACCTCCTACAACATGGAAAAATAATAAAATAAAGCAGAAGCCATACCAAATTATGTAATTAATTACCAATATCGCCAACGGCAAGACAAATAATTAATTAACCAACTTAAATCTGTCCTCACTTCCAACAGTAGCGAACTTGGTCACAAGACACCTCTCTGTGTGTTATGTAAACGAAAGAGGAACACAACTAAATAAAAAACACTTTTACAAAATAAATAAAAAGAAGTCATATCCCCTAAAAACAATTTCTACATGATAAAAACACTATAAACTGACACACAAAACAAACTAATAAGAACTACGAAGCATTTGGACATTTGGTCCTCAAAAAGGGTGGCTCATGCGCTTGGTTTTCCTTCTTTCAATCCCAGAGTTCTACTGAATGCACTCTGAACTATGCAGACTGTCTGGCCAGGTGATGGGCAACAGTGCTGCTGAGCTGCTGCATGACTTCATATTCCAATGACCTTTCCTGCCCAATTTCTGATTAATTGTTAATGAAATGGCTCCTATTTTTTGCATGATGTGGAGCTGAGGTTGCAGATCTTCTTGTTAATTGGGGCATACGAGTGTGAATGACTTTATTTTGTGATCAGAGTGTATCACTTTCGATTGCAATGAAAACAACCAGTCTGCTCTAGATACCTAAGGAGACATGAGTTTGCACAGGCAGCCATCTATGTTTGTTTCCCCTACATTGTGTATCTTACAGTTGACATGTAACCAATTGGCCTGTGTAGTATTTTGTACTCTTAGCAGATCATGGGGTGTGTCTCTATGCCTGGTCTATTTCTGTCAGGCATGGCACATGTCTACACCATGGTTTGCCACTTGAAAATCCTTAGGCCTGATTTCAATGCCATGGTAGCCCACACCCAGGGCCATCTTAATGCATGGCTACACCGGGCAGTTGCTCAGGAGCCCCATGCTAATCTATGTATGTTATGATTTGCTGAGTGGTTGTGTAGGTAGGGGCCCCAGTGCACTGCTTTGCCAGGGGGTCTATAAAGCTGTTAAGACGGCCCTGCACACACTCCCTATTATTTGTAACAGAAAGAAAGTATCATATCATAAATTCCAGATTAAGACCAAGATAAAGGTTCAAGACCAAATGGTTTGTGAGTTTTTGAATGTCAAATGGACATCACATAGTATTTTATATATGTAGATAAGTAGGAAACACAACACAACTGATTGGAGAGCATGTGTCAAATCTAGCATAAAATATCACAATTTACTGTAATTGTGGGTACTTCTGCCTGTTTAGAACACTGAACTTCCCTGACAAAAATATCTGCTTAATATCTTTATCTAATAATTACAATGTTATTGCATATTTTCATTACTGAAAAATTAATGTTTTAATACTGCCGCTCTTAACATTGTGTGTGCCTCTTTATGCACACAGTCAGTTTTCATATATTATCTCAATATAGAAATTTTGACAACTATCATTGTACAAATTCATTAGTAATATAACACATTAACTGGGCCTTTTACATTTGCCAAGTGCTGTTCTTTACTGCTGGAGAAATTAACCCCTTTTCGAAAGGATTTCCTTCACTAGATATTGTTTATTCTCTTGAATCATTATTAATTCATATATATCCAGGGAGCTGCTTTACTTTAACACTGGAGCTCTTTGGTTTTGAACCTTTCAAAAATGTCAGACCTAGACTAGTGCTAACTCAAGGCCAATCATTTCTGTGATTTTTCAGCGGAACATCCCATTAATTATTTGTATTCTCTCTTCTGGCTGCATGATGCATGTTCAGATTTATTATGGCTAATTTAAGAAATGATATTACAACCAAATGTGTGTGGAAGCTCAAACTAAGTATATGCACAAGTCCAATATATTTCTGTATAATTCGATATGAAAGGGACAAAGGTTACAATATAAAATATATCTCACTTTATGTCTTTTTGAAAAGAAGTTGAATGCATCACTGCATCTGCCTCCATCATTAGTTGTGTGAGACCAAAGCTGCCCCAGATTTATTCTTACACAACAATCCTAAAGCACTCTTTCAGGAATTAAGTAAAATAAATAGAATGAATATTCCACTATGCAGATCTGCAAGATTAAAAAAAATGAACTGAAAAATTACATTTAAACTTTGTGATTTCAATCATTTTATACACCCACTTAATTTAGCTAAACTCATATGTTAACTTCAAGAGGAAAAACTCAATACCTAAAGAAAAATAGGCATGTGCATATCATGTAAAAGCCACACAATCTTGAGGCAAGATTCAAACCCATATATATCATCATGGAATCACACTAAGATCCATCCCCAGTCACACTAAGACCCCATACCCACGACATGAAGATTTCTTGGTGACATTGGATCAACTGCCTCTCTCTCTCTCACTCATTCCCTCAGCAGTACCACCACTACACCATTTTTTGAAGCTGCAGTGCAGCAGGACTGGCTACAATCTCGTGTATCTGTATGCTAAATAATGTTGAATGTTCCAAACATTTTATTTCATTTTTGCAATAACTGTTCATATACTTTATACAGATGTGTATTATCTTAAAAACCTTTTTCCTGTCTAATTCCTTATCCTCACTTTTTCAAAATCATTAAATAAATGTGGGAAACATTCTGTAGGCGACTCAATGCCATGGTGTGAACTTGAAATGGGGTCGTGCACACCACTGCATAGGGTCCTGACCACTATGCTATCACTGCATGCTAGTCTGTCCAATTTTTTAAGTAATATTCTGTACAGTCAACATAAAACGTGCAGCAACCAACTTATTTCAGGTAAAAAAAGACTCAAGTTTACTCTAGCAGAGTAATCACAAGTAGAAAATTAAATTCATCTTAGTTATAATTGCGTTACATTTACATTTTAAGTAGTAGTTTTTGCATTTCTTAAAATCTGAGAATTTAAGAACATTTCTCCCATTTTTAGTATGATATATCATGGCAAGGTACTACAGTGGCATACAGACTCCAAGGAACAAAGTCCAATTCCTAGTCCTATCAATGTCACTCCATCCCTGTCTTTATGTCTGCAGAAGTTTCTGTGCTGATATTGCTAGTCCCAGTTTGCATCCTGCCTTGTGCCCATGCTTCTCATACTATAATGAAGAAAGAAATATCACAACCAATTACCCCAATATTTTTTTTATTCATCTACTATTCTAACAGTGAAGAAAGAGGTTTTTATAAAATAAACATGATCATTTTTCAGTTGTGCTTCATAAATATGATGGTAAAATCATGTTATTTCTTTTTCCTGTATAAGATTACAAACGTTAATGCTATCCAATATATTTGGCAGATTAAAAGACATCGGTGATGTCAGTATTAATAAATGTTACAGTACATGATACTGTAGCCAGAGATTAATAATACACTGTGACCACCAGGGTGTGTACAGCTCCCCAAATTTGGACACAACAGACACAGAGCCAAGTCTTGCCACACAGCACCGATTTATTTTAAGTGGGGAAGTGCTTTTCTTTTGCTCCCCACTAAACAGTACAGTACAATATAAAACACAGTCCTTTTCCTTCTCTTCCACTCTTGTTCAGTCCTTCTGCCTCCACTCCCTCTCCGGTAAGCT
This sequence comes from Polypterus senegalus, assembly GCF_016835505.1. NCBI lineage: Eukaryota > Metazoa > Chordata > Cladistia > Polypteriformes > Polypteridae > Polypterus > Polypterus senegalus. Next base: position 83,662,303 of record NC_053167.1, on the reverse strand, counting down.
TCATCCACCTCCTACCAACTGTGGCTCCTTGAATGGAGTTAGGTGGCTCCTTTTATTCTAATACTGGGAGTGCTCTAGATGGATCATTAGTATTACCTGGAATCACTCCCAGGTGTGGTGGAAGTCCATTGAAGTCCATGCTCTGCAGCTCCCTCTGGTGGCCCCCACAGAACCCAACAGGGCTGTACCAAACTCCAAGTCCTGACATGCCCTGTGGGAATCTATGGTGCCACAGCTGCCCAGGATGGCTGCCCTGTAGTGTCCCAGGGGACGTAGTGCCTTGGAGATGCTCTCTACCTCGGTCCTTCCATCCCACTGCCGTCCCGGACAAATAACGGCTGAGGTCTCCCGTAACAACACATTAAACTTTAATCATGTGAGCCTTTACACAGATATTTGCACAACACACATACAGTATACTCATTGCATATAGCTAACTATAATGGTTAAAAAAGTATAAGCTATACTATAGCAGCCTAAATAGTAGATGTTATATATATATATATATATATATATATATATATATATATATATATATATATATATATATGGCATGGTGTAACAGAGGCATTGGCATTCTGACTAAAAGAACAAAACCCTGCATTTTCTAGAAAGCTGTCGTTCATGTTCTCATATGCATCAGACGTGGATTGTTAACTGCTTGCTGAGATAAAGAGAAAGTTAGGTTGAGTAAACAAGCAATAGTCAGATTAGCATGTGTTTCCTTGAGAAAAACAGGGACTGGCCCCAGACACAGATGCTTGTTAGAGACCTCACTGCAATGGTCTATGGGCTTCCTTTCACTGGTTTTATTTGAGAATGTAATTTGGCATTTATCGTCTGAGACCCAAATTCTTGGTGACAAGACTTTTTGAAGCAAGTTTCCTTTATGTTCAGCAATGGAGCAAAATTATTAGGCAAGCCTGTAGGCCAAGGTACCAGAAAGTAAGTGTAAACTGTGATATAAGAAAAAGTCATAACCAGAATGATCATAAACCCTGGTGTTTTGTTTAAATCATCAATCAGATACCAAAATACCAAATACCAAGAAATTTATTGTATTTTGATATACAGAGGTTTGTGATTAGCAATTAAACTTGGACGCTGCTATACTCACCTCACTGGCTTTAAAACCATCACACTGGTGACATCACATTACATGACTTCCAGCAACTGAGATATTAGCATCAGGTCATCACTTCCTAGCAAATAAACTTAAATTGAAAAAGGTGAGGTATTACAAGAATAATATGATGCCAAAAAATGAATACTACTTCTAGAGAAAAGATAACAGCCCACTTTATTTACCATTGTACACTCTCAAGCAAATAAACTTTTTAGTTTTACTTTCATTCTGTGCTCTTGTTTTGCTTTATTGACTTTCTTACATTAATTGAAATGTGGCTTAGCTCTGATGGCACGGCTGTTTTAATTGAATCTGCACCTCTGATTTACAACTTTACTTGGTTTGCCAAGGTAAGAAATGTGGTGGTTTAGCAAATATTTGTTTGATTCAGTTAAAATGTAAAGATGGCATTGGTATGTTCACGACTTTTGAGTACATTGCAATTGTTATTAAAGGTTTTTCTAAGTCTTTAATAGTAGTTTCCGTGTATAGACCTTCTTTGAGGAATTCTTAAACTTAGTGTCAATTATAACAACTAACTATGACAGGTTGCTAATTGTTTATGACTTTAATTTTGAAATTGATAATCAGTGTCCCAAAGCAAAAGAATTGAACTTCCTGCACTCTTTTGATCTGAGCTAGCACATTAGTCAGCCAACACACAAAGGGGGGCACATGTTGGATTTAGTGAATATTAAAGGATTAAAAATTGATGTGAGGCAGATTGTGGATATCGGTATATCACACCATTTCTCGTACTGTTTAATGTAGAAATACTGATAGCTACAATTAACGAGAAGTGTATTGTTAAAAATCTCTTCTTTGATTCATCTGCAGCTTAAAAGTTTGCTAATATTTTAAGCAACTAGTCCATTTGTAGTGCTTACTACAATAGTGATACTAATGTAAATAGTAAGGTGGGAAATTTTAATGCTAAAGTGAGAGCTGCTGCTGATATAGTCTCCCCCAAAAAGACAATTGAAAAATCCTCCAACACTGTTATACCATGGAAGACCCAAAGAGTGTCTGATTAAAAAAAAAAAACATGCTGAAGAGACTAGCATAAATGGAGAAAAAACAAATTGATTGTCCACTATGAAATATTAAAGGCTAAAGTAACAGAATACAACAACATAGTCTGTCTTGAGAGGCGGTGCTACTTCTCTAAAATTACACATGATAATACTGGTAATCCAAGAGTTTTATTCTCTACTATTGATCGTTTGCTAAACCCAGGTAACTCTATGGAATGCTTCCAAAAAACTTCCAGTGAAACTTACGTGGCTTTTGGTATATTTTATAATCACAAAATAAATGATATTAGAAATAATAGAGTACATCCCCCCAGTACTGATCCTATTAAACCTTGGTATTACATTTTAAGTGAATTAAATTCTTTCACCAGCATAGATTTATCCAATCTACAACATGCTATTCTTGATAAGATTCAGTCAGGTTTTAGAACAAAACACTGCACCCATTAAAGTAGTAATTGAACTGCATTAATGACTAGTAAATGCAGACAGAGGCCGTTTATCTGTTCTCATTCTGTTAGATCTGAGTGATGCATTTGATACCATTGATCACAATATTTAAAAAAATCGCCTTAGTCAGTCGGTGGGCCTCTTTTTCATGAGTCTTAAATTGGTTTTAGTTTTACTTAACAGGTAGAAAATTCTTTGTTATTTGTGGTAATTATACTTTGAAGACACATGATATCCTATATGGTGTTCCACAAGGATCTATTCTGGGTCTACTGTTCTTTTTGATCTACATACTTCCATTAGGCCAGATTATTTCAAAGCATAACATGAAGTTCCACTTTCTGTTGATGACACACAACTGTATTTATCAATAGCACCTAATGACCCCGACTCTCTTTGTTCACTGACCCAATGTCTTACTCGTGTTTCTGAGTGGATGAGTGGTAATTTTCTCAAACTAAATAAGAAGAAAACAGAAATCATAGTTAATGGCAAAAATGGATATAGTAAGGGTATCAGAAATAAACTTGATTCGTTAGGCTTAAAAGTCAAGACATCAATCGATTGCAACTAGTGCAGAATGCAGCTGCTACAATCTTAACTAGGGAAAAAAATCCAAACACATCTCTCCAGTTTTGATGTCACTACACTGGTTACCTGTACCATTTAGAATTGAGTTTAAAATACTACTTATGGTTTACAAAGCCTTAAATAATCTTGCACCATCCTATATTTAAGAATGGCTGACACCTTACACTGCATATCGCAACCTTAGATATTCCAATGAGTGTCTGCTTATAATTCCAGGAGCTAAACTTAAAAGAAGTGGTGAGGCAGCCTTCTGCTGTTATGCACCTATAATCTGGAATAGCTTACTGACATAAATTCTCTAGGCTAATACGGTGGAGCACTTTTAAACACTTCTGAAAACCCATTATTTTAACATGGCTTTCTCATTGCTACATTTTAGTGCAACCCTGATGTACTGTATATGCATTGAATTATAATTTTTACCATGGCTCTACTAATCCCTACTTTCTCTGTTGTTCTTTTTCTGTTTTTTCTGTGGTGGTGATCTGTGCCACCACCACCTGATCAATGCACCATACAAGTCCCTACATTGATGGATTGAAGGCCAAATATCCACATAGACCATCATCATCTAATTCTTTCACATGAAGCCTGAAAATCATGAGGACTGATTGAGATTGTTGATGTTATGTAAATTGCCCAATGGGAGTTGGGTGGTCTCATGGCCTTGGAACCCCTGCAGATTTTTTTTTTCTCCAACCTTCTGGAGGTTTTTTTTTTTTGTTTGTTTTTCCTGCCCTCCTAGACATTGGACCTTACTTTATTCTTATTATATCGTACATTTTATTTTTATTTTTAGATTTTTATTTTTTAGAAACTTTTTTCTTCATCTTGTAAAGCACTTTAAACTACATCATGTGTATGAAAATGTGCCACATAAATAAATGCTGTTGTTGTTATTTATTGTTACAGCTTTGTTTGCTGTGAGGTTGTGATATTTTTTATTGGATGCTACCATTTAGTGGCTTCATTGCTAATATACTGTTGTCTGTCATGTAGGCCACACACCCAAAAAGCTGTGTTGTTTAACAGATTGCATTGTGAGTCAGTCAGTTTATGGATACATTTTAGAACTCTTCACAAGTGCTTCTGAGTTTTTTTTAACCTTCAAGACTTTGACTTTTGGTTTATATATTAGTCTTTATCATGAAGATAATCTGAAGAAATACATAAGAAACTTGATACCATACTTGGACCCAAGAAGAACATTATTATTGCAATAACAGCATAGCTATACTTTGACAAATAACTATGGTCATATAACTAAAAAAATGTATAACAGTACATTTTTTTGCTTTGTGCCCTCCCCCACGATAACCTGTCATCTATAGGGGAGGAGCGAAAGCTTTAGATTCGTCAAAAATTTTGATCTCTGTACGAGGTGTGGCAGAAAAGTAATGAGACTGATTTTTTATTTACCAAAGTTTTTATTTTTTTCAAACATCAATGTTATCCCCTTCAAAGTAGTTCCCTTGGGCAGCTACACACCGATGGAGACGTTGTTCCCACTGTTGGTAGCAGCGCTGGAAGTCTTCAACTGGTATGGTCTTCAGCATGTCCGTTACACTCTTTTGGATGTTTTCTAAAGTCCCGAAATGACGTCCTTTGAGGACATTTTTCAGTTTAGGAAAAAGTCACACGGACTGAGGTCAGGTGAGTAAGGGGGCTGGGGAACCACAGGAATGCCTTTTGAGGTGAAAAATTCTGTTATGGAGAGGGCAGTGTGACAAGGGGCGTTGTCATGATGGAGCATCCATTTGTCTGCAATGTCTGGTCTCACGCGAATGACCCTTTTTCTGAGCCTTTCAAGGACGTCTTTATAAAAAACTTGGTTGACAGTTTGTCCTGGAGGAACAAATTCTTTGTGGACGATTCCCCTTTGTCAAAAAAACAAATCAGCATTAATTTGATCTTCGATTTGCTCATTCGAGCTTTCTTTGGTTGAGGAGAGTTTGCAGTGTGCCACTCCTGACATTGCCTCTTGGTCTCAGGATCATATTCAAAAATCCATGATTCATCACCTGTGATCACACGACTAAAGAAATCTTGCTCATTAGCGATTCTGTCAAGAAGATCAAGACACTTGTTTTTTCGACTGTCCTTCTGCTCAATTGTGAGGTTTTTCGGCACCATTTTGGCACAGACCTTTCGCATGTGCAAATGTTCAGTCAAAATTTGATGAACGGTAAATCTGTTCAAATTTAATTGTTCACTCAACATTCTTAATGTTAAACGACGGTCTGATCTCACAAGAGTTGTTCACACGTTCGATGTTTTCATTGGTTTTCGAAGTTGAAGGCCTCCCTGAACGGTGTTCATCTTCAGCGTGTTTTCTGCCTTCCAAAAATGATTTGTGCCAGCGAAAAACTTGAGCTCGGGATAAAGAATGTTCCCCTTAGGCCTGTTTTAACTTTTCAAACGTCACACTTGCCGATTCTCCAAGCTTAACACAAAATTTAATGGCACAACGTTGCTCCAAATTCTGCTGTTCCATTTTGCGTGACGCACAACCAAAAACACAACTTCGCTAATAGCAGTCACAAAAATCACGTAGTTAACGGAAGGAGTTGAAAATCGCACTGAGCTATGGGAGGGTACTGATACACGTGCTCTATCAAGGACAACAGCGCAGCGTTGCCAGATCGCTTGCAGTGTTGCCAGTCTCATTACTTTTCTGCCACACCTCGTATGTGGAGTAATTAGGGAAAGACATACCTGTACATGAGGGTATGGTCTGTCTCAATTGCTTCATCAGCTTCCTGTGGTGTGCAATTGAGATCCTGCGTCCATGGAGGCATATAAGGATGAGCCAGCAAGAGAAAAGGAAGGATTAGGATAAACAAAAGATGGAAGAAAGGAGATTAAATGAGGAGAGAGAAGCAGGCAGGAAGATGGGAGAGGGAGCCAGTGGAAGAATGGACGAATGAGTGAGCAAGAGAGCAGGTAAGAGAGGAGGCAGGTAACTGAGATTAGAGCCCCTCCAGGAGCAGATTGCCAATTCTCAGGGGCTGTAGTAGAGGATTGCTCCAGCTGAGGGATTCAGGGAGCTGGAGTGATCAGGTGGTGTATGTGACTCTCCGTAGAAGTCCGGGAAGGCAATGGGAGTCAGAGAGATTTTGATGGTGAGCCTTCCTGTTGGAGCCGTAGAGAGTAAGGACCCGATCCTGAGTCTTGATGGGGAGCCCTGCTATTGAGCCATGGAGAAGCAGGTACCCAGACCCACCTTTTAAGAGGGATGGCTCTGCTTGCCGGTTTGGCATTTTCTCCTCCTGCAAGGTCTGGTCAGGATAAGGCGAGGAGATGCCAAGATAAAGGAATGCACCAGGATTTTAAAAAAAAGTTTCCTTGCCTGTGAGATTTTAACCTTGTTTTAAGGAATATTTATTGGATTGACTTTAACCTTCATGAATGCACTTGGTTTTTATGGATTATTTATTTATTGAAGATTTGCACTACACTGCTTTGAACACTTTGCTTTTGACTGTTTTTAATAAAAGCACTGAAGCACTTATACACCTATCCTTGTAAAACGTGTGTTGTGTCCTCATTCACTGGCTCATCCTTCCGGTACGTTATCGGAGGTAGCACGCTAAATAGCAAATGGCATATCACTTGACACAGAATTCACATTTGGACAAAATCGACTGATTTGTCTACTGTTAGTCATGTAGTGACCCATCATAATCATGTCCTAGTTTAAGAAACACTGATGTAGAGACTTAACCGTAGCTGTTATAATTTTAGAAAAGTTTTTTGTTCTTTAGATTTTTTTAATTGTTTTTCACCGAAAATGTAAAAACATTATTGGTGTTTTGTGCATTTCTTTGCACATAACTTTCACAAGTAACATTACTGTTCATAACTGGCATAACTTAAAGCTCAACTTGTACCTTACCAGAGGACATAAAACACTTGGTGATAGTATAAAATGTCACTGTATAACAGTTAAAAACTCAAGTCACAAGTCAGCCCAGGCACCATTTTTGGTCTTAAATATAAAAGGGTTTTGCTATAACATATTTTCTTTACCCTGATTGTGGTCACTGTACCTAAAGAAGAAATTTGACAGTTTCAGTAGGGCCATAAGGAACACATTTCGAGAGAGTGTGCGCTACCATCTGAGTATAGACAGAGAAAGACATTACACTGAAGATATAAATTTCCCATTTGGATTAATATAGTTTATTTTATCTAATCTAATCTAACCAAATTTTAACATTTAACAGGTTCTGATGAAAAAACTGTGTACACATTGCATGTATTGCATGAAAATTATTTTCAGGTTTTTAGTATGTCTGCATGGATTTTCCTCCGGGTCCTGTGGTTTCCCTCTCAAATCTCAGTATGTGAAGTTTAGAGACTCCAATTAACCTAACATCGAAGAATATGCGTTAGGTTAATTGGAGTCTGTAAACCTACCCAGGAAAAATCGGTATGTGTATTAATGTACCCTGTGGGGAAGTGAAACCCCAGTTTGTTTTGAAATGTAATAATTTGTAGTTTATATTTCGACTGTTCTCTCTAATGTTATTATTTTTTATCTTTGCATCTATCATGTAATTTCTGCATCATATGTGGCGTTTTCCATGGCTGTAGCTGTGTTTTTTTTTTTTGGCAACAGCACTTATTCCCCATCACTTGTTTTATTAGAGCTGCTATGTATGCCGTCATCACACAAGCCTTATAAAAGATAGTGACATAGAAAAAAACTTGAAAAAAAAACTTAAGATGTTATATAGGGAAAGTACATTAGGTTGCTAGGAACTTTGCCACATGTTTACTTTGACTTTATGTTTTGTTTTCAACTCTTCCTTTTCTTACTGGTTTTGACCTTTTCATTTTGCCATCAACCATTCTCTTGTGCCACCCTTTGATTTTTGTCTTCATTTTGCAGTTCTTTTCTCTAATGTCCGTCTATTGGACAACTCGTCACACAGTTTATAAACTGCACTTAATAACGCCAGTTCCATGCTACTGTCAAAAATCAGATTATGTAGATTCAGTAAAGGGATGAATAGATTTTGATAAAATTTATTAAGAAAACAATAACTATAATGAGGGCTGACCTTATACATTAAGGAGCATTAGAAGGATTTTAATTTGGACCCCACTCTGCACTCCAATTCTCAGTAGTCAAATAGTTCTAAAATACCATTTAAAAATCGTCCGTTTTTTTTTGTGATTATTTTTTTGAAAACCAACTTCATAAAACATCTGCAGTAATGTCAGTTGTCTATGAGTAGTATATCATGTAGTATATAAAGTATAGTATATCTCTACATATATAAAATCCAATGCCTGTCTGTCTGTCTCTCTGTCTGTATGTCTGTTTGATTTTCATGAGAAAACTACTTAATTTATTTAGATCAGGTTTTTTCTACAATTTTGCTTGAACATTCTGGTTGATTCTGCAACTTCCCTCATTGAGCTATGTATCATAGTTTGCTTGCAGTATCGATTTATTAGCACAAATCTGAGAGGCACACAGTGGGCCGCAGGGAGGGGGGCATAGCCCTCCTCACTCATGCACCAGTCTTGTGTTGTAACTTACCTTTGCTTAGCTATCGAATGAGAGAACTACTTAATGGATTTACATCATTTTTTTTTCTTATGTTTTCATGGTTGATTTTGCAACTTCTCTAATCGCGCTAAGCATCATAGCGATATATTCGCGCTAATTCGAGACAGAGGCTGCGAGCTGAGGGGAGGAAGGGGAAATGTGATGTCAAGGAATAGGGGAGCCAGGCAGGACACCCTCCTCACTGTCCTGTTTCACTACTATACTGGCAGAACCACAGGGGATGGCTAGTAAAGTATATAATGAGAATTAAATATCAGACTAAAGAAAGGATATGTTACAACAGAAAGCACTAAAACTAATAGGGCAAGTTAAACTTTCCAGTAAAACTACTATTTTAATAGCACCAAATGCAAAATAGCAAAGACTGTTAAAAATAGTGTAACTTAGCAGCAGAATAACAAGACCAATACTTAACTTAATTGAAATAGCAATAGCTATAATAACAAAAATACTAAATACTTCAATCATTAAATAAAAAAGGAAATTAATAAATAGTATTTTGTAACAGTCGGAATTGAGGAGGTGGCAGAACAGACTTTTATCTGTGGTTTTTGTATACACTAAACAGTAAGAAATAAAATTAATTTACATTTCCCTTTATTCATTTATTTGCTAAATTAGAAGTGATTTCACTTTACCACATACTGGATATGAATCAATTCTGCATACCATATTTGTGCTCTCTTCTGGTGCATCTGAAAACTGTAAAACTGTATTATTTTGTCAGTATTAATAGTTTATCATCCATTTAGACATGCCACATTTTGGGGAGGGTAACTTCTGAGAAATCTTTGCTTCTGTTGTGCAGCATCTCCTTCACTGTGGCTGAAATTGTTAAATGGCACCATCATGATACCATCTGGGTTATCATGGACAGACAATAGCATTAGTACTGTACAGCTACAAGCTAACTCCAACAAACAGCTACTGCCTAAGCAGTATCACATGATGTAAGAGGAATTCTTTCTTCACTTTTTCTGGTATCATTGGCACAGCTACATTAAGTTGTGGCCTTTCACCAGTTTATGTCATTAGAACAATATCTCTGTAACCACTTTACATAATTATATGGTATGAATGGCAATATGGCACTATATAAAATAAAGATTGATTGGTTACACCATGCGGCACGGTGGCACTGTGGGTAGCACTGCTGCCTCGCAGTTAGGAGACCTGGGTTCGCTTCCCAGGTCCTCCCTGTGTGGAGTTTGCATGTTCTCCCTGTGTCTGTGTGGGTTTCCTCTAGGTGTTCCAGTTTCCTTCCACAGTCCAAAGACAGCGAAAAGAAAGCGATCCTAAATTGTCCCTTGTGTGTGTGTGTGTGTGCCCTGTGGTGGGCTGGCGCCCTGCCTGGGGTTAGTTTCCTGCCTTGCGCCCTGTGTTGGCTGGGATTGGCTCCAGCAGATCCACATGACCCTGTGTTAGGATATAGCAGGTTGGATAATGGATGGATAGATGGTTACACCATGCCACTGATGCAGAAGTAGACAAAAAATAAAAATTGTCTGAATATTTGAAAACAGGTGCCAGAAGATCATGCTTTATGGAGTTTCATTTTTAAAAAAGACAGATTTTCCAGCAGGCTGAGTGGCAAGTCCTTTATTATGTTGTTCCCTCTTCTCACACTGCTGGTAAACATTTTAAAAAGAGTTTTAAAAAAGACATCAGTCTCTTGCATGCTCAGGTTCTCCGAATGCATTTATGATGGGACCTGAAAGTGACAACATGTTGCATGTGTTGGGTAGACATGCAAGTAAGAATTTCACTGTACATGTGACACAAGAAGGACAACTGTTACTGCCTGCATTTGTGTAAATACCATACATCACTGTCTGGCTAATGTGTTCTGTAATTTGGCATATAATGTTGATAACTGAATGCTGTTCATATCTTCTAGAGATGCAGTTTAGGGTATAATTTTACACACAACTGTTTGAACAGGCAAATATCCCTAAAGTGCAGGCAAAGTTAATGAAATAAGGTTTCCTTAAAAACTGGAAAAAAAAACTTTAGAGACATTTTTTCATTCTTCTGCTTATTTACTTTTTCTTTTCTCTGCCCCTGAAGCACACAGTCTGGAATTCAACACATATCCCTGTAGAGTAGCTGATCACTGCATCACAATGCCACTTCTACAATGAAATGTGTACACAATTAGGATGTTCCTTTTTTAGAACTTGCCTCATGCACAGCATTTTCTTCTAAAGTGTTTCAATTTAGAATTTAGTGTTTCAATTGAATCAGAATTTTTTGTGCAAACACAATCCTTTTCAGCTATTCGGGTAGTTCCTGACTCTTGGACCACGCTTTTCAATCCATCTATGTACTCTGTTCTCTTTGATTGTATGGACTAATTTAAAGTAACATACATGAACCATTAGAATCAAATTCAGCTATGAAAAAATGTTTTTTTGCACTTTGGAAATCTTGGATACTGACAGTTCATATTAATATCTAATGTACAGGTTAGATTAGCAAAGTCTTAACATCTGGATGATAACATTCATTTTTTAAATTCATGGGCACTATTTATTAATGCACATTGTCACACAGAGATACAATATACATTCCTAATAGTTCCTCCTCCATATTGAGCCATTTTACTTACCATGTAAATTTTACCACATGAATATTCCTACATCTGTTAATTTTACAGATGACTCCTTTTTAAGCACATAAGTCCAAATTAATGAAATGCAGTGTTGTTTGGTCAAACTGTATTAAGACAGCTATTTATTTATGAGACATAATGTATGATGCAGTAAAACAAGCGTTCTTAAAACCACTTAATCAGATTCAAAGGGATCTAGGGGCAATCCTGGCAGAACGCTCAACCAGCCCTGGATGGGCCTGTGAACTGTTGCTGAGTCCATTCACATACATCACACAGGACCAGTTTAGAATTGCCAGTTAAAATTCCCTGCACAGCATTGTGGGAATAGGAGGAAAAGCAGAGGACCCTACGGAACCTCCACACAAACATGGGCAGAATGTGCGAACTCCAAGTGGACAACAACCAGGCTCTGAACTCAAGCCCAGGTCATTGCATCTATTAAGCTGTGGCTCCAACCATGGCATCACCCATAATACAATATTCAGTTGTTCTAATTAGAGGTTTAGACTTTTGACAGGTCTCACAAGTAACAGAAGGATGTGCTTTAAAACATTTTCACATACAAAGTATTAAGGAGGGGTAGAAGCCTATTAAATCTTGATCACGTCAGCCATTTATTAATGTAAATAAATAAACCAGCACTGTCCAAGCCTGTTTCTGTGCTGTGTGTTTAGGTTATTGCCCTAATATAACATGAACAATGTAATTAAAGGTGTGTAATTTATCATCTTAAAATGTCTACATGACCTCTCTGGATAGCAATTACAGTTTGTAACTATTAAACATGACTACATTCAGTGTTGAGATGACTGTATCTTTTGGAATGTATAACTTATAATTTCAGTGTCACACAGAAATCAAGAAATTAAGTTGAACATTTTTTTTTTAATATTACATTCCAAAAATACATAACTAAAGAATGCTTCCTCATAAAAGTGTCACCATATCTCCTTCTGATTAAAGTTCCATAATGCACAGCAGCTGGATGTGGGCAGGATGTGCTTACTTTGGCAGAGCAGGTAGGGCGACTGCACCTAAAATTGATAAAATAAGAAAGTTTCCACTGAGGTATATAAAATCAAACTGTCAAAAAGCATATATAAAAAGCGAAGCCCCTACAGCACCGCATACACAGTCTGAGCACAATTGACAGGTTCCTGGGCTGGAATCATAGCAGGAGGAAAAAAAATCAATAAACTAATCTTGCTCATAGATAGAAGTTCATAATAACCCAGTTTGGTCTCATAATATGAAATCGGAAAAAGCATTATGAGACTTAGAAAACAGATATGCCCTGTGGAAAAAAGAAAGAAAAAAATGTTGGCTGGTAAAGGGATGAAAAGGGCACTAGAGAGAACCAGTACATGTTGTAACAATCGCGCTATTCATACTCATCCTTCTGCTATGACTCTGTTCTTTTTATAAGCGTATTATGTGTTCACCTTCCAGTTCATTATTTGAAGACTAAATAGTGTAAAGCTCAAAACACACACACTTGGACGTTGTCGGAGTAGCACTATCTCTAGCTGAAGAATCTATTGAAACCTTATTATAATTTAATATCATGTTCTGCTGCACTGCCTGCCAACTCTGGAAATGCATTTGATTAAGTCTCCTTCATCGGCTACACTTCTGATACTGTACGAGTCCCTTCATTCCGAGACAGTGGATCACTTTTAACAATTTCAGGCATCTCATGGAACAACAAATGGGCTGACACTCAGGCATGCAAAGCAACTTGCTATACAGTGATAAAAGATAAAACTGTGGTAATAGAAGTGTGGAACACATGTGCTGTCCTTTTCGAATAGGATTTTGATTAGATTTAATGAAATACAGTACTTTTCCAGCTGATTATTCTTCCCTGATATCTCTTTGGAGTTTTATACATCAGGGGATATTCAGCAAGTTTAGAGAAGTCTTTATAGAATTTGGAGCATAACAAGCACTTTCTTTGTTAAACTGGCAAGATGGTTCCCAGTTTGCATGTGACTCTGCCTAGATAAGTTCAAGTGTCTGCAGGACCCTGATTTAAATTAAGTGAGATGCACATTTGATGGGATGAAAATGAACAGCTCAGTAAATGTTTGCCCTTTTAATAATACAATAATCAGAAGTCAGACGAAATGGCATTACAAATAAATTGCCTAAATACGTTCACCAACATAGATCTGTTTTTTTAATTTGCGTTTTCTTATCACAATTCAGTTACCCAATACTGTCAGAAACAGTTCAGGTTCAAATTTAATTGTAATGTACTGTAAGACCCCTACTCTCTTTTCTGTTTCTTTTTCCAGTTTCTTTGTGGTGGTGGCCTGCCCCACCTCCACCTACTCAAAGCTTCATGATGCTCCAACAATGATGGATGGATTAAAAGGCAGAAGTCTACGTGACCATCTTTATCAAGCCCTTCCGTGAGAACCCTAAATCCAAAGAGGACTGTTTCATTTATGTTAGGTAGAGTGCCCAGAGGGGACTGGGCGGTCTCATGTTCTGGAATCCCTACAGATTTTACTTTTTCTCCAGCCGTCTGGAGTTTTTTTTGTTTTTTCTGTCCCCCCTGGCCATTGAACCTTACTCTTATTCAATGTTAATTAACATTGATTTATTTTGTTTTCTTATTGTGTCTTTTATTTTTCTATTCTTTATTATGTAAAGCACTTTGAGCTACTGTTTGTATGAAAATGTGCTATATAAATAAATGTTGTTGTTGTTGTAAAAGATTCAAGCTGCATAGACGGATCATTTTGTATGCGCAGTATTACGGCTTGGCTTGTCCTGTGATTGACTACTTCACTTCCTTTTTTATTCAACCCCAATTAGCAAATGAATGCTCTCCTCTTTACCCCATTCCATCACTCTCATATCTTTTATACAACTTTGCTTATATTCTCTTATACTTGACGAGTGTGAAGATCATTCCATTATGTGTTCAGTTTGTGTATTATAAAGAGATGAATTAGATTAACTTTTGTGAAAATGTTATTTTCACCGATTCTGCTTGTGTGACTTAAGAGAATACTATGGCACCAGTGGCTTTTTGGGAATGAAAATTATGGTGGGGCCATGCCAGAATAATCCTGTATATATACAGACTTTTTTAACATAAACATTAATTACTTAACTAATAATGATTAGTGAAACATACAAGTTCATGCACTTTTCACATCACAAAAAAACAATCATGTGCCTGGTCTGTCTGAATTATCAAGAGAGCATACCTTACGATATCATCATCATCACCCTCTGACAAAATGCTGCCATATACAGTAGATATAAATGCTATAAAACAACTGAGAGCCCCGCAATGACCATCTGCCAAGGAAAATATACAAGTTATGAAATGCTTACATTTAAATGGCAACACTTTATGATTACAATCAAAGAGTTCTGAGGTTGAAAAAGGCCAATCCATAATAACATGGAAAGAACTACACACACTGCACAACTCAAACTGCACACTGCATATGCACTACAGTGCTAAATATCGTGTGGCCAGGTGTTTGCTAGTCAAGGCAAAGCTGCCAAACAACTATAAAAATGATTGTCTGCATACATACCTGTTCTTTATGCATGAGAATTCTGTGCCTTTTAGAAGAAGGAAAGTATTATTGTTGGCTTCTTTTCCACAAAGTGCAAGGAGCCACATGTAGGATTCCTTGGTGTCATTTTCAAAGCTAGTGTATCACTTCTCGGCAGCAGGTAAACATCAAGATTTAGAGTAATGTCTTGTGACTAAAGCATTCCTGATATTGATCTTCCTCATAAACCTGTGTAGCTTTCCTCTTTTTTCATATTACTGTGGCTACCTTTAAAGGAGCAAACAATACTGGACTTTTCATAACTCTGTGCTGGTGTGTGCCGCTAGGTAAAGCTTAAACAACAGCAGCAGGTAGTTTACCATGAAAATCCAGCTCTATCTCTATCCTGGAAAGTTTAGGTTGCCCATGTGCGCATACACCCAAGAGTTTCGAGAACTCGGGTTCAGCTCCTCAGATCTTCACAAGGCACACAGACAATTTCACATAGTACAAGGAGCAATATTACTCTATATAAGTCATTACATTGAGCATATGATGGAAAATTGTGGAAAAAACACTTAATAAGACAATGCTGAGGGTGGTAATAAACATTTTAATCATAAGTTTAATTACTGAGGGAAGCTCATTACTTCTTTTGCATAGCAACTATTGGGGCTATGCCTCACTGGTCTGTAATGCAAATATGTTACTGGCTTTAGTTATTGGTTTTGCTTGTGAAAGACTGTTTACCACTTAAAAGTTCTTCTAAAAGATGAGGATTATCGCCTCTAAGGGCTGAATTATACTTAACACTAAGAACGCGCATACACATGCATCATGGTTGCCATGCATTCTCAGCGCTCTTTTGAAGTGTACTCTAAGCATGTCATCAGAAATTTATATGACACATGTGAGAGTTGCAGTAAAAGCAAAAATTTGGGTGGTGTGTGTGTTCCAGTTTTGGTGTGTGACGTCAGCATCATTGTTTACTATCACAATCTGCATAGTGACAAACATGCCTGTCAGAAGAGCTGGCATCAAATCGCCAGCTCTTTGAAAGTGGATCTAGAAACATGCAAGGCAAATCAGAAGCAAACTGAAGACAGATACATCTGTGCAAAGCGGAAAATATCAGAGAAAAGAAGTGCAGATTCGACTTTTGCAAGATAACACAATTTAATGGCATGCCACTTTGCAACTCCAACAGTATCAATGTGCTGGCTTCTATATTTGAGGAATGGTTCGATGCAGTGAAACAAATCATCAAACTTAAATTCTGACATACAAACGTATTTATGGTGCTTTTCTTCATCCTTTTCTTGCACAGGGAATACAAGCGTAGCATATTCCCCATCGTGATGACTCGATACATACCAACTTCTGTGTCTCTGTTGTTGTTTTAATTTTTTGCATCTTTGAAACAGTATCTTGTACTGCCACCTGGTAGAATCCTCCAGATTCACAAAAAGTATATGCGCAAGTATAGTCAGTACACTGCTTGCATAGCAGCAGCGTCCGCAAGTGTACACATCGTGTTAGCATCAAGTACTGTATATCCCCACCCATTGTTCTCAGCAAGAACAAGGTGGAGTGCCCTGCCCAGGTTGAATTGGAGGGGCTACCTCAAGCAAAGGAGTTTATATATGTTGGTGTCTTACTCACGAATAAGGAAAGAAGGAAGTGAGGCGGATCAAAGCATCATCTGCAGTTATGCAGATGTAGAACCTGTTAGTTACAGTGAAGAAAGAATTGAGCCAAAAGACATAATTCTTAGTTTACCAGTCTATCTACGTTCCTACTCTCATCTATGGCCAAGAGCTTTGGGTAGTGATGAAAAGAATTAGATCACATATACAAGCAGCAAAAATGAGCTTCCTCCACAAGGAGGAGCTCAAAGTAGAGCCATTGCTCCTCCACATTGAAAGGATGCAGTTGAGTTGGCTTGGGAATCTGAATAGGAGGGCTCCTGAATGTCCCCCTGCATTGTGTTTCAGGCATGTCCAACTGGGAGGAGACTTTGAGGTAGACATAGGACATGCTGGAAAGACTTGTGGGACTGGGAACACCTCAGTATCCCCTCGGAGGCGTTTGAAGAGGTGATCAGACTGCTGCTCCTGCAATCTGTACCAGATAAGTGGTAGAAAAAGGGATGGCAATGACATACTCGTACTTATTTTACTACATATCACTGGTGAAACTCACAAAGATTCATCAATTTACTAAGCTATTTTTATATTTGAGGTTCACAAGAAGCCAATACCATTCTTACTGCAGTAGGCAAAAGATGGAACAAAGCTACGCCAGGAAACAAGTCTGCTGTAGGGCACACACACACATGACAACAGTTACTTACACTAGTCAACAATTAACCTATACAGTATGTAAACCTTTGGGATGGTGAGAAAAAAACAGTGCACCTCAAATGAAAGCTCATACAAACCAAAGCAGAGCTTGCAAACTTTGGATTAGAATTTGAACCAAGATCTATGGAACTGTGAGGCAGCAGTGCTAATTACTGAACCACAATACTCCAATATTCATGAGGACAGCATCCTTAAATATTATAGAAAGGACTGCAAATACAGCACATGCTTTTTATATAATAATGTTTCAGCTCACAGGCTCGGGAAAAAATAGTAGGACACCTAATAAATTGATTACATTGACTAAATTGTGATTGTGTGGTGTATGTAACTGTGTATCTGTGGTTCCACCTGTGACTCAGATCAGATCTGTGGATGGTTCCTGGTTTAATGGTCTTTTAACAAAACTTTTAATTGTAAATACTGTTAATGACACTATAAAAATACAAAAGTGATTTCTCTGTCTGTAATAATTTATAGCTCTTTGAGATACTCTGTTGAAGTAAGCAAATATAACTAGAATGAAAATTGATTTCTTTGCTCTGGGAAATGGATTATTCTGCAATACAAAATATATTTATATATATGTAGTACTACTAAGACAATATGGAACAAAGTCCAGGACTAGTTTCTGCCTTGCAGCAAATACTGCCATGATGGGATCTTTGATTTGAATTGAGTGGGTATGAGATTTGTATGTTATACTATAGAATGGCTCCAGCTCCAGAGTCAATAATCATGAATTGGCACCCAGAATAAGTTTAAGTTCATGATTACTTGTAAGTTGTACTCGCAAGTCTGATAAACATGCAACATGTTGCCGCTTTCTGCTTCCCTGATCACAAATTAGCAATAGTCAAAAAGGGACCTTATCCAAAGGTAAAAAATAACCAGTTAAATAACAGAAAAGACATGGGCAGTTTGTACTCCATCTTGACACCAGAGGGCAGGCAAATCAATATTGTTTAGTGCCTGAATCTCATAGGCTGTGGATAGGAGACAAATATCAAAAATGACAATATCTTTTCATGGTCAGAGGGCACTTAATCCAGGATAAGGACATGTGGAATCACAGGTTAGGCAGGCTGGGGGTTACCAATGAAATCTCACACTTTAAGAACCAGTGACCAGAAGACTCTAGATGGAGCCTTGTGTTGCTTTTGCAATTATGGTTTTGTTCAGACCCCAGTGATTCCATGTTGTACTGTTACTAATCCCAGGAACAGCTTTATAATCACCTAACTGACAGGAAAGAATTGCATGTGCAGTTGAGAAGAGAGAATGAGCACTCCGCTGGTGGGAGGAGGAGAGGGAAGATAATGGAGAGATAGAAAAGGATGAAAAGAAGGGGGGCACTTTGTGACAGTATATGATAGTGAGTAAACAGCAAGGTTTCAGAACCCATTTAGGCAGGCAAACAGTGGTTCCATGATTTCTTGTTTTCACTTTATTAGTTTACTTTATGCACTATAAAATATATATATATATATGTGTGTGTGTGTCAGCATATGTATGTGTGCATATAATATATATATATATATATATATATATATTTATACTCAGCAAAAAAAGAAACGTCCTCTGACTTTCAACTGTTTTTACTTTCAGTAAACTTAATGTGTAAATATTTGTATGAACACTAAAAGAGTCAACACCATAAGACATAAACTAAAAATGTTTCACAATGTGTCCCTGAATGAAGGGAGGCTCAAAATCAAAAGTACCAGTCAGTATCTGGTGTGGCCACCAGCTGCTTGAAGTACTGCAGTGCATCTCCTCCTCATGGACTGGACCAGATTTGTCAGTTCTTGCTGTGAGATGTTACCCCACTCTTCCATCAAGGCACCTGCAAGTTCCTGGACATTTCTGGGTTGGAATGGCCCTAGCCCTCACCCTGCGATCCAACAGGTCCCAGACGTGCTCAATTCCTTCGACGATAAACACGAATCCGTCTATCACCCCTGGTGAGACAAAACCGTGACTCATCAGTGAAGAGCACTTTTTGCCACTCCTGTCTGGTCCAGCGAAGGTGGGTTTGTGCCCATAGGCGGCGTTGTTGCTGGTGATGTCTGGTAAGGACCTGCCTTACAACAGGCCTACAAGCCCTCAGTCCAGCCTCTCTCAGCCTATTGCGGACAGTCTGAGCACTGATGGAGGGATTGTGTGTTCCTGGTGTGACTTGGGCAGTTGTTGTGGCCATCCTGTACCTGTCACGCAGGTGTGATATTCGGATGCACCGATCCTGTGCAGGTGTTGTTACACGTGGTCTTCCACTGCGAGAATGATCAGCTGTCCTTCCTGTCTCCCTGTAGCGCTGTCTTAGACGTCTTACAGTGCGGACATGGCAATTTATTGCCCTAGCCACATCAGCAGTCCTCATGCCTCCCTGCAGCATGCCTAATGCACGTTCACGCAGATGAGCAGGGACCCTGGGCATCTTTCTTTGGGTGTTTTCACAGTCGGTAGACAAGTCTCTTTAGTGTCCTGCATTTTTAGAACTGTGACCTTAAATGCCTACTTTCTGTAAGCTGTTAAGGTCTTAACGACCATTCCACAGGTGCATGTTAATTAATTGATTATGGTTAATTGAACATGCATGGAAAACATTGTTTAAACCCTTTACAATGAAGATCTGTAAAGTTATTTGGATTTTTAAAACATTATTGTTTAAATACACAGTCCTGATAAAGGGACGTTTCTTTTTTTTGCTGAGTATATATATATATATATATATATATATATATATATATATATATATATATATATATTGTCAAGGGTGCCAGGGGCCACGACCCAGCCGGGACGCCTTGGAGGACCGGAAGTGGGCGTGTGCCCATCTGGGATCACGTGGGGGCCGCCTTCCTGGTTGCTTTGGGGGCCACGGGTTCAGGGCGTGGAAGCCCCACCCTGTAGGGGCCCGTGGTCACCGCCAGGAGGCGTCCCAATGCCATGGGAACCCTGGACCTCAGCACCTCCGTCACAGCAGGAAATGCTGGGGGGAAGAGAAGCAGGGACACCCGGAGAGCTTCCGGGAGAACAGCCGGCACTTCTGCCACACTGGGGCGTGTCAGCGGGAGATTGCCGGGGAGCAACTGGAGCTCATCCGGGTGTGGATAAAAGGGCCGCCTCCCTTCATTCAGGGCGAGAGTTGGGAGCGGAGAGGACTGAGCTGGAGAAGGCAAGGAGGCGGCCTGAAGAGAGTGAGAGAAAGGCATTGTGTGGCCAGGACTTTTGGGGCTTTGGGGGTTTTGTGGTGCACTTATTGTAAATAGTTGTGAATAAACGTGTGTTTGGGTGACAATGATGGTGTCTGCCTGTCTGTGTCCGGGTCAACCTCCACAATATATATATATATATATATATATATATATACACACATACATATATGTGTATATATATATATACACACACACACACATATATATTGTGGAAAGCGTACCCCCAAACACAGACAGACCGACACCAGAATGTCCAAAACACACTTCTTTTTATTTAAATCTTTCTGCACCACAATGCCTTCTCTCACCAACTCTTCTTCCTTTCTTCTTCTTTCTCTTTCTCTCCTTCTCTCACCAACTCTCTTCCTTTCTTCTTCTTTCTCTGTTGACCACCTGTCCCCTCCTCACAAGCTTTGTCTCCTTCCTCCCAATTCTGGCTCCTCTACTGGAAGGAGGCGGACCCTTTTATTAGACCCGGATGAGCCGCAGGTGCTCCCCCTGAAGTCACCTCCTGGTGTGGCGGAAGTGTCAGGAAACCACGTGGAAGCACTCCGGGTCTTCTTGGAATTACTTCTGGCAGCACTTCCTGGTGTGGCGGAATGTGCTGCCATCCAGGATTCCCTAACTGTCCGGGCACTCCCTGGCGGTGGCCATGTCCTCTCACGAGCGTCCCAGCTCCATCCTTGTGGCCCCCAAATAGACCCGGGCGGCTGCCCTCTCGTGGCCGAGGAGAAGTATTGCCCAAATCGGGGACTATCCAGGCGTCCCGGATATCTGTGACATATATATATATATATATATATATATATATATATATATATATATATATATATATATATATATATATACAGTAATCCTCGCTATATCGCTTTGACTTTGTGGTTTCGCTCTATCGCTGGATTTTAAATGTAAGCACATCTAAATATATATCACAGATTTTTCGCTGGTTCATGATTTCTGCACACAGTGGGTCTTTTAATTTATGCTACACGCTTCCTCAGTTTGTTTGCCCTGTTGATTTCATACAAGGGACGCTATTGGCGGATGGCTTAGAAGCTACCCAATCAGAGCATGTATTACATATTAACTAAAACTCCTCAATGCTATAAGATATGCATCCCGCGCGGAGCTTGATTGTTTGCTTGTCTCTGCCTCTCTCTCACCCTCTCTGACATTCTCTGCGCCTGACGGAGGGGCTGTGAGCAGAGGGGCTGTTTGCTTAAAAGATACTGACGCTCCTCTAAAAAAATACCGCTTCATTGAGGTGCTCGGCATATTTAAAAGCACACGTATTGATTTTTTGATTGTTGCTTTAATCTCGCTCTCTCTCTCTGACGTTCTCTGCGCCTGACGGAGGAGATGTGAGCAGAGGGGCTGTTTGCACAGAGGCTGTTTGCTTAGAAGATACTAACGCTCCTCTAAAAAATGGCGCGGTAAACTTAAAAGCACAAGTATTGATTTTTTGATTGTTTGCTTTTCTTTGCGAGCGCTCTCTCTCTCTCCCTCTGAAATTCTCTGCTCCTGAAGAAAAGAAGATCTATTTGCATTCTTTTAATTGTGAGAAAGAACTGTCATCTCTGTCTTGTCATGGAGGACAGTTTAAACTTTTGACTAAAGGGTGTTATTTCATGTCTAGAGGGCTCTAATAATGTTAACAGTGTGGGAGAGTTTATAAGGGCTTAAAATATATAAAAATAACTACACAAACATATGGTTTCTACTTCGCGGATTTTCGTCTATCGCGGGGGGTTCTGGAACGCAACCCCCACGATCGAGGAGGGATTACTGTATATATATATATACTGTATATATACACACACACATTAACCGTTCCCCACAGCTTTGCCCACGTAGTAAAAAAACAGGACAAATCAATAAGACAAACATAACAAAAAGGTATCGCTAGCAAAGCGGAGGCAAGTTACACTCCAAAACGGTGAAGTAGACTGGCTCCCCACTCCTGACGTCACTCTTCCCCCTCCCCTCAGCCCGCAGCCTCTGTCTTGGATTAGCGTAAATCCTGAGGTGAAGTATGATTTTTAGCACAATGAGAGAAGTCGCAAAATCAACTGGAATGTTGAAGCAAATTACAGAAAAAAACCAGAGCTTAATCCGTTAAGTAGATCTTTCGTGAAAAGTGGAGAGACATACAGACAATGAGACAGGCAGACATTGGATTTTATATATATATATACATATATATATATATTTATATATTATATATACATTCAATTAAAAAATTATGTATATATATATATATTTATATATATATATAATTTTTTTAAATTGAATTTCTTTTTTTTGTGTAATGTAGCTAAACTAGCCTCAAAAGCACTCCCATTACCCAAAATACTATATTATATATAATTCGGTACTTCTCTGTAGAATTATAGGTAGGTCAATATTTTTAATCATCTAACATAAAGCAGCAATAATTTAAATTTTTTTCAGTTCAAAGTTCACTGGGTAAAAGCAATTGGGGGCTTCCCAACTAAAAACATTGTGCAAAAATCTATTGGTTTATGCTCTCTGTTGGTGTCCTATTTTTTAATTTGTGCAGCTATTTAAAGCCAGGTTTTGATACTTCTATGGGACAGAGATAGTATTCAATCAAAAATTATCTACTTAAAAAAAGAAAAGACATGCGCCCATTGAGCTAATACAATTAAGGAGAATAGTTTTGATTATTACAAAGTATATAACAAAATTCTCAAAATACCCACTGTTAGTTAAAAGATGGCAAGCTGAATCTGCAAGCATTAGCAATGTTTCATTATAAAAAAATGTCCTATTTAAAGGAGACACTAGATAAGGGCGTTTCACAGCTTCATGGCAAATTAAAATCTATTGATTTGTCCTCAGATTAATCAGCTATCCTTTCCGATCTCCAGCCCAGTACCCTCACCAACAATTTACAGTTCATAAAGCACTGTCATTCCTAGGAAAAGTCAATAGGAGAATCTGGCACGGGCATTTGAAAAGTTATTCCGACATAAATGAGAACCTGTCTATAAGTATGCATGGAGACAGGACTTTGAATTTTGACTTTTAAAAACAGGTTACACTTTTAGTCAACAGTTATAGTAGTTTTGTTAAAGATAACCAATAAGCAATACAAAGCCTAACAAAATTCAGGCTTTGGCATTTTAATATACTATATACATTGAACCAAATATTTAGCACTATAGGAATGCTATGTTATGATGTTCACTGGTTTTATATATAGCTGCTACCAAAAACAAACATTTAGGTGAGTGACATCTTGGCATATGCCACGCAAACCTAGTTTACACTTCTTTAGGATTTGAGGATAAGGTGCCTGCAATTATGGTTTCAAACCAGGGGCCTCATTTATAAAACTTTGCCTGTGTTTGAACGTGAAAATATGTGCACACCAAAAAAACATGAAAATGTGTATGCTAAAAAAAATCAGATTTATAAAACCTGGCATGTGCACATTTCTACATAATTTATCATTTATAAATCACAATCACCTTGTACATGTGCATACGTGAGCACACTTGGAACACAGCCCTGGGACATTCATATATGAAGCATGCTAATCAACCCCTCATACATATGCAATTATGTTGTTGCAGACCCTCATTGGCTGGTAAGTCAGCTTCTCTCTCTCATGACGCTCTGAGACCCTACCACCTTCATTCAAGAGTATCTGGCTGTGCTCTGTAACTGAGGGTACAAGATCATATGCAGCATTATTTTGCTTCTCATCTATGCTCTGGGGGTTCGGGAAATGTGTAAGTTACCATTGTCTGAGCGGATAGCCACTACCACCTGGCTCATGTAATGATGTGGTTGTTGTTACAATCAACAGAACAGGCCATATGAAACACTGTGGGTTCAGCCAGTTAACCTTACCAACAACATTACATCTGTCAAAGCTACTTTGCCACACAGGCTATCAAGGCACTATGTTTGCCAGTCTTATCTTAGATGACCTGTGCATTAATGGAATGTAACTGCTTAAAGTCAACAAAATCAGCTTTATTCTCGCTAGGTGCCTTATTACATTATGAGTACAGTAAAGTGCTCCAGTTACATTAGGAGAGCTGGAATCTTCTATAATTTGCCCTGTTTTCATGTACAGTATGTACAGCAGCGCTATATGAAAACTGGAAGTATTGCCTCACCAGTCGGTTGATGGCTTCCAGGACAGCACACATAATGAAGTGAATGTTGACAGAGATATTCCTGACCTGTCAGCCATTTCCTTGAGAAATAACAATAGGTTGTTGATATAAACAAAAAAATAAAAAAATTCTTCAGTGCCATTACATACATAGATAGCATTGGCTCTTTTAAAATGGAACTAAAATAAAGTCTGTATATCATATTCATCAGTTTTGAAGTTTAATATGTTTGTCACATCACTACACATTATAATAATGGCTCAAATATACAAATTATTACATACACAAGTCATCGTTTAACTGGTTTGGCATATTTCCCTTCCTGATCAAGGGTATTGTAATTTCCCATTTTCTCTAAAATGTTTCATATACACGGGTCAGGGTTGCTGCAAATATACACATACCTTTCATGTCACGTTTTCTTTTACAAATCTTGACGTTCGCGTGAGAAGTTGCATATGCACATTGTCAGCCTCTTTTTGTGCGTACACAAGTTTTATAAATGAGGCTTCAGAACTGCCAATTAAATGTAAAATGTTAAGATATTAGAAATAGGAAAAAGTATGAAACAATCAAAATGACTAGTTTTACAACCTTACATTCTGATAGCATATTTTTTCCCTGAGAAAATATACGAAAAGTAAAAATTATTTCTGGGTGAAAATAATCAACTTAAGACCAAGCTTTACTTCTACAAAATTAGAGTTTTTTTGATGATGCTGAATAAGTGTATGCATTTAATCATCATTCTTTAATTCTGAAACATACTCCTCTGTGTTTTCTGTATTTCCATTAGTGTTTAACATTAATTATGAATACAACATGGTATACACACTTTTGAAATGTTAATACTATTATCCTAAATACTCCTTTCATAAAATTATAAAGTGTTTTATAGTGATTCAAGCTCCTTATAGCTTTTTCCTGCAGTATCTCCCAAGTTCTGTACTTGTTGTGTCAGCTGGGAGGCATTGAGCTACCCAGAGAGAGAACTCATGTCACAGCCAATCCAATATTCTAAACAAAAAGTCATTTACTTTCAAAAAACAGAAAAACAATTCTTTAAGTTCAAATAATTCAGTGCATAGGGTCTCAGGGTAAGTCATTATTCCATTATTCCAGTGAAGCAGTACTTCATTTTCCAAGTAGCCAACATGCAAAGCTGTCCAAAAGGGCCAGTCCCTTCTGTAACACTGCCATAACAAATACTTTTTTATGCAATGTGTATATTGCTCACAGTTGACATGTTGCCGGAATCAAATTAACCCTAGTGCTTCTAGTGACCCTCTTGGGCATGGCTGCTCAGGCTGGTTTCAAGGCCTCACCTAAGAAGACAAAACAACTTTCTTATCAGGAACTCCCCCATCTTACTTGAAATTTCTCTGTGCTTAACCCAAAGATCACATGAAAGAGAATAGGTGGTAAATCATGATATTTGCTCATTAAGAACATGGACAGACTACCAATAATATGTTATCATTTTTGTACTGTAGAAAAAAGACAGACAACTCGGGAAGGTTTGGGGTTTTCCGGCCCCGTATACTGTGAAAAAAAATGAGTCCAAGTAGATTTTACACCCAAAAAGATGTTGCGCTAACAGAGACTGCTAAAATGGTGGTGACGGGTGCCTTTATGGTGAGGGACCGGAAGTAGATAGACAGAAATGCTGGGATGGAACCGAGATGGATGCTGGGATTGATGATGTCATCAAAGGTCGACAGAGGGAGGGCAGAAGTGGTGATGCGTGTTCAGGTAGTCGCGGCAGATTCATGGCGGTGGTGCGTCTTTCTTTCTGCAGGAACAAAGAGAGAGAGGTTAGTACCCCGCCATTCCCTTCTGGCATGCGGCTTCATGCTACAGTTTGGATCCTTACGCGGCCCCCTAATCGCATGTGTGTGACAGTACATAAATGCTTTGTTTTCCAATTGTCTATTTTATTTCTATTTATTGTTTTTCAGGTTTAGTGTGGTCGCTGCCATTTTGTGTTAATCCTGGAATATAGTTTATTGTTTCTAGACTGGTTGGCAGTCGTGTGACATATAATTGTTCCCAACCTATCATGCTTTGGATAAACTTAAAAAACAAACTGGCTAAAGCTCATAAAGCAATGCAGAGGAGGGTGAAGGAGGCACAAGATATCACCAGCACTCAGCTGCCATCTGAGGGAATGGTTTTAAGTGTGCCACTGGGATCTGTGAGCATTATTACAAACCAGATTACAGAACCCGCCCCTTCCTCTCCTGGACCAATTTGTATAGCTGTCATCATTCCCACTGAAGACTGACTGTAAGTTTCATTGGCTTCTCTCTAGCCTGGAAATGTATGGATTAATGAATTATGCATTGTATTGTTTGGGGCAGAAATCACATTTTAAAGCAAGTTAAATACATATGTTCTCTTTTGTACCATGTTTCTCTCGTCTGATTATTTCCGCCATGGCTACAAAAAGAATGGGTATTGGCTCTAGTCTGTTCTGCATTAAGAAAGGACACAAACCCAGGGAACAAGCACCTCCTGCTGGATACACCATCTCTTCAGGACATTATTACAAACGACAGAATGGATCCTTACCTTGCCAGGACACCTTTATAATGGAAATTAATGGATGGATGGGCTGCTTGGCTAGGATAGTGGAAGCAACAACAACAACAACAACATTTATTTTATATAGCACATTTTCATACAAACAGTAGCTCAAAGTGCTTTACATATTAAAGAATAGAAAATGAAAGACATAATTATAAAAATAAATCAACATTAACATCGAATAAGAGTAAGGTTCAATGGCCAGGGGACAAAAACAAAAACTCCAGGCGGCTGGAGAAAAATAAAATCTGTAGGGATTCCAGACCATGAGACCGCCCAGTCCCCTCTGGGCATTCTACCTAACATAAATGAAACAGTTCTCTTTGGATTTAGGGTTCTCACGGAAGGGCTTGATGATGATGATGGTCACGTAGACTTCTTCCTTTTAATCCGTCCATCATTGTTGGAGCATCATGAAGCTTTGAGTAGGTGGAGGTGGCGCAGGCCACCACCACAAAGAAACCAGAAAAAGAAACAGAAAAGAGAGTAGGGGTCAGTACCGATTTTAGAGCCACCATGAATAGTTGTTATGATGAATTGAACATACAGAGTATCAGGATTAAGTTAAATTACGATTAAAATGAAGTTATAAAAAGGCCATGTTAAAGTAATGTGTTTTCAGCAGTGTTTTAAAGTGCTCTACTGTATCAGCCTGGCGAATTCCTATTGGCAGGCTATTCCAGATTTTAGGTGCATAACAGCAGAAGGCCGCCTCACCACTTCTTTTAAGCTTTGTTCTTGGAATTCTAAGGAGACACTCATTTGAGGATCTGAGGTTACGATTTGGAATATAAGGTGTCAGACATTCCGATATATAAGATGGGGGAGATTATTTAAGGCTTTATAAACCATAAGCAGAATTTTAAAGTCAATTCTGAATGACACAGGTAACCAGTGTAGTGACATCAAAACTGGAGTAATGTGTTCTGATTTTCTTTTCCTAGTTAGGATTCTAGCAGCTGCATTCTGCACTAGTTGCAAGCGATTTATATCTTTTTTGGGTAGTCCTGAGAGGAGCGCGTTACAGTAATCTAGTCGACTGAAAACAAAGCGCGTGAACTAATTTCTCAGCATCTTTCAGTGATATAAGAGGTCTAACTTTACTTATGTTTCTTAAGTGAAAAAATGCTGTCCTAATGATCTGATTAATATGTGATTTAAAATTCAGATTACAGTCAACAATCACCCCTAAGGTTTTTACCTCCGTCTTGACTTTTAATCCTAATGTATCCAGTTTATTTCTAATAGCCTCATTGTATCCATTATTGCTGATCACTAAAATTTCAGTTTCTCTTTATTTAACTTGAGAAAATTACTATTCATCCATTCTGAGATACTAGTCAGACATTGTGTTAGTGAATCAATAGAATCGGGGTCATCAGGTGCTATTGATAAGTACAGCTGTGTGTCATCAGCATAGCTGTGGTAACTCACGTTGTGCCCTGAGATAATCTGACCTAACGGAAGCATGTAGATTGAGAATAACAGCGGACCCAGGATAGAGCCTTGTGGAACACCATATTGGATATCATGTGTCTTCGAGTTGTAATTCCCACAACTAACAAAATATTTTCTCCTGTCAGGTAGGATTCAAACCAATTTAAGACACTGCCAGAGAGGCCCACCCATTGACTAAGGCGATTTCTAAGAATGTTGTGATCAATGGTGTCAAATGCAGCACTCAGATCTAAGAGGATGAGAACAGATAAATGGCCTCTGTCTGCATTTACCCCAAGTCATTTACTACTTTAACGAGTGCAGTTTCTGTGCTGTGATTTGTTCTAAAACCCGACTGAAATTTATCAAGAATAGCATGTTTATTTAGGTGGTCATTTAACTGCATAATGACTGCCTTCTCTAGAACTTTACTTAAGAAGGGCAAGTTAGAGATGGGTCTAAAATTTTCAAGAGCCGAGGGTCAAGATTATGTTTCTTAAGTAGGGGTTTAACTACAGCAGTCTTAAGACAGTCTGGGAAGACCCCAGTATCTAGTGACGAATTTACTATGTCAAGAACATTATCAATTAGCACGCCTGATACTTCTTTGAAAAACCTTGTTGGTATCGGGTCAAGGACGCAGGTGGAGGGTTTTAATTGAGATATTATTTTTGTAAATCAGGTAAATCTATCCTAGTGAAAGGACAGAGAAACACTCACAGGGCAGCATGGAAGCTAATTCCTGGTGAGCAGCCCTGCTGTGGTGTTTGGGATACACCAGGGGAGCTGCAGAAGGAGGTCATCTCCGTTTAACTAAGGAGACATGGCCGGACCTGGAAGGTCTTCCTGAGTGTAACGCTGGGGCACTGGAAATACTCCCAGGTTCAACATAAAAGGAACTGCTTGGCATCTACCAGGGAGTTGGTGTCAGAAGGATGTGGATAATACATGCTGAGAGATATTCAAGGAGAAGGGAAAGGATTCTATTTTGTTGTGTCATGCTCAATTAAATGAAAAGAAGCCTGTTGGGTATTGTTACAAATAAAATATAACCTCATTTAAACCTGTGACTGTGTCAGTGTAGTTGTGTCTGGGGTTTGAGGCTCAGTGATGCTTCTAGTGGCCACAACATAAACAACTCTCACTGCCTTAGAAAGGCAAACAGTATAATGAAAAACCTCAGCTGACCTGTACAACCATTTTTCCAACTTGTCCCTTCTGGCAAACAGTACAGGACCAATGGCGCTTGCACTGGTAGAGTCAGGGATAGTTTCTACCTACAAGCCGTAAGGTTACTAAACAGGCAATCATATGAATAAATATTCTGTATACAGTGTCTGAAGTGGATACATGTAATTGCGGTACCCTCCATAAGCAGGAGCTTTGAGTTCTGCAGTCTAATAACATCTGATCAAAGAGTTGGGGGCATGGGATGGGGTGCCTCCCACTTGGATTCATAGGCATCATTCAAAAAGCTACTGGTTGGGGTCTCCCTTATAATTTAAACAGGAAAGATGCACTGACATTCGTTCAAAGAGCAGAGGTTTAGGGGACGGCTCCCACTTAGAGTTTCCAGAGGCACAATACACAAAATTTCAAACAATGAGTGGGGTGGGAGGATGTGTTTGATTAAGCATGATGCCAGTTAGTACGCCTGAAAACACTACCAGTACACACTAAACTCTGCCAGTACACAATGGCTAAAATTTCAAAAGTGCCAGTACTCTGTATCGATGTGCACCGCCCACTTCAAGTCCTGTCTATATAAAGATATGTTGCATACTATAAATACGTTTTGTTAATTTATTGTGTTGCATTTTGTTAACTGTTCTGAGGAGATGTGCAAGTAAGAATTCCATTGTTCTATGTATACATGACAATAAACTTGACTTGATTTGACTTGATGTTTTCAAAGCTAGGGACCTTTCTCTCATTAGTTGTGATTTTGAGTGTGTTATTACTTTTGGAGTTTAGAACTTAGCAAGGATTTTTGATTCTGACTATGACTTTAGCTTGTTCCTATAAACCCATTTTCATCTCCTGGTGATTTCTTTAATTCTTTTATCCACCTTTTTATTCTAAGGGTGTTCATTACAATCTTGTTATACTCCTACTCTGAAGTACAGGATTCACACATGCTTAAACCTTTTGCCTGCTTGAAAAATTTTGGTTCTTGGATGTCAGGCGACTTTCCTCAGCTCAATGCAGGAAAAAAATGTCTTACATCTAATGCAATCACCTGGACAACCTGATAAACGTGCTTCCCTCTTACTAAACCATAGTCACTGTGAAATTTCCCACCTTTCTCTGTGGCCAGCCTATGAATCATAATTGACAACAGCCTGACATTTGAATTCCACATCCACACTGCAGTTAAAAGTTCATTTTGCCAACTTTACCTCAAAAGTCCAAATGCTGATGTATCCTACCATGCTTTTAATGCGTCTCAGCTGACTACTGCTATTTTGTCTTTACTTGTCTTCCTGCACAAAGCATTTGTAGACTTTAGTTGGCTGTTTGTTGCCAACAGTGTTCTAACTCAGATCTAGGGTTCTAACAAAATATACTTTTAGCTGACACCGTATAATCTCAAAATAGATTTTATTTTGGCAAAAATGGTACCTTTATGCAATTGGTGCATAAAATATATTGTAACAACCCGGCAGTCCGCACTGGCAGAGTGGCCTTAATGGGTAAATTATGTAAAATAGTTGTGGGGAATTTATGGGAAATTTATGTGAAAGTTATTGTGTGTAAAGATTAACTAAGTTGTAATTGTCTTTCCTGTTGTAAATGT
This sequence comes from Polypterus senegalus, assembly GCF_016835505.1. Taxonomy (NCBI): domain Eukaryota; kingdom Metazoa; phylum Chordata; class Cladistia; order Polypteriformes; family Polypteridae; genus Polypterus; species Polypterus senegalus. Next base: position 83,630,834 of record NC_053167.1, on the reverse strand, counting down.
TATATGTGTTTTGCGCAGCCGGGGGTGGGTTGGGATATCGCCGTCCGGGGTTGTAAAAATGTAAATAGATACCGCCGTTAAGAAATGTCGTTTGTTGTTGACCTTGACAGTGGTTAAGCGGATGAATTTGAGCTTTGCTTTCTGGCTATCTGTGAATAAAGAGATACAACAGGACAGAGCTGTTATTCATTGCTAAGATTTCATCTAAGCAATTAATGCGAGACACTCGAGTCGTGCGGTGTATGGGACACGAGTGCTCGTTACTTAGAAGCTGGGTACAGCTGCGTGCTGCCGAGGCGCCGTAGTCGTGCGGTGTATGGGACACGGCTCGTACTTTAAAGAGCTGGGTACAGCTGCGTGCCTAATGCTGGCAATCCGCTAGCCGACAGCTTGGAAGAGGTGCACGGCGAAATCGGCGAAAATCTTCAAGACTCGACCACGGTCGCTACATTGGTGTCAGAAGTGGGAGACCAGGCTGTTTAGAAGACGCCGTCATGGAACAGAGTCTTGAAGAAGTAGGCGTGCCATCTTAGAGAACAGCGTTACGTTAAAGCGCCTGATCAGCGGAGCTGTGCGGAGAAAAGAGGCAGACCGACCTGATGGTGCCAGTGTTCCCCGGACAGTGTGCGTCCAAGCGCGGCCAGAGTGGGTGCGTCGGCAGCCACGCGATACCCCAGGTTACCAGTCGGCGGTCCTCTCTCTCGGTCACCTGCTAAGCTGCCGCGATACAACGGATTGACGCCCTTAGAGCCCTACCTTGCACAAGTGGACCTGGCCGCGATACACAATGAGTGGAACGCGAAGAAGCTGCGACACACTTGGCCCTTGCCTTGGAGGGTCCCGCACTACAGGTACTCATTGATCTGACATCAGAAGAGTGTCGTGATCTTCAGGCTCTCACAGCTGCTCTCACCAGTCGCTTTGGACAAAGAACTTCAGCAGAATGCAACAGAGACAAGCTGACTAGCCGGCGTCGGCATGAGGGTGAGAGTATAGGAGCCTTTGCCGCTGGCGTCAGGGTATTGACACGAAAAGGTTATCCTACCTTCGACAACAGTGAGGGAAGAACTCGGACTTCATGCTTTCCTCGGGGCCTCACACCAGAGCGTCTTCGCCAGCATGTCTGTCTATCATCACCCGAGATTTGGCGAGGCAATGAGAGAGGCTGAGCGGGTCGAAGACATACTACAGGCGGAGTCACCGGCAAAACAAACACCACGACCGAGTCGATTAACCAGAGCCGTTGAACGAAGGGTGGAAGGGGACCTGTCTGAGGTAATGGAGGTCAGCCGCGCCCAATCAACATCCACCCCCCGACAGAGACAACGAGTGGACTGCTGTTTTCGATGTGGAGAGCCAGGACACTTTGCCAGGGATTGCCCGCCCCAAGTCCGTTACCTCGTACAGCATCACCGCAGGGAAGCGACATCGGGTGAGGCCGTGAGGGGCCCTCGCTCCGTTTTCAGCACCCCTCAACAAAGACTGCTTCAAAGTTGGGCTGTGGATTTTCCACTGGACTATACCTGGACTGCACTATTGATGGATGGCCATGCAGTGCCTTAGTGGACACGGGGTCCACTATTTGTTTGCTGAGAAAAGGAGTGTTGCCTGAAACAGCTAGTCTTCTTCCCGAGGGCTGGACCCCCACACATAGCGAACTACGACGGTTACGGGTGAGCGGACAGTAATGCCGGAAAGAAACTGTTATCTGTGATGGTAGGGACGAGCCAGACCAACCACGAATTCTGGCTTGCAGATATAAAAGATCCGTGCATTATCGGGTTGGACTTGTTGGCCGCTGGGGAGCATGTGTTGATGTCTCTAGGGCCGTCCTTTGCTTAAGTAATGAGACTGTGCCGCTCCAACGGGCGGAACCGTCCTGGAAGGGCTGCTGGCTTGGATTTGCCTGAATCCGCGGCTCACCGGCTCCCGATCGTTGCTCAGGAGATGCAGAGGCTCAAGGGGATCCTCAGGAGAATGTTGCAGCTCAGACCAGTGCTTCCCAGCGGTCTTCCTCACGCGACCACCCATCAGCTGAGACCGTCGCGCTGTAGAGGAATTGGGCCGTCGAAGTGGGGAACATCTGAGCGCGACACAGCAGGGCAACTTCAGCAACTTTTGAGAGACTATGTGGGCGTTTTGCGGCTCGAGAGGAGGACTGTACTAGACGAATTTAGTGAAACATCACATAGACACTGGCCATGCCGCTCCCATTCGTTTGCGCCCCCACCGATTGCCTCTTGCGAAGCGTCAAGCTGCCGAGGAAATGATTTGTGAGATGGCAGCCAACGACGTCATTGAGCCGGACAGCCCCTGGGCTGCACCAATGGTCATGGTACGGAAGAAAGCGGGGGTTGGCGCCCCTGTGTGGACTTTCGAAGGTTAAACGAAGTCACTCGAAAAGACTCGTACCCACTGCCACGCATCGATGATGCACTGGATTATGTGACTGGATCCTGCTGGTTCAGCACCTTGGACTTGCGCAGTGGGTATTGGCAAGTGGAACTAGCACCAGAGGACCGACACAAAACCGCATTCACCATAGGGCAAGGGTTGTGGCAATTCAAAGTGATGCCGTTTGGGCTGTGTAGCGCACCGCCACTTTTGAAAGACTGATGGAGAGGGTGCTGAAAGACATTCCCCGAACCCGGTGTGTGGTCTATCTGGACGATTTGTTAATCCATGCCAGAGACTTTGATCAGGCTATCCACAACTTACGGGAAGTCTTGACGGCCATTCGTAGCGCCGGGTTGCGGTTGAACCCCGCAAAATGTAACCTCCTCTCCCAACAGACTCAGTTTCTGGGACATGTGGTTAGCGAGAGTGGAGTGGCTACCGACCCAACAAAGGTGACTGCCGTGAGCAACTGGCCCCCACCAGCCAACGTCACCGAGCTGCGGAGCTTTCTGGGCTTAGCCTCATACTACCGAAGATTCGTGAAAAACTTTGCAACTATTGCTAACCCCTTGCACCAGCTAACGAGTAAGGGCCAACAGTTCGAGTGGGCGGAGGACTGCGCCGATGCCTTCCAACAACTCAAAGCTGCTCTTACCAGTGCACCTGTCCTGGCATACCCTGACCCCAACCAACCCTTTATTTTGGACACGGACGCCAGTAATGTGGGGGTCGGCGCAGTACTCTCCCAAAAGGGGGAGACCGGAGAAAGAGTGGTGGCCTACTATAGTTGCAGCCTCAGTCGGCGGAGAAAAACTACTGTGTTACCCGGCGGGAACTATTGGCAGTGATCTTGGCAGTGCGACACTTCAAGCCTTACCTTTTGGGCACTAAGTTCACGATTCGAACTGACCATGCTAGCCTTACATGGCTGTTAAACTTCCGGCAACCTGAGGGCCAGGTGGCAAGGTGGATAGAAATACTTCAGGAGTATGATTTCGAGGTGCAACATCGACCAGGACGGCAGCATGCAAATGCTGATGCCCTCTCCAGGCGGCCATGCGTCCTCGATGACTGCCGATATTGCAGCCGGCAAGAAGAAAGGGGTATGGGACCCTCATCAGCAGCAGCGGGCTAGAGGACACTGATGGGGCAGAGAACCATTCACCATCGACCAGTTAAGGCAACTACAAGCAGACGACCAAGTGCTGAAGGAGGTAAGGGGCTGGCTGGAGACCCAGGAATGCCCCGATTGGCAAACCGTATCTTCCCAAGGGCGGAACTCAAGTTGTTACATTCGCAGTGGGGCAGCCTGGAGTTGCACGATGGTGTGATCTACGAAGATGGCAGGCACCAAGGGGTACTGACCATTTGCAACTTCTGGTTCCCATGGCTTTACGCTGCGGTCCTCCGTTGGGTTCATGGAGCAGCTGGATCTGGGCACTTTGGAAATGCAAAGACAGTGCGTCGGCTGCGGCAGCGATTCTATTGGCCGGATGTCGACAAGATGCGGAGATGCACGTCCACTGCTGTGACGTTTGCACGGCGCAGAAAGGACCTGGTCAACGCTCTCACGCGCCACTACAACAGTATCTCGTCGGGGCTCCCATGGAGAGGATTGGGGTAGATGTGCTGGGTCCTTTCCCTACCACAGAGGCCGGAAATCGTTTTGTTTTAGTGGCGATGGACTATTTTACCAAATGGCGGAGGCATACGCCATTCAGATCAAAGTGCCTCCACAGCCGCAAAAACTGCTGGACGAAATGTTCACTCGATTGAGGTGCGAATGAACTGCACAGCGACCAGGGCGGAACTTTGAGAGCCGGTTGTTTAAAGAGGTGTGTCAGCGGATGGGGTGAAGAAGACCGGACCACCCCTTCACCCATAAGCGATGGACTGGTAGAACGGTTTAACCGCACCTTGGCCGCCCAACTTGCGATCCTCACTAGTCAACACCAGAGACTGGGATCAACATTTGCCTCTGGTCTTGTGGGCGTATAGGACGGCTGTTCAGGAATCGAGTCAGTGCACACCGGCGGGGCTGATGTTGGAAGGGAGATCGCACGCCGGTGGACTTGGTGTTTGGCTCACCCCTGAGCCTGAGCTTGCTGGCGGTCCGAAGCGGACTATCTCCGGCGATTGAAAGAGCGACTGGACACTGTACACCAACTGGCCAGAGAGGCCCTAGAGGGAGCTGGAGCCCGCCAGAAGCGGGCATATGACACTCGGCGCATGGTCCAACCCTGAAGCAAGGGGACAAAGTGTGGGTGTTTTGCCCCAGAGGAAGCGGGGTTGTCCCCAAAACTGGCACCATTGGCAGGGACCTGGAGAAATTTTGGATGCAATTTGGACGTGGTTTTCAGAGTCGAATGCCTGGACGGGCAGGCGGGTGGTGCTGCATAAAGACCGTTTGGCACCATACCACCCATTGGCCCCAGCACCAGAAAGACTTGAGAACCAAAGCAACTCTCCAACATCCACCCTCGGTGCGAGACAGAACTTGACAGTCTCAGGACTGAGCCTGGCACGGGTGATGAAGAGTAAGGCAGGCCCAAGCGTGTCCGCCGCCCGGCCAGGACATTTATCAGACTTTGTTTGTGAAAATTAGGGTTGTGGGGACACTAACCCTCTTGGGGGGGGGGCTGTGTAGCAACCCGGCAGTCCGCTGGCGGAGTGGCGCTTAATGGGTAAATTATGTAAATAGTTGTTGGGGAATTTATGGGAAATTTATGTGAAAGTTATTGTGTGTAAAGATTAACTAAGTTTGTAATTGTCTTTCCTGTTGTAAATGTTATATGTGTTTGTGCGCAGCCCGGTGGGGTGGGTTGGGATATCGCTGTCCGGGGTTGTAAAAACTGTAAATAGATACCGCCGTTAAGAAATGTCGTTTTGTTGTTGACCTTGACAGTGGTTAAGCGGATGAATTTGAGCTTTGCTTTCTGGCTATCTGTGAATAAAGAGATACAACAGGACAGAGCTGTTATTCATTGCTAAGATTTCATCTAAGCAATTAATGCCGAGACACTCGGAGTCGTGCGGTGTATGGGACACGAGTGCTCGTTACTTAAGAAGCTGGGTACAGCTGCGTGCTGCCGAGACGCTCGTAGTCGTGCGGTGTATGGGACACGGCCGTACTTAAAGAGCTGGGTACAGCTGCGTGCCTAATGCTGGCAATCCGCTAGCCGACAGCTTGGAAGAGGTGCACGGCGAAATCGGCTTGAAAATCTTCAAGACTCGACCACGGGTCGCTACAATATTTTATTAGAGTTACATAATTTGTGGTATCTTTAGTATTGGATTTGTTTTTTATGTTCAGAAATTGTCGGCTTCTTAAAAATACAGAAATATTAAGGCAACACAAACACTGTGTGTCCATGTGTATTCTATGTAGGGCAGGCTCTACCACCCGCAACCCTAAAATGTCTGATTAAGTGAACTTAGAAAAATGAATGGATGATTAGTGTGGTGGAGGAAGTCTGTTAGATTCAAACAGCCCGGTCAAAACAGAGACTAACCAAATATATTATGTCAAAAGAAAGCAAAAGTAAGGAACTTTAATGTAGAAAAGTAGAGGAAGGCTGCAAGAAATGATGCTACCCAATTAACCAGTGACACTTTAGGTATTGCAAAATGCTCATTGCTCATTTGTAACAAGACCTCATCAAAGACTTCTTGAAGTGTTAACTGCAGTTATAAGGCATAAGTAAATAAGCTGTTTATCTCTGTGCAGTATGGCATTTGATACGTGTGTAATATCACTTATGAATATGAAGGATTCATAGTTCTTATGCTTAAATATGTAACATCAAAGGGCATACAGTATGTCCCACTTAAGGCTCTTCTGACCATTCCAAAGTGAAATTATTTTAGTAAGTTACATTGCACAGATTAATAGCCACTGTACTGAGGATTTGTAAGTGTCATTAATACCAAAAGAAGCCTTTGTTAAGGTCTTTTTACATAAGTGTAAATAAGTAATAAATGCATCTTCACAGTACGTAAACTAAAGGGTTATCAGTTTATCAAATTAATGAATGATTTTATTTTTTATAGGTTCTTTGATAATTAATGTTATGCTATAATATTTGGGAATACATAGAAATATGCAGAAAACCAGGAAAGCAAAGTGGCACAGTGGTCAGCGCTGCTACCTGACAGCTCCAGGACTGAGTGTGTGGAGTTTACACATTCTCTCTTTGTCTGGGTGGAAGCGACTGATTCTGCCGAGATAGTTTCTAGCTTCAGGGACTAACAAAGTTTAAGAACATTGCTGTTTTTCTTGTAGCTTGTATATTTAATACTTTATTGCAATCAGGGTTTCTTTTTAAAACTTCATGTGATGGTGCATGCTGTTAATTGTGCTACATAAAATTAACTTTAACTGACTGACTCATGTCTGCCTAAAAACAGAAATGCTTGCTCACTGGTTGTTGATGCCAAAGCCTTGTATTCATGAGTAATGTAATAATTATTGGAGACACTTTCCAACATGGATAAAGTAAATCTTGCTTTAACTGCACTTTGCCAAACCGCACCTATTACTGGTCACTGTAGGTTAAATAAAATGTGCAAAAGTAAACTTTTTTTATGTAATTGCTGCTTCTACAGCCTAGTGGAGCACTTCCTTAATTGAATTAATTTCCTACTTTTATTTTAAGGTCATATAAACACAATTATTAAATGTATAACAAAAGAAGATGAAGCTTATTATTACCATTTTAAAGCCATATATCAATAATTCTAATTGTGATATAATTTGTTATTGGTTTTTGTCAACCTGGTTCACAATAATAAATAGGCCATTAACTGGATGCCCACTGGTATTTTGGTGTATTTTTTATAACCTTGTTCATGTTACCCATTAATCTTTAAAAAGAGTTACTTTGTTATGTCTATCACAGCCACAATTCTTATCACCAAAAAAGATTTTTGAAAGAGAGAGCTGATGTGGTGTGGGATTATGGTTTCACTGTTCTTTCGGACTGCAAATCTAACATGAGAGTGCTATCATATATTCTGACACACAAATTAGCACTTAATAACAGAAAAAAATAACAACAACAACATGTAAACCTAAAAACTAACATGGGCTGACTACGTGTGAGGGTAATGTGGTATAGTGGCTAAGGCACTGGACTTCACTTCACTTCATTTCTGACCTTGGATTCAACGTGTAAACCTGATTAGCCTGTCTGTGCACTGATAATAGCGAATAATAATAATATGTTTAACAATTGTAAAAAGTCAAGACCATAAAAGGTTGTTTTGGATTAAGGATTCATCCAGATTTATAATACTTTAACCACACTGCAATTTCATATTTTGTCAAGATAACCTACTGTGTTACCATGGATTAGCTGCCATTTTTATTTTACACTATGTAACATGTCAACTCCTGACTTGTGCTTGATGCTTTCAGGATAACCTTGTGAACTGGCATGAAAATTGATTATTGAAGAGATTGATGTTTTTATTTCATTAATGTATTTAAATTCCTCAGATTTTAAGGGACATTAGAACTTGAAATGAGCATATAGAAGTCTTTGAGTTTCATAGTTATAATGAAGTAATTTTTTTTAAAAAGCTTGCTTTTTGATGCTGAACACATGCCAAATCACTGTGATTTAATCTAAACAGAGCTTCTGTATTTCTCTTTCCTTTAAGATGTTTCCTTTTTTTCTTGTTTAACACTGTAAATCAAAATGATAGTTTAATTCTGTTGAAGAAGACATTCAAATTACATGACAGCAGATCAGCAGATTAGCTACAGTTATCATGTTAAGGCTTATGATTTTTATATATTTTCCCATTGTCTGTTGGTTTTTCAAAGTTTTGTATTGTTTCTGGGGTTTTGAAGGCCAGGTAATCTTTTGGTAATATAGATTTTTTTGTTCTCATGTGTTTTGACCAGTATTAAATATAATTCAGATTCTCCTGTGGTGCTATTTGTTTTTCTTATGAGTGCTGCTATTCTGGGATAGTTTTGTGGACAGTAGCTTTATGCAAGACATCATTACCACTGCGGCATAAAGATCATCCAAGATTTGGATTTATGAACAAATAACTTTTATCATCTTGGCGATTCTTAGCTTCTGACCTTTTTTAATTGCCCTCTCTCATTATTTTTTTGGCTCTGGTCCCTGTTTTGGCGTACGACTTGCCACTTTGTTCTTTGATCATGTTTCTGAACCTTGTTTATTTAAATTTATTTTTCCCAATTCTAACTCTTCCTTGAATTCTAATCTCCTGATTCCATTCTCTCTATCAAATCTGCTGTCAAACAATACAAGCAGGACAACAGTATGGCAGATATTATGCCTGGTATATTGCTTTAGAATTAAAAAGTTAGTAAAATAACATTTATATTTTAATATTTTAGAGTTTATTTTCTAGTATATCATGGTATGCCATCACTTTATTTTATTTTCTGCGGGAACCATATGGTCATTAGGCCTACTAGGCTGTTTTATCTTCAAATAGTGTCTCTGATGGCAAAAAGGGAAACTTAACATTGCAAAGCAATAGAGACATAATAATTTGTGATTTAATGTTATCTTCAGTCTAGGATTCGTTCGCTGACTACTCTTTAAAATTCAGAAATTAAGCCTACACATACCTTCTTTTATCATTTTTTTTTTTTTTACAGATGCTATTATTTTTGTAAGTGCCCCATGACTGACTAGCGCACTGTGCCATACAGGATAGGTTCTCACACCTCCAACCCTAAAACTCTGGTAATATGGACACAGAAAAAGCAGTGAATGAATGGACGGATAGGTGATGGAGGAGATCTGTTTGGTGGAAACAGCCTGGTCAAAAAACAAGACTAACTGAATATTTTATGTCAAAAGAAGGCGGCAGAAAAAAAATGTAACATAGGGAACTAGAGGAAGGCTGTAAGAAATTATGCTCATTTTGTTAAAACGCGATTAATCATTTTATTTTTTTGATAATAAACGTTATAGTGAAAAATATGTAGGAATTCATAGATATATACAGCAGACAAAATAACAAAGTGGCATAGTGGTTAGTGCTGCTATCTGATTGTGTGGAGTTTATAATATTTCTCTGTATACACTGGTTTTAAGTTAATTGGGTAATTGAAATGGGTTCTGCCTTGGTGTGACAGTATATGTAAGCTCGACCTCTAATGGACTGATGCACAATAAGAGTTGGTTCCAGCCTTGTGCTCCTTTACTGAATTATTAAGCAGACAACATCTGTATAAAAGGGATTATATTTTCGGACACATTTTAAAAGATGACAACCGAACAATAATTAGCTTTGAGATAAAATAAACACCATCATGTACGAGCTATTCACTGATTTAGTCAAATGAAAAAACCTGAGTTTTTCAAAGAGATGTTTACAAGAGCTGAGCACTTCCACAGATACATCATACCGCGCTCTGCTGACAAACAAGCATTTTAAGGTACGGTAGCAGTGAGTGTGACATATATATTTTCCATGGATGGTGGAGTACTGTGAAAAGTGTAAACATTTGTGAGACACATTAAGCAAGCTTTGTAGCATATCAAGAGCAGAGAGTGAGTGAGTGAGTGAGTGTGATGTCTCTAAATATCTTGTCCTGACCTTGAAGCATTGTTTGCATTTAGGCAACTCATTCTTCATGTAAATTAAGATGAATTATGACAATGATGTCTATCTGAACTGAATTCCCTAGTATTCTAAATGACACTTGGCTGCTGAAGTGCTAACTGAAGGCACTGAATATGCAGGTATACTACTTACTGTCATGACTCATTGACAAATCTCTTATGTAAAAGAGTTATTGATTTCCCTAGAGAATGTGAAGCCACATCTTCATATTCTTAGGAAACTATGCCCATGAATGATACTTATTTTTGTTATTTATCTCCTTCTAGGCGAAGAGAAAATGAAAAGTCAATCCATTCATTTTTTGTTCCTATTTAATTCTCTGCAGCACTGGGTACAAGATACAAATCGATTTATTTCTGTAACACCATGGCAAAATATGTAAATATATAAACAAAGTCAATTTTCAAATGCCTGAATATGATGTAAAAAATAGAGATTTTATTTGTGAATGTAGTGAGTATTGTGAAACTTTGCAAGTTCTAATATAGTTGAAAAGCACATGTGAAGCACAGTCAGGAGCCATTACAGAAAAACTCAAAATGGAAAAGGGCAACAGAGGAAAACTCCCACAGGTACAGCGAGGAATACTGAAAAAGTTCATGCTACCTATACAAACAAGATATTGCTCAACATAGTGCTTTTGCCATATGTCTACACTCTTGAGTTTGAAAAAGTGATAAAACTGGTTTATTGCTTTTTGTTGAACTTTAGAATTTATAGCGCAAATGCTTTTTTCACTTTAAGTATACTTGAAAGTTGTAAATAGACAAAGATACTCTGGGGAAGCCAATGGAAGTCGCTGATAGCATGATATAAAAATGGATTCTTAGCTGCCAAGCGTGCTACCATAAAAGAGCACCAACAACTATGTAAAACGAGACAGAATTTAAGAGCTTTAATAGAATAATATTTATTTTTGTTGTTTTTAAAGATACAACTTTGCATACATGCTAATATCAGTCCCATAATAGAGCAATGCCCCTGAAATTAAACCAATATTTATTATAATGGGGCTGTTTTTCTCTAGACCTTTAGTGTGAAGTTTGTGTTTAGCTCCAACATTATATCTGAAAATAAATAATGTATGTTCATAAGCAATGGAGAATAATAAATGAAATCCCTGGTACTTTTTACACTTACCAAAATTGTAAAATTCCATTTTGGTTGTTACATGTACCAAATGTATTCCACTGAGTACTTTATATACATTGAATACTATTTCATCTATAGATTATACCATGCCGTCTATTTATTATGGTACCGTATTTTTTGTAGAATGCAGGACCACAAACTTCTGCTGTCACATACCATACTGTACCATAGCAAGGTCAAAGAAGCTAAGACCAACATAAATCCTGAGTAATAAACTGAATCTCAGCAGTGTATGAAGGAATTCCAGTTATTTATTAATTTATTTTGCTTCCTGCCAAGGGAGTATAAAGAAAGGAAGATATTGAAGAAGGCTTAGTTAAACTACAATCACACATCACCTAAGATTTGTTAAATATTTATTAAGCCTTCAAGCAGAAACTGCTAGCACTTGGTACTTCTGAGTTTCCATCTTTAAAGTGACCAGCCCTGTTCTGCTACTGTATGCACCAGGTGGGATTTCTGAAAGAAAACTGCAGTATAAAAAGTCCAGGTTTCACTTTTAACTGTTTTTGGAACAGTATGCTAGGTGTTTCAGCTGCAGTAGGTTTAAAAAAAAATAGACTTGAAAAAAAAACTCACTTATTCTTCTGTTTTATTGACAAAGATTAATTTAATGAATTAATGTCATAAGGAATCTATTCTTGAAACATTTAACATGTGAATTACTAAAATGTGCAGTTAACTATGAAAACACACCTTGCTTCTTTAATAGAATTACATCTACCATCAGCCATGGGTCTATGCCAAGAAAATGTCGAGCAGAGTATGGGATTAAAATTATGTGGATGGTTGCAAAAACTATGATATCTACAAGAGCTGCATACTAATAAGAAAAAACATATCTTGTCCATATGTGACTATGACATCGATCCACCTCTGTGCCAAATACAATATTGATGATGCATATTTGTTAAAAAAAATATATGGAGTGTGAAGCTGCCTGGTTAATTTCCCATCTTGTAATGAGTGAGGATGCCAAATATTTCTCGCAGATGGAGGGTGTAGATGGAGGCTAAATTATCATGTCATTACTGTTGTTAATGGGCAGAGCTCATGTTAACCAGAAGAACTGCAAACTCCTCTCCCATCAGAGTAAAAACCATATTACTTTTCAACTGTAGGGTTCTTCAAACCATTATGTTTCTTTGGTAGTTCAAAAAGCCTGATGGATTGCTGGTGTTGTATTTGTGATGCTAGGAACACCTAGAAGAGAACTGCCAACTGAAATGGATTACTTGTTTTTGACAGCAGAGTTGATGAAGTCATCAGGCAAGAAATTGATTTTGGGGAAATATTTGGGCTTCCAGCAATGAGAAAAACTTAAGAAGGAAAAAAATTTTTTTTTTTTTTTAAATGTTTGATTTTCTGTATATTTTGTGACCAGCTGAGTCAATTTTTGGTCCTGGCAACCAGGGCCTATCGTGGCATCATTAGGTGCCAAACAGGAACCAACCCTGGATGAGAAACCAATCCACCATAAAGCACTCCACAAACATGTCCACAAGCACACATATACTGCCAATTAACAGCTGGTAATAACCTAACATGCATATTTTTGGGAGCTGTGAAAAAATAAACAGAGCAGCTGGAGGAGGAACGTCACAGACATACAATAAAAGTGCAAACTCTACATAAACCATAACCAGGCCTGAAATCAAATCCAGGTGCTAATCTCTGTGCCATAGTGACACTATTGTCATCCTCTTAATAATTAAAATAAGAACAGTTATGTGCATTTCTCAACCTGTTTTTTTCTCTTAAAATAATTACAGGAGCTGGAACCTTTTCACCAGGAATGACTCAACAGTCCATCATAAGTATGCATACATTGATAATTTAGAGTTACCAGAATTATTAACATCATTGTTGTTGGGCTGCCAGAAGAAATTAAATTCACAGTACAGACATGGATATAAAAAGAGTCTACAAACTCTCCATAGACAATGACAGGGCTAGAAATTCAACATCATTCAGGGTCTGTGAGGAAACTGTATTGACTCATGCACCAAAATGCCATTAAATGTTAATATGTAGTTATGCCAATTGTTGAATATGCTCAGTGTATAGCTACAGATAATTGAATAAATAATGAAAACACAGTGTGAAGAGTGATATAAATTATAAAAATATCCTTTTACAAAGATCTGGCCCATTTCCATAGCAAGGTGCTTTATTAGTTTTTTTATTATGCCTGGTACATTTTTCAGTAAATAAGTACAAGGCAATTGCAATCATGGTGTTTCTTCTAGTCATGGATTTTTTTTGTATTAGTAGTAGTAGCTGAATTTTCCTAAATGAAAATGACATTCTATGAAATTAAACAACAATTTTCCACAATACTCTGTACACTGTTTTTAGACCACTGTCTAACTTGTCATGTTGATTCTACAGATGTGACAGAGGAACTCTGGTAATGGCCTAGTGAAACAACAGAGGAGTACATGTACTATTTGGATATATATTAAGCCAGTGGTCCTTGTGATACAATTTTGCCTTTTTGTGTGTCTTAGCGACCTGCAAACATCTTGCAGCTATTATCGAGTATCCATCTGCCTTGTAGAATCACCGTTGACTGTTGTCCCATGTGGTAACTTCCCTTAGTTTAATAAACACTGTAGTAAGTTAATCATCCTGACCTTGGAACGGTGGACCAACTATTAGTTCGTGTACAAATACTTGTGGTGTCATTCCAGTTCCTTGTCAATTCTATCTACATTTGCTTTGTAGACTTGGAAAAGCTCATGAAGCTTAGGATCATGAATATAATGATATCATGTTGAAGATGCTGCAAGAGCATCAGGTTCAGGGGTTTCTGCTATACATCATTCAGTCCCTATATTTGCTTATTCATTGTGGCCATTAGACTCTGCCAAGAATGAGTCTTGTCTCCTTTCCTATTCATCATCTTTATGTACAAGAAAATGAGGAGCCTCCAAGGTTTGGTGGATACCCAATAACAGAATTAATATTTCCAGATGATTATGTACTTGTTATATCATCAGACTGCTGAGGATGCTAATGATCAGTGCCTACAAATCTGAGGTCATGGTGCCCTCCCGGAAAAGAGTGGCTTGCTCTCTTGAGGTAACAAGTGACCAGCTGCTCCAAATGGAGGAGTTCAAGCACTTTAGTTTACAAGCAAAACAGGAGGTGACCGTGGAATTGAACAAGTAATCAATGCAAAAGCTGTTAGTTTTACAAATGTGGTACTGGACTGTGATTGTGAAATTGTAGGTAACAAAACTGGTGGTCTCCATCCCGTGCTCACCTATGGTCACAAGCACTGTGAATAAGGCAGAGTGCACACAGCCGAAATGAGGTTTCTATGCAGGGTCTTTTCTGTGGGGTACTCTCTTCATAATGTAAATGTACCATGTACGGTTCACAGGGGAGAAAATTGAGAAGGTAGACTTAAAACATGCTGGCAGGATCATATCTGTTGATTGTTATGGTATCATAAACCTGGGAGAGCTTTAGTATAGTCCTGACCAACTGTAGCAAAAAGTGGAAGGATCCATCAACATATGGCTTGTATACATAAAGGACAGATGAAGATTCCTTATAAATAAAAAATATTCATTTCACAATAAAGCTCTTCTTGATAAAACAGCTCCAAGGAGTGTAAAAGGCTTGAAAAGCAGTCCCAAAGCAAACAAGTCAAAAAACACAAATCCAGTAAGAACGATCAAAAAGTCACAAATCCAGGGAACCACAAAAAGATACAATAGATTTTTGTAACTCACCAAACCTACCAAGCGCATATAAAGGAACTGCAAGAGACTGCTTGTTTTCTCAGACTTTATGGAGCAGAGGGAAGTCCCTTGATAGTGATAGGCAGGTGCTCCCACCTCTTGGGAAACAACCCAGAAAACACATGGAACATAACAAAAGTTACGTAGACACAAAGAAACTACACGATTAACAATACTGACAAAGAGTACATAACTATACAAATAATGAACATGAACTACAATATCAATGTAAACAAAAGAATCAAAAATTAACAAAAAATACATAAAGAAGAAACTTGAATCCTTGACGAAACCCTGTTTTTAAACATGACACCAGGGAAAAAAGAAGGGCTAGATAAGGTTGCTGGGGATAGGGAGGCTTAGTCAGTCTAGTTCAGAGTCTGATCACCATGACCAACAGCAGCAAAAGAAAAATTACAATGATGATAGTAGTTATGGCATTCAGACTTTTAAAAGTACTATGATAACATAAAATATTATGTCCATGAAACAGTAAAGTCTAGAAATTAATATAATGGAATGTTGATCAACACTAAAATTACATGCCACAACCTAAACAATTCAAGTTTTAAAACATACCAGAAAAGATGTAAAGATGGATCTTTATGGTGAAGGTTAAAGAGCTTCACAGGCAGACATTAATAAAGGGTTTCTGATAGTTTTCCCTACAGTGCTGCAGCATGTCTTCGGTGTTCAGGCTGGCTATTCAGGAGTTTTTAATTGTCGAGCAGCTTTATACAGGATATGTAGACACATGCTCCAGAGATGCAGTATACAGAATGGAGGAGTTTGTGCTTCTTGGAAATGAATAATAAACAAAACCAGTATAGATGGTTCAGAGAGTATGTGGTCCAGCAGTACACCTTCAGCATTTTGAGCTAGAAGAATCTGTAACTTGCAGTACTTCAGCCTAAAAGTAATGACGTAACGGACAAATACACAACGTTCAAAAAGTACTTCAAGATTTAATGTTATACTGGTCTTGATCTGAGCTCTTCTTTGTGGCTTTTAAAGCAGCAGCATTGCCATACCTTTAACTCATTATCCCTCTTCTCAAAGCACAGTGAGGTGGGGCAGGCAAGATAGTGACAAACAGCAACATTTTGCTTTATTTCATTTGTATGGGATGTTCGCTTGAAAAAGGCTGAAGGAGGAAAGACACCCTACTGACTTCAAATGGGTCAGCTCCAGCACCAAGAAGGCTTTGCGGTCAGAGTATGGAAAACCACTTGTAGCTGCGTTTTCCCAAAATTACCAAAGTTCAGCAGCTTCAACTCAAAAAATTGGGATTCAACAAAAGCCTGATTCCACGGACAAAATATCTTCGTTTTTAAAAGTTTAGTTAAGTTTCAAAGTAAAACAGTTCACACAAAAAAGAAAATTAAAATAGCAAAAAAGAGAAAAAGGTAATGTTAAGAAAAGTTCAGTTCTAAGCTTAATCTTTTTACATCTCAAATCATTACTATTTACTTAACATTTCTGAATCATCAGAAAACTGTATGCTTATCCCATCTCTGAGTTAAAAATGGGTCTTTTAGGTTCATATGTACTGGGACCTGTTCTAAACACAACTGAGCTCATTATCACACTGTTTCTCCGAAGGTTCTATCTCTTACTAACTTATAGGGAGAAAAGACTATACCATAAGCTATGCCTATGGAAGATATTCTTATTCTATTCAAATTAAGCAAACTTTAATATGAAGTTAACTCAAAACTTTAACTTTCTAAGATTGGCTCTTACACCACTGAAACTACAAGTAACACTTCTTAAGGTCATTCATGTTGAAACTATTTGCATACTTTGTAAAAAGAATGAATAAGCTGTGTTCTGTATTTAAAGAGAGACAGTAGCTTGAAACCTGGGAGTTCTTTTTAGTGTCCTTGTATTTCTCTGTACAAGGGCAAACTCCAGCAGATATTACATACAGGCGAGGACAGAGCAAAGTTTAAACTGCAGCTGACACAAATTCTGTCAAACTTGAAATTCTTTGTGCCAGACATGAAATGTCAGGATTTCATACACTCTCCAGGTCTATAGCAGAAAACAAACAATGTGCTTGGTCTACATTGCAATGAGAAAATGTTGGGAGAATCTGTCAGATATTATTTTGCCTTGAAAAGTTTATTCATAACTTTTTGGTTCATTCAAGGGCATTCATTGGTGCATTCAAGGGACAATCAACAACACAGACTGTTTGTAGCTAGACATTGACGTCTTTGCTGGCTTTAGACTAAGGACAATGCTCAAATAAATAAAGATAATCTGCTTTAAATATTTTGCATCGCTTCATGAATGAAAATAATATTTTTTTAGTCCTTGACATTGCAGACTTCTTGCTTTTAAATCTGTGTTGGTGAATATTCATTGCACGCACAAAATTGCAAAATTCCAGCATTAGTTTATGAGTATAGGATGCACGGCTAATTTGAAACAAGAAATCCTACATTTAGTTTTTAATCAGCTTGTTTTAAATTTCATGAGTTTATTTTTTTCTGAACCTGCTGGCACCTATCCTGGCAGCATCAGGTGCAAGGAATAAGCTGACCTTGGATGAGACACCAGGTTACCACAAGCGACAGTAATGCAGTCAGACACCCTTTGGTAATAAATACCAGGCCGACTTAGTATCCATAAGGCAGGTCTGCAAAACTAAACTCATAGGAAATTGTTTTAATTGTGAATATTTGCATTCATAAACACTAAAAAAATGTCATTGGAATGTTTCCATCACGTCAGAATTACGTGCAAATTTGAAAAGAAATGTAATTAAAATGTTAAAAATTATACAATTTATTCATGTACACAATATTGCTCTAAACCAATTTAACATGAAAATATTTAGTCAGTTTATCTTGGAAACTGTTTCACACTTGGAAATATTTCTGGTACATTGCAAAGCACATTTCAAATAAAAAGCTTAGAATCTTGCTTCAGTTTCATAATCAGCTAAAAACACCTTTTATACAGATGTGGTATCTGGTAAGCCTTAACATTTTCAGGTCCATTTTGCTCTGTCCTCTTAAAAGTAATCCTCATCACTTTGGTGTGTGTGCAATTATGTGCTGTCATTTACTCGCTGACTGCTTTTTACATTTTTTCATTAAAGAATTGTCGAGCCTGTATGAAGCCTGTATGTAAACTGACAGGAAAATGAAGGGACCAAAAGGGATCAAGTAAAAGAGTCGTGCAGGAGTTGTTATTAGATACTGAGCATCAAAAAGAAAATGTCAAACAAAAATCAGACTCAGAGGTCTGTCCTGAAGTCCTGACCAAAAACCCACACTGGCAATATCTGTTAGAACCTTTTAGCCGCCACAGCAGTCGGTCTTTCCTCTACCTACAGAGTCAAAGCTCAGACACTGTCTTGTGAGTGCTGCCATGTTTTATAGTGGCAGCTCGATGACATTGCACGTCACGTGCCTAGTAACAGATGCTATTGCTATAAACCAGGGGTCCCCAACTCCAGTCATGGAGGGCCTCAGTGGCTGCAGGTTTTCATTCTAACCCTTTTCTTAATTTGTGACCTGTTTTGCTGCTGATTAACTTCTTTTGAATTAATTTTAATTAAATTGTTTTTCTAAGATGTTTTGTCTGAATTGCTTCATTGATTTCCTTAAATGGCACCAAACAGAAATGAAATGTGAAAAGAGTGAGCCAACAGATAACCAACTAAGTTGGGGCCTCAAACTCAAACCAACTTCACTTCATTCAGTTTCTTAATTTGAAGCCATTTCTTGTTGCTAATTAAACACGATTTTTAATTTCATGGTGCTGTTTCTGCCATGGCAGACATTTCCAAAACTGTTGATTTTCTTTTTTAAGAGCGCTGTCAAAATGTTCTGTGGACCTGAGCAGATCAAAATTACTGAGGCCTTCATCTTTATTTTCAGTTATTGTGTGATGGACGCAGGTTGTTGTTTATGTGTTAGTACTTTTTGTGTCTTAATATTGTTTGGCTGCTAATTAAGGAAAAAAGAAATAATTAAGGGGCCTGAGTCTTAAGTTATGCATCAATTAAAATTAAGGCAAAGAGTTAATTAGCAGCAAAATCTGCTCACTAATTAAGAAAAGGGTTAGAATGAAAACCGGCAGCCACAGTAGCTCTCCAGGACTGGAGTTGGAGACCCCGGCTATAAACAATATGTCTACATCATGGAAAGCAAAGCACAAAATGGTGGCACACAGTAAAAAAAACAGAAATGCAGAAACATCACAATACTAATGATAAAATCAACAATATTAAAAATAATAGTAACAGTGTCTAAAATGAAAGAGCAAAACAATAATCATAACTAACAAGTTTGTCACACTTTACAAATGTATTCATCATACCATCTCCCAAATATGTCAGTCAGTATTAAGTAAAGCCACTCGGTCTAACTCTGCATTAAACTCTTTTACATAAGGGTGATAGTGGTGCAGCAGTTAGCCTTGCTGCTTCACAGTGCTTGGACCTCAGTTGGCTAGTGTGTCTCTACATGGAGGTCACCTGCTCTTTGCTCATTGAAACACTAGATGGTACTCTACCAGCGCTAAACCCAACACACAGACACTGACCATGCATTTTAAAAGCACCAAGAAGTTGTTTTAATTTCTTCTTTTAAATAAATAGTGCCCAAAACATCTCCGCCACAATAAACAGGCAAGCAAATACACTCATAATAAACACAAGTAAAGCACAATTCTCTTCTCCACACCTCCCAGCAAGCTCTGTTCTCTATCTCCCAATTCCAGCTCGCTTGCTGGATTCCTATCCGTCCTTTAAGTAGTCCTTGACCCGGACTGACGAACTGACATTTTCTTCAGCCCAGAAGTACTTTGGGGTTTGCATTCTTGTGACTACCTCATACTTCCTTGCTATAAGGAAAGTATGAGTCCCCAGGTTCTTCGACAGCTCCCCCTGGCGGCACCCAAGAGGGCTGAGAAACAGAACTCCAAGTCCCAGGCAGGATGCCCTGCTCCAGGGGAGCTGCCATCAAGTGTTTTGGGGGAGGCAGTGTCGGTAAGTAGCTGCCTTCCCCCATCCTTACATTCCAGGGGTGTCCCGTCCATCACATCATGTGGTTTCTTCTTGGAATTGTGGTTTGTTTCACAGTCCAAGCGCACACTGGTAGGAGATGAACTGCACAAAGCAGGCCTCCTGTGAGTGAGAGTAGAGCAGGTGTGTTGCGAGTTTACCTTCAACATGCTTGGGATACTAAACAGGTGGTCCCCACACTGTGATGGCTACTAATCGGACAGGTGGTGGATAATTATTTTTTTTTTTTTACTGAAAACTACTATATAAATAAGGTTGTACAGAATGACAGAATTTGGTAGAGAAGGCAACAAGAAATAGTATTGCATGATAACACTTTTTTGGAATTAAAAAAGGTTAGTCTGATTCCTTGCCTGCAGTTTCCTTTTAAAAAATTCAACATTTTTTAAAATATTGCAACGTATTAGTACGTTTTAAGTCCGTCATGGAATATTTACATCAGGTGCTCTTTTCTTTGTCTTCCAATTAATGTATAAATTTAAACCGAGTTAATCCGGTAACACATAAGTAATCCCAGGAAAATGTTATCTTGCTGTGCAATCAGTTTGTAAAGTTTCAGTCTGGATTCCACTCTAATCATTGTACAGTAATAATTTGAATGTCTTGCAGGGAGTGCTGTAATCATTACACTTTCAGTATTAAGCACTTTGTTTTAGACCTTTATTTTTGGCCTTTCTGATATACGTATTTGTAATTTCACCCTGGCAGTGTCATATGCTGGCATTTGTCACAGATCCCATCTTGTATATAAAAATGAGACCACTTCATAAAAAAAATACCACTTCATAACTTTCATCTCTGAATACAAAGCTAAGACACTGCACTATTTTCAGGAACACATAAGGCCACATGAAAAGAAATGGTTTTATTAGGAAAGGTAAAATATTCCTGTCTTTAAGGTAAAAAATCTACTATTTGGGTTAAAAAAAAACCTGTGTTTATGCTCTCAAGATGTGTCTAGAAAAATATATTTTCATCCAGTGTGGAGAGACTTAAGAGTTCAGTCCAAAAGCAAAATAAATTCAAACATAGAGTCTGTTTTAATATTCTTAATTTGACATGGTTGTGTACATTTTTAGATTCTTCATATGGTTTAAATATGTATTTCACTAGGTTTTGATTTTTGGAAACAAAATTTGGGTTTTTGATTTCAAATTCAGCTTTATGTACATGTTGAGAAACTGCTTCTCTGTCACTCTGAAAATTACCATTTTTCTCAGTTGCTAAAACACTAAACCCCATTCTCTGAATTCATTTTTCAAATCAATCACTCTTTTGGCCAAACCTCAAACACTGCTTGGATACTTAGACACAATTTGCAAAAGTCATCCGCTCTTTTTTGCTAAAACTTAAACACATTCCCAGTCACTAAACACATTCCACACTGCGATACACTTGTGTTGCAAAACTGTAAACACTGGCAGCAAAATGTGAACACAAATCCAACACAGCTGTCATCTCTTACACACAACGACTCAAAATTGAACACACATGTTTCTAATGACCAATTAGGCAGGATACAAGTCAGTTCAGAGTGCACAGGTGGCACATGTGCATCCATCTACAATGGACAGAAACATACAGAGAGGCAGAGGGGGAAGAGTTCGTGTGAGAGGTTGATGGATGAGGAGGAAGGGGATGAAGAAGACCAAGAACAATCATTACTGTTGAAATTCAGGCAACTGTTGTACACCATGTCCTTGTTCGTGGGATGACAATGAGGGAAGCTGGACAAAGAGTCCAACCCAATTTGAGGAGGTTCTCTGTGGCTGGCATCATCAGGACATTCAGAGAAGAGAACAGGTAATTGTTCCTTGCTTTACAACATTTGACATACAGTCTGCTATACTGTAAATACTGTAATGTTCATTACAATATTGTTTCTACTGGCTGTATGCATGTGTAAGTGCATTGTCACCTCTGTAGAATTGAAGCATGACCAAATGATGGTGGAAGGACTGCTCTTTTCTTCCAACAAGAAGAAGCACTTATTGTTGACATGGTGATTTACGGTAAAATAATGCTATCCGACTCTGTGAAATCCAGCAGAGAGTGATTGAAGATAATGTCAACTCTGATGGAGTCAACAGTGTGTCTCTGTCAACTATTGACCGTGTCATCCAACGCAACAGTCTTAACCTGACACAGGTGTAGAGAGTACTCTTTGAGTGCAACATTGTAAGAGTCAAAGATCTAAGATATCAGTATGTGCAAGTAAGTGTCACCTACACACACTTTCAGCACTGATGCTTCCAGCACAATTCTATGCTCATAGGCCTACTATTACTGTCGGCTAGTAGTTGCAGTTACTACCTTTACAGTACTGTGAACTATATTGTAATGTACGTAAATCTGGAGTGGATATACTGTAAATACAGTACACTATTTTAGAGGTCTGTCTTTTTGTATCACTTACTGTACTAAACTACTTATCTATTTCTATAGAGAGGGTTTGCACTGGAGTCCATGGAAAGGCCCCATACATTTGCATAGATGAAGCAGGGTTCAGTCTGGTGAAAAGGAGGCAAAGTGGTAAGAACATAATTGGTCAACGTGCCTTTGTGCAGCCATAAGTAACTGGGGGTACTTCTCCATCATGCAAACCTGAGGCAATATAACACCGAACATATCCATACATTTCTGGGCGGTCTACAGGCTATTATGGCTGTGCGTGAGCAGCTGGATCAGCAAGCAGGGGTTCACCAACAACCAGTGCTTCATAAAGGTCTTCCTTCCACTTTTTAGCCCTTTCTCTGTGTGGTGGTGGAAGGTCTATTACCGACAACCCAGCAACAGGGAAACTTTATTGGAGGCAATGAAACATGCCTGTGATGATATAAATGTGGAGTCTTGTCAAGGCTGGATTCAGCACACCAGAGGGTTTTCCCCTGTTGCCTGGCAAGGGAAAATATTATGAATGAAGTCCTCTTGCCAGACCCTGCATAAAGATAGGCTGTTGGAGAATGAATCTCAATGACAGTGATTGTGCAGTAATGTACTTGTCATTTAGGTTTTTTTTTTCTCTTTCATGTTATGAAAGTGATGAATGTAGATATCACTTTGCCTACAATCATTTCTGCTAAATGCATTCTCTGTTACCTACATGCCCTGGCTGCTGTGTCCTACATTATTTTATGTAGTGTCTAAGGAATGCTCTGTGGTGAATATATTTATACTTGCTGTGTGTATGATCTGAAAACATTGTTTGGTTTTGAACACAGGATAACTGGTTTTGAGGTGATAGTTTGGTTTTGATAGGAAAGTCTGGGGTGTTGTGAATGTAGTTTGATTTTTCAGATTTTTCTTTAAGGTTTTGAGAAAATGAGTGGAGGTTTCAAGAAATGTGTTTTAGAAATTGGGAAAAACGGTAAATTACCTATCTATTATTAGTCTTTTTTTTTTTTTAAATAAAATCACATTTTATTTGTCAAATACAAATACAATTCTCCTTGCATAAAAGGTGTAAATGTTTTGATGGTCACCAGGCACGGGCTGGCATTATGGCCGGAATGGTTCAAAGTCTCTTACTTGGGTGGAGGCCAGTTCAATGGAAGGAGAGCTGGAGACCATTTGTACAGATTATTTCCTCTCCCAACATAATAGGTAGAAGTCCTTCTGGACTACAGTGCCTCCATTGATACCCATGGGGCAGACTTGGAAGTGTAGTCCAGTAGTGAAGCCCTGTGGTGTTTCATGGCTGCTACCAGGAGGAGCTGCATCCTGCTGACGCCTAACCAGTAGGGTCCTTCTATTTGTGGTACCGTTACTCCAGATATGCTCCTGGCTCCAGCATAAAAGAAGCTGCCCAAACTCATCTAGGCGAAACAGAGTCGGATAGATGTGGATGAAGCTTGCCTGGAGGAGTAAAAGGAGAGGAAGAAAGGAGAAGAGACAGAGAATATAAGAAGAATTGTGCTTGTGCGATGTTTATTTATCATCAGTGTTGTATTGTGAAAATAAATTAGTGTTAGAAATGATACTTGTGTTGGAATGTTGGAGGGTTTGGGAGCTCACTGGTACCCCCTACAAGTCACAGTGTCTTTGGATGAATTTTCCATGTATAATTCAGTGCACACAAAATTCAATTTTCTAGGATAAATAAAACAACTGAAGGGCTAAATAATTTAGGTACAGTGCTACCAAAAAATATAATACCATAGGAAGAAATGCTTCTGTGATCTTTTAATTCGAAGCTTAAGGAACATTACTTTATCTTAAATACTATTAATACTATTCATAAAGCATAAATAGCAGTTACATATATAAACTAAAATAGTGGCAATCTTAATAGCCCGCCCTTACTAACTCTCAACAACTTCTCATTCTTATGTAAAGTTTGGTTCTACTGATATAAGGTTTGTCATCCTTGCTTGTGGAATCTGTAAACAGAGTGGCAGGGAGGTAATGACTTCAAAAGATATAGCACTTATTCTACCAAAATTATTTATTGTAGTTTATATCATAGTATATATTCTAGTATTAGATTGATTTATGTTATTGCAATGATCTATGAATCATCAGTGGTTTCATTTCTCCAAGAACAATGTCAACATTTTGATTCATCTTCTGCTGCCAGACACCCATCTCTAATGTTATCTTTAGTTAGGTTTCTTTACTTTTTGCCATTATGAACATTAAAGAAGAATGAGAACAAAATAAACTACATTTATAATGTACAATGGATCTGTGTAAGTTTATGCATGTCATAATATTTACTGAATGATGTTGTGCTTACCAATTACTTTTTTCAGCATATCTATGCATTTTATCTGAGGACTGATGCATAACACAGTAAATTGGACACAATACATCAAATTCAGTGTCACAATGAAGCTGGAGTTCCAGGCTGGAAATCGCCTAAAATCAGCAGCAAGTCTTTTTAATGGGATGTGCTAACATAGTAACGCGTTCACAATTAAATGTCACAAATCCCTGTGTTATTATTATGGTTTTTATAATGAACTTCCAAGTTAACATATATACGCATACTCACCAAAAAGATTACTTAAGCTTTGATATAACCTTAGAATCCATACATTATAAAAATGGGGTACAACTAAGTGAATAACTGATTAGGTTATTACATACTGTACATTTTAAGTAAAACATTAAAAGGGGCATGGCTCTGTCAGGTTTCACAGCCAGATATTTCTTGCTGGTTGGTGCTTTGTATCAGTTATGTTTTCTTTATTTTTGATCATTTATTGTTTTGCTTACATTGTTTCGTGCAACTTAGATGACCATCATGTAATACATATGGTCAATGTCTAAAGTCACACAGTAGTCACATAATATCAGCAGCTATTTTTACCCTCCACTATAAATTTAATTCTTGAACTGTCAGATTTATTATGGTATTTGTAATCCTATATTTTTTTTACCTTACGGAACATCTTTTTCCCATCTATGCTTGTGCTTTTGAACATTAATTTCTTTAGTATTTTTGAGTATGTTTTGTACACCTATATGTTCCTTGAAGGTAATTGCCCTTCTGTTTATTCTAGCATTGTGGCATTTGCTTGTGTTTGCTCTCTAGGAGCTAGTTTACTGTATATTTAGGAAAGTGCTTTTTTCTGCTCAAACTAATATTGGGGCTTGTCAGGACTTTTACACAACATACCTTTTTTCCTTTGTTTCCTTGTGACTGTGAACTTCTTGGTGATATTACACATAAAGTGCTTTAAAATATTTATGTGTGTATTTATTTATTTATATTTGAGTGCTGGTCATGAGTTGGGCGCATGGACTAATGCAATGCTTTGCTATGTTTGTGTGGGTCAAGAGTAAACATCATGTGGCAGCAGGAAAAACATACACCTCTATAGTCTATTTCATATAAAATTATAACAATTTAATACACATAATTTCCCTGCCCAATTTAGAAATAATGAATTAGTCATGATAAATGAACCCTAAGGCATGTCTACATTTTATGTAAGGAGAGTTATTGATAGTAAACAATAAATAAAGAAAACAATTGCTAAAAAAACAAAAATATAATAAACATATACAAAATAATAATTTAGAATTAGCAAAGAAAACACAGAAAAAGAAAGCAAACATAATTCAGTGAACACACAACCCTGCTGGAACATGACAACTAAGAAACATTTGGTGGCTTAGGTGCAGAGTGGTGGCTATTGGAGGTGTAGTGGTGGCTTAGGGGCAGACTGGTGGCTCTGAGGCTAAGGATCTACGCAGGCATCCGGAAGGTAGCTGGTTTAAATTCCCATTACTGCCAAAAGGGATCCTACTCTGTTGGGTCCTTGAGGAAGGCCGTTAACCTGCAATTGTTGCTCCAGGGGCGCTGTACAATGGCTAAACCAGGTCATTGACCCCAAGGGAATGCGAAAACTAACAAATTTCTAATACAAGAAAAAGGCAAAATAAAAGAACAAAAAAAAAAATAATGTCTTCACCCCCTAACTATTTAATATTGTCATGCACTGTTATCTGAATAGCATTCAAGTATCTTTATAAGTAGTGGGGTAAATTAGAAAATTAGTGAGTTTGGGGACTATTTGCAATGCTTATTTTGGCAATGAATTGGGCTTAGTGTTGTGGTGTACTGTTTTGATGTTTTCTTTTTGTTACTTTAACTCTGGCTTGTTACCTGACAAAGATCCAGTTTACTTTCTTTAAATTTCTTTTACTTCTTGGTCATTATTTCAATTGCTCACAAAAAAGTTTGAGCACATGTATTCTGCCAAGTGATCATAACACATTTACTCATTTCCATCAGTTAAACATCCTATACACAATCTAAATAGCGAATTAGACATTTTACTGTAATATAACAGGGATGAACAAAATAATATTGTGGGGGCTTAAAGTGAAATCAAGAATAATATTGTTGAAGAAACTAACACGCCATAGACAATAGAAAGTGTAATGTTTATGAATTGTTAAACAAAAACATTCTACACAGTCCCTTAATTATCTACTATGTCTGTTTAAAATGCTTACAATTAAACTCTCACAAGACTGTGAGAGACACACTTATCAGATTGATATGTCTGCAGCTCAGCACTTCTTTGGAAAATTCTGGTATAGCAGCTGGTAAATAGGAAATGCATCCAGCTGTCATTTGAAAGAAACCAGGGCAAAATGACTGGTGAAGTAAGGTACTGTTTTGTTCATTTTACACTGGATGATATTTTAACTGGGTTTTTTAAGTGTTTACAATATAAAACTGTTTTAAATTGGAAATTGAAAGATAGTAGGCTTAGACTAAATGCACATCATGATAGTTGTACACTGCCTATAAAAAGTATTCACACTTTTGGACATTTTAATATTTTATTGTTATACAACGGTGAATCACAGTGAATTTAATTTGGCTTTTTAGACACTGATCAACAGGAAAAGATTCTTCAATATTAAAGAGAAAACAGATCTCTGCAAAGTGGTCTAAATTAATTGCAATTTTAACACACAGAATAATTGATCATATAAGTATTCACTCACTTTAGTTCAGGCGCCTTTTGGAGCTATGACGGGCTCGAGACTATGTGCTTAGGTCTCTATCAGCTTTGCACATTTGGACTCTGCCATTTCACTAAATTCTTTACTGCAAAACTGCTCAAGGTCTGTCAGGGTGGATGGGGATCGTGAATGAACAGCCTTTTCAACTCCAGCCACAAATTCTCACTTGGATTGATATCTGAACTCTGACTTGGCTGCTCCAGGACATTAACTTTGTTGTTCTTAAGCCATTCCAATGTAGCTTTGGCTTTAAGCTCTGTGGTTGTTATTTTTCAAGAAAACAAATCTTCTGAAGTTTCTTGCAGACTGCATCTGGTTTTCTTCTGGGATTTACTTGTATTTTGCTACATTCATTTTACCCTCTGCTCTGAAAAGCTTTCCAGGGCCTGCTGCAGAGAAGTATCCCTACAGCATGATGCTGCCACCAGAATGCTTCATGATTAGGAATGGTGTGTTCTTGATAATGTGCAGTATTCAAACATAGCATTTTGTCTGATGGCCAATAAGCTCAATTTTGATCTCATCAGAGTCTCCCATGTACCTTTGAGCAAACATATTAAACTTAAATTGTTTTATTTTTAACTAGCAAAATACCCGTGCTTCACAGCGGCGTAGTACTGCCTTAAAATTTTTATTAAGAAGAAAATTAAACCTTTTTAAACTGAGGGAAAATATGCCAATAACTATTTAAGGATCTCTTTGTATACCACATTGTGAGTTCGGCCCTCCAGTTGTAATATGAGCAAGCTGTGCGCTGAGCTTACTCTTGAGCATGCAATGTACTGTTGGCCATGTGAACAGTAATCTTGTTTCAAATCTCACAGCTTGGATTGCTGCTGTCATAATCGGTTTAAGTTTCATCGTTTGCTTCAATTACGACAGTATTTGCAGGACTTGTGTTGAAGTGACATTCGGCAACTGTCAAGCGTTGTAAGCATACAACCGGTTTCATTGATAACTACACATCCAGCTTTTGAGAGTTTAAACATCCATAAATATCAAATTGTCCACTAGTGAAATCGTCACCTGTGAATCTAAGATGTTTAAGAGGCATTGGCGGGTGTTGAAAGGTGTAAAATATTTGGCCATTTCGGTACACTTGAAAGCGACAACCGAACAATTCAGCTGCAGCCATCAACTCACATGCAGAACCATAGGTGAAGGGCTTAAGCATTTCACTCTTCTAGTGCTCCTGTGTAGTATAATTATCTCTTGTACCGTCATCAGTCCACACCTTGAACCTGTCCCAGTCATTCAATACATAAGACACAATGTTCCTCCGGATATCAAGAGTGAGCCTGATATGGCCGTGCAATATGTAACTAAGAGAATGGAAAAGGTAGGTGCCATCTCCAGTCATGGAAACCACTCGGTAAGTGACAGTTCTTTGATCGATGGTGATCACCTCGATAGACATGTTAATGGGGGTGCAGTTGGAATGATAAAGGAAATGGGTACCTGAACAATGTAAAGTAAGTCTAAAATACCTAAACAATAACTATAATCATAATAAACGAACAATAAAACAGCGGAGAAGCCGTGGATTAAATAAAAAGGCTGTAGTTATCAGCAGGAAGACGTGAATCCCGTGGCGAAGCAAGGAAGGGAATGTAGAGACCAGAGCAACGGACGGCCTTATATAGGCAGGCAGCCAACAACGTGGGAGGTGTTGGGACGGGGGACCCAATGTCGCCTCACACAGTGACTGAGCTGCAGGCTATGGACGTATATATGTATGTAAGTAGGATTAAGTTAGCATTGGGAACCCGCATACCAAATTTCTTGAAGATGGGCCAATAAGTAACAAAGACCGTTGAAAAGTTCAATATGGCGGCCGACAGTGGCATCATACTACCGAAATAAGTACGTACATTGGTTTCGGTTAGAGCAGGGAAGCCCTACCAAATTTCGTGAAGATGGGGCCATTAATAAAAAAGTTCAGCGTGGCGGACGTTGTCAACCGTTATGACCGTTACGCGTAGAATTTCGAAATGAAACCTGCTTAACTTTTGTAAGTAAGCTATAAGGAATGAGCCTGCCAAATTTCAGCCTTCTACCTACATGGGAAATTGGAGAATTAGTGAGATTGGTAAGTTCAATATGGCGGCCGACAGTGGCATCATACCACTGAAATAAGTATGTATATCGGTTTTGGTTAGCGTAGGGAAGCCACCTACCAAATTTCGTGAAGATGGGGCCATAAATAAGAAATCAAGGAGCATCTTTAAAAGAGAGATGTAACAATCTTATTCAATTAACAGTGAATGTAATAACAGTGTGATGCAACAAAACCATTTCACATAATGAGCAAATAATGTGTCCATGTTCAAATGACTGCAGAGTTATATTGAACTCTAGCTGAATGTATCATCATGCTTACCTTCGATTCATTCGACTGAATTCGAGAAAGCATGTGTTTCTGTACATTTTATTTGCTTTGTATATTAAGAGTCCTCTTTGAAAGAGAAAGTGTTGTTGTTTTTATATTTGTTTCTGTTCTCTTTTACTTACCCATTTCTTCCAGCGCAGAAATGTAGGAGGAAGGAATGAGAACTTCAATGAGATGCACCACACAAGAAGCAACTCTAGATAGGTTACCAGTCTACAGAGTGCAAACACCCACCATGGGCCAGTTTTGTGCCACCAGTCAGCTCTAATGTGTACCCCTTTATGAATGTGGAAGAAAATCCAACAGAATCCATGAGAGTTTGCACTGCTAATTTCACACAGTCAATGTAAGATCTACAATCTAAACACAATATTGGAGTTGTTGAAAAAAAATGAATAAAATAATAGTTCTTGGGCGACTCTTATTATTAAGTAACAACAAACTGTTGTATCAGCGTCAGGAAATTGAAACCTATTACTGTATATGGTTGGAAATCTATCATATGCTTGTAGGGTGAATTAAGATACGACTACAAACTCTATTGGGAATGGATAGGGTTGGGTACAAACTGCTAAGAGTACAGGTAGAGGTTTGTGTAGTAACTGCACAGGGAAACACTCATGAGAAGCATTTTGTTAAAAAACGCTTCTTTGACTCATCAGCAGCTTTAAAGCTTACAACTATTCTAAGCAATCAGTCCGTTTATAATGCCAGCTATAATAGCGAGGATAATGTAAATAGTAAAGTGGAAAACTTTAATTCTAAAGTAAGAACTGCTGTTGACATAGTTGCACCTGAAAAGACAGTTAAAAAATCCTCTAGTACTGTTATTCCATGGAAGACCCAAAGAGTGTCTGATTTAAAAAGAACATGTCGTAGAGCTGAGCGTAAATGGAGGAAAACTAAACTAACTATCCACTATGAAATATTAAAAGTTAAAATAACAGAATACAATAACACTGTCCGTCTTGAGAGGCTGCTATTTCTCTAATATTATAAATAACAATGCTAGTAATCCCAGAGTCTTATTTTCAACAATTGACCGTCTGTTAAACCCAGGTAACACAAAGGAATGCCCCCAGAATACTTCCAGTGAAACCTGTGAGAACATTGCTGTATTTTTCACTCAAAAAATTAATGATATTAGAGATAACATAGTATATCTCCCCAACACTGCAGAACCTCCAAAGCCCCGGTACTCCGTTATAAACAAATTAAATGCTTTCACCAGGATAGATTTACCTGAATTACATAGTATAATCTCTCAACTGAAACCCTCCACCTGCGTCCTTGATCCAATACCAACCAGGTTTTTCAAAGAAATATCAGGCGTTCTAATTGACAATATTCTGGACATAGTAAATTCATCATTAGATACGGGGGTCTTTCCAGACTGTCTTAAGACTGCTGTAGTTAAACCCCTTCTTAAGAAACATAATCTTGACCCCTCTGCCTTTGAAAATTTTAGACCCATTTCTAACCTACCCTTCTTAAGTAAAATTCTAGAGAAGGCAGTCATTATGCAGTTAAATGACCACCTAAATAAACATGCTATTCTTGATACTTTTCAGTCAGGCTTCAGAACAAATCACAGTACAGAAACTGCACTTGTTAAAGTAGTAAATGACTTGGGTAAATGCAGACAGAGGCCATTTATCTGTTCTCATCCTCTTAGATCTGAGTGCTGCATTTGACACCATTGATCATAATATTCTTAGAAATCGCCTTAGTCAATGGGTGGGCCTCTCTGGCAGTGTCTTAAATTGGTTTGAATCCTACCTGGCAGGGAGAAAATTCTTTGTGAGTTGTGGTAATCAAATCTCAAAGACACATGATATCCGATATGGTGTTCCACAAGGCTCTATCCTGGGTCCGCTGTTATTCTCAATCTACATGCTTCCGTTAGGTCAGATTATCTCAGGTTACAACGTGAGCTACCACAGCTATGCTGATGACACACAGCTGTACTTATCAATAGCACCTGATGACCCGACTCTCTCGATACACTAACACAATGTCTTACTGGTATTTCTGAATGGATGAATAGTAATTTTCTCAAACTAAATAAAGAGAAAACTGAAATTTTGGTAATTGGCAATAATGGATTCAGCGAGGTTATCAGAAATAAACTTAATGCACTAGGATTAAAAGTTAAGACGGAAGTAAAAAATTTAGGGGTAACCGTTGACTGTAATCTGAATTTTAAATCGCATATTCATCAGACCACTAGGACAGCATTTTTTCACTTAAGAAACATAGCTAAAGTTAGACCTCTTATATCATTGAAAGATGCTGAGAAATTAATTCACGCTTTTGTTTTCAGTAGACTAGATTACTGTAACGCACTCCTCTCAGGACTACCCAAAAAAGACATAAATCATTTGCAACGAGTGCAGAATGCAGCTGCTAGAATCCTAACTGGGAAAAGAAAATCCGAACACATTTCTCCAGTTTTGATGTCACTACACTGGTTGCCTGTGTCATTCAGGATTGACTTTAAAATACTGCTTATGGTTTATAAAGCCTTAAATAATCTCGCTCCATCTTATATATCGGAATGCCTGACACGTTATATTCCAAATCGTAACCTTAGATCTTCAAATGAGTGTCTCCTTATAATTCCAAAAGCTAAACTTAAAAGAAGTGGTGAGGCGGCCTTCTGCTGTTATGCACCCAAAATCTGGAATAGCCTGCCAATAGGAATTCGCCAGGCAAATACAGTAGAGCACTTTAAAACACTGCTGAAAACACATTACTTTAACATGGCCTTTTTATAACTTCACTTTAACTTAATACTGATACTCTGTATGTTCAATTCTTCATAATAACTATTCATGGTGGCTCTAAAATCCGTACTGACCCCTACTCTCTCTTCTGTTTCTTTTCCGGTTTCTTTGTGGTGGCGCCTGCGCCACCACCACCTACTCAAAGCATCCTGATGCACCAACATTGATGGACTGAAAGCCAGAAGTCTACGTGACCATCATCATCAGGTCCTTCGATGAAAACGCTAAATACAAAGAGGACTGTTTGATTTATATTAAGTAGATTGCCCAGAGGGGACTGGGCGGTCTCTTGGTCTGGAACCCCAACAGATTTTATTTTTTTCTCCAGCCTTTGGAGTTTTTTGTTTTTCTGTCCACCCTGGCCATCGGACCTTACTTATTCTATGTTAATTAATGTTGACTTATGTTTATCTTTTATTGTGTGTTCTATTTCTCTATTCATTTTGTAAAGCACTTTGAGCTACATTTTTTTGTATGAATATGTGCTATATAAATAAATGTTGATTGATTGAAAGGGGGGGTTTGATTTTTAGTACCTGTGGAAAACTCTAGTGGCGATCGTGAGCAATCACTGATCCTGGTCACGTTTGAAATTTACAACCATGGGAACGCTGCTCCTATGCATTGCTATCGACTTTGAATAAAATTGTTAAATAGATAAAATTATTCACTTTCCTTTAAATTACTGTATGTATAATAACAACGGTCTGGAAAGTCAGCTTAAGTGCAGCCTCTGTGCAACTCCTATGTGTTTATTTGTACAACAGGACAAGGGCACCAAGTTTTTATTCCTGGCCAGGTTAGCCTCCATGTTTGTGTGGGTATCTTCTTAAATTCTTAACATATGCATGTTAGGATAACTGGAAACTCTAAATGATCCCATTTCTTTTAAGTTTTGCTTATGATAAACTCATTTCCCTTCTAGGCTTCCTGTGGTTCTGTGAAGGAGAAAGCAGTTTCAGAAAATAGATGGGTGGATATTTACACAGTATATCTAAATCAGTTATACAAAACAAATACTACACCTTGTCCAGACATTTTCGTATCCTGATAAACAGCCAAAAATATCTGCTAACCACAGTGCTTTTTTTAAAGTCTGAAATAGACACCCAATGAAGAATTACTAGACATTTATTTTCCTTCTACTGGCTGCTTTATACCTGTATCCTGAATTAAAATCAATATTACATCAGGAAGTCATTGGATGCTTGTATTGATTAAGCAAATCCATTCTAAGACTTCAATCATCCTAAATTAAAAGTGTACTGTTGATTCCTTGTTTTCTGTAACATGGGTCTCAAGCCTTTGATAAGCATTTTATTAAAAAAAAAACTTTTCTAAAAAAAAAAGTTTTATTATGCTTCTAGATTCCATAACTAGCTGGAGACCACTGCTGTATTTACACTCTTTACAGAGATAACAAGAAAGGATTTAGACAGGAGCTTTAGTATTCCTTGAACATACTGGCAAGGTAATCAAATATAAGCAAGGATACACATACCTTTGTGGTCTAGTCGCTGTGTATATTTTTCCAATGATACAATTTAAATGTTGCCAACTGATTCCCTAAAATTCCCAAGTCATTCTGATTCAGATGATCCAAGAGGCCTAAACGACTTTTATCATAAACTCAGTTATGTTAGTGGTAATCTGTAGTCAGTCAATGACTGGCACCCTGAGAGGAAGCTTTCTAACAGTTTCTAACAGAAATAATATAAATAGTGAGCTCTGAAACAGCCATTATCTAGTGTTGTTCAAGCTGACCGTCTGTTCCCAGATTCCTCTTTTACTGACTTCAAAAGACTTTAAATGAATTGTTTAATTTTATGCAGGCTAATAATTTAATTTTGCTTTATCCTGCAATGCTCATAGGCTGTATTAGATTAACATGTTGAGATGTTCAACAGCAAACACTCATTGTTCAGAATTATAATTTTATTTAAACCAAACTCTCAAAAATAAGTTATTTCCTACTGTTGCCTTTCAAGTTTTACATAGAGGGGTTTATCTTTTATTAAAATAGCATCCATCCATTTACTGCTGATTATCTGGGTCTAGGTCACAGGGGAAACAATTTAAGCAAAGATCCCAAGAGTCCCCTTCTCTTCTACCTCCTATGATCTTTCCAGTGCATCTTGGGTCAGCCCCAAGGCCTTATCCCAGTTGGACATGCACCTCCTCAATGAGGCATCCTAATCAGATGCCCGAAACCCCTCAACTGGTTTCTTTCAATGCAGAGGAGCAGCAGCTCTACTTTCAGCTCCTCCTGAACGTCTGTGCTCCTCACGCATCTCTAAGGCCGTGTCCAGATACCTTGCGTAGGAAGCTCATTTCTGCCACTTGGTCCTGTAATCTAATTCTTTCAGTCACTGCCTAATGCTCATGATGATAGGTGATTAAAAAAGCAGCTAATGTTTATACAATTTTTATTTATTCCAGTAGGTCAAGCTCCATACATCATAGCCTTATATTTCCTTATACTTCATAAGAAGAAGAATCCAACAGGGATTGTGTCATGGCTATGTGTTTTATTCAACATTAGCGCATTCTACTCCCTGATCTGACAGTATACTGTATTAATTACTTAAAAGAAATTAGTTTTGCTGTAGAATTCTCTACTTCTACTTCTCTTCAGCTTTGTATTGTTAGGAATAGAACTATTTTGACAAAATGCCACATTTTCTTTTTCATATAATACAGAGGGAGGTATGCATAAACTCTACTTTTAACTATTAATCACAAAAAAACCTCTTAAGATTAATGCTCAAAATGTGTCCACTTATCATTGGCCATGAAAATAAATCACAATTAATCCTTTACAGTTTTTGCTCATAACACAGTCTTATAGTAAGGGAGTGCATCATCACAGTTACGGACATATGCATCCAATATAGGGGGACTTTTGAGATAAGCTTTTTTTTCGGAGTTTGCATGCATAATTTCAACCGATTATGCCATTACATATGTCTCCTGTGGCTTCTTTCACTGTTTTGAACTTCTTCCGTGCTCATTATCTTGCAATTTTTTGCTTGCTAAGCGTACTGACCTTGGGTTTAGACCATGCTTATGCATTTTAGCTATACCTTGTTAGGAATGACAAATATGTGATTATGTTTTCCCAATATATTCTTTTTTTTTGAAGTGTATTTCTTGTGTGTGTTTTTTTTTTGGATGCAAGATATCTGTGATTCCATGGTGTCAAGGAGATACCAAATGGCACGAATATATTTGCTTAGGTGTGTGAAGTGGCTGTCTTGCATATAAAATGAGCATGCATCTTGTAGTTAAGTATGAAATACTTAGTATGATGGGCTTTAATCTTACAGTTTGTTAAAATTATTCCTTGTTTGTTTTTGAGATTTTCACATTATTGCTGTAATGATTTTCTCTTAGCTTGCTCTTTTTGCAGCTTTTTTCCTGTTCTGTAGTGTTTATACTTGATGATTAGAAACTATTTGGTTTAGACAGTCACTTACCTCTGACTATGTAAAGGTTTATGTATAAGTGACTTGTATTTTAGTTCCTTCCTGGGCTAATGTTAATGCCTGTTTACTGTTACAAGTTTTGGTATTTGTTATTTTATTGTGAGCCTTTTTTTTCTTTGTTTTATATGTGAATTCCAAAAACATTTAGGATTCTTTCATATAAGGGGTCCAGATCCATCATTGTTTTTAACTTTCACTTTGGTTACAAATATTTTGCATCCTCCCATGCCACCATTTTATTTTTCATGGGTTTGGCCATTATGAAGTTTATTTTGTGTACAGTTTTTATTCTCTTTGTAGGTCAGCTGGTTTTTCAAGATTGTGGTTACATTTCCAAAACTATCTTATTCTAGTGTGATACATTTTGACTTTCTTGATTCTGAATTTTAGGTTTGATTTATGTTCTTTCTTTATGGTTAACTTTCCTCTCACTATCCACACTAGGTTGTAGTGCAACATGCTTTTATTTTATTTTAT
Organism: Polypterus senegalus; assembly: GCF_016835505.1. Classification (NCBI taxonomy): domain Eukaryota; kingdom Metazoa; phylum Chordata; class Cladistia; order Polypteriformes; family Polypteridae; genus Polypterus; species Polypterus senegalus. The sequence continues at coordinate 83,594,253 of NC_053167.1, read as the reverse complement.
TTATATATATATATATATATATATATATATATATATATATATATATATATATATATATATATTTACAAAGTACGAAGTTCTCCCGGCAGCTCTCCGTCAAATTATTCCGCCCAGCACTTCCGGTTGTGGCGGAAGTGCTGAGGTCACAAGTCCCCAAGGCATTGGTTCGCCTCCTGGCGGTGACCACGGGCCCCTACAGGGTGGGGCTTCTATGCCCTGAACCCGTGGCCCCCAAAGCAACCAGGAAGGCGGCCCCCATGTGATCCCAGATGGGCACACGCCCACTTCCGGTCCTTCAAGGCGTCCCGGCCGGGTTGTTGCCCCTGACATCCTTGACAATATATATACAGGAGAGGGCAAAAGTAGGTGTCAGAAGGGGACCTTGTTTTTTTTCAATTTCCTGGATAATCCAGTTACTCATTGTGACATGGCTGTCTGCAGGATGTAAGTATTTGCTGTCTTGCAAAGGAGTTGCTATTTTGAAGTTTATGGCTGGTTGAGATTTACAAACAGTACCACGTGTGATAACAGAACTGTCTCCTTCCTTGGAGGATTTCTGCATTTACCTGACTTGGCAATTAACATGTTTGACAATATTGGTTGCTAAACAGCAGATCTTTACTCATTAATGGTTGGTAACAATACATTTTGTTAACTCGTGTTTTCATTATTTGTTAAACCCAGGAAATTTAGCTGTGCCACTTGTTTAATCTGGTTGTCCAGAACTGATAATTGCAGGGACTGAAGGAGATTTAAGCTCTGGCCAGGAGAAGGCAAGAGGAAGGGGACGGTCCACTGAGAACACTGCCAAGACACCCGGACAGAGCAAAGGGGCTCGCAGGCTGACAAGGGTACGTGGCTGGCACGACGTGAGACACAAGGACGGCAATACTTCCAGGGAGGAAGAGACAGCTCCATAAGGAGACGCCGGTTGTGGGCCCAGCGAGAGAGGGAAGCTGCATGGAAGGACCGAGCCAAGCTGGCAGACAAGAAATAAGGCGTGCCTTAGGTCACAGCAATACAAGGAGCCCAGAGTGGACAAAAAGGAACAGCAAAGAGACGCCAACAGGGATTCCACGATTCTCTTGGAAACGAGTGTCCGGTGAACAGAGTGCATCCTTGGACAGTTGAGCAATTAAGTGTTGGGGTAACACTGAGAACAAACAGGACTTTGCACCACTACAGGTTGTATCATCCAATTCATGTTTTTAATGGACTTTTAGAGTGTGGGCTGTGGGCTTTCCTTTCTAAGATAAGAAATTTTCTTCATGATACTGTTAGATTTGGTTTATGTTCATTTACCTTTTTCATGTACTTATTATTGTCTAGTGTAATATAAGTTACTGTTACTTCCTGAAATTGCTGTTGTGTCTTTCATTGTGTGTTTACTCACCGCCCAATTTAAGAAACCTGTGTGCTATCATTGGTAAATTTCAGGAGTTCCCAGTCTCTTAATAAAACTGGGTGGCGTAGTCGGATATTTGGATGGTGTCTAGTTAGATTACCTGAAAGTGTGACCAGACACCTATTACATAGGTTTAAAGTTGTGAATAAGCAAAACAGTATTCTTGCATTATTTCTTAATTATTGCATTATTTATTTGTGTTATTTATCTTCTTATTTGTCGTCAAAGAACAAAGTGTCCTTGAATGTAGCAGGTAGACGACAAGAATGTGTAAAGGACAGCAATCTGAGCACTTCTGAGACTGTACCTAAGCTCTCTGTGTCATTGTGACATTCTTTTGAGTTAATAAAGTTAATAAAGCAATTGTAATAATCATACCCTGTATGTCTTTGTCCATACAAGCAACTGTAAACCTACTTTTAAATCCAGCAAAAGTCCAGAAATGACTCTATTCCATTGGGCCCTTGAGCAAGGCCTTTAACCTGCAATTGCTTTGTCCTGGGCATGGTGGTAATCTGCATTCAGTCCTGCAAGCAGGTCCTTCAACTTAAATGTAAAACTTGGGGGTTGGTGGCACTCCAGCCACTGTAAAAACCTTACACTGTTCAAGTGTGGAGCTAAGGTGTCACCTGCTGCACTTGGATCCCAATCCAGGTGGTTAATTGTGTGGTGGGTGCAGTCACACACTGTCAGCACGTGTTCCCAACCTCTCTCTCTCTCTCACTCTCAATATATATATTGAGGTCTGTGATGTGGTTTGTGATACAGTTTGCATATTTGATAAATAAGACTTCATGATCAACACCCTCCAAACCGCACCTCATCAATCTCTGCCCTCCATCCACCTACCCTCCCCTCCTCATTTCCTGATAGGAGCTTAGGAATAAAAAAATATTTTAAGATACGTGATTGATTTCCATATATATATAAATAAATATATATACAGTATATATATATATATATATATAAATATATATGTGTGTGTGTGTGTTACATAGTTTACTGTCAAATAACGCAAACAGTATGCAACACATATATATATACTAGCAAAATACCCGGTTCGCAGCGGAGAAGTAGTATGTTAACGAAGTATTGAAAAAGAAAAGGAAACATTTTAATAATAACGTAACATGATTGACATTGTCATTGTCATGAGTGTTGCTGTCATATATATATATATACATATATATACACACACACAAACATATATATACATATACACACATATATACAGTATATATACATATACATCCACATATATATGCATACATACATATATATATATATATGTGTGTGTGTGTAAATATATATATATATATATATATATATATATATATATATATATATACAGTGGGATGCAAAAGTTTCGGCAACCTTGTTAATAGTCATTATTTTCCTGTATAAATCGTTGTTGTTATGATAAAAAATGTCAGTTAAATATATCATATAGGAGACACACACAGTGATATTTGAGAAGTGAAATGAAGTTTATTGGATTTACAGAAAGTGTGCAATAATTGTTCAAACAAAATCAGGCAGGTGCATAAATTTGGACACCACAAAAAAGAAATGAAATCAATATTTAGTAGATCCGCCTTTTGCAGAAATTACAGCCTCTAAACGCTTTCTGTAGGTTCCAATGAGAGTCTGGATTGTGGTTGAAGGTATTTTGGACCATTCCTCTTTACAAAACATCTCTAGTTCATTCAGGTTTGATGGCTTCCGAGCATGGACAGCTCTCTTTAACTCACACCACAGATTTTCAATTATATTCAGGTCTGGGGACTGAGATGGCCATTCCAGAACGTTGTACTTGTTCCTCTGCATGAATGCCTTAGTGGATTTTGAGCAGTGTTTGGTCGTTGTCTTGTTGAAAGATCCAGCCCGGCGCAGCTTCAGCTTTGTCACTGATTCCTGGACATTGGTCTCCAGAATCTGCTGATACTGAGTGGAATCCATGCGTCCCTCAACTTTGACAAGATTCCCAGTCCCTGCACTGGCCACACAGCCCCACAGCATGATGGAACCACCACCATATTTTACTGTAGGTAGCAGGTGTTTTTCTTGGAATGCTGTGTTCTTTTTCCTCCATGCATAACGCCCCTTGTTATTCCCAAATAGCTCAATTTTAGTTTCATCAGTCCACAGCACCTTATTCCAAAATGAAGCTGGCTTGTCCAAATGTGCTTGAGCATACCTCAAGCGGCTCTGTTTGTGCTGTGGGCGGAGAAAAGGCTTCCTCTGTATCACTCTCGCATACAGCATCTCCTTGTGTAAAGTGCGCTGAATGGTTGAACGATGTACAATGACTCCATCTGCTGCAAGATGATGTTGTAGGTCTTTGGTGCTGGTCTGTGGGTTGACTCTGACTGTTCTCACCATTCGTCGCTTCTGTCTATCCGAAATCTTTCTTGGTCTGCCACTTCGAGCCTTAACTTGAACTGAGCCCGTGGTCTTCCATTTCCTCAATATGTTCCTAACTGTGGAAACAGACAGCTTAAATCTCTGGGACAGCTTTCTGTATCCTTCCCCTAAACCTTGATGGTGAACAATCTTTGTCTTCAGGTCATTTGAAGAGTTGTTTTGTGACCCCCATGTTGCTACTCTTCAGAGAAAATTAAAGGAGGAGGGAAACTTACAATTGACCCCCTAAAATACTCTTTCTCATTATAGGATTCACCTGTGTATGTAGGTCAGGGGTCACTGAGCTTACCAAGCCAATTTGAGTTCCAATAATTAGTTCTAAAAGTTTTGGAATCAATAAAATGACAACGGTGCCCAAATTTATGCACCTGCCTGATTTTGTTTGAACAATTATTTCACACTTTCTGTAAATCCAATAAACTTCATTTCACTTCTCAAATATCACTGTGTGTGTCTCCTATATGATATATTTAACTGACAAATTTTTATCGTAACAAAACCAATGATTTATACAGGAAAATAATGACTACTATCTATCTATCTATCTATCTATCTATCTATCTATCTATCTATTAACAAGGTTGCCCAAACTTTTGCATCCCACTGTATGTCCCCTATATACATACACACACACACATATATATACATATATATGCATATACATATGTACATATATACACATATATATACATATTCACATGTATATATTAGGGGTGGGACTCGATTAAAAAAATTAATCTAATTAATTAGAAGCTTTGTAATTAATTAATCTTGATTAATCGCATGTAATCGCACAAGTAAATTTGCCCCAAAGAGCAAATGTTTTTTTTAATTTAAAAGGGTTTTAGTGGGTGACAGAATCAAATAATAGACATGGACATGAATATTGTAAACTCAAGCTCTTTTAATTTCTGAAAAAAAAATGCATTTAAACTGCATTTCAATTCAAATCAGAATCATTATCCGTGGCTAAAATTGGGCAGACTTAAAAATAAAGTGGTATTCTAAGTACTTTAAGTACATGTTCAGAATGGTATTGTCTTTAAATAATAAGAAAAATTTTAACATAAAGTGCAATTTTTCATCTTAAAAAAATAAGGCAGAAACATAAAAGGTAATTTGACCAGCTTCACCTTTAAACTAACCTAAGCCAAAATTATTTTGTACATTAGGCTAAAACAGTGTGATCATTGAACATTTTGTAATTAGATGTAATTAAAATTACTAACGGTCACGGAAGTCCAATGATCCCCAATAAGAGCCACAAAGTCCGCTTTCTGTAATGCATCTAATTTTGCTTGCTTTTCAGTGTCATATAGCTGTTGAATTTTACTTGAAATAGTCTCTTGGCAAGGCAGTTGAAAAGTTGGATCACCTGACGCTAACTGTAGCACATTTTCTAACCCCCTATCTTCCACCACTGTTAGTGGTCTACAGTCCAAAGCAATCCATTTTGCGAGAGAATTTGTACGTTTGACCGATGTTGACTTACTAATTTTGGTCCTGAAGCCAGTCATTTCATCAGTTTTGGGCTGCCGACACCTTTTGTTGGCACTCAAACTCGTACTGCTAGTGTTAACAGCATACACAGTTTCTGTGTTCTCTGTAACATGTTTTGCATCTAGATGGTACCGTAAGGTTGAAGTGCCTCGGTGTTATGCAAACTCCTTTTTCCACAGTTTGCACAAAACCACACTTTTATCAAGGCTTCCGTTGGGTAGTCTTTTGAAATGAAATTTTCCTCCAATCAGTCGTAGCAACGCACTTTCTTCCGACTGTTACATTTTTGTAGCTCTGATGTGTGCATCAATGTAATCGGTGTACCAGGAAATCATGCATTGACAGAAGTTCCCCTTTGCTTGGAATGTAAAGTGTGATTAAATGCGTTATTTTTTATGCGTTATGGAACACATGCATCGAGGCTTCTCAGCTGTGCTTGTGCTAAGAAAAGGAAACATTTTAAAAATAACGTAACACGATTGTCAATTTAACCTTTTGTAAGTAGTGTCTGGAGTATTCAGAGTGTGAAGAAACTCTAGAGACAGCGTGTGTATTACTTTGTGGATTTTTCTGTGAGTATGTGGTGGCAGCATCACAAAGTTGGTTCCGCAAGACTGAGTTAGCTGCGGAGCTCAGCTCAGAGCGAAATGAGGTGAATGGGAGGGGAGATGATGACGTGACTCCCCACCTGCCTTAACTGTCAATCCCCCCACAAACACAGTCTCTCGGAATTTGCATAAGCACAGCCCTTCACCTGAAATTTTAACTTAGTTACAAAGTGATCAAAACTCTCGTTTATATCCTGCGTCTTCTCATTAAACTTGTATCCCGCATTAGCCGTGGGCATGACAAACACCAGCGGCAGCCTGTCTATGAACTTAATTTAAACTTTAGGTTTACACCATGCTTTGTTTCCGAAGTAGCAGCACTCATGAATATGATTGTATATGTCACTTGCTCGCTTCTTATTGTTTTGCTGCCTTCTCAATTATATAATGCATGTTTTCTTCAGCGCTTTTTGGAGCTCTTCCTTGTTTTCTACGTACTGCGTTGACAGTCAGTTCACGTGATTACATGGGAGGCGTGATAATGTCACACGAAACTCCGCCCCCCACGGCCAGCGAGCTCAACTCCATTACAGTATATGGAGAAAAATAGCTTCCAGTTATGACCATTACACGTAGAATTCTGAAATGAAACCTGCCCAACATTTGTAAGGAATCTGTAATGAATGAGCCTGCCAAATTTCAGCTTTCCACCTACACGGGAAGTTGGAGAATTACTGATGAGTCAGTGAGTGAGTCAGTCAGTGAGGGCTTTGCCTTTTATTAGTATATATATATACTAATAAAAGGCAAAGCCCTCACTCACTGGCGTAATTTAGTGCCTGCCCATATAAGGCCGTCCGTCAGTGGCAATCCAATAGAAATACTGCCGCTAAATATTCACGGGTGAAGGACTGTGCTTATGCAGACGAAGATGAGATGGTCAGGGTGGTGTTTGGCACAAACTCAGCGAAACTGCGAGAGAAACTTTTAAGTGCCGGGTCTTAGCTAACATTAAATATAGCCGTGGACATCGCACGAGATGGCACCAGCACAGCTGGAAACCTTCGATGCATGTACACCAAGCGGCTCACGTGGCACAATGGAAAAGTCTTCGCCTCTAGCGCTGACGTCAGAGGTTTGATTCCCGAAAAGGGGTGCACTGAGTATGTACGCCTGATGACCCCAAAATTAGGGCGAAACACGTGTCATGTACTCTTTGCATTATTTCTCATAAAACTATTTCAATATACAGTATATATACATACATATATATACACACACATACATATATATCAGCACTTCCCGATTCATTTTACCCTCGCATCCCCTTGGTTTGAGACGTATGAAAAAATATGCGGTTAACGCAGAAAGACATATCACCAAGCTTTATAAATAATGGATACTTTATTTGCCATCAATGATTGTTTTGGTAAAGCCATACTCAGTGTAATCATTAGATGAATGGTAAAAAAGTAAGAGCTAGGGGAGGGTGACTTATTGAGGCACACAGGCAAAACCACAATAGCACACGGGCTCGATGTAGTGTGCGTCAACTCGATCTGAATTGCGCGATCACATTCGAAAAAATATATCTTTTCAAGTTCTATTTAGTCGACACAAATATCTTTGGTTGGAATGTAAGGCGAATTTACTCTTTGCATTTCTATAGTGAAGAAAAATTTATACAATGATGTCTACATTTAACTTACATTCCTACCAAAGATATTTCTGTCTACTAAATAAAAATTCCTTCTATTTAAAATTTAAATAGAACTTGAACAGTTACGATAGTTCATAATATCCACGCAGATTTGCACGTAAGAGCAGGAGTCATCCGTTTTAACAAGCAGCGTATTGAACTGATATGAAATGGCCTGCCCATTTAATTATTTAGGAATGGATAAATAAATTAAGATTTTGTACAAATAATGTTTTTCATTTTTCTTCCTTGATGGATTCTGGCACCCCCAGCAACAGTTGCTCACACCCCAAAGAGTGTGTATATATATACTAGCAAAATACCCGCGCTTCGCAGCGGTGAAATACTGAAGGGAATGATTACTTGATCAGTAAACAAAGTATAAAATACCTATATAATAAGTATAACAATCGTAATAAACGAACAATAAAACTGCGGAGAACCTGTGGATTAAATAAAAAGGCTGCTAATTCGGCGAAGCAAAGAAAAACGACGGCCTTATATGGCGTTTGTTTATAAAATAGCGGAGAACCTATGTAAAGGCTGCTTGACAAAAAAACAGCGCAGCGGCTTATATGGGCAGGTAGTCAGCAAAAGAAGGGAAGCAATAAATAACTCTAATCGTAATAAAGGAACAAAAAAATAGCGGAGAAAAAAAAAGAGCGGATTAAATAAAGGAAATGGGTATTTGAACAGTAAAGTAAGTCTAAAATAACTACACAATAACTGTAACAATCGTAACAAATGAACAATAAAATAGAAGAGAACCCGTGAATTAAATAAAACAGTTGCTTCGTTGGTGAAGCAAGGAAAAAGGACTTTCTTATATGTCGTTCGATTTTAAAACAGTGCAGAAGCTGTGAGAAATCTGTTTCCTTGGCGAAGCTCGTAAACGAAAGAAGACACCGCAGTGAACACAGAAGAGAACCCGTGGATTAAATAAAACCTACACAATAACTATAAAAATCGTAATAAATGAACAATGAAACAGCGGAGAACCCGTGAATTAAATAAAAAGGTTGCTTCATTGTTGAAGCAAGGAAAAAGGACTTTCTTATATATCGTTCGTTTTTAAAACAGTTCAGAAGCTGTGAGAAAGCTGCTTCCTTGGCGAAGCTCCTAAACAAAAGAAGACACCGCAGTGAACACAGAAGAGAACCCGTGGATTAAATAAAACCTACACAATAACTATAAAAATCGTAATAAATGAACAATGAAACAGCAGAGAACCCGTGAATTAAATAAAAAGGTTGCTTCATTGTTGAAGCAAGGAAAAGGACTTTCTTATATATCGTTCGTTTTTAAAACAGTGCAGAAGCTGTGAGAAAGCTGCTTCCTTGGCGAAGCTCCTAAACGAAAGAAGACACCACAGTGAACACAGAAGAGAACCCGTGGATTAAATAAAACCTACACAATAACTATAAAAATCGTAATAAATTAACAATGAAACAGCGGAGAACCCGTAGATTAAATAAAAAGGCTGCTTCATTGGCGAAACAAGGAAAAAGGACTTTCTTATATATCGTTCGTTTATAAAACAGAGCAGAAGCTGTGAGAAAGCTGCTTCCTTCGCAAAGTAAGGAAACGACTGAAGAGACCGCGGGACGCGGTAAGTGTTCGGCAAGGCAGCTGAAGCGCTGCATTATGGGATCTGTAGTTTATTGTGTTACCAGCGCTTTATATCCCCGGGCCATTAATAACAATAATACAGTATATAAAATGATCTCGCGGGCCGGATATAATTACAGGCCGGGCCGGATGTGGCCTGCGGGCCTTGAGTTTGACACATATGGACTAAATAGAACTTGAAAAGATATATTTTTTCGTACATCGAGCCCGCATGCTATTGTGGTTTTGCCTGCATGCCTCAATAAGTCATCCTCCCCTCGCTCTTACTTTTTTACCGTTCATCTAATGAATACACTGAGTATGGCTTTACCAAAACAATCATTGATGGCGAATAAAGTATCCATTATTCGAGTATGTAGATCGGGGTATATATATATACCTGCGTATCGCAGCGGAGAAGTAGTGTCTTAAAGAAGCTATGAAAAAGGGAACATTTTAAAAATAACGTAACATGACTGTCAATATACAGTAATTGTTTTGTGAGTTTTACTGAGTGTTGCTGTCATCAAGGATTTGATTATCATTATTTCTTTCAATCAGGTTCGTATTTGTAGGATGTGTTGTGTTCAAGTTACATTCCGTGTTTGTCAATCGTTGTAAAGATGACAAGTTTTAAATTCATCGATTCGTTTCTTACTGCATCAATAAACAGCTCGTCTTCTTCTTTATCTGAGACCCGACACACTGCATGCACAGGTTTTTTTACACTGTCTTCCTTTAGCGGGACATTGACTTTTTCCACAGTGTGCTTTGTTTCCACAGTAGCTGCATTTATGAATATGTTTGTATGTATTAGACGCTTCATATTTTTTTGCTGCCTTTTCAATTGTGTAATTCGTTTTTTGTTCAGCGCTCTTTGGAACTGTTGCTTTTGTCTGTGCACAACGTCAGTTCACGTGAGCCGCTCGGTGTACATGCATCGAAGTTTCCCAGCTGTGCTGGTGCCATGTCGTGCTATGTCCATGGTTGTATCTAATGTTACCGAAGTCCCGGCACTTAAAACTTTCTCTCGCAGTTTCGCTGAGTTTGTGCCAAACACCACCCTGACCATCTCATCTTCCTCTGCATAAGCACAGTCCTTCACCCGTGAATATTTACCCGTGGCAGTTTGCTATTGGATTGCCGCTGACGGACGGCCTTATATGGGTAGGCACTAAATTACAAACGCCAGCGGCAGCCTGTCTATGAACTTAATTTAAAGTTTAGGTTTACATCGTGCTTTGTTTCCGAAGTAGCAGAACTCATGAATAAGGTTGTATATGTCACTCGCTCGCTTCATATTGTTTCGCTGCCTTCTCAATTATATAATGCATTTTTTCTTAAGCGCTTTTTGGGCCTCTTCCTGGTTTTCTACATACTGCGTGATTACGTGGAAGGTGTGATGATGTCACATGAAACTCCGCCCCCACGGGTTTTAAGCTCATCTCCATTACAGTAAATGGAGAAAAACAGCTTCCAGTTATGACCATTACACGTAGAATTTCGATATGAAACCTGCCCAACTTTTGTAAGTAAGCTGTAAGGAATAACCCTACCAAATTTCAGCCTTCTACCTACACGGGAAGTTGGAGAATTAGTGAGTGAGTGAGTGAGTGAGTCAGTGAGGGCTTTGCCGTTTATTAGTATAGATATATATATATATATATATATATATATATATATATATATATATATATATATATATATATATATTTATATATATACATACTAATAAAAGACAAAGCCCTCACTGACTGACTGACTGACTAACTCACTCACTCACTGACTCATTACTAATTGTCAAACTTCCCATGTAGGTAGAAAACTGAAATTTGGCAGGCTTATTCCTTACAGCTTACTTACAAAAGTTAAGCAGGTTTCATTTCGAAATTCTACACATAACGGTCATAACAGTCGATAACGGTCAACAACGTCCGCCATGTTGAACTTTCTTATTTATGGCCCCATCTTCACGAATTTTGGTAGGTGGATTCCCTGCGTTAACCGAAACCTATATACTTACTTATTTCGATGGTATGATGCCACTGTCGGCCGCCATATTGAACTTTCCAACGTCACCAATTTTCAAACTTCCCGTGTAGGTAGAAGGCTGACCCCATCTTCACGAAATTTGGTAGGTGGCTTCCCTGCGCTAACCAAAACCGATGTACGTCCTTATTTCGGTGGTATGACGCCACTGTCGCCCGCCATATTGAATTTTCCAAACGTCACTAATTCTCCAACTTCCCGTGTAGGTAGAAGGCTGAAATTTGGCAGGCTCATTCCTTACAGCTTACTTACAAAAGTTAAGCAGGTTTCACTTCAAAATTCTACGCATAACGGTCAACAACGTCCGCCATGTTGAAGTTTCTTATTTACGGCCCCATCTTCACGAAATTTGGTAGGTGGCTTCCCTGAGCTAACCGAAACCAATGTACGTACTTATTTTGGTGGTATGACACCACTGTCACCCACCATATTGAATTTTCCAACATCACTAATTCTCCAACTTCCCGTGTAGGTAGAAGGCTGAAATTTGGCAGGCTCATTCCTTACAGCTTACTTACAAAAGTTAAGCATGTTTCATTTCGAAATTCTACGCGTAATGGTCATAATGGTCAACAACATCCGCCATGTTGAACTTTCTTATTTACGGCCCCAAATTCATGAAATTTTGTAGGTGGCTTTCCTGAGCTAACCGAAACCAATGTACGTAGTTATTTTGGTGGTATGACGCCACTGTCACCCGCCATATTGAACTTTTTAACAGTCTTTGTTACTTATGGGCCCATCTTCAAGAAATTTGGTACACGGGTTCCCAACGCTAACTGAATCCTACTTACGTACATATATACGTCCATAGCCTGCACCTCGGTCACCGTGTGAGGTGGCGTTGAGTCCCCCATCCCAACGCCTCACACGTTGTTGGCTGCCTGCCTATATAAGACCGTTGTCGCTCCGGTCTCTACATTCCCTTCCTTACTTCGCCACGGGATTCACGTCTCCCTACTGGTAACTACAGCCTTTTTGTTTAATCCACGGCTTCTCCGCTGTTTTATTGTTTGTTTATTACAATTATAGTTATTGTATAGGTATTTTAGACTTTACATTGCTCAGGTACCCATTTCCTTTATCATTCCAACCCCCATTACCATGTCTATCGAGATGATCACTATCGATCAAAGAACTGTCACTTACCGAGTGGTTTCCATGCCCGGAGATAGCACCTACCTTTTCCATTCTCTTTGTTACATATTGCACGGCCATATCAGGCTCACTCTTTATATCTGGAGGAACATTGTGTCTTATGTATTGAATGACTGGGACAGGATCAAGGTGTGGACTAATGACGGTACAGGAGATAATTATACTACACAGGAGCACTAGAAGAGTGAAATGCTTAAGCCCTTCACCTATGGTTTTGCATGTGAGTTGATGGCTGCCGCTGAATTGTTCGGTTGTTGCCTTCAAGTGTACCGAAATGGCCAAATATTTTACCTTTCGACAACCGCCAATGCCTCTTAAACATCTTAGATTCACAGGTGATGATTTCAGTAGCGGACACTTTGATGTTTATGAATGTTTAAACTCTCAAAAGCTGGATGTGATTTTATCGATGAAACCGGTTGTGTGCTTACAACACAACAAATCCTGCAAATACTGTCGTAATTGAAGCAAACCATGAAACTTAAAGCGATTATGACAGCAGCAATCCAAGCTGTGAGATTTGAGACAAGATTACTGTTCACATGGCCAACTGTAAGTTACATGCTCAAGAGTAAGCTCAGCGCACAGCTTGGTCATGTTACAACCGGACGGCCGAACTGACAACATCGTATACAAAGAGATCCTTAACAAATAATTATTGGCATATTTTCCCTCAGTTTAAAAAGGTTTAATTTTCTTCTTAATAAAAATTTTAATACAGTACTTCGCCGCTGCGAAGCGCGGGTATTTTGCTAGTATATATATATATATATGTGTGTGTGTATATGTATATATGTAGATATGCATGTATATATATATGTATGTGTGTGTATGTATGTATGTGTGTATGTATATGTTTGTATGTATGTGTGTATATGTAGATACGTATTTATATATGTATATATATATGTATATATATGTATATATGTGTGTGTGTATATATATATATATATATATATATTTATGACAGCAACACTTATCACTCACAACAGTGACAAAACAGTCATGTTACGTTATTTTCAAAATGTTTCCTTTTCTTTTTCTTTACTTCTTTACCACACTACTTCTCCGCTGCGAAGCGCTGGTATTTTGCTAGTATATATATATAATGGATTCTGAAAGTATTCAAACCCATTCACTTTCTACACACTTTATTGTGTTGTGCACATCATTTTAAATGTACACATTTACTATTTTTATCATTATATGTAGACTCAATAACTCATAAAAATGGTTTCAGAAAGGTTTACAACTGTATTAAAAATTAAACATCTGATAAAAAGTCTCTCTTTTTATAATCTGTTAAATCCATTAAATGCATTGTGACAGCAACAAGCATTCTAGCAGCATGGCACACAAGGAAGAAACTAAGAGTCACTGATATTGACTCTTCAGAGATTTTAAGAGATTCTCATTAATCTGACTTGCATATCATTATCCCGCATGTCTGAGTGCACTATGTAGTACCTTAACTCAGCAATATTGTGCTGGAAAGGGAAGCAAACCAAGCTGCTTCTCAGTGTATCTTCCATACACACAGCACAGTCACACTCACACTCACACTCACACTGACACTAGTGCAATTTAAAATGTAAAACACGCATATTTCAGGGACTGGTTAAAAACCATTTAGATACTGTACAAGGAGAACAGGAAACTGACTGGGTAGGAAGCTAAATCAAGATAAGTGAAGCTGTATGACAGCAATAGACTTTTGTTAATTCTTTACCAGTTACAAATGCTGTGATCGTCATCTCTTTTGTTAACCACTCATTTATTTGTAACACTCATCTGAAACTCTGTTGTGATGTTTAAACCCCAGTTAAAAAACAGGCCATCTAATTCTAAGATATTTTGGCTTTTGTTCTCATTTTACAAAATTTGCCATGGAGTTGGTTTCGTGTGCAGTTCATTTTCACTCTTTCATCTTTAAGTGTGTTCATTTTTATAAATTGTAACACTGTTAATATTCACGCAGTACCTGAAAACAATTCAGTGAGTAATGAGTATAGGACCAGGCACTGAGCTGTTAATTACCTTCCAAATACACATATTTGTTAATTTACTGCAGATTTGGAGAAAAGCTTAGTTTAACACTTTACAAGGACTAAAATGGACCACGGCCTTTGAATGGAGGACCCCAGAGAAGCACGTTTGAAGCCTACATTTGTAGGTCACATACAGATGGAAGGAAAAACAGGACACATTAGCATTTTAACAACATTAGTAACTCATGAGAGACTGGTTATATTACCTTAGACCTGATACAGTGATTTAATAAAGATGACAAGGGACAAATCAAATATTTATTATACATTGAATCCAATGTATAATGCATGCATTATTAATATATAAGTGGAAAGGTATCTTGCATACTTTAAAGCTTTTCCTTATTTCTCTAATGACCTTCTTATAAAACTAATTTTAAAAATAGCCCTAGCATTAAAAGACTGACTGCTGTGCCCTTTTTGTATTCTATTAATTTGCAATTCCCCTCTGCATTGAAGAAACCTGAATTGTAAAGCAAATGTTATTAAACCACAGGATGTAAAGCTTGTAAAACTGCTTAATTCTGCATGATACTGGAGGAAGAACATATGTTTGTAAGGATGCCAGTGAGACTAAGCTTGATAAGAAGGGAGGAAATATGCAATTTGTTACAGCCTAAGAGGGAAAGACGCAATTCAACTTCATTTTATTAAATGCAAAAACCTCATCAAGGAGAGGCAAACAGGCAGTATGACTTAGTGTGAGAGTAATCTTATTTATGTCCAAGTGCCTTTGGATAAGTACGGTATGAATTAGTTTATAAAGTATGCAGTGTGGCCTTGTGGCTAAGGAATTGGATTGTAAAAGAAATGTTTTCAGTTTCATTTTAAACTGCTAACTCACTGGGTGACCCTGAGCAAATCACTCAACTTGCCTTGGCAAAATGTACTGGAAATATAAAGTGCTTTGGAGATAATATCATGGGACTAAATAAAACATCATTCGTTTAGACTTTTTTAACAGGAGGTAAAGTCATTGTTTTAAACTCTTATGAACTGAATGTGGTTTAATTTTATATTTGCTTCTGTTTGTCTCTTCAAAAATAAGCATTTTATTTTTTATGATGAACATCAGATATTAGATGTGTTGAAAATATAAAACACTATATTAATTACTGTATTATATAATTCAATATGTTATTATTATAACTAATATATATGATATCAAATTTAATACAATGATCAAAGTGAGTTATTAAATTAATGGCATATGACTTTCTAAAACAACATAAGATTATCAGAAATATAAACAAGAATCAGATCATATAAAATACATAAATGCAGGATAAAACATCTATTACTGTCTATATTCTGACATAATTAAGATTTAGAGTATTATTAGCATTATCATGTCATTGAATGTCAGGATAACAGGAACAACTAGTAGACTTGGGATGAATATTCAGAAAATGTATTGATTGCTACTATTGCAAATGCATGTCCTTATGATTGTGTTTATGAGTATAAATCCATGGTTCTGCCCACACACCTATATGTGCCAGGGGTGGCATAGGCTCAGTCCTAGGAAATCTTCTTTTGCATGCATTTGGTCCGAGGCCCTGCTATTGCTGTCTGTTGCTGCTGATGGAAAAGTGAAAGCAAACAAAACAGGGACCCTAAGTAGAGAGATGATATGAGAGAGAGATGATATGCCTCTGAGAAATCTCCTAGTTTAATTTTCCCAATCTTGGATTTTTTTCTGTATGTTTAAGTGCTTTGGTTGGTTTTGATCCTTTTTCCTGATTGTTGGGCCTGCCTTCATGTTTTTTAATTGCCTCTTGTTTTTCAAATATAAACCAATTGTCCTTGATTTTTACCTGTTTTCCTATTTACTGTGGTTTCAGTTTACTTGCTTATATATATCAACACCACAACCTTGGTTAATGCTGCCAGCCATGCTTTACAGGATGGCATGCCATGTTGAAGTCCCACAGCTTGACATTTCCGGCATGGAATGTGGCACCAGGGTGTCACATTGCATACACTCCTGCTTCAATAAACACATCTGGTCAACATGTGCCTGACAATATTGTAATGTTTCTATATGCCAAGTAATCAGTGGACTGAATACAGAATATAAATAGGAAATGATGTAAGGTCTCATTTGCATGGTGAGCCATATTGGCACTGCTTCAGTCCTTTCCAGAGTCCCATAGACTCCCAAAACTAAGATAATAAAGATCAGATGAGATTTTCACTTGATTTAAGAGTGATTTGTGCATTTTATTTTTTGTTCAGGATTCTATCCTGTTCCAGAGAAACAAACCTAAGACTGTTATCGATTTCCTAAAGAATAATTTATGTAACTATGACTGGCAAAAAAGATAGATGAGAAAGAATATTTCAAATTAAGATACTTCAGCCTTTCCAAATAACAAAATTATGGTACTAATAGAACTATAAGAAGCGTGTCACTTATGCATTAAATAAGGATGTGTTAAGCTAACCAAACAAATGTAACCTAATTCAGACGCTAAGCTGTAGCAGTGTATTCTTGTAAGACAAATGTACTAAACTAACTTTTAAGGTAGCTTTTGATGTTGTATAATCAATTATTATATGTGATGATCATTATGTGCAAAATATAAGTTATAATAAGAATGTGCTGTGCATTAACCGACAGTATAACATTAATTCTTTTATAAGCTGAAAAAAGATTTTTTAAATTGTAACTGCCACATAGCCGTTGAAGTGTTGTAACCCTGATGGTACAGAAGAATAGGGAAGTACATATTTTGCAAAGTGCTGTCTCTGTAAAACTAGTCATAGCTGAATTGCATAGCCTAAGTTGAATGGGGAACCTGGAATTTTGGGTATGGAGACAGTTCCTCTTATCTAAGACTACCGTTTACTTCTCCATGCACTGATCTAATGTGTCATCTTAAGCTACTTGCAAACTCTGCGTGACCTCAAATTGAACTGCCATACCTCCTCTTTTTGATTAGTAAACAAACTGGTTTAAAACTGAGCTAACTTCCTTCTTTAGAGAGGCTGCCTGTAACAAACTGATTTGTCAGGGGCTACAGCCTCTCTGCCACCAAGAATAAAGAAATTGCTTTTTACTTTTTATTGGTGTCCGCCTCCTGTTGTTCCCAGCTTTCAGCGGCCACATAGGTTTCAGGTTGTATAATGTATTAATTAAATATATCTTAATTCTTCAGATTAGAAAGGACATAAGCTAGCATGATTTTTAATAGTCTGATCCAGGAGATTCTTGGCTGGAGTGCCGCCATTGAAGCATTGTGTAATTATGACCCCCAGTACAAACTAATCTTACATAGCAAGGGGAAAAATTTTATGTTTAGACCTGCGGGCAGACACACTAAAAGGGAATGTCGATGTTGGCTTTAAAACTGGACATTTTGTGGAATAGATTCCTTAACCGTAGAACAGGCTGAACTCTTAATTCTGGTTCAGTTATATAAACAATAAAAATCTACATATCATCAGCATAAAAATAAACCTTTTATTGATGGCTGCATTTAAAAAATTGATTGATTGTACAGATAGATTTAAAGTGTCTTAGTAGCAATTGCTAAAGGGACAGCAGAAGGCAGAAGGCTGCCTTTATAAATGCTTCACCTGGTAGCAGGTGGGTTTGTGAAATGTACTACAACTTGTACAATTCCTCGATGCAAAGCAGAATTTTGGGATTCTGCAGTAAAACAGTTCAATCAGTTTCCATTGCCACTCTTCATAATTATGACATTTTAGAATACCCTAGGGGAGGGTAGCTGGCCAAGGTCATCCAAACTGTGACCTTATCTGTTCTAGTTATCTATGGACCATGCAGAATTTTTTGTTTCTTCAAGGAGGCCGTATCACATATGTGTGCTTAGGCGGCACTTTCAAGGCCCTTCTGAAGTAAGCAATTCCACTACGGAACAAGACGGGGCACTGTCGCAAACTACCTGTTTCTTTTCCTCTGCAACTCTGAAGGACAAGCGCCAAATGATTCCTGACCATGTCCTGTGAAGGTAATGATAAATGGGCCCCTATACATGCTGTGAAAACATCATTCATATTCTTGCTAACACTTCCCATCTTTGAAGTTGACTCTCAGTGTGCCTCCTATGCCTTTACTCCTTCTCTTGTGTCTCAACCTCTTTTGCCCAACAATTCCTCTGTCGATTAGTTCACCAAAGCCAAAATGACCAGTTAAATTTCTTCGAAGGACCGGACACACACACCCACACCCACCTTCACACACTGTACCATTTTATTATATATTAGATGTGCATATATACTTTTACTGCATTATAGTAGTACTAGTGGATTCGCCCCCAGGTCGCTTCGCTCGCCAACCCCTCCAGCCTGCACTACACGCCAGCCACTTCACATCTCTGCCGCTTGCGTTGTGAAGAGTGGGGTTGAACGTACACCAATGAAACGCGGTCGCTCCTCCGAAACTCCCTCTTAAATGGTGATACAAAGGGAAACAAATAGTTTTTTTTACCTCCTCTTTGCTCGATCAGCTGCTGGTGTGCCGTGTTATCTCGCGTGGTGCTTCGAACATTTAAAAGCCTGTACAGCAGCTCCCCCACTCTTTGTCTTTTATTTCTGGTTCTGGGCGTGGTTAAATCTCTTGGCACAAAGTCTCGTCTCACAGGACATGAGTTCTTGATATTTTTTAATTTAAAATTTAAAAATGGAATAATAATCTGAAAATCTAACAACATCATAATAAAGTTCGAAATGCTTAAATTCTGAAACGAATGATACCAAACATATATATGTAGGTTTTAAAATAAGCCCAATTTAAAGCAAGACAAAGAACATGACATAAAAAGTCCCATAAAATTGTTGCACTTTTAGGCTTAGGATTTTATTTATAGAGTAGATAAATATACATAAGTACTCTGAGATTGTTCTCAGTGAAGAGAGCTATGCTAAAATAAATTTATTTGCATATTACTATTTGATGGCAGGGTGCAGCATAAAAACACAACATAAGAAGATAACGAAATGTATTTAAGGTTAAAGAGAGATAAAGGTTCCACGATAAAAAGAGATACTGATAGAGCTCCAGTGGCAATGGTTACAATTAACACTTTATTTCTACATGATTCAACCTACTGCTTCCCAAACTGCTGGATTAGTTTGGATCAATATTAAGACGTCAAAAGGACCAAAAACAGGATGTGGTCGAAACGGACAAGAACATTTCACTTTTAGATAAAAACAATCTCTAAAGAACAAGGTGGAAACTGGGTTCAGGTAAACACAGCTAGGAAGTGATTCACTAGAGATACTACAAACTGAAAAAAATACATACATATATATTATATATACATAATATATATATATATGTATGTATATCTCAAGAGTAAAGAAAAGGCTTCATGTCTGTGTGTGTGTGTGTTTTTTTTTGTGTTGTTTGGTTCTTTTCCATATCTCTGTTCATGTATCCAGGGACATGGTGTTGCTTGTTTATGACATTATCGGGTGAACCGTGAATCAAGCATTGCTATGCTGCTGGGTTTTGTATTCAGGTGTTCACATGTGACTTCACCTTCATCATTTAGTCAGAGGACAACATTGCTGTGTTGAAGAAGAAAGAAAAAGTATTGCAGTGATTAAAAATTAACCTTAAAAACTTTCAGACAAATCAATGATGTTCAGCACTTGAAAGGAACACACAGACCATAGAGATTTTCTGAAAAACAAAACCAAAAAAAATATGTGTCTGTAAAGGTGACCAACAGAAAATTTTCTATTCCACTTAAAAGAACTGTATTTTTAGAGAAGGCTGCTGAAGCAGGTCTTAGTACATTGTTCAGATGGAACATATTGTATGTATTTCTTTGTGCAGTCACGTTCCATACAAGAGAAAAGGTATGAATATGCCTGGGAGTCACAAAAAGAAAAAGATAAAGATATGCATTGGTGTTTAGTGAGAAACCAAATAAAACAATACCTGTACTGAGCATTTGTTGGACACACTGCATTGTGTGAGTGGGTGTGCATCAGGTCAAGAAGACAAGGCAGAGGAAACCTTTGTGAAATGTGTGTTGGATGGCAAAGCAGACAAAAAAAAGGAAACTACCAGAAAAGATACTGCATCTCATCTATGTGTTTGGAAGGGAGCTAAACACATGAAATTTATGTTTAAAAAAATCATAATTTGGAGCTTCATTTTGGCAGGTAAAATAAATAATTTCTGAATATATGAAGCGTTTAAGTCTCTTAAGCCTTTAAAGAAGATTGAGTAATTAAGCACAAAGAAACATCAGGTGTTGGGGCTCAGGGCCTCTCCTCATGCAAATAAAATGAATTAAATGTGCTTTTTACTAATTTAAATATAAAAAGAAGTTCATAGGTTCTGATTTGTGTTATACTCATTAAGTTTGACAATCATCTGTCTGCAAGCTTTGGTATTCCCATTAATTAAACATTCTTATTACAGGATTTGTAGCATTTGTTTATTAACAGTTTGATTTTTCTCTAATTAATGTTTCAATTATGTAGGCTTTACAGGTTTGTTTTAATGGCTAATTTGTTTCTAATTTTCTAGTCGACTGACACGGTGGCAGATGTTTTTCCTTAAATAGATCGTCCAGTTAAAGCTGTAGTTCCTAAGTTCGTCCTGGAGGATCAATGTGGCTGCAAGCTTTCATCCCAACCTGTTTCACAGTCAGACATATTACCTTGAATTGATTTCATTGTTTAATTATATAGTCTTTTATTTTTTGTTCTCTGTTTTTGCATTCTGAAAAAGCACAGGAGTGGGAGATTTATATTTATAAAATTTTTTGCCAAATGCACTAATCTCTGCTTTGTCATTTTCCTTTTAATTCACCTAACTTGGTTCCTTAATTACATTCTAATAATGACAAACAGGGACAAAAGTAGACAACAGGGGCATCATTTATTTATTTGGTCAAAATGTGCGAAAGCAACATTACATGGAAACGTCGGGATTTATAAAAGATAAAGGGAACATGCGTATATTACCCTGACCCATGTGTATGCGACATATGCGAAATGACAACACCCTTGATCAAGCATGGAAATGCAGCCGAACCAGCTAAAATGACAACTCATGCATATAGTAATTCATATGACTGAGCCATTATCAGAATGGGTATTGACATGACAAACATATTACCTCTCAAAAATGATATATGATGTACAGACTCGAATTTACTTCCTTTTTAAGAGGGCCATATTTGCACTGAAGAACATTTTTGTTTTTTCATCAGTTTTTATCGGATACTCGTTGCCATGTCTCAGGGAACTGGACAACTGGTCAGGAATAGCTCAGCCAAGTCCAGCTCCATTCTGCCTGCTGTGCTGGAAGCCATTAATAAAGGCATTACACCCAGTTTTCATATAGTGTGGATGCACTACTTAAAACAAAACATGTTTTTGCCAACATAAAAATGCAATTTGCAGCAGTGTCTAGTTCTTCTAATGTAATTAAGAATTCATTCACTGCATTCACATTGCAATAAGCACACCTACTAAGAAAGAGACTGTTTTTGTTAACCATAAGTAGTTACTTTCCATTAATACACAAGTTATCTGTAATGACATTTTGTGGCTGGCAAACATTATGTCTTAGAGTCCTGGGTCAGCACATGATTAATTTATTTTAAGGTAAAGTAGTTTTTGCAGATGTGATGTTTCTGTACATGGTGAATGGCTTTTTGGTAAGGTAACTGGCTGAACCCTTAGTTTTTCATATGGCCTGTAAAATTGATTGTAAATTTACTTTACATGTGCCAGGTGATAGAGCTACCCGCTCAGATACAGGCACCTTATGCGTTTCCCAGAACCTCAGAGCACTGAAGAGTGGTGGTACAATGCCACGTGTGACCTTGCACTCTCAGTTGTGGAGCAGATTCGGATATTCTTGAATATAAGTGGCAGGGTCTTGACATGTTAGGAGGGGAGGTTGTTCTACCGGCCAATGAAATTCTGCAGATCAAGTTTGCAAATGTGTGAGGTTAATTAGCATGCTCCATTTGTGCACATTCCAGGGCAGCATTTGAGTGCGTTCACTTATGCATTTTTACAAGGTGATAGTTATTTATAAATGGTAAATTGTGTAGAAATGTGAATATGACAAGTTTTATAATTTCAGTAGTTTTTGGCATACACATTTTACTTTTTTTTTGCCATATGCATATTTTTAACCTCGAATTCACGCAAAGTATTATAAATGAGGTCCCTGAACAGCCAACAAATGATGGTGAAAGGCTGTAGCTGCTTGAGTATCAGACCCTCTAGTGTGCTCTTTAGCAAATAATGGCAAGGACACCAGGAAAAGTGGAATGAAAATCATAATAACGATAATAAAAAAAAGATTAAAAATTTCAAGAATCTCCATGTTACATACAGAAATGCTTACTAATAAAAAATGAAAATCCAGTTATGTCTTTTTTGTAACACTGGTTGGGTTGAAAACCTACAGCTGCAGTGGCTTTCCAGGACCGAACTTTGGAACCACTGAGTTTGAAAACAAGTTACAAGTAGACAGCTGTTGCCAGACATACTGAAAAGAACCATCTGGTCAACCAAAGATACTTCCTCTGTTCGTCTAGCATTTCCAAAACAATGTTTAAACTAGATATACATTTATCAAATTTATTAAGATTTTAAATTTCTGCAATGTTTAGTGTAGCTACAGACATGGAAAAAAAAACTCTCTCAATGCTTTCATTAATTCACATGCCCAAGAATCCAACTTGCAAATGAGCATGCATCCTTCAGTTTTATATGAATTAATTTACCAAACTAATACTAAAAAATAAATGAAAAGATCCCCTTATCTTCTAATATGCATATCCAAAGAGTCGTACATAATTACTTAGTTTGACTGACTCTTTGGGGGGTATGTAGGCCATGACTTGCTAGAGGCATGTGGTGAGCTGAGACTTCTTTCTTTTCTTATTTTTTACACTGTAAAGGTTATGATTGTAGACTCTTTTTATCAGACAGGAGCTACTTTGGCAAAATACATACTATATATTTATTATTCTGAAACATAGATTTAAGAAATATTTCATCTCTTTCATGTTCTCTTCCTTCTCTTAGCTTTAGCAGAAAGCCTCAAGTCTTCATTTTAATGATGTAGTCCTTTGCCCTTATTTCTCCATCCTAGAATTAAATGATTAAATGTTCAGACACCACGTAGTGTACATTACTTCTCCTAGTACCTATGGGATAAGCGCAGATGTATCTTTCAATGGTAGTCAGGTTGTGAAGTTCAGTTTCAGTAAGCATGGATTAATATGAGTCATATCATTTAAATCTATATTTAAAGTGTTACAAATTCCAGAGTTGTCACTGTAACCATAGTCTTCACCTGTATTTCAAGGGACCTGAACAAGATGATTTTGTTATTCTATGACTGAAATCATCTTAATTACTTTGAAATTTAATGAAAATTTCATTATTTGACACCTAATCTTTTGTATTTCTCAGTATTTTTAAATCAGTTTATTGTTATAAGAAGGAAGATGTCAATTTGCTAATAATATTGTTAATAAATGTAATATTTGAATCAATCTATATTTTACACTGTACCATTCATACAGTAGATAATCACAAAATGTTTTATGGTGCAAATAATACATTTCAGAACCAAGAGTAAATAGAATAGTAATTAATAACAACAACAACAACAACATTTATTTATATAGCACATTTTCATACAAACAGTAGCTCAAAGTGCTTTACATATTAAAGAATAGAAAAAACGAAAGACACAATTATAAAACAAAATAAATCAAACATTAACATCGAATAAGAGTAAGGTTCAATGGCCAGGGGGGACAGAAAAAAAAAAAAAAAACTCATGGCCATCCTGCAAAGAAAGGAGTGTTCCTGAACCCGTCCACTCTTCTTCACCATTTCAGGAACTATCAGAAGAACTATCTTTATATTCCCATTTAACATGCGGATCTCTGGACTATCTGTTTTCATCAATGCATTTCATCCGTTGCCGTTTTTCATTTACTTTTTCATGATTTACTGTGTGTGTTTTGTTTGTGCTTTGATGTATTTAATGTGTAATTGCTGTAAGGGGAACAGGGGTGGTAGTGTTGTTTTCTTATTTCATTTGTTTCCTGTTTGATTACCGGTTTGCTTTGTTTTTGTCTCTGTTTGTTAGTGCGCGTGGGTCGGGTCAAGGCTGGGTGCATCCCTGGAATCCCCACTATAAAAATACATAAATCACCCGTCTTTGACGGTGTAAATCTTAGTGGCACCGGACCGCTACAGCGTTATTCATTTCTCCTTGCTGCTGACTGACTGTGATGCATCTCCAGCTGAGTGTTCTTGTGTTTTCCGTTTTGTTCCTCCTAACCCTTTAACCGCCACAATCGGCTATACAGTAGTCATTTCCCAATGCCATTTGCGAGCACGCAGGAGCTGATCAGTCAGTGCCGTACATTCGTTGAGCAGCCAGCTCATGACCACTGCCAGCCCCTTATGAGCAGGGGGGGCTGAATGCACCCCTAGAAGACACAGACACTCCTCAAAAACCCCCTCTTAAAAAAAGCTGATAGATTACCTTCACATTGCTCCTTTACTTGCTGGGCTTACTTGTGGATGCTCTGTCGCGTGATATGCTACTCGTGCGACGCTATGCTTACTTAAAAGCCTGAACAGCACCTGTCCATTTTGGCTGATTGCTTTGTTTCTCTCTCCTCCCCCAGACATTCTCTGCTTCTGTTGGGGGTTGTGCTCCCCTAGGATGTTTGTCTATTCTTTAATTGATAACCAGCTGCATACGGAGCTCCTTTTACTTCAAACAAACATGTCTCTTTCAGAAGTGTCTGAATAAAGTTCCTGTTTCTACAATCTCCTGTGTTTCTGTGCAATTCTGTGACCGAAGCGTGACACACTGAAGCCTCAATGTCCTTGGGATTGAGCCACTGCACTAGACTAGCCTGCAAGCATCAGCGCTTACCTCTGTGTGTTTGTGTGCAGCCAGTTCAAGCACAGTTGGCTCAGTGATTTACTGAGTTGCATTTATGGCGTCAGTTGCACTTTGTATATATTGTTCCAGTAGTTTTTATAGTTCATTAGCAGTGTGTAAAATGATCAGTGCTGCAGTAATTGTGATGCTCTTTGCATGAAAAAAAAGTGTTCCATTAAAATTTCATTTTTTCTTTGTTAATTGTGACGTTTACTTAAAGTGCAGCAAAAAAAGCGTTCAGGGATGCATTAACCCCCAAGTATGTGGCAGTTTAAGGCCTTGTTCACACGGGCGTTAAAATCGAGCGTTTTTGCGTCAGAAGGTCCGGTGAGCGCGGATCAAGCGCCGAGTGTTTTCTACACGTAGGAGTCAATGTATATAACATGTTATATATAAAGGCTAAAGTTTAAATAAGTAACAACAGAAACTATATGGTGGACACCATTAATAGACTGAGTCAGTATTGTAGAATCCGAATTAGTTACAGAAGAATAGGATAAGAATTCAGTTAGAGCCAAGATGACTGAAATGCAAGAGAGAAGAGGAGAGTCTTCATACAATGGACCTCCAATGGACCAGCAATGGACCACTGTGGACAGACCCAGGCAGAGAGTACCAAAAAGTTGAATCAGCACTTACCACTAGTTGGAATATAGGTCTTACTAATTTTGAGAAGTCCACATCAGGTAATCTCAGTTTTTTGGCAGGTTGATATGATACATGTAACTATGAAATATAATCTGAATGCTAAGTCAAAACGAAAGTTTTGAACATAATCCACTATCATACAGCCAGTCAGTGTTGTTGGGTCAGATGAGAGGATAGTATGGATTCAGAAAGTACTAAGATCTCTTCATATTTTTCACATTTTGCTTTGTTGCAGACTTGTACTAAAATCATTTAAATGATTTTTTTTTCTCACATCAACCAACACTCAATACTACACAATGACAAAGCAAAAACAGAATTTTAAATTTTTTTTGTAGATTTACTAAAAATAAAGAAACTGAAATATCACACTGACACAAGTATTCAGACCTTTTGCAATGACACTTGACTTGCTCAGGGGCATTCCAATCATTGATCATCACTGAGATGTTTCTACATCTTCTTTTGAAGTCCACCTGTTGTCAATTCAACTAATTGTACATAATTAGCAAAGTAAAACAATTGTCTATATGACGTCTCACAATGATGATGTTTATTTGAGCAAAAAGCAAGCCATGAAGTGTAAAAGATAGCCGGGGACTTGCCCCACCGGGAAACCTGGAGAAGCAGGGGACTGGGAGAGGGTCAATTCCTACCCTGGAACGCAAGAGCGCTGCCCTCCCAGGATTGCATGGGAACCACGGAGCTGGGAAGCTCAACCTTGTGGGTGCCCGTGGCCACAGCCAGGGGGCGCCTGGATGGTTTCGAAGCCATGGACTGCAGCACTTCCGCCACACCAGGAAGTGCTGCCGGAACAGGAACCAGGTACATCCTGAGTGCTTCCGGGTGCCCATACAGCACTATTGCCACACCAAGAAGTGCTGCAGGAACGTCATCAGGGAGCAACTGGGGCACATCCAGGTGCATTATAAAAGGGGCCACCTCACTCCATTCAGGGAGCCGGAGTCGGGAGAAGGAGGACAAAACTAGCAAGGAGAAGAATAGAGGCAGCAGAAGAAGAGAAAGTAAATTAAAGAGAAGGTCTGAGTTATTGTGGCTGTTTTGGTGCACTGTGTTGGGAGTAGAAGAACAGAAATAAATGTGTGTGCTTTTGGACATTGTGTGTCCTGGTGTCTGTCTGTAGCCAGGCTGATCTTCCACAAAGGTCAAACGAATTGCTTGTAGAGCTTAGAGACAGGATTTGGGTGACACACAGATCTGGGGAAGACTACTGAAAATTCCTGCAGCACTGAATGTTCCCAAGTGCCCAGTTGCCTTTCTAATTCTGAAATGGAAGAAGCCTGGAAAAACCAAGACTCTTCCTAGAGCTGGCCAAACAACCAAACTGAGCAATCATGGGAGAAGGCCACTTCGTCTGAGCTGCAGAGCCACTGACATTTTTTAAATTAAGAATCTTATAAATTAAAAATGAATATCACTTTTCAAGAAATGTACATTTTGAGAGGAGTCTCTTTAAACAGTTCCAAGTTACACTGAATTGGTTAAATATATTACTTTGCAAAGGCTTCAGTGAAGGAATATCAAACTTGCATGTCTATACAACATTTGACAATATTATGAAACAATACTGCATAACATTTTCTTTTAAATGCCATTGTGAGTTCAGGGAAAAATCAGACTATCAGTGCAACCTCTGAGATCAGAGCCAGTCTCACCTTTAGATTACCCGTATTATGTGGCACTACATCAAAGTTTATTCACTTTAACAGCTATTGGATATCTACAGCCAATGGATGGCATTTGTATGAATTTGTATTGTTTCACCCTTGCCAGTTTCTGTTACAATTTATGAAGGTAATAGAGATATGGTTCATTGAAAGTTTAAAAACTAAAATATATAGACGTACTGTGTTAACATTTAAACAACGCTGACATAAAGAGTATGTTTACATCTGTAAACATTTTAGGTGGTGTTATGTAAACTTCAAATCACATTTTATATAGCCTATTGGAGTACTTGATAATGCAAGCTCAAATTCAAATTGATTATCCTGTTTGGTATAATATAAGGAAATTCTAAATTGTATGTCCCCATAAATGAATGGCAGTAGTATAGACACTCTTCAGACGATAAATACAGCACAGTGAATGCACCACCCTACATTAAATGTCACATCAGATGACATACTGTTTATACAATTAACATACATGCACTTGTCAGTATGAGTGACTGCAGAGTTGCCTTAAGATCTGTAGATAAAAACTGGCTGTGAATCTCATCAAGGGAGTGCTAATGGTTTCTCAGAACTGAGAAATAAGAAAACTAGCTATGCAGGATGTTTGAGACTGTGGTCTTTTATATCACCATTTGCTTTTTAAAAAATTTGGTGCTTTATATGTCAGAAACAGAATGTAGCGCTTTGCCAGTAATACTTGCTGACTTCACCACACGTCATGTTTTATGATCCAGAGCCAAGCAGGTACTGTACCACAGTGTTATACTGTCCATAATGCGCCTATAAACATTGACAAGCATCGATGCAGAAACTGAGGCTTTCAGCAGATCTCTTAGGAAGTAAAGGTATTGTTGAGATGTCTTGACAAATCACTGACATTCCACACAGCATCACCTCCAAAAGCCAATAAAATCCCCTTATTTGAAGTTACCCTGGGGAGAAATCCCTTCTTTCTGACACACATTAAGTTATAGTTCTGAAATGTATATTTTTTTATAAATAAATACTGTGTAAATTTTAGGCTTTTTTACTTATAATTCCATATCAAATCAGACTATTGTTAATACATAAAAAAAGACGTGCAGAAAAACATAACAAAAGAAACATCACATTTTTTGTTTTTTTTAATGCTATTACTTTAATACATTGTAGCATTCTTAATGTTAATATAATATAGTAAGAAAGGTATGCCTATTGTCCACTACTGTACTGATGCAGATTTAGTACCCATACTCCAGTCACCAACACACGAGCTAATGTTGCAATTGGGACAGTAAAAGCGTGTTTCTTTGCATACTTTTCTTATAATATTTTTTTGTTGCTTATGCATCAAAGGGTAGAATGTCAGTGCCTAATCCACATGATCGATGTACCCTTTGTGTTATTGTAGGCTACTACAGCACAAAGCCCAGTGATTTCCACATTTCCCCTGACACAAACACTGATAGTTGCTACAGTATGAACAGTGCTTAGGGAGCTAAAGCCTTTCTTATTCTTCTTCTTAATCACAATCATTTTGCATAATTTGCCATAAAACTGTTGCTAACATGGTGAAGCTTCACAGGACATAATTCACCGGGTATATCATGGATGTACAGAGCAGTATACATCAGTTTCACTATTCGTAAAAACTTCTGATGACCAATTCACATTGTCATCACGATCACTTGATTTAACTAATGGTTCAGTTTCAGTTTGTTCTAAAACTGACTTTACAGCTTCACATTTACAAGCCATTGTGTTTTGGTTGGAGGCTCCGCCCCACTTATAAGTTATCATAGACTGGCAAAACACATAGAAATATTATTAACTTTTGCAGCATAATGTTGCTTTAACCACTAGATGGCAGCAAAATACTGTCCCAAGAGTTATTCAGGCTTAACTCAGTAAAGCAGATCATTAAACTTCACTCTGAATCTGATTTGGAGTTAACTGTAATAACATTCTGAGCCAAGTCATGCTCAGGGTGAACACAAAGGAGGTTAATATCTAACAAAACCAAAATGTTAATCATAAATCATAGTCAAACTAACAGTGCTCCGAGTTCCAAACTAGGGACTTTCCCTAACTAACACTAATAGCATCACAGATCTGTTTGTTTCTATTTAAATCCAAAAGCTAGCATACAAAGAGCTGTGCACGGACTCTACAGTGCACAAAGTGAAACTTTCTGCATAGAGCAAGGACCAAGCAGAATTTCAGCTTGTGCCATGCTAAGACAGTTGCTTAGCAGTATAATATTTGACAAAGAGTTGTGGTTATGGCCTGAAGAGCTGCTTTTCCTTCTGTGTATTTTGAGACTGAAATTAAAATCTTTAAGATAATTGTCACCTTTGGTATTCCCATTATACAATAAATCAGTTACTTTCCAAGATCTTAGTTATTTAGATAAATTTAATATATTACTGCATTTTAACTAATATTAACAGGTAGATGAGGAACTTATTTCAGATGTTTTTATTATTTCATGGAAAAATAGTGCTTGTGATTTTATGTGAGTACTCGTATTATTCATTTTTTAGAGTTATTTTTCTCTAAGTAATTTCACTTTATTATTTATACAGTTTGTTGACCTGAGTGTGGTAGTGATATTACTAAAGCTAAGAAAGATGGACGTTGGCGTTATATTTAGTTCAATAAATATTTGTTGGGTGGTTAGTATTGGTTTTATCTTTTTGAGATCTCTTTTGTTGTTAGAAAACAATAAATAAAAACAAAATTACAATTAGTTACAGACCTTCTACATCTATTACCTTTACATCAATCAATGCTATTTTCACATTACTTGATATGGAATCTTTTGTGTATGACAGCTACTGAACCACCTCAAGCCTCTTTGTGCTCCATTTTTAACTACATGATATTGTAAGCTGCTGTCGAGAAGCAGGCACTTAAATGTAGTCTACTAATGCATGTAATAATATTTTATTATCTGTTATTTTTAAATGAGTTATTGTAACAAAAATATTTCAAAAATGTGACAACAAAGTATTTGATTAAGAGCAACAAAGAAATGTACCAGTTAACTAAGTCCCCAAACTCCCCTAAATGCATACATTTTCTAACTTGTTTACATTAGTAAAAGTCCATATGTGACATCTCCTGGAGGACCTAAGGAGCCAGTCATTTTTAGCTGTTATAACATTTTGATACAGTTTATTCTGTTTTGTTTGTATTATTTACAGATTTTTATCATTTCCATTATGACATCATTTTGACAGAAATTTGAGAATTTTTAACATTTGTATCATCATTTTGTAGTGTTTACTTACGGACATGGTAATGTTGTTTACCAGCTGTTAAGCCTGCTGTTGTCATGTGGTTAACATTGAGGCACATGTGGCATGATCACTAGTAAGTTATTTAACAGGAAAACATGACATGCTTATGTTAATCTTGGGATAATTTCAAAAGAAAAGAGCTTTGTTGCATGTTAGATTTGGTTAAGACTTAGTTCTTATTAGTTTGGTTTAAAAAATTGAGCGAGTTTGTTTTAGATAAAACTCTTTCTTATTCCAAGCTGTTTGAATATTTGTTTCTGGTTCCACAACACAGCACATTTTTGACTTTTTTGACTCATTTAATGCCTGTTTCTATGATTAGAATAATAGAACAATCTAGAAGAGAGCAGACCTTTAAGCTCATCAGTCCTGTCCACTTAATTCTTACAAAATAACATCAAGTTAATTCTGAAGGACCTTAAAGTTCTACTGCCTACCACAATACTTGGTAACTTATTCCATGTGTCTATGGTTCTCTCTATGAAGAAAAATGTACCCTTACCCTTAACACATTTCCAACTGTATACCCATGTTCTTGCTGAACTAATTTTAAAGTGACAGTCTCAGTCCATTATAATAATTCCCTTCATAACTTCAATCATGTCTCTCTTAATCTTCTTTTACTTAAACTGAAAAGGCTCAGCTCTTTTTCTTTCCTCATAATTCAATCCACTGAAGTCCTGCAATCAGCCTAGTCGCTCTTCTCTGTAAGATGTAGATATTTACCTGCTTTGATTCTGTTGAACAAAGAGAATATGTTTACACTACTGCTGATCAAACCAAATTGGTATGTACCATTGCTTAATAAATGTTAATCTTTGTAGGCACTGAAGCAGTTATATACTGCTAGGCAGTGTTTGGTGTAGGGAGGGACGGTCCACTGGGAAGGCTGTCAAGACCACTCGCACAGAGCACAGGGGCTCACAGACAGGCAAGGGTACGTGGCTAGTAAGATGCGAGGCACATGGACAGCAACAGCTACCTCCAGGGAGGAAGAGACAGTTCCACCAGAGAGATGCGGGTTGTGGGTCCAGAGAAAGAGAGGGAAGACTCACGAAAGGACCAAGCAAAGCTGGTGGAAGAGAAGCAAGGTGTGCCTAGATTGTTGCAGCAACACAAGAAACACAGACATGAAAAAAGAACGCTCACTCCATGACGAAGAGATGCTAACGGGAATTCAACAATTTACTTCTGTTGGAAAACTAGCGTTCAGTGAACAGAGTGTTTCTGTGGACGCCACTAAAGGCTGTATCCTCCACTGTTATATTTTTCGTGCACTTTTAGAGTTTGGACTGTGTATTTTTTTAAAAAGGTTTTTGCTCTGATATTTTTAAATTGTTGTCTATTATTTTTTCTTGGTGTATTTTATATTGTCTGGTGTAACACAAGTTACTGTTGTCTCTTAATAAAACTGGGTGGCATAGTCAGATATTTTAGATTATCTATAAGTGTGATGAGACACCTGTCACAATTCTTTCTTTGTTATAGCTTCAGAAGCTTTCCAATTGTTTTTGGATCACTAAATACTAACATTTGTATTTCTTTCTTTGTTTAACACACTTAAAATGCAAAATAGTCCTTCTTAAGAGTGACACTAACTTTCAGCATCCAGCAATATTTTTCCATGTTAGGAGGAAAGGCCAATTTTACTTTTTCATTCCTAGTGATCATTCCCATCTCTCTGAGTAGCAACTATCAAGTCTCTCTGAGGCCATGTATGGCAAAGAACAAGGGTCACTCAGTTTTATGAATCCAACGGGCTGAATTTCTGTTGGCCATTTTTTCTTTGTTATGGTGCTTATTTTGAGTGAGCTTGTAAAAATTTTGTGTTGAGCCGCTATAACCTGTCTTTTATGTATTGTAGCTGAACACAACTCATGAATATTTCTCTTATTCTGGTATATAGAGAGTTCACTGTTAGCATTTCAACGTCACTTTGTTTTTTATGATTTTCTTTGTTATTTTTTCCCTCCCCTGCTACTTTGCTTCTGCCTATTTCTCCCTATGTTCTCATACTGGCCTTCATTGGTTTGGTCTCTCAAATACTACAGTAGTTCAATCAGCAGTCACCTAAGGGCTCATTTATACTTCACGCAACACGACGCATGCTGCAGCGGACGCTCCTGCTACGCAAGCGTTGTAGTGTTTATACTTGCGCGCGTTCTTTACGTAAATCTGGAGGAATCCACCAGGTGGCAGTGCGAGATATTATCGTGGTGAGAGCATGTTCGGCTTCTCTGTGTTGTGAATTGCCTAGAACACCTATTAAATTCCGATAACACCTTACCGCAATATCTCTGAAAAGGATGTTTATTGATTAAATCCATAAATCCAGGGATGTATGTGTCCATTCCAGGAGGCATTGGGCACGAGTGCGAAACAGTCCCTTGACGAGGCCTCAGCTCATCGCAAGGTGAATACAAGCACACACATACACTAGCGTCATTTTAGCAGGACCAAATCCCCAAATCTGCATATCTTTGGAAGGAAACCGGAGCACAGTGTGGAATACCAGCAACATAACTCCCTGCGAGACAGCAGTGCTATCTCTCCGCCACACGTGACACCCCCATGTGTGTAATTATTCCCCCATGTGTGTATTTATTAACAGTATTCATTATTTAAATGAAATTATATATAAAATGTAACATACACATTTTAATGCATTTCATCATTAAAGTGATATCAAGTATAAATCTAAAGATTCTAAATGTGCAGAGAGTTGGAATATCATACATTTAATTTGTTCTGTTTGGCGATCTATTGCTGCTTTCCGCTGCTGAAGCAAAATACCGACATACAGATGCATTCGTGGTGCTTTTATATTCAAGCGTCGCATATTCCCGATCGTAATGACACAATACATTTTAAAAGTCTCACATACCATCTTTTGTGCCATCTATTTTTTATTGTTTTACTTTACCTGCTGTCAGGTCCAAGAAGCTCGTAGCGATTAAAAACTGGGATGACGTTTGCGACCGTCTGCTTTAATGATAAAGTAAACTACGAGGTTAAAGTGGAAATTTCGAGATTAAAGCCGTTTTCACCGTGTCCTTTATTTTTTTCTCAGTGGCTCAAATATAACGCTATTCATTATGTTGCTGTTGTTAAGTTGCAAAAATTAAAAAGTAAAAAAGACATATATAAATGAAACGATACATTTTAAAAGTCTCACATACCATCTTTTGTGCCGTCTATTTTTTTTTTTTGCAACTTCACATCGGCAACATAATGTATAGCGCTGTATTTGAGCCATTCATCAAACAGCAAACTGTGCACATCGATCCCCGAAGGATCTCCACAGAGGCTTGCTGTCACATGTAGATAGTAAACAGAGACTCTGACGTCACGTTCCGACTTTTAGCACACTGCGCCCCGACTTTTTGCTGGTACTGCAACTCGCGCACGCGTTGCGTTAATTTCTGAGGACCTGCTCAGAGGACGCGTGAAATGAACGCTGGGAACGCGTGGCAGCCATGATGTGGGCGCGTACGCGTTCTGAGCGTGAAGTATAAATGAGCCCTAAGACATCTACATGAGCCCCCAGCATACCAGAGTAATTTGCTGTGCCATTAGTTTGCTTTTGCAACTGTGTTTTTCAGGTTCTTGTTTAAGGTTTGTAACCCTTTGACTATTTAGAAGTTAGGACTTATTTCATATTCACTTTAGTTTGGGAATTTAGGATTATGATTTTTTTAACAACTAATTTTGTTAGAGATTTGTTATATAATTTTGCTTTAAATTATTTTTTATAATTTTATTGTTTCATTTTTTTATGTTTGCTTTGACATTCTTCTTAATGATTCCTTTTCTTATTGTTTCAGCTTTGGAGTAGTTTTTTCCATTATTTTTCATACTTCAGATTTTTTTTATTCAGTTTCAGGAGCACTTTTCATTTTCTCTCTTTATTTATTATGCATTATTTTATTTGAACTTTCATATTCTGCCCCTTGACCTGGATGACTCACCATCATTGAGGGAATTATGAATTCAGAGTTATAACTGATATGAACAAGGTGGAAAATGGATTGTCCAGAGGACAAAAGTTACAGACAAATTTACAAGGAAATAAATTGAGTGCCTTTAGGAGTAAAGCAGAATAGTTTGAGAGCAGGCTGGGGTCAAATACGGAAATAAACACAAGAGTACCAATCATTAAAGTTCAAACAAAAGGAAAACTAGTAGTCACAGGGCAAAGCAAGAGGTCCTAATCTTGCCTAATAATCCTTTCCCTACATATACCATATATTGAACGCTTTTTTTTTGTTTTTATTCCAAGTTTGGAAATGAAGTATCGTGCACCGCCATCGCAATAGCATTGCTGTGGTGGCATCATGCATTGAACTTCTGACAGACATTACTGACAATAGCAACATTGTTGGAAACGTGAAAACTAAGATATAGAAAATGATAGCAACAAAAAGAAAATCAGACACAATATGGCATGGTGATGACAATGATAAAACACTAATAAATTGTTAACAATAAAAATGAATAAACATAGCAAATGTAAAGAAATTAAAATGGAACCCTGCAATAGCTAAATATTTTGGGAAGAATTTGAGTTTTTTGCTAAGCCTTAGCTAGTTAACTAAAGAAAGAATTTAGAAAAGATGTACTGGTTTCACAAAAATGGCTCTGCTAAATAACTATGTTCTATTTTATAATGATTTTTTTTTTGCCTTACTGTATGTGTTCATTATTCTGTTATTTCCTTGTATTCAAGCAGCAATTTTCCCTAAGTGTCTTGCAAATTACAATTGTAATATATAATCAGACTTTTCATAAGAAGTTTGATAAATGAGGGTAGGCCATGCAGTCCATCAGACTTGTTTGTTTAGCTAATAACTAAGCTGTTTTAGTGTCTCATCCAGATATTTGTTACCAAGAACGACATTTAGGGGTGGCAAGTGGGGCAACTGCCCCAGGGGGCCCTGTTTTTGAGGTCTGCATGTCCCGTTCGAGTGGATTTGTCAAGTTATATTCTATGGTTATATTGTGATAAAGTCTGCGTGTTATCTTGCAAAACCTTAGCTGAATACTGTAATGAGAATGAGAAAATCCGGTGTATGTTAACATTATTTTTTATTAAATTCGCATGCAAGTTTAAACAGACCACACATACCGGTAACAACGTTTGATGTAACCGGCCCCGCGTGGGGTTGGTCAGCCATAGGCCCCACACACCCCTAGGGCCGCCTCTGCTTCTTACAGGTTGGCAAGACTTCTGCTTCAACTCTTAGATCTTAAACTTGAATACTAACAGGTATATGCCTTGACTGCTTTATTCATCTCTTTGTTTTACTGCTCACTACTAACTAAATGTTCGCTAATATCTGGCTTACTCAACAGATACTGTAGTAAACAGCATAACATTTATGATTATATAAATGCATATTTAAGGATTTTAAAAACTTACTAAAAGGCAAGCCATATGTGTTTCTTTCATTAGAGCTTTCTGAATGTGTGCCTTTTGCTTTGGAGAAATTGATTCAGTCTCCTTGGATGGCTTATTTGGTAAAAGGCTTCTTAATGCCCAATGTAGAAATGACAGAGATTGTGTTTCAGAACATC
Organism: Polypterus senegalus; assembly: GCF_016835505.1. Lineage (NCBI taxonomy): Eukaryota > Metazoa > Chordata > Cladistia > Polypteriformes > Polypteridae > Polypterus > Polypterus senegalus. The sequence continues at coordinate 83,557,687 of NC_053167.1, read as the reverse complement.
AATATTTCCAATAGTATTTAAGTTAAATGTTAGCCAGTGGTCACTTAGACACAACAATATTTCCAATATTGGGAAGCTATTCCTGCAGTTAAAAAAATAGTACATAAGGAAGCATTATTTTGGCTGAGCAACATATTTACCAGAATTAAATTATTTTGAGGTGATGTTGACAAAAAGTATACCTCATAGTCAATGCTAATAAACAAAAAGCATCCACCTCCTGACCCCTGAAAAGTCTCAGAGTGGGCTAGGCTAATTAATTAATGTCCTGCTCAGAGTAAAGGGTGAAAGAAAATGAGACTGAGAACCAAAACTAAAGGGGGGATGTAATGGACAGTCAAGAAAACAGAATCAAAGTTGTAACCAAAATAAACATGAGAATAATTGAGCATTTAAATCTTTAAGAAATCAGCCTTGTTGATCAAAATGGCAACTGTTTACATCATCACACCAATAACAATGTTGAATGTCTGGGGTTGTGGGGTCTGCCTCAAATGACCCCCAGATATGTGTAGAAAACAAGCCCCAAAATAAAATGGTGTAATAGTACATATGAAAATAAGGATGTAAAAAAATGTTACCTCTGATAAAGGCTTTCCACTAATACATTTAAGCTAAAAGATTCTCCATGTTAAAAACATACAAGGGAAGCTTTATCTCAGGATAGAAACATGTATTTCATTAGGAAAAAATTAAACAAGCTATGAATTAATAAGAAATGGGAGAATATTTTGCTGTTGTCAATACCAACTGACACTTAAAAATATTAAAAACATTAGATGTAAGGGAGACAAAAAATGACCAGCACATTTTGCAATACCAGGCCCTATCACAAACCTGAAAAATGGGAAGCTAATGGTAGTTTGTAGGATTCTTAAGAGTATGCCTCACGCTCTAAAGCAGTGAGCAAGGGCACTGACCTACTCAACTAGCTCCAAAATGGGCATTTAGAATTGAATTCCTGTCTCCCAACCTCATGTGGTGTAGCAGGTCTGTGGCTACAAAAGATTGGCGGCTTTTAAATAATCCATTCGCTGTGTCAGTCTTCATGGGTGCAATCGTGCAGCCGCAGCGAGTTGATGGAGTAATTGGGGTGAGTTGCACCTGCATGTGAGGGTGCGATCACTCTCAATTGCTTAATTGCTTTCCTGTGGTACATGATTGAGGTGCTGCACCCCCAGAGCTGGCACAGGACAGAAGGGAAATGGAGAGACGTAGAAGAAACAAGAGAGAAAGAAAGGCTTAGGGATCAAGAGCAGCATTTGGGGTAAAAGGAAGAGGAGGAGACAGCCAGCTGTAAAAGAGAGGTCAGTGTGGTCAGGGGTACCGGATGAAGCGAAGGATCAGTGCTCAAGGGACGGATCGTGCCCACTGAATGAGAGAGAGGGTACAAAATAAAAACAGTGGGTGGAGGAGTCTGCCCTAGGGATCTGAGGGACAACTACAAGTGCGAAAAAGAAGACAGGAAGACAACCAACCCTGAATGGTCTGGCAGACGCCAACAGAGGCAGCCAAGATGGGGGTCGTACTGTGAGCATGTCTTGGGTGAGCTGGAGAGACTAGGAAGGAGCTGTGTTTGGCTGCTGTGATCCCAATGTCTGCTACAGGATTGTAGTCTTCTTTTAGCCTTGTTTTAAATGTCTGGATTTTACCTTTTTTAGTATGTATTATTTATTGACTTTGGGAAAACTGCACTATTTATTTGGACACTGTTTTGAAACGTGTTTAAAATTTTTTTTAATCCATCATTAAAAACCACATGGAGTATGTAATATACAGAAATATTATTTTTGAGTAAAGTATTCCTTTAAACAATAAAGACACCTGAAGCTCTAGAGACACACATGGTCAACACTAAAGAGCACACATGGTCAAAAAACACAAAGAATAAAATAATGTTTGCAAGCACAGTAATGAACAGAATAAGTGCCTCAGAAATTTTTAATAAATGAATACCAAAAATGACAGGAAGTCACTTCTCCATAGAAATAAAAACTTAAAACTGATGATTTGTCCACATTTCCACTTCAAATTATATAATCACTCTCATTGGACCATTTTATTCTAATTTCAAAAAGTAAGATTTATTTTGCTTTTTTTTTTTTTACATTTACTACTTGTAAAGGTCTGATAACCTCTTGCTTTGATACTTGCCATTCATTTGTAGTATCTAATGATTTTCATCTTTGGGTTCTCTGATAGTTTCTCATTTTGAAAATGCATAGAATTTACTTATCTGTCAAGATTTCTTTCATGCCAGTCTCTCATTTAAAGCCATCATTTTATCTGACTATTTTTCAATCTCTTTTTTTTCTTCAGTCTTCATTTTCATTCCTCCACAAATATTATTCTTCTTTTCTCATTGCTCTAGCGGTGTGAGTTTTGCCCCATATGTATTTAATTTTGATTCTGTTGGCAGTTCCCTTAAATTCAAGGATGCCCTTCTTGTTTACCTCATCTGTGTCCCTGAAACAGAATCAGTCAGTTAAAGGTATAGATGCTCTACAGCTCAGGATAGTGCAAGAAGAAATGGAGATAAAACTACAAAAGAATGCAGCGTGCTGAATTTCAGACAGCATCTCAGAAGCGGCAGATATATCACAGTTGAAGTAGTTACTGATGTGATGTAAAACTTGCAGGGTGATACTTCGTTTCCAGCTTATCTTGTGGTTTTTGTTATACTCCTACCAATTGTATACAGTTCTAGTCCTGAAACGCACTGCTATGTGTGTGGAGCTGTCAACTTTAATGAAAAGCAATGTGTTGGAGTCGTCTTTTAATATTAACCGCGGTAATTCAGTTTAACATTCAGCGGAACAGCATAAATTGAGCGATGCCCTCTGTAGTTACATCATCAAGATATCTTTCTTTGTTGCAGGCAAACACAACACTTCATTAACCTTTACATATTGATTTATTGTTATAAGATACCGCATGTCTTTTATATATGGTTCTAATTGCATGCAAGTCTTTGTATTTAATAGACTTATGTTGAGAATCATTTATGCGTTTCACTCATTCTGTTCTTATTCTTGCTTAGTCTTGTTTAAGAGTGTAAAAGTTATAGAGACATTCTGTAAGCTGGTGCTTATCAACCTTTATTCCTCCTAAGTCCCTCAGTGATCTACGAGAATATGAGAGGGCACCTCCTACACAGCACATAATATTTCTACTGTTGAACTTCTGATGTGGTTTTGAGAAAAATGCTTATCTTTTAACTAACATTTATTAACAAATTCATAACTGCTGCAAGTGCTGTTATACTCCTTGTATTTTGCAATGCAAAATATACAATTAAGAAGCCATTTCAAAAAACAGCTTGTGTGTTTTTATTGAATAAAGGTTTTTTTTTTTTTACCAGTACCCTGAATTTCTTAATCATAACACAAAATGAGATGGTGTTTGTTAGGGATTAATAATAACCAATATGGCCAGTAGTGGGGGTCACTGAGCCCCAAACCTCAGACATAATTGCACCAACTCCATCCTGGGTTCAAAGTAAAGGGCTTTTATTACAAACTGTTCCTTTTTACATTCTCTTATAATGAATTAGCACAATATTGTCCGTCCTTCTGTCTACTTTCACTATGTCCTTTACTGCTTCGGTGTGGTCCTCTTTCAGTTAGATGAGGTCCACGCAGACTATTTTATACTTAACCCAGGAGTACTTTCAGTGCCTTTGCATTACAACCAGGAAGCACATCCGGGCCAGGCTAAACCTCAGTAGAGCAATTAAGCCCTCTTCTGGCATTGCCCCATGGTGCCCCCAAGGAACCCAACTGGGCTACTTTTCCAAACTACAAGTCCCATGCTGCCTTGTGGGAGTCCAACCTGGAGGCTGCCCAGAAGAACACTGCTACCTAATACACAAGGGGAATGATTGTCCTTTTTTTTCCATATCCATCGATCCACTCATTACTTCCTCAGCATGACCAGTTGGAATGTGCCTCCATCCAGGCTGTCCTTCCATAACAGTCTCCTGGCCAGGTAGCAACCCTTCATCCCATTCGGGATGCCAGTCCATTCACTATGGCATTCACATCAATAATTTCCTAAATACGTAATTCATCAATACAGATATTTTTGATAAGAAAAACTTCTCACTTGTCTTAAGTACTACTTTTGAAATTATGCACACAATTATTAAATATTTCTGAAAATAAAAAATAATGTTTAAAATACAGAGTTAATCATTGTAGACTTTCTTTTCATAAGTTAATTTCAGAAGCTACTTTGTTATCTTCTGGATTTACCACTGTAGTGTTTACGTCAGCGATAGCCACATTTAACACGAGTGGAAATGCAACTGCATTTTCTTTCCACATACAACATTCAAGCCAGAAGGAAAGGTAAACAAAATTGGGTGGGTTGCTGGCTGCAGTCTGGCAAATGTTAGCAGGACAGTTGCCAGCCCTGACACCAGTGCAGCTTTAAAAAGTGAGCTGTGGCGTGTGTAAAGTCAACCTATCGTATCCATTGTGAGACTGTCACTTTGGCACTGTGCTAAAAAATTCAGTTTCCTTATGGCTGTGTCACGTTTCACCATCTTTTCAATTTTTCTTGCTGGATCATTACGAGCAGCCTGTTCCCATTCTAACTACAGGCTAGTAGCAGGAGTGCACTGTGCCGAGTAGATTAATGTGCCCAGACATTGGAGGCACATTTTACTAACCATTGTAAACATATTTCAGTTTAGTTAGCAATGGATACGATGTATAAAATGAATTTTACAGGGGGTCTTTGGGAAAACTGACACTTATTGTGCGCCATATGTAAGATACAGTATTTCAGATCTTGATGAAGCAGTTCACTTTGAAAGAACAAGTTCAACATCCCTGCTGTAGCTTGTTTTTTAGTGATTTGATTATTTTGCAGCAATTTTATTATTATTTTCAGTTATCTTGCAACCCCCCGAACCCCAGTAAACCCAAAGTTTACTGTGGCCTCCTACTGGGCCAAGACCCTCTGGTTGAGAACCACTGTTGTAAGCTACCTCACCATTTATCTTTAACTCTTTTGGTAGTGATCACGTTTGTTGTTTGCTAAATAGCAATATGCCTTTCAACATGTCTATTAACTGATTAATTTTTAAATTGGAATATGTTTGTCTCCTAACACCATGACAAAATTCAAACTAAAAATATATGCACATTACAAAAATAATGATTTTCTGGTAAGCTTGAATCTAATTTCACAGCTTTTTTGCATACTATTCAATAAAATCTCTTTATAATTAGTGCACATGTTGGAAAACACAGATTCATAAGTATACAGTATCTCATCTATTATTTTCTCCACGTAATCCAATCCAGATTTACTAGTGACCAGAGTCTTTCCGAGCAACTTGAGCATCAAGGCAGAAATCAGAGACTAGCTCTAGATCATCATCAAGCCCTTCCGTGAGAACCCTAAATCCAAAGAGGACTGTTTCATTTATGTTAGGTAGAATGCCCAGAGGGGACTGGGCGGTCTCATGGTCTGGAATCCCTACAGATTTTATTTTTTCTCCAGCCGTCTGGTGTTTTTTTGTTTTTTCTGTCCCCCCTGGCCATTGAACCTTACTCTTATTCGATGTCAATTAATGTTGATTTATTTTGTTTTATAATTGTGTCTTTCATTTTTCTATTCTTTAATATGTAAAGCACTTTGAGCTACTGCTTGTATGAAAATGTGCTATATAAATAAATGTTGTTGTTGTTGTTGTTGTAGACAAGGTACCAGTTCATCGCAGGGCATTCTTATCATGACACACACAGCACCAATGTACAGTTATGAATTGACAATCTACAAATCTTTGAAATGTGAGTAAAGCCCAGAGTACCAGTGCAAACACACACCGAATGGATATGCCTCTGAACAGAACTGAGACTGACCTTAACAACAACAATCTTTATTTATATAGCACATTTTCACACAAATAATTTATACTAATAAAAGGCAAAGCCCTCACTGACTCACTCACTCACTCATCACTAATTCTCCAACTTCCCGTGTAGGTAGAAGGCTGAAATTTGGCAGGCTCATTCCTTACAGTTTACTTACAAAAGTTGGGAAGGTTTCATTTCGAAATTCTACGCGTAATGGTAACTGGAACCTATTTTTCTCCATATACTGTAATGGATGTTAATCCGATGGCCATGGGGGGTGGAGCTGCGTGTGACCACATCACGCCTCCCACATAATCATGTGAACTGACTATGACCGCAGTACGTAGAAAAGAAGGAAGAGCCCCCAAAGAGTGTTGAAGAAAAACACCGAATACTTTATTTGCGAGATGAAAGTTTAATGAGAAGACACGAGGTATAAACAAGACTTTGCATCACTTTGTAACAGAGTTAAAATTGCTGTAGCGAGAAACTTTTAAGTGGCGGGTCTTAGCTAACATTAAATAATGCCGTGGACATCGCGAGATCGCACGAGATAGCACAGTCACAGCTCAGAAGCTTCGATGCATGTACTCCGAGCGGCTCACGTGAACTGACTATGAACGCAGTACGCAGAGAAAGCAAGACCTCTAAAGAGCGCGGAGAGTTTTGCTCACGTGAACGTGTCTGCAAAAAGTGGCGTTTCCTGCACTGCAAAAATACTACAAAAGTCGGGCAGCCAGCGCAGAGTGCGTAGCTGTGCCGGCCTTTGAGACGCTGACTGTGCTTCTGCCTTAAGTGAAAGTAAACACTTTTCATTTTTTTCCCCCTTCCCATGAGCTATAGCCCAGACAACTGTAAACACGGGATCCCATTTCTAGACCGTGGCAAATTAATATTAAGGCACTTCGCACTTTCTTTTACACGTATACGATTATGAGGTTGTCAGGTCAGATTATGAAGACACGCACAGGAGTGGAGGACCGACAGTGCCATCCCGGACAGTTAATGGCAGGGCCGTCTCTCCAGTCTACACGAGACCCACAGCGACGCCTCATATCGTCAGTGAAGACCTCTCTCTACACTATATTAAAGAAAAAGGCAAGTTTCCTTTCTTTACACCTTTTTTCCTTTTATCTCCAACCAAAGCCTTTCTCTCTTACTGCAGAGGACACAAAACTAATTTTTTTTAATTGCTGGTAATGCCGGTAAGGCACGTTACCAGAGGTAGAAATTTGGACGTTCACATAGAAAATGTAATTTCTATACCACAGCCGTCGTGTAGCGCCTTTCAAAAACGATCAACTACCGAGAGATCATCCATATACATTTTAGCTGCTGTTAGTACTACTTACCTGTTGTGTTACACCGTCTTTAAAATGTAGTTTACCCGCAACCACTCCAGATAAGCTCAATGTAGCTTTACTTCTTAAAAGTTAATGTTTTACTATTTAATAACTTATAGACTACATTTTATTATTTTTCCCTTGCACTCAGTGGCTAAAGCTATACACACACATATAGACACATACATATATATATGTACACATATATATACCTGTGTGTATGTATGTAAGTATATATGTTTGTGTATGTATATATATATAGTGAAAGACGCTATATAGCGCCCGACCCGGCACAGACTTACACAGAGGCATGTCTAAAAATCACACAGGCTTTATTAGTTTTCTTCAGCCGTGGGGCACGTCTTCCCCATGTCCCACAGGCCCAACACAGTCCCAAAAGCACAAAACACAATACACCAACCAATGCTTCACCACTCCTCGCAGGCAACCTTGTCCTCTTCCTCCCGATTCTGGCCCCTTAGTGGTGGAGGCTGGCCCGTTTTATACCCCACCCGGAAGTGTTCCAGGTGCTTGACCACCTGGTCCCAATTGCACCTCCGGGTGGGGCTGATGACTCGTCCAGCCAGGTTCTTGAGTCTTGGCAGCGCCCCCTAGCGGCCACCCCATCTCCCAAACAGGCTGTGGAGGACTCCATGTCCCATGGAGCCACACTGGAGAGTGGGAAATCAACATTGGCCAGGGAGGCTGCCACCTAGCATCCCGGGAGAGGTATTGAGCTGTCCATGGTGGCTCCCCCGGAACATATGCAGCAGGTGTGTCCCTGCCAGGCATGGGACCCGGCTGTCCATCACAATATATACTGTATATACAGTATATGTATATATACACACACACACCTTTCTACATTATATATACACACACATACATACATACACACACATATATATAATTTGTGTGTGTGTATGTATGTATGTATGTATGTGTGTGTATATATATATGAAGATATGTATGTGTATATATATATATGTATATATGTATGTATGTATGTATATGTATATGTATATATATATATATATATATATATATATATATATATATACAGTACAGGCCAAACGCTTGGACACACCTCCTCATTCAATGTGTTTTCTTATTTTCATGACCATTTACATTGGTAGATTCTCACTGAAGGCATCAAAACTATGAATGAACACATGTGGAGTTATGTACTTACCAAAAAAAGGTGAAATAACTTAAAACATGTTTTATATTCTAGTTTCTTCAAAATAGCCACCCTTTGCTCTGATTACTGCTTTGCACACTCTTGGCATTCTCTCGATGAGCTTCAACAGGTAGTCACCTGAAATAAAACCATTTCAGGTGACTACCTGTTGAATACTCAGAATAGTAATGATAATTAATTGGATATACAGAGCATCAGGATTAAACAAAAATGAAGTTATGAGAAGTCGTGTTAAAGTAATGTGTTTTCAGCAGTGTTTTAAAGTGCTCCACTGTATTAGCCTGGCAAATTTTTATTGGCAAGCTGTTCCAGATTTTTAACAGCAGAAGGCTGCCTCACCACTTCTTTTATGTTTAGCTCTTGGAATTCAAAGCAGACACTCATTTGAAGATCTAAGGTTATGATTTGGAGCGTAAGGTGTTAGACATTTTGAAATATAAGATGGAGCGAGATTATTTAAGGCTTTGTAGTATTTAGTAAATTAAAAAATCCTAAATGGAACAGCTTTACCACTAACAGAAAACAAAAGCAAAAAAAAATAATAAAAGCCACTCACTCAACCTTGCCAATGCATTATGTGCCTTCTTTGAAACTGAAATGAATTCTTCTCTATAGTTTCCTAAATATATTTCCAATAACCAGACTCTAAATATTATCTGCACTCAGGAGCACTACCACCAGGAAAACATCTACATGATTAGACTTTAATATTCAGTCTTAATACATAGAAGAAGGGATGGTGTGAACAAGAAGGTTTTAGTTTTTTTCAGGCACTAGAAAGCCTTTTTACCAGAAAAACCTTCAAATAAGTAGACAGACATTTACATTGTGTGATAGAAAACCAGATGAAGACATACAAGACTGAGAGACCCAACTAAATAAAACTTTAGTTAAAACTGCAATACATAACATGCCTCTTTTAAAATGTTTACTTTGCAATGACAGGATTATTAGAAACAAAATTCATAGACTAGAGGCATGAACATTAGCTTGGGAATAGGATATTGTAGATGTTATAAAATTATTGCTAAATGAAAGTGATGGAGTGAGTGTAATATCAGCTATACATCCTTTAGGAAAGAAACAAATGGATGGAAAAGGGGATGCGGCACTGTATGTCAGAAATAATATTCATGCTCAAAAGATCTACACAGAAGAAAGGGACGTGTCAGGATCATAGTGAGACAGTTTTACACCAAGCATTAAGTTTGAAATTAGATGCCATTAATATCAAAGTTAACTCACAAAACCAGGTTTTCACTTGGTTAATTATCCAGAGCTGAAACTACAGATAAGAGAAAAATACTCAACAGGAGGTGAGGCCATCAGTGGAATTCTTTAGGGATCTGAGCTGTAATCATTATTTCTTCTAGTCTGTATTAATGATAGTGAATCTAATATAGTCAGAAGGTTTGTAAAATTCACAGATGACACTAAGATTGGAGGGATAGGAGCAACAGGTGAGGCAGTAAAGACAATTCATAAAGACTTAAATTATCATCCACACTGGAAAAACACTCAGAAAAAACAGTTTAATGTAGAAAAGTGTAAAATTCTACACATAGGCAATAGAAACATTGATTGGAAATACAAGAGTGACGTTGTCTTATCGGTGTCATGAATCAAGAAGTACTTCTTAACGAAATTCTTATGAGGCCACTTAAGGTACCTGGGGAGCCGGTGCTTAGAATGGGAAACTGGCCAATACAGTTATCTCCCAAGAAGAAAGATTCATCAGCCTTTGGCATGTGTAACTGTACTGACTACAAAATAAGTAGTCAGCTCAAAATAGAGAGTGGGGAACAGGTATAAGAATGTGGTAAAAAGGACAAAGCAAGGGTCAAAACCTTAAGTCAAAACAGAGAATTGTCAGAGCCAAATTGTAAACCAAAAATTAAAATCAAAAGGTAGCATTTATATCAAGACACACATAATCAAAATTATCAAGGTAAATTCATTATATTTGATCCAGCCTCAGCTACTGAATGGGGACCTTTATATCGGCTCGCCTGATGACATCATAAGCAGTGACAACCCAGCACATCATGAGGTACAGTTCCATGGCAATGGTTATGAACTCTCCTCAAAAACAAAATCAGCAAAATAAAATGTAATTAGAAAAGACAATAAAAAATAATGAACTTAAAACGAAAGCTCTAATTAATAATCTGATGATACAGTCGAATTAAGATTCTTCAGCTGGCAAAATCCCCCAAAAAACACAAAAATTAGGTTTCCACCTTCAAGGATGCCTGGATAAAATTTAAAAGGAACAATTAAAACAGGAACAAAGGGCAAATATGGAATCTTTATAAATAAGTAGATTTATTTTGAAACAATGCTCTAAAACAAAGGAAGCTTAAAGTAGCAGAAAGAGTTGCCTGAAATAGTTAATCCAGTAGCAAACAACTTCCATTACTACATCTGAAAGAAAAGTCACAAATAGACCAAAAAAAGTTTAAAAAAATCCAAGAACACTATAGATTAATTTGTGCTGAAAGGCAGAGCTTACCAACACTACACAGTGCATTCAATGAACCGCATGGGACTGCTTGTTTCCCCAGTCTTGATGGGGCTGGTGGCAGCCCTTATGTAGTTATAAGCAGGTGTCCCTGTTCCTTGGGGAACCACCCACAAAAACACAAGAGACATTGCAGAACAAGCAGAGGCACATAGAAACTAAATAATGCGCAAAACTGATAAATACATAGCTACATAAATAATAAACATTAGTAACAACATTGACATAACTAAAAGAATAATAAATAAACAAAAATATATAACAAAGGAATTGAACAACAAGCCAGGGAAGAGACCCTGGGTGAAACAAAACAATAAGAAGAATCCTATGAAATGGAAAAGGAGAAGATACAGACTCCACACTAACAGAATCTGGGATAGGATTTGAACCCTGGCTTCTGAAGCTGCAAGGCAGAATCACTAACACTTACACAAACACATCAATTTCACATTAACAATAACAGAAACATGCATCCTTAAAATGCATTTAAGCATACAATTTTAAATGAGAGGTAATTAGCAATACAAAATCTCTCTACTTGTGTTGCCTACTCCCAATGAAGAAATCTAGAAAACATCAACTGAATGTGAAAAATAATATTTAGCTATGTGGAAAATATTACCAGTTGGCAACCCTGAAGCATTTTTTTTACATTCCTCATTGAGCAAAATTTCAAACTATTTGAACTCCATAATTAACATTTTTTTGAATATTGAATTGTTCTTTGGTGATTGCACCTTATTAAGAGTTCAGTCATCCTTCTTCTATATAGAAAAAACCCTGTGATTTGTTCACATCTCCTTCTTGGTGCTAAGTTTCTCTGATGTCCCTCCGTTACCCATTACTCGGAAAACTGCATCTTCCAGACTCAATGCTCATTATCTCCTTTTTACAGCTGCTGGGTGAGGATTCATGCCTTTTGTGTATTTACTGTATATTATTGCTAATGTGCCCATTTATCATTAATCATCATCCAAACAATCAAAATGCATGAAACTACTAAATGTATTTAAACCTAACACAGGTCCTTTATTCTATACCTGCAGGTCTTTCCTTTCACATTCTCAATTCATCACCTATGATAAAGTGTAATATGTGCTTCATGAATAGCTCCTCTTTAAATCTGCGGTTTTAATTCAGAAAGTTTTTCTGCATCCTCCCTGAGGCTTCATCTTTCTTCACTGGAAAAAAATAAAGAATTCAGAAATTTGATTTTGTTATTTTTTAAAGTTTGCTTCTGTATGTATGGAGATCCAACAGTGCTTAGAAAAAAGAAAAGTACTTACGTAATTGCTTTTTTTCTAAAGTTTTGTTCATGTAGATTTTTTACTTTTTAAAGAAATGCACTCCTATAGCTATGTTAGTCTTGCTTTAAAATAAATTATTCAAGAAGGACATGAGGGCACAGATGGAGGTAAAATGTGCACACATGTTAGAAAATATTGTTCACATTTTAAACTGCAAACTGCAAGGAACAAGTTACAAAGAAGGACCTTTGGGACCTTCAACTCATGGCTTGCCCTGATTGTGGACACATTAGATGAGCAGTAACTGATAGGATATACTGAGCTAAGTGCCATAGTCTACTTCAGTAATGTATTTTCTTATTCTAAGTTGAAATTCAGAAATATTGTACTAGTTGTCTGTTACATTTTGTTATTCCTTTCCACATCCATGCTAACTGGGTATTCAAAACTGGTGTCAGTATGAAGATGAAAGTGGATGTGTGTGTGCTTGTGCCACATGGTGGACTGCAGTTTTGTTTAGGATTGATTCCTATCTTACACCTGATTCTGCTGGTTGAATTTTCATGACAATAAACAACAACAATTCATTGTTATAGCCCAAAAGCAGACAAAGAATGCCTTAATTGACAGACCCCCATTTTTTACTCTCAAAGAAGACAAGAAAAATCTCCCAAAAACCCTTGCAAGGAAAAAGAGGAAGAAATCTTGGGAAAGGCAGTTCAAAGAGAGAACCCCTTCCAGGTAGGTTGAGCGTACAATGCACGTCAGGTAATAGGATGAAATACAAGATTGCAAGTAATCCTCTCCCCAGTGCTAGATAGCTCTTATGATAATTGGTCTCATATTAAATGAGTATATCAAGAAACAAAGTCTATCACTTAGATTGAATTGAAAGCCTTTATTTTCATTATAAAATAGGTACAATGAAATTACAAACACCTCTCAAACTCGGTACAAAAAGCAAGAAAAAAAAAAAACTCTGCTGGAATCAATTGGCATGGGTCTGCAGATCTTTCAATAGAAGACTTTTGCTGATTTGGTATTCACACTGGTATTCAGCACACACTGCCAAGATTACAGGTTGGAATGCTTTAAAAAGACCTTAGGATGCAGATTTCTTGGATAGCTTAAATTATCAAGACAGAGTGTGTTAACAACATATGAGTTGACCATTTATTTCATAAAGTTATTATTTTTGAGTGTAATGGCTGGCTACAGTATTCCTAGCTAGACTAGCCTAAAGGAGAAACGAAAGATGGCAACTTAGGTCAGAAGGTTTTATGCGACATCAGCACTCCACCATCACAAAGGGAGCAGCAACAAAAAGATGACAGTACCAACCTCCCAGTCATCCAAATTTCTCTGTGGCCCAGTTCCCTTGCACCTTGCACCTTAGTGTGTTAGAAGGATCTGACAAACATGTGTTTGTGTAATCATCTTATGGAAAGTGAAAAGGAATAATTAACTATACACTTAACTAAATAAATGTATTTTTAACCTAGACTTAACATTGACATAGTGTCTGAGCTACAAACATTTGCAGGAAGGCTATTCCAGGACTGGCTCTGCCTCCTGCTGAGTTTGTATGTATTCTTAGTACTACTAAGAGACCAGAATCTTGAGAGCGAAAGTGTTGTGGTGGACAATATTTATCTTTCATTAACACTGTAGAGCAAGACATTTTATGTCTTTATCAGTTAGAAACAGGATTTTATAATCAGTACAAAATTTGACAGGTAACCAGTGAAGGGGAGTCAACACTGGGCTAATGTGATCAAATTTTCTGGTTCCTGTGAGAAGAATGGCTGCTGCATTTTGAACTAACTGAAGTTTATTAACACTAGTATACCTGAAGCCTATGAAAAAACTTTTATCCCAGGCCACCTTAAATTCCTTCTCATCTCTCCCTCAGCATCTTTGTTTTGTAAATGTGTTGATCAGCACAAGCAGCAAGCAGCCAGTAAGTCAAATAACCACTTGTTACAACTGAAGTATGCAGAAGAGCATCTTTGAATGTACAACATACCAAACTTTGAAGAAGATAGGCTACAAGAGCAGGAGATCACACCATGTTCCACTCCTGTCAGCTAAGAACAGGTAACTGAGGCTACAATTTACATGAGCTCACCAAAATTGGACAAAAGGAGACTGGAAAAACATTATCTGTTTTAACGAATCTCAATTTCTGCTGTGACATTCAGATGGTAGGGTCAGAATTTGGCATCAATAACATGAAAGCATGTTTCTTGAATCAATGGTTCTAGCTGGTGGTGGTGGTGGTGTAAGGGATATTTTCTTGGCACAATTGGGCCCCCTAGTACCAACTGAGAATCATTTAAACGCCACAGTCTACCTGAGTATTGTGGCTGACCATGTCCATCCCTTTATGACCGCAGTGTACCCATCTTCTGATGGCTACTTCCAGCAGGATAACATGCCATGTCACAAAGTTCAAATCATCTCCAACTGATTTCTTGCACATGAAAATGAGTTCACTGCATTTAGATGGCCCCCGCAGTCACCATATCTCAATCCCACAGAGCACCTTTGGGATGTGGTGGAACCGGAGATTCGGATCATGGATATTAGCTGACAAATCTGCAGCAACTACATTATTCTATCATGTCAATCCATCCATCCATCCATCCATCCATCCATCCTCTTCCGCTTATCCAAGACTGGGTCACGGGGGCAGCAGCTTGAGCATAGATGCCCAGACTTCCCTCTTCCTGGCCAATTCTTCTAGCTCTTCCGAGAGAATCCCAAGGTGTTCCTAGGCCAGCCGAAAGACATAGTGCCTCCAGTGTGTCCTGGGTCTTCCCCGGGGCCTCCTCCCAGTTAGACGTGCCCGGAACACCCCACCAGGGAGGCATCCAGGAGGCATCCTGATTAGATGCCCGCGCCATCTCATCTGACTCCTCTTGATGCGGAGGAGCAGCGGCTCTACTCTGAGTCACTCCCGGATGACTGAGCTTCTCACCTTATCTTTAAGGGAAAGCCCAGACACCCTGCGGAGGAAACCCATTTTAGCCGCTTGTATTCGCGATCTTTTTCTTTCGGTCACTACCCATAGTTCATGACCATAGGTGAGGGTAGGAACATAGATCGACCGGTAAATTGAGAGCTTTGCCTTGAGGCTCAGCTCCTTTTCACCACGACAGACCGATGCAGAGCCTGCATCACTGCGGATGCCTCATCGATCCGCCTGTCGATCTCACGCGCCATTCTTCCCTCACTTGTGAACAAGATCCCGAGATACTTGAACTCCTCCACTTGGGGCAGGATCTCACTCCCAACCCTGAGAGGGCATTCCACCGTTTTTTGGCTGAGGACCATGGTCTCGGATTTGGAGGTGCTGATTCCCATCCCAGCCGCATCACACTCAGCTGTGAACCGATCTAGAGAGAGATGAAGATCATGGCCTGATGAAGCAAACAGGACAACATTATCTGCAAAAAGCAGTGACCCAATCCTAAGTCCACCAAACCGGACCCCCTCAACGCCCTGGCTGCGCCTAGAAATTCTGTCCATAAAAGTTATGAACAGAATCAGTGACAAAGGGCAGCCCTGGCGGAGTCCAGCTCTCACTGGAAATGGGTTCAACTTACTGCCGGCAATGCGGACCAAGCTCTGACACCATTACCAGGGAGTCCGGTACCCCATACTCTTGGAGTACCCCCACAGGATTCCCCGAGGGACACAGTCGAACGCCTTTTCCAAGTCCACAAAACACATGTAGACTGGTTGGGCACACTCCCATGCACCCTCCAGGACCCTGCTAAGGGTGTAGAGCTGGTCCACTGTTCCACGACCAGGACAAAAACCACACTGTTCCTCCTGAATCCGAGGTTCGACTATCCGACGGACCCTCCTCTCCAGGACCCCCAAATAGACTTTTCTAGGGAGGCTGAGGAGTGTGATCCCTCTGTAGTTGGAACACACCCTCCGGTCCCCTTTCTTAAAGAGGGGGAACACCACCCCAGTCTGCCAATCCAGAGGCACTTTCTTTGATGTCCATGCAATGTTGCAGAGGCGTGTCAACCAAGACAGTCCTACAACATCCAAAGCCTTGAGGAACTCCGGGCGTATCTTATCCACCGCAGGGGCCCTGCCACCAAGGAGTTTTTTGACCACCTCGGTGACCTCAGTCCCAGAGATGGGGGAGCCCACCCCCGAGTCCTCAGGCTCTGTTTCCTCATTGGAAGGCATGTCAGTGGGATTGAGGAAGTCTTTGAAGTACTCCCCCCACCAACCCACAATGTCCCGAGTTGATGAAGCATCGCACCATCCCCACCATATACAGTGTTGACACTGCACTGCTCCCCCCTCCTGAGACGCCGGATGGTGGACCAAAATCTTCTCGAAGCCATTAGCCTCCCCAAAACTCCTCCAACACCCGAGTTTTGCCTCAGCAACCACCAAAGCTGCATTCTGCTTGGCCTGCCGTTATTTATCAGCTGCCTCCAGAGTCCCACAGGACAAAAAGGTCTTATAGGTCTCCTTCTTCAGCTTGACGGCATTCCTCACCGCCGGTGTCCACCAGTGGGTTCGGGGATTGCCGCAACGAAAGGAAGCGAGCCACAGCTCCCGTCAGCCGCCTTAACAATAGAGGCAAGGAACATGCCCCATTCAGACTCAATGTCCCCCACCTCCCTCGGGATGTGGTCGAAGTTCTGCCGGAGGTGGGAGTTGAAGCTACTTCTGATAGGGGACTCTGTCAGACATTCCCAGCAGACCCTCACAACACGTTTGGGCCTACCAGGCCTGACCAGCATCCTCCCCCACCATCGAAGCCTACTCACCACTAGGTGGTGATCAGTTGACAGTTCCACCCCTCTCTTCACCTGAGTGTCCAAGACATGTGGCCACAGGTCCCACGACACGACCACAAAGTCGATCATCGAACTGATGAGTAGGGTGTCCTGGTGCCAAGTGCACATATGAACATTCCTATGCTTGAACATGGTGTTTGTTATGGACAATCCGTGACGAGAACAGAAGTCCAATAACAAAACACCACTCGGGTTCAGATCGGGGGGGCCATTCCTCCCAATCACGCCCTTCCAGGTCTCACTGTCATTGCCCACGTGAGCATTGAAGTCTCCCAGCAGAATGAGGGAGTCCCCAGAAGGTATACCCTCTAGCACCCCCTCCAGGGACTCCAAAAAGGGTGGATACTCCAAACTGTAATCTATAGATTTCATATCATGTCAATATGAATCAAAATCCGTGAGAAATGTTTCCAGCACCTTGTTGATTCTATTTTGCAAAGAATTATACCAGTTCTGAAAACAAAAGGGAGTCCAACCTGGTAATAGCAAGGTGAACCTAATAAAGTGGCCAGTGATTGTAGATATATGTGGGTATATGCAGTCATATGAAAAAGTTTGGGAACCCCTCTTAATTCTTTGGATTGTAGTTTAACATTGGCTGAGCTTTCAAAGTAGTAACTTCCTTTTAATACAGTATATTACATGCCTTATGGAAACAGTAGTATTTCAGCAGTGACATTAAGTTTATTGGATTAACAGAAAATATGCAATATCCATCATAACAAAATTAGACAGATGCATATATTTGGGCACCCCAACAGAGATATTACATCAATACTTAGTTGAGCCTCCTTTTGCAAATATAACAGCCTCTAGACGCCTCCTATAGCCTTTGAGAAGTGTCTGGATTTTGGATGGAGGTATTTTTGACCAGTCTTCCATACAAAATCTCTCCAGTTCAGTTAAATTTGATGGCTGCCGAGCATGGACAGCCTGCTTCAAATCATCCCACAGATTTTCAATGATACTCAAGTCAGGGGACTGTGACAGCCATTCCAGAACATTGTACTTCTCCCTCTGCATGAATGCCTTTGTAGATTTCGAACTGTGTTTTGGGTCCTTGTTGGAGTATCCAACCCCGGCGTAACTTCAACTTTGTGACTGATGCTTGAACATTATCCTGAAGAATTTGTTGATATTGGGTTGAATTCATCTGACCCTTGACTTTAACAAGGGCCCCAGTCCCTGAACTAGACACACAGTCCCACAGCATGATGGAACCTCCACCAAATTTGACAGTAGGTAGCAGGTGTTTTTTTTGGAATGCCGTGTTCTTCTTCCGCCATGCAAAGCGCTTTTTGTTATGACCAAATAACTCAATTTTTGTCTCATCAATCCAAAGCACTTTGTTCCAAAATGAATTTGGCTTGTCTAAATGAGCATTTGCATACAACAAGCGACTCTGTTTGTGGCGTGAGTGCAGAAAGGGCTTCTTTCTCATCACCCTGCCATACAGATGTTCTTTGTGCAAATTGTGCTGAATTGTAGAATGATGTACAGATACACCATCTGGAGCAAGATGTTTTTGCAGGTCTTTGGAGGTGATCTGTGGGTTGTCTGTAACCATTCTCACAATCCTGTGAATATATTGCTCTTGTATTTTTCTTGGTCTGCCAGACCTGGGTTTAACAACAACTGTGCCTGTGACCTTCCATTTCCTGATTACATTTCTTACAGTTGAAACTGACGGTTTAAACCTCTGAGACAGCTTTCTGTAGCCTTCCCCTAAACCATAATACTCAGCAATCTTTTTTTTCAGATCTTTTGAGAGTTGCTTTCAGGATCCAATGCAGTCACTCTTCAGAGGAGAGTCAAAGGGAAGCACAACTTGCTATTGACCTTCTTAAATACCTTTTGTCATGATTGGACACATAAAGTTCAAGGCTTAATGAGCTAATCCAACCAATTTGGTGTTGCAAGTAATCAGTATTGAGCAGTTACATGCATCCAAATCAGCAAAATTACAAGGGTACCCACATTTTTGCACAGCCAGTTTTTCACATTTGATTTAATTTCATACTAAATACTGCGTTCACTAAAAATCTTTGTTTGGAAAACACCCTAGTACTCAGGTGTTCCTAGGAAATGAAAGACATACCACTTATCTTTTTGTTGAAAATAGAGTAAATTATTATGCAGGCTGAGAGGGGTTCCTAAACTTTTTCATATGTATGTATATTTATATAATGTGAAGTAGTAATTTAAAATAAATGTGTGTGAATAGGCAAATTACAGGTGTATTTTTCAGATGAATGAAACTAAATTAATTCATCTTTCCTGCTAAAGTAATTACTAAACATAAATGAAAAAAGCAATAATTGTTATATGCTACATATCATTTTTAATCCATTACTGTATTGTGAATCAAAAAAAAAAACTATTTTGTACTTCTTCAGGTAGCACATCAAATAGGAAGGCAAGGCACAGAAATTCTTTCATTCTTTTAGGAAATGACTCTGACAGTGAAGTTGACAAAGTTACAGAGATCTGTGAACTCTTGCACCATCTATTGATTTTTTAGGGAAGGGTAAAACTATCTTTACATGGCATGGCTTTTTTGGGGATATCTATGGTGTAGCCTGGGTGGGTGTGAGATTCCCAACCTGAATTTTAATCCTAATCCAGCTGTTCCTGTGATGAACCAGCACCCTGGCCTGAGATGGTTCCCACCCTTTTCTCAAAGCTGCCCAAATGAGTTCCGGCTCCCTGCAACCATGAATTGCTTAGTGGGATGGTGAATACCTGACTTGTGTTAAACAAAGGATTTCACCTTATGAAAGTCTGTTGACACAGGATTATATTTCTGCTTGCTGCCACTTGCTGTCCAACATTTTATATTTTGGTGTAATGCCATCTGAGCAGCAGAACAAATCTACATAATGTGTAACAGAATGGCAATATTTATTTATTTATTCATTTATTTTAAATACAGTTCTTGGGATCAGTGATAAAGAGAACTTTCAGCTGATGCCAGAATGCTTTAATGTTTACTGCCTAAATGTATATCATACTGGGAGAACAGAAATGATCAAATAACCTAGTGAGCCTGATTAGACACTAGATATAGGTATCCTAGTATAATACTAGTGGCTGATTATTTAATTTCATGTCTTGTATGATTATTCAAACTATTTATAGATAACTCCAAAGTACATTCAAGGCTTGAGACATCAAGTCATTTTATTTATATAGCACATTTAAAAAAAAAACATTATTTATACCAAAATGCTGTACAGTAGACCGAACATTAAAGATACATAAAATATTCCTAAATCAAAAAGAAATAAAAATAATACATAACTTAATAAAAAACAATAAAATAAAATGACAATAGAAACAATTAAATATGACCATTAAAAACAAGCCAAGCCAAGATATAATGTTATTCAGAACCAATGCCAATGAATAAAAGTAAGTCTTCAAGGGAGAAATTAATGTATCTATAGATTATGATAACCTGATATGTTGTCAGTTTCATCTAACAGCCTGGGTACAACAACAGAAAAATCTCAATTACCTTTGGACTTTAAATGTGACCGCGGAATAAAAAGCGATTAGATGACATAAGACACCTTCAGGGTGTATAAAACTGTAGAATATCTGAGGTGTACTGTGGAGTTAGGACCATGTGGGGCTTTAAAAACAAATAAAACCTTGAACTGGATTCTAAATTTTATTGGAAGCCAGTATAGTTTGGCCAACACTTAGAAAATATCATTCATTTTCCTTGTGCCTGTTAAAAAGATGGCCACTACATTTTGGACAAGCTGTAGATGTTCTATGTTGTTGTGGCAGCGCTAGGTACAGAGAATTACAGTAGTCCAATGTGGATATGTTAAATGTATGCAGGACTGTCTCTAGGTCCCAGAGAGAGAGAGACATGATCTCAGTCTGGCAATAGACCTTAACTGGAAAAAGCTCCCCTACCAAACTAGATGTATTTGGGGTGAGATATACAAACAAGGACCCAAACTGATTTTTAAAGCTTGTAATGGAGCTAGAGAGACAAAAAAATATTATTTTAGTTTTGCTCTCATTCAGCTGGAGGAAGCTGAACTCAATCCAGTTTTTAATATCCTGAAGAAGTTAGAAAGAGCTGTCAGAAAGGAATAAATGGCAGGTTTTAATGGAAGATGGAGTGGTGTATCATTGGCATAGCAAAGGTATTGAATATTGTAGCAATTGCTGATCAAGCCAAGAGGAAGTACAGTACATGGGACAAATGGGGAGGGCCTAAAGCAGCACCTTGTGGTACCCCACAGCTAAGAAGTACAAGAGGAGAAGTGTGCTGATTTATACCAAGTGAAAATAATCTTCCTTTCAGGTAAGAAGCAAACCAATCTAATGCTGTTCCTTGGATATCTACAACTTTGCTAAGCCAATCCAATAGAATAGTGTGATCAACTGTATCAAAAGCAGCACTGAAGTCAAGTAAAACTAAAACTGCATTGCATCCACTGTCGATTGTGAGCAGCAAATCATTGGCAACCTTGAAGAGTGCTGATTCAGCTCTGCGGTGCGATCTAAAACATGACAAGAATTTATCAATTTTACTGTTCTGCTGGAGATAACCTAACAGCTGAGAAAAAAAACATTTTTTTCTGGGGCCTGTGAAAGGAAAGGAAGTTTAGGGATTGGTCTGTAGTTCCTGGCAAGTGCTGGATCCAGATGTGGCTTTTTAGAAAATGTCGAACCAGAGCATGTTTAAAACAAGAAGGGACAATTCCATTTGCTAATGAGGAATTTATTATAGTCAGTGAAAAGCACACAAATTGTTACATGGTAACCTTACTAAGACCTATAGTGGGGGACTGAGTAGTTTATTGATGGTATTGAAGAGAACTTTAGGGCTGTGAGAATTTTATTTAATTAAGTTAAATAAATATTGCATTTTTGCAATTTTAACAGAAAGCTGATATATAACTAAGCAGCTTTTGAGAAAATTATAAGACATCTGAAGCTTGTCTTTTTTCTGCCTCCATTCAGCTTTCCTGCACTTCTGCAATGTTATTTATCCATCATGGAGCTTTTGCAGAGGCTATCTTGGACTTGAAAGGAGCAATATAATTAAGATGACTAACTCATCTAGTTTTAAACATGAAGAGCTCCCTTCAGTAGGACAGTGACGTGCGGTGAGGTTCATAGCTGTTGAGACGATGACTCTTTCAGAGTAAGATTTACAAATATATTAACACAAAGAAGTAGTTCATTCACTACTAGCAAAATACCCGCGCTTCGCAGCGGAGAAGTAGTGTATTAAAGAAGTTATGAAAAAGAAAAGGAAACATTTTAAAAATAACGTAACATGATTGTCAATGTAATTGTTTTGTCACTGTTATGAGTGTTGCTGTCATCAAGGATTTGATTATCATTATTTCTTTCAATCAGGTTCATATTTGGAGGATGTGTTGTGTTCAAGTTATATTCCGCGTTTGTCAACCGTTGTAAAGATAACAGGTTTCATTCATCGAAGTGTTCACTACCCAAATCGGTACTCGTGAATTTAAGATGTTTAACAGGCATTCCGAGTATTAAGTTATGGATTTGCCTGCGAATATTTAGCGGCAGCGTGTCTATGAACTTAATTTAAACTTAAGCTTTACACCTTGCTTTCCTATGTCTACAAAGGCTTATTCAGATTCAGAGGGTTGTTCCTTTCTTACCACATCAATAAACAGCTTGTCTTCCTCTTTATCTGAGAGATCACACACTGCATGCACGGGTTTACCTTTCCCAGTCCATCTTGCGATGTCCACGGCTTTATTTAATGTTAGCTAAGACCCGGCACTTAAAAGTTTCTCTCGCACTTTTGCTGAGTTTGTGCCAAACACTATTCTATCCCTGACCATCTCATCTACGTTTGCATAAGTACAGTCCTTCACCAGTGAATATTTCACGGCAGCATGTCTATTGGATAGCTGCTGATGGACAGCCTTATATGGGCAGTCATTCAATTACGTGGGAGGCGTGACGATGAGGGACACAACTCCGCCTCACCGAGCTGCAGGCTATGGCCGTATATATGTACGTAAGTAGGTTCCAGTTATGACCGTTACACGTAGAATTTCTAAATGAAACCTGCCCAACTTTTGTAAGTAAGCTGCAAGGAATGAGCCTGCCAAATTTCAGCCCTCTACCTACACGGGAAGTTGGAGAATTAGTGATGAGTCAGTCAGTCAGTGAGTTAGTCATTGAGTCAGTCAGTCAGTCAGTGTGGGCTTTGCCTTTTATTAGTATAGATTTAATTGGCAGTTTGCACATTGACTACTGGCTATGTTTCATATCTCATCAGCATTTTTTACACACACATTGGTAAGGTACACATTTGGCTAAGAAAGAAAGTTACATTTATAGAGGCAAGAGAGTGGAGAGAGTGCATTTGCTCTGCGGCCTTCATATGTATTACTTGTAAATGAAACCCATGTGCCTATTCTTCCCCACGAAAAGCTCTGTCAGTTTCTTGTAAAAGTCCTAATTATTTTCCTTTAGTTTTAAAAATGTTAATCTTCCATTTTGGCAGTGAAATGGAAAAAAAAATAAAAATAAATGGTCCACTGCATTGCACTTGATTTTCTGATATCGCTAACTTATTGGCGCTTACAGCGTCTGCGTAGAAGAACAACAGCAATAAGCACCTATTGGGCTCACATCCACCCCCTTCGGGGTGGCGCGATGCTGTCTGCTTCACCTTGTGCCTTTTCGCTGCAGTTTTATGTCCAATCAGCAAGACGAAATATGTCACACACCTTCATTAAAGATATTAGGAAAGTCAGGGTGTATAATAAACCTGTCTGGAAACATTATATTGGCGACATACAGAGAGACAGCAACAGGCACACGCCAATTGCATGAATCAACCCAATGTGTGAGGGAGTGCACAGTCCAAGGAAATGTGCCAATTCAGCGATTTTGATTATAAAAATTATCAAAATTATTGAAATAATACAGAAAACAAATTTTATTAGCACAGACCAGTGGACAAATTTATTTTATGTTATCATAATTAGTTTTTTTACTTTTCATGACCACATGTCCCTGCAGTAGGAAAGACTACAGATGTAGTTTGATAAGCATGGGAGAAATGTCTGGCAGTAGAAAGGTTAATGAAGCAGGACTAATGCTTGGACTGAGAAAGATTAGATGACGTACATGAAAGTGAAAACAGAAACATGATAGGTTTATGATCAGATAAACAAGTATCAACTCTCTCTAAGTTATGAACTGGTAAGCCTAATGACAAAAACAAATCTAATGTGTGCCCATGCTCATGAGTGGGACCAGAGACAAAATGAGTACAATTATAACAGTTAGCTAAGTAAAGTAATTCTTTAACAAGTTAGGCGGACAGTAGGCATGAATGTTAACATTACCAAGAATAATGAGTTTATCCCTTAGAGTCATAATGGATTCTAGGAAATCTGAGAAATCCAGAAAAAAATCTTGTTAGCTTTTGGTGATGTAGTGCAAACAAAACAGGGCAGGACGTGTCAATTTTAAACAACTGCACTTTAAAATTAGAGGACACCTCAACTGACAAGATCTAACATTTAAACTGTTTTTCAAAAACTGTTGCTGTTTAAAAATATCAAAGGCAGTTAATACAGTGAGCATCACAGATGGAGACTTGGAGAGCAGAAAGTTACAAAAACACAATGTCAGCAACAATGCCATGTAAGCATTTCTCCAGCTTTGAATAACTGTCACTACAACCAAAAATATCAAAATAAAATGTTATAATGGAGGAGAAATATAACAGAATACAAAGAGGCAAAAAAAGATGAATCTAAAATATCTGTAGCTGATATCCCACTAGGCCTATTTTTTAGGCTTTAGACCTTGGTTGCTCATCTTAAAAACCTCATACTTTGTCTATCTCTCCTTCACAGCTTTGGACTGTCTATGCTTCTGCTCCACTTTTCTCTTGAGACTATTGATGATCTTTAGCAATGGTAGGTAGTTGTGTTTAAGTACAATGTACAGCATATGTTACTTCCATTATAGGACTTGAAGTCACTTCTATAGTTATTAATAGGTCTTTCAGTACATGAAACTACCGGGCAACAGTCGTATGGAGGTCCCCAAACTTATCACACATTGAGTATTTGCCTAAGAAAATCCATCTTGTGATCATAGATGCATGACATTCTTTCTTTTTTAAAGAGCTAGGTGCCCTGCTCAGCTGCCTGCAACATCCTAAGGGAAAATTGTGTGCTACCCTCAAGGGCACCATCACTTCTTCTACTCGCTCTGTGTCTCTCTCCCACTGGAGTACTTGTGCATTATTCCCCTTAGGATTGTGACCTGCTGGGTCAACCATAATCTTGTGACTATCTGTCTATTTCTCTCTCTTCATTTGTCGGCGTAGATTTTTAATCCTTTCTCTGGCCCTGTACCTGCGTGGTCCGACTTATGCTATCAATTTTCTGCAGGCAGCATGTCAACCCTCCTATATTGCTTCTTCATCAATACATTATTGTAGCAGTTACTATGATTAAGTGAACACTAAGTGCAAAAAGAAATCCTGAGAGCAGTAGTCACATTTTCTGAAATTAATAGCTGGAGCCATTTCACCTTCCTAAAGTTTGCTTCAATTTCTTGTTTCCTCATGGAGACAACAAGCTTTATGATCTTGTTGTTTCATTGGTTGCTCCAATAAATAGGGAGAACCACTTCTAAACACAGAATTTACACATTGAAAAATGGGGGCTCTTGTGGTTTAGCAGATTGTCAGGGTCTAAATAGCTATCATGGCATTTTGATTAATATGCATTTGGGCAGTTTGCAACTTTTCAGAGGTGTGTATGCTTAGTCATCTGTCACTTATTGTAAAATTTGGAGAAACTATGCAATGAAGTGCTGGTAAATAGAATTGAATGTGTCTGATATCTGTTGAAAGTTTTGAATATCAGGTCAAGTTGGGGAGCATACACTGGTACAGCACATTGATGCACCCACCATATGACAAATCACCTCGGGATCCTGGTTGACCACCACCCCAAGGCAGACATAAGGTCCAGTCCCACCCTCCAAAAATTGCTGTCTATCTGCTGCATCCAGGTGCTACATAGCCATCCCCTTGGCCTGGTCCATCCGCTCAGGTCGTCAGCAATGAGGATCACACTTGGGCAATCGTGCCACATGGCCATAGTACCATAACTGACGCTCCTTCACAATGCAGGTAATGTGACTCATTTGGGACTCCATGAGTAACCTCTCATTCTCGTATCCAAGGACACTCGGAAGAGACACAGTACCAAAGGAGTCCAGTCTTCATCTCAGGTTACTAGATAGCGTCCATGTCTTGCAACCATATAGCAAAACATAAAGCAACAGGACTCTAAAGACTTGGACCTTCATCCTCTTGCAAAGATATCGACAGCGCCACACACACCTTTTCAGGGACCTCATGATCCCCCATGTCCTCCCAATCTTTCTGCTGACTTCATAGGAAGAATCACCAGAGACATGAATGTCACTGCTGAAGTAAGTAAATCTCTCAACATGGTCAACATTCTCTCCACAGACAGTCACGCTGCTGATGGCTGTGACCAACAGGTCTTTAAAAGTCTGGATCTTGGTTTTTACCCAGAACACTAGCAAGCCCAGACACTCAAACTCAGACTCATTGCTCAGTCTCTCGAGAGCCATGATCAGAATCTCTATTGACTCCATGAGGATCTCAGCATTGTTGTCAAAGTCAAGATCAGTGAATCTTTCTTCACCAACAGATGCCCCACAGCCGCTGGACCCCACGACCATGCCTAACACGCAGTCCATGCAAGAATTTAACAGAGCAGGAACAAGAACAAATGCCTGACAAACCCAAGAATCAACTAGGAAAAACACAGAGGTTCTGCCTCCACTTTGCACAGTACTCACAGTACTAGTGTACAGGCCGGCCATGATATCCAGCTAATTCAGAGGATCCCGCAAAGTCACAGGTTGTCCCACAAGGCAACTTGATCAACTGAGTTGAACATCTTATGAAAATCGATAAAGGCTACAGATAAACTCTGCCGATATCATACATACATATACATAAATATCCAGTATGTAAAATTATTTATTCATCCAATCCACATAGACCAATGAATATTTGAGTAAAAACCAGGAGCCAACATTAGACAAGGCTAGGCCAATTTTCAGACGGCCACCAACCTGCCCTAAATATGAGAGGAAAGTGCCTATGATAATATTCTCACAGATGTCTTATGTGGTAAGAATTATTGGTGCAAGAAGGTCAATCTGGATTGAATTTGAGAAACTCCTGTAGTGAACTGCTGTCACTCTATTACACTATATATTCATGAGCTACAAAACTAATTTCAGTAAAAGTATATAATAAGGCAAAAAATATAATATAATCCTCCAATCTCCTGGGATAAATGATCAAACTCTACAAAGGTTAGGAAGGTGGAAACGCCTCCGATAAGACAATGTTTGTATGGATGCAGTGACAGACATTGAGGGAAATGTTTGACATGCAAATATTGCTGTGAGGATAACATAAAAAAGTTGCTTTGGCTCCTTAGAGAGGAAGAAAAAAAAAAACGAACATGCAAATGAATGATCAGGGAGCTTGGCAGACACCATAATGCCCTAAAGATTCTTGTACGGTACAAAGAGATAAAGGCAGATGCTGAAAATAAGAAGCAGCAGCCACAAGTGAACTTACGGAAGGCAACAATATGACACTTCAAAGAGAGGAGCTGGCAAATGCAGAATAGAAGAAGATAGAAACGGTGAACTGTCAAGTCACAACTCTGAGCTAGTGATTCAAACTGCACTTGGAATAATTTGTGAAGCATGTAGAAATTAGGAGTGCCACAGAGAATATCCAGAGGAAAAAAAAAGAAAAACCTCTTGAGAGCTGATGTCAGTGTGTGAATGGAGAAATTATATCCTCTTTTGAAAGCAAGAGGTGAAGTAGTGATTGGCAGTATATAAATTATGATATTGTTTTAATGTAAAAGAGAGAATTTCTGGGAATTACTGGATCCCAGACACCTCATTCTGAGAGATATACTCAAACCAATTCAATCTGATGCGTTATAGATTGTCTCATTTTTTCCCTAAAGAACAAATTTGAAATTCATTTTCCCCACTATGTACTATCTTCTTTTCAAGTTTGGTGCTCAGTAGCTTTTTAAGATGTAGTTTCTGAGAGAAATTTAATTTCAAAACCAAGCAACATAATAAGGAAAATATCCTTGCATCAGTCCATTTTATACATGTGCAGTAAAATTAAAATTTTGTATTTGGCAGTAACCCAATGCTTATTAATATCAGTCTATTGTCAGTCTTCCAGATAATGATTCATGTCAATTCTGGGTTAAGAGAAAATGGAAAAAAGAAGCCTAATTCTAAAACAACAGATAAAGCAGTAAAAAAATTGTACAAAAGGTAAAAGAGATTTTCAGTACAAATTGATGTGGTTTTCTTTCCTGTTACTAATCTTGTTTTTATTGATCCATCCATTTATTACCTATCCTGTTCAATTCAATTCCAAATCATGGAGGTCAGCGCCTGTCCTGGCAGCATCAGGCACAAATCAGAAACCAATCACAGAAGGGCTAACAGTGCATGACATGGCACATTCATGAACACCTACACTCACTCAAATGGGTCCAGTTTAGAGTCAACGTTATCCTATGAAGGAGAAATGCTAGTCCAGAGCACAGTCACGTACAGCACATATGAACACATTTATAGCAGACAACTCAAAGGAATATAGAATTAAACTGATGGAAAATCCTAACACAAATGTGAATACATGGTTTAGGGACTTTCATTGAACCCCTAGATAGCCCATCAGTGATAATACATAATGAAGATAATGTTCAATTGTGTATGAGGTTGCTGAGCAAAACTTACTTCAGGAAGTGAACACATCATTTGTGATGAACAGCTTGTTTCTGATGTTCCTTCTTGTGTGGGACTCCCATAATTATTGAACTGTTTGCCCCCTTTAGATCTGTATTGGCTCTCATTCCCAATTAGGCAACTGATGAACGCTGAAAACATTCACTCGGTGCATGCATAAAAAAAGAATGACTTTAGGAAAAAAAAAGCTGACTTTTCTAGTGACTTACTGTATACTCTACTACTACAGTAAGTGTTCACAGCACCTTGCACTGGACATCAAACCTGAAATTGCCCTGTACTGTGCATTTGTCTATTTTTTTTTGTTTAAATCGATTGCCAGTTTCTGTGTGTAATATTGCATAAGAAAGAACTGTATTTGTGCCAGTAAAATGCTGCTTTTGGCAAGACTGCAAAAAATTGTTTTAACTCAGCTGAGAAGAAAATGAGAGCACACAAATGACTGAACAGAGGATCTTGTAGATACTGTGGTGCTTTCATTGTATAGCCTGAATATTGTGGCACAAACCTGGCATTTGTAGAACTCAGAACTTATTCTTAAAGCAACTCATTTTGATACTTTGTACATAATATATCAGTCTCTATTAAAATGGATGCATTGTGAATCATATATTACACTATGATCTAACCAAAAATAAAAGACATAGAATGTACCTAGTGTATGCAATCCAAGGATAAACATAAGCAAATCCCTGTTTAAAATTCATTTTTTCAGTAGTATTAACTTGTGATTCCAGATAAAAAAAAAACAGTATAAGGATGGCACAAAGTTTGACTTTATCTTAAAAGTGTAAGTGTTGTGAATGAATCAGAAAATGGCACATAAAGATTTAGGGTCCCGAAGGAGATCCCATTTAATGTTCTGAAGTGTGAAAAGAACGTAAGGTAAGATGTTATTCCGAAGTGAATTATCAGTTATCATAAGCCCTTCAACAGCAAAAAAGAGCACCTGCCGTTATAGAGCTCCATCTCCTTCGGTTCCACAATGAACACCATCTTCTGAGTTTGTGGCCGTTCATGTGCAGGAGGAGGTAGGAGAGGCAGGGCTTGTGGAATTAGGGCAGAAGTGACATCACTAGTCTTCTGAGGTATTCTTCTCCACTCGAAGGAGGCTAGTTATTGAGCACGCTTGTTATTCTTCCCCCTATGTTTCCCTTTTCCAATACCTGTGAAACACTTTCCAAGCTTGTGGGTCTGACAGCGTATAGATTAATTTTTATAAGACATACTGGTATAGAGCACTTTGTTGCATACACATTTTTAAAAGCAGTAATCAAAAAAGAAACAGACAAATATAGGGCTATCCACATAGGCGTGTGATGTCTTTCCAATGCAAGCCCAGTTCATTCACAATTAAATATTATCCTTGTAGGAGTAGAGCAACAAAATATGAATATGTATACAAAGGCTGCTTCCAGGATTTTTATTGGTCTCCATCCATCCATTTTCTAAACCCACATGAACAGTCATAAAATGCATTTTATACCTTACTGGTATAAAAGGGAAAAAAACTTAAAAAGACATAGTACTCTGTAAGGTACAGACCTTGACATTCACCTTTATTATAATACCAGTTGTCAGCGTTGGTTGAAATCAGCGAATTACTGATCAACAACTAGAAAGTACACATTTTTACAAATGAAATAACATCTAAGATTGTAGCAAAAAAAAAGAGAGTATGTTGTATAAATGTAAGGGATGTTGCTTTTTAATCTTCTTATATTAAAATGAATTTGGCCCTGGCAGCTTCAAATTATAAATTCATAGATGAGGCAGGAGTTAAACTTCTTTTACATTAAAATTCTCCACAGTTTGTTATTTGTAAAAAGAAATTAAAAAGCACATTTTTTCACCTCAAGTTCAAAAATTGTACTGTTGACATGAAACCAGCACCAAAAATAATTTTGCATTATATATTGCTGGAAAAAATACCTAGAGGGGAAAAAAAACCATTGCATGCCTGGCAGTGAGAGACTAGTTTTCAAGTCAAGGATTTGATCTTCTTTCTTCTATTCCTGGTTGTTAAAAGTTTTTTGGGGTTTTTTATTTGTAGCTGTATGTCTACCAATCGGTTGCCTTATGAAGTTATACTAATACAATTATACTTGTTAAACATTTCCAGAGAAGAGCGGCCAGGATGATTCCAGGGCTACTGGGGGTTGAATTTTGAGAATAGATTACAAGAGCTGAGTCTTTACAGTTTAAACAAAAGAAGATTAAGAGGTGACATGATTGAAGTGTTTAAAATTATGAAGGGAATTAGTACCGTGGATCGAGACAGTTATTTTAAAATGAGTTCATCGAGAACACGTCGCCACAGTTGGAAACTTGTTAAGGGTAAATTTTGCACAAACATTAAGAAGTTTTTCTTTACACAAAGAACAATAGACACTTGGGATAAACTACCAGGTAGTGTGGTAGACAGTAAGACTTTAAAGACTTTCAAAACTCAACTTGATGTTTTTTGGATGAAATAAGTGGATAGGACTGGCAAGCATTGTTGGGCTGAGCGGCTTGTTCTCATCTAGAGTGTTCTAATGTTCTAATCCTGCAATCTTGCAACATGGGCTGTTGTGAATTATAGATACCTGTGCTTGTTGTTTACAGGTGCTGAAGTTCATTTGGAGAAGGACTGATCTTTATTCAATCTAGTGTTACATAAAAGTTAGACTAAAGGGGCATTGTAGCACCAATGTAATACAACAAAGAGCAAACATTCATAAGACTTTAACACTGGAAATATTTCCAAAAACTTGCCTATAATAAACTCAAAGCAGTGTTGTTTCGTTGAACTTGAGATGGAATAACATTAAAGCAAATGTTACTTTAAGTTTACCAATGAAACATGCATTTTACACAAGTTTGAGAGTTTCCTTTTTAAAACTATGTTTCATTTACCATACACAGCAATATATACTGTTAATAATTACAGTTTATTTAGATTGCACAAAAAAAACTAAAATAAATTGGCAAGTTCTATTACATGGTAAAAACAGCCAAATGCATAACGAAACTGAGTGACTGACGCTCATGCCCGTGACTTTCTCTTTATGTTCTTTTTCTAAGCTGGCAGCATCCTTAGCAACAACCGCACCAGTGATTTCATTAATGTCATCTTCCCTCTGATCATTTAAGCAGTCTCTTGAGTTGCCTTTCTAATTCTTATTCCAGGCATTTTTGTTTGTTTTGTTTTACTTTGTGTCTTGCTCTTGCCACCGCTTGTACAACTACCACTTTTATTTTGCACTTGACACTTTTTATTTTCAATCACTGGTGTTTAAATTATGGTTGCGTTTATTGTCATTGTGCTTGAAAAATGACTCTTTGGAGAAGAAATTCCTGCAGATTCTAGGAGCCTGATCTTATCAAAGAAACCAATATAGTCTTATAAATGGCTGATACTGGCTGCCTAGTTACTCCTTTCCATTATTGTTTATGTAGATACTCATTTTTAATAAGTCATCCAGGTGAAAAAATAATCTAGTACAGAAATAACTTTTCCAGCATCTAGCAAATTTTACTATCATACCTCTTGGCCCTGAAAACACAAACTATTGCAGTAAATACTGATTTACTTTGCAAATGCACATGTAACTTCATTGTGGTGATACATTGCCGTGGCACACTTATGATGCACCCACAGTAAAGATAGTGTAGAAGATTTTCTTCCAGATGTTTACCAGTTTAATCATTGCCCCGACTCAATATTTAATACTGATCAAGTCCCCTAATCTGCTCCTTCACTTCTAAAAATATAACAATGTAAACCAATGTTAATTTTTGTGGGCAAAATAACAACAGCAACAATATATAGTGCATAGGCTCCATGGTCCCTGTGACTCTGAACTGGATTAAGCATGTTTGAGAATGTTATTTGTTAATACTATCACTAAAACATTAATACTACTATTCATTCATGCTTTTGATTTTTGTCAATTAGATTACTGCAATGCACTCGTCTCTGGCCTGCCTACCAGCAATCGGTTAGTCCACATTGCTGCAGGAAGAATCCTAGCCCGAAAAATAAAATATGAGTACAACTAATCAGCATCGTTATATTGGTTACCCATGTCTTTTAGAATTGACTTTAAAATACTACTAAGGAAGTGTAATGCTTTAAATATTCTTGTTCCTTCCTATAGGAATACCCAAAAAAGACATAAATCGTTTGCAACTAGTGCAGAATGCAGCTGCTAGAATCCTAACCAGGAAAAGAAAATCCAAACACATTTCTCCAGTTTTGATGTCACTACACTGGTTACCTGTGTCATTCAGGATTGACTTTAAAATTCTGCTTATGGTTTATAAAGCCTTAAATAATCTCGCCCCATCTTATATATCGGAATGTCTGACACCTTATATTCCAAATCGTAACCTCAGATCTTCAAATGAGTGTCTCCTTAGAATTCCAAGAACAAAACTTAAAAGAAGTGGTGAGGCGGCCTTCTGCTGTTATGCACCTAAAATCTGGAATAGCCTGCCAATAGGAATTCGCCAGGCTAATACAGTAGAGCACTTTTAAAACACTGCTGAAAACACATTATTTTAACATGGCCTTTTTATAACTTCACTGTAATTTAATCCTGATACTCTGTATATCCAATTCATTATAATAACTATTCATGGTGGCTCTAAAATCTGTACTAACCCCTACTCTCTCTTCTGTTTCTTTTTCCGGTTTCCATGATGTTTCAACAGTGATGGATTAAAAGCCAGAAGTCTGCATGACCATCATCATCAAGAGTGTCCGTGAGAACCCTAAATACAAAGAGGACTATTGCATTTATGTTAGGCAGAATGTCCAGAGGGGACTGGGCGGTCTCGTGGCCTGGAACCCCTGCAGATTTAATTTTTTTTCTCCAGCCTTCTGGAGTTTTTTTTTTTGTTTTTTCTGTCCTCCCTGGCCATCGGACCTTACTCTTTTTCTATGTTAACTAATGTTGTCTTATTTTAATTTCTTATTTTGTCTTTTATTTTTCTTCATTATGTAAAGCACTTTGAGCTACTTTTTTGTATGAAAATGTGCTATATAAATAAATGTTGTTGTTGTTGTTCTATATTTATACCCTTTGTGGGGAAGAGCCCAGACAGACGGGCAGACACCGATGGTTCAAACACCAACA
Source organism: Polypterus senegalus (assembly GCF_016835505.1). Classification (NCBI taxonomy): domain Eukaryota; kingdom Metazoa; phylum Chordata; class Cladistia; order Polypteriformes; family Polypteridae; genus Polypterus; species Polypterus senegalus. The sequence continues at coordinate 83,523,670 of NC_053167.1, read as the reverse complement.
CACGTTTATTGTACATTTTCTGTATTTACAGTGTACACAACCCAGTACTCCCGTACCAATCACCCTTCAGTCCTGGCCTCTCAACAATGCCTTTCTCTCTTCCTGACCGCCTCCACTCCTCTCCTCCAAGCTCCGTCCTCTTCCACTTGACTCCAGCTATCGAATGGAAGGAGGCGGCCCCTTTTATGTTCACCCGGATGTGCTCCAGGTGTCTTCCGATGAACTTCTGCCAGCACTTTCTGGTGTGGTGGAAGTGTCGGCTAAGCACCCGGAAGCACTCCGGGTGTCCCTGGTATTCCTTCTCCAAGGGCTTCTCAGGCATCCGGGTGCCCCCTGGCGGTGACCACAGGCCCCTCTAGGGTTGAGCTTCCATGCTTTGTTCTGGTGGGCCCCATACCAACCAGGGCAGCTGCCCCCTCGTGGTCTGGAGGAGGAGTAATCTCTCTTCCAGTCCTTCTGGGCATCCCGGCTGGGTACCGCCCTAGCCGCTCGCCACACCCTATAATCTTCTTATAGCAGGCTGCTTATTATTCCAAGAGCCAAGCATAAAAGACATGGTGAGGCAGCCTTCTGCTGTTATGCACCAAAAATCTGCAATAGAGATACCATTAGTGATACGCCAGGCTAACACTGTCAATAATTTTGAAAAACTCGTAAAACTCACTTTTTAAAACTTTCCTTCTTGTATCTACCATTAGGTTCTATCCTAAATAAACTAGATATGCATACAATTTTCACTTTCCTCAGTGAACCAGCAGACCTTATTAATCTTTACTTTTCTCTGCTTTTCTGTTTTTCTTTTTCTTTTTTGTAATGGCATTCTGTGCCTCCACCACCAGATTAAAGCAGATACCTCAACCTGCTGTAAGACCCACTGTGTTAAATCCTCTAAGACAAAACCTTAAAAAATAAAATATAGAAAGAACTACTTAAAAACACTTATGTTAGGCAGAATGCCCAGTGAGGCTGGGTGGTCTTTTGGCTTGTAACCCCTACAGATTTTTCTTTTTTTTTCTATTTTCTATTTTTTTTTTTATTCATTTTTTTTCTGTCCACGCTGGCCAACTGACTTTGTCATTAGAAAATTAAAAGCAAAAAATCCTACATTTAAAGACTCTATTCCTCTTAATTATATATCTATCTTATGTAAGTGTTCATTTTTTTATCCTATTTATGCATTTGTTCTTATCTAATTTTAATTAGTTTTTCTTTGCATGTAATTACTTGTTTGACATCTTATAAAGCACATTGAGCTACATAGTTTGCATGAAAATGTGCTATAGAATTAATGTTGTTGTTGCTGAACAGAGTAAATAATGGAATCCAGAAATATGGCAACAGTCACACAGAACACTGGTGGCCTTCCACTGCACCTATTCATTTCTGATTGCTGGAGGGGGTAACTACATTTCTTAAGGGTGTTAGACTTTATTATGCAAAATACAACTTCATTAATGTTTCATTCTACTGTAGTACAATTAATAGTGCAATTCACACAGTGAAATGCCCTGATGATCAGTCCTGCCTAGCACCTATTTTTGCAGGGGAGATTATTCAATGTAATATAACTAAGCACGGAAAGTGGATGGGTAAATGATTTTCCACAATAGTAGTGAAATCTGAGGATTAGGCTTCAATCATTGGCCAGTCAGAAAGTTGCCAAAAGTGCGGAACTGTTGAAAATTCATGAGAGCCTTCCAACTTCAGCCCATTAAACCTCCCCTTCAGTATAATTAGACAAGGGATTTTGCCATATAATCATGCATGAGGCCGCTTTCTCTCTGCACATTAAAGCATAATGTGATGCACTAGCCTGTAAATGGTTGACATTCATAGACCAAGAAAGAGTCTTGCTGTGTAGGAGCTCTTTACCACATGAGCTCTCTGCCACAAGAGTGATGACTTTTCATTGCAACAAAGAACCTTTTCAAGCTGTCACTGTGATGCATTTTACAATAATAAAGAAAGTCAAACAATTATCCAGGTACACCTTGAATGACGCAATAGGTGTCCAAGCTCAGTTAAGAAGCGACTGAAAGCCTTGTTTCTCTTGACTTAATATCTTTGTTTGCCAAAACAGCTTGTTCCATCTATTTTTGTATAAAACAAATCATCTTGTTTGTTGAACTGGCACCTACAGTTTTATTCTCTATTTAATAAAAATAATAATAATTCTATTTTATTAAAAGCTGCCCGCTATTCCATACAATTAACAACATGCTTAGCATAAGCATATCTAATGGTTTATTTCCATTAATATATAATCAGCATGAACGTTTTGGAAACAAACACATGGAATTAAAAAGAAACAACATCAAGTTACCAGAATCAGGTGTTGAACTTCCCAGTCAGGTTTCTGTTTCAGCAAAGCACATACTAATGCTCAGTTAACAAAACCTTCTCTCCCATTTTACCTGATGGTGCCAATAGGTTTGATGCTCTGTATTGCAGAATTACCAATGATGTTGTGAACTGCTTCAGATTATGCCACTCTGGAAGCAATACAATACAATTTATTTTTGTACAGCCCAAAATCACATAAGAAGTGCCACAATGGACTTTAGCAGGCCCTGCCTCATGATAGCCCCCCAGCCTTGACTCTTTAAGAAGACAAGGAAAAACAGCCAACAAAACCCTTGTAGGGGAAAAAAATGGAAGAAACTTTGGGAAAGGCAGTTCAAAGAGAGACTCCTTTCCAGATAGGATGGGGGTGCAGTGGGTGTCAGAAAAAGGGGTTAAATACAACACAAAAGAGGACGCAAGTAATCCTCAATACAGTATAATAGTAAAATAAAAATATTACAGAGTAGAATTTAACAGTAGATGATATCACATAATATGATTTGGATTTGTTTAAAGTCCAGGAGACCTCGTTCATCAAGCTGCCTCACCCTATTGGCCACTACACAGCTGAGTCAGCGCTAGTCCAGCCAATCCAATGGAAGGACCCCTCTACCCAATGATTTCTGCAATCCTCCATCAGGCTTTACCTTAGGCAGGCAAAAAAACTTGGCAGGTGGGCAGTGGCACCAAGTGCCACATTTGAGTACCAAGAAGAGTAACAGAATAGGTGAAGGTTACTAACAAATTATAACTATCTTAATACTTATGTTTTAGTGCTAATTACCAACAACAGAGATGCAGTCGGTACAGTTAATCAGCAGCTCTAGTCAGGATATGCTAAACAGAAGTAGTGAGTCTTTAGCCGGGATTTAAAAGCTGAGACCGAAGGGGCATCTCTTATAGTAGCAGGCAGACCATTCCACAGTTTAGGGGCCCTGTAATTAAAAGCAGATGAATACAATACAGATGCAATATGTGGCAATGCTGTCCGATGATCACTCCTCAAGGGTACCTGTGGTGGTGAGGAATAATTCTCAAGAATGGATGCCTAACAGGACAGTGTTGTCTTGCTTTGGTCACTTAACCTTGAATAGGCCCTTCATATTGGCCATGTTTCCCATTACCTTGTGAAAGTGATGGAATGAATTTGTATGTCTGTGTGAATGTCTGGCAGGTTTTAGCTGTGTACTATGGACCGTTGCTAGATAAAAACACCAGTAATATTTTAGATCTAGTGAAGATCTTATTGCAGACTTTAATGGTCACTTCTATGGTTGATGTATTTTCCTTTGCAACTTTATTAGTTATGGAAAAATAAATCCAGGAGAAATTGGAAGTTCTTCTCCTCGAAGTAGAGGTCACATTTCCACCCCAGTGTTGCTCGACAATACTGTAGGTCTCAGTATATTGATGATTGTATCTTTTAAGGTTTTAGGCAGATTTTACAATTCTCAACCTATTTGAATATTTGGACTGAGAGTACTAGTCACCACTTATTTTATACTGTATACTGTACATTAGCTCAAATGGAATTTTAGTTTACTCTCAGCAATTTAACATGAGCAAGCATTACCTACAGTAGGTGTACATTTTGTCTTAAAGCACCAGATCCCAGCCTGCTTTAATGTTAAAGTGTTTTTCTTAGACTGAATTGTGTTTCGTGTATCTGTATAGCACCCAGCTCTAATAATTGGGAACAATTGCAGATAATCCATTGTTGTTTTGCTAAACCTGTTTTAATAAAATCATGACCATGTGTTAGGATATAGCAGGTTGATAAGGGATGGATGGATTCCTTATGTCTAGATTTATGTCTGGATCTGATGTTCCAAAAAATGTTACTCTTTCATATGCAAACTCACATTCGTTATTAAACCTGGGAATCTACTGTTTCAATGCTTTGAGCATTTGGTGTAGTTTCAGCTGGGTTTTTCCACCTTTTTTATTTATTTTCCTCCTAAATGCTGTATTCATTAGGTTTGAATTATTATTTTTCATCTTTTATGTTAAGTCTGTTAGCTTTGTTTATTATTTCTTATTTATGTGTTGTTACTTTTCATAGCACTTTGAGGGTGAAGCTTCAGGAGGCAGGACCACTTTGAGATCACTTCTACTAGGACCACCCTCTGGCTATTCATTGAGTCAAGAGAGAATTTCAGTGGTTGATCATTCAACATCATAGAAGTCCTTTTGTGACTTTTGCTTTACTTTATACATCACTGTTTTTCTTTGGATTGTGTACTGGGACTTGTTTATTTTTGTATTGCCTTTCAGGCAAATTATTGTTTTGCACTATTGTTTTTGGGGCATTTTTGTTATATTTTTTATTTTTGTAAAAAAAAATGTCCATTTATAAATATTCTTTGTTTGGATTATTTTCTCAAGTCAGAGTTTTACAGTTTCTGTCTTCCTATTTTGGGGTCAGTATAGGCAATAGCCTGCTGGAGGTTCCTATTTCGCAAGCTGTTCACATTTTTCTGTGGCATTTGGTTTGCTCGACTTGTACATACCAGAATTTCTCCAAATTCCAATTTTCTTTTTAATGGAATAATAAACTATACTCAATGACACCTTGGCTTTCATTGCAGTTTCTCTTATGAAAAGACCTATGCTTTTAAGGGCTATAATGGTCTGTTTGTCTACCTTTTTCTCATCATTATGATAGTAATATACAGTGCAATGTTATTCAAATAATACTGTAGAAGGTGTAGTGACATAGTTTGTTTAAATATTGTTTTATATAGGCAGACTGTTTGTAAGTAATCGACAAAAGGTGGGACATATAGGAATTGTGTACATCAACTTTCAACGCTTAATCAACTGCAACTGCTGAAGAAATGCTGTCATTTGTTAATCTATTATGTGTACTTTGAAAAGGGCCTTTTTGTATAACTGTAAATAACATACATTTTTTAGCTTTTGGTAGCTTAAACTTTAAAAAAAAATCTGCCAATTTACTGTTTAACTTTGTACCATTTCAGGATATTTACCGAACTTTAAATTTAACAGAATAAAAAATGAATAAACAATGTAATATTTATCTTGACCATATACTATCACATTGTTCTTTCACGTACCTCCAGTATTTATGACACTTTCAGCTAAAGATCTTAGGGGAGAAGGAATCCTAAAGAACTGGAGCTCTAAAGCTTGTTGTCTAAATGAAGTAATCAATCTCAACTGGCTGCTCTGACAGTAGCAGATTTTCGAAAAGGTTCTCCCTAATTACTGAACTCACAGTAACTAAGACCAGCAACTAAGCAGGGAAATCTAATTTGTGCCTCTTGGATTCACATATAATTCATGACCATGCATGAGTGACCTGTAAACCAAAGGCTTTGTCCAGATATCCAGCTGTATGAAAGAAATCGTGAAACCATAAGTTTCAATATATTCTGAATAGCAGACATGCAGCTTCAGAAAACATGAATGGATTATTATACAGTAAGTATATGATACAAATACAGTGCTGTGATAAACTAAGTATAGCTACTGAAAAGTAATGGAAGCAGTGATTGCAGCCTTTTAGGGATATTTGTTAAAAGATGTTATCATATCTATAAATAGCATTGGAATGAGGATTGTATTCCATATGTTTACATTAGTTAGAAAATGCAGCCATTTTGGGGGAATGTATTTACTTTCTAACAGTGCTTTCTAACACATAAAGTGATTTTAGTGATGCAAGTCATAGACACAGAGTAGGATAATTTAAGAAAGAAGATTTTTTTTTCCTTTTTAACGATGATCTCATTAATTCCCAAAGATTCTTAAACTATTAATAGTATTCTGCTGCATGGTGGCGCAGGGGATAATCCTTTTTGTGTTCCCCTGTTGGGTTTGATTGATTTTTTACAAAATGCAATTTTTCTTTTACAGAATTATGTTTTCACATTGTTTCCTGTTTTTGATATGTGTTGATATCGAATAGTGTGTTTTTTTTTTTTTTTACCTGGGACGTTTTTCACAACATTTTGCTATTGTACTGTAGCAGTGCTACTGGGGAGTGAAAACTTCAACTCCCAGCAGTCCCTGCAGTGGCTCTGATTGGTCATCTGCTGAGGTTACAGGGGCTGCTGGAGACAAGGAGGCTGGCACAAGATTTTAAAGGAGGCCAGTTATACAGAGAAATAAGAATTTTTACTTATTTTATGTCTAGAGTTACCTGCTTATTTGCATTCCCGTTTCCTGCCTTCGGATTATTGTTTTTGTCCTGGATTGTCTCCTGTTCTGTGTATGGACTATCTGGTGTCTTCCTGCTGCATAAGGACTGTATTAGGATTGGTTGTCGACCTTTGAAGAAATGAGTGCTCCTGATCCCATCACACGCCTTCATCAGGAAATACTGGTAGGACTGATCTTTACATTCACATACAGCGAGCTGATCTCTGAACTACCTACATCCATCATTTCAATATATCATTTTGTATGGACTTCATCATGTGTGGTTTTTGTTAGTTGTTTGTTATTGTTGAATTTGTGTTTATTGTATAATCACCGGAAGAGAATTAGGGTGGGACTGTTGTATGTTTGCGTAGTTATATTTCATTTATTATTGTTTAATACATTCCTCAATTACAGTTTTATTGCTATTTGCTTTTTGTTTCTGTGATGGAGTATGTGTGAGTCAGGCCAAGGCTGGGTGCGTTCCTTGGATCCCCACCAAAAAAATTATTAAATCAAAGGTGGTGGGAATTTTAGCTGGGTTTTTTAGTCCGCTACATATTTTGGCGAGCCAGGTAGGAGCCAGGATTAATTTACTCACCCTTCTAGTCCAATATCACTTTCACTTACACAGAAGTCATGTCTGTTGATGGCGCAGTGCAGGGCGAGGTTCCTATGAGGCTCTGCTTGCACGAGCCGCAACATGTGGATGGTAAGCCCTACCGACATTAGTAACACCAGTCTCCCAGTGCGCCTCGTGCAAGCAGAGACTCATAGGAACCTTGATGCATGTGACCCTGGATGGCAGCTACTCTGAAGAGGTTGTGAAGTCGGTGGACAATTTGGTAAAGTTGGGGTCCCAAGTGGAAAAGAACTAGGCGGCCATTGGGGTTTGTGGGTCTCGTAAGGGCCCAACACCTTGAGAAGTCACCTGTCCCAAACGACAGGCCAGTCTCACCTTGGCTCTCTTAGTGGTGCCCATACATGTGAGAGGGGTCACTGGAGAGGCAGTCAGCACTTACACCCTTATGAAATACAGCTTGTAGGAAAAGCTTAAGGTGCTTCCTGAGCAGTTAAAGGAAAGTGTGAAAGTAAAATTGTTTCTCACAGATGGAAGGGCACAGAAGGCAAGGTTCCTATGAGGCTCTGCTTGCATGAGATGCAATGGGAGACAGAGGTATATGTCCTGGAAGATGACCACCTGTCAATGCCATTATTATTCATAATGGACTCATTAATGTCAGTATAGCTTACCATCCACCTGTCGCAGCTGGAGGTTGAGGTCCATTGGTTTGGGAGGAAGACACAGGGCAATCTGGTTTGGCCTAACTTGCGTTATTACCTTGCGCAGTGGGTTGACAAGTCCAGCCCAGTAGAGAAGGCTGGGACCTCATTTAGCCACTGCTTATTAGGTGGCACTGTGTGTGGATGGACAAACTGGGTCAGAATGAGGTGGTGTTTCACCACATGCACACAGTTGACCCAGTCCAAGTTCAGCACCAAGCTTACAGAGTGTCACCTCTGAAAAGAGGAATAATCAAGGAGTGGGTCAGCCAAATGTTGGCTGATAGGGTCATCGAGCCTTCCACCTCACTATGACCTAGCCCTGTGGTGCTCATTCAAAAGCCTGATGGGACCTACCAATTCAGTGTGGACTATTGGGAGCTGAACAAGAAGACCCTGAACAATGCATACCCCATGCCACTTGTCCATGACATCTTGGAGTTTTTACATGGTGCAGCAGTGTTCAGCTCCCTAGATTTGAAATCTGGGTATTGGCAGGGGAGGATGGGGAAGAGTAGCATTGAAAAGACTGCCATCATCACCCTGGAGGGTTGTTCCAGTTTTGGGTGATGCCCTTTGGACTTTAAAACGCAGGGGCATCATTCCAATGGCTAATGGAGCAGGTTCTCCGAGGGCTCATTGGGTAGACCTGCTTCGTATATAGTGATGACATCATTGTGTCCTCCCCATCTATCCAACAACATCTAAAGGATCTTGACACCATCTTCCAGCGACTTTGAAAGGCTCATCCTACACTAAACACTAAGAAGTGTAGACTCCTACAAAGCCAGCTTACCTTCCTCGGTCATGTGGTGTCAGCGGCCAGGGTCTGGGTGGACCCAAAGAAAGTTAAACCCATCATGGACTACCCAGCACACCAGAATGTAAAAAGTCTCCAGCTCTTCCTGGGGATGGCTGGGTGGTTTCACGTTGCAAATAGCTCTTTCTGGCAAGAAGTCTTTTTCTCTTCAGTTTTCACAACTGATATTTTTAGTTAAGGGACTGGGCCATCTGGAAGTCTTCCAGTGTTTTGATGTTGCAAATGGGACTGCATGAAGATTTAACCCATACAGGTTATATGATTCTCTGTATCACTTTATGCTTGCTGCTATTGGTTTTGATGTAATTAAATACACTAGCCAACCCGCGGCGTACCATACGCCGCATAATCAGGCCAGTTTTTAAATAATTTTTAAGCACAGTGAGAAAATTTAACATTTGCAAAATCGGTAATGTAATAAACCAGCAAAAGCAACATTGTAACAATGCACGGAACGAACCAACACACAATCGTCCGTGCGGTGTAGCGAGGTGGGAGGGGGGTGTGTACAAAGTGCAGGAGCATCTAAGAAGACGCATGTTTGTCGCGGATGCGAATTGCTGTATGTAGCATGTACAACATTTTGCTATGCTGCACGCTGGTCGTTTCAGTAACAAAACTCGTTTTTTAAAGACTACTCACTTCATTGTGTTTTAACCTCAGTTGTAAAGGAATATTTTAATGATCCCATGGGATACCCCTCGCAAACAGTTTTACACGCTGCATATGGCGATTCACCTCCGCGAGAAACATGCCTCTATTAACAGTCAACGTGTGGGAGGGGGGTGTGTACAAAGGATAGGGACGAAAACAGTGGGAGCGTATGAGTCGCTCTTAGTGGCAAATCCACGGTTTGCAGCCCGAATGGGGTTCAACGGCTTACCCACGTCTAGACACACGCTCAATCTCATGCATAATTATTTATTGAATGGTAAACACTTCTGGAAAGACACGGTTGTCTAAAACAGGTTAGTGTGAGAATACAACAGTAAGTGAATGAAAAGATGGAACTCTGGAGAGAGCAAAATACAACACAATAGTGAACCCGCGGCATAACAAACGCTGCATAATTATTTATTGATGGTTGAACACTTCTGGAAAGACACAGGGACACCCCTCGCAAACTGTTCTACACTGCGCATACAGCGATTAACATCTGCGACAAACAAACTGTTTTACACACTGCATACAGCGAATCACATCCGCGACATGATTTTTCCTAGATGGTCCTGTCGCGTCCACCCTCGCACTCGAAGCATACACACTGCCTGCTCATGTGCCTGGTTGCAAGCTGCGTCCAGCCTCGTTCTCGAAGCATACACACCGCCTGGTAGGGTTGCCACCCTTCCTTTAAAATACGGAATCGTCCCGTATTTGAGAATGAAATTGCGCGTCCCGTTTTGAATCAATACGGGACGGTTTTTGTCCCGTATTATTTTTATCATTTTTTTTAAAGCAGCGTTTCATGCAAATCATCCCACATGCATTTTATGAAGATGCCTCCTTTCCTACTTTTGATTGGGTAATACTTGATGTCATCGTTAGTTTGATTGGTCTTTTTAACTGTCTAGTGAGGAGGGCGGGTCTTTTAAGTAGAGTCTGCAAAGTGTTGGCAGAGAGTAATATTAAAAAAATGCCAGATGCTTCTCCAGGTAACCCCCCGTGTCTTAAAGTTTCAGAGCTTAAACGCAAGCGGCTGCAAAAATACCGCAGAGAGTGGGAGGAAACAAATACTTGGCTGCAGAGTGTTAGCGGAAATCGTTATCAAGCCAACTGCACAATTTGTCGGAGAGCGTTCTGTAGGGTTGCCACCCATCCTTTAAAATACGGAATCGTCCCTTATTTGAGAATGAAATTGCGCGTCCCTTATTTTTTTCTATTAAAAGTGGTAACCCTACCGCCTGGTCATGTGTCCGCTCGCAAGAGAAACTCACGGAGAGCCGCCCACTAGCTGCCTGTGTGTGTGCCTCTGTCTGTCTCTGGCGCGGCTTTCTCTTGGTTTTTAAAGACTGATTCCTTCATTGTGCTTTAACCTCAGTTTTAAAGGATTGTTTTAAGGATCCCATGGGATACCCCTCGCAAACCGTTTCACACGCTGCATATGACGATTCACCTCCGCGAGAAACATGCCTCTATGAACAGTCAATGTAGCTCGGAGGTACATGACATTAACCTGACCTGCACTGCATGTGGCCTCTACGACAGACGAACATAAATGACGCCATTTTTTCTGTGTCGTCGCATCCGAGTTGGTGGGCGTGGCCCTGTGAGTTGTCGTCGTATCCAATGGTCTTGGAGTTGGTGGGCGTGGCTCCTTCCTGTGTGCGCCATAGGTGTCTCACTTGTCGGCGGCTTAGTGAATCCACGCCCCTTCCGGAGTGCTTTTCATGGTTGTCTTGCCTTAGTGAATTATATATATATATATAGATGTTTGCTGAAAGGTTTAGACTCTTCATTCCTTGTCTAAGTGCAGTACCTTAGTGATACAATGCAACACCCTTTTCAAGCCCTGTATTGAAGTAAAGGTTTGAAAGTAAACACGGTTTCATTCAACGAGCAGTGTTGCAAAGAGGTCCTGAGAATGAAACACATAGGGTGCAGCATGGGCAGTGATACAGGTAGACATTTCACATTACAAGTAGACATTTCTTGCTATACTGAGTAAAATGGGAAAATGTTAGTACCGGTCATGTTAGGAGTATGTCATAGGTGATTTGATAATATAAAATACCTAAAAAAGAATGAATGATTAAAACAAACAATCTCTTACATATGGATCACACAAAGTGTGTAATTGTATATCATTCAGACTTGCTTTGGAGAGCTTCTTTGTTCACAGTACTGGTTTCAAAGGCGTGGTTTCATGTCACAATGGCTTTCAACAATAATTCAGTCATTTTAGACCATTTACAACAGAAAGTCCTCCAGTACTGTGAAGGCCCATCTATTCATTCTTTCAATTCATTAATTAGGCCTTTTAGTCAAGGATCACATGGGGTGCAATAAAGGAATTAGCACTGTATATGATGTTGACCCACTGAAGGGAAAATTCAAATTAAAGAACACTCAGAGCCAAATATCTTAAAACATATTAGTTTTCCATCCACATCAATGTTTAAATGATTTAAACAAAACTATGAAATACAATAGAAATACAGATTTTTAGAGAACTAAAGAGATAAGAAATCTACACTTTTAAAAAGAAAACACAAGCCCTTTTTTCAACCATTTAAATCTTTGCTGTGGAATATTTTCAATTATACAATATGATTCCCAGAAATACAGACTTCGTCTCATTTTCAAGCTATTGTGTAATTAAACATGTAGCATGCATTACTTCATTTTGTTCGATGCTATTAAGGTAATCACACACTTGCTCAACCTTTGCTTGAAATTAGCTAAAACTGTTAAGTCGCTCATTTAATACTATGTCTTAAATGGGAGCAGCTACATGGAATCAGAAAAAGACAACTAATTAATCTTTAGAGGAGCTCTCATTAATTCACAGAAATATGTCATGTTGTAATATCTTGAAAAAAAATCACCTTCATTATCATTACCAGCTTTTACTAATCAAATACTGGAGGAGTATGCACTTCTCTCTTATGAGAAGTTAATATACACATCATATATTAATCTGTCTTTCATAGGCGCACACACACTAACACATCATATGTCTCTTTTTTAAAGCCTGTCTCTGTGGCCAGGACTTCTTTGTATATTTTTAAATCTACTTAATCTGTGTGAACTAAATCAGAATGTTAAAAAGAACTGAATCAGAAATCTTGGTTCAAAGGGGAATTTTTGTTTTGGTTGTACTATATAAATAAATTGATAAAAGTGAAAAAATATTACTGAGCAGATAAACTTAGTGTGAATTTGTTTAACTGCTGGTAACTGTGAACCAAACTGTCATCTATTGTGATCGATTATTTTTAGACCTTAATAGTGGTGAGTGAAACAAACTTAATGGCATAAAGAAAGGTATGCAAGGTAAACTTTTATTGAGAAATGTGACAAAGAAAATAAATGGTCATAGACTTCAGAAGGAAATAGGTGTTTCAAATAAATGGAGAATTAGATGAGCAAATCAAATGTGTGGCTGTAATCGATCTCAGTAAACTAAGAGACTTGCGGCTGCTGTAAAAGTTTTAAAAGCGGACATCCTTGTATCACTCCTTTTATTGCGGATTGAGTTTCTAAACTATCAGCATCTGTGACTGCCCTCTTAATCCCATTTAAGGTAACTGAAGCTATTTTCTAAATAAAGTTTGGTTTCTTTAAACAAGAAAGGTGCTCTGGGCTTTTTTGTCACCTCCTATCCATTCTACAATTAAAACTGAATTGGGTGTGACCCAAAAGCAAAATCCCGTAATCACTTCCTTAACCCCCTTGGGGTTTCACAGTCTCCATATCGACCTCCCTGGTCATGTCCTGACTCCCATATATGTAGAGGTGATCTAGGGAATGTGTTCTTGTAATGATCAGGTTGATACATTTTTCTAGTTTCTGTAAATTCAGATTGACAAGGAAATTAGATTTTCTTATTGTGCCTTTAATACAAATAAGAAATTCTAATAGGCTTGTTTTTTCTCACATAAATTGAATGTATACTTTGTCATCTCCTATATTCCAGAAATGTTCCATGCAACTTCTGTTTACAGATTGTTCTGTCCTTTGGCTTGATCTGTGTTTTTTGACGCATGCATGCTCAAGATAAAGTTAAACTACTGTGCAAAACTGAAGCAGTAAGTAATGTCTCTAACATCAATCAAATACCAATAGAATACTGTATATGTAGACTTATTTCTCTAAAAACTCTCATCAGACCTTTAATGATCTTACTCATCCTTGACTTCTGCATAATATATTTCTTTCCAGCAGTCTGGCAAGCAAAAGAATTCTGGTAGATAGAATTAAAAAAAAAAAAAAAACAGCAATGACACTGCTCTATAAAGAGTAGCTCAAAAAGAAATTTGATGCATATTGTATCTTTATTAGTTTCTTTTTTTCCACAACACCTACTGAATTTTGCATTCAGGGATATTGAAGTTCATCTTGACCCTGACTTTATGCATGGTAGAAATTACAAAGACAATTAAAATTGTAGATGTAATCATAAAAACTGAAACATAAAATTAAGGAGCAAAATGTTTAAAGCCCTGCAGTGGGCTGGCACGCTGCCCGGGGTTTGTTTCCTGCCTTGTGCCCTGTGTTGGCTGGGATTGGCTCCAGCAGACCCCTGTGACCCTGTAGTTAGGATATAGTGGGTTGGATGATGGATGGAAGGATGCTTAAAGCCTGTAATAATTTCATTTTTAATAATGTGTGCAACTCTGGGTATAACTCAATTAAAAGACATAGCAGCAACAGAAGGTGTATGGAGAAGGACCTAATCCAAATCTTTAACATTCCTTATGGCATCTATAATTTCACATTCAAATAATGATTCAGTATTTCATGATATTAAAAGGAAGGGCACTTGACAAGACAAGAAGCAGTTCAGTGAGACATTATAATTTGGAACAAACTACACCAAATAAAGTAGTTGGAGAGGAGAAACTTTTTTAAAGAAAAAAATGGATGAGACATCTGAGGTAAATGGAATATTGGAATTGTTTAGCTATTCACTAACATATCAAGCTTGATAGACTCACTTGTAAAATATTTTATGCTTTTATATTAGGTTAATTGGTGCCTCAGAACCAGTCCACTGTAAGTAAATGAAGAGTATGAATTTGCCCAGCTGAAGACTCATTTCTTCTTCGCTTCAGATGCTCCCGGAATAGGCTGTGGCTTCTCATGACTTTAGAATTGTGAAACATTCATGTATATTAAGCAATTTAAAACCTCACAGAGCAGGCTGACACTTGAGTAAAAACGGGAAGAGATCTACTCCTTGAAATGTTCTGTTAACTATGTGTATACTTAGTGCTATGCTAGTGAATTTCAAGGCAGGAGTTGTTGTGAGTGGTCCCCACACTGCTCTTGAAAAAGACAGTCAATCAACTTATAAAAAAGAAATCTCACTCTTCTTCACATCTGTAACACCTTTGCTGCTATATATAAAACATATTAGACCTCTTTTGCAAAGTTAAATTCTAGGCAGCAGATCAAACTGATGATTTGGTTTTGAATTCATGTATGCTTTTTTGACTGATTGAAAAAAACATTTTTGATGAATTTTACAAAGACTGCATTAACATTAAGTTAAATATTTCACTGTTTGCCTGTGCCCAGTGTCTGGATAGAAATGAATGCAACATTTTGCTAAGTGAACTGTTTTTGAATGCTCTTTTTTGAGTATCCACTTTGAGCCACTTGCTATGAAGTGGACATTAGCATAAGAAAAAAATTTAACTAATGTAGAAATATGATGTAATGTAAAGGAAAAAATGAAATTTTGAAAACTCTTCTGAACTCCAAACAACTTCAATAAAAATGAGAGACATCTAAATAAAAACTGTAGATCTAAGCATTCCTGCTTCACAATTCTTCAGTCATCAGTTCAAATCCTGGCCCAGCATTTTCTCCCTTTGTCCGTGTCAGTTTTCCTTTGGCACCCTAAAGACAAGTAGGTCAGGTTGATTGGCAGTGCGGGTGTGTGCATGAGTGTGCCCTGTGGTGGACTGGCACTGATTCTGGCCCACATGTTCAATACTGCTCTCCATAAAGTGAAATCGGAATTAGTACATCTGAAAATATTTACTTTTAAACATATAAAGAGAGCTCCAATAATAAATAATACATTATTTTGAGTAGCAGCTTTACAAGAAATGCATAAATACAACACATACTCAATCCAACTATTTATACAGATTACACATTCCATTTGAATTTCCCTTAAAGGGTGGATTTTTTTCTTAATATGTAATTTGATAGGAACAAACAATTTCTGCTCCAATAAGGATTTGATTTAATGTCCTCAAATAAATATCATTTAAGGTAGAATTTCATTATTAAGTTGTAAAAGTTATTTGTTTTCTAAAAAATGTTCCCACTTATTAATTCTGTTTTGATTAAATTTCATTACATTTTTAATCTTCCTTTTATTTACAAATGTTTAGGAATGTATTGTGTAAACTCAGTTTACTTGGCCTTTAGCTGACACCTGATTTTTTTCTCGTCTGAATTTCCATTTCACCACAGCACTGAGATGTAGGTATTGTGAGTGATCTCGTAAATACTGCTGATCCGGGACCTGTACGGTATCTCTTTGTTGTCAGTCCTATCGTTAACACTGCAGCAGACAACATATTCCTAAAGCTCCTCAGGAACTATTCTGTACTTATTGTGATGCACCTCCACCTGAGGTGGGTTTCTAATTTTTGGTCACAAGCAGTAAGTTTTGGTTGTTTATGATTTTAGCTCAAAACAGACTCTGTTCTGGGATAGTTTTTAAAATGTAGTGGTTGGTCTACTTTTGTTTTGCATTAATATGTCGATAATGGGTATAAATTCATGATTCACTTTGGTGTGACTGCTCTTGAATGCAATGTTGGACTCAATGGTGATTTCATTGCCCCCACCTAGAGTTAAGCACTGACATAACTGAACTGTCTTCTATGAGATCTCTAAACTGAATTGTCCAGACTCAGATTTTGGATCTGTTTCCTGAAAACATATTACTCTTGCTGTCAATAGACTTGGAGTCATACTCAGTAGCAGTCTGTTCTGTGAACATCACATCTCAGTATCAGTCAGGATATATACCTTCTACTGTCTTGGAGCATGGCTATAGCAAGTTTGACCTTTTTTCTAATCCTCTAATTAGTAAATGCTGTAATGTCTTGTCTTTATCATCTTATAGACATACTGAAATTCTTACAACAATGATCTCTTTGTACCAAATTTAATCTAGGGATTACAACAGGTTCAAATTGTTGATGGCAGAATTTTGACTCAGAGGAAATGTAATAAATCATTCACTGCTCATTTGGCTCTAATTCACTGATTTCTAATGCTCTGATTTCTGCTACTGACTTGTAAAACTGTTAATTCTAGTTAACAAGATTACCTGTCATTATTGCTGGCCCGAAGGGAACCTTCCAGACATCCACTGTTCTACTAACAGTTACCATGTAAACCTCAATAAACCAATCTTTCCTTTTTTAACACAGCACCGTTAACAGCATCTATACAACAAACAATATGATAAATCAATACTGAATCAGCCTACTAATGGTGAAATAAAATAAACACACAAATATAAATACCAAGAAAATGCAGCACTGACAGATGCCAAAGGACACTTGGAAATAGATCTTACACATTTTACTTTTACATACTTTTAATAATACATAATCAAAGAAGGATTACAAATCAAGCAGTTATCAACACAAACTAAAAGGAAAGGTGTGCTGTAATAGTTCAGACACAGATACTGTAATAGCAAATTCTGGACAAGTTTACAAAGCACTACAATCCTGTGTTTGAATACACTAAAGTTATGCAAAGAGTCGGGACGAGAGTGGCTAACTCAGTTTATTGGCCTTTTTGTTAGGCTAGATGTGTAATGTTTTAGCCATGGTGTGTACCTTGGCTTATGTCTATTTTCCTTTTGTGCATCTTTGTTTTTGTATTATTTTTTCAGGTATGTATGTATATTTCTTACTATTTTTCTATTTATTTATTGTATATTCTCTATTGTATGTATGATGTATTCACAGGAGCTGCTCAATGTTTGTGGGTGGAACCCAAGAGGAGGGGCCTCCTTGACATCATGACTGAAGGACCGCCCAGCCTATATATATATATATATATATATATATATATATATATATATATATATATATATATATATATATATATATATATATATATATATATACCTGTATTGTGAGCCTGGGGAGTGAATCCTTCAGTTGTTCATTAACATTTGGAAAGAGTGTATTTTGCAAGTACTGATTTTCTGGTTTCTGAATTTTGTTTTCGGATTATGGATTAGGAATTGTTTGCTGTGGCCTTTTTGCCTTATTAATATTACTACCATTTTTGTAATTCTTTCTAATACATTCGTTTTGTAAAAGATTTTTTGTGGACTTGATTCTCAAGCCAATGGTTTATATGTTTATCTTTATCTTTCTCTCCTTTGCAAAACATTTTGATATATTTTAGGAGATTAAAAGATGTATTGAAGGATCTCTTTAGGGCCTATGTGGGAGTGAGACCTATCTTCAGGCAGGCCAGAAAAGACTCTAGCCTAATTTTGTGGGTCATTTAGAGGCCTCACACACTTTTACTATTTTTGGTTTTTTTTTGCGCACTCATTCATAACAAGATGTCATGACTGGTGTCGGGAATGCAGCAGCCCTCTTCTGCTTGGTGGATGAATGACTATTCCTGCTATCAGAATCAGAATTCACTTTATTGGCCAGGTACATAAATGTGTACTATGAATTTGTCTTGATAGTATTGGTGTAACATACAAGGACAACACAGAATACAAAAGATAAATATAAAAAGTTAAAATACAAAATATGATGTAGTATACAAGATACAAGGGGAATACAAAAAATAAAGAGATAAAGTAAGATGAAAATGTCCAGGTAGTGTAGTGTACAGGTATACTGTACATAGATGCTGAGTAAAGGCTCAGATTTGATAATGTAAAATAAATGCACATAGAAAAAAATGTAAAGATCCCATTCCTGGTTCCCATTATATCTGGAGTGGTGGAAGAGGCAGAGCTAGGGAAGAGTCAGATGTCTTCTTCCTGGCCTCTATCTTTGTTTTCTATGGGAAAGGAAGACAGAGAGGGAGCTCTGTAACTTCCATATCTTCCCCTAGTATCTATTCAAATACTTCCCTGTAAAGACACACTGTGCCTGAACATTGGATCATTTATTAGTTTGAATTACACTCTTGAGTTGTCCTATGGTTAAACTGTCATGTAAAATATTGATTGTGTGATAGAACCAGCGTGCCAGCAAGTCCCAAACCCCAAATTGATCACACAATATAGTACTAGGTTCAAATAAAGGATGGGGTTATTAATGACAATACCTCCACAAAGTAACAAAGCACAGGTTTTCTGTCTTCACAGTCACCTCTCTTCTCTCCACCGCACTGCCTTCCTACAGTCGAGTGTTACTCTCCTTCCTTCCAACTCCAACTCCAACTCTTTTATTGCAGAGCTTGGAGTACTTCCAGTACCTAGACTGCTGCACAATGGAAGTACTTCCAGGTCAAATGGAAGTCCAAAATAGCAGGAAGCACATCTCCCTGCAGCACTTTCTTGCGGCACCCACGGACCCCAGCAGGGCTGCTCTGCAAACATGCATGCCCTACTGGTTTCCAACTGGGTACCAAAACACAGGGTTACTGCCATCTAGTGTCCTGGGGGAATAAAGAGTCCCCAGCAACATCTACTTCTGATGAGATGTCCATCCATCCACTCTGGCTGTGTCTTCTGGTTCTGGCACCTTTCTCTTCGCTGGTCAGAATGCTTGTCTGCCTGCTAGGAGCCTCCCTTCTTAGCAAAAAAAAAAAAATTCCTCTCTCCTGGTTGGGATTCCCATCCAACCAATGTGGCCCTTACAATACATATGATGAACTCTATATTATGGCTTTCAAATCTAAAATAAACAACACTAGACAGGGTGGGCCAAAATGGTCCACCTATGTAAAAAGGGCTACTTTAGAAGTGGCAATTAAAAATATACATTTTTTGGAATTTGGGGAAAAAAACACAGAAAAAAACATGATGACAAAAAAGAATGTGCAAGCTACATACAAATAGCAGTCAGACATAAAATTCAAATCCTTCATAAGTAGTATACAGGACTTGTAAGGCATTTGCATTAACCAATGCATCATTGCACTGGTCAACTAATATTCAGTCACAATTTAAAACAATTACAGTTTTCCATGTTGAGCATCCAAATAATCAAAATATTTAAATTCTGATTAATTTCACAACCTAAGTTTAAGATAATAAATATTTTTAGTTATAACAAAATAACTATAAAATCTTCAAATACGCAATAATTTAAGTCTAACATAAATCATTCTAGCAGTTGTTAATGAAAAATGTGTTGCTTGCTAATATATATTACACCGTCATGTATGCATGGTTCGCAGGAGATTAAGACACATGTTCTGGCACATTTAAACCAAAAGCATAATTTGAAGCTGTCCATGATCCCTGTCATGTCTGTCAGTTCCAATGTCATGGGAATTCTAATGAGAATATGTGACCTGGAGAACATATTTAAAATATGCTTGCTTGGAACTGCTGTAAGAATAAGGGCTGTTGACCTCGATAAGAGACTTTCATGAGTGGCTTGGGTAAGTAAAACTAATTATGTGCCCTCAGGCAAAGAATCAGTAGAGTTTAAATGTTTATTAATGGGTACAAGGAGTAAAATTAAAATATGGATCATTTAGAAACAAGTCTTTAAAACGTAAACATAACAGAGTGTAATAAATACTGAAATGATTGTGTATACACAAATGTAGGTGTATTTATTAAATAATTGTGGGGTCAACTTCAAAGAGCAAATTCAACTTGCTCAAAAGTGGTAAAAAGTTCATTAAATTTTATTATCAGCCTTAAATGAAGACAACAACCCCTTAATGATTTTTAATGCTCTGTCTAGAGGTGAACATGACCTTCTTTACCACTGAAAAATGTCTGGTGAATGCAAAATGAGCTAACTAGAGTAATAGTACACCAACTACATGATTAGTAGCCTCTTTGTATAGGGTTTTTATTTTATTTTTATTTCTACTAAGAACAAATTGCTTGTCCACCTGGTGATGTGGTACAGGTCCCTGTGTCTATTCGTTACAGTGACTCTCAGTTGGAGCAGGTATGCCACAGTCAAGATTGTTTAGAGCGACTAGGATCTTGCAAAGAACATTCAAATTTTATTTGCAGAGCAATTGTACTTATTCTACCACTGTAACTTGCATATTAATATTCTGTCCTGACTGTGTTCATTTTCATTAGGGTAGATGGCTAAACAGTAACCTCTATGATGAAAACATTTAACTTGTACATTCATCTTGTTGCTTTTGTTTTCTATTTTCTGTAGATACATACACTACAGTAAAATTGTTAATAACTACTGTGTACATATCAAATTGCGAATAATATTTTAAATATATACAATATTGTACCAAGCACATCACCTCAATGCATCTTTCTTGCTGTGTCTTTATCAGAGCAGCAAATAATTAACAATCCAATGACTGTTTTGAAAATGTATTTTCTAGAATCTCTTTTACTTTTTTGGGAATCTTTAATATCAGAGATTATTTTAAGATAATACCCTCTGAATTTAAGTATACTGTATTTTGTTTTTATTAAATTTTGCATTGCCACAATACCAGTTTGTGTCTAGTTATGGGTACCACCATCTTGATGGCTCTATTGTCAGCATGAGACTCCTGGTTGCTAGGGGGCATGGTCCTGGAAGTTGCACCAACGACCCCTTATAAATCAGCATGAGAACTCATTCTGTATGCAAGACTGTTTGAGGACAGAGGTGAGTTTATTGATGCTTCTAACTGAATTACAGCTTAAGACTTCTGTGAATGCTATTACTAGGATTTTTGCCTTGTATTTTGGTTTTAGCATCTGATTCTTAATCCTCCTGGTTTTGACTTTGTTTTTCGGTTAACTTCAGATCATCTCCTGACTCTTTTTTCCTAATTTTTTCCAATTTTTTTTAATTGTAGCAGGGAAGTTTGGGTTTAAAAAGCCAGGTTGGCTTGTGTATGCTGTGACCCAGCTAAACTGCTAGCTGTTTTTTGGAATATGATGGAAAAGTTTTTTTTTATTATTTTTTGTCTGTCTCACTACTTCCCTCAGGAGCAGTACAATATTGATGTTATTGTTGATGTCATTTTGCAAATAAGTTTTTTAATGAGCGCCACCATTTTATATACTTTATTTTTTGTTTGATTGCTGCCATTTTGGGTTTCTGGTTTACAAAGATGCCACAATTTTAAGTATCTGGTTGCTATGACATTACATGGTTGCAAAGCATGTGAAAAAAATGCTATGTGGTCTTTGACATAATTTTGGCCACGTTATCTATACTAATAAAAGGCAAAGCCCTCACTGACTCACTCACTCACTGACTCACTTATCACTAATTCTCCAAGTTCCCGTGTAGGTAGAAGGCTGAAATTTGGCAGGCCCATTCCTTACAGCTTACTTACAAAAGTTAAGCAGGTTTCATTTCGAAATTCTACACGTAACGGTCATAACGGTCGATAACGGTCGACAACGTCCGCCATGTTGAACTTTCTTATTTATGACCCTATCTTCACGAAATTTGGTAGGCGGCTTCCCTGCGCTAACCAAAACCGATGTACATACTTATTTCGGTGGTATGACGCCATTGTCGGCTGCCATATTGAATTTACCAACGTCACCAATTTTCAAACTTCCCGTGTAGGTAGAAGGCTGACCCCATCTTCACGAAATTTGGTAGGTGGCTTCCCGGCGCTAGCCAAAACCGATGTTCGTACTTATTTCGGTGGTATGACGCCATTGTCGGCCGCCATATTGAATATTCCACACGTCACTAATTCTCCAACTTCCCGTGTAGGTAGAAGGCTGAAATTTGGCAGGCTCATTCCTTACAGCTTACTTACAAAAGTTAAGCAGGTTTCATTTCGAAATTCTACACGTAACGGTCATAACAATCGATAACGGTCGACAACGTCCGCCATGTTAAACTTTCTTATTTATGGCCCCATCTTCACGAAATTTGGTAGGCGGCTTCCCTGCGCTAACCAAAACCGATGTACGTACTTATTTCGGTGGTATGACGCCATTTTCAGTCGCCATATTGAATTTTCCACACGTCACTAATTCTCCAACTTTCCGTGTAGGTAGAAGGCTGAAATTTGGCAGGCCCATTCCTTACAGCTTACTTACAAAAGTTAAGCAGGTTTCATTTCGAAATTCTACGCGTGACGATCATAACGGTCAACAACGTCCGCCATATTGAACTTTCTTATTCACGGCCCCATTTTCACGAAATTTGGTAGGCGGCTTCCCTGCGCTAACCAAAACCGATGTACGTACTTTTTTCGGTGGTATGACGCCATTGTCGGCCGCCATATTGAATTTTCCAAACGTCACTAGTTCTCCAACTGCCTGTGTAGATAGAAGGCTGAAATTTGGCAGGCCCATTCCTTACAACTTACTTACAACAATTAAGCAGGTTTCATTTCGAAATTGTCCGCGTAACGGTCATAACGGTCAACAACGTCCGCCATGTTGAACTTTCTTATTTACGGCCCCATCTTCACGAAATTTGGTAGGTGGCTTCCCTTAGCTAACTGAAACCAATGTACGTGCTTATTTCGGTGGTATGACGCCACTGTCAGCCGCCATATTGAATTTTCCAACATCACTAATTCTCCAACTTCCCGTATAGGTAGAACTTTCTTATTTATGGCCCCATCTTCTCGAAATTTGGTAGGCGGCTTCCTCCACTAACTGAAACCAATGTATGGCCCCATCTTCTCGTACTTATTTCGGTAGTATGATGCCACTGTCAGCCGCCATATTGAACTTTTCAACAGTCTTTGTTACTTATGTGCCCATCTTCAAGAAATTCTATCGATCAAAGAACTGTCACTTACCGAGTGGTTTCCATGCCCGGAGATACCACCTACCTTTTCCATTCTCTTTGTTACATATTGCACGGCCATATCAGGCTCACTCTTGATATCCAGAGGAACATTCTGTCTTATGTATTGAATGACTGGGACAGGTTCAAGGTGTGGACTGATGACGGTACAGGAGATAATTATACTACACAGGAGCACTAGAAGAGTGCAATGCTTAAGCCCTTCACCTATGGTTCTGCATGTGAGTTGATGGCTGCCGCTGAATTGTTCGGTTGTCGCTTTCAAGTGTACCGAAATGGCCAAATATTTTACACCTTTCGACAACCGCCAATGCCTCTTAAACATTTTAGATTCACAGGTGACGATTTCAGTAGTGGACACTTTGATGTTTATGAATGTTTAAACTCTCAAAAGCTGGATGTGATTTTATCGATGAAACCGGTTGTATACTTACAACGCTTGACAGATGCCGAATGTCTCTTCAACACAAGTCCTACAAATACTGTCGTAATTGAAACAAACCATGAAACTCAAACCAATTATGACAGCAGCAATCCAAGCTGTGAGATCTGAGACAAGATTACTGTTCACATGGCCAACTGTAAGTTACATGCTCAAGAGTAAGCTCAGCGCACAGCTTGGTCATGTTACAACCGGAGGGCCGAACTGACAACATGGTATACAAAGAGATCCTTAACAAATAATTATTGGCATATTGTCCCACAGTTTAAAAAGGTTTAATTTTCTTCTTAATAAAAATTTGAATGCAGTACTTCACCGCTGCGAAGCGCGGGTATTTTGCTAGTCTTTTTATATAATACACTACCGTGGTTGTCCATTTGTCTGTCCAGGATTTTAAATCACCTGTACCTCACAAAACCTTTGACCTATTGACCTGAAATTTGGTACACATATACTACATGACATCTACTATCCGCTTTCGAGGTGAAGATTGACCTCCAAGGTTATTCCTCTTTTTATTTTTATTTCATTTTATTGTAGAATCAACTCTCGGGAACAGCCGCCATGGTGGCTGTGTGACGCATGCATACGGGCACCGTGCTCATCCCTACCACCTTCACTATCACTTCCTCTGCCTCTTCATATCTTAAATCATTCTTGAGGCAGATTGAAGACTTAAGTGTCAGCTTAAGTGAAAAATTTAATAAAAACGTACTAAGTAATTGCATCTCAAACACTGACTTAATCAGTTTTAACACAAAAAGATGCTGATGAAAGAAGACAAGAAGCAGGCCGATAGGGTGCAGAAAAGAAGAGCTGCTCATGAAGCAGCAAGCACATCAACCTCTGAGCAAACGAATGCTAAACGTACAGAGAAAGAGGATGAAAACTAGGAATGCTGAAGTCAAGTGTATTCACTGCACGTTATCATGCAGTGCGTGGTTACTGGTATAAGATAACTGCATATTTAAAGTGGCAGCAGAATTTTGTGTAAATAAAGGGAAAGACTTAGTGGCATTTCTTGTTACAATTTTGCATTGAGTAACAACTTTGAGTTTAATGTTGCACTAGTTGAGCTTATAGTGTACTGAAGTTTACTTTGACTGACAGTCCTTCTTAAATGAAATCTTACATGAATCTGTGTGCTGTAAAGTATAAAATGACAAATAAAAAAGGACCAGGAAATTACAATGTTGATGATCTGAGACAAAAGAGTAGTCACAGTTCAGACAGTTTGTTAAGCCCATGTCACTTTAGACTGCTATTCCAGCAATTTTCAACCAGATGAAAACAGGATGCTAAACCAAATATTCAATGCATCAAATATAGCAAAGAGGAATTAGGAAAATGGATCTTTGGAACTTTGCAAACAGAACCTTGTCTCATGTGTTACATACTAAAACATAATGGAAAAAGATATAAATTGCTAAGACTGTGGCTCAAATGTACCTGTTAGACCTTCAAACAGCACTGGCTCCATCAGAGGGTCTTAAAAACAGAAGACAGGTTTACCTGTCTGATGTCTTGTGTTTTATTCACCATAACAAAATGGGAAAGAAAGAAGCCAAGATTGCTGCTGAACTCATGTCAGCTCTTAATCCATTGTACTGGCTCCATCAGGTGGCATGCTATTGGAAAAAGGGGGCGAGTAAAACGGAGTAGAAAGATTAAATGTGTATATGGGCTGTGATTTTAAGTCATGTAAAATTGACATAGTGCAGTGACAAGATCAGTGACTATGGTCAGTAAATTGAACTGCCCTTACAACATAAAGTTGTGTAATGTGACATCGGCTTTACCAGTAAAGGCCCAAACAATAATCACCAAAACCCAATACAGGAAACAAAATTATAGGCAAAATGTACCAAAAGAAAAATCAAAAAACAAAATGAGTAACAAGGATCTCTAATCATTAAAGAAGACTTGAGAAATAATTTGTTTTAATATTCCAAAAATGGTTTAAAAGCACATTTTAAGAGGTAGTGAGAATACGATACGACATGTGACACCCCATTAGTCATGTGATCGACATGGGCCATGGGAACTGTACCAATATGTCTACACTTTTTTCTAAAATATGGTGATACTTGCTAAAAATAAGAGCAATGTGATAAAATCAAAACTATTTCAAAAATACAAAAAAAATACAGATATTCAAAAATGAATGTGAAGATGATTATGACAGAAAAATCATTGACAATAAAGAATTATATAGAAAAGGTAGCTCACCTTCATACAGTAGTATAATATGATATATACTTTAACTACGTCTTGGGGTTCCTGTGCATGAAGAATTCACACTTTTGTGCTTCCCACAATTCAATTCAAGTACAAAGGTAAGCAGTCGGCCTACTGATGTCATTGTAGTCCTACAAGAGTCTTACATTTTTGATCTGTTTCAAATGCTCCTTCACTGAAATAACCTTTAATGATCCGTATGAAACAAAATGAAAACAAAACATTAAAGGAGAAATTAATCTTAGAATTGTTAAGAATTATACCTGAGAATAGAAAAGAATTAACCAAAACAACTCACCAATTCACACTGTATTAACATTTTTGTATTTTAGACAGTGTGTCTTATGGAGGAATATTTCGGACAAAATGAAATAAATAAATAAATGCGTAAATAAATAAAAGTACTGTGAAATGTGAGCATAAATAAATAAATGTGTCATGAAATGACAGCCTTAATAAATAAATATGTCATGAAATGAGAGCATAAATAAATAAATGTGTCACGAAATATGTTTTTCGTTGCTTATTTATTTATTTCATTTTGTCCGTAACATTCCTGCAAACCGTCATAAAATACGGCTTGAAATAAAACTGTCACTTTCACTCGTCAAAGTTGAGAGGGTGGGCTCTAACACGCCCTCTAGTTACTGATTGGTGAATCGATAGCACAAGAATTAATTAGAAAAATGCTTACTACTGCCGATGAAATGGATTCTGCCGAAGATATTACGTATTTCAGAGAGAGAACTGAAGATTTATCGGAAGAAATTACAATGGTCCTTCCTGTGGCCTGTTAGCAAGGTCTGGAAGCACTTCCAGGTGAGGTGGACGCCCAATGAAGTAGAGTACTGCAGGCCTTGCAGCACCCCCTGCTAGCAACCACAGAACCTAACAAGGCTGTACTGAACTCCAACTCCCATGGGGCCCTGAAGGAACTGCTCTCTGCACTATAAATCCAGAGGGCCTTCCACAGTTCCTGGTGGTTCATTTTAAATGTGCCAGGGAGTGGTGATTTTACTTTTGCCTGTTATCGTGTTTCTTTGATTTATTGGATTTTTGAACCTGTGCTCTGTTTTTAAATGCTGCTCAAATTCTTTTTTGAGACTGTGCTTGCTTGAGATTGCTTTATTCCTTTAAGGAATTGCTTTATGTCTTTGCACTCAAGAGTCCTTCATTTTATGATTAAGCATTTCAATTAAGAATAAAACTCTTATTTTGTAAAGATTTAGTACTTACCCTTATTACTAGTCGGACTTTGACGGTTATATCCCCCTCTAGCTGGCATATTTGAAAATGCTTTGGGACTCCTAGACAATTTTCAAGTAAATATTTATGGTTGCTGCACTTGGTGCGACCAGAAACAGAATTATTTTGCTCTGTGTTTTGTTACACTTTTCTCTTAAATGGTTTTTATTCTACCTTAATATTTTGTTGGAGTTAGCTCTGATTTGTACAATGTTGCAGAGAAGTCTTTGAATTCATAATGTTTTATGTTATCTTTGTTATTTGGATTTATTTTCTTCTAACTTGATGTTTTCATTCTACAGTACCTCTCTAAATCAGCCTGAATGAATTACAGCACATACAGCAGTGAACTCCTTTTTCAGTGGAACCTTTTTTCTATCATTCAGTTTCTCAGAAAATCTGGCCACAATGTTTTATTCAGTAGCTTGTTCTAATAATCAGGTAATCAGAAAAGTGAAAAAGAGGAGGTTACTGAGAAAGACTGAAAAACTGTAGGGGAGCACAACCTCTTTTACCGACTTTTATACTAAGAAATGTTCAATCTCTATAGAATAACTTGGACTGTGTTTAAAGAATCTGGTGCTGATATTGATGAACTGACAAACACCCTAGGCAGTTACATACAATTGTGTGAGAACACCATATTCCAAATTAAATCAGGCTAAATATATAACAACAACAAACTGTGCACTAACTCAGATTGCAAAAAAATGCTGAACAGAAGAAAAAATGCATTTCACTAAGGAACTGTAACTGAACAAAAAGAACTACAGAAGGAACCCTAGCCCTAAGCCTAACCCCTAAACCTAACCTAATCAAATGAGCAAACCTGCAATATTAAAAAAAAAAGAACAGAAAACTGACAACCTGGTTCCATTGTCCAATGCTATGAAGATGATGCGTGGCATTCAAAGTAAAAACAATACTCATGTAGATTTGACAAGGTTTAAACATGACTATCAGCTGGGCTTAGAAATTCAATTAATTCTATTTCAAGATTGAAATGCAGAGTTTTGCTTCAGGAAGTATTCAACAAAGGATCAGACTAAGGACTGGAGCTGGAAGGCAGACCTTCTATGATAAAAAATCTTGTCAAAAGAGTCCGACAGCAAACTAAAATTAATAAAAGTCTCAACCAGGCAAAATAAGAGGATGTCTGCTTGAGTCCAGTGTAGAACATCTCTGCTTAATATTCTAGTTCATATTTCAAATGTCCCTGTATTTATAATGGGTACCCAAGAAAGCATGTTATCCAAAACCCTTAAATGGCCTTGACGTATATATAATAAACATATAATATATATTATATATATATAACATAATATAATAAAGTCCTTAGATAAGCTGATTATGACAGGGCTGCTAAGCCTTATCAGGCTCTTATTAACACAGACAAAGAGGGGAGTGGAGGCTGTCACAGCTTTTTTGAGCATCTTGAAGGCTCAACAACTCACACAAGATTAGAGTTTATTGATTTTTTTCTTCTGCTTTTAATATGATACAACCTTTTATTTTAGTTGATAAACTGACTTACAAATTCACTACAGACACTGACACTATGGGCTGGATTCTGATCTTTTTAACTACTGGAGCACAAAGACTGAGTGTTGAGGGCTGTTTTTCTGATAACCTCATTTTGTAGACTGGATCACCCCGAGGTTTCTGCCTGTCCTCTCTTCTGTTTATTTTACACACATAAGGACAGGCATATCTTACGATCTTATGATCTGCAGATGACTGCTTCATTGTGGGTCTTATACAAGATAAGAAGGACAGTCATGGCCCTGTTGTTGATGATTTTGTTTAATGGTGCCATTGTTTCTTTTTACAGCTTAGTATCTCTAAGACCAAGAATATGGCTGTAAACCTTAGATGTTTTAAATCTCCATCTCTCTGAACAATAACAGAAGAAGAAACTGAAGAGTCAGTGTAGCCATACAAATATTTTTGGAAATCATTAATAACAGGATGACCTTTCATTGCAATGCAGAACAAATCTGTAAGAAGGGAAAACATGACTATTATTTCTAAGGAATACACAAAACTATAATTATACCTTTTTGTAACTTTTTGTTAAATATGTTGTTTTTGCTTTTATATTTTGGTTTGGGTATCTTAGTGTAAAGAACAAAAAACTGGCTGAAATTGCTGAAATGAGTAGCAAAGTTATGGGTTTTCTTTAGCCCATTTTCACTGCACTGTATCAAAACAATTCAATTATATCAAATAATATCCACGGTTTCCAAAGTTTCATTTGTTGACACCAGGCTGCAGATTTAGCCTCCCAAGGGTGAAGAGTGAAAGTTTCTTTTTGTTCACAGAGTTATAAACATTTTGAACTCCAGTAGTTGTTGGGATCTTGCTGAGTTTTGTTAGTACTGTGTACCTTAGGATTAAATATTCTTATTGGTTGAAATCTAATGAGTGTGTTTACTGAATGCAACAATGGCTTTCATATGTTGACTTATTTTATTTTGTTGTTTTCTGTATAACCGTGTCCATTGTTTAGTACTCCCCTTGGTGGTATAATAAAAGTCTACCTACCTGCCTACCCACCTTATAAATGTCATGCTTTGCATGGAAAAATGTTAAGTGTGAAACAGTAGTGGTAAGCATGACTGATATAACTCTAAAATGAAGGAGACTACAGCACATAATTAGCCGACAGAAAAGGATAAAGAGATGATTAATGGATAAATATCATCGTGAGGATCATTTAGATCATTAGTGGACTTGTTCTAATAACACATTTAAATTCCAGGGTTAAAAAAAGAATCTGAATACCCCCATAAATCTTTGTGCACTCTACCTTTTTAAGTCACTTAAAGCATACTGTGGTTATTAAATGTATTGATTTCCACAATTAAACATGCATCCAGCAGCTGCACTGCCCACCAGTTCTTTAGTTAGTTAGTTGCTAAAATGGTGATGTATAGCTGATTTTGTCAACCCAGTACAATAAAGTATTTAGTGATAGAGAAACCAATTGTCAGACAAGGGAATGTAACTATGTACCAGTTATGCTATTTTAAGTATGTTATTAATATGTTTAAAGTTACACAAATCATTTCTCAAATCTATTTTCAATAATAACAATAACACTGAATTATTTATCTTCTATGAACAGAAAATAAACATCTTACAAATTTTTTGACTTCTTGTTATGCTGTTGTCCAAGCATACTGCAAGGTGGAATTCACAAAGTTAAATCCAAACCCAAACGAGTGCAGTTCCCAGGATGTGTAGATAATTTAGCTGAGGCTTCACATTAATGAAGATTCTAAGCGTTTCATTGTCTAACAGGATGGGGAATCTCCTACCCTTCACCTGTTAATGCGCCATTACCTGATAACAAACTTCCCTCCAGAAATGGGGACCCACTGAACTCAGAATTACTTTTTCAGATGTGCCCCCTCAGCTTCCTTAATGCAGCATCCTGTGATTTCATTTTTATGGGTTTGCCTGAAAGATGCCACATTTGTATTCCATCTGCCTTCTGTCACCTGACATTGATGACTCAAGTGATGCTTCACTTTGACATTTTCCATTATTCCATGCAGTATTAACATCTACTCAAAAAAATCATTTATAAAGTACATTATTCGAAGATGTAATTTTCAGTTGATTCACATCTTTCTCTTATTTTACTTGTAGTTTTTTTTTTATTTTATACTATGCTCTCATTCCCTATACACTGGCATTGCAGAATGTGGTAAATATATAGTAACTTATACTGATACAAGTTTACATTTAAGAGACTTTTAATTATGTGTATACATTGTAGCTTAGAGATAACAAATACTATCATGTTCATGTGATGCCCTGTGCCCACAGAAATGGGCAACTTTGCACAAACGGAACATCTTGTAGTTCATATACTGAGATGGACCAGGGCAGGAGAGGAGCTCAATGCAATTATTCAAAGTGCAAAAAAGTGCTATATATTTATTTTTAATGTGTGCAGAATAATGTACAGAATTGTGCCAAAAACAGCAGTGCTTCATAAAAACCAGTGCCCAACACAGTGTTCAATAAATACATTAAAAGCTGTTAAAATGCATCATTCATCCATTTCATCAACATCCCTTCAGGTTTTCAGCAACACTCCTTTTTTTAATTTTTTTTGATTTTAATTACAAACAGATAACATTCCATATAGTCAAGTCAAATTAAAAAAAATCAAATCAACACACCTTCAGCCATCCAAGGGCCACGTTGCTTTAACACCATCACCAGGTGGAGACCCCAGCAACTCCCTTCTCTTCAGCTCTTTCCCACCATTGCTGTTCTGCCTTGACTTCTATTCTGTCTACCTCTACCACTTCTGCCAGTACTCACAGAATCTATCTTGGGTCCAAGAATAAAAACCACGTCTAATCCTGCTCTTTTACAAATCTGCAGCAGACTCATCCATTCTTGCACGTACCACAACTTGAACCCAGCTTTAGCCCTGCTCTGACCTGATCAGCATGACCAAAGCTGCCCTTCCTGCTCTTCTGGATCTCCACACAATACCAACACCAATCAAACTTTCTGTGTTTTCTTTTCATCTCTTCCCTGCACTCAACCCTAGCTAACGTTAAGAAGCACCTCCCAAATGTGCGCTGATTGCCGTGACTCACTGCTAGCAATGAGTGAAAGCTACCACACCCTTTCACATGTGCCTTACAGTATGTGCTAAAACTTATAAAAGTAATAAAGAAGTTAAACCCTGGACTAGTATAAACGTGGACAAAAGTTTATATATGCTAAATATAGCAAAGAAAACACAAAATCCATCCATTATCCAACCCGCTATATCCTAATACATTGGGTCTGCTGGAGCCAATCCCAGCCAACACAGGGTGCAAGGCAGGAACAAATCCTAGGCAGGGTGCCAAACCACCCCAGGGCACACACACACACACACACACACACACACACACACACCAAACACACACTAGGGACAAATTAGGATCGCCAGTGCACCTAACCTGCATGTCTTTGGAATGAGGGAGGGAACCCATGCAGACATGGGAAGAACATGCAAACTCCATGCTGGGAGGACCTGGTCACTTTACTGCGAGGCAGCAGCGCTACCACTGCGCCACCATGCCGCCCCATAAAATATTCATTCTTTATTAAATGCCTTTATCGGTGATATTTTGCAAAACTAGAGCATATTACAGTGCATATCAAAACAGTCTTGGGTAAGGTACAAAATGCCAGAATGGAATGAGAACAGCAACAATACTGGTGACCAATATGATTGCTACAGGACAGGAACAGGGCAGCTGAATACCCTGAACTAAGTAAAGGAAAATAAGAAACTCTCACTAATACTTTATGAAAACACAAAGCTGCTTATTTGCACTTTTGACCTTTGTGCAGAGTATGCAAGCTCCATAACTATACTGGAGGGGACAACCTGTCTGTAGCCTACCAGGATATTTATATGGTGAACCCAGACTACAGAAATACCAGGGACCATTGAAGAGAGCAATAAAAGCTCCAGGGCTTCTATATGAGGCAATTTCCTGAAGTAGTTCATAAAGTCACTGAACCTGGAGTTGGCTGATGCGCATTTAATAAATGAGCTGATGGGAAAAAGTAGACACCAGGGAGTGAATAAGGAGTGAGCTGGTGGAAGATGAGAAGGAAGTGATGTTTAGCACTGTGGGTAAGTGGACCAGCCACTCCACATGGTACTCCAGAACTCTTCTTTTATACAGTAGATAGGTCTTGAGAGACTTTATGTTGTTTGTTATTCTACCATTTTGCTGTGCTTTGTGTTTTCCTTGTTGTGTCTATCCTCCCCTTTAATAAAACTCATCTTGTTTTTGTAATTTTTCTTTGGGTACATACATTTCACAACACACATCACTGGAGTTAACAAATATGTGTTGTAAAGAAAATCGTATACTGAAATAAGAGTAAATAGCATAGAAAAAAGTATTTAGAGCCATGTTTCTGAAAGCGAGAGAAGGCAAAATATATATAAGCAATTTTATATTGCCATTTACAGTCCCTTTTTTTAAATCGTAAAATGCTTGTAAAATATAGACCTACTCTGTATGTGTTTACATACAATTTTTAGGATTTAAGCACACATGTTGTAGATGAATTGAGTTAGAGAGTCAGCATTTTAAAGTCCAACGCTTTAGCCACTTGGCAAGACAAACCTTCTGCTTTATATGTCTTGGGGGGAAAAAATAGTATACATCAGTGATCATTTAGTGCATCTGATGAAGGGAAGCACTGACTGAGGTAAAAGAGCTTCATGGAGGAATATCCAGATATGTAGGAGCCTGGCTGTACTGGAACCCATATCTCAGGACAAATGTTTTGAACTGAGTGAAACAAAGTAACAGATTTGATTACAAGATCCTTTTTAATGGTTTCAAACAAGATAAAAAGGGAAAAGTGTCTTGAAGTTATATGGCAGTAAAAAAAATTAGTGATAACCATTTCATTTCCTGACTACTACTTGTCTGTTGCTATGACCCTGGAGAATGCCCTGACTACCTGCTCTGATGTTTCATTCTGCCCCAAAGTATGGTGTCTAATTACCGTGACTTTTCAGTCCCGTTTATTTCCCGCTCACTCTCTGACTGACACCACCTGCTCTGTCTCCTCTTTTTAACCCTTTTGTCTGAAGGGAACATTTTGTTCCTTGGGTGGTTTTCTTTTTCCCTTAGGCAAAAAACAATAAAATAATAAATGTAAAAGCCAATAGGTAAAGTGGTAACAGGCATCCTTTGTTGAAACCGGGGTGATAAGTGAAAAGGCAAATTTCCTGAATAATTCTGCTACAGGTTATTGTTAATGGCAGTCTACAGGACGTAGATATTTACTTTCTTTCAAAAGAGTCACCTGCTTTGAAGGTCAGGCTGCTTTGATTGATATCTTATCAGCATCCAATACTGTAATACAGAACTGCCTGCTTCCTTTGAAAATGAACATGTTCTGGAGACATTGGTTTCTAATCAGCATACAGTGGTATACATGTATGTACTTCTTGAAGGCTGACAATAATACTATTGTTTAACTAATAAAAATGTGTTTACACTATCGATAAGCAAAAGACATTGGTATGTACCATTGTTTAAATGATCGTCATTTGATCTAGGTGGACAGTAAAGCAGGTATATACTTCTGGGCAGTGGGTGGTGTAGAGAGAGACAGTCCACCAAAGACACTATCAAGAGAGTGCAGAGACTCATAGACAATTGACACCTACCTCCAGGGTGGAAGAGACAGTTTCACCTGAGAGATAGCGGTTGTAGGTCCAGCAAGAGTGAGAAGATTCACAAGAGAACTGAGTGAAGCCGACGGACAAGAAGTGAGGCGTGCCTAGGTCATTAGAGCAACACGAGGATCTCTGAACTGAAAAAGAACGCTCTCTCCACAAGGGAGAGACACCGTCAGGAGTTCGACAAGAAAGCAACACGTCTTTGGGAATCAAGCATTCAGTGAACAGAGTATTTCAGTGGGACGGTTGGAAGATTAACTGTTGTGGTAACTCAGCTCGCAACTTGGACTTCGCACCATCAAAAGTTGTATCTTCCACTGTTAAGTTTTAATGGATTTTTAGAATGTGGACTGTGTGCTCTTTGTTTAAAAGGTTTTTGCCCCTGATGTTTTTAGACTCTTATCTACTTTGATCTCCTTGGTGAATTGTCTAGTGTAATACAAGTTACTGTTATTTTTCTTGGAATTGCTGCCATGTCTTTCTCATTGTGTGTTTACTCACCGCCCAATGTAAAGAAACCTGTGTAGAGTTATCTTTAAATTTTAAAGGTTCTTAATGTTAAGATCTGGCTTAATACTTTTATCACTTAAACTTTTCAGCCTGTTAAAACAGTTTGACAGTTCCCAGACCCTTAATAAAACTGGGTGGTGTAATCAGATATTTTAAATGTGTTTAGGTTAGCTTACGTATAAGTGTGACCCAGACATACGTTACACTGTCGTCTCTTTGCATGTAGAGCCATATTCTGCCCTCTCCTGTAAACCTCATTGCTTGTGTGGAGCCCTGTGAGATTCGCCCATAGTTTCTTTCAGCAACTTTAATCTGCATAGGCTGCAGGCCACCCACCACCAATCTTCAAGTACCAAAGCCAAATGCTATGTCAGTCTCTTATGCTTAAAGGCGCGTGCCACCTCGCAACTAAGACACTACAGTAACACTGTTTTTATTGCCTCTTAGCCAAACGACATAATCAAATCTAAAAGTTAGGAGTGTTCTGCTTAATGCTTTGTTACTGTTTTACTATTTCATCCCTAAAAATCCTGGATATTTCAGATGCTTAAAAATAACTGTTAACAATAACAAAAAAATCAGAAATCATATTTTACAGGAAAATGTGTTTCAGACTTATTGGGAAGAAGCTCAAGTTGCAAACTTTGCTTTCTCTTTTGTTATTACCAACTAAGTCAACTCAGATAAAAAATACACAGTGCTGATGTCCTCTACTGTTATCTCCTGCCAGCAAAGGTGAAATGACCACTCACTACATTTTAGAGAAAAAATGAAACTGCATCAGTAGGTTAGAGTTCAGGATTTGTGTAAGCCTAAATGGACAACAGGAGTAAGAGAAAGCTAAATACACTGAGAAAATATAACATAATAAATCATAATCAGAATATTAACCTAATGCACCCACCTAGCATCACTGGTACATCAGTGCTCCATGTTTTCATTTAAATGTTAAGAGACAGTAAATAAAGCACACATCTCTGTTTTCGAATATACACTGGAATGATTTACTACAATGTGGCAAAATGTCTGCTTACACAATGAGTTTAATCTGTTTATCTTTTTGCCTAGTAAGCGTGATCTTTGATCATATATCATAATACCTAATTTAAAACGATTTCTTTGTATGATACCATGAGGTACATGATTAATTATTAATGCCATTTTTATGTGCTGCCATTAAATGTATTCTGGGAGTGTATGTATTTAATTTCTTCCCTGAATTCAGAATACTGATTCAACTGTCATAAAATGTGGTTCAGTTGTTCTTGAGTTAAGCTTAAAATGGAAATGTATTCACGAGAATTCTTCTTTTTCTGCAGATGACTCTGCATGATAGGACTTCAGCATATCTAGCACACTCTTTATTTCATGACCTGCTTGAACATAAACTACAGAGGGAGGAGTGAAAGTGCAGTTTTCTGATGTTATGGTTCTGAATGATGAAGCTACCCTGCACTGATTCCTCTGCATCTTTGCTGGAATTTCAATATATTATAGTCATTGTTGATCATTAACCAGTTTGAAAAAAAAACAAACAATTAGGTTAAAATCATGTTGAACTTTATTATCAAGCTGCTTAAAATGTTATGAAAGAACAGATAAAACAGCATTTACTTCTCAGAGATTCTTGTTTTTAACACTGTATTCTATATACAGTATACTATAACAGGAAAACTACAGAACTTAAATTCATTAATCAGTGATTCCAAGGTTTATTATTATTATTATTAAAGAGAACTTAAAATTAAAGTGTGTCCTGAGTTATCGTTATTCACTTTAATTAACGTTTTGGAAATGCATTTTGTTCAGGGTAAATCATTACTTAGTTTCTTTTCATCTCCCTTAAGATCACCACTGAGACTGAATATTTATGTTAAAAGAGGAGCTGCCAAAAATAAAGATTTCTTTCTGTCATTCATGAATGAGGCTATAGTTCACTTAGCAATTCTTGGACCACATTTTATTCACAAATCTGTTCATGATCACATCTTTCATGTCACTCAATTACACTCAGCAGTTTTTGAACAAATTGTTCCACTTTGTTATCTCAATTGTCTACCTTTTGTATGATAATTCATTCAAATGACTCACTCAGTAATTCAGCCTTTTTTATTTGACAAATCAAGGTGTGTTTTGTTCTGTTTTAAAATGATAGACAATGGTTGTGAACATCACTAGATCAAAAGTGTCCTTTGATTTGTTAAACTAGTCTTTTATTAAAAAAAAAAAAAACTCATCACTTAAAAATAAATGAACTCAGAGCTGGGACCTCAGGTCTTTTTTAAAATCAGTCATAAATATAATATGATATACATCATTTATTTCTGTAAATAGTTTAATCTATTTATTTTTTTGCCTAGTAAGCGTGATATTTGATCACATATCATAATACCTAATTTAGAACGATTTCTTTGTATGATACCATGAGGGTACATGATTAATTATTAATGCCATTTTTATGGGCTACCATTAAATGTATTCTGGGAGTGTACGTATTTAATTTCTTCCCTGAATTCAGAATACCGATTCAACTGTCATAAAATGTGGTTCAGCTGTTCTTGAATTAAGCTTAAAATGGAAATGTATTCACGAGAATTCTTCTTTTTCTGCAGAAGACTCTGCATGATAGGACTTCAGCATATCTAGCACACTCTTTATTTCATGACCTGTTTGAACATAAACTACAGAGGGAGGAGTGAAAGTGCAGTTTTCTGATGTTATGGTTCTGAATGATGAAGCTACCCTGCACTGATTCCTCTGCATCTTTGCTTCCTAATGTTTGTGTTAAATGTACCCATTTGTTTGCAACTTTCAAACTGTGTCCCACTGTTCTTGTTGAACTCATTTTAAAGTAACAGTCTTGATCCACTGTACTAATACAATTTTAAACAGTTCACTCACCTCTTAATCTCCTTTTGCTTAAATTCAAAAGGTTCAACTCTTTTAACCTTTCCTCATAACACACCCCAAGCAGTCCTGGAATGGACAATGGAAAATGAAATTTGCTTTGGCCAAGAGCCTATCCACCCTTCCGTGGAGGTCTTCCACCTGTTTTCCCAGAAGGCAACATACTATGGGTGATTCTCTGTCTCTGCAGCAAACATGCGGTTCAGTCTCTCTAATGATTGAGTCTCACACTTCTACAACCTCTCTTTTCTGTGAGCTGGTTTTGAAGTGGCCAGCTGGGGCTCCTTATGCCTGCCTACCACCTCAGAGTCTTCAGAGACGCTGTCCAGCTCTGCAAGGCCCGGAAAACGGTTTGACACTTCCAATTTTGTGGTTGATGTCCCCAGACAGTGTTCACCCTTTATGTTGCACCTTGCAACTGAGACTCACCTCTCTGGCCTGAAGTCTCCTTGTGCGTTACTTTAGGGGTAAACACTCTAAAGGATACCTGGGCCAGGTCCGCCAGTTCTCTACTACAACCCTTGCCAGCCAATTCCTCCTCCAATTCAGCAACCCTGAATTTGAGGTACTGGATTAGCTGGCATATCCAACAGGACTTGCAATGGATTGGCCTTATTTTTAACATTTGGCTATGGATTACAAAACTGCTTAACTCTTTATTAAATTGGAATGATTTAACTTAAATTGAATTTAATAAATTAATATATTAAAGAAGTATAGCATTTATTTAACACCTTTTGGCCCCTTAAGTTCTAATAACACTCTCAAGTAACACATTTGTACATACCCCTTACTTCTTACAGAGAAAACTCGCTTACTGATTATTCATCACTATACTGCCACGTGCCACTGTTTCTACTGCCACCAGTACCTGACTGGTACTCTCTCTAGAGATTACAGTTGAAGTACCACAGAGCCCCTTGCTTTGAATGTTTATAGCCTCTCATTCTGCTAGTGCTGACACATTACTGTTCAAGTGCTATATGGTGCTCTATCCAATTATTATTTATATACTTTAACTTCTTCTCACTAAGGAATCACTGTTACTATACACTATTCGATGCTATGACACCAGTTATTTACTTACAAACTTGCCTAAGTGCCTTGCCTTTTGTACGAACAAAAACAAAAAAAAATATTTTCAAACTTTAAAAATTACCACATTACCTGGCATCAACCAAAAAAACAACATTTTAAGGAACACAATTTGTATTTTAATTAACACAAAATACTCAGCATTTCTTCCAGTTCTACTCTTAAGGATGCCATCAACATATCCCAGTCTTCAATGAGCATATCTCATGTAGGATTATCAGTTTAAAGCTGAAGAATTTCCATCTGTTCTGCATGTCACAATGGGACAAATCTTTCATTTACAGTAAGTGCTGCAATTTATTTCCCTTCTATTTACAGCTTTGATTATGCTGACAAGAAACTCCACGCCATTTTCTGAGTACTATTGTCCATTTTGCATTTAAGATTCAAACCCATTTTATCTGAATGTAGAACTTTGCTGTTGTTTACACTAAACTGCATCATTTAAGTTTTAGCCATATTATTCAGGTCTATCAGAATTGTTTGGTAGTACCTGCAGTCCTTTTACACTTCTTTCAGTTTCAGTATAATTTGCAGATTTTAAACATCTACTCACTATAGTTAAAAATATGCCATTAGTATCCATTTGGAAGAGTAGTATTCACAGTGTAGAGATAGCAGGGTCTTCAGTGATGGCCCCTCTCAACATGGAGCAGTTAACCATAACTATAACATTTTGAAATCAAATCAAATCAATGATTTACCACAATAAACGGCAGAACTAGGCTATCCAAGTAGGTGTATAGTTACCTTATTTCCATTTTACTATAACTACAATTACATGCAATATCAAATTTACTTAACTTATTAATGTCTTACAAAGTACTGACAGTTACTGAGGTGTCTGTGGCTGCACATTATATCTGTAAAGACTTTGTAGTCTGGCGTATAATGTGAGAAATGCAGTTGGTCAGATAATCACCTGTTAGACCGGTGTTCTGTCACATTTCTTTAAAAATCCAAAATCCTCTGCTTCTATTTTCACAACATTTACCAGATTTTTGATTGAGCAGTGCAGCATGGTTATGCACATCTTGTATATATTTGCTTTTGTTTTCAATTTCAGCACCAATTTCTACAGTATTGTATTCTGTTTGCATACTGATATTATATGAAAGCTAATTTACAATATGGAAATTTCTATTTGAACATTTTAATTTTGCAAATCATATTAGCATGCATTTACCAATATTTTACATCAGGTAGCAGCATTATTCATTGTGCTTACACTCTTTTCTACTGCTGGATTTTATGGTATTTTAATCATTTAATATTATTTTTGCACACTGTTCATTATATCTTCTTTATTGCAATTATGTGACACTGTTTGTATATGGGCGGCAAGGTGGCACAGTGGGTAGCACTGCTGCCTCGCAGTAAGGACACCTGGGTTCGCTTCCTGGGTCCTCCCTGCGTGGAGTTTGCATGTTCACCCCGTGTCTGCGTGGGTTTACTCCGGGTACTCCGGTTTTTACCCACAGTCCCAAAGACATGCAGTTTAGGTGCATTGGCGATTCTATATTATCCCTAGTGTGTGTGTGCGTGCCCTACGGTGGTTCGGCACCCTGCCAGGGGTTTGTTTACTGCCTTGTGCCCTGTGTTGGCTGAGATTGGTTCCGGCATACCCCTGCGGGCCCTGTAGTTAGGATATAATGTGCTGGATAATGGATGGATGAATTCATTTTAATTTCAAAAATACTGTTAAATTATTTTTTCTTTATTTTTAATTTTTATTTCTTGCACTTTAAATTCTCCATTACTATTTGTGAAGGCAACCAAATTTGATAGAAAACATGATATGTTATTCATATTTGTCACATGTAATGCTTATGGCAGCAATATATGACAGTACAGCAAAAATTGGCAGAATAAAGGTATCATACTACAAGTGATTTCCAGTCATAAGCTGTTTTTTGTACTTTTTCAATGGCCCTTACTCAATCTTTGTTTTTTCACTGAGTTCAGGAAAATACAATCTTAGACAAGTGTAATTTTACAGCTTTCTTGATAGCTATCTGCTTAGCAAGTAAATAACCACTGATTTAAAGTGAAGTACAATACACAATGTGGGTGAGACTACATCTGTTATTTAGAAAGTCTGCTATTTTGTATGTTTTACACATGTGCTTATTCACCTTAATAAAAGGACATGCGTCTATGCACGTGTATCTGTGTGTCCATCCATTTGCTAGGGTTAGGAAAAAAAATTAAAAATAGGCAAAACATGTAGAAAAAGAGTCAAAAAAGTAAAAACTATTATCAAAATGCTAAATAATGGTCTAAAAATAAAAAAAATGGTCTTATTGGCCTATTCTGTTGTCTGACATTATATGCCTGCAACAGAAGCATGGTAGCCACTTTCTTCCACCTGTTCAGGCCATGTAATTGAGTTTATAGCTTTAATGCTAATGAATGATAACTTTGCCTGGAAAATAACAATAAATTAACACCAAAGCTTTGATATGACTAGGGTACTGTTGCTAAACCCTGCCAATGCGATAGTACAAACAAATATACACATATTGCATTTTTCATACATTTTTTGCCACCAAGATCCCCCTTTCAAACTTGTGTACTTTCACTGCACTTTTTCACTTCTGTTAGGCTCTTTAAGAGATGCAGTAACGGGTACTATGAAACATGTGCAAATATTAGAAGAGTCTACTTGCAAAATTTGATTTATTGTAAGGTAATAATTGTCACTCAAGACAAAAATAAGAGCTGGAAAGTTGTCCCTGTATTATGTCCAGCGATCTTCAATGAAAAACTTGCAAAAAGGATGATCAAAAGCATAACATTTGATAATAAATGACAGTGGAAGGTGGAATTTATACAAAATGGCAACCAGAAGGAAGTATTGGTGGATATGATGTTATAACTGTGAGACCGGAAGTGGCATCATCAAGAGGAGACCAGAAGTTATGTCATCAGGGTGCAACTGGATGTGACATATGTGGAAGTGACGTCATCAGATAGGACCGGAATTTATGTCATCAATGAACGTCTGGAATTGACATCGTCTTTTCGGGTCGGAAATGATGAATTGGAAGAGGAGCCATTTTTGGAATACAAGAGACTCGGTGAGTGAGTTTGTTTATTGTTTTCTTTTGTGAATTCTGATTTAAAAAGGAGAGAGGCGTTAACACCCAATACAACCCCCTTGTCTCATGAACTCTCACTCACCTCAGGGCTTGTTGGCTGCCTCCTAAGCGCACATGTGTGACACTCTCTCTTTCTCTCTCAGCCTGCCTGTGCCGGGGTGGAATTGGGGGCATGGTTTGCTTGCACGTACTGCCTGCAGATAGGCAGGCAAACACATGGAGCAATCTCCCCCTCCCCCTACCCAGCAGGCACGTGTCTCTCTCTCTCTCTCTCTCTCTCTCTCAGCTTGCAGGCAGGCAAGGGAAACTGGCTTGTTTGTATACCGAGTGTGTGGTTGTGAACCGAGGCAAAAGTTTGGCGAACTTTTTGGTCGTGAACTGAGTTGTACATGAACAGAGACGTTCGTGAACCGAGGTTCCACTGTACAGTAACATAGTAATGTAAAAAACAGTTTCAAAAGACAGTCGCTTGAATAGATTTCTGTCAGTTTATGCAAAGAATTACAAGAAACGCATATTTCATACAGCATGTTTTATTAATGCATTTTTTGACCCATTTTTATGCCCACCTGTGCAGTCCAGTATTCAGTGCACAGAATGTAAATATATATACAGTGGTACCTTGAGATATGAGTGCCCCAACGCGCAAGTTTTTTGAGATATGAGCCGTCACTAGGTTGATTTTTTGCCTTAAGTTACAAGCCAAAATTTGAAATACGAGCCATCAAAGAGCTTGTCGCCGGACATTCCAAAAAACTGATGACAGAGAAGTTGATGGAACTACAGACGCAACAACATACGGAGGTTCTGCTGGCGATCAGTATCGCTTAGGAGGTTATCTCTTAAAGTGAGATATAGGAAGTGTTTGCAATGTGGGAAAAAGTTTAGAAGAAAAGAAACACCCTGAAAAAGTTACAACTGATCGTGCAGCGGCACTATTTAATGACACTTGCCTAACATTTGACTTTATTGAAAAGAAACACCCTGAAAAAGTTGTTACAACTGGTCGTGCAGTGGCACTATTTAATGACAGTTGCCTAACTTATTTCAGAAACATTCTAAAGGGGAGGACTAAACATAGCTCCTTGGACAGGTTTCTATTGAAATGCCCTGAGAATGAAAGTGACGAAAGCGTGGCAAAAAATAAAAAAAACTAGTGAAGAAGAAAATGAAGTTAAGCAAAAGTGAAGTGAAACAAAAAAACATTACAATATGCTAATCGGCTTCACCAATATCTGTTTATTTCTTTAGATTTTCTTTTATGTATTAGGTTTTATTTTGCTTGTATACAATATTTGTTCATTATA
This sequence comes from Polypterus senegalus, assembly GCF_016835505.1. Taxonomy (NCBI): domain Eukaryota; kingdom Metazoa; phylum Chordata; class Cladistia; order Polypteriformes; family Polypteridae; genus Polypterus; species Polypterus senegalus. Next base: position 83,480,368 of record NC_053167.1, on the reverse strand, counting down.
AATACATTTTTCTTATGTTGAAAACATTTAACACAAAATTGGGGTGGTTTTTTGGGGGCTGGCACGAATTAATATCATTTCAATTAATTTCAATGGGGAAAATTGATTTGAGATACGAGCATTTTGACTTACGAGCTCGGTCACGGAACGAATTAAGCTTGGATCTCAAGGTATCACTGTATAGAGATTGGCATCCCAGCCAGGAGTGAACAGTGATCCTTACCCAGTTGGGAGGACAGTATAATGGAAGGACTGAGGAAGACAGCTTATTTGGAATATTTTCTCCTCCAAAACATTAGGTGGCAGCCTCCCTGATTTGAGATTGTCACGCGTAGTCTTGAAGGGCATGCTGGAACTTGTACTCCCATAATGCATCCCTGTGGGGTTCTCTGGAGGTTGCCTGTGGGGGCAGAAGGGATTAATAGTCCCTAGTTTGTGGAACTTCTGATTTGCCCAGAAGTGCTTCCTTTGGGCTATACCTTAGCACCAGAAGTACTCCCTGGTCCAAGATAAAAGAAACCACCATGCCACATGCAGGTGAGTTACAGTGGAGTGTACTGAGAAAGAGAAAAGGAATGAGTTTAGAATTGTGTTGATTTATGTCATTGTTGCAGCCTTTTTATAAAGGTAGTTGATATAAGTAACCTTTTCATTTTACTGGAACTAGTGCCTGTGAAGTTGTGTCTGAGGTTTGGGGTGCTGCATCACTCCCTACTGGTAACAATATGTACGGTATATACTGTATTTATATATATATATTATATATATATACACAATAGAATTATGCATGTGTACCTCTGGAACATCTTCCTGGCGCTGTTATGTATGGTAAACAATACCACTCCTGCACAAAAGGCGGTGCAGTTACTTTATATTTTGCCTGCAGTTCTAAAAGTCATCCAAGAAGGATGACAAGCTCCACCCACAGTGGCTACAGCAGACCCCACCACTACCCTCCAGACACAATAAAAGCATATAGCCCCAGGCAAATGGGTCTCTCTCAGATCAGAACTTCACAGGGCACAGAGCTCCCACATGAATTCAACTTTACTTCTGATGAAGATTTTCAGCCTTGGGCCAATTTTTCTTTTTACAATAAGCAGGGTGCCTGGTTGTTACCCCAACAGCCTTTGGCAACTATTTGTGGTCTATCCGCACAGTCATGCATGGTGTAATCAGCAGGATGGCAGCAAGTCGTACAGCAGCATGCTGAACAGGTATAACAGCTACAGCTAATCACTGAGCAGAACAAACTCACTGATGCTTTTGAAATATGGGGAAGACTAGCCCACTGGCTTCATCCCAGAGAGAACTCAGTTGAACACTTGGTCAAGATGATTGCCTGTAATTTCCTCATCCACACACTCCATGAACATCTAGCCCACCCTCTGTGTTGACAATCCTGGACCAACATGTAGGGACTAGTACAGATGATTGAGAAGCACCGGACCACTCTGCAGATAGAAAAACCTGATGACCAGAGGCACACCTGAATAAGCTGAATTTTTACGCTGTGAAGGCCCTGTATGACTTCAGCACAAAGTCACCATCTCTGCCAGCCGCTATGTGCTTTCATAACATTGTGATGGCAGAAGGGCTAGTCTTAACTGCATTCACGGTGAGTTTCAAGAATACCTGAATACAGTGTGCTGAGCAAATCCTCAGGGGCAGCACTGCAGATTGAGGGTGATGACCTTGTCTTGACCTCCTTACACTGCTGTGCTGGGCAGAGAGTGGCAACATAAAAAAAGCAATTAGGATCCATTGTAAGTTCAACTGAAGTAAAGCCAGCAGCTGACCAGGAGAAATAACCAGAAGTGAGGAATCAAAGTCGATCGCTCAGCGGGTGGTGGAAACTTAAAGCCAATGGTCTCTTAGTGATTCAGCTGAATGCGAAAAGCGCCCAAGCACTGAAGTTACTAAAAAATGGAGAAGATGATATCAACACTAAATGTAAGTTCTATCTGCTCTCTGCCTGTTGAGGGCACGTTTATATGTTGTGTGTCCTACAGCACGTATAGTTCAGGTTTTCTGGCTGACAGTGTAGACAGCTTCACCTGCCAAAAGTGTTTAGTTAATTTAGAGTTGGTCGGGAAAATACGTGAATTGGAGGACTGCATGAGGAACCTGATAGCAATTAGGCAAACTGAAAATTAGATCGACTCAGTTTGTTTAGACAATTCGGCTACTTCTGATTCGGCTTCAGTTTCTCCAGGTCCCACTGTAGTCAGTGTGTGGCCGAAGTCAGCAGCACCAATTCAGCCACAGAGCGAGTGGGTAACAGTAAGACAGGGGTCTAAGAAGCCAGAATTTAATCCCTCAGCACCCAGGTCACCAATTCAGACCCAGAAAAGATTCTCAGCACTCCGTAGCATGCCTGTGGAAACTGAGAATAAGAAAGTGCTCATAATTGGTGATTCCATAGTGCAGAATGTTAGAATTCCATCCATCCATCCATTATCCAACCTGCTATATCCTAATTACAGGGTCACGGGGGTCTGCTGAAGCCAATCCCAGCCAATACAGGGTGCAAGGCAGGAAACAAACCCTGAGCAGAGCATGCACCACAGGGCATGCACACACACACCCACACATCATGCACACACTAAGGACAATTTAGAATTGCCAATGCACCTAACCTGCATGTCTTTGGACTGTGTTAAACCAGCAGTTAATGTTAAATGCCTCGCAGGGGCCAAGATTTCTGACATAGAGGCCGCATTTGACTGTGTCGCCGATGATGAGGTATCTACCTTATTGCTGCATGTCGGCACAAATGATATTTATTTACAGCAATCTGAGGTATTAAAGAGGAACTTCATCTCTCTATGCACCAAAGCTATAAGAAAATGTCGGAATTTAGTTGTATCTGGCCCCTTACCAAGATTATGTAGAGGGGATGTGATTTATAGCAGATTGCATTCCCTTCACTGCTGGCTAGAATCCTGGTGTGCAAATAAAAGCATAGCGTTTGTGAACATTTGGGATGATTTTTGGGAAAGGCCTGGATTTTTCAAAAGAGATGGTCTTCATCCTAACTGGAGGGGATCTTATGTATTATCCCAAAATATTTCAGAAAAACTGCCTGGTTGACTGATTAGAGCACCATCCAGGCCACAGTCATGTGATCTTAAATCACAGGCTGTTGTTTATCCCACCTGTTATTTTCCTGAAGCTGTTACCCATAATCCCTGTTGTGGGGCATCCAGTAAATTTAGTCTTGATACAAACCTTAAATTAATTGATAACCAAAAATAAGGTGTATAATTAGACCAAGGGATAAAACCAGACCTCCACCAGGGGCATCTGTAATAGAAATTTAATTCAAATTAAAACAAAAATATATCAGCAGTTCAGAAAGAACCATGCAGTTTTAAATGCTGTTTATTGAACATTCGCTCTCTTGGCACTAAAGCTGTTTTGGTAAATGATATTATATTAAGTACAAAATCTGATCTGTGTCTTCTTACTGAAACCTGGCTTAGTAAATGTGACACTGTTCCCCTAGCAGATGGATACTCGTTCCTTCATAAGTCTAGAGATTCTGGTCGAGGAGGAGGCCTTGGAATAATTCATTGTAACAAAATGCAAATCACTTCTAAAAATGTAGGCAACTTTACATCCTTTGAGGCATTCATTTTAAATATTAAAACAGATTCCAACACAATTATAGTGCTAGTCTACAGACCACCAGGGCCATATTCATTGTTCATGACTGAATTTAGCAACCTTCTATCTGATTTGGCTATAAATTATGATCACGTAGTTCTGATGGGGATTTTAATGTACACATTGATGTGGAAACTGACACTTTTAGCAAATGTTTTACTTATTTGTTAAATTCAGTAGGATTTTGTCAGATTGTCAAAGGTCCAACTCATAATCATAACCACACATTAGATTTAATTATAACTTACAAAGTTGAAATTCAAAATTTAAATATTACTCCATTAATTGATGTTATTTCCGATCACTTCTTAATTACATTTGATTTAGTTCTGCCCTGCCAAGCACTCAAGATTAAAACAAAGACAGTGCGACATCTAGATTGTAATTCTGCTTCAAAATTTATAGATACCTTGAGTAAGTCGAGTGTAATTGTGGAAAACCATTTAGATCAGTTAACATCAAATGTAAACGTGGAAAACAATTTAGATCAGCTAACATCACATTATAATGTGACCTTGAGAGATGCTCTGGACACAGTGGCTCCCCTAAAACAAAAGTGATCAAAGCACATAGAAACTCTCCCTGGTTTAATGAAAACACTCGAGCTCTTAAATTAGAGTGTCGAAAACTGGCAGATGGAGAACAACAAAGCTACATGTCTTTCAAATTGCATGGACAGAGAGTGTTAATAAATATAAAAAAGCCCTCTTTAAAGCTCGCTCAGAATACTATTCTACATTAATAGATAGCAATAATAAAAATCCTCGGGTACTGTTTAGAACAGTGGCTAAATTAACAAATGGGAATTCAGATCAACAGTGCAAAATACCAACAGATATTAGCAGTACAGACTTTATGAACTTCTTCAATGAGAAAATTAAAAATATAAGATCCCAGATCTCAGCATCACAGTACAAACCAAATACTAGCTTAGCAGACCCTGTCTCACATTGCATTCAGCACTTTAGTAATTTTAATCCTGTAACTGAGCAGGAAGTCTTAACTTTAATTTCTAAAATGAAGCCCACTACTTGTTCCCTAGATCCAGTGCCAACAAAACTAGTAAAAGTGCAATGGATGTTCTTGCAGCCTATTCTAAACATTATCAATAGTTCATTATTGCATGGCACAGTACCTGATGCACTAAAAGTGTCAGTCATTAAACCTTTACTTAAAAAGTCAGACCTAGACCCACACATACTAAATAATTATAGGCCTATTTCAAATTTACCATTTCTCTCTAAAATACTAGAAAAGTAGTCGCCAGTCAGCTTCAGTCACACCTTAGCATTACAATTTATTTGAGAAATTCCAGTCTGGTTTCGCACTGGTCATAGTACAGAAACGCACTAACACGGGTTGTAAATGACATTCTGATATCCTCTGATGAAGGAAATTCCACTGTAATTATGTTGTTGGACTTAAGTGCAGCATTTGACACCATTGACCATTCTATTTTACTGCACAGGCTAGAAAAAATGTTGGGCTTACAGGCCCGTGCTCTCTTGGTTTAGTTCTTATTTATCAAATCGATTCCAATATGTACAGAAATGTGCTGACAGTACTCCATCATTATACACAGAAGTTCAATATGGTGTCCGCAGGGCTCAGTACTGGGACCTTTACTGTTTTCACTTTACATGCTTCCACTGGGATCTCTCATTAGGAAACATAATGTTAATTTTCACTCATATGCAGATGACACCCAGTTATACCTTTCATTTAAATCAAATGAAGTTTCTCCGATGTTGTCTTTAATTAGTTGTGTTAGTGAATTAAAGGAATGGATGAATGAGAACTACTTGTCTTTAAATACAGATAAAACAGAGATGTTAATTGTTGGAGGGAATGACGCTGATCACAGCAATATTTTGTTCATTTAACTCAGTTGGAATCCCAATTAATTTTACTGAATCAGCCCGCAATCTAGGAGTTATCTTTGACTCTAGCATGTCATTTAAAAGCATATTACAAAGTGTCCAAAACATGTTTTCCATCTTAAAAATGTTAGGAAATTAAGGCGCTTTCTAAATAAACAGGATTGTGAGAAATTAATTCATGCATTTATCTCTAGTAGGATTGACTACTGCAATGTGGTGTTCACTGGCTGTTCAAACTGTTCTTATACAGCCTCCAGTTAATCCAAAATGCGCTGCAAGAATTATTACAAGAACAAGAAAATATGAACACATAACTCCAGTTCTTAAATCTTACACTGGCTCCCAGTTAAGTTTAGGGCAGATTTCAAAATCCTCCTTTTAACATATAAAGCATTAAATGGCCAAGGTCCGCTTACTTGTCTGAACTTATCATGACTTACAAACCTGAGCACATTAAGATCTCAAGATGCCGGTCTGCTTAGGATTCCAAGGATTAATAAAATAACAGTGGGAGGTCGAGCTTTTAGTTACAGGGCCCCTAAACTGTGGAATGGTCTTCCTGCTTCTATAAGAGATGCCCCTTCGGTCTCAGCCTTTAAATCCCGGCTGAAGACTCACTACTTCAGTTTAGCATATCCTGACTAGAGCTGCTGATTAACTGTACAGACTGCATCTCTGTTGTTAGTCATTAGCACTAAAACATAAGTAACATGATATTATATTTGAATACTAACCCTCACCTATTCTGTTTCTCTTCTCGGTACTCAAATGTGGCATTGGTGCCACGCCCACCTGCCAAGTTGTTTGCCTGCCTATGGTAAAGTCATCCCTGATGGAGGATCACAGGAATCATGGGAAAGAGGGTCCTTTCATCGGAGCACTATTTCAGCCGTGGAATGGCCAAATGGGGAGGCAGCTTGATGGATGAGGTCTCCAGGACTCTAAACAAATCCAAATCAAATTATGTGAATCATCTACTGTTAAATTCTGCTCCGTACTTCTAAATTTTATTTTAATACTGTATTGAGGATTTGTTCTGTTCTGTATTGATTGTATTGTATTGACCCCTTCTTTTGACACCCACTGCACGCCCAACCTACCTGGAAAGGGGTCTCTCTTTGAACTGCCTTTCCCAGGTTTCTTCCATTTTTTCCCTACAAGGTTTTTTTGGGAGTTTTTCCTTGTCTTCTTAGAGACTCAAGGCTGGGGGGCTGTCAAGAGGCAGGGCCTGTTAAAGCCCATTGCAGCACTTCTTGTGTGATTTTAGGCTATACAAAAATAAATTGCATTGTATTGTATTGTATGCAGGGGAACAGAGACTGGCTGTGGGTGGTCAATGAACTTCAGTGGCTGTGGTCCCATAAGGACTTTAACCCCCCATGTTACCCATTGGTTTCTAAACTGTAGCAGTCCAAGTTTGTACTCTAGTATCATGGAAGCACACTCCTGACCAATGCTGATGCTCTCTCCTAAGCACAAGACCTCTTGACTGGGGCTGGGCTGGGAGGGGGCCTTTTGGGGAATTCAGATCACACATGTGCACCAGGGAATCATCTCCCTGGTTCTAATTAAGGCAAGCAATGTCACTCCAGGATGAGAATTGTGCTGTCACTAAACGTATCTTCTATTTTGTTCTGGGAAGCTTCCATAGAGGTCAACTAACCATGCCCACAGTGCCTGGACCAGACCCCAGATATTCTAATCAGACACCTCAAAAGTATGCAGCTTCATGAAGGTAAGGGTTTCAATCTGACAAGAACATCACCGAGCTCCCATGACAATTCAACTTTACTCTTGACCAAGACTTTCAGTCTGGGGTCATTGCCAGATGACGTTTTGTTGTGCAACCACTCACTCCTTACAAATTTTTTATTGCATCAAAATGGGTCATCCAATTGGTGCTTCAACTCTCTTTGGCAATTATTTGTGATCTATCTTGCTAGTCACTATATATTACAGTATTTTATATAGGTATGGACTGATGCATCTCTGAGCTCCAGGACAGTATGAGGTGCAACCTGGCAACCGAAACATAATGTCCCAGAGGTGTTCTATTAGATTTAGGTCAGGCGAACGTAGGGGCCAGTCAATGATATCAATTCATTCATCCTCCAGGAGCTGCCTGCATACTCTAACCACATGAGGCTGGGCATTGTCGTTCATCAGGAGGAAACCAGGACCCAATGCAAAAGCATAGGATCCAAGGATTTCATCCAGATACCTAATGGCATTGTCTAGCCTGAAGAGGTCTGTGCGTCCCCCCATGGATATACCTCCCCAGACCATCACTGACCACCACCAAACCAGTTATGCTGAATAATGTTACAGGCAGCATAACATTCTCCACAGCTTCTCCAGATCATTTCACGTCTATCACATGTGCTCAGGGTGAACCTGCCAATTTTGGTATTCTATGGCAAATGCCAATCAAGCTCCACAGTGCTGGGCAGTGAGCACAGGGCCCACTAGGCCACCCTCCTGAGGTCTGTTTCTGATTGTCTGGTCAGAGACATTCACACCAGTGGCCTGCTGGAGGTCATTTTGTAGACCTCTGGCAGAGCTCCTCCTGTTCCTCCTTGGAGGAGCAGATACCGATCTTGCTGATGGGTTAAGGACCTTCTACAGCCCTGTCCAGCTCTCCTAGAGTCAATATCCCAGAAGTTTCATTGACATGATGGTATACTCTGATTAAAAAGTGTTCTAATAATTTTTTGAGCAATATATATTGTCATGCTTGAGTCACAGATTTGCACAGAAACAGAGGAGGTTGCAGAGACAGGAACTTTAGTCAAACACTGCAAACAAACATATGTCTCTTTCAAAAGTTTAAATATGCTCCTTGACAGGTGAGACAATTTCGTCTCACTATCAAAGGTATGCAAACATATCTTCCTCTTCAAAGGAGTGCGCGTCAGGAGCATGGAATGTCAGAGAGAGAAGCAAAACAATTCAAAACTGACAGGTACTGTTCAGGCTTTTAAGTAAGCAGAGTACCACGCAAAAAAGCGGTCATAAATAAGCCCAGCAAGTAAGGGAGCAATGTGAAGGCAGTATGTCAGCGTTTTTAAGAGGGGTTTTCCCAGGACCGTCTGTATCCTCTAGAGGTGTGATCAGCCCCCCAGCTCACACCCCCTCCGTCAGCTTTATTCACATTTTCGTGAATCAAGCGACTCTCCAAACCAGGTTCAAACAGGCGTGACAGGACATCGGCATTAACATTGTTCAGAGCCAGGTCAATGCCTGACTGTAAAACTGTAAGGTTGCAAGCCCAAAAACTATCTAATGAGACGAGAGTTTGTATCTTTCTGATGGTATAACCATTGAAGTGGAGCGTGATCAGTCACTAATGTGAAATTTCGACCCCATAAGTAATAACGAAGTGCTTCCACAGCCCATTTAATCACCAAGCACTCTTTCTCAAAAGTCGAATTGCGTTCCCTAGGAAGCAATTTTCTACTTAAATATGTGATAGGGTGCTCTTCCCCATCAAAAACCTGAGACAGGACTGCACCTAAACCAAATGCACTTGCGTCTGTCTGTCTGTAGAACAAAATCCTTAGAGAAGTCGGGATTCCGCAAAACCGAATAAGAAGATAAAGCAGTTCTCAAATGACAAAAGGAACGTTCACAAATTTCTGACCATAAAATAGGGTGGTTTTTCCTGCCTCTAGTAAGTTCTGAAAGAGGAGCAGCCCTATTTGTAAAGTCAGGGATGAATCTCATGTAGTAACCGGCAAGACCCAGAAAAGCACGTACAGTTAGGTTCATAAATATTTGGACAGAGACAACTTTTTTCTAATTTTGGTTTTGTACATTACCACAATGAAATTTTAAATGAAACAACTCAGATGCAGTTGAAGTGCAGACTTTCAGCTTTAATTCAGTAGGTGAACAAGACGATTGCATAAAAATGTGAGGCAACTAAAGCATTTTTTTAACACAATCCCTTCATTTCAGGGGCTCAAAAGTAATTGGACAAATTAAATAACTGGAAATAAAATGTTCATTTCTAATACTTGGTTGAAAACCCTTTGCTGACAATGACAGCCTGAAGTCTTGAACTCATGGACATCACCAGATGCTGAGTTTCCTCCTTTTTAATGCTCTGCCAGGCCTTTATTGCAGCGGCTTTCAGTTGCTGTTTGTTTGTGGGCCTTTCTGTCCGAAGTTTAGTCTTCAACAAATGAAATGCATGCTCAATTGGGTTAAGATCAAGTGACTGACTTGGCCATTGAAGAATTTTCCGCTTCTTTACTTTAATAAACTCCTGGGTTGCTTTGGCTGTATGTTTTGGATCATTGTCCATCTGTATCATGAAACGCCGCCCAATCAATTTGACTGCATTTAGCTGGATTTGAGCAGGCAGTGCATCTCTGAACACTTCAGAATTAATTTGGCTGCTTCTGTCCTGTGTCACATCATCAATAAACGCTAGTGTCCCAGTGCCACTGGCAGCCATGCACGCCCAAGCCATCACACTGCCTCCACCGTGTTTTACAGATGATGTTGTATGCTTTGGATAATGAGCTGTTTCACGCCTCCTCCATACTTTTTTCTTGCCATCATTCTGGTAGAGGTTGATCTCGGTTTCATCTGTCCAAAGAATGTTTTTCCAGAACTGTGCTGGCTTTTTCAGATGTTCTTTAGCAAAGTCCAATCTAGTCTTTCTATTCTTGAGGTTTTTGAGTTGCTTGCACCTTGCAGTGCACCCTCTGTATTTACTTTCATGCAGTCTTCTCTTTATGGTAGACTTGGATATCGCTACACCTACCCCCTGGAGAGTGTTGTTCACTTGGTTGGCTGTTGTGAAGGGCTTTCTCTTCACCATGGAAATGATTCTGCGATCATCCACCACTGTTGTCTTCCGTGGACATCCAGGTCTTTTTGCGTTGCTGAGATCACCAGCGCTTGTTTTCTTTCTCAGGATGTACCAAACTGTAGATTTTGCCACTCGTAATATTGTAGCAATTTCTCGGATGGGTTTTTTCTGTTTTCGCAGATTAAGGATGGCTTCTTTCACCTGCATGGAGAGCTCTTTGACTGCATGTTGTCTATTCACAGCAAAACCTCAAATCAACTCCAGGCCTTTTATCTGCTTAATTGATAATGACATTACGACGGATTTGCCCACACCTGCCCATGAAATAGCCTTTGAGTCAATTGTCCAATTACTTTTGAGCCCCTGAAATAAAGGGATTGTGTTAAAAAAATGCTTTAATTGCCTCACATTTTTTATGCAATCTTTTTGTTCAACCCACTGAATTAAAGCTGAAAGTCTGCACTTCAACTGCATCTGAGTTGTTTCATTTAAAATTCATTGTGGTAATGTACAAAACCAAAATTAGAAAAAAGTTGTCTCTGTCCAAATATTTATGGACCTAACTGTACCTGTTTCTGTGTTTCTACATGGGTAAGCAAGCATCTCTTCCACTTTTCAAAGTCTTTAGCCGGAGTAAACCCCTGCCCATGGAATAACTCAAATGAGTCTCAGACATTTAGAGACTCAGAGTTAGCTGTCAAACCAGCCTGTCTCAAGCTTTCAAGGACAGCCTGCAATACGTTCTAAATGCGCATGCCAATCATTGCTGAAAATCACAACATCATCGACGCAAGATCTGATCCATCATACGCTGGAAAGTTAGAGGTGCCCCATGTAGACCAAACGGGAGTCTCATAAATTCATAAAGTCTGTCAGAAGTCACAAATGCTGTTTTTTCACAACTGCCAGCCTCAAGAGGCACCTGCCAGTAACCTTTCCTGAGATCTAGCGTGGAGATATAGGACACCTGACCTAGTTTTTCCAGCAGCTCTTCAATGCGGGGCATTGGATAAGCATCAAATTTAGAGACCTTATTCAAGCACCTGAAATCGATACAGATGCAAACCGAACCATCTTGCTTTGGGACTAATATGACTGGAGTACACCAATCACTTTTACTTTCATGAATTACACCCAATGCCAGCATTTTCTTGACTTCCTCATGCACAATATTCCGTTGTGCTTCCAGGATCCGAAACAGCCGCATCTGCACCCGAACACCGGGTTTAGTAGTGATTTTGTGTTCAGCAAGATTAGTCACGCCTGGCAAGTCCGAAAAAACATCAGTGTTCCATTCAATCAAAGATAACAATTCTTTTGTGAGTCAGTCAAATCGTCACTAATGGCAACATCAATCTGAGAGACAGCAGCCAAGGAAGTGTAAATCTCCTGTGGGTTCATGCCACTCCTTCAAGAGATTAACGTGTAAAATCTGGAATGGTTTGCGCTGTCCTGGTATTCTAACCTTGTAATTCACCGGTCCCATACGCTCCTCTATAATGGCAGCGCCCTGCCATTTAACTAGGAATTTGTGCAGGTCAGATGGAATCATTACCAAAACGCGATCACCAGGTTTGAATTCAAGGAGCTTACAGCGCCTATCGTAAAGACGTTTCTGAGTTTCCTACTCACGTCGCTGATGCTCCACAGCAATAGAAGAAAGCTTAGAAATTCTATCTTGCAACGAAATTACCCGTTCTGCAAAGCTCGGTACATGAGCTGTTGTTTTGATTCCCATCCATTCCTCTCGTACAACATCCAGGATGCCTCACGGGCGTCTGCCAAATAACAACTCGAAAGGACTCAAGCCAGTAGATGCCTGCGGCGATTCCCACACCGTGAACATAACAAAAGGCAGGACAGAGTCCCAAGATGTTGGATCATCATGAGTAACTTGCCTGATCATCTGTTTTAAAGTCTTGTTGAATTGTTCAGTCAAACTATTCGTCTGTGGATGGTAAACAGTGGTACTCAATTTCTTAATAGCAAGGTTGTCACACAATTGTTTCATTACACGAGAAGTAAAAGATGTGCCCTGATCAATTGCAATTTCTCTAGGGATGCAAATATGAGTAAAAATCTCACACAGAGCTTTGGCTACAGTAGAGGAATTGGCCTTTTTCAAAGCAGCCACTTCCGGATATCATGTTGCATAGTCAACCAACACCAGCATATATTGATACCCGTTTTTACTCTTAGGAAGAGGACCTACAATATCTAATCCCACCCGTTGAAAGGGGACTTCTAGGATACGCATAGGACAAAGGGGAGCCCAAGGAGGTTTATAAGCGGAGACAATCTGGCAATTAGGACATGAAGTATAGAATCGCTCAACATCTTTTCCCATATTCATCCAATAAAATCGTTTTGATAAACGATCTCTGGTCTTATCAGCCCCCCGGTGCCCTCCCAAGATGTGAGAGTGGGCTAACTGCAAAAGAATGTCCCTATGTACTTCAGGTACAACCAGTTGTTCAATAAATTCTCCCATTAAATGATCTGAAATCACTCTGAAAAGGCAGACATCTTTTTCTAGAAAGTGCGGGGTTTTCAAACCCTGGTTTCACACTCTTAGTAATAAGAGTCACTAGCAGAACAAGCCTGTTTAAATGCATATTCTAATGAGCTATCAGCATGCTGCAAGTGAACAAAATCTGACTGCTCGCTAGTGCTCGGTTTGTGTTCGGAGGCATTTGCAAGTTGAGCAGTTGTAGATGGGCCAGCCTGCCACTCTGGGAAATTGGGTGTGTCTTCCTGAGTCTCAATGGAGAGATCAGGTTCAATGTCTAATCGAGGCTTGAGATCTCCCCCGACCGCCACCAGTTCTTCTTCCTCCCCTCCCCTCCGCTAAGCTCAACAGGAGGCTCGATGACTGGTGTCCAACATTCGGTAATTAGTCTAGGAAAAAGGGCATTCCTCCTGCCTATCAGCAAGGGCCAGGGGCAGGAGTCTGAAACGGCAGACCAAACTTTAAATTGATGACCCTTATAAGTCAAAGGAAGAAGCAATGTCTGATAGTCTTTAACATCTCCATGTACACAACGTATCTTTACAGCCTTAGTGTTGCTGAGGTATCCGTAGTCAAAACAGTCCCGTCAGACAACACATAGGTCACTTCCTAAGTCCAATAATGCCGAGATCTCGTGGCCCCTCAACTTCACAGATCAATAAGCCATCCTTTTGTTCTGAAGAAAAAGGAATAAGGGAGCAACAATCCTCTGCCAATCCAATTTCCATCGATTGAGCTTGGAATAGATGACATTCCCTCACCAAGTGGCCGGGTTGATCACGCCAGAAACATCTTCGTTCAGCACCACTGCCGGAATATCCACGGCAACATCCACAATCTCCTCCTGTCTCCCCAGATATGGGCACTACATCCACAACTGGATCCCCCGGAGGCCATCCTGATGACATCCGATTGTCAGGTCTTGAAGCCCTTTGATGCTCTAACCTTCGTTCAAAGCGACAAGCATTCCCTGGGCGATCTCTCGTAGGCTGTAAAACAGCATAAGGAGCAGCAAATCCACCGCTTTTTCTCCAAGCAGTCTGAGAACCAAGAGGCCAAGATCGTCAATGACTCAACATTATGACGAAGAAACTCATCTCGGAGAACTGCAGGTATCCTGGCCAGCAGTATATTCATTAAAACTCTGTCCACAACACGTTCCATCTCGTCTCCCTCAAACGAGCAAAGTACTTTATGAATCAAATCTTGTATCTGTGCACGGATGGGACCATCCATGTTCAGTCTCCAATCATGAAGTGCAAAACCTTTAGCCAAAAGGTCTTAGTCTTATGTAAAACAACCTGCCGCCTCAGGAAATCATAACCGCAGAGTTTATCGTGAGACACATTCCGTAAGGCAAGTAAGGCATCCCCAGACAAAAAAGGAGAGATGATAACGGCCCAGTTTCGTTTGTCCCATCCCAACAAAGTCGCCACATGCTGAAAAACTAAAAAAACATTTCTGGGTCATTCGAAGGACCCATCTTCGTCAGCACATCCTTAGAATTATCAGGAAGAGCAGGAATCGGATCATCCTCTGAGTCATGAGGAAGCAGGACATTCTGAGCGATTTGAAACAACTCCTCAGCGTCCATCTATGCAACCACTCCTGGTACCACTTGTCACGCTTGAGTCACAGATTTTCACAGAAAGAGGAGGTTGTAGAGACAGGAGCTTTATTCAAATACTGCAAACAAACATATATCTCTTTCAAAGGTTTAAATGTGCTCCTGGACAGGTGAGATAGTTTCGTCTCACAATTAAAAGAATGCAAACATATTTTCCTCTTCAAAAGAGTGCGCGTCAGGAGCAGGGAATGTCAGAGAGAGAGAGAAAGAGAGAGAGAGAGAGAGAGAAGCAAACAATTCAAAACTGACAGGTGCTGTTCAAGCTTTTAACTATGCAGAGTATCACACGGGAAGCTTATCGCGCGACAAAGCACCCACAAGTAAGCCCAGCAAGTAAGGGAGCAATGTGAAGGTAGTCTATCAGTGTTTTTAGGAGGGGTTTTCCCAGGAGCATCTGTATCCTCTAGGGGTGCGATCAGCCCCCCAGCTCACAATATATATATCTATATATATCTATATATATATATATATATATATATCTATATATATCTATATATATCTATATATATAATTCACTAAGGCAAGACACCCATGGAAAGCACGCCGGAAGGGGCGTGGATTCACTAAGCCGCCGACAAGTAAGACACCATTGCGCACGCAGGAAGGAGCCACGGCCACCAACTCTAAGACCATTGGATACGACGACAACTTGCAGAACCACGCCCACCAACTCGGACGTGATGACACAGGAAAAACTGTGTCATTTATGTTCGTCTGTCGTAGAGTCCAGATGCACATCTGAGCCACGTTGACTGTTCATAGAGGCATGTTTCTCGCGGAAGTGAATCGACATATGCAGCGTGTAAAACAGTTTGCGAGGAGTATCCCATGGGATCCTTAAAACAATCCTTTAAAACTGAGGTTACAACACAGTGAAGGAAGCAGTCTTTAAAAACCAATAAGCCCTGTGCCTCTGTTTCATTACCGTCTCACCTGCTTCACCAATGCAGGCCCTGCAACAGTCGAGACGCTGTCTTAGCAGCTGACCTTCTCTGTACCTGACCGGTTCACACAGAGGCAGCGTGAGAGAAAGCCACGCACACACACAGGCAGCGCCAGAGACAGACAGAGACACACACACAGGCAGCTGGTGGGCGGGTCTCCGTGAGTTTCTCCTGCGGGCGGGCACATGACCAGGCGATGTGTATGCTTCGAGAACGAGGGTGGACGCGGCAGGACTATCTAAGAACAGGCATGTCTGTCACGGATGTAAATCACTGTATGCAGTGTGTAAAACAGTTTGTTTGTCGCTGATGTGAATCACTATATACAGCGTATAAAACAGTTTCCGAGGGGTTTCCCATGGTCTTACAGTTGGTGGATGGATCTCTGTCAGTTTCTCTTGCGACCGGGCACATGACCAGGCAGTGTGTATGCTTCGAGTGCGAGGGTGGACGCAACAGGACCATCTAAGAAGAATCATTTTTGTCGCGGATATAAATCGCTGTATGTGGCGTGTAAAAGAGTTTGTCGCGAATGTGAATCACTGTATGCAGCGTGTATAATGCTGTATTGTATGTTGCCCTCTCCAGAGTTACATCTGTTCATTCACCTACAGTCGTATCCTCAAAACCAACCCCATTTAGACAACTGTGTCTTTCAGGAAGTGTTCACCCATCAATACATAATTATACGGCGTATGCTACGCCGCGGGTTGGCTAGTATATATATATATATACACAGTTGACTGGAGCAGCAAAAAGTAACAGTATTAAAGCAGTACTGTATCCTGGGGCAAACAGGAGCAAACATGTTTATGGAACAGCAAGTGCATGTTCTTTCTCTACCCTAAGCAGTGCAGTGTAAAGATGCTCTTTGTTTTTGTTCTTTTTTTGACAAAGAGTGTATGAATCTGGAAGAAGAAACTAATGTTAGAAGGTTCATTGAGGATGACAAGCTATCTGACCATGATGACACCCTGCCAGGATGGTGATATGAGTCAAAAGAAACTTTAATAAAGAGTGATTCTTTTAACATGGCACAAATAAAATGACAAAAAAAAAACATTTTTAAGGTTAACAAGTGTTGTGCTGCAGATTCTGCCTTTCCCTATCGTATTTATTACCTTCCTGAACAGAAATCCAACTGCACTTTTGCTTGCTAAGCATGACCAACCCAAAGGTTTATCAAGTAGGTATCTGACGGGCTATTTGACAAGAGAAAAGGAAAAGTTAGACACGATTCCACCACAGGGATACCCTTCTTTGATTTAAGCTGCAAGATTGGATCCGTGCTGGTTTGCTTTAGGGGATTTTCATATCTTTATACCTGCTGTTTCTGAAATTCAAGTGGATGAAGTGAAATTCTTAAAGTACTCTGTGCAGCTGGGCTTAAGGCAGACTTAGAAAACAACCTCCAAACAGCTCAATACAAGGTCAAACAGATACTGATTTGCATGTGCATGGCAGAGTCAAGAGAGAAAATATTTTTATCACTTGGCTTTAACAATTAAATGAATCAATCAATCTATCTTTTAATTGGCTTTATGAAGACGAAGCACCATCACAAGACACTTTTCATAGTAAACAAAAATATAAAACAATGACCACAAAGGAATTTCAGATTACTTCTTTGCTGTTTAGTTAAAGTTCACAGTGCATACAAAAGAGCTGCCAAAGCGTTTAGCTCAATAAGCGGACACAAAATGAATACTCATATATCGATTGTAAGCCCCTTTTCACATTTACTAGACTACATTATGGCTGGTGTGGGTCTCACTTGGCAATTTTAACTTCTCTCTGGTGTCACACACGTGCACATAGGAGATGGTTTACAGGTTCAAATGGTGCTATTTGTCAGTCGGACCAGGGATTGGTGCTGTCATTTGATCCTTTCTCCTTTTGTCCCTCTGCAGACCAGCCAAAGAACCTGCCTCCCAATGACATCCCTGCCAGACCAGCCACTGTTGGCGTCACTTCCAGCACTCTCTGATGACATCATATTCAGTAAATAGAACCACTCTTTCTGCCTCTTCCTCCGTTCAGCCATATATATAGAACTTGTTAGTCAGTTCTGTTTTGGACTCCTGTCTGTAAAGATGTGTTTATTTTTTGTTTATTTATTTATTTATTTGACTCGATTAACAATGCCCAAATAATAACGTTGAGCTTTAATGACGCAGCTTCCATAAAGATCAAATAAATAAAATGAATTTTTTGTTTATTTAACAAAATTTATTTGTGACTCCTCTCGACCTTATTACACTAGTCAGTGGTGTTGCCTGATATATCCATAAATTCTAAACTGGCTTGGCATGAGCTAGTGTGGGTGTGTGCAAAAATGTGCCCTGCGATAGACTGACACCTCATTGAATCCCACCTTATACCAAACGTATCCAAAATGATGATGGAATTTCAATGTCTCCCTGAACTGAATAATCAAAATTTAAAATGAATGGAAGAGTAAAGGTATGCCTTTGTTTAACACTCAATATCTTTAATAGTGCCATTCATGAGCTGATCAATTATGTCAGGCAAGGGAGATGCTGAGGATGCATATATTCTCATTGTTGAAGATTTTTTAAAGATAATCTTCTTTATAATTTCAGTAAGAAAATTACATTTTTCCCCTCCATGTAACATTTGTAATATGAATACAATTGAAAATCATCTTAAAAGTCATTGATTTGGTTGTCTAAGCTTGAATATTAATAGAGCAATTCTAGCCCACACATTACTTTCTTGCCATCCTGTTGTCTTACACATGACAGGCTTCACATGCATTCTCACATGGGCAGGGTTAGGCTTTGTTTTTAAATCAGGAGGTCCCTAATTCAGGGTAGGGACTTGTTAGTGTCAATCAGCAAAATGAATGAAAAGAGGACCTACTGAGCTGAAATGTGTCCTCAGTTACTTCTAAAATATTTTGTTTTCTTACTATCCTATACGACATTTGGCATTTATAAGAAAATAATAGTAACAATATTGGCCAATTTGGTTGTTTAGCATTACTTTGGCTTTTTACTCTTATTTTCACAAGGTTGCTCACTACCTGATTGGCATCCTGCTGTTCTGCACATTACAGGCTGCTCACGGTTTCTCTCCTGCAAACTGCAAAAATACTCATCTTGCTAGGTCAGGTTAGTGGGTCAGAGGGACCCCCTGGAGATATCTCTACTTCTCTTTGGTACTCCAGCAACACAAGATGATAAGCAGAGGGAATTTCAAACAAAGGCATTTCATAAGAGAGAGGAGAAGAGAACAGACCTATTGTATTTTATTTCAGTGTTCATATGTCATTTTAACTCAAGCATCCGGTTGCTTATTGACATTTCAAATTTTTTAAATAAAGATACTGGGTATCCAAGCAGATTTTGACAAAAAGTTAAGAGCATTTTTAAGCATGATTCTGCCTATTTTCAGCACTACCTCGTGAGATTGCTCTTTTATCAATTAGGTGATAAGCCAATGCTCCATATTATGTCTTGCCAGAGCAGAGCTGGCTAGACAAGGGAAAGAAAATATATTGGATTGGAGGCTTAGCAGCTAATATGGCAGAAGCTCTGACATGATACTTCCATTTTATTCATATATGGATTTTGAAGAAGTATGCAGAAGTATACACAACATTATATCAGTCCACCAATGCAAAATAACATCAGTTTTGGATTCTATGCAAGGCTTTATAAAGTCCTGACATTAAAAACTAAAGAAATCCTTGTTTCTTTGCTCATAACTATGGTATTTGTTTCTTTTTATCCTAATGTTAAATATTGTTTTCATGAACAGATAAGCACTTTCAGGTCAAATAACTAGCTTAAAAATATGTTTTCTTCATTGACCTAGGACTTTTGAACAGTAGTCTGTTTCTCAGTTATAAAGAATGAAAATAGAGTCTATTGTCTCACCTTTAATTAAAGTGTTCACGTGTGAGGCAAAAATGTGGCACATCACTGAGAACTTTGCATCAGTACAATTTAGACTCTGATTTCAGTCATGACTCGATTAACAATGCCCAAATAATGTTGAGCTTTAATGACGCAGCTTCCATAGAGATCAAATAAATAAAATGAATAGTGTCAAAACACCATCAAAAAGCGGTATTAATATTAACAGTATTCATATTTTTTATTATTACATTACTATTACTGTATTTCAATTATTATTAATTTATGTGAGCTATGTACAGTGGAACCTCGGTTCACAACCATAATTTGTTCCAAAACTCTGGTCGTAAACCGAGTTGGTTGTGAACTGAAGCAATTTCCCCCACAGGATTGTATGTAAATACAATTAATCCGTTCCAGACCGTACGAACTGTATGTAAATAGATTTTTTTTAAAGATTTTTAAGCACAAATATAGTTAATTATACGAAAGAATGCACATCTAATAGTAAACTAAATGTAAAAACATTAAATAACACTGAGAAAACCTTGAACAACAGAGAAAACTAACATTGTAAGAGTTCGCGCTATAGCCTTACAGCCCAATCGCTCTAAATACTTTTATTAAAAAGAGTTTTAAGCACAGGAAAAAAAGGAACATTTGAAAAATCTGTAATTTAATAAACCACCAAGAAAAGTAACATTGCAACAAATCACGCTACGAATCACTCCATGTAAACACTTTTTTTTAATGAGTTTTAAGCACAGGGAAAAAAATGAACATTTGAAAAAAGAGAAAAGTAACATTGCAACAATTCACGCTACGAACTGAAAAATTAACTTTTGAAAAATCCATAATACAAAAACTATAAACCACCAAGAAAACTAACCTTGCATGAGTCGAGTTCTGGCATGAAGTGAGGAGGAACTGGGTGTAGAGGAGGTTACAGTTTTGAGGGAGAATCCGGCTCTGCGATGGAGGGATGTTTTCCTTCAGGTGTTTTCTCTGTTGTGATTTCTTGGGTTTCTGGTGTTTTTAGCTGTTTAGCTGGTGGGTCAGACTTAGTGAAATAGCGGTCTAATGTGACTTGCCTTTTCCTATGCATTTAAATTTTTCAGAAATGCGAGATGACATTGTCATTCATCATGTTTATCACTCTGTTCGTAACCGCTTTGTCAGGGTGGTTCTTTTCGAAAAAATCCTGGCACTCGTTCCATTTTTCCATGATGGCTTTTATCGCATCACTTTTTATAACCGTCCTTTCCTCTTCTTCCCCGGAGGACTGCTGGAGTTCAGTGAGTTCCTCCGTCGTCAGCTTCTCCTTGTGATCCAGGACCAGCTCCTCGATGTCCTCATTGTCCACTTCAAGACCCATGCTCTTGCCCATGAACACAATCTCATTCACAACAGGAGGCTCAAAGCTTTCTAAAACCTGTTCAGGAACACATTCAGGCCAAAGTTTCTTCCAGGCTGAGATCAATGAGCGGTGTGTGACGTCTTCCCAGGCTTTACCAAGGAGGCCGATGAAATGAACGATATTAAAATGGTTCTTCCAGAACTCTTTCAGGGTCAAAGACGTTTCCTCGGTCACATTGAAACACCTGGTGAATAGTCCTTTTGTGTACAGTTTCTTGAAATTTGAAATAACCTGCTGGTCCATGGGGTGCTGAAGAGGAGTCATGTTTTGGACACGACCTTAACACTAGAATTACCAGAGCCTACAAAAAAACTCGTAATTCTGTCCCACCTTAAACTGCTTCTTAAATCCCTTCACACCTCTCCACCAGAGCCCTTTGTCTTCTAAATGTGCTGATAAAGAGAAGGTAGAAGCAGCCGGCTATTCCATCCCCCCACCAATTTAGAACGTTCACGAACTTCTCTCAGCTCATGCCTTGATTGAGTATCTGGGAGTGAAGTGGAGTTTTAGAGTGGAAATAATAGATCGTTATTTGGAACACACGCATTTCATGTCTGTTCCGTTTCTACAGTAATCTGTGTCAACACATTGTTAAAACAGAAACGTTTTTTTATATTCTAGTAGTAGATGACAAAATGTAGGCATAAACTATATAATGTATGAAGCTTGAAGTCCAAATAGCAAAGAAACATTTTCACAAGAATAACACAATTGCGCTTTTATTCAAAAATATAACTGCAGAAACAAAAAGCCGCCTTAACATGCGACATTGACAGACATTTATTATAACTGTCTCCGTGGTTCAATAGAGTCACTTCCCACTTGGGAATCAAAAGGTCACGAGTTCGATCCTGCGCCTCTCCGCTTTGAGAAGTAAACTGCTCTTAGTCTTACTGTTTTAGAATAGAAGCATACATTTGATTTCAGTCTGTAACAGCCGGTGCAATTTATGATCCTTGTAAAGGTTAGCTTTTTTTTTTTAATGCACTTTTCATTCCCTCGGTCGCGTTCAGAATTAATCCATACAACCCCATCTGACACAGCTGTTTTCACTAAAGACGCGCTATAGCTCTGCAGTGTACCACGATGCATACTAACGCCAACCCGACCCACCAACCGGGTTCGGACACACAAACGCTGGCGAAGCTGCCTTCTTCGCATCTCACCGTCACTTGCTTTTCTTTTATTCAGTTTTATTGAGTGTTCCTGCCAGTCCCCGCATGTTGCTGTATGCTGTTTCTTTTGTACTCCAAGACATGCAGAGGAAAGAATGGTAAAGAGCAGTAACTTCGGCACTATATGCAATAATCAGACACTCCCCATCTGCCCGTGTCGTTCAAACACAGGAACATATATTGGTGTAAAAGTATAACAAAAGTGCACTTTTATTCAAGTGCACTTTTTCCATCGCCTTTTCCTGTAAGAAGCAACGTACACACTTCTCTCTATGCTGTGGTTTCTATTACACACCTGAAAGAAAGAGACAATACATGTGAAAATATCCAGCATACAGCAACATGGCAGGACTGGTAGGAACACTCAATAAAAATCGTAGATTTTGACTTCTTGTACTCGGCGGAAAGATCAGCAACACAAACGCCATGCTCAAAATTTCAATAATTTCTTTCTTTACTTTGATTTCAATTTTCTTCTCACCACTCTTCACTTGCTTAGAAGCCATGGTTAACTGCAAAAGCACACGAAACACTGTAGAGCACAAAGAGATCACAGGTAAAGCACGCACGTCTGACTGAGGACAAAGAACAGGGAACGGCTCAATACGTGCTTAAATACAGTAATCGGCACACACGTGCAGGCACGCACATGCAGCCAGGCACGCACGCGCAGGCAGGCACGCACGTGCAGGCAGGCAGGCACATCTGACTGAGAACAATGCAACACATGCGGAAATCATCGCTGCGCATAAACCAAAAGGGAAACTGGCTTGTTCGTATACCGAGTGTGTGGTCATGAACCGAGGCAAAAGTTTGGCGAACTTTTTGGTCGTGAACCGAGTTGTACGTGTACCGAGACGTTCGTGAACCGAGGTTTCACTGTATTATGTTAATGTTAGGTTAGGTTATTTGAGGTTATGTTAGCTTAAGGCAAGTCCCTGTGTGCTACTGACATGGAGTGAGGTTTTCATACGCACTCCAGGCGGAATACGATTAAGCAGACATGCCACCTTCTGTCCAAAGTTGGCATGGCAAAAATGACAAAAGACACAGAGGAATTCCCCTGCCCTCTTAATATACGGCAACGTGCTTAACGATGAAACGACTACCGACGCAGTGGTCAGAACCATAGGTCATCATTAAATAAGACACAAATGCATATTTTACTGTGACATGTGGAAGAAAAATGAGCAACATTAATCAATTATTAAATAAGATGTCTTTATTACAATAAACTGATGGATTCAACTCCTACCAATGATAAGATCTGATAACTTTCTGTGTTTTATCATATTTAAGGGATGGATGTGGTGAAAGAGGACATGCAAGTGGTGGGTGTAACACAACAAGATGCCGAAGACAGGAAGATATGTAAAAAGATGATCCTCTGTGGTGACCCCTAACATGAGCAGCTGAAATAAGAAGAAGAATAAGGGATCTATCTATCACATTAGACATGATTTTGCTGAATGCTTAGCTCTGCGGAAACAATGAACAAAAGACAAAAAAACAGGAGTCATATGGTTCAATTTCACACATATTTTTTAGTTTGTTAATTAGAGAACTGATTAATTAGCTCTTATCAGAAGTTTGCAGAAATCCTGTCTCAACTACATAATACAATGTTTTGTTTTGAACCAACATATATCTTTGTGACCACAGAATAACCCGCAGTTAACAACTTCATATCCCAGAGTTAAAAGTAGGACATTGCCTGTCTCCTGAGGAAACACATTTATCCTATGTTTGACATTTTCTCTTGAAGAAAACACATAGGCATACAATAACGATGATCCAAATATCATATAGAATTAAAAAGAAATAAAGGAAAATGTATAATTCATACATTATTATTACTGATAAATATTAATTCTGATAAGTATTATACAATTCACAGACAGTTTTACCTTTAAACTTTGATGTGACAACATAGTTACCTTATTTATGTGTAGTATTTCCAAAGATCACTGGATTGATCCCATCAGATGCCCTTCCTCAACCTTAATAAAGGAAAACTAGAAATCTTAGTTATTGGCAAAAATGGATATAGTGAGGACATTAGAAAAAAACTCCATTAGACTTAAAAGTCAGGACAGAGGTAAAGAATTTAGGGGTAATTACTGATTCTGACCTACATTTTAAATCACATATTAATTAGATTTTTCACTTAGGAAATATAGCAATAGTTAGACCCCTTATAAATTTCAGCAAGATGCTGAAAAATTAGTTCACGCTTTTGTTTTTAGCCGATTAGATTACATAAAATGCACTCCTTTCAGGACTATCCAAAAAAGACATCAGTCGGTTGCAGCTAATGAAGAATGCAGCTGCCAGAATCTTAACTAGGAAAAGAAAATCTCAGCTCATCTCTCCAGTTTTGATGTCATTACACTGGTTACCTGTACTATTAAGAATTGACTTTAAAATACTACTTATGGTTTACAAAGCCTTATATAATCTCTCTCCATCCTATTTTTCAGAATTCCTTTCACCTTACACTCCAAATCATAACCTTAAATCTTCAAATGAGTGTCTTCTTATTATTCCAAGAGCTATACAGTAATCCCTCGCTATATCGCGCTTCGACTTTCGCGGGTTGGAATGCAACCCCCGCGATCGAGGAGGGATTACTGTACTTAAAAGAAATGGTGAGGCAGCCTTCTGCTGTTATGCACCTAAAATCTGGAATAGCTTACCGATAGGAATTCACGAGGCTAATACGGTGGAGAACTTTAAAAACAACTGCTAAAAACCCATCACTTTAACATGGCTTTCTCATATTTACATTTTAGTGTAACCCTGATGTACTGTATATGTATTGAATTACTTTGATGTACTGATGGTCATTTTTTTTTACCTGCATTTTTATCACTCTTAAATTTAATTTAATATTGTTTAATATTGTTTTTTTTATCAGTATGCTGCTGCTGGAGTATGTGAATTTCCCCTTGAGATTAATAAAGTATCTATCTATCTATCTATCTATCTATCTATCTATCTATCTATCTATCTATCTATCTATCTATCTATCTATCTATCTATCTATCTATCTATCTATCTAAATGTCTAAATGACCATCATCATGAAATTCTTTCATATTAATCCAGAAAACCATGAGGACTGATTGAGATCATTCATGTTAGGTAGAATGCCCAGTGGGGGCTGAGTGGTCTCATGGCCTTGGAACCCCTGCAGATTTTTTTTTCAAGCTCTCTGGAGTTTTTTTTTTCTGTCCTCCTTGCCATCAGACCTTACTTTATTTTTGTTATTTAATATTACCTAACCTTATTTTTATTGTTATATTTTTTTATAAACTTTTCTTTCTTCATCTTCTAAATCACTTTGAGCTACATCATTTGTATGAAAATGTGCTACATAAATAAATGCTGTTGGTTCCTGACACTGGCTTGAATATTTATTTGTAGTATGTATTTACATAATAGAACTTTTGGAAAAATGGAATTTACTAAAACATTTTTTCATTATATCTGAATTACACACTTTATTAATTGTGGTATATTTGAAATTTCTAACTCTACCCTTATCATCTACTGTAGAGACTGATTAAGGAACTCCACAGATACATAAGAACTTTCATAATGATATTAATGTGCACAAAACATTTCCCCTTGGATATTCTAAAGCAGTGCTGGGAGGAATTTAGCTTTACATACTACTAGTGACTTCAAAGTCACTCTTTAATGTATGCTAGTCATAGATCAATGCTACATCAAACACTATACTGCATTTATCTCTTTAAGTTCATCTATAAAAAAATATTCACAAATGGATCTAATCTCCAAGAGATGTGAAAATGAGGGGGCCTAAACATTTTTGGAATTGTTAAAGAACAAAATGTATTATACAACTTACAGCAATCACATTTTAGTCACCATCAAAATACTACCCTAGAGATGTTACACACTTGCCTCATCGCTTCTTCCATTCCTGGAAACATTTCCTGTATTCATAATTTTTTTACCATGTCTGGAGCCTCCAGTTATTTGTTTTATTTTATTGCTTCCATTGTAGTAAATTGTGCTTACATCATTAATTTCGGGAATAGAGAGAGAGAGAGCTCTGGCAAATTTGGAGATGCAAAGTAACAACTACATTGTTTTTGGTAAAAAATACATTGACTGACAATACAGAGTGTGCATGGGGGCTGTCGTGGTGCAAAATGACATTTTGTGTACACCACTGCTTTGAACATTTTTTCCTTGTCCTTTTTCAGAGATGCATCAGCAGTTGTCCATAGGAAACAAAAACGTAAATCAATGTCAAAAAATGTAATCATTGCTGTTTTGATGTTCGATATGACCTCACATACTATTTTAGGCTTAGAGAAAAAAAACACAAAAGTCACACACATGATTGCACATTAAATGACAGAAATATGCACTCAGTCATCTCAGTACAGTGCCACTTAGTGAACTGATTAACAAGACGATATCTAGCAGCACAGTCAATAATTATACCCTATTCCTCTGCTATTGACCAATCCCAGGAATTTTGGGGTTCCCCCTGCTATGCACCACCCATCCTTGAACACTCATTTTTGGTTGGCTGCCATTACCAACTTCCAACCTATAGCCAATACAGGCTAGATTATGGTTAAGAGGATCAAATAATAACACACAATAAATACTTTCACATGAGAAAAAAATGTAATTGTTGGAACTGAAAAATAAGCAACTTCTACAGTGAATTACAAAGTAAGATTAGAAAAGTCACTAACCTAGAAATAGCAAAAATTTGGATAGAAAGTTAAATTCAATGCAGAGTTCTTCAAAGCATGCACATGTATTGTCCCCATAAAGATCTGTTAGGATCCCAGTGCCAAACATTTTTCTATAATAAATATGGTGTACTTTAGGGATGGCTGAACAGTTAATTTTAAAATGGAATAATAATTCTGTGGCACTTAGTAGAAGCTGAATGCATTAGTATTCCAACAAGTATTCTATGTTTACATCATGGCATAATGAGAAATTGCTTTTGCCATGCACAAATGTTACATTTTATATCATTTGTGACATAAGGAGTAAGAGATGTGTCAGAATAGTTATTTTTCCATCTTAGACATTTTTGTAATTTTTATGTCTATTAAAATGTTTTATAACATTCCCCATAATTTACTGAATTTGCATTCTAGTATTTGAAAAGTCAATACTCAATAGGAACATTTGTGACAGACAGTAAGTGTAATTGTTGGGGTGTGTATATCGATCGAGTGAGAATACAAGGAATGCCACCTTTGCCAACACTGTTTTATTTGGATTGAAACATACAAATCAATTGTCAATTTTAAGTGAATTGAAGCTTCTTATGATTTATTTTATGAAAGTGTTTCAGCTGTGAATGAATGAGGAAAAGAGAGATTCATAAATTAGTATATAATTAATAAAATTACAACCAACCTTTCAGTGGAAAGATGACAATTACAGCAGCAGTCCCCATAAAACACATCATGTAGCCCCAATGAGGTTCTGTATTTACTTTTGGAAATTAACTATTTCTACTTTGACCTTCTACTTTATGTACTTTAAGTCTCAAACAGAGACTGGGATTTGCTGTCTTGTTAGTACTGGAGACAAAGTGTATTTACCTGTAATAAAAGGTATGGAAACTGGCTCGGACACAGACAGGTGGACACCGTAGGTACATATCCCAACACACGTTTATTATACACTCTTTACAACAATAAAGTGCCACAAAACCCCAGTACTCCACCAAAGTCCAGGCCTCACAATGCCTCTCTTTCTTCAGGCTGCCTCCACCCCTCTCCTCCTTGACTTTGTCCTCTGCACTCCTGACTCCAGCCATCGAATGGAGGGAGGCGGCCCCTTTTATACACACCCGGACGTGCTCCAGGTGCCTCCCTATTAGCTTCCACTTGCACTCCCAAGTGTGGCTGACGTACCGGCTGCTCACCCAGCAGCACTCCGGGTGTCCCGGGTCGTCATCCCCCCAGCACTTCCGTGTGTGGTGGAAGTGCTGAGGAACAGGGCTCTTCAGGCATCGGGGAGCCCTCTGGTGATGACCACGGGCCCCTATAGGGTTGAACTTCTAAGCTCTGTTCCAGTGGTCCCCAAAGCCACCAGGGCATACGCCCCCTCGTGGTCTGGAGGAGGCGTAAGCCAACCCCAGCCACTTGCCACAAAGGATATAAAAGACAAGTATAATTAAATGTAACTTAAGGTAAACCTGCCTTACAACCTTACCATCATAACAGGAAGCATTCATCTAAGAAGAACAAGCAAATATATGAGCAATAAAATAAGTAAAATCCATAAAATCACTCTGGGCTAGAATGGCACTTTGATACAATATGTTACTGAAGTGATGCCCACTCTTCCCATCAATTTACCATTGCAGCCACTGGCGGAAGCCATAGTAAATCTAATTCATGTAATCTCACTATAAATTATGAATCATAGAATTTTTCTATACATGGATAACATATCCTGTATTTAAGGAACATTCCTAATCATCTTCCATATTTTAGACCCTTTCAAATCCTTAAAATTTATGTCAGGGTATGCAATTAATTATCTGAAATTTTCCTTATTTCCTTCCTGTGTGGCCACTTTGAAGATGAATTTTGTTCCCAGACATTACTTTATAACCTTCATGATTCCTCTTCCTCCATCACCTCCTTTTTGGTTAGAGGTTTACTTTTTGCTCTTCAGTTTTATTTGGAATGGCAGGACATCCAGACTGAAACATACTATTGCCTTATTATAGGATGGCTGTGATGCAGATGTCTCACTTCCATTTTTAGAATAATACGATTGGGCTCATGTGCTACATCCAGTTTGGAGCTGGCTATGCCCTTCAGTCCTTCCGGTTTGGTTTCCCATGAAGTCTGCAATTGCTTCCCCCAAAAATTAAATTCAATTATACAGTATATGCCAATCTTAGGTCTGCCAAACTTGATCTGGGGCCCAGTATGTCATTTGTGTATTATTATGGGGTGTTTAAAACTCACCAGATTCATTACTCGTTGGCCTGTTCTCATGCAGCCTAAGGTTAATCCACAAACACCTGCACAGAAAGACCCATGCATGCTCTCACTTTAGCACTGGTTAGGAGTGACACCTGTAAAGCGTATCATTCCTCAGTTCTCCACATGGGAACTCACTAGCTTTGGCATAAGCAAAGCAAATGTGTCTCCTCTAGACACTAGAGTCGAATAGATCATTTTTAATCCCACTTTCCAACAGTGCGTTACTCCTTCCCATGCTGTTCATTAATAGAGGGGTCCCTCCTCAACCAGTAATCTTAGGGGAAAAAAGTTTAGATATTTAAAGCAAAGCAATATTTAATAAAACTGTAATAGCAGCAAAAATGAATAATAACAAAGTCAGAATATAATGTCCTAAATACACCCTTGCTTCAAGTTGAAACAATACTTTGTATAAAGATACGAAAGCTGTAGAATAACACTAAAGAAAGCAATATCTGTATGAGAGAGGCTGAGGGAGGGAGCGAGCGAAGGATGCTTGTGCTGATTTAGAAGTCAGGCTGATGCATGCACAGTCCCTCTCGGAAAGAGTTTTTCTGGTGAAATGGAGTCTCCCACTTACCTTTGGGCAGTCTATCCTTTATGACTTTCTATAACTTTTTACTATAATAAGTGATGACTTGTCTCAGACACTTTGATCATAAAAATAAGTTCTAAACACTACTTTTAAACTTGTTAAGAGTGTTGATCTATATGGTATCAAATTTCCATGGGATAGATACTTCCTCCTGGTTCCTCCAAACTTAATAACGTGAGTTATACACTGAAAGAAATGGCAAAATAAATAGGATTGTAACCTAAAACATGAAACAGAGCCTCATAGTTTTTCATTATGAATAATGTTCCAGACGTATGAGAAAAAGATGTTCAGAATTCAACTACAGTTGACCATTCATTGTCTGAGCAAAACTTAGCTGCAAAAAAAACAATCCATTGTGGTCTTTAAGCAAAATGTCTAAACTAATGTAATAGTGATTATGTCACTCCCAGACAATATGCTGTGTAAAATTCACATAAATCTGAAAGGAAGGTAAGAAACATACCGAAATGCCATATATGATTTCCTATCTTTAATAATCATGCACTCCTATGATGCATTATCATTTTCATTAATGTTTAATGCAAGTTCATACTTGATTTCAGATATTCTATACATTTATAAGGTTTTGAAGTTCAAAACTATTGATTTTGAGGTTGGATTTTCTGTTTAAGGCACTTCTGACTATGTCATTAGCATTTCACCATGATGCCATTTTGTTTTTAATTTGGGCATGGCCATTTATTTTCCTTTGCCATTTGTCATCTCTACAGTAATGTTTCCCAGAACTCCTCAGTGTGGTTGACACTGCTAACATCATCAGAGCAATGGTATATAGGTAGCAAGAGCATTTCCAAGGTATCTGAGTTTGCGAATAAAAACCCTTCTTTGTGACTGTAAAATACTTACGTTTTGATCTTCCGGTTCCCAAATTCTAGCTCTTGTTCCTGACTTTTTGAGTTTTGATTCCATTTTGGCTTTGAAGAGAGATTAGTTTTGCGCTTGGCTTGTTTTATAATTATGCATATCTCCCAGTGATTTCATTCCTATTACTTCTGCCAGTCAGTACAGCTATTAGGTGGTCTCCCAAGTTTTCTCTCTGCTGGAATGGCATCAGTGCATTAGTTGATCTGTTTGGGGTTTCTGGCTTGGAGTCATTTCTAAATCTTTAGTCTAGCTTGGGCATTTCTTCTTCCATGTTTTACCACTATCTGCAGCTTTGTTCGACACCTATGGCCTAAGCTGTCTCGGTTACACGTAGCCTACCTTATCATTCTCTTTTTTCTCTTGCTAGCTCCATTTCAACCCTCACAAAGCTTGCCTCAGTTCTCTATTCACTATTATGTAAGGCTTCTTATACATCTTCACTACTTATCTCTCAGTGGTTTTGGGATCTCAAATTATTGCCTGTTTTTTCTGGGATACTATTTTCAAAACTATGAAATTTTCATCAAGAAACTGAAACCATCAATTTCCTCAGTTTAAATTTGTGCAAAGGTTATATCTTACCTCTTCTATGTAACATTTAATACGCCTGAGCTGAGATCCCCTCTGTCACTTCTGCTTACTGTTCTGCTAAATGGAGGAAATAGCTGGGTTAACTTTATAAACAACAAGAAGAGAAAATGTAAATCAAAATCCTGCAGGATCGAAATCAATCCAAACTGGCTTTGTTTAAAGAAATGCAATTTGAAATCAAAGTAGAAACATGCAGAACTAAGTTTGATAAACAGGAAAATGACCAAGAATATCATAATTGATAAACTTTTCTTGTTTTATCCTTAAACTGAATAGCAGGGAATGCTTTGTGTCAAACTTTATACAGTCGCAATGGTGACGTCACCTCACACCTCCAGATTTCTTCATAGCAACAGCAGCAACACCAGAAAAACAGACATCAAAAAAAACAAAAAAAAATTACATTTTATATAATTCTTTAGTACCAAATTTGAAATCTCCCTGATCAAAAACAACATAGAATGCAAAAAAAAGACCAAATAATGTGCCAGAAATTAATTATCAAAAATATATCACAACACCCCTATACTATTCCAGGGACTTGTATGCACATTTTTTGGTTTTATCCTCCTGCTCTACCCTTCTGGGGCCTCATGTATAAACAGTGCGTATGCACAGAAATGTTGCGTAAGAACGTTTTCACATTCAAATCACGATGTATAAAACCTAAACTTGGCATAAAGCCATGCACATTTCCACGGTACCTCATACCCTGTCGTACACAAGTTCTCCGCTCGGTTTTGCAGACTGGTGGCACCCAGCATCAAAGCAGTGCTACTGTTCCTGTGTGGTTTATCCTTCTTTTTCAGATCCACTACACTGAAATTAACCGCATATTGTTTATCAGTTTAATGCATCCGATTGTAATTAACCAGTAACAATATAATGGTCCACGGAATGGTCAAACTATTCTAAATACCATAGCTGCTTTAGCGTTGTTACTCTGCACCTTCTTCTTCTTCTTTCAGCTCCTCCCATTAGGAGTTGCTACAGCGGATCATCTTTTTCCATATTACTGTCACTGCACCACTCGGAGCAGCTGATCGGAAAGAGAATTATCGGAATACAGCATCAAGCACACGCTGCCTCAGCCATGCTTCCTATTTGAACTGCTTCTCACATGGCAAATGCTTCAAACCTTTCCTGTACAGACCTCGCAGTTCAGAAAGAGTTTCATCCCAAGAGCTCTAAATGCACTCAATCAGTCCATCAAGTGCTCCTTGTAGAACCGTTGGTACTTATAAGTACAATCACCTCATTGTAAACTTGCACTACAGTTATAATATTGCACAACCTGAGCCACTTTGTAAAGCACATATTTACATATTATGACAATATCATTTTTAATATGAAATGCAGCAAAATATGTTTATTATATTATACAGATAAAACTAACTTCATTTAAATAATCTATATTGTTAATAATTAAAGGACACGGTGTTGCTATGCTAGCAAGGATCTGGCGCTCCGCTTCCTGCCTCGCATTGTATGCTTCACTAGGACTGGTATGAAGAATAGAATAATTAAACATGTACTACGAAGATATTTCAATGTTCCTTAAAAGTTTTGAAGAATCGGCGTTATAAGCTTACAGATGGCTTAGTGTCCATTACAGAGCTGATTGTGTGGTGATCTATTACTTGGACAAAGAAAACTAAGGACATGAATTGGAGGTTAGTACGTTTGAAAGAGACAGTACTGCAGGGGAGGCCTTAGGCATGTGCAAACTGTGCACCTATACAGGGCCGCCAAACCAATATATATTGAATATAAAAGAGAAAGAGAAAATAATGACACAGCTAAAAATGCAGCAACAAATTTCAGCAAAAGCTAAATGCTTGCGTCATGAGCATGAGGCGGCTATGCAGTGTCCGTAACGGACGTGGCCATCCACTGTGCATAAGATACCATATTGACATTTCTCTGCCCAGGGCTGCCACGAGCCTAGAGCCGCCCCTGAGTACTGCTGCAATAAATTATTTCATTGAAGGTCGCGCACAATCACTGTGCCACCATGTTCACATGTTTAATAACGTGCTTTAATTCCTGTTATCATGAAAATGACATCACATATACATCTCAGTATTTTAGTTATTCAGAGAGCGGTAATATCATGAATGTAATGGATTCTGTGTCCTGTCAGAGGAAGAGAAAGCCACGTAGTGATTCACACACATAGAGCACATAGAAGAACACATACAAAACAAAGCATTTAACGTGCTACTTTACTTACAATGTGATTTGAGAAACTAGTTAATTAAATAATTTTAAGATGAAGTTTATGATGTTCTACTTTAATGACAAAATAAACTACGTGATTAAAGTGGACATTTTGAGATTGAAGTTGACATTTCGTGCTTTTTCCCCACTGTGTGCCTTTTTTTTCTCTGTGCCCTAATAAGTTTTCATATGAAACTCAGATGTTGGGCTACGACTCCCCTTTTCATGGCGACTTTGATATGTGACAGCTTCTTTTTTATTTAGGGAACTGTGCGACTTTGTGAACTTGAGCTTCTCTGACATGCTATGTCAGTCGATCAACTTCCTTTTGTTGTTTATACCACTGTTTAAACCAACAAATAGTACGTTTTTCCTTGCCTCCACTTGGTATTAGCTGAAATTCTTCCATTTTCCCTCTTGCTTTTGTCATTGTCTTTTCACAGAACGCTGAGCTTAAAGGCTATTTATATTGATTTGCATATTCAAAGAGGCGTAATTCTGGGTGGAGTTGGGGCGGGCCAGAAGGCGCGTGCACGAGCGGATTCCTGCATCTGGATTTTTCTGTGCATAAGCACATTTCGGCTTTTGTGCTTACGTCATGTTATAGTGTGAGTTCTACGCACGGCGTTATGCATGAGGCCCCTGGTCTCTAATTTCTTGCTCACTTTCTTCAATGCTATCAGTTTCTGCCCCCATGCCAGATATTCATATACTCCTAGACCTTCTGATCTCTCTCTCTACGGTGGCATACATTTTCTGTTTGGGCACAGTGGCTTCTAAATTTCTCCTTACTTTTAGATGGAAGATCCCAGGCCCAATCACACTAAAGAACTGATTGTCTACACTTTCTAATTTAAATCTTTTCGAGCTGTCTGCATCACAAATCAATCGAGCAATACAATGCATGACTAGGATACTGCTACTTCCAAACCTAAATCTTTTATGAGTACAAACTTTTGATGAAGTCCATACCTTGGTCGGTTGTAGTGGTGTGGTCAGTTGGCACTGCTGTGTCTCTTAGTGGTATGGTAAGATTTGCACAAGTCAGGAGATGAAGTGAAGGGTCAGGATGAGGGAGTGGCACCATTGGGGTTTATCTCACACATTGATTGACTGTTGTTGTTGATTTCCTTTTGAATGTATTAATAAAAAATTAGCCACATTAAAAAATTAATAAAACTGGAGTGACATCAAGTTAAGCTAATTTAGGATCTGATAACGAGTCAGTGTTGAATATTAAAGTGATAATTGGATTCAGTCCATTATTGTAGACACTACACCACCTTACACTTGCCTTGAAAACCAGAATGTACATTGAATATTCATACACATACACGGTTATTAATTTTCTTAAGAATGTACCATTTATTGATGTTTTAGAGAAAACAAAGTTTTGTAACTGAAATTTCATGCTAAAAACTACAAACTTTTACTAAAATATAATTATATTTTTTACCTAGGTCACAGAACAAAAACAGAATTAATTTGTGCTTTAAATTGTAATTTAATTTCTGTCAGTGTAGGAAAACTTGTAATCATTATGTTTATAAATTTAAGTACATCCGTTGACACTGTTTACCTATTTACATTCTTCTACACAGGCTTGAGAATTTAGTTGTACACTCAGCACTGTTAGTAGGTTGACTTCAGGCTTTTTGAAATCATTTTAAATCAGATTTTAAAAATTAAAAAAATTTTAAATCAGAGAAGGCTGAAGAGAGTATTCAGATAGTCGTGTCTAAAGTTAAATGTAGTGTCCCTTGACGTTCAAATGTGGGGCAATTCTTCATTCTTCTCATATATTAGACATACAGTGTAATTTGCATTTTGTATTTAATATTTTAACCTTTTCCCTTAACATGTTGTAGATATAATTTGAAGTCATCGTATTACTTTTCATTCATAAACTGATGACAGGTGTATTTATCTATAAAAATCAATGATCTTGCTTTAGTTTCATCACTGAGTAGCTGTTTTACTGAGGTGAAACATTAAATGAGCAGAAATTGTGCCAGTAAAGAACAGGAGTTGTTGTAATGGGTAGTAATTCTGAAAACATTAACTCATTTCAATTTGGCTGAATCCGTCGATTATTTAGATGATATTTTTGAGATGGATTTAACCTTTATTTGTGACATTTTCTACACTCGTTTTTTTTCCATGTTTGAAAGGGATGCAAAATTTAGGGGGGTTTCAGTATGCAGGATTATGACTAGCTTATATATTCATTTTAAGAAGAATTGACTATTTTGAGGTTTCATTGTAAGCAAATTTAATTATTTATTTTTTAGTGGTAAACAATTAATGTAAAACATAGCACCAACCATAATATTTAAAACACAAGGATATTGTAGGAAATACAACCATATGACTCCAGTTTTTAAATCGCTGCACTGACTTCCAGTTGAGTTTTCACATGTTAAGCTGTAATTGGCTTAGCTGTGCCTCCTTAATCCTACACATTTTTTACTCCAGAGCATACATTGCAATTACAATGTGTTAGAGTGCTTAAAATTATAAATAAAATTGATGTAAAATGCAGAACATTTAAGCATAAGGCCTCCAGAGGCCTTGCCATTAGGACATTACCTTTGGTCTCAGTATTTTGGTCAAGTGTGAAGAATCATTATTTTAGCATGGAAAACTCTTGTTAGAACTGAGATTGTTCATATTTCCATTCCCTGTCTCTTCAACATTGTTATAAGATGGCACTTGGGTTACTGCCATTATGATGGCTAATGTCGCAGAACCCCAGAGTTGATGAGCTGTTCCTTGATGATGGACACATTGCCAGACATTTGTTTTTTTCCCTAGCAACTGTTAGCATGTGCCTAGTATAGTACTGCATTCCAGCGTGTCCGCAGTGAGGCTCGATAACCTGTTTACTCTGAATAGTTGTAATCTAATACTGAAATGCTTGATAATCTACAAACTTAGTTTTTTAACTCAGTATTTATAACTAATTAACAAATTAGTTTTAACTCTATATACAGTATTTATTAAAGCATATTGTTGTGTTTATATTTCATGGTGTTTTATGTTGAATGATATTTCTCTAATCATTTGATAATAATTTCTTTTTAAATTGAAATATCTGGTGTGTAATTGTGTATGGAATGCTGAGCTTATAAATAGAAGTGTGCTTCATAAAAACAATATGTCAACCAGTTATGCTCACAATACATGAAGTTTCTGCATGGAGGGTCAGTGGGGCACAACATCACCAGATGTTCTACAAAATACGTACAGTAAAACGTTGATTATCTGTCAGGGTTCAGGACTGAGGCCATGACGGATAAGAGAAAAGGCAGATAACAGAATAGTTACTTTAAAAGTGATATACAGTAGATTGGAGAATAGACATTTATTTACAAAACAAAATATAATATAGTAATTAATTAATTCATATAATATAGTAATGACCAGTTTAATAAGGAAACACAACTCGGAGGTACTGGAGTTTTCTACATTTTACTTGGAGTCTTTGTTCCCTTGAAGCAAATTTTCAACTCTTCTGTCTCAATTTTAAATTTGGGAAGAAAAAACAAGTGAAAAAAGGGTAAGCTCTGGGAATGTGGGTCATGCAAAGCAACAGTCATATTGTTTTTGGTCAAAAGCTCATTGACTGACAACACGTTATTTTCAGGTAGGGTGTCATGGTGCAAAATCCAGTTTTGGGTGCTCCACTTCTCCAGACACTTTTCCTTGATGCTTTCCCTTAGACGCCTCAGCAGTTCAATGTAATACTGCTGATTAACATTCTTTCTATGGGGAACAAACTCTGTGTGAACAAGTCTGTTCATTTAGAAAAATGCCATCCCCGTTGTCCCCTTGAAATTATGCATGATTGTAGAATAAACGGCAGTAAAAAAAACTCAATCGTCTCAGCACAGTGTAACTTGGCGGACTGATTAACTAGACTGTAGGCACACGATGCCTAGCGGAATATTCTGGACCTGCATCTTACTCCAGTGCTATTGCCCGATTCTGAGAAATTTTAGGTCCTCCTTCATAACACTAATAATCTACTGCCCTTCTCTTTATGGAAACGGCAATCTGTTAAACACAATAAAAAAATGCTAGTCTCAAGTACTTTTATTTGGCTCTTTAAAAAGACTGAATGGTCTTTTTTTGGTCTAAAATGGTTACAATTTACACACAGCAATTCAGTAAAGCAGGGACATCTGGAAAAAAGTAGTTACAGATAATATAAAAAATGATAAATAGAAACATTCCTAACTTACAGTTAATTTTGGTCTTTGGATTGATACTGAGATGTTAATTTATCATGCAGTTTAATATAAATAATCAAAAAACACCATTTTCACTGCCGAAGAAGCCAAAATATCTGGAACTGTTTCTTATGGTGTCTTTTACCTTTTTTAGATTGGTAATAAAAATTAACAAATTAAAATTCCAGCCAATGCAGGTAAAAGGGTTCATTTTTATTCAAAGGGGTTGTTAAATTAATCTGGCAATATACAGTATAGCTAGCATTATTATAAATCCTTCATTTCCTTTATATTTCCTTCAATTTTCTCAGTTCCTTGCACGTAGGTAATCAATCATTCTTTATTTCACATTAAGTCTTACATGGTGAGAGGGATCTCAAAATGCTTTACATTAGCAGAACAGCAAAACCTCCAGAGATATTGTAGATATTTTTTACAGCACGAGAACAGGTAGATTACCAGTAAATAACTTCATCTTGAAACATATTCAGCTTGCAGTGAGGCTTGAAGATGCATTCTTAGGGTTTCAAATCTGACTCTTTTAATGAACAGATAACACTGAAAATAAAAAAAGAAAGATGCTGCTCATTTAAGCTGACTGTTTTGCCTGCAGGTTTTAGCTGGTCCAGGAAGTGCCACGGTGTACTCTGTCAGGGACTTCACAACGCCTTGGGGACAACAGACAAGGGTCAGGACCATTTGATCTTATCTTTAATACCAAGAGTTTACTGTCAATTTAATCTAAAAATTAATAGAAACAAAACAGACACTCAGTCAAATGGATATACTGTAACTCTAGTGTATAAAACAGATTGTAAAGAGTATTTATATCCTGCCAGTTGATCGGCCTTATTATTACCTGGAAATTCTTCCAATACATAACTAAACAGATAAAAAAATGTAACCATATCTAACATTATTGTTATTCAATAAACACAATAATGCACTAATCAACTTTTGTAAAGTGAGAATAGTAATATCCTATCCTTTATGCCAAGGCATAGAGGAATAACATCAAAGGTTATTACGATCATTACTTTACAGAAGTTGATAATGCTGCAGGCACAAATTGTGTAGCTCCAGCACCATTAACACCCATAGATTTTTCTATGGTAATGCTGTAAACGTGAACTACGCAGTTACTTAACAAGGTTTTTGTCTACACACCCAAATTCCACTGAATGCTTTGGGAGCATTTAAGGGAGTCTTTTCAGAGCAAGCCTTAGGCGTTTTTTATCCTTTCTATGACTTTGGCCTCTTTGTAATGCCTATAAATGCTTTTAGCCATTGCCACGCTTCAGTTACTTCATGTTCTATTTCACCTGCATATAAAACCAAAGTTCAAGTTGGTTCCTGTATTGATTCCATCATATTCAAAACCTTGGTCATCTTTTTCTGTTCATCACATGCTGTAAAGTCCTGGTGATTATGCAGTACCAGTAAGTGATACTTTAAGCAGGAAAACACACACACGGTTCTTGTTTTCAGGCAAAAAAGTCAAGAGTAAGCAGTAAAAATTGTATTGCATTGCATTTGTCACACACGTGCGACTGGGAGGCAGCAAAAGGGCCTGAATAATAACAGTACCACGCCAGACCAGGGGGTGGTGAGCTGCACTGACTTTTTCTCTCAATCCTCTGCAGACCATCCATGGGAAATCACGCTAGGTCCTGGCGCCTTAGATGACATCACTTGTGGCAACAGTGCCTTTAAAGCTACCATAATTGCACTATTAAATAAATTCTGTTTTGAACGCCAACCTGTAAACAACCCAACAAAAATAATCATTTGCAGCCAAGGCATAATATACGGGTGGCTGCCCCAAACCTTTTTGATGTATGTGGACTATTATTGTGACAATTGTTAAACTATAACCTTAGTGGCTTCTATTCCAATTTCAATCTATGTAAACATATTCCAAGATCTGATATCTCATACCATTACAAATATCACTATGCATTATGTGGAAGTTTGTATTTCAGTCTCCATTGCACTGTTTTTCTTGCTATAGACTGCAATGACACCAATTCATTTGTGAAATTTAAAGATCAATTATAAGGATCATACCCATAAGGAAATTCAAGGTCCTAGTGACGTTCTCTCGGTGTCACCTGCTTTTAACTCCTGCACTGTTGTAGTTGTTCCATATTTTGGAAGTTGATTGATCAACTTTTTTTAAAGGATATACCAATACCCTTTTCAGACCTAAGTATGTGTGTGTAAGTTTTATTTATGTATCTACCTATTTATGTATGTATTTATTTAAATAGCCTCTGTAAAAAATAAAAAAAATCCACAAATCAAGTTCTATCTATGTATCTAAAGCTATAAGAGATGTGTTTCCAGTTTAAGTGTAGCCAGAAGTGCCTTCTGTATTGAGCTTGTGTGTTTCACCAATATTTACTTGGTTTTGCTTTAAGGGTTCAGATAGAAAGTCACAGTACAATGCTGATGTGACGGGCTGTTTGGAAATGCTAAATGTTTCACGTGTGAGCATGCTGCTGTCCAGTTCTAGATTCAGTTTACAGCCTGCTGATCCAACTGGTAAAAACCTTAGAATGTTCAGAAAATGAATGAATATAAAAGCCGTTCTTATTAAAAATTTACATTAGAGACCAATTTTCACATTAGCATATTTTCTATTTAATTTATAACAGGTGAATTATCTATTTTGTGACTTTTACCAGAATCTAAATGAGCACATACTTAAGGTCACATAAAAAATAAAGGAAAGCTTTATCTATTCAGCTTTCAGAGTGTAATTAACATATCTAATGGAGGATTTTTCTTTCAGAGACTCAAGTTTTGATTATTTAATAATAACCAGTTTGGTACTGCATTTTAGTGAAATATGCTTTTATCCAGTTTTAGTAAGAGAGCTCTTGGATTAACCTTTTAGGGGCTGCTTGCTATCAATTGTAAGATTATCCAAGAAAACTATATACTAATTTTAGTGCCTCTCACCCTAAGATTTGCCCATTGTCTTCAATCACTCCAGGTTTATAAGCGGCTTATTTTTTTCAAAAGGCTGAATTGGTGGTTTACTCAATTTAGACTATCGGTGTACCTGCTGATGAAAAATCTACTGGTGTTTCTGTTTCCTTTCTTCTTTCTAATATTAAATTGATTAATTTGCCCTTTCTTTTCTATTTCCAAAAACCTATTCACAGTTCATATTTGCCTTATTTTACATTTAGGGTTATAATCACACATTTATGGGCAAAGTTCAGTTTTAGTGAAATTACTGAGTCACTTTATGGTTTTGAGCATGTGCTCCAATTAAAAAGGGAGTAAAACTGATTTCTAAGAGATATTTGTAAACATTATTGGATAAAACCTCATCAAATGGAATTGAAAATTAAAGCGAATTTGAAACGTTGAGTTTGTAGCTTGAGAATAAACAATATTGTGGAATAGGTGAATATATAAATAAAAGATTTTTCGTATATACCATTTTTATTTTTATAAAGAGCTGTCTGACAGGACAGACGGCAGGTCCAGGTGAAACCTTCAGAGGTAAAACAGACAGACTAGCAGGAGTAGAGCAACTCGACATGTCACTATGCGAACACAAGCTCTGCTAAGGAGTGGTAAGCCATCCTCGTGTTCTGAATGTCCCATAGGATTAAAACAAAAGAAAGTGGCGCATTAGATGTAGTTGATAAGTGACCTACCCTTTAACTTAGAGACTGAGTGTGGTTAAGGAGGGCTGACCAGTCCCACTGGCAACTAAGAGGTAGACAGTATGAAATCTGGAACACCTAGCCTTTTAAGGGCAACTGAATGCTTACAGGTTGAAAGGAATCAAAAGTTTCTAGAGAAGAATGTCCAATGCAGGAATGCAGGAAGTCTGGCTGAAAGTAAACCCTGGGAGTGTTTTAAAGCTGCCTTTCTATAAAGGCCTATTTGAAGTTTAAATCGTAGTTGTATTATAGCCTCTTCTTTGGGTGACGTGAAGCACCGGTGACATGTCAGAATCTGGTGGGAATGTTTCTTCATCCCCATACAAAATGTAGTGTATCGTACTGGGAGTTGTTTTGAGATACTTCCTTGAACTATTTATCTAAACTGTTATTTATCTTAAATAAAGTAATTGCATACTGCAGCCCTATACAGGAAAGGTACCCTTGAGTAGCAATCCTTTACTTATAATTAAACGAAAAAGGTCAAAATATTTACGAGGCACTTGTCTTCATGAAATACACAAGAGCTATAAGCACAGGGGGAATATAAAGTATACATCAATGAAAATTACACAATAACCCAACTTCACCAATGTTTCACCATAGCATTTACTAATTTACACGTAAAACTTACTTACACGTCCTTAAGAACTCACACAGCTAAATGTTTCACAACTATCAATGCAGCCTGCATAGAGAGATCATTAGAGAATGGTAAGTATATCAGAGCCAAAAAAAAAATAATAAACAAAACTGAAAATAGTGTCAGAACTGTCCCACAGAAAATGTCTGCTGGATGCAGTTTTCTCATACTCACTGATATAGAAAATATGGAATTCAAACTGGGAAAGAAGCAAAATTCGTACATCAGCAAACAGTAGTTCAGTTTTATTAAGAAAGACCATAACCACCTAGTAGAGTTAGTAATAAATAGGTTATTAGCCTGACATACCCAGCATACCCTTTCATATTACATTAATCTGCCAGACCAACTTCTGATTCCCATATTGGGCAGAATGGCTTATTTAATAACTTTCTTGGAACAACATTTTCATAAAATGCTTCAGGCTTCA
Organism: Polypterus senegalus; assembly: GCF_016835505.1. Classification (NCBI taxonomy): domain Eukaryota; kingdom Metazoa; phylum Chordata; class Cladistia; order Polypteriformes; family Polypteridae; genus Polypterus; species Polypterus senegalus. The sequence continues at coordinate 83,438,156 of NC_053167.1, read as the reverse complement.
ATTAAGCAATGGTTTTGTAACATTAAACGCAAAGAGCTAAGAGGAGATTTTGGCACATTTACATAAACATGAAGATGCCAGCTGTGCACTTGAGCAATGGGCACAATCAATGCATCACTCAAAAGCTTTCATATGCAAGACATAAAAAGAAAATTTTTGAGTGGTAGAGCTCAATGGGCTTGGAAGTTATTAACCAAAATAAAAAAGAACAAAAAAAAAACCAATAAACCTAAAAAGTTGCATCAAAACTTTAAATGGGGGCATCTAGTTAATGAAAACATGAATAATTGATTATAACCACAGTACAAGTGACAAGATTAAAAGATGCAGGAAAATAATGTTTTTATGATTACATTGAACCTTGCAACAGTGCCACGTTATATGCATTCTGTTCTGCTTTAATATGAATAAATAAAATGTTCCCTGCAATGAAGTAGTCAAAGTTTTACTTTAATTAAATGCAGTTATTCAAACATAACCTTTCAAAGATTAAATATTTATACATCTTCACCCCATAAGGTGGTGGATGTTACCCTCTGTTGTCATCACATCCCAGGTAACATCAACAGCATCATCCTGAATTATTACAGCTCAACTCATGGCAAATAGCATCACAGTGGCATTGGCTGGAAAAGAAAATTATAACTGGATGCACCATTTCAGTGACCCTTTTTACAAGAAACATGAACATGGTAGGCTGATCAGCGAAAGTGGAATGAGCCGACTCTCTGACCAACTTATCACCCTTCAGCAATAGTCAGAGAAATTAAGGATGATAGGAAACAAGAATATTAGTGCCAGGATGAAGATGGATCCTTCAGGACCTGGAGATGTGCTTAAAACTGGACATATAACAGTGCTCAGGATAGGGAATGTGGCTCGCCAGCTTTCCTTGACTGTAGGGGGTACACTAATTCTAATGATTTGAGAAAACCCTCTGAAACGTTTTTATAAAACCATTAATAGTACTTTAACAGATAACAGATCTACACCGGCCTCTGAGCAAATGCTGGAGGCATGGCAGAAGATAATGAATAGATGAAGTATGTGAGGGAAATTCATGGAAAGGAAGTACCAGGATATTGTCCTGCCAAATATCATATGACTGTTGGTCATGCACAAAGCCTCATTATCAACAGTTGAGAGTTTCAAAGGAAGGATCATTTGCTGTCTTCCAAGGTGGTCGAATCTCCCTAATTGCTTGAGTAGCACCATTTTGTTTGGACAGGAGAAAAAACTGGAGACTCCCATCAACAGCTTAGAGAAGGACTGTAAGGTTATCTATGCAAGGGAGGTGCTTCAATGTGGAGGTGCCTCTCACCTATCTATGACTGGTATAGAGCTGAAGATTAGAAAGAAATGGAGGATTAAGGAGGAAGTTAAACAGGATGAAGTTTGACTCTGCCATATTGTACTGGTTCAGCCGCTAGTAAGAAAATGGACAGGGCTTAATTATATTAGAACATCATGGTATGACAAGGCCCAGGACAGAGAACAGCGTAAGCTGTTCCAACAGGTAAAAAGAGCAAAACAGGAGAAATTAGCAGGTTGGTGGAAATGAGGCAACAAGGTATTATTGATGAAACACTCAAAGAGCAGCCCTAAAGAAAACTCTCCATCTACATTCTCTGTGCTAAAATTCTAGTATCTGTTGTGATAATTATTAAAGAAGGTTGAGATTACAAATGGAGATGCATGATTAAAATATCGTAGCTTAATTTATTTTAAATATTCAGTAGAGTTAGCCCTCCATCCATTTTCTTAATTTTATTGTCCAGTAGAGGTTTCTCACAATTCTCACTTTTAGTTGTAGTTGTATGATCACCTAATAGCAGAAGGTATGACTTCTTAATAAATTTCAGTAAGACTTATTTCACCTTCAAATTCTAACCAAAGAAGAGCTGATCATCCTGCTGACATTCTGTAAAGTCAGTCAGCTTCAAGCATTCTATTTTGTGCCATTTTTACTGCAGTGCAGTTATTTTTTTTCTTTTTTGTTACCACCTCGTCTGAAGAAATAAAAGTGTGTGATGTATGTTATTATACACTAGATTTGAATGTTATTATTTCTACATTTAAAGATGTTTGCAGTATTTTGAGACAATCTGATGTGAACGTTACCCGGGAACAGACAGGCAGACATGTTGTCTTTCCACCACCACACTTTTATTTACAGCTATATACAAGATTAAAAATGCACACACAAACCCCCCAAAGTCCTGGCCACACAATGCCTTCTTCTTCGGGCCGCCTCCTACTCTCTCTCGTTCCTGACCTTGTCCTTCTTCCACCCGACTCCAGCCTCGAATGAAGGGAGGCGGCCCCTTTTATTAGCACCCGGATATGCTCCAGGTGGGTTCCGGCAATCACCCGCCGACATGTGTGGCGGAAGTGCCGGCTGTACTCCTGGAAGCACTCCGGGTGTCCCTGCTTCTCTTCCCCCCAGCACTTCCTGGTGTGGCGGAAGTGCTGAGGTCCAGGGTTCCCATGGCATTGGCGCACCCCGCTAGTGGTGACCAAGGGCCCCTACAGGGTTGAGCTTCCATGCCCTCAACGCGTGGTCCCCAAAGCAACCAGGGTGGTGGCCCCCACGTGATCCAAGATGGGCGCACACCCTCTTCCAGTCCCTCAAGGCGTCCCGGCCGGGTCATCGCCCCGGCATCCCTGACACTAAATAGCATATGTATTGTTTTCAGTTATGCATTATACAGTTTCAACCTCAGTACAATGCAAACTCATTAACTGCATTAACGGATTTCAAATTATAGACTCAAATTTAGACAACAAACATTTTAGATAACAGATTTAATACTTAAAAGTATCAATATAACACAGGTGATATTTTTTTGTTGTGCATTTACAATGTGAAAACATTCAAGCACTCTGAACAGTGCAGTTAATGTCTCAATGGGCAAAATAACATAACATGGCATTCCCAAACCAGCTTAATCTAGTTTAGGGTCTTGGTGGTTGCCAAGGCCTATCCCTGTAGCACAGAATACAAGGGTAGACACATATCCTCTAAGCTCATTGGGCCATCACAGGACCCACTCACAGTCACTGTCACACAGAGGCCAATTTACTGTCACAAATTAACCTAACTAGCACATCTTTAAGGATCTGGAAGGAAACCTGGAAAATATGCAGACTCTTCACTGAAAACAACCAGGAGGAGGATGGGAACTTAGGATGCTGGATCTATGAGGTGGCAGTGCACCACTGTGTCATTTCTCTTGTAAAGTACAGTTTTTAATTTCAAATAAAACAAGAATTGTATTTTGGCCACAGCAGTCACAATGTGGTGTTAAAAGGCTGCACTTGTTTCGAAATATAATTGTTTTGTTCAAAACATAAGCAATACATTTGCACTTTTAAACATTGCATTACTATAGTTCACTTTTTCATTTCTTTTATACTTGTAACTTGATGTCCTTTTACAAACTCCCATACTTACTCTATCTGCAGGTGCTATGAGTCCCTAATAAAAGCAATAAGGAAATACACATTTAACATAATTTTACTCTTGATAGTATAAATGTTAATGCAGTTAATAGACGAGTATTGGCACAAACAGAACCATCCAAATGTTGTCTCTAATGATTTGTGAGAGTATCATTCATTAATGTAAAATGGCATTACACAAAGTATTGGCTTATGGTGTGTTGCCAGAAGCCAAAACGCACAGAATAAACCCTTAACATCTTTTATTTTTTTGCACTGCATCCTGCTCCAGTTTCCAGGCTAATTTTATCTTATTTGCTGCATAATTAGTATGAAAAAAATGTTAAAATGACAACAGAAGCTGTACGAGAATGTTTCCTTACATGTCTTTCCTTTTTAATGTCAAGAGAATTCCCATTTTGCAAGTGATTAACACAGTTTTCTTCTGCTTTGTTTGATGTTTTGCATCCACAATTCCCTTTGAGCTTATCCTTACATGAACTCTTTAATACAGAAAAACAATACCAAACAAAGCAACAATGTTATCCATTAACAAACAACAATTTGAATTGCATTAAATCATCCTACAGATTTATTTTAGATAGGATTCCTACTCCAAATTTATATAAGATAACAAAAAGAGACAAATCCTCTCTGGTGATATTCATATTCATTCATATCTCTGTTAGATAGGTATTTATTGTTGACAGGGTTGGACACGGTTCAGATGTGGTTTACCAAGCATTGCACTGGCAAATCCGTTTCATTCATATTTTAATGCATTTCTCTATGCAGTTCTTATCATTGTGGTTTTCACATTTGCCCACTATTGGCATGGGAATTTTGCTGGGCACCCTGGTTTTCCTCTCAGAGCCCTAAAGCATGAGTGAGTGAGTGTTTCCTGGGAAGCACTTGTCTTGATCAGATGTGTCCAGCATTGCACTTTACAGTTCCATGACAATATCTGGTTCCACAAGTGCTTCATATTATTATAAGTGGGTTCACTAATACCAATAGCATTTTTAAAATCTGTGCAGCAGTATTTTTTAATATTACTGCAGTGTTTTTTCTAAGATCATTTATGAATATTAAAAAGAGTAGTGGTCAGAGATCATTCCTAGGTGCTAATTCTGAAAATATTCCTGGCCCCATAGCTCTTTGCTGCCTACATTTAAGCACCCATCTACACACTGCATTTTAGAAACCCAATGTGAATGATATTTTATCAAAATTGTTGGACATACAGTGTAATTGTGTGATAAACGTGCTCTGCATTACACACATGTGTTTAATCCAAGGTAATTCTGGGTGACGTTGGGACATGGCACTTAAACAAAAAACCTGCAAAAAGAATGAAACATTTTCTGGTCCAGTCCTCAACTGCTGCTTCTGCTTGCTCTCTCTGTCTCACTTCACTACACCCACATGATGTCCTTTTGAATCTCCCATTTTCATTTTCAAACAGTCATCATTGCCCTCCTGGGTCAGGAAGTGTGCACTAAAGCCCCTTTAAGTTGCCTTCTTTTTGCCATTAGTGTATGCCAGGCTTCAGGGATGCCCACAACATTGGAGAGAAGAGAGTGTTTTGGTTTCCTCATGTCTCATCTGCCTATATTACAGCATACAACAGTATAAACCGAACAGCTCAAAAATTGAGCTGAGAAGTTTAAAAACATTAAAATTAGATCTCAAGGGGTTAAACAGAAGGATGACATAAAGAAGATAAATCCCATTAAATAGAAATGAGACAAAACAAAAAGACTTAAAACCATCTAAACATTTGTGCTGGAAGCATAAGAAGGTAAATACATGACAAGAAACAACCAAAGAACCTTGGAAGTATGAAATGCAAAATCACATCTTAATGAAAATATGTGATATTAAACATAATTCAGAAATACACGACAAGTTAATTGTGAAGGAGGCAGATCACTATAAATTAAAAACAATAGCCAGGTACAAGGGATCAACAGAAATACCTGAATCACCTTAAGCTAAATTTGAAAGGATACATTCCAGAGATTTAGTGAATGGATTTTTTTTTTTACAAACGGACAAACGATGATAATTCAAGCAATATCCACTTGTTTAATGGAAAACACTTGTAGAAAAGAAGATGTAGTAACCATGACTATTTGAGCTTTCCAAACATTAATCATAAACCCTTAATAGAAGAGCTGAAAAAAGTCAGTGCTCATGGGACTTGTTTTATGGCCAAGTTTAAGATCTTAGACATAAATAAATTAATATTTAAATGCAATAGGGCAGAGGAAAATTCTTGCCCATCATGTGCATCTTTTAATGGCAATACGTTTTATTTCTGCAGAAGGGCTTTTTCAGCAAAATGGTACTTCACGCTGCACAGCCAAGAAAGTTCTGAAATGGTTTTGAGAATGTGAAAGCAAATAGGGTTTAATGAGGTGCCTTCATTTCATCATATATTGATCTACTTAAGCATCTGTGAAACTGATGCAATAAGCCTTATAGAGTTTAGATTCACCCCTAATTGTTCCAGTAAAACAATGGAAAATATTTAGGCAGACATGAGCCAGTATCTCTGTGTCATGCTTTCAATTACGACTGAGTCTTCAAGTGCGGTGGACATTCTATCTAACATAAATGTTCGGAAATCAGTCCTCTTGGTTTTCAGGCTTCTCATGAGAGGATTAGATGATTCTGGTGTTGTGGACAACTGGGGCACCATCAACACATGAGGCTGAATTGTGCCTTGATCAGTTGGCGGTGCCCCAGATTGCCACCACAGAAGAATTGGAAAAGACAGCAAAGAAAAGCATAGATTAGTAAAGACTGTAGTTCCCAGAAGAATATAGTTCTATGCACATAGAGTCTGTCATGAATACACCTAAAAATGTAACTACGAGAAAGCCAAATGATAACAATGGTTTTTAGCAATTTTCAAAATGTTACACATTATTAGCCCGGCTAATTTCTATTGTTTAATTATTCTAGATTTTGAGTGCATAACAGCAAAAGGCCGCTTCACCAATTCTTTTAAGCATGGCTGGAATTATAATTAGGGCCCACGATTTACTGCGGCCTGCGGAATTTAACGGCACTCCGCGGAATTTAGAGTTTTGCAGCGGTAAAACGCCACGCTGCGGAATTAACCTAACTGCCGCGGAAAATACCAAATCTGAATGACATCTCACCATTTGAGGCATGTTGATATTAGTATGATTAATTTTGATTACTTCTTTAAGTTCTTTCTTTAGCCTATTGCATCATCTCATTAATATCTCATTCGTTGCTACTGAAATCGAACACAGTGGAGCTACACTCCAGTTAAAGAAGCTGTCGGTGTTGCTGCAAAGTACTGATAAACTTAATGAGCTGAGAGCTGAACTTGAATTTGTATCTGTTCACTGCCAGCCAATTATGAACACTCTGACTTTTTTTGAGGCACAGTCATTCATGGCTGTCAATGTCTACAACAAAGTGTCTGACATACTGTCTTGCCTGAAATCGTCCGGATTTCCAATTGCAACCAGCAGCTGTGAAGATGGAAAGCACAATGCTGCTGCTAAACTTTAAGAATATTTTGTGCGAACCAAACAGCCAATTGAAGATCTGTGAGAATGTTTGATCCACGACAGCTACCACTCTTATTGAAGAATTTTGCTGATCATGCAGAATCAGTGCCAACAATGATGGCTGCAGCAGATGAATGGCAAGCCTATCTGGACATAGCATCTCGTGAAGTAATTCCAGCTGATATCACTGCTTTTTGGCGTGACTTAGAGGACAGACTGCCTCACTTAGCAGCTCTTGCTAAAGTTTACATTGCGTTACCGATCTCTTCTGTTGATGTGGAACGTTCTTTCTCAAAATATGGATTGGTGTTGTCACCACTGCGATATTCTCTGTCACAAGAAAACCTACAAGCTTACAGTACCGTTTTCTTCAACAATAAATAAACAATAACTTTAGAAACATTATTCAATAGTTTGTTGAGAATAATATTATGCCTACATATGTTTCAGCATCGTTTGCCTAAAGTAAATCTGTGGATTAAAGCGGGCAGATGTGAACACTTTGATATACCTATTTGATTAGTATTATGATTGATTATTATTAAGGATTAAGAATAAGAAAAATTGCATTTATTTTGCTTGGGTTACAAATTAGTCTTATTGAGTACTGGTACTGCATTATCCGCGCCGCGGTACGCTGCGGAATTTACAATTTCTTGCCGCGGTAAATCGTGGGCCCTAATTATAATCAGAATTCCATTCAAAGATCTAAAGTTACGACTTGGAGTGTAGGGAGACAGGCATTCCAAAATATTCCTTCAGTGAAAAGATGCCTTAGTAATCTGGTTAATATGCGATTACAAGTTTAGGTCAGAGTCAATGATTACCCCTAAATTCTTTACCTATGTCTTGACTATTAGGCTAAGGGATCACGTTTACTTTATTTTTTGTTATTGATTTTAATTAGAGACAGATAATATTCCATACAGTCAAGACAAATTCAACAAATTAAAGCAAAATTCGACCCCCACCCAAGAGAAAGGGAGAGGAGCCAGCAACCTTAGCTAATCTATAAAAGAAACAAAAAAAAAGAAGGGTATCCTTATTCTAAATGAAGCTTATTCTAAAATGTTATTGATTAAATCCTGCAATATTTTTTTACATTTTTGAACAGATCCTCTAAGTAAGAATTAGATTTTTTCCAATTTCAAGTAGTATAAAACATCGTTTACCCACTGGCTTAAAAGTGGTGGGGTGGGATTCTTCAAGTTGAGCAAGATAAGTCTATGTGCTACAAGTGTAATAAAGGCAACTACAGTTTATTTGTCCTTCTCTGCCCATCTGGGAGTACACCAAAGACAGCTGTTGATGGGTTAGGAGTGATTATGACACCAAGCCTAACTGACAAGCATGCAAAGATTTTTGTTAATTTGGTGCACACCCAGAACATGTGGCCCAGTGAGGCTGGAGCTAGACTGCAACGTTCACAAAGTGAATCTTGCCCTGTAAACATTTTGGACAATTTTAAATGAGATAAATGTGCTCAATAAAAGATTTTAAGTTGAATGATTGAATGGTTTGCACATATGGAGCTTGTGTGTATTCTGTGCATTGTTGCCTTCTACTTCTTTTCTGAACTATTAAGTGACGGATCCTTTCCCCACTGTACTCTGGGGTCTTTGAAAGGTAGAGAATTTACAATATTTTTATAACTTGTACAGATGCTATCTGAGTCTGAGACTGATCAATAATTCTTCTGGAATAGAACAAGGCGAAAGGTGAGAAAAATCGGTCAGGTTCTGTTTAGCAAAGTTTCTAGCCTGAAAGTAGTGGAGGAATTGTGTTGATGAGAAGTTGTATTTGAAGCGTAATTGTTTGTAGGATGCAAATACATTATCTATGTACAAGTCTCTAAGTGTTTTAATCCCTGACATTTTACAGACATTGAATAGTGTATATGTTTGAGAGGGTGGAAAAAAGTGGTTGTTATGTGGAGGTGCAACAGATAAAAGCATTTCTGTCTTAAAGTGCTTCCTATATTTGTTCCATATTCTGAAAGAATGAAGTGTAATTGGATTTTTTAGTGTAATAACAGTAGTTTGCATTAATACAATACAATACGATTTATTTTTGTATAGCCCAAAATCACACAAGAAGTGCCGCAATAGGCTTTAACAGACACTGCCTCTTGACAGCCCCCCAGCCTTGACTCTCTAAGAAGACAAGGAAAAACTCCCAAAAAAAAACTTAACTGGGGTACAGAGCAGGGAATATAAAGAAGTACTGCAAATTTGTATTTCTATTGCAGACCAGGCTTGTGGATATTCATCAATTTGTGTCAATTTGGCACCCAGTAATAAAACTGAAAATTGGGTAGTGCCATGCCCCCAATTGCTTTAGGTCGGTTTAATGTTGTCCTTTGGATATGTGGATGTTTCAAATTCCAGATAAATTAAGTTATGATTATCTGGTAGTTGAGTTATGGCAACTGCACTTCTTTCTTGTTAGGTAGGTTAGGTCTTGTTAGGTTCTACCTAATAAGGAAGAAGTCCAGTTGCCATGACTCAACTACCAGATAATTTCACCAGGATGACATAGAATCTTCACTGAAGTTATGATTGTGTCTATTTTTGTAAAAATTGATTTGTTAATGTTTATGGGGATGCTTTGAAATAGGAAGAGCAGCTTGGGAAGGATGGTCATCTTCACAATGTTGATTCTCCCTGGTAACATAAAGTGGAGGGTGGACCATCCAGTCATAGTCACATCTTGTTTAATTTTTTCCCTACAGATAGAAAAATTATGATGAAAAAGGGCTTTATATTTCCTTGTAATATTTACCCCTAGATCAGCGGTGGCGAACTCCAGGCCTCGAGTGCTGCAGTAGCTGCAGGTTTTCATTCTTACCATCTTCTTAATTAGTGACCAGATTTTACTGATGATTACTTCTTTTAATTAACTCGACTCAGGCCCCATAGTTGTTTCTTTTTCTTTAATTAACAGCCAAACAATAATGAGACACAAAACAAGCCACCACATGACCAGCTAACCTGTGCCCATTACACAATATCTGAAATTAAAGAGAGGTGTTGGTCTTGTTAAAGTTGATCTCTCAGGCGACCAAAACATTTTGATGGTGCTCCTAGAAAGAACAGAAAAACAACAGTTTTCGAAATGAGTGCTGTGGCAGAATGAGAGCAGCAACAAGCCACCCCTGCCCTAGATATTTAAACTGATCTGCTAAGATAAATGGGAAGGTGCCCAATCCGATATTATGTGCTAGAGCAGTGGTCCCCAAACTTTTTGACACCAAGGACTGCTTTACTAGAAGCAAATTGTTCCAGGGACTGGTGCAAGTGGTTGTGGGGGGGTTGGAGGTTGGAGTTTTTGGGGTGATTATGGGCGGGTTCTTTTTATACACAATTTACATTACATTTCTATTATTATTAAGTTATTAGTAAAAGAAATTATATACAGCTTACCATAATGCAGAATCTGTGAGAGCCCTGGGCTTGTTTTCCTGCAACGAGACGATCCCATCTGGGGACAATGGAAGACAGTGACATCCGAAGTGTGTTGTTTATGTTCAGTCTACTCTGTAATCTCGTTTTGATTGCTGTCACTGCAGAAAACGCTGCCTCACAAAGATAGGATGTTGGAAATGGAAGCAGCTTTGCATTATCTTAACTTCTTTCGTATTATTTTAATCTCCTCCTGCCTAGAAGTTATGCTGATGAGAATTTTTCTCAGCATTTCCTTGCAATAATACATTTTCAGGGTGCGAATGATGCCCAAATCCAATGGCTGAAACACTGCCATGCAATTGGGTGGGAGGAATTCAATGCGAACATTATCTAAATGCAGAAGCAAGTTGTTGGCAGCACAGTTATCAATCAGAAGCCAAATCATCCTTTTCTTCTTCTTCATATTGTGAGGTTTCTGAACTCTTTTGGGATTCCCCCCACCCCACCCAACGGGAATGACACGCTGAAGTGTGTCCTGAAGCACTATTGCCGTGTCTGTGTGAGATTGTTTGTCCAGGTCCCAAGAGAGTTTAAAAACCTCATATTTTCTTGAACGAGTGCCGCATTAATGGGAATGTTTTTTGAACGAGCGTCACTGAACCACATAAAAACTGCTTTTTCGGCGTCTTCAAATGCAGCAGTTCGCATACATTTGCAACCCGATGTTTTTCTTCTTTTTTGCATATAACAAAGACATATGCATTGCATTTGTCATTCCAACAGATTGCACATCACAAGCATTAGCACTGTTATCGTTTTTTCATGTCTGCCATTTCTATAGGAGGGTGACAATAAGTTAAATTCCAGTGGATGTTTTTCAAATGTTGACGAGCAATAAGCAAAAGGTATCACTGAAAACCACAGAAAACAAAAAGTGCAAAAAAAACAGTACAAAGAAAGTTTGAAGAAAGAACATTTTTTACAATGTTTCTGTTTGGGGATCGCTGTGCAAATGTGCACAACTGAGCTGTGACCACAGAACTCTGTGGATGATTCATTCAAGCATTTCAAGGTCACTTCGTTGTAATGAAAGTATCTGCTGCTGAATGTACTTCGTAGTAACAAGATTTCTATAGACTCGTGTCATATGGGGAAACTGTCAGAAACATAAAAATACTTTGTTGTAATACTCTCTCACCTCGGTCACACTCCTCTTTCTGCGCCACTGCAAAGCCCCGTCCACCTAGCATTCTGAAAAGTGTATTCAGCGAAGGAGGCAGCCTTTTTGCTGTAGCCCTTCAGTGAGTGAGTCTCCGTTGTCGGCAGTTTTCTCACGGCCCGGTAGTATCTTATCTTATCTTTTGAAAATCTGATAATATTTCATTTACTGACCTTTGCAACAACTTGACTACTACTCTAAAAAGACAGATAAAGATTATGTGAGATGACTTCTTTGGAAAGTTTGTACATGACAACAACAGCTCATGATGCCACAACATTGCAGCATTGAGCTCTGAGATAATTCCAAGCAAAACAACAGAAAAATAATGAAAAGAACAAACAGAAGAAACAGGTTAAACGCTGTCATTCTGCTGATGCACCTGGTGGTTTGCTTTGTATTCTTAAGAAACACACTACTTGTTTCTAATCATTGTGCACAAACTGTTCATTCTAACAGTTTTAGGCAGACTGAATTCAAGAGAGCAGAAGGGTGTATGATGTTTTTTTTTCAAAAGAGCCACATGCCTGTCTATTCTCTCAATAGTCTAGGATTTAACAACTCAGAACAGGAACCTTGACCCCTGCTTACCTCCACCCATCAACCACCTACTGCTGCAGAAAGGAAATGTGACCCTCTTTGAATATCACAGGCTGCTCAAGTTGTCATCTTAAGGCATTTGTTTCTACCCACATCTCTTCTATTAAACAACAAGTGTTTCCCCCATGATACGAACTGTCTTTTAGCTCTCATGGGTGTTCTGTTTTACGCCATGTAAATGAATTAACACAGCTGTTATCAGTTTCAAAACATGTGTTGGTTTCTGATCATTTTTGGGGATTTCCACAAGTTATTAAATTATTTTCTTTTATGAGTAAATTTTTAGCAAAAAGAATTCTTCACAGAGTATGGTATGGCTTTGTCTCTTATAAAGCTCACAATCCCATAAAATTTATGTTAAATTGTCCCTTTATGAGCGGTTTGTGCTACTGAAGGAGGAGAAATGAAAACTGGAATGTGTAATGAAAGAGGGGTAGGATGAAATTAATTTACAGAAATGGAAAATGTACTGGATCTATAATCACTTATATGCTGTACAGAGGTACCTCTTATGAATAAGTTATACTTGTGTTACTGAGAAACTTAGTTTTGTGGTACAATATAAATTACATATAATAGAAGCAATAATAAGAAACAATATTTTGTACGAAAAGGGGCAGACAACCTCACTAATTTAGCCTAAAGATACATTTTTAAAAATCATGGAATGCATACCTAAAAATGAAGATATTTCATGATTTGAATGTCGGCTAGCTTTACAATAACTCAATGAAGAAAAAAATGTCCTTAAAAACATTTGCTGGTGCCTTTACAGATTTCAGCTACAGAGTCTCCACAACTATAAGGACAATGCATGAACCAATCTGGGATAAGATGTCAGTACATCACACACTTGTTCACAAGCCCACACTCCCGCACATCAGCCCATTTAGATTCTCCAGTCACCATTTTTATCTATGGGATGTGGGAGTAATATCTACAAAAATGCAAGGGATCATGGGGAGAATGTGCAAAGTCCACACAGTGTCCAAGGCAGATTCTGAACTCTGGGTTGTGGAATTTGAAGGCTTCATCTCTAACTATCACAAAATATCATAAGCGCAAATACAGAAGCAACTGGATTCCTGAATAATTGCATTAATGGCGTTGAGTGAGCCATTTTTCTATTCTCTGAGTTCTCCATTTAGTGCCCAGTGGTGTACTTACAGTTCAGATTTGCAGGCCACTATAAATAATTAGGCAGTTAAAGATGTGTCAAACTCTAAACTAGCTTTGAGAGTGTTGACAGACTGCATACCATAATGAAGTGTCATTTTTGGTCATTATGGTGACCATTCCGATTTACAGTATTTATCATAATGAGGGTATAATGTAGGCAACACAAGGATCACTTGTTACATGCTAGCAGCAGTACACATTTGTGTCAGAACCTTATTGCTCAGGCACTTCTTTTACATTACCCCATCTCATGTGTTTTAACTGTAACAAAGAGAATTTCTGTGGGGTTGATGGTATAAATAAAAAATAAGCTCTTGGCACTACTCTGGTGATTTATGTAAACCTACACAATAAAAAGTGCTGGCTTTGCTTTCCACCACATCTGTTATCTTTGCTCTTCAAACTCTGTTTCACTTCTTTCATTGTGTACCTGCTAGGAAATTCTGTACCCCACAGAGACATTCAGCATGACTACTATTTTTTTCTGTCAAAGGGAAGTGTGATAGAAGGATTTTCACAGCAAAAATACAAAATGTATACCTCATCAGTTCAGCTGAATGGGCAACGTCACTACGCAAACATCTAATTAAACTTCCAGAAATATTCTCTGACTACAAATAGCTTTGCTGTTCTTCCTTCCTAACTGTGAGATCTTGCTGTCCTTTTCATGGGAAGGCGCCTTGCAAGATTTCCAGTGTACAAAGAGTTGCCTCAATCTTTCATAGTTTTGCCCACTTGGTGGCCGCTAACATTGTTCTACACCCTTCCCTTTTAAAATAATATAGAAAAGTGGGGTCGTTTCCTTGGAAATGTGCCATGTGCTGTACCACAGAAATGCTAACACAGACTGTGTTTCATTTGTATATATTTCGTGTAAAGATTTTCCTTAATACCTTAACAGATCCCTGAACATTCTCCTTAGGCTCAGTTTAATTTCTTAGGAAAGCCATTCTGTGGCAACTCCTGTAATATGATATAATTTAAATAAACCAATCACTTTCAGTTTATACAGTGTATACTGTAGGTGCAATTCATTTAAAACATCCTTTAAAGTGCTTCATGTACATTTTAATATATTTTTAAACTATTCAGATACCATACACTATTTAATATATCATAAAATTCATCCCTAGATATTTCCAAATCAGAATTATACATGTGACATATAATCTTAGATTTTTGGTTTAGAAATACAGTATATAATTTGACAGATAACCTCATCCACAAACTAACAGACTAATATCAAAATGTGCAAATAGAGTACAATCAATTCAATCACTTATACAGTACGTTTCATCATTTTCTCTGAGTTTGCAGATGTGACCAACAAATAGTTAGCTAATTTTACCACAGAACAAGTCATTTATAAAGTATTTAATCAGGTTGCTTAGATATTATTAGGCACGAGTCTCACTCATCATCAGCATCATTGCTTTTGTTGCTATATTTGGACTGTAGTATAGCATGACACTGAATCAATTATAGTTAACTCAATGCCACAGAAGTAAGTAACTGATGTATGGAAATATTTATATTGCATAATATAACAAATAGGACAATCTGGATCAATATCCATATAACCATTAATCTTCAATAAAAAATAAGCAGAGTTGGTTTCTCTAATCTCTTGGCTGCTGGTTCATACAATGCTCATTAAAAGATGCTACTAGTTTCCTCCATTCTGTATTCCTTCGGAGTGTTATGGAGGTATCTTTGGAAGTGTTCTCCAGACCTGATATTAGATCTCTCACTCTATATGTTAAATAGCACTTGTGCTCTACTGCAAAGCTGTGAATGAGGCATTCTTTGCGAATATTGTCTCTGTTTAGGTATTTTGTATGCTTTGGTGTCTGTTATATTAATTTGATTATTAGAAAAAGCTGGGTGCGTAATGAATGACAGGTATGTACTCTTCTGTGTTATATACATAACTGAGAAAATTAATTATATCATTACCAAATTAAGACCTTCTCAGGCTCCAAGGTGTCACATATATATATATAGACTCTACGAACTTCTCATATAAAAATAAAACAAGCCACAGGGGTGGTCTCATTCAGAGATTTTTGCCTATTGTCACTAATACATTCAATTTAGAAGCAGCAATTTAATATAACCACGTATGTATATTGTGTGGAAAAGTACAAAGAAAAAAAAAAAAAAGCTGAAACAGAAAAATTCTGATACTATTAAGATAGGGCAAGAAGTTGCAAATTTTATGCCCTTAGCTGCAGCACAGCTAATTTTAGGTAGGAGTAAATTTTGTAGGACATAATCTACAGGTTAGTTGGTGACAGCAAATTAAATTTGAACTGTTTCTGATCTTACTATCTGAAGTTTTTTGGGGCGGGGGATTTATTTTGACCGGTTGATATAAACATCCTAAAATTCTGCTGCCGCTACAGTCGAATAATATTGCCTAATGCTCAATGCAGTAGCACACAAAATATAAATAAATGTAATTTTACATTTGATTAATTGCATAAAAAATTAATCAGTAGTACTTTTACCTATTTACCTTAAAAAAATATAAAACAATACCTATTACCTTGGGTGACACACATGCATGAGAGGGGGGTGTGATGATGAGGAGGGTGTATTTGGCACAACATCTGCATTTACTTTTCTCACATATTCCAGGGCACACACCCAGGTCACCCTGATGGTACTTCATCATCCACCTAGGAGTTCCAGAGAGATGATTATCTTCCACATACATTTCCATTAACGCTTACCTTTTATTATCATTAAGTTTTTTACACTTTTCAAACACTTTATATTGATAACATTTACAATAACCACAGAGACACTTATTTCTATCTAAAGCAGTTTAATTATCGCAAATTGGGTTTATATGAGGACACACTTTTTCCTGTACCCAATCCCTTTAAATCAAGAGGACTGTGCATCAACAACTCATTATTTGAGAGAGGGTGAGACATTAATTGCCAGCGTGGCACAGTTAAAGGGCAATCACATGGCCTACTGAGCAAACGAAGGAGAAACACAAAACAACAGCAAGACTAGCTGCGTATTAGTTTAACTTTGTATTGATCTTGCTCCATGGTTCACTGCAACAGCACTCAAACCCAAGGATCATCTCCTCTTAGTACCATACTTTGCAGTATGGTGTTGGTCTACAGCTAGTATGGTACTCTCAGGAATACTGCAACTTACCTTAAGTTTCCTGCCCAATTATTGATCTTCAGTCCTCTTTAACAACCTGTGGTCTATTCCCAGAAAGAGAAATCAGTTAATCCTGGAACTCAGAACGAACCCTAGCTTGCTTTAGCACAATTTCTCATCAGCGGATTAGCCCATTCCAGAACACTGTTTTTTATCAGCTCAGGAAATCCATTGATTAACGCATGTTCACAGCAAAATTTACAAGTTCTTATGAGTCGAGCACCGAACAGATGATCAACCAAAAAGTACAAGTCTGAGAAAAAGATGGAACAACCTTCATGCTAGGACAACAAGATGTGCTAGTGACAGTGCAAGAAGATTATCTGCACATTCGATAAAAGAGGAACAACACAGCAGAAGCAGCTGCCAAGGAATGGGAGATGGTATGGAGGAATATGACTGAAAGAACACATGTAAAATAGTTAATCAGTGGAATCTTTGTAAACGTTTTGTGGTAAATTGTTGCATTGTGCAAATTGTACCCTTGGCTATATTGCTTTATTTGAAATGTTATATACCTATAAGAAAATATTGTGTTCCATTTTTGCAATATTACTTATTAACTAAAAAAGTCTAGCCTCGTGGCAATAAGGGTTTTAAATTCGTGGAGTTCATATAGTTATTGCTGTTAAAAGTTCACCAACCTGCATTGAACCCTGTACAGCTTGGTGATTACAAACCTAAGATTAATTCTTGTCATATACAAATTTGCAACAGAAGACACATAGTAGCCACTCTTTGAATGGTAACTTACCCTATTCGAATGTGAGACTCTGAATATTTGGCCTCAACATTTGTAATTGCCACCTTATTTAATTACAAAACCCCAAATCAAAACTGCTTTAATAAGCATATCAGGTATCAGCACCTGCCAAACGGGGTAGTCTTCAGAGGCGTTTCTTTGAAGGGTGAGGGACTCCGCAGAGCGGATGAAGGTGGGCAGCTTGTTCCACCAGTGAATCTATTACTAGTTATAATCACTCAAAAATGTCATTGTTGTTCTATTGACCTATCTGCGACTCTGTGGAATTGATGGTGGTTATTTATTTCTGTTTTGGAAACAGAGCCTGTATGTGTGTACACACGTGTATGCAGACGCTGCTTCATATTTAGGTATACTATTACAATTTATTTGTGGCATTTCCAATATTGTGAAAAAAAATTGCCCTAAAAAAATAGGGAAATGTCTGTCATTTGCATTGATATGAGCTAAAAGCCATGATGTGTTAACTCTGAACATGTCACACTTTAGAAGATTGGTCATATACATTAAAGCCTCAAATGTAGAACGATAACATTCATGTAGACACTCCTCTGGTTGTGCCAGAATGTTAATTTCAGGTCTCATTATGTTTCTCTGAACAGAATTTGGTGAAGGAGTTGTGCTTCGATGTTGATTGTTCATTCAGGAAAGGGCATGTCATTTTCAACTTTTGGTCTCCTTTTATTTTGCTTCCTAATTGGCACAGCTGGGATCAGCATTTCCAGCAGGACATCTACAAACTTTGATTTTATGATTGGGTGCACTGCTGTGGCATCAATGTTTTGATCCTTCACATTAAACCTGCTCTTTTGCAGTTAAGTTTCAGAGCATTGGTTGCCCCAGTGACTGAGCTGGATTTCATTAAATCTCTCTGGAACAGAGAAATCCTGATCCCATTCCAAAAAGCAGGATTAAAGAGTTATCCACATCTTTGTCCTCACGGATCATGCAATTCTGGCTTAATCTGTTCCAGAGACATGAGTTTGGCTAAATCCAGGTTTTCTGGAAGAGAAGTAACCTATTTCCCTAAATCCCAATTTACTTTAACCGAATTTCATACTAATCCTGCTTTTTGGAACTGACCCCTGTTTCCTGTCAAACTTGTTGTCTTACTTGAATTGCTCCTTGATTTTAATGCTGGTCATAAGTTAACTGTCTTATTTCTTTCCTCTTTTACTGTTTCTTTACAGTAAAAAGTTAAATTAATTTTAATATTACTGCCTTTACTTTGTATGAATTTATTTTTGTTTCTTTGCTCTTTCTTTGTTTACTGCTGAGCAAAAAATGTGTGACTTTTTAATAACAATTTTTGCAAAGATTTATTTTACAGTTCTTTTTATCAACTGTTGTTTATTTTGTTTATTTGCTTCTACATCAGGGCTCGTCATATGCATTTGACCTGGGGACAAATTTTCACAAAGCAAATATTAACTTGGGCTGGGGCAGGACAGGTACCCTAAGCCCCAACCCCACCACCCTAGGGAAACATTTCAGGCACTTTTACAAACACAATTCCTCATTCACTGCTCATCCAATCTCCCACTCATTTACACTGCACATTAAGTTAATTCAAACCTGCCAGGTTTATGCTGATTATCACGTATTGGATTCAGATTTTCACAAACAGAACTAAAACTCTTCTATAAAAGCACTCTCAATTCTTGAAGTTGTAAAAATAGTCTTTCAAAACAAAAATCAAACAAATCATTTTCAAAGGACTTCAAACCTGTTTGTGACATCCTGAAATTAAAGAAATGAAAGGTATCTTCTTGAGAGCCTAAGTCTAGATGTTACACTCCTGCCAAGCACCTCAGAGGGGTAAAAGTAGATTGCAAAAGGCAATTAATCACATATAAAGGTTTTTATTACCATGAAATACGAGACTCATATGTTGAGGCGGCTGATCCTGTTTTTGTTTGATTAATGTCTGTGTAAAAGTATGGTTACTCTTGTGTCTGGTGGACAAAGAAGTCAGAAAAATAGCTGGGGTAACAGTCAGGCTACCATGTTTAAGTGTAGACATTGTGCCAAGAACAAACACAACAAAAAGAGGCAATATGGTGCGCTAGGCACAAGGATTAGGCATATTAGTCCACAAAGTAATTTATTACAGCAAAAACTATTTAGCATTAGCTCTCTGCTTAGCTCTTCTGGACTCCAACTCCCATGCAGCCCTGCGGGTGTCCAAACTGGGACTCTATACAAGGGACACTACAACCTATTAAAGTTGGGGTGAACTGCTTCCAGCTGTGCTCTCCTGCCAGTTTTTGTGATCTTCGGGCATCCCACCAGGATAGGGATCATAAGATGTCCCAAACAGGTTTTGCCCTCATTTAGTCCATATTTCCATTATGGCATCCCAGCTGGCTAAGGACTCCATCTCCATCTTGGGCAGAATACCCAGTCATGCTCTGGGGCATTTAAGTTATCAAATTATTCCTAAATGAGCAAACCTAATCATTTAAATTCAATGAGTCCTTCATAAAAAGTTTGTCATTATAAAATCAAGTTATTTATTTAAGTAATAACTGATATTTCATTATCGTATCAATGACCTGTGCTCAAATGAAATGTGATATGATCCGTTCTTTAACATCCTCAAAAAATTATCTTCCTTAACAGTTCCAAAGTATGTAAACCACCTGAGTTGTGGTGGAGAAAGGAGTAATACAAAGTCACATACAACAGTTAATATCCCTTGGAAAGACTGTTTATTAGCTGTTTTCTGATGGATACTCAGATTAAAGGGCCTTGAGAGATGCCCGATGAGGTTCTTAAACTTCTCATTATCTTTGTGAACTCCCCTCACCATGCTGTACGTCTTCTGCCTCTTTTTCAGTCCACCGTACCAGGCTGTTCAGGACAGCTGTTTAAGAACACATGGCAACACCCAAACAAAAGATTCTCACCTGAATATTTCCAAAGAGGTTAAAGTCACATCACTATTTTATAAATGTTAATCCAAAATAAATACACTGTATGTGAAATATCAACAACTATTATAAAATGAAGAAAAGAAAATCACCAGGAAGCACAAAATTTATGAAATTGCTGCAAAAGATTCCTCCAAAACCACAAAACCAGCTGTTATTATTCCTACCTGCAGCTTTGAAATTTGAAACAGAGTTGGTATGAACTGGATGAAGGAGTACTTATGCTGTACTGAAATGATGCAGCACATGTTAAGTGAAAGTGCTCAAAAATCCTTTTGTCAAAAACTGGTAGGGCAGCACGGTTGATTTGAGGGGCGACATCTTCTTTTCCTATAGTGCCAGGCTTAGCTCAGGGTCATAGAAATTATGCACACAGGATATATATACAGTATGTGGGTTCATTTATAACCCTGGTTCTACATCATATTTCACACAATATGTTAGCTTCCAATATGATTTCCAGATTAATCATAAAAAATTGTCACAGACTAAATATTGAACTAGCATAACAATGACATTGATAACACATACACTTTTCACTTGTTACTAATAAAGAAAGGATACAGACATCAACTCAAACACAAAAGTCATTCAAATAAGCTCAAAAACTACATACATATATAATACATATATATATATATATATATATATATACCAATTACATTTCCTGCATGTTATTGGAGTGTTTCACTGCCACTGCAACATTGAGTATATAAATATAGGGAGGTCCAGATCTAATTATGCAATTTTCATTATGTTATAACTTATTAAGTTTATTACATAGAAAATCACCCGAAAAATCCCGGACCATCGAGAAGTTTGTGAACTGACGACATGAAGAATCATCTTTGTGCCGAACTGGAATAGTCCCTGCATAAATCAAAGTCATCCAGATGATCTGGATCTGCATAATTAGATCTGGACCACCCTGTACATACAGACACATAAATGCTCAATTACTCTGTCTGAGGGTAGGGCTATAACAAGATCTTAAGTGTATTTTATAATGTTCAAAATAAATATTAGATTGAGTTTAAGCCATTACAGCACTGTAGATACTGTTTTACATAGTAAGGCCATGATGGTAATGATTATTTTATGCTACTGCTAATTGAATGGCAGAAAAAAGTGCAGTAAAATCCCAATAGTTTAACAGCTGTTGCTCAATCTGAAGAATACTTTAGTTTAAAGTCTATTAGGCAGCTGTAACAGGTAACCATCTTTCATTATTGATACATTATTTAACGTTTATGGTTATACAGCATGTGGTCATGTACAGTACTGCTTATTCTCTTTCTCTCTCCCCCCAAGTTAACCTTGGCATGCATATACTTGTTATAAAGCTTCAATGTTCAAAATGTTAAAAGGCCAAGTAACTTAAGCTTCTATTTATTATTCTTTAAACTGTGTCTCTTTTAGGAGTACCAAAAATAATGGCAACATATAAATTATTACATAACACTTTTTCATAAGTAGGAGATGTGAAAAGTTTACATTACCTTTTGTGATTTCAGTTTTTATTAATTTAAAGACATTTCATATTTGATCCTCAATTTTTAACAAGGCCGCTTAATTTAATTTAGTGTCATTGCATGGATTGAGCCTATCCCAACACATTGTGCATATCAGGAAACAGCCCTGGACAGGGAGCCGGGCCATTGCAGGGCCCATTCATATCACACACACATATGCATGCCCACGCTTAAACAGGACCAATTTGAAATTGCCAATTACTTTGTCTACATCTTTGGAAAATAAGGAGAAAAACTGGGATACCCTAAGGAAAAGCTATGCAGACACGGGGAGAACATGTAAACTCTTGCAGGATATTTGAACTCAGGGTGCTGGACCCATAAGGCACCACTAGTTACAAAATTTTATTAAAGCCAACCTGTTATGTTTTGTTAAAATTATTCTTAGTTTAAGAAATAATTCTTATTGACTTTTTAACATACTCCCTAGAGTATTAACACAGCTTTTTTTGACTTTCCTTTAGTTTTTGTTCTCCATTTTGTTTGCAAGACTTGCTCTTTTATTCTATCGGTATTTTGCATTTTTTAGCACCATTGTTATGTCATAGGCTTCTGTTTCCATGTCCTGCTCCGTGATAAGAGGTTTGTAGTGAAGTGCAGTTTTAAATAAATAATTGAGTCCCAGAGTGTGCAGGCTCCAGACTGCTGTGGGTGTGGGCACAGAACTCTGGGGTTGATCGGGGTGCTTGGCTGATCGTGCACTCATGTTCAAATGTGAGCAGAACAGTGAGGTGCCTCATTCATACCTTGGAGTGGGTGGAGGATCACACCTGCACCCAGTCGGGCAGGATAAACGGAGCCTGCATGGTAGAGAAAGGGAGACAACAGAGAGAAAATCAAGGAAAAGAACTGTGAGAGAGGAGTAGCGGGATGCTAAACAGAATAAGCCAGAGTGGTCGTTACCCCACAGAAGAATGAAGGATCAGTGCTCTAGGGGCAGATCAACCTTGCTGAAGTTACAGTGGAATGGGTGTGATGGTGGTAGAGTCTTCCTCAGGGATCAAAGTGATGCTAGGGCGAGAAGGAAGATGGGAGGACTACCAACACCAAGCGGTCTGGTAGACACCGGCGGAGGCAGCCAAGACAGGGGTCAGTGAAGATTACTGCGGCTGCTGGACTCTCCACAAGACCAGGGCTATGGGTAAGCAGGGAAAATAGTGCGGAGGTTGTGCATGGCTCATCATGGAATAGAGGAGGAACATTAAGGACCCAATGATGATGGATTTTAACTCACTGTTTTTATGGGTTATTTGTTTTTTGTGAAGATTTGTACATTGCACTACACATTTCTTTGGATTTTAATAAAAGCGCTGAACAATTTTGCCTCAGCCCCTTGCTGAATGTGTGTGTCCTCGTTTACTCAGCTCAATGAGTTCATGAGTATTGAAGGTTATGGGTCTGAAAGGCTCCTGGAAGCACCAGGGAGCATTGAACCAGCTGAGACCACCACACCCCCAGATGTTGCATCTCTTGAGGTCAGTGACGCAACACTATTTAAACTGTCATCATTTATATTTCAATTGTCCAAGTTTGAGGAGATCTTTGAAAGACTTTATCATGTGTTTCATTTCAGGTTACAGACTCCTTCACTTTTGTTTCATTCATCTTGGTATGACAAATAATATTCTCTTCTTCCAGATATGACCCTTACATGCTCTTTAACTAAGATTTTATTTCTCTGTTCTATTTACTTCAGGTGGTTGAAGCGATCATGTTAACATGTAAACCCATTTTCCAGAAAATTAAGATTCTCACAATATCCACATGGTTAGCATCATATCCCTATTAGGTCCAGCCATTACATTTTTGTAGATGTATTGTTATTTTGTGTTTCTATAAGAATTAGCCACAGAAACAGTAAATCAGTATAAAATGGTAAAAGTTTTAATTAAGTTTTGTTCTGATTATTACAGAAGGATTTAGGTGTAGGAGTTGAAGACAATTTTAGAAAGAAAAATATTTTGATTTCATATTCATATTCCAAATCTCAATAGTTATGTCATTTTATTTGCAGAGTCAAGAAACTGATATAATCTGGTTTTGATGACATTTTAACATTCAGCAGAAGAATAAACAGACACAAAGACTAATATACCATATAATAAACTAGAGGGGAAATTGAGCAACATAGATGTTCCATTCAGTTAAGATCTGAAAAAACTGCAAACCAAAGGATTTATGTAGATTTATTTTTAATTTTGCTGAAATGAGTAGGTATATACTAAACTCTTAATAAAATACAGCCTTTTAAAGTTCATTGCAATAGTAGAAAAATGAATATTAAAAAATATAGTACATCTTAGAGATGATAATTAATTTTGCCGCAAATCTGTGATGTAATCTTTATTCTCAGTGAGCATGTTTAACATTAAAGAGTAACAATATAGCGTTTGCTGTCAGCTACAAACAAAAGACTTTAATTTTCCTTTAGATCTAACATAATTCCCACAGTTACCATCAGTGAGCCAATTTGGAAATGTATTGTTTCGAATAAAAGTTAAAAGACGCTTTACCATTATTCCATTACATTGCATCATCTATGGGAGTGGCGGGCCTACATTTTTTGGAGCCTTGAATCTTGAACTGTTATGGAGGCCCTGTCTCAACTAGCAATGAGGTCTGGGTAATAACTGTATATAAAAACAATAGGCTTAGGATAATCTAGCACTATTTCACCTTTATTACTTACCTTATTTAAAAAAAATGTAACATTTATTTTAAAGGTAGAGGTAATTAAAGTATTATATCCTTATGAATACTTTATTGAAAAGCCAATCACAATGCTAATAATAATTCTTTAATTCATATAGTGCTTTTCTCACTACTCAAAGCTCTTTTCATAGTGAGTGAGGAGCCACTTCAACCACCACTAATGTCCAATATCCACCTGGATGATGCGTCGGCAGCTATTTTTCCACCATTAGGCTCAGCACAAATGAGCTATTTAATCGTAAAGTGGTGAGAGATAGTTAGCCAATTAAGAGACATGGGGTGATTAGGAGGTCAGAATGACTAGGTCATGGAGGAAAATTTAGATTGGACGTCGGGATAGACGATGCTCTTTAAGAAGGATGACCAGGGATCTTTAATGACCAGTTTTACATAACATCTGAAGGATGGTGCCATTTTTATAGAACAGTAACCCCATCTCTGCACTGATGCATTACACCACCGTGTAAGTGCTTCCTGTTGGCATCACCTTTACAATGGCTCTCCATTTTTGTTAAACAAGTCATCTACTGTTTATATATACCAAAGAAGATATTTTTGTTATTTTTTAATTTTAACTGTATTTTAATTGTACATATGTTAATACGGTTATTATTTATTGACATCTTTTTTCGGCTGCTCCCATTGAGGGGTTGCCACAATGGATCATCTGTCTCCATCCATCCCAGTCTTTTACATCATTTTCTTCCACACCAACTGCCTTCATGTCCTCTGTCACCACATCTGTAAATCCTCCTCTTTGGCCTTCCTTTTTTCATCTCGCCTGACAGTTCCATCCTCAACATCCTTTTCCCAATGCCCATACCATCTCAATCTAGCCTGTCTCACTTGGCCACCAAACTGTCATTCCTGTGTTGTCCCTCTAATATACTCATTTTTAATCTCGTCTCCCCTCGTTATTCTGAGCGAAAATTGTAGCATCTTCATCTCTTTCACTTCCAGCTCTGCTTCCTGGCTTTTCATCAGTGCCACTGTCTCCAACCCAATACAACATAGCTGGTCTCACTACCATTTTATAGAGTTTCCTTTTTACTCTTGCAGTTACTCTTCTATCACAAATCACTCCTACCACTTTTCTCCATCCTGTCCTCCCTACCTGCATTCTCCTTTTCACCTCTGCCACACTCTCTGTTGCTTTGGACTGTTGAACCAAAGTATTTCAATTCGCTTGCCTTCATCACACCTGGGGCCTCATGTATAAATGGTGCGTATGCACAGAAATGTTGCATAAGAACGTTTCCACATTCAAATTGTGATGTATCAAACCTAAACTTGGCGTAAAGCCACGCACTTTTCCACAGTACCTCATACCCTGTCATACGCAAGTTCTCCACTCGGTTTTGCAGACTGGCGGCACCCAGCGTCAAAGCAGTGCTACTGTTCCTGTGTGGTTACCCTTTATTTCTTAGAACCACATTCCTGACGCGGCTTTATAAACACACTGAAACTAACCGCATATTGTTTATTAGTGTAATGCATCTGATTGTAATTAACCTGTAACAATATAATGGTCCAGGGAATAGCCATAGTATTCCAAATACCATAACTGCTTTAGTGTTGTTACTCTCACTGCACCATCTTCTTCTTCTTTTTTTTTTCTTCTTTTAGCTGCTCCCTTTAAGGGTTGCCACAGCGGATCATCTTTTTCCATATTACTCTCACTGCATCACTTGGAGTATTTATATCACTGTATCTGAGTGGGGAATCACAGCAGCAGCTGACCGGAAAGAGAATTATCGGTATACAGCATCAAGCACACGCTGCCTCAGCCACGGCAAAACATTTCAAAGCCTTTCCTGTATGGACCTCGCGGTTCAGAAACAGTTTCATCCCAAGAACTATAAACGCACTCAATCAATTGCTCCTTGTAGAACTGTTTGTACTTATAAGTACAATCACCTCACTGTAAACTTTCACTACAGTTACAATATTGCACAACCTGCGCCACTTTATAAAGCGTATATTTACATATGATGACGATATTTTTAAGATGATATGCAGCAAAATATGTTGATTATATTATACAGATAAAACTTTAACTTCATTTAAATAATCTGTATTGTTAATAATTAAACATGTGAGGACACGGTGCCACAGCGCTAGCAAGTTCACGTATTGTTCCTGCCTTGCGCTGTATTTGCTGAGTCTGGCGCAACACTGGAAGGATAGATGGATAGAATAATTAAACACGTAATATGAAGATATTTCAATGTTCCTTAAAAGTTTTGAAGAATCGTTGTTGTAAATTTACAGATGGCTTAACGTCTATTACAGAGCTGATTGTGTGGCGATTGGGTATTTGGGGAAAGAAAAGTAAGGAAATGAATTGTGGGTTAGTACATTTGAAAGAGACAGTACTGCTACAATAAATTATTTCATCGAAGGTTGCGCATGGTGCAGCAGCATCTTGTTTGAGTCATGAACAATCACTGCACCATCGTGTTCCCATGTTTAATAACATGCTTTCATTCCAATCATCATGAAAATGATATCACGTATACATCTCAGTATTTTAATTATTCAGAGAGCTGTAATATCACGAATGTAATGAATTCTGTGTCCTGTTGGAGAAAGAGAAAGAACGGAAGCATGTAGAGCACATTGAAGATCAAATACAAAACAAAGCATTTAACATGCTACTTTAGTTACGATGGGATTTGAGAAACTAGTAAATTAAATGATTTTAGGATGAAGTTTATGATGTTCTACTTTAATGACAAAATAAACTACGTGATTAAAATGGAAATTTCGAGATTAAAGTTGACATTTTGTGCTTTTTTTCCCACTGTGTGCCTGTTTTTTTGTCTTTACCCTAAAAAGCTCAGACGGTGGGCTACAACTCGCCCTTTCATGGTGACTTTGATATGTGACTTCTTTTTTATTTTGGCACTGTGCGACTTTGTGAACTTGAGCTTTTGAATTTCTCCGACATGCTATGTCAGTTGATCAACTTCCTTTTGTTGATTATACCATGGTTTAAATCAATAAATAGTATGTTTTTCCTTGCCTCCACTTGGTATTCGCTGAAATTCTTCCATTTTACCTCTTGCTTTTGTCATTGTCTTTTCACAGAACGCTGAGCTTAAGGGCTATTTATATTGATTTGCATATTCAAAGAGGCGTGATTCTGGGAGGAGTTGGGGTGGGACAACTCGTGCATGCACGAGTGTTACTTTTCACGCTGACCGGGATTTATGTAGCGGAAGAATGCGGAAGTTGGCGAATGCACAGATTCCTGCATCTGGATTTTTCTGTGCGTTAGCACATTTCAGCTTTTGTTCTTATGTCATGTTATAGTGTGAGTTCTACGCACGGCATTATGCATGAGGCCCCTGCTCTTTGCAATCACACCCTTCCACCACCTTCCCTCTCATTTACACAGATCTACTCCAGGCAGTGTGGTTATTTTATTTCTTCATTATTATTTTTTCTTGTTTTAGTTCAAAAAACTGACTGACTGTTGACTGATATTACAAACTTAATGACAATATGTAGGTGGATCCTAGTGTTGTGTTATCTTTTTTAAAAAACACAAGGCTATGCACTAATAAGAAGGTATTATAATCAGATTATTTCAGATTTATTGTCACTTATGGTGGACACAGTAAAATTACGTACACATTTGGCAAAGCACATCACCTCAGCACTGTCCGGCTGCCCCAATCTTGCTTCGTAGATTGTCAAACATAATAGTCAATGATAAGTGAAAGAGTGGAGTATCCTTTTAAATACATTATGTTTTGCGTACGAGTTTCCAATAGTGAACTTAATTCTTCTTCTTTCAGATACTCCCGTTAGGGGTTACCACAGTGGATCATCTGTTGTCCGTATATTAATTTGCCAAAATTTTACACCGGATACCCTCCCTATTATATTATAATTTGTACATCCCCTGTGAACTTACTAAACACAAGTGTTTGGGTATTTTTTTTAAGTTTGTTGGAGAAGGTACAAAAAACAAGAACATTTATTTTTATAGCACATTTTCATACAAACAATTTGGCTCAAAGTGCTTTACAAGATGTCAAAAAGAAAGTTACAAGAATAAGTAAACAAATAAATTAGGAAATAATATTAAAGAATAAGTAACAAAAAAAGAAAAAAAACAGATAAATGTCAAGTAGAAGAGTAGTGTCCTTATATACACTGTCATGATGTAAGTCTCAAAAGATGAGTCAGGTTAGATAGTTAGATGACAAGAAGGGCCGAAAAAAAAATCTGCAGGGGTTGCAAGGCCAAAAGACCACCCAGACCTCACTGGGCATTCTACCTAATATAAGTGTGCTTAAGTCATTTCTCGTTTCCATGCTTCATATGAGAGGATTTGATTAAGTCAATCTCATGGACAGTTCTATCATCACAGGTGACTGCATTGTGCCTTTATCAGGTGGTGGTGGTACAAATCGCCACCACAGAAGAATCCGAAGACATCAGAAAAAAGTAGAGATTAATAAAGATTACAGACCACTGAAGAATATTATAATTCTTTGGCCATATAGTTTATTAGGAGTACAACTAAAATGTAGGTTCGAAAAAGCAAAATTAAAATAATGGGTTTTTAGTAGTTTTTTTTAAATGTTCTACAGCATTATCCTGGTGAAAAAAAGAAAAAATAGATCACTCCTTAAGGGTTCCAACAATACATACTCTGGTTTTGGCAACACATTTCTCAGGAAAGGGTCCTGATTAAAATAAATGGGGGAAAGGTAGCTTTTGTAAATGCATCATGTTTAAACGTATTTAAAGAGAGACAGAAAGACATACTCTAAGATAAATGCTGCATTCCAGTGAGACAATTAAATCGCTACCTTTGATGCCATGTTGCATTTGTAGATGCTCTTATTTAAACATTGTAAGTGCTGATAAAATTGTCTGGGGTCGCATCCTGGCTGATGGGAATAGTAGTCCCTATGATGACATTTGCCACAATGTTGCAGACAAGATGAAGTGTGTGAGGCATAATACATATTAGATATCTTTTTTATAGATCAGTTACATAAAATTGACTACACTTACAGCCATACAGCTATGACAAGCACTTGTACTTTATAGGGTGCTCTCTAAACACGTCTTTTTTAGCTTCACCAAACTTACTTCCTTTCACTTTGCCTCAAAAGACCATCTTCATTTTTATAAGCCAACAATCCCCAATTTTCCATCCGATTGCTGTTAGAGCTAAGGCAAAAGGGGATGTGTTGTTAGAATGTTCCACTTACTACAGCATTATTAAGGACAAATATCAATAAATAATTTTCTTTTTTCTACAATGTCACCAAAGTTGCAATGGAATCAGTAAAAGCACTTTTGGGATTTTTTTTTTCAAGGTACTCTTGTTTTCTTCCAAACTCCCAAAGACATGTGGATAGAATTAACTAGCAGTTATAGACTGGCTCAGTGTAAGTGAGTATGTTTGTATTTGTAAGTGTGCCTGATGTTGTTAATGGAATGGGCTCTTTCACTTCATCGGACAAAAAGTGGATTAAGCCTTTTCAAAGATTAATGGATTTTATATGGTTGTTTTTATTTCAATCTTTACGAAGTATAGGGAAAGTATTGCAATCGTCCAAAGATTCAGTTTTGAGATTTTGATGAATCTTGACGATTTAGACCTACCTAACTTTATCATGCACAAATTATAAGGGAAGTATTTGAATCCTCCATAAATTCCATTTTGATGAATGTCAATGTTTTAGTCCAAAAATACAATTTTTGGAATTATGTCTGTGTGTGTGTATGCAAACACGATAACTTCAGTACGCTTTTACTTAGGTCAACCAAATTTTGCAAACAAGTATTAGGTACAAAAATGTAGATTTCTATTAACCTTTGGGCTATTTCTGTTAACCTGAAGTGATACTTTACCCCTTTTTTAATAAACATCTGTAGCTCCCCTTGAACTCGAACCCCCATTGACAACCACTAATGCAAATACTAAGATTTTAAGTATGAACTCTGATATATACAATATAATTTGTTTGTTCCTATTGAATGTATTTACAAGTCACAAAATACTCTTTCGTAATGTAAATAATCAAATGACTTTTCAGACCTCTGAAAAAGTATTTGCAGACTTTGGGCATTGAATGTTTTCATGAAGTTCAGGTTTGAAGTGAGGTTTAAATGGAGTAGGGCTGTATGTTTGTGTTCAGCTAGCAGACCCTACTTATCACTTTAATTGAGTTGATATATCTATAGGGCAATTACTTGTTTCACACATTTCCAGTTGGTGTTAAACACGAGTGTTAATCGTTCACTCAGTCACCTTTTATCTATTACTAGATTTTGGTTGATGACAAGATGACATTCAGTGACCAAAAAAATTTGAAAACAAATTCGCTTTGATATAAGAGTGCTTTGGATTGCGAGCACATTTCCGGAACGAATTATGCTCGCAAACCGAGGTTCCATTGTATCAGTGTCAATGTGAACGTAAATGAGATAGACAAAGGTAGAATGTGAACTCTGACAGACAAATTTCATGAAAATTTTGTATATGCTTAAAACTCATATCATTTTGTGGGTTTTCCTAATGTCATTTATTTTTTGCAGTAATTTGGTTATGTCATCAAGAAGCCTTTGTTTTACCAAACTTTCTCATGAGTGCCTCAATTTTGTATTGTATTTTTGTGGCCATGGCAGTGTTGTTTACGGTTGTCAGTCATGTGACTGGATGTCATTATCATGATATATCATCATCATTTTGTTTTTAACATGGTACTGCTCAGCATACAATATACGCAATATTTTTACCTTTGTTCCTGACCTCGAATTTAGTATTTTCTTTAATATTTTGTCACCAGTTTCTTAGGATGTCTTTTATTGGTATTTTTAACCCCAGCTAGTTTTGTGACACTTCTTTTATATGCTTCACAAACATATGATAATTTCCTAGGCCATTCATTTCATTCAGTCTTTGGGATACTTTCAATGTACACAAAAATTAATTTGGAACAGATGACAAGATATTATCATATGAAGTACTTTCTCTTACTTGGACTGCTGGGTTCTAAAGTAAGAGTAAACCAGAGGGTTTAATGCATTCCTGGTATGGTTAGTGACAGATAGGGGGATTCTTGTTTCTGGGACATCTAAGATAGATTTGACCTGTTCTGCCTAGATAGGGTACTGATAGACTGAGTAGAAATGAGCAGCAAGCTGAGGAAACATGTGTCCGACAGGGACTGTTATCTTCATGGATGGACCAGGTTCAATGATGGGAATTTCACTGTGGAAAGGATGTTCTTCTGACAGTGCGATGTCAAAGTCACACCGACGACATACCCACAGTAATATACGTAATGTTTTTAACCTAGATTATATAATAAAAACTTTCATGATATAAATCCATAATCAGGCTCAGTTTACAGTGATGAACGCAACAGTAAGTTGTTCTGGTTGTTGTCTTTTCCAAATGCTGTCAGAGCGTGCAGAAACTTAGAGTGTTGAAGCTTATGGAGGGCAATAACTCAAAATACCCAAGGTAAATAGGTCAGCAGCTGTGGTGCTCCGGTGTGTCTGAGTGCCAGCAACTGTAGGGTCCCAAATGCTAGATTGAGGTAACACTTTAGAAAAAAAATATTATACTGGTACAACAGTTCTAACTAGGGGCTTCACCACACCTTTTTTTAGAAATCATACGAGAGAAAGAATTTTATTGTCATTTCTCTCAGAACACAAGAAAGTCTCATAGCCTTACAAGGATATAGCACAATAATGAGAACTAAAGGAAGAATGCATAACAAAAAGGAATGCCAAGAACTATAACATAGTGATAATAATAATACAAGAAAAATACACACACTATATATTGTATATAAAAGAATAATATTTCAAAAGCAGACTGTTTATACAGTATGAGTGCAATGTTTATTAAATACACAGATTACAGTGAAACTCTGATTTTTGATCTTCACTGAATACTATAAATCTTTGAACCAGGAAGTGGATGAGAAAAGTACTGGAGCTTAGGACAGGTCATATTTAACACTTCAAATATGCCATTTGACATTGAAAAGGGAATAAATCAAGCATAGAAACAGCAATAAAATAAAAGTGACTTGTCTTGATGCTAGAATGACTAAAAGTAAACTAGAGGAACTACAGTGGTACAGCTGCACATAAATATGATATTATAACAATAAGAAACCAAGCTGAATCCTAGATATGGTGTGAATATAATATGAATTATGATGATACACATTATTTAGGAAAAAGAACAGGCAAGTGTACTAAGTTGTTGAATTTAAAACACAGGACTACTTTAGATCAGGTATAAGCAACTTTTATTGAAAAATGTGGATTACACTAAAAAGTAGAAAAGTATAGAGAATGTAGTATTTTTTATGGACCAATCCCCAAAGCAAGTAAAAATGACCATAAACTAATTTATAACTATATTTAAATACATTTTACATGGAGAGGTAAAGCGTTAAGCCAACATCAAAGAAAACGTTGTTAGCAAGTGACCTCCTTGGGTACCTGCAGTACTCTCCTTCCTTTCGACTTTGTTCTTACTCCTTGTGATGAGGCAAAATACATGCAATTTCAAGGTGGATTGGATTGTTAGGTTCTCTTATATACGAGGGTCATTCAAAAAGTTTACGCACTTTTATATTTTTGTTGGAAACGGTGAAGGCGGGAGGAGTAGTAACTTATAAATTGCAACAAAGAGGAATAGTGTTTTGTCATACACTTTCTGTGGGCAGAAGGTGTGCCGGGAGCACAAATTCATCTCTGCATGTGTGATCAGTATGGGAATAAATGTCTCTCTCGTAGAGTCATTTATGAGTGGATTGAAATGTTCGAAAATGGCCATACTTGTATGACGGATGCAGACTGCTCCGGATGTCCAGCAACAGCCACGACCACGAGAAATGAAGAAAATAACCCTGATGTGAAAGCAGCGGTGCATCAGTGGCTACACACTCAACCAAAAACATTTTTTGCTGATAGCATTAAAAAGTTGGTATGATGCTGGAAAAATTGACTATGTAGAAAAGTGATCTATCTTTTTTTTTTTTGGCCACACAGGGTGCTCCTACAGATTCAAAGAATGCAAAAGGATCAAATTATGTATTATAATAAAGATGCAATAATGCAGGGGAAATAGCAGTTTGGAGGAAAACGTACAAAAGTAAGGAGGAAAATAAGAATTAGAGCTTTCATGTCTTCCCGCATAAATATTTTCGTCCATTCTTCCTTCTTTGGACTCTCGCTTTATCTTGCCAGTTGAACTCTTGTCAGTTATTCTCTAAGCATTAAGACACTCTAATGGTGTATTCACTTGTTTAACATATGCCTTGATGTATGTTTATGTCCAGTAATACCATGCTTTGGACAGTGTTAATAGTTAAATTTAAACACACATTAACAGCATTGGAATAACTGTGTTCTCTATGACAAGACTGGAGAATATAACTAAGTAATAACCTTAAGAAAGTTACGTTCATTTGCATAGCAGATTCAAGAAACACATTAGTTTGCTCCAGCCAGCATAAAGTTAAATGGTGTAGTTCTTTAACACACCTATATCTTAATATCATTTGAAGGTCCTCAATGAGTTTAGCAGACTAAAAAGGTTTGGCACACGTCTGTATCTAAAATAGGAACTTTTTATATACAAATTATTAAAAAATAAAAAGTATTAATTTTCATTAGCTCAGAATTCCTTTAGTAACTGCGCTGGGTATAAATGAAATGGCATAGAATATCTTAGTCAAACAGAACAGGCACAGCGAAAAAACTTTACATAGAAATAATAAAGTACACAAGGATACATTTGGTTTTTCTTCTACAGTAACTTATAGAAGGTTCCTTCTTAAGTGTTTATGCTTTTATTTAATTTAGTTTTGATTTTGTTTAATTTTATCTTCAGATACACTTAACTGTATATTCAGTATATATATATATATAACATGTGCAGCCAAGAGTGCTACCGTTTGAGTGTTTTATTGATATAACCCCTTGGTTATGGGCATGTTGTGCTGTGCAGTTCTATTTGCTGTAATCTATTGTGTATGCACTCTCAGGCATATTTGCTGCAAATTGAAAATGCAGTGGGTTTTATCTGTACTGAAATCACACATTGACCCCCAACCTCCACAGTGCCACTCTGTTAAATTTATTGTGCTGTCGACCCTGAGTACCTAAAATGGAAAAATAGAAAGGTATGAAAAATTAAAACACATACTAATACTTAATACAAATTCAATTGTAAACCTTTTTTATTATGTGTCTGCTGCATGTTAGGTTAGGACACAACAAAAGCTGGGAAAAGAGGCTGGAAATATACATTATGAAAGGGCTGAGGAAGATAAGCAATATTGTGAGTCTATAGAACTTCAACTTTAAAATCTAAGCTATTATAAACTACTAAAAGAAATTTAGAGAAATCTGAAATATACTCATCTTTCTGAAAGCAAATAACTCTTGACTTATGTCTAGGTGTAATATCTGCAGACTCTTCATAGTGTCTATAGTAAGTAATTATAAATAATAAAAATAATTAACTGTAATTTCCAAAGTGGTCCTTATATTATCCTATTTAATACACACTTCTGAAAAATGATTTTTTTTAAACATGTTTTGTAGTCACTAATGTGTGTCAGGGCTCAGAGAATCATTAATGCACATCTCTGCACTAAACATGAGGCAAAGATGGAAATAAACTGTCATCAGCACTGCGGGAGAAGATGGCTGCCCACCTTCTGTGCTCAAATAATCATACAACACTCAATAACTACAAACAAGTCATGGGGATTACCATTTGTGTGGATCCTCTGATTGAATGTTTCACTGGTCTAGATTGACTCCCATGGTGAGCCACGATGGTAAAAATAATCATAGTACATGTGCATATACAGACGTTTTACAGTTTAAGTTAAAAGATCATTTTAGAACCTGAGCAAATAAGAGTGTCTGTTTCTATTCTGGAAATAAATATTAAACTAGAAACCCCAATTCAAATACCTTATAAATTAATTTGTTTCAGTAAGCTTATCATGTACTGTAGTAGTGTTAATAGGCTTTATACGCTTATAGGTTTATAAAGTCATTATTGTCACCTGTGCAAAGCACAGTTAAACTGTCCCTTGCATGTGATAATCAACATACATATTAAAAGTCTATTGTTATCATGCCAAGATTAGTTAGTATAAATATCTCACCTCAAAACTTAAATAATTGCCTTACTTTGAAATTTTAAGTGCTCATTCAGTGACAGACAGAAATCTATCCATCAATCTATCCATTTCTTTTCATTTTTTCATCTGTTTTTCATTTCAACATATTCTATAATGAGCTAAATTAAATGTTACAGAGGAACAGTACCTTAGTTCAGTGATTATCCCTGCTGATAAAAAGGTTCAGGGACAGTAGTTCAAATTGAGACCAAGTCATTTTCTATATGAAGTATACAAGTTTTACAGTGATCCCTCCTCGATCGCGGGGGTTGCATTCCAGAACCCCCCGCGAAAGGTGAAAACCCGCGAAGCAAAAACCATACGTTTATATTGTTACGCTTCGTTCACAGATTTGCACAGAAACACAGGAGGTTGTAGAGACAGGGACTTTAAAACACTGCAAACAAATATTTGTCTCTTTTTCAAAAGTTTAAACTGTGCTCCATGACAGAAAGAATGTAAACATATCTTCCTCTTCAAAGTAGTGCGCATCAGAAGCAGAGAATGTCAGAGGGAGAGAGAGAGAGAGAGAGAAAAGTAAACAATCAAAAATCAGTAGGTGCTTTTAAGTATGCGAAGCACTGCCCGACAAAGCAGCTGCAAGTAAGGGAGCAATGTGAAGGTAGTCTTTCAACATTTTTTAGAGGAGCATCCGTATCCCCTAGGCCAGTGTGCAAAAAGCCACTCTACTCACACCCCCTCCGTCAGGAGCAGAGAATGTCAGAGAGAGAGAGAGAAAAGTAAACAATCAAAAATCAATAGGTGCCATTCGGGCTTTTAAGTATGCGAGGCACCGCGTGGGAAGCATATCATATATCATTGAGGAGTTTTATTTATTACATAATACCTGCTCTGATTTCGTAGCTTCTCAGCCATCCGCCAATAGCTTCCTTTGTATGAAATCAACTTGGCAAACCAACTGAGGAAGCATGCACCATAAATTAAAAGACCCATTGTCCGCAGAAATCCATGAACCAGCGAAAAATCTGTGATATATGTTTAGATATAATTACATATAAAATCCGCGATGGAGTGAAGCTGCGAAAGTCGAAACGCGATTTAGCGAGGCATCACTGTACTGCATCAAAAGTAATGCACATGCACGCCTGCTGCCCCACCCAGACTCCTCCCAGAATTTTGCATATTTTAATATGAAAATCAATATAAATATCACCTTCCATTCAGTGTTTGGTTAAAAGACAATTTCAAAAGCACATGAAAAAAAGAATTTCAGCGAATGTGAAGTAGAGGCAAGGAAAAATGTGCTATTTGTTGACTTAAGCAGTGGTATAAGCAAGAAAAGTGTGGCGGAGACACTAGACAGTTCACGTTCAGAGCTCAAACAGTGCCTGAGATAAAAAGGAATTAGTTAGATATCACAGTCAACGTGAAAAGGTGAGTTGCAGCCAACTGTCTGTCTATTCTGTTTCAGATAGTATTACAAAAGCTGATCCCTGTGTGATGATCAGGCGGTAAAGGTGCTGCTGTGCAGTTGACGGTTCCAGTTACATTTGGAAAACTGGACATTGGTGCGAATTGCTCTTTGATGTTTTGCATTTCAACCATAGTTTAAGGAAATCTTATATCTGAATCAGAAGCAGATAAAAATAATAATAATACCATCCTAAACAGCTGGCATGGTGCAACTCAGTGATGACTGTGAAATTCCTGATCAGTCAGCAAGTTCACGTTGAAAAGCTCTTGTGGCTGAAAACCTGAGAGCGGACAGAACTTGCAAAGGAGCAAGTAGAGCACAATTCCAGAATGTCTGCATTTGCCAGTTCAACACACAGCTCCAAGAGAACAGCTCTTGGAGATCATAATAAACTTAGAAGCCAGTCATCATAATCTATAAATACACGCTCTCTTCTAATTCATCCATTTGTGATGTCTTCTAACAACATTAAAGCAGCCATGGTAGTTGGAATAGTTTGTCCATGCACTATTATATTGCTACAGAATGATTACAATCAAGTGAATTAAATTTGTAAACAATATGCAGTTAATTTCAGCATATTTGATAAACCTGCATTATAGATGTGAATCTAAAAAAGAAAAGCAGACCACAGAAACACTAGCACTGCTTTAATGCCAGGTGCAGCCAGTTTGCAAAACTGAGCAGATACTTACGTACTCAAGGCGGATGGCTGCTGTGAAAATGTGAATGTCTTTATGGCAAGTTTAGTTTTTAAACATCTCGAAGTGAGCATGGAAACGGGCATACACCACATTTTTGTGTGTACCACAGTTTATATATGAAGCCCCAGGTCCCTTTATATGCCACTGTCAAAAGATGGGCTTCAGAATTGCATCATGGCAATTGAAGGTCATGCAAGGTCTGGCTTGCTTTCAACATTGATGACAAAAGAAATTGTTGCATCTGGTGCCATTTCTAGTTGCTCCCTAGTCTGAATATCCCATGGAACTTGATATGCCAATGATGAAGATGTCAAATACACTACAGAAGAGTGGTTGCACAATCAAGACAAAATATTTTCTTTGTGTGGTACTGCGGTACTTCTTGAATGAGTTAGTGTTCATGGGATTATTTGGAAAAATAATAATTTCACAGGTGTTTATAATGGTTTTCTGGTGTTAATAGGCCAGGCTCAAAACATATTGTCACGCTTGGGTCACAGATTTGCACAGAGACACAGGAGGTCGTAGAAACAAGAAGGATTTTTATTCAAACACAGCAAACACATGAGCTTAAACGTGCTCCATGACAAGTCAGCGATGACAGTTCCGCTAGGAGCAGAGAGAGATAAAAGCAAACAATCAATTCCAAACTGACAGGCGCTGCAAGGCTTATAAATTGGCGGAGTACCGCGCGAGGCTTGTATTACGCGTTATAGTGCAAGGATAAGGAGCAATGTCAGGGTAGTCAGTGTTTCAGGGTTTGTGGTTTTCGCAGGGGCGTCTGTATCTATTTGGGGTGCGATCAGCTCTCCAGCTCACACCCTCCCCCTCATCTTTATTCACATTCCTGTGAATCAAGCGACTCTCCGTACCAAGTTCATGTAGTCGGGATAATACGTCTGCGTTGACGTGTTCAGAACCTGGTCGGTGCTTTACTGTGAAACTGTAAGGTTGTAAACCCAGAAACCATCTCATTAGATGAGAGTTTGTATCTTTGTATTTTTCTGTACAACCACTGAAGTGGAGCATGATCAGTTACCAAAGTGAAGTTTCGTCCCCACAAGTAATAGCGAAGCGCTTCCACAGCCCACCTAATTGCCAAGCATTCTTTCTCAATTGTAGAATAATTACGTTCCCTAGGAAGTAATTTCCTACTCAAATATGTGATTGGATGTTCTTCATCAAAAATTTGTGACAGGACTGCGCCACACCAAATGCACTTGCGTCTGTTTGCAAGATAAAATCTTTTGTGAAATCCAGGTTCCTTAGAACCGGATAAGAAGACAATGCTTTTTTTAAATCGTTGAAAGAACATTCTCAATTTTCTGTCCACAAGATAGGTCGGTTTTTTCTGCCTCTAGTAAGTTCTGTAAGAGGAGCAGCTCTATGTGCAAAATTTGGAATGAATTTTCTGTAGTAACCAGCGAGTCCCAGAAAAGCGCGTACTTGTTTCTGTGTCTCAGGTCTCGGGTAAACAAGCATTTCTTCTATTTTCCTTAACTGTGGCCTAAGTAAACCCTTGCCCATAGAATAGCCTAAGTAATGAGTCTCGGACATGCCTAGTTTACATTTCTTAGGGTTAGCAGTAAGGCCAGCCTGTCTCAAGCTTTCAAGAACGGCTTGAAGCCGCTCTAAGTGTGTTTTCCAATCATTGCTAAAAATCACGACATCGTCAAGGTATGCCCCGGAATATTCAGAATGAGGACGTAGGATCTGATCCATCATACGCTGAAAAGTTAGAGGTGCCTCGTGAAGACCAAACGGGAGTCTTGTAAATTCATAGAGTCCATCAGGAGTCGCAAATGCCGTTTTCTCACAACTGCTAGCCTCTAAAGGCACCTGCCAATAGCCTTCGTGAGATCTAGCGTGGAGATATAGCTCGCCTGACCCAGTTTTTCCAACAGTTCATCGACACGGGCATGGGATAAGCATCGAATTTAGAGACCTTATTCAAGCGTCTGAAATCGATACAGAACCGAACCGAACCGTCTTGCTTTGGGACTAATACGACTGGGCTGCACCAGTCACTTCTACTTTCACGAATTACACCCAGTGTCAGCATCTTTTTACCTCTTCACGCACAATATTTCACGGCTTCGTATCGGAACAGCCACATCTGTACACAATCATCAGGTTCAGTGGTAATTTTATGTTTTGTAATGTTAGTCTTGCCTGGTAAATCTGAAAAGACATCAGTGTTCCGTTCTATCAAAGATAACAGTTCTGTCTTTTGCGTGTCAGTAAGATCGTTACCAATGGTAACATCGGTCTGAGAAACAGCAGCCAAGGAAGTGTTAACCTCTTGTCGGTCGTGCCATTCCTTCAAGAGGTTAATGTGTAAAATCTGGAATGGTTTGCGCCGGCCTGGTATTCTAACCTTGTAATTTACGGACTCATATGCTCCTCAATAATGGAGGGCCCTGCCATTTAGCTAAGAATTTGTGTGGATCCGAGGGAACCAGTACCAAAACACGATCGCCAGGTTTGAACTCACGGAGCTTGATGCAGCTATCGTAAAGACGCTTCTGAGTTTCCTGTTCTCGTTGTTGGTGTTCCACAGCAATAGAGGAAAGCATAGAAATTCTGTCTTGCAACGAAATTAGTCGATCTGCAAAGCTTGGACCTTAGCTGCTCTCTCGCTTCCTATCCATTCCTCACGCACCACATCCAGGATGCCTCGCCGCCTGCCGAATAACAACTGAAGGGACTCAAGCCAGTGGACGCCTGTGGTGATTCTCGCACCGTACAAAACAAAAGGTAGGACAGTGTTCCATGTTGTGGGATCATTATGAGCAACTCGCCTGATCATCTGTTTCAATGTTTTGTTAAATCGCTCGGTTAAACCATTCGTTTGAGGATGGTAAACAGTAGTACTCAATTTCTTAATAGCAAAGCTGTCACACAATTGTTTCATCACGCGAGAAGTGAAAGGTGTGCCTTGATCAGTTAAGATTTCTCTAGGGATACCAATACGAGTAAAAGTTTCACATAGTGCTTTGGCTACAGTCGAAGAGTTGGCCTTTTCAGCGCAATCATTTCTGGATATCGTGTCGCATAATCAACCAACACCAGCAAATATTGGTACCCATCCTTAGTCTTAGGTAATGGTCCCACAATATCTAATCCCACACGCTGAAAGGGAACTTCCAATATGGGCATAGGACAAAGGGGAGCCCGAGGAGGCTTATAAGCAGAGACGATCTGGCAGTCTGGACATGAAGTACAAAATCGTTCAACATCTTTTCCCATATTAAGCCAATAAAATCGTTTTGATAACCGGTCTCTAGTTTTGTCGGCACCGAGGTGCCCCCCCAAGATGTGTGAATGTGCCAGATGCAAAACAGTTTCCCTATGTGCTTCAGGTACCACCAGTTGTTCAATAAATTCCCTCCAAATGATCTGAGATCACTCTGAAAAGGCAACCGTCCTTTTCTATAAAGTGTGGGGTTTTCACACCCCCGGAATTACGCTCTTGGTAATAAGAGTCATTAGCAGGGCGAGCCTGTTTAAATGCATATTCTAATGAGCTATCAGTATGCTGCAAACGCACAAAATCTGATTGTTCGTTAACGCTCGGTTTGTGTTCGAGGCGTTTGCAATCTGGGAAGATGTAGAAGGACCAGCCCATTCTGGAAGATTGTCGGGGGTGACCTCCTCCGTCTCGCTGGAGAGATCAGGTTCAATATCTAAGTTGGGCTCTAGATTTTCCCGCCGCTACCAGTTCTTCGTCTTTGTTTTCTTCTTCTTCTCCCCCCCACTAAGTTCATTAGTGGACTGGACTACTGGTCCCTTACATTTATTAATCAGTTTCGAAAAAGGGCATTTCTCCGTCCTATGAGTAATGGCCAAGGGCACGAGTCTGAAATGGCAGACCAAACCTTAAAGTGGCGACCCTATAAGTTAAAGGAAGAAGTAAAGTCTGATAATCTTTAACATCACCATGTACACAGCGTATTTTTACAGTCTCACAGTCTCTAAGGCATTGTTCATTAAGACAGTCTCGTCTCACAATACAAAGGTCACTTCCTGAGTCTAACAATGCTGAGATTTCTCTGCCCCCCAATTTCACCGGGATCAACAAGCCATCTTTTCCATCCGGATATGTAATAGTTGAGCAACAAATCTCGGCCAGTCCAATCCCATTGAATGAGCTGGAGACAAGCGACATTCTCTTGCCAAATGGCCGAGTTGATCACACTGGAAACATCTACAGTCGGCTCTCTTTCCGAAATATCCTCTGCGACGTCCACATCGACGTGCTCTGTAGTGTCCACGGTTTCCTCGGCCCGCTGTTGCCGCTGTCTCCCCAGAAACAGGCGCCTCATCTACGACTGGATTTCCCGGGGTCCTACCTGACCCCATTCGATTTTCAGGTCCTGCAGCTTGTCGATCGAAGCGACGAGAATGTCCTGGACGTTCGTTCACAGGTTGTGAAGCAGCACGAAATCCACCGCTCTTTCTCCAAGCGGACTGTGAACCCTCTAATCGTCTGGACATAATCGTTAATGATTTAATATCATGACATAGAAATTCATCTCGAAGAACTTCAGGTATGCCGGCCAGTAATATATTCACGACAACTGTTTCCATCACGTCTCCTTCAAACCAGCAGTGCACTTTATGTATCAAATCTTGAATTTGTGCACGGATTGGGTCATCCATGTTTAGTTTCCAGTCTTTAAGTGCATAAGTTTTAGACCTCTGAAATAAGTCTTCGGCGGCATCCATCTGTGCAACCACTCCTGGTACCACTTGTCACGCTTGGGTCACAGATTTGCACAGAGACACAGGAGGTCATAGAAACAAGAAGGATTTTTATTCAAACACCGCAAACACATGAGCTTAAACGTGCTCCGTGACAAGTCATAGATGACAGTTCCGCTAGGAGCAGAGAGAGATAAAAGCAAACAATCAATTCCAAAACTGACAGGCGCTGTGCAAGGCTTATAAGTTGGCGGAGTACCGCGCGAGGCGTGTATTACGTGTTATAGTGGAGGATAAGGAGCAATGTGAGGATAGTCAGTGTTTCAGGGTTTGTGGTTTTCCCAGGGGCGTCTGTATCTATTTGGGGTGCAATCAGCCCTCCTGCTCACAATATATATAGGTATATAAATAAATGAAAAGGTACAGCATCTAATTTCACATAATATTCACACATATGTCTTCATCATAAACCAGGTATTCCAAGTAAATTAAAAAACTAAACCACTTAAGCTATCAAAGCAATTAATTAATTTCATTTCATTTTTATTTTAAATATACTTCAGATCAGTTTATTTATCCAGAAATTATCCTAATGTAGTTGTCCCATTACTGAGTAATGAGGTGCAAGTGCCAATATGTAAAATAGTCACATCTGCTACGAGAGCACAAACAAATCACACAACAGATTCAAAATTTTATTTAATAAATCAACTTAAGACATATGACTTTGAGCAAACTGGAATACCAAGAGAAGCCTTTAAAAGTACCACATAAATAGTGTCTGAGTAGGGATTTGGGTCTTACAGTGCCAAGGAGTGCTGAGGCACTAATCCTATGATGTCACCATTACCATTTAGTTATTCTTTTTTTTATCTTTTTTTGAACTTATTAAAAGCATGTGACATTCCATATAATCAAGTCAAACTTAACAAAACTAAATTCAATTCAACTCCTACCCATGAGAAAGAGAGGAAGGGGGTCTTTCTTCTCAATATAAATGCTTATTCTAAAATGTTATTGATTAGATCCTGCCAGGTTTTAAAAAAAGTTTTGAACAGATTCTCTAAGATAGAAGTTGATTTTTTCCAAATTCAAATAGTATATTA
Source organism: Polypterus senegalus (assembly GCF_016835505.1). Classification (NCBI taxonomy): domain Eukaryota; kingdom Metazoa; phylum Chordata; class Cladistia; order Polypteriformes; family Polypteridae; genus Polypterus; species Polypterus senegalus. Next base: position 83,394,489 of record NC_053167.1, on the reverse strand, counting down.
CATCAGTTACTCAATGACTTAACAAAAGTGGGTTAGGATTATTCCAGTTGAGCAAAATAAGTCTACGTGCTAATAGTCAAGTAAAGGCAATTACAATTTGCTTGTCATTCTCCACTTTAAATCCATCTGGGAGTACCTCAAGCACAGCTCTTAATGGGTTATGAGGTATGGTGACACCAAGGCTGTTTGAGAGGCATTTAAAGATTTTTTTCTAGAAAGATGTTAATTTGGTACATGCCCAAACAATGTGGCCTAGTGAGGCTGGAGCTTGATTGCAATGTTCACAGGTTGCATCTTGCCATGGAAACATCTTGGACAATTTTAAATGAGATAGATGTGCTTGATAAAAAATGTAAAGTTGAATAATTGTATGCTTTGCACATATGGAGCTCGAGTGAATTCTGTGCCTGGTTGCCTTCCACTCCTTTTCTGAAATGTTGGGATAAGAGATCCTTTTCCCACTGTACCCTAGGATCTTTCAAAGAAAGGGACTTTAAAATTGGTTTATATATTATAGAAATGCTGTCTGAGTCTTCAAGACTGATCAATATCTCTTCTGGAATAGAAATAAGTGGGAGGTGAGGAAAATTGGGCTGATTTAGCAAAGTTTCTAATTTGGAGATAGTGGCAAAATTGGGTTGACGGGAAACTGAATTTGGAGTGTAATTGTTCATGGGATGCAAAGACATTATTTATATACATATTTCTAAATTATTTAATCTCATACGTTTTACAAACCTTAAAAACTGGAAAAGGGTGGTTATCAAGTAGAGGTGCAACAGATAAAATATTCTCTAACTTGAAGGGCTTTCTACATTAGTTCCATATTCTGAGTAAATGAAGGATAATTGGGTTGTTGGTATATTGACAATATCCTATATTTACTGGTGTACAAAGTAAGGAATATAAAGAAGTACTGCAGGATTTCATTTTTATTGTAGACCAAGATAGTCTGTGTTCATCTATTTGTGTCAGTGTCCAGTTTGTACTGTTCTTTTCAGAAGGGAGGCTTAGGGTGTTTACAGATTTCTAAAAATAATAAAATAATATAAAAAATGTACAACATTTCACCATTTCCCTTGATTTGCAAACACACATTTAGTAAAAAAAAAAAAAAAAAGATCTTTTATGCTTTAAAAGTTATGAAAAAATAAAAATCAAACAGTTATTAAAATATTCCTGATATACAAACTAAGGAGGACAGCAATGAGTTATGTTCTGGTAGTTAGCAGATTTAAACTGATAAAATACAATTTTGTTTTGTCTCTGTTGTTGACGTCTCAACAGTAGGGATTTGAAGCGACTGTGGTTTTGTGTAGATATCAGTATATTGGTGTTTGATTTGACAGTTCAGCCCTTCACAATTGTGAGGAATTCAAAGTTTCTTAGAATTGTCTATCAGACATTTTGAAAGTGTTGCTGGCTGGAATTAAGGGAGTGTAAATATAAAAAAATGTTTTGTTCTGGTCCAGAAATTAAACAATTTTCTATGTGTTCTGATCATGGGACAGATACATCGTGAATGTGTGTTAAGCAGTGCCAGCTTGAGGTTTTTTGCTGCCCTAAGCAAAATTGAAACTGTTGCTCCCAAACCACAGAGTCTGGAAGGCAATTACAAAACATAGATTGAAGAGCAGGGGAGGGGGTTCTTATTATGGGTTTCGTGAAGGTCACACACACATGTCAAGTTGAACAGTAGGGGGTTATGGGGATGGTCTCTTTGGATTTTCACATAAGTTGTATAAGAATGTCAGATCAAAAACTGGGGTGGCTGTTTCCCTGTAATGATCCATACGAGTGGCACCTAGATATTGGGCTGAAGAGTGCTTTGGTCTGAGATGAAAACACTGGTAGAAGTAAGAAGATGAGAAGACCACCTTTTAGTGGGGATGACTGGAAAGTAAGAAGACCACCTACTGGCTGGGACAACAAGATGAGAAAACCACCTCCCAGCATGGACGACTAGATAAAAAGCAGATTACCCTCTGGCTGTTATGACTGGTTTCAAAATATCAAAAGAAAAGATGTGTGGACATGTATTATACTGACCTCTAGGTCCACAGGGCAATGTGGCATTGAGAGCCTTCTTTCATTTTCAAGTGGTGAGATACTCTTGGTGCTCCTAGGCAGTGACATACTTAAAGAGCTCTCAGGTGGCAGGTTGGGAACACTCCTTCCATGGGATGTAGAAGACTTAGGTAAAAAAAATGACGGCAGAAAGAGAAGGCCCAAGCAGTGACTAGAGACATAAACTGAAAAAAACGGTAATCAGCCAAGAACAAAACTGAAGGTTGCAAGGACATTGCAGACCTGGGTTGTTCAGCAACAAAAGCAATCAAGAAGACTGGAGATGAAACATCCACTATATCAGTCAACAGAGTAAAGGAGGGTGGATCAATAAAATGGAAGAAGAAATTGAAGATGGTGGGTGGATGACATTGGCAAAAGCAGGTACAGATGGTGGAAGTTTGGAAGGTTAAGTAACAAATAATGGAGAAGGAGATTCAATACAAATAGCAGCAACTTAAGTGGTGGGGTACAATCATCACAGCAATGCATAATAGAACAGGAGACTCAAAATACCACTTTGATATCTCAACAGGAAAATATAATGGTGGTGTAATGATGGGAGCAGAACACTTGGGTGTGGGTGCAACAAGGACTAGTGACTTGGGTTTAATGGCAGCAGAAATAATATTATCTAAAGTATCACCATCTAGCAGCTGGAAGGTCTAATACATGGCATTGAAATTTTGGATTATACTCCCCAGACGCTCTTTGATCCTTGCTAGTTGACTTTTTTATCTTGGAGGTTCTGTATTACATACACTTCATCAAAAAATTGTAATAAAGCTGCATCTATTCATCCTAAATCCTTATGCAATCAATCTACAGACCTAATGGGATCTAAACTGTTGAGGATTCAAAAAGCACTTTTAGGTTAAGTTTGAGAACTGTTTTTATTTATGGAGTGGAGACCAAAAACGACCATAATGCTGACCAGGACCTTGTCTATCAAGAAAAGAATTACCTCAAGGTGACAAGTCTCCAGGCTATTCCCTGCAGGCTACTGTATGTCCTACACAAACCTAACAATGGGAAGTTTGCTTTTAAAATGCAAAAATATGACAGAAGTTTCAGACTTTGCAAAAATGTCTCATAATGGACAGAGAAACCATTAAACTTTCTCATTGAGTATTTATAAATTAACAGTTTATTTTAAAATATGTAAAAAAGCAACAAAAATGTTCAAAAGAGCCAGCCCCAAGTTACAAAATACAAACAGCATAAGAACATTTAAAAAGACAGTACATAAACATTAAATCTTAAACAAACATATCTGAAATTACATAGAAGTAAAAAAATAATAATTCAAAACTAACAAAAACAATAATAAAAGAGAAAATATACTGTATATAGATTCAGGCTGAAGAAAAACTCTATAGGAAAAAAGTAAGTATTTTAAAGCTTGCCATAACTTAAGGTGGCCTCCTTTTAAGTGTATTAAGACATAATATACTGTAGATTTATTAGCACATATGTGTGGAGTTAGACTGCAGATTTCAATCATGTTGCCCACTTGCTTTCCTGGGTCTCTGGGTTGCAGCCCACTCACTAGCCTAGGATGCTCATCAGTGACCTACTGTTTAGCAAGATAGAAAAGCAGTCTTTATTAATGCAGAACGCACAGTTGTATCCATTAAGGTACAATTATTTTTTTCTTTTCATGAATATCTCATGACTTTTTGACTTATCAGTAGTTAAGATGCAGCTAGGAATGTTCACTATTTAAGGTAGACTTTTTTAACTAGAAAAGTTTTAGAAATTCATATTTCTAATAAAAAGATCTGCTTCCATTTATCTGAGCAAGACTTTATATTTCTCTTCTCCCGAGCAAAGCTTATTTACACAGCTCTGTGACTTGTGTGTTAAAGCTCAAGCGGCTCTAATTCTTCTAGGTATTATAGCCATGTTTAATGAACTGCGCTTATAGCTTAAACTGATTCAGGAGACTGGGGTAAGACATTGTGCATGGTGCATAATAATGAAAACAAATCCTTTGTAAAATACAAAAAGAAAAATCCCCCAAAACCTGAAAGTGTTGTTCTTTAAATGCAGACGCACAGCTCTCTGTTATTTGGAGACTCAGATTATGCCTCGGGGGATTTTGCTGCCTTTAGATGTTTTTGAAGTCTAGGGGTGAATCCCACATTCATTTGCAGGTGCGTTTGTACTAAATTCCACATTAATCATTGTGAATCACGCAGGAAAGATGCATTTAAAAGAGGAGTAGCAGAATGTTAACACTGTTGTGAAACACTGTATGTATGTTAACTGCACCTGCAAACATGTCTAAAAAATTAATTATGGGTGTTTAGGTGTTAAAACAGCAAAAGAATATATAATGTAATGTATAATCATATATAATATTGGAAGGAAATCCCACCTCCTCTTTAAGCCAGCACTCACAGACTCACAGTTATAGATCATTTTATTATTATTTTTTTAATATTCTGTTTCAGTTATCTTGGATTTTTTCATAAATGATTTCCACTGACTAGAAACCTCTGGATTGTTTAAGATGGGATTCATTGATTTTCTCTTTTTTCTCCTTACTGTGAATGAAAACATGTCCAGCTTTATTATTTTTTTTATCTGCTTCACATCAATCACTTGGTCTCATTTATTATTTATTCCAAATTTTGCACATAAAATATTTCATCCTTTGCTCCTTTAGACATAACCGGCCTTAGATTTATGTTGTGCCAGAGCAGAAGAGCAGAGTCACTCTGTAAAAAGAAAAATAAGGATGTTTGAAGAAATTCCACCCAAGTGTCAGAATTCATGAATTTGAGAACAATGAGCATTTAGTTTAACCCTCTTTTTCCTTTTTGACTTACATATTATTTTGTTGAAAATCTGTGAAGGAATTGATAGTGATATTAATGGAGATGTTCTGCTTAAAATGATAATAATAATTAAATGAATAATGCTTAATTAGAGGATGGAACGATGGTGCAGTAATTAGTGGAGCTGCTTCATGGATAGACAGATAGATAGATAGATAGATAGATAGATAGATAGATAGATAGATAGATAGATAGATAGATAGATAGATAGATAGATAGATAGATAGATAGATAGATAGATAGTACTTGATTTGTCCCCAGAGGGAAATTTGACCTTTTACAGAAACTCTTTAGATGAATAAGAGCTAAATAAATATGTATACACAAACACCATGGCAGTCTTTCCTAACCTTTTTTCTGTGGTGGCACACGTTTTGTAACCAAAGAACATATTTTATTAACCACTACTTCACTTAACACAGACACATTATATTTCATACACGTATTCAACTGTCCGAAGGGGCAGGACTACTGGGAAAGCCGGTAAAAAAGCAGCTCTGAGATCAACGTTCGCAGACAAGGCGCTTAGTGAGCACTTTGATGGTTTCTCCCAGCTGCTTCGTCTCTTTGCCCGATTCTCTCTGCCTCAGAAGCAATTCATATGCCCATTATTCACCAGCCCTGTGAGGTTTGCTAGTGACTGCACACCCAGGAAGATGGATTCTAGCAGCCAGGAGAAGTGTCCAAAGCGCTCTAAGTGCTGTGTCTGTAACGTAGTGATTGTGGAGCTGCCAGCTTCTCCAGGTAGTCCTGTTGTCCTCATGTAGGTCTCAATCACCTGCGGAGCTTGTCCCTCTCAGGTTCAGACCCAGGTGCGCTAAGCGATTATTTCCAAGGCACACCTGGGTGGCACTCATGGAGCATCACTGTGCTGTGGCACACTGGTTGAAAAACACTGCACTATGGTCTGAACACACACACCAGAATGACTAAAAAATGCAGAAAAAAATTTAAAAAGAAAAATTCTCACTTGGCAGACACAAACACAGTGAGGTATTGTGCAGGCTGTGAAATAAGCCCAGAAACACAAAAATAAAGAGTTGGGGTTACCATCTTGATGACCCTGTATACTTGAATGAACATTGGAGGAAAGGTTTGGTCTTTACAGACAGGAGTTCAAAATGGAACTGAGTACAATGAATAAGACGTTGAATATGCATTCGATAGACAGGAAAGGGCAGGTCCAGAGACACAGGAACCAGAAATGACATCAGAGGCACCGAGTTCAGTCTGCCGGTCTGCAGAAGGAGAAAGAGAGAAAATATTAGTGGGCAGTGCCAAGTCCTGGCTCATTGGGTAATTACAATTATTTGAGCCCCTAAGCTGCCTCCCATGCACACGTGTGTGACAAGGCATATTGCTGTTGGTATGTTTGGTATGGAGAAGCCCTAGCAGAGTTTCTTAACTCACGTCTGTTGAATGATTCTTTGGGTGAAAGTCATTAATGTTAGTGTGCCAAAGAGAGGATGTGCAGCATTGTTCATAATGGCACTTTTTGGTTTTTTGGCACAACTGTTTGGCACAGTTTTTTTTAATTCTCTCTTTCGCTACTATCTTCTGGTTGGTCCAGAGTACCTCCTATAACTGAGCCTGCCCTTTTAATTAGCTTATTGATTCAATGAGCCTTTCTATTTAAAGTGATGTTGCCAGCCCAGAACACCACAGTGTAGAAAGTCACACTGACCATAACAGAGTTATAAAAGATGTGAAGGTTGTCACTTCCCATATTAAAGTAATGCAGTCTCCCAAGGAAGAAAAGCATGCCCTTTCTTTTACAGTTCCTCAGTGTCCCAAGTTTTGAATCCTGCAGCAGGTGGTGTTGTCCACGGAGTTTCCACATTTTTGTCATATCTGTATGGTTTTTCTCTAGGTACTGCATTTTTTATCCCACATCCCTCAAAGTGTGCTGGTTAGGCTAAATTGTGACTCTAAATTAGCCCAATTGTAAATGTAAGCATTGTTGCCTTGCATGTAGTGCTATCAGAATATACTTCTGAACCCTTCTAGCCTGAATTGCATTAAGCAGGTTTCACAATATTAAGTTATGTTGTATTCGGCTCAGTTATAATTAAGTTCAAAAGGTTTTGTTTCAAATGACTGTATATTAAAGTGTATTGGACTGACTGGGTTGCTGATTCACATTGTTTGTCAGATGTTGCTTTGATAATGTCAGTTCTGGTTGTTTCTTTCAGCAACATTAATGTCTGATCTTTTGTGCAGTATGACAAGTAAATTCCATTCATTGGTTAAGGAAACATACAAACACAAAAGTACAACTAACTTATTTGGGATAGTATTATACTAAAAGTGGAAAGAAAAGACTAAGAGAATTACAGAAACATCTAATATTCCGTCCACCACTGTTGAGGTAATTGAATATATTTTCTCCGACTGACACTTGTCATAGATTGGTTACCCTTGTGCAAGTGGCACAACACTACACCAGTTTCATGAAAAATGTAGCAAGCAAACCAGTGTCAGCAGACAGTGTGTTGTTTTAAGTATAATTTGTGGCCAAAACATTTCCAGAGTATTTAGCCAAGAGACACTAATCAAACAGTAAATGCACTGCAGTTAAATGCTGCAATCCTTTTTTTAATGAGAATATAATGGGATACAGAAAATCAACTAGGACATATCAGCTTTATGGCTTTGTACCATTTGAACTACAACCCCAAATCAGAAAAAGTTGGAAAAGTATGGAGAATGGAAAAAAAAACTTTTTTTTTTCATTGCAGACACTATGAAACCAAGTGTTGTCTAGTCAACATTTCATTTGTTAATATACAAAATTGGGACAGTAAAGCATTCAGAACTTTGTAATGTCACCATTCCATCTCACAACACTTAAAAGAGATTTTGTCACTAAGTATACCAAGCGATGAAGCATTTCATATGTTATTTTGTCCCATTCTTTCTGCAAATGTGTCTTAAGGTGTGCAAAAGTATGGGGTCCCACTGTAACATTTGTCATTTCAAAACTCTCCAAACATTCTCTATTGGGCACAAGTCAGGACTTCAGGCAGGGCAGTCCAGTACCCGTATCCTCCTTTTCTGCAGCCATGTCTTTGTTATGTGTGCATAGGTGGTTTTGCATTGCCTTGTTGAAAAATGCTTGGAAAAGATGTCTTGAAGGCAGCATATGTTGCTTGAAAATCTCAGTATACTTTCTGCATTGATGCTATCATCACAGAAGTAAAAATGACCTTTTCCAAGGGCACTGACACAACCCCATACCATGCCAGACCCAGGCTTTTGAATTTGTTGCTGATAACAGTCTGTGTTATATATCAGTATAAGTGTACATTTCAGTTCAGCTATTGATGTCTGATTGTGGGTTGACACCTGGTGATTTGATTGGTAATGCCTTGCACATTTGTTAGTTGTTCAAATAAAGACAAGAAAGAAAAGGCACGCGCTGTCTGCTCCTCCGTTCTTATCAAATGAAGGTGAACTGTATTATTAATACATGACAGTGGCGACGAGATCAAGCAGTTAATTTTGAGCACTGTGACACTGAATAACAGCAGCGAGAACCGCACCGAGTAAGCGGAAAAGCAAGGACCCGACGCGATAGTGCAACGTGAGTACGATAAATTGCAAACATGTCGTACATCGGAAAGATAGATATTTTTGATAGTTCCACGGAAGATTGGAATATGTATGTTGAAAGGCTGCAACAGTATTTCGCTGCAAATGATATTCCAGCTGAAAACACGTTCCTGTGCTACTGAGTGCCATGGGAGGGAAAGCTTACGGCCTCCTCCGTAGTTTAACTGCCCCAGACAAACCCGCTGAGAAAAGTTTTAACGACTTAGTCCGTGTAATGCGGGATCATTTGTCACCAAAGCCATTACTGATCGCGAACGCTTCAGATTCCATAAGCGTAATCAGAACGAGGGAGAGACAATTGCGGCTTATGTGGCAGAACTGAAAAGTTATCAGAATATTGTCAGTTTGGTGACGGGCTAAACGATGCATTGCGTGATCGTTTGGTTTGTGGAATCCTTCAAGAGGGAATCCAGAAGAGGCTGTTAACTGAGGCAGATTTGACATTTAAACGAGCAGTAGAAATTGCTATTTCAATGGAAACTGCAGCTAAAGATGCACTTGAACTACAAAGAGGAGTGAATACGAGCAGCGTAAATAAAATGGCGGCAGCCAAGATAAGCAAAGTACATAAACGGCCCTGCTATCGCTGTGGACGCGACTCCCATCTTCCCTCACAGTGCCGATTTAAAAATGAAGAGTGCAGACAGTGCCACAAACGGGCCATATTCAAAGAGTTTGTCGTAGTGGAAAGGCAAAGTTTAGTGGAACACAAAATGCATCACAGCGACAAGAAAAATGTGCATAATGTTGCAGAAGTCTCTGACATTGATAGTGAAGATGCATTAGCAAGTCTGGAATTATTTAGCCTTAGTGGAAAAGACAAGCAGGCAATCTGGCTCACCCCCAAGATAGATGGCCAGGTGGTAAAAATGGAATTGGACACTGGCTCAGCTGTTTCAGTTATGTCACTGAAAGATTACAAGGTGTATTTCAAGAAGGAGAAGCTGAACCCCTCTTCTGTTCTTCTCAGAACATACACAGGTGAAAAGGTTATGCCTATTGGAGTGCTGCATGTGACAGTAGAGTATAATGGAAGAAAAGAGGTACTTGATTTACACATAATACAAAATGGAGGTGCACCATTATGGGGCCGTGAGTGGTTAAGAAAGTTGGGAGTTGACTGGAGAGAGATTAAAAGCCTCCGTGTTTTGCCTGTTGTGCAACAGACTACAGAAAAGAACCTAGAGCTGATATTAAGAAAAGCCGCCCCGGTATTTAAGAGTGGCATTGGGACTCTTCAGCACATTAGAGCTAAAATTGTACTTAAGAGTGGTGCGACCTCACGGTTCCACAAGGCACGTCCAGTACCCTATGCCATCCGACCCCTGGTTGAAAAGGAATTGGATAGGTTGGAGTCAAACGGCATACTTTCTAAAGTAGACTGGAGTCCTTGGGCAACCCCAGTTGTCCCAATAATAAAGAGAAATGGTACAGTCAGGCTCTGGGACTTTAAGGTCTCCATTAATCCTGTGCTACAAGCTGAACAGTATCCTCTGCCGAGAATTGAGGACATTTTTGCCAGTTTGTCGGGTGGTCAGCGTTTTTCAAAGTTAGATTTAGCAGATGCATACCTCCAGATGGAAGTAGAGGAAGACTCTAAAGTGTTCCTGACCATTAATACAATAAAGGGTCTTTATCGTTACAACAGGCTGGTGTTTGGGGTAGCCTCTGCCCCAGCTATTTGGCAAAGAGCAATGGATCAGATCCTTCAGTCACTGCCAGGCGTCCAGTGCTATTTAGACGACATTATTGTCACTGGAGCGACAGATGAAGAGCATTTAGAAAACCTCAAAAAGGTTCTGAAAAGGTTAGAAGAGTATGGACTAAGAGCCAGGCGAGGAAAATGTGAGTTCCTGAAGCCCAGTGTCAGGTATTGGGCACACCATAGATGCCCAAGGTTTGCACAAATGTCAGGACAAGATTCAGGCTGTATTGATGGCACCACAACCACAAAATGTTTCACAGCTTAGATCCTTCCTGGGGTTTGTGAATTATTATAATAAGTTTCTTCCAAACCTGGCAACTGTGCTATATCCACTCAATGAGCTATTACAAGCTGGAAAACAGTGGAAATGGTCCAAAGAATGTGAAAATTCATTCCAAGATGCAAAGAGACTGGTGACATCTGACACAGTCCTAACCCACTTTAATTCGTCCCTTCCAATCAAGCTGGCTTGTGATGCTTCTCCATACGGCATTGGAGCAGTGATGTCTCATGTTATGGAAGATGGCAGTGAGAGGCCTATAGCTTTTGCATCACGCCATTGTCTGCAGCTGAGAAGAATTATGCCCAAATCGATAGGGAGGCATTGAGTCTAGTGTGGGGTGTAAAAGGTTCAACCAGTATCTTTTGGTAGGGAATTCATCCTTGTCACAGACCACCAACCGCTAACCTCAATTTTCAGCCCGCAGAAAGGAGTTCCTGCCACAGCTGCTGCCCGAATGCAGCGCTGGGCATTGTTTTTAGGTGGACACAGGTACAAGATTGAGTACAAACGTACAGCCTGCCATGCAAATGCAGATGGGTTGTCGCGACTGCCACTGGAGGCTGAAAAGATGAGTTTGGAGATGAGGAAACAATAGATATGATCTCCATCAGCCAGATTGAAAGTCTGCCCGCCACGGCAGACATGGTGAAAACAGAAACAAAACATGACAAGGTCCTGTCTCAGGTGTATGCTGCCACACTGAATGGCTGGACAGCCCAGCACAAATCCCTGCTGGCTGCATATTACTCGAGACGTGATGAAATTGCCTTAAATGCTGGATGTGTGATGTGGGGGTTAAGAACTATTGTACCCACTAAACTAAGACACAGAGTATTAAAAGAGCTTCACAAGGGACATCTAGGTGTGGTGAAAATGAAGGCACTTGCCAGAAGTTTTGTGTGGTGGCCAGGCATTGATGAAGACATCGAGAAAATAGCGCAGCAATGTAGTGGCTGCCAGATGGTTCAGAATGATCCAGAACGCACCACTTCATCCATGGAATGGCCTACATTACCATGGCAGCGGCTTCATATCGACTTTGCAGGACCATTCATGGGGACAACTTTCCTGGTGGTAGTCGACGATGCTCTAAATGGCCAGAGGTTTTCATTATGAGCTCCACCACTACTTCTCACACTATTGAAGTACTAAGGAATTTATTTGCTAGAACTGGAGTTCCACAACAACTGGTGAGTGACAACGGACCCCAGTTCACAGCAACAGATTTTCAGATTTTCCTCCACAAAAATGGCATACGGCACATTACATCTGCCCCATGGCATCCAGCCACAAATGGCCAGGCAGAGAGGTTTGTGCAAAGTTTGAAACGAGCCCTTCGAGCAATGACAAATGAGAAGCTGACCCTTCAGCAAAAATTGGCCAACTTCTTATTTGCATATCGAATTCCATCCATGCTACAACTAACCAGACTCCAGCTATGTTGTTCTTTGGGCGTCCTCTTCGCTCTAGATTAGACCTGCTGCAACCAAATATTAAGCAGACTGTGCAAGACAGACAAATCAAACAAGGTCATAAAGCAACGGACAAGGTTACACGTAGCTTTGCCATTGGACAATCAGTTCTTGCCAGGAGCTACAGAGGAGATCAGAAATGGGTTCCTGCACTAGTGAAAGAGCAAACTGGTCCCTTGTCATACAAGGTAGAGGCTACTCAAGGGGTCATATGGCACGTCATGTCGACCAGTTGAGAAAATCAGGGTTGGTTAGAGCTAAAGAGATACCCACACTGCCTGTTGACTCCCCTGCTGTTGCTCCTACAAACTGTCCAGAGCACTTACCATCTCCTCAAGCAGCACAAGTACAGAGCCCATGTGCATTATCTCCATCACCTTCTGCAGAGGCTAACACTGCTGTAACAATTCAAGAAAAATTACCCTGTGAAGAGAGACGTTACCCAATTGCCATACGCAAGCCTCCACAGAGACTAATTGAAAATTAAATGTAAAGATAGAATTCAATGTTTTGATTTCTTCAGAGAAAAAAAAAAAAAGGGAATAAGTTAATTACTTCTAATTTTTAGATGGGAGGAATTGTTATATATCAGTATAAGTGTACATTTCAGTTCAGCTATTGATGTCTGATTGTGGGTTGACACCTGGTGATTTGATTGGTAATGCCTTGCACATTTGTTAGTTGTTCAAATAAAGACAAGAAAGAAAAAGGCACGCTGTCTGCTCCTCCGTTCTTATCAAATGAAGGTGAACTGTATTATTAATACATAACAGTCTGGATGGTCTTTTTTGCCTTTGGTCTTTAGCACAAGGTGTCAGTTTCCAAAAAAGATTTGGAATGCTGATTTGTCTGACCACAATACACTTCTACTGCGTGATGGTCCCTTTCAGAAGCTTCAGAGCCCAGAGAAATCAATGCCGCTTCTGGACATGGTTAACACAAGGCTTCTTTTTTGCACAGTAAGTAAAGTTTTAAGTGTTATTTGTGTGAATGTAAATCCATATTGTAATACTTGACAAAGGTTTGCCCAAGTAATTCCTTGCCCATGTGGTTATATCAGCTATTGATGAGTGACAGTTCTTGATGCAGTGCCGCCTGAGGGATCAGGTATCATGGGAGTTCAGCTTAGTACTTCACCCTTTTCCTTTGAGCACTGAAATTCCTCCAAATTCCTTGAATCGTTTAATGATATTATGCACAGTTGCAGGAGAAATATTCAAATCCCTTCCAATCTTTCTTTGAGGAACAAACTGAGATCCTCTGCCCATCTTTGCTCCTCCTTTGGTGGATACTGCATTTGTACCAAATTACGATTACAATCACTTGTTGACAATACCTGTTTGAATTCACATCATTATTTAATTTTTCAATCTCATTACTGGCCTCTAATTTTCCTCTGTACTAACTTTTTTTGGAATATGTTGCAGGCCTGAAATGCAGGAATAGATGTATATTACCGAATGAGATTACATTGATCAGACAAAACATGAAATATCTTGGGTTCATTCTGTCTGCAATGAAATACAAGTCAAAGTAAATTTCAGTATCACTGCATTTTTATTTGCATTTTCCATGCCATCCCAACTTTTTCTGATTATTTTTCAAAATGTTAGTCTATTTGTAAGAGAACTAATGGGATTCCATCCTGCTTCATTACAATATCCTTTCAAATCAAAATTCTTGGCTACCCTTTCAAAGAGTTGTAACCTTTCTAGACTGTCCCAAGCACAGACTACTAAGACCCATTTTTATCACCTTTTCATCCTATATTCCAGACAATCCTGATCACTTATGAAAGTCATCAGTATTGTTTAGTAGCTCATTCTTTACCTTACATTTCTCTCCACTACAAGACTTGTTCTGTTTTATGATTTTTTGAACATAATCACAAGGCAAAGTTGTCTTAGTATAAAGTCACTATGCCTTCTGAAATAAAAAGAGCCTCAGCCAAATGTAACAGAGATTGATATGATAGCTCCTTAGACATTTACCATATTTTAAGCCTACTGCTCTTATAAACGGTGTCCTCATTAAATAAATCAACACCAAAGTGTTGCAGTCTACCTATTAACTCTGGGGTTGCTTGCAGAACTCCAGTGACCATCATGGATTCTTCAGCTGTGTTGTCATGTAGTAACCCATCAACATCAAGTCTATGCCATTCAGGAACCTGTCAACTTCTGGCACATCCATATTGCCACATCCAAGTACAACACTAATCTTTGTAATATAGCAGACCGTTCATATTAGACACTGAAACAGCCAGTGTGGTTAAGTAAATGGACTACTAAACTAATACTTTTTCTAATACTCTTTCTGTTCTTCTTTATTAGTTATTTGTTCTTAGGAAGAAAGCAAGGTATCAAACACAATGCAGTCTCTTGTTTGTTGTTTTTAGTTTAAAGGAAGTTGACTTTAAATATTCTAGCTAAAAATGATTTTCTTTTATATTTACTTAACCTTGGTAGTTTGTAGTGATGGGCAAGAAAAATTCATAAAGTCACATTCAAGAGGAAAGACATACTGTAATTCCCACAATACTATGCATTTGATTTGAGGATCTGCCTCTCCCACTCGTTTATTGGTCAAGATTCACATTTTCAATTCAAACCCACAGTATTCTAGAATTGACGCTTTTCCTGTTGACATTCAAAGCTGAGTTTTCATCAGGTGTTAATAATGTTTTATCAAAAAAATGTGCACATTTTTACCATACACATAGATAGCAGACATGTTGCTTGTATTGTTTTTTTCTGTTCCCCATGCATGTTTTTCACATCTTTAACCACTGTCCAGAGCTGGTGTATGCAGGTTACCATTGATATTGAATCTTTAATATGTAATTTTTCTATAAAAACGTGAGATTAAAATTTGTTCTTGCACACCACTACAAACTACTTGGGTGGAGAATTCTTTTAAGGTGTCTTTTTGAACCCACTCCTTATCTGACAAGTCAAATTTGGCCCTGTATACAGTAAGTGAGAGCGTGGCGGTGTATGAGTGGGCCCTGTGATGGGCTAGCATGCTGTCCACAGTGCTGCTGAAATGAGCTCTGGTCCCTGAAACCCTTGAGTTGAATTGAGTCCGTTTGAGAATGTTGTATTGTTTGTTGCTGTTAAATTTGGCCTAAGCAACATCTAGGGCCTTTCCTTTCAGACCCTTGTTGACTAATTTGTGGCTACAATTCATGGGCTTTCTTCAGGAGTTGTTTTC
This sequence comes from Polypterus senegalus, assembly GCF_016835505.1. NCBI lineage: Eukaryota > Metazoa > Chordata > Cladistia > Polypteriformes > Polypteridae > Polypterus > Polypterus senegalus. The sequence continues at coordinate 83,379,294 of NC_053167.1, read as the reverse complement.
TCCTTCCCTCATCCGTTTTCTTGTGTACTTTATTCATTTTAATTGTAGTTTGGGGACTTAATAGCTTAGGGTTATGTAATAAAGGGACAGAATGGTCTTGCAGTCTGAGGTTTTTTGGCCAGCCTTTAGGTTTTTGGCCATATTTTATCTTAATAGGAAGCTTTGTTAGTGTCGAGTTTCTGGATTTTCTCTGTTATAAGATTTAAGGTTTGCTTCTCCTGCTGTCTATTTATTTTTTGCTGTTTCATCTAATTTCCTTCTTTTTGTTCCAGAATCTGAGTAGGATAGTTGTTGGTGGAGAGGAATGTTAATCTTCATAGTTGTTTGGATAGGAAAATATAACAAAGGGTTATAAACCTAAATCCTTTAGGCTGGCACATCACTGGAAATTTTCTTTTCTTAGAATACATTTCTAGGACATGTCCTGAAGTTTGTGTTGTTAATTTTGGAAGTGTGAATTTACATGTTGACAACATTATAGAAAATGAGTTTATTTAGTCCTGTAAATTAGACATTATCAGCTTAGGTGCTTCATAATAATAACCTTTATCTTTAATGAAGTTTTCTCTTTTTAATGGTTGTTACCAATTTAATTAAATTTAATTAGTGTTACTTCTAAGAGCCTTATTACTTTGTCTTGTTTACCTTGACCTTAAATGTAGCAGCTTAGAATTATTGTGTTTTGGTAAATAACACGTTTGTTTCCTTTTTATCCATTACGACCTGCTTAATACTTTTTGTACAGATAAAACAAATTGCCAACATTTGTGATCCAAGTGGTGAGATACACGTTATTCATATGATAATGATGATATCCCCAAGACAGGGATAAGTGGTCATTAAAACTGTTTGCCCGCCTTTTAGAACATAAAAACTATCAGGTAGATCAATTCGGAGTTTAGTGGTTCTGCAGCTGAAAACTAAACTATAGTACAATAGCTTCATTAAAATGCAAGAGAAAAAAGCCTTTGTCAAATTCCCATGTTTATCGGCCTTGTCAGTCCCACCATGTGACTGCTGCTTTATTAATGTTGCTTAGCAACAGATATTGCCAGGAGGGTACGAGAGCAAAATGCAAGCAAAAGGAGTGGCTTGGGGTGGAGTCCAATCCCCCTGCTAACATTTGGGAAAAGTCCCTGAGTGTGAAAAGCATAGAAACATAACTGAGTATAGTTTTGGAATGATGTCTCCTAATAAAGTACCTAAACTAAAAATCATAGAATTGCATCGAACACTGAGCCCCAAGGCATACAGTTTCTAACTGCAGGCAGTGACAAGGCTGCATTGCCATCAAACTTTGTAAGATGTTCATGAATGTTTTACTGAGTTTTATATAAAATGTACTGTTTCTCCCTTATAATCTCATAGCACATACTGATGCTGCATGGTTTTCTTGCATGCTGTGCATTATGTAATTCCACAGTATCCAAAATTGTAATGCTGTTTTTCTATATAGAATTCTTATATATCATAAATGTCTTTACTATTTTTTCATTGCTTGGATTTTCCAGATGTACTGTGTAATTAAGAGATACAAAAAATTTGACTGTATATTTTTCACTTGTTGTGTTACCTGACTTTGCCCGTACAATTTGTCGAGCGATTGGTTAATTAGATGTATCAGAAGTACAGTACTATGTAACTAAGTACTTTTCTTTATTAAAGGACATCAGCCATAGTCGTAGTCAGTAATGTTACAAAGGTGACTTAAAGTTGATTCAAAGCTAAAAACTCATAAAAATCTCAACTCTCCATTAGCACTAAACCCTTAAATGAGTGTTGCCTCAGCTATCAGTGGTTTTAAGCAAATGTCTACCAAAAACCTACTAAGTATTTTTACTCACTCAAAAGCACCATCCTGTTCTTTACATATCACATTCTGGAAAACAGCAAAAAAATATAAAATAAAGATTTGATAAATGGCTTGGCTCCACTGGGAAATTTATGGTGATTCTTTTTTGTCCGTTTTTTATTCCTCCTTTTTTTTTTTTAATTCAAAAAACACTTAAAGCTGGCCATTGATTGGTATTGCAAACTTAATAATGTTATGCAGGGCTTTAAAAAAAATAAGTTGTGTAAACAGTTTATCTCAAATATATTGTCATATGTGACAAACCCCCAGTCTGCTGAAGGGATTGATAACACTGAGCAATGTTTTTCTCTATTTCTAGCAATGCTCGCTTAGCAAGTGGACACCCTTCCCCCTGCTCTTCTAATTGTGTTTGATTCACAAAGAGGGAATCCTCCCCGCTCTTCAAATACTGTATTTGGGTCATCAAAGAACTTGTAAGGTACAACTGGGTCCCAAGGCTGTAAAGGTTGGGAAACAATGCTCTAAGATAATGCTCTAATCCAACAAGACAATGATATTATAATCCTACAGTGTTCGAAAAAAGTAATAGTTGCTACCTTTAATAACACAACACTTTTTTTGATGCTCTTATTTAAACTTACTGTGAGCACTGATTAAATCGTATAGAGCAGTTCAGTGACTGATGGGAATTGTAGTCCCCCTTTTGCCATTTGCACAGTGTTGCAGATCATAAGATGAAATGGGTGGAGGGGGGTAATATATACAGTATTAAAGTAGCTTTTATTCTGGATCAGCTGTGTGAAAGTCACTATGCTCACAGCCACACAGCCTGTCAAATCACTTGCTAAATGTATCTTTTTGAGTGTCACCAAACTTTTATTTCACTTTACATCTGTAGATGGGGTTCATTTGGTCTGTCCCATTTCTCTGTGTGATCACTGTCCACGCTAAAACACATTTTTTTTAACAATATCAACAAATTTCAATTAAATCCATCAAGGTAATTTTGAGATTTTGGGGTATTTAGTTTTTCTGTAGTGGGTTTTTGACCCCTACGTATTGATATGTCGAAACGTCCTTTCTTAATGTGTACCTACTCTAATAGCTGTACCATTCATCCAAATTTCAATTTTTTGAAAAGGAAATAGTGCTTTTGTTGATGAGTGAGTCAGTTACATTGTGTTACACAGTATATAGATCAGCAACCACTGTGTAGAAGAAAATGAACTTTCAAATTCAACTTCAGCTTTACTGTCATGTGTACAATATATAGTACAATAAAATTCTTCTTTGCTTGTATTCCACAGACTAGTAATACTCCACAGCCAATGAATAAACAATCATGCATTAAGTATAAAATCAGACAATATAATATATGTGGGAAACCATCAGGCTGTACTGAAGTACTGTACAGAATTTTGATATACCAAACATAATTTTGTCTATTCTGTCAAAGCTTTCATCAAATTCAGTTAAATACTCCTTAGAGCTGTAGAGGCCAGTAATATTACAACATGTGGAAATGGACCCAAAGGCTTTACCAAAAGAGCAGATTAAGTTTACTGTCTGAAGATCACACACTTAGTGAGTGTTGAACAACCTGGATTTCAATAATGTATAAAACAGTGGTTTTGAATTTGTTTTAAATACTAATGTAATGATTTTATTGAATAACCAAGAAATAATTTGATTTCATATATGTTTAATTTATAATAGCCATTATGTCCATAATCCATTTTTTAACTAGCTTTATCTATTATAAGGTCACAAGTAGCTTTGGGGCCTGAAGACAGTTGATTACAGAGCACCTTCACACTCCCCTACACACACACACTCTCTATAACACTAAACTGATTTAGATGTGCCAGTAAACCTAAAGTGCATGTTGTTGGATTGTGGAAGAAGCTGGAAAACCAGAAATAGATGTACACAGAGAGAAGGTGCAGACTCCACACAGACAGTGAGCCGAACAGCAACAGAACCTGCTCCTTAATCACAGGACCACTGTGCTGCCATAAATTATTATCTAATTAAATAATAACATGCATTTCTATATTTTGCATTTCTGGTATGTATTTGCTTTTTGCCAGGCTGTATGCCGCCATTCAAATGCCACTTTCATCTTTCAAGTATTCATTTTATGCTGTTATTTCTGCACTCAGTGACATTTCCAGTCAGCACTCCCAGGGATTGTGTGACCCCTTGTGGTTTTTTTATCTTACGTTGGACCTGTGTGGTTGCTTCTTGAAAGGAGGTTTCAAATATATAAATCTGTATAGTTTTATCCACTCTAAATATTATTCATGTGAAGAACTGGTTCCTGGTTTCTCTTTTGAATGCCATTATTTTTACTGGGATCCTCAAGCGCAGATTTCATTATTTAGAGCATATAAAAAATGTATTTTCACAATAACTCTCTTGACAGGTCAGATTAGGAGATGCATTTATTCAGGAATTGCACATCCTTCTCATTTTCTACAGTTTGAATTCTAGCTACCTGTCTATTTTCTTTTTTACAAGGTGACTAAAACCACACACAGTTCTCTCAGCAAGGTCTCACTATTGAATTATAAAAAGTGTAAGCAGATTTCACATTGATTTCAGATCTTTTTTTTTCATGGCAGCATTATTATGTATAATATTAGCTAGCCTCAGGATACAAGACTGGAGCTTTGTAACACAAGAGACGATATTCATCTTTACATATGGTATTTCACTTTGTAAGCAAAATTGTGCACATTTCTGTTTATGTTGACTTAAAATTTATTTTAGTTAAATGATAATTATATATTTCATTTTATGTTCTGCCTAAAATGTAATGAGCACAGAGATGAGTCAGACACAGAGAACCACACAGGATGAACATTTTGATCTCTTAGACAAATGGGTATTTTTACTGTTTTACATAGAAGAGAATAGCTGCTGAACCCTAGCGCAGGAAACCATCATGCTACCTGTGTGAATGTTTGCTTAGGTGGCATGGGGTGAAGTGATTAGCTTGTTCTGTGTAAAACAATAAATATGCCTGCTTGTCTAGGGACACAAGCTGCTCATCCTATATGATGTCTCTGTCTTTTCCATCTTGGAGTTCATTACAGTATTATGGACACTATAATGGACTAGACTCCCCAAACAAAAGAAAGAATTACAGTTGATTAACAGTGCAAAAAAAAAGCTCTGAATATGACAAGAGCATATCTCTGTTTGCATGATCTGGCAATCTTAATTCTCAATTTTAACAAATGCAAGTTAACTGTTACATTGCTGGAGTCTTTTAATTACTTTCATTCAGGGCACAAATAATTGCATTATCCTTGTATCATCTGGCTGTCATTATAACAGGTATCACCATGACCATGAATTAGGCACTAATGACTGCATTTTAATCCACTCTACAAAGCAAATACATTTTTATTGAAGTATGTTTTATATATTGCTACAATAGGCGTATTATTACTGTATTCATTTATTTGTACAATCACATATACTGTATTTGACCACCAAACGAACTGAATACATCACATTTGCTACAGCCTCCTTTTGCAATGAGATATGTGTCAATCACTGTATTTCCAGCACACTGAAATTGCTTCCCAACAGCATTCTACTAGTTTATAAAAATTCTTCAATTCTGTTACATAGCATTCTACCAGACTGGATTGCTTTTGGCATCTATCAATAACAAAGAAGTCAACATGTCCTTTTTCATCTTGCTGTAGGAATCAGTTGGGTATACTTTAAAGGTCTAAGGCTGTTTGTTCAATTTTCTTCATGATAAAAAACATTGAACCCCCAACCCATTTGTAAACAGAAACCTGCAATATATTTCCCATTTTAATATCTGAAACAGTATTTATATGGAATCAATATATGCTCTATTGCCTTTTCAACATATATTCATGCAGTGACTTCAGAAACTGATTTTCACATTTTTAATTATCCACTATCATAGGTGTAAAGACCACTTAGAGGGATGCTCAAATAGCATCAACAGTTTTCCATTTTAAGAAATTATATTTGGTGATACTGTGTTTTCATACTTTGGTTTCATTCTAAGTTTATTGCTTACTCCTCCAGCCATTTCCAAACCAGCTTATTCCTTTACCGGTTGCAGGGAGCTGAAGCCTATTGTGGCAGTATGGCATGCAAAACAGAACTCAACGCTAGACAGTTTGTTGCAGGGCTGTTCACACACACCCTCATATACACTCACCCAGGGAGAACTTAAGAGCTGAAAATTAAATAAAAAGAAACAAAAAGGAGTGAGAGTTTCTTAAAACCTGGTAGTCTGGAAGCCATCCTGAGGAAACCTGGTTAGGTGGTGAATTTAAACACCCTGATTTGTTTTCATTAAGCCATCTGGTCACCCACACCACAACACAGTTACCTTAGCTGGAGATGGAAAGCAGTGTGAAACAAAAGACTAGTAAAGTGATGAAGTGAAAGTGCATGTGCTTCGCTTTTTAATATGGGCCACCTTTCATACAATAGCGTTTTGGTACAGTGGTACACCTCTCACTTCCATCTGTTATCTCATTCTTTTAAAAAATATCCTTCTCTACTAGTATTGGTTATTTTGTTTCTCAGAATGGGAATAATTTCTATCAGACCTGCACTTAGAAATTTCAATAAGTATTCCTTTTATAGACAAACTGCTAGAGAATACGAAACGGGCATCAATCACAGTTACATACATTTCTGTGGATCCTTCAGTTCATCAGCTTGGGATGATCAGGTGTGTTTTTTTATTTCTTGTACTTCTGTATTTTTAACAGACATGACAGCTTGGATCCATCAATCTCTAGCTTACTGCCTTGTCAGCTCACAGGCTCCAGTTGACACGGGGTAAAAAAAAAAGGATGACCTTGAATTCTAAATTCTTATTGTCCTGACAAAAGCTACTTGACATTATAAAATATCAGGCACCTCCAATCTGTGGGGATAAAAAAGGAAAATTAAATGCAACTGAATTACTTTGTAGTTAACTATTAAAGCTCTACAGGACCAGGAATTTTAGTGGTTACTCAAGATATGACTAAAATCACAGAAAATATGTTGGAAGAACCTTCAAGCAGATGGCAGGGTGGAAAACTGGTAAGCATTGGTACCTCCGAGCTCCAGAAGGTTATGTGCAAATTCTGGCCATGTCCCTTTCCATGTGGAATTTGCAGATTTTCTTGCATCTGTGTGGGTTTTAGCACTATAGACATGCACATTTTGGTAATTATCGACTGTAAATTTGTCATTTCTGAGTGTGAACAAATTCTCTGGAGGCTCCTTCAGGGTTTACTACTGCTTTGCCTCTGATGCTGCTCTAATGGGCTCTGATTCCCATTAACTTGAATTAAAATTTGAATATTTTGAATTTGAAAGTCGGGCTAAAACAAGAAAATGACATACATTTTATGTGCAGCTCATTGGGACAGATGTGAGAAAAAAAAATTCCCAAAAACTCATGCCATAGAAAAGATAGCATTAGTAATAAGATGCTTTTAAAACACAATGCATTCTGTTGATAAATGACATGTGCTGATAAGACTGGGTGCTAGTTGAAAGGATTGAAATAAAGATAAATTCCTCTACTCTGAGATTTATTTGTGTAGTAAACTGTGGATCAGATGATGAACCTGTAAGCAGTTGAACCAGGCCATAATACATATTGAAAGACATCATATTGAAACGCTCAAATGCTTTCCAATTACTATTTTTACACTTTTGAAATTAACATTAAATAAGATCCGGTCTTAGTAAATGCAGTGAACACCAAGACATTTTAATAAAAGTATCTTTTTTTGTAAAACCCATCACATATTTTAAACTTTGGCATTTTAGTCAAATGCTTTATTGAAAGGAGGTTTTCAGTTGCATTGTGGAAATTGACTCTGAAATAGTATTTAACGTGTGGCTAGTTTAGTTGCATGGAAACTTGTGGTGTCAGGCACAGATGAAGTATCCCATGTTTGCAGATATTTACTATGAGAATCCATATTAAGAATAGATGACATTTTTCTGAAGATTCATAAAACTGCACCAACTATTTTGGATGTGGGTGTTTAAAGTAACTTGGAACGAAAAGCTAGCTTTCATGCATTATCTTCAAGTTCGTTGGGCGGAATGGCATGTTCTTGTCATCCTTTTTCTAATTTTCGAATCTTCTCATGCAATTCTTGTCGCAAATCCAAACACCGCTGGTTCTGACTCTTCTGTCTCTTTTCATGTCAGAAGTAACATCACCTTCTCTGACTTTCCCTAACTTTATAAGATGATTTCGTGCCAGGGTCCTTCTGAAAACTGTGGTAGAAATTTAACATCGTATTAAAGAAAGAAATGTCCCCTAACAGGACAAATCAGAAAAAAAGCTGTTCATTGAATCTTTCATTTACTTCTCAGCAAAATTCCTTGGAGGGAGCATACTTTAAAAGCAGTTTGTTACATTATGGTCAGAATGATCAGAGAAACAAAAAGATTTATTTTATAAACTGTTGAATTTACATAAAGTGTCAATCAATGCATACATTTTACTCTGGTTGGCTCAAATGATTTATTTAAAATAAAAGTCTGTTACATTATATTCTGGTTCTTCTTATACCTTTTGAGTTGAGCTACCACCCTTGAAATTTCTGAGTATATAACAACTGCCCATTCTCGTTTATAGGACATCTGCTGATTTCTTAGTCATCCTTCAGTACATTTTGTACATTACATCAAACCTTCTTCTGGTACAATCTTTATTTGACCATCTCAGTATTTTTCCTAAACCAATTCTTATATTTCAGTGTACATTTTTTGTTGTTCACTTGACCTTTATCTGGTTTCCTGCTGTGTCTGAAAAGCTTTCTGACATTTATTAACCCTTTATGCTATTTCTTTAAGATGAATGCTATGTTACCCTAAGACTCACTGGCAGCCATGCACCCAGGCCAATGAATTTATGAGTGAAGAAGCACCTCCTGAATGTGTGCAGGTACAGTACATGCTCCCTATCTGCATTCCCTTACCATGCTCTGTCCTAGAATAAATGTCCCCAAGCTTTTGCAAAAGGAAAAAAAGACTGCAGATAAGATGAAAAATATATGTGGTAACGGTTAGAAACTGTAAATTGAATGGTGTGAGTGACAGTCTGCGTGCAATTCTATGGAGATACTTCTATTAACAACGATGAGAAACCTCACTACACACAATTCTCACGTTCAAAGAAAGGATTAAATACAGTAATCTCCCCCAACATTCATTATACTGTTATTTGTGTGCAATTATTGGTGTTTGTTTATTTCTGTTTATGCAAAAAGGTGTGATATATAGTTGAAACCATGTAAAACCCAGCTATGCAAGCTCAAAACAAAATTAATACTATGAACATTGTTTCTTCAACATGTTTTGTTTATAATTTACAAAGCATTTCCTAAATGAGTAATTTTTTATAATGATATATATTTCAAAATACAGTAGTAATGACCTTGCACACAGTAATTGAACTACAGTATATGCCTAATTAAATTTTCTTTTGCATAAAGTGGGATTCTTATATATGTTTGATCATTCAAACTATTTGATTAACTGGGCTAATCTTGGTCCCAGTTAGTTCAGATAATCGACATTCTTCTGTAGTTTAAGCAAGACACAGTAATACATTACCTTAGGCCTTGGATTTTCTTCTTCATCGCTAATGGGTGATCTGTCAGATAGTAACAGAATATCAATTTGGTGGAATGATATAATTGGCCTTTTGTTGAAAATACTAAATTATGCAAGTTTTCTTCTAATTTCCCTTCTACATGCTGTACATTTAACATTCTGTATATTTCTGTATAGTCATTGTGAAAAGACAGTTTTCCCTTGGAGATTAATACAGTGTACCAAATAAGTATTGCTTGGGACATACAAGTGGATTTTGATCTTATTTTTTAAAAAATCATCAAATTGGCAACAAGGACTTTATTGAATACTGGCCGCTATTGTAGCCATCCTCTTAACTAGAAAAATGTCAAGGAACCCAATATATACAAAAACAGAAAATATGTTAAATAATTAAACATAAAGGGGTAAACAAATATAAAAAGAACAATAATTAGAACTGCAGCCTTGAGGGCCTAATTAACAGGTCTTGAACCCCTGCCTATCAGATAGGATGGCTAATCTATTTTCCTACTCGAAAGCGCCACAAACTCTTTTTTCTCTTTGTTTCATGGTTGGACATACAGGTAAGAATTTAACTAAGCTCTACACATGTGACAGTACTACTACTATGACTACTACTACTACTACTACCACTTCTACTCCTCCCTCAGTCAATCCATTGGTATCCAGGATTTTCTTCCTCCTGTTGGCTGAGCCCTTGCTTTTACTCACTCCTCGACTACATCACTGGGTACAGAATTGATGGAGATTAAATTAAATTAGATAGATTAGATAAAACTTTATTAATATAGCCAGTCAATCAATAAATTGAAAATCCATCCTATCCATCATATCATTATTCCCCAGCAGGCCCAACTTTTGTAAGAGGAATACCAGGCTTGACGTTTCTCTAGTGATTTCTTTCAGATGGCCACATCTTCAGGGCAGCCTTATTGCTGCCTTGCCACTTAAAGGGACACCTCCATCTTGTTGCTCTTCCAGTTTGAGATAATGTGTTGCTTTCTGATGGCTTGAAAGTCTTTTTAGTTTCTCCTAGCCTAGTATGGTCTGGCCCTCTTTCTGTAAAGATGGTCGGGCATTCCTAGGAAGTGTTGAACATCTGCTATGTAACATCCTAGGGCAACATTACAAGCTCCTGTTCAGTTCTCCTATCACTCTCTAATTCCGAGGTGTCCTGTCTATAGCCCTCCTAGAGCATTCAGAACAAATACAAATGCTCAGGTGGTACTCATTCTTCTTCACCTTCATGATGACATCCCTACCAATGCCAACTGCTCTGTCTTTCTTAGGCCCTGTCCTCATCACTGTGCCTCTTCTTAATACCTGTGATTCACCCACTGAGTGGATCGTTGATTGCAAGTCACACTCAAGACAATGCTTTCTTCCTGAGTCTAAAGTTTTTAAGTTTGATTTGTAGATATAGGCTTGGTTAATATCTAATTTACAAAACATTACACTTATTTTCAAGTAGAACTACCCCCTTTGAAATCGTGCACAAGCAGTGAAGTTATGACTCTCTGGATGAAAAGCCAAGAGGGAGCACAAGCACAGACATTCAACTGACAATGGGTTTATTTTTTAATCTTCTATTCATGTTTTTTTAAGGTAGAAGCACCCCTAATGAAAGAGAGAGTAAAGTTTTATTTTTTTAAGTAGGAAAGTATTTATATTATACAACATATCACGCAATTTATATTATAGAGCATATCACATCAAAAAACAGCTAAGCACATCTGTGTTAAAATGTGTGATTTTGTTGTATTTATAACTGAGATATCTTTCAACTAACTAACTCCATATTTTGACAAGTGAAGGCTCGGTGTTGAAATGCATCCAATAAGTGATAACAGCCTTCTTTAGGACGACACAGTACTGTAGACAAGCTAACAATCTCACTTTTATCCTTACAAACGATGAGGTCATTGACACTGTCAGAAACCACCCAAGACCAGGCGAGTAATGCTAAACCTTCAGATGGAAGATGCAAATGAGGATGATAACAACAGTCCAGAATAAGCCAAAGACACATTTCGTATCATTTATTGTTATTGTTTTAAATGCTGAAGGTGAGTGTCACTTAAAACTCTGCATTAGTAATAGCTAATGTGCAAATGGACAAAAACCTGGCCAACTCACATTTACTTTATACTTAACCACAGTATGTTATAAGCCCAAGTAAGTTAATAAAATCAGAAATACTGGTAGGAAATTTCATTAAACTGAAAGGGTTATGTCAGGATCTTGAAAAACAAGCAAAATCTGTCATCTTCCTACTGTTTTTTAGTAGTCAGATAAACAAAGCAGATCTTAGATCATTCCAGGCCAAAGCTGTTAAAGCAAATTAGTAATATAAATGCAACTTTGGGAATAGTCTTTAGGTTTACTTGCCAGAAAAGTATTGTACTCTGAGATTCTTTATTTTTTTGTGAAATAGGTAATATGCAGTAATAAGTAGTATGCAAATTCCCACAATATAGAAAATAACACAGGTATATGTTGCACTTTTATGATACACATTTAACTTTTGCAGGTGCAGGAGTTATGGTGCTTCTGCACATTGAAGACTGAATGATGCTAATCATGCTATATTGACAAGAAAACGTCTCCTCATGTTTAAAATTCTACCACAGTAACACCTTAAAGGACCATCCAAATTAGCACCATCCACCATTAATAACAGCCAAACACAGAAGAAATAGTGCAACCCATACTTGGGTGGCAGCGGAGCAGGAAAGGGTAAAACTACACTGTTTTGTAAATGAAAGAGAATAACATGGTGGATTTATTATGTCTGCATTATTTACATTTTTAGCAGAACAAAGCAATTGAATACCCTAACCTTACAATAGAAAGACTGTCTACTCTAACTACTCTAAGAATTTGGCAGGGGTGCTAAAAATTAAATAAAGCTGCTGTGCATCAGTCTGTAATAGTTGTGAAGCCATGTCCTTTGACAGACGAAATGAGCTGGACATCGGAGACACAGAACATGCCAAAATTCAATGGCAAAACACTTGGAGTCCTTTCAGATAACGAAAAGCCTAGATATTCCAAACAGTAGTGCAACTCTACTCCAACAGCTCAGGCAGGAACTGATTATGCTAAACTAATGTCTTTTCTGTATCATTTTAAAAGGCAGAGACCAATGAGGCATCCCTTACATTTGCTGTCTTATCATTCCAATCTAATAAACCCTCTATGACTAAAGAATCTTGCAAATCATATTGAATACAACCTGTTAAGAGCAGATATGGTAAAAAAGTACATGCACAAAATAGATGTTGACCATTTATATTCAAAAACTTCAGATTTCTGTTTATTATGTTTTCATGGACTTTGTTAAAAATAAACCATAGCCTTTCGACAAAAACTCATTTATTTGACAGAAAGTAATTTATAAAATCAGTACTATTTCTTGCTGTGAATTTTTGCAGCTACCTGCAGTTAAATAGCATACTGTCTAACCTCAGATCTGTTGCCTAGGTGATACGTTTTAGCTGATAAGAGGCGTTTGAGCATTAAATGATAAAATTCTGAAGTATGCGTCCATCATGTAAGCATATTAATATGCATTATTCATATCCTGCATACAAACGAGAGTTTCTAGTTTTGTAATAACCAATTTTCAACTTTTTAGACTTTTACCTTTAAAATCTGTATAAGACTGGAACTGGGCATTATTGTGGATCTTTGGAAAATCTTAGAAATCCACATTTGTATTATATGTGGTTGAGTGGTATGAAAAATTGTATCACTAAGAAAGGGATAATTGCAATAGACATGTTTTCTATGAAATTATATTTATCTCTCTTACAGTAAGGCAAAGCTGATAAGATGAAATATTACAACAGACATATTGGCACAGGGTTAAAATGTCTCTAGAGACACTATACTGTACATTAAATGTACACTTTGTATATTGCGTAGTATCATTCAGTTTTGATGTGCATTTATGTTTTTGCTGTTGTATTGTATACCCATTTGTCTGTCTGTCTAAGGAGTGGATGCCACATGCAAAAGTGTAGAAGGTTTTCTGAAAAGTGAAAGTGGAGCTGTTTTGATTCATGGAAGGCTGACAGTGATCTCTTCTTGTTTTAGGCATCTATCATTCTTGGTGTTTCTTGGGTGCATATGGTTAGATGGCTCAATATAAAGACCTACAGAACAAAGTGTGCTGTTTTCTAGTAATTCCATCTAATAGCCCTAAACAGGCCACCTTACAATATATACACTCTTTTTGTAAAGTATAACGGACCCAAAACAAAATCACAAAGAAAAAACATGTGGCCATATTGCCAATATACAGAATACAGCTGACAATAAACATAATTTAAACTGATGTGGATCTTGGTGTTACTGACATGACTCAAATGTTGATGGATGGTAGGAAAAAAATACATATTGTATGTCAATAATCATAAATAAATGTCACCCAGACATATCCATCCATCCATTATCCAACCCACTATATCCTAAGTACAGGGTCACGGCGGTCTGCTGGTGCCAATCCCAGCCAACACAGGGCGCAAGGCAGGAAACAAACCCCCGGGCAGCTTCATTGAGCACAATACTTTTCAGTTAGTAATTTCTTGTCTGATTATCAATGTTTGGTTAATGGTCAGCACTATTGCTTTTCTACTTTATCTTTGTCAATAATGGTATTGATTGGCGAAATTTGAGAAAGCCTTACAGGTGACCTTGTTCACCAAATCGATTCCTAAAAATTAGCTTAGGCTTAGGTGAACTTTTTTTCCAGTGACCTTAACCCTAGTCCTAGTATACCTGTAATGAAGAATTCTGTTGGTTCGGATTAAATTACAACCACTGCACACATCCGGTCAGGGATGAATGAAGATGTCCAAATTCTATTTATTAATTTCTTCCAAACTTATACAATGTGAAGATATGGTCTAAATAAATAATAATAAACATAAATTAGCTATCCCACTTTCTTTTCAGTTTGTCAATGTTAACATTAGTCATTTAACAGGTACTTCATTTATCCAGTAGATGGCGTACTACACCCCAGATAACATCAATATAGGAAATTACTAGAACGTTAAACAATAAAGCATTTACTCAACTTAAAAAGTAATTATTCTTAATAGATATACATATTATATACGAGGAAACGATAATACCGCAATTACATAACAAACAATGTGAGAAACTCCATATAGCGTCTGTTCAACTATACTTTAACTTCTTCAAATGTCAATATTTAGAAACAGTACTAAATATATATATATATATATCCAAATTACAAATGTAAACACATAAACAATATACTTTAAGGATAAACGAATTCCACTTACTTTATAATCAATTACGCAAACTTTCACATTTAAACGAAGCTCCTACTCTACTGCTCAGACGCCACCAAACTAATCTAAATGTTCAAAGTGAAGCCCCGTGATTGGCCAAGTTCCAACTCACCACGGGCCAACCACAACAACCAATAAATCAAGGCGGAAGACAACTAATTAAGGGGTACAACACATAAATAATATATTGCCTTTTCAACAGCCGCCCCCAAATTTGTTATTCAAATTTGTTACATAGGAAAAGGCTATAGTGAAACACCATTCATCCGTTTACGAATCACTCCTTTGGAATGGCTGGAAGTTGAATAAGACAAGTGACTGGTCTGATATATGATTTATCGTTTACTTGCACTTCAGCAGTCCTGACTGTCCCATCAGTTCCTGGTATTATACGGACCACTTTGCCAACAGGCCAAAAGGCCCTGGGAAATTGTTTATCCCAAATCATAACAACCGAACCTAATGGTAAATTTTCCCTTTTACTTTGCCATTTCTCTCGTGATTGTAAGTTGGGCAAGTAATTTTTAATGAAGTGAGACCAAAACTGATCCGCAAGGATTTGGCTGTGCCTCCATCGCTTACGAGTTAAAAGTTCAGACTCTGGGTAAACAACCTGAGGTAGTGCTGAGTCCGGCCGCCCCATTAGGAGATAATTTGGTGTTACGGGATCCAAATCAGTAATATCTGATGAAGTATAGCCAAGTGGTTTTGAGTTTATAATTCCCTCAATTTCAATTAATACAGTCCTGAACACTTCTTCAGTAACTGTTTGAGTCCCAAGTGTTACTCTTAGCGCTGCTTTAATAGATCTGATTTCTCCCACACACCTCCGAAGTGTGGAGCTCCAGGAGGGTTGAAATTGAATTTAATTCTTTGTTTTGCCAAAAGATCTTGAAGATCAGGGCACATTTCTTTAAATGTATCACTTAGCTCTGACTCTCCTCCACGGAAATTGGTTCCACAGTCTGAAATCAGCTCAGAAGGTTTTCCTTCCGTGATATAAATCTTCTTAATGCCATTAAAATGAATCTTTCTCCATAGTAGATAGAACGTCAATATGAACTGCTCTTGTTGTTAAACATTTGAATAAAATACCCCACCTTTTCTCATTTCTACGACCTATCTTAACTAAAAATGGTCCAAAACAGTCAACACCTGTAGAGAAAAATGGTGGTTTGAAAAGTCGTAATCTACAAGGAGGAAGATCTGCCATCTGAGGGGGTTGTGGTTTTGCTCTCCATTTCTGACATTCTATACATTTACGCTGGTGTTGTTTTACAGCCTCTCTGCCCCTGATTATCCAGTAATGCCTACGCAATTCTGAGAATACTCTTTCTTGACCAGGGTGTTTTAATTTTTCATCAAATTCAGCTATTATTAATTTGGTAACTGGATGTTTAGAATCTAATATTATAGGGTGTATAGCTTCAATATTCAATTGCTCACTCTGGCAGACGCCCACCCACTCGAATAAGTTTAATATCAGAATCATACTCTGGAGCTAATTTTATGAGGCGGCTACTTGGTAGCACAGGTTTACCCGACTGTAGTAGGCCGAATTCCTCTGGGAAGCTGTCTCTTTGACTCTGATGTAGTATTGTCAGCTCGGCATCTCTGTAATTGTCAGCTGATGGGGCATTCGTAAGGGCCCGCCCCATGATGGGATATTGTTGTCTCTTCAACTAATTCTTGGAATGTATGACACTCCTCAGCCTTAGGAATGGAATTAACAGTTGTTGAAGTGAATCCACAGAAATCAGTTTTCTTCATTTCAGTGTCATCTGCAACACTTGCTGTATCAGGCAGAATGGGCCATCTGTCAGGTGGATGAGCTAGGAATGCGGGACCCTGATTCCAGCGATTCTTTCCTGCAAGTGCCTGAAGTGATCTCCCACGTGTAATGTCGTCTGCTGGGTTGTTTTCAGACTCCACATATCGCCATTTTCGCACGTCTGTGAGTTCCTGGATTTCAGCTACCCTTGTTCCAACAAATACCTTGTATCTGTATGACTCAGACTGAATCCAATTCAGTACTGTTGTTGAGTCGGTCCACATTACAACATGATGTACTGTATATGATAGTTCCCTGGTCAGCAGTTTCGCAAGTTGAGCACCAGTGAGTGCACGCAGAGCTCAAGCCTGGGAATGGACTGCTGTTTTTTTGGAGCTACTCTTGATCTTGCTGTCAGAAAAGCAATCTCCACGTTACCTTCATTATTTTCTGTCCTCAGATATGCAACTGACCCATATGCTTGACTAGAGGCATCACAGAAAATGTGAATATCTCTAGTAGCAACAGGAGTGTCCATTCCTGGGCTCACATAACACCGTGGAAAGCTTATGTCTGGGAGAAACTGTAATTCTCTTTCCCACATACACCAAGCTTGAAGGAGGCCCTCTGGTAAATTAGGATCATCCCAATCTCGTTGTTTATCCCACAGGCGCTGTACAATTAATTTGGCCCGAGTTGTAAATGGTACAATATATCCAATTGGGTCGTACTGCTTTGAGGACTCTATAAATGTGCCTCATTGTAGGTACTGTACTCTCTATTGTTCTACACCTGTAACTAATGTTGTCTCCTTTACAATCCCATACTAATCCAAGTGTTGATTCTTGCTGATCAAACTGCTTGTGATTAAGCCAAAGGTCACTGTTACAAGCTCTAGCTTCAACGGGTAAATGGGCTATAACTTCAGGCACATTACTTGCCCACTGCCTTAGTTCAAAACCTCCCAGTGACAGCACACTTCTTAATTTGTCAACCAATTCCTTTGAGTTCTCCAATGATGCTGAACTATATAGGCAGTTGTCGACATAAAAATTATTTTCTACACATTTACTTTGGTCTTCTTCAGGAGAACTGTGATTTCTGATATGCGCTGTAAAGCATAAATTGCACAACAAGGGCTACATGTCGCTCCAAATGGCAAAACTTGCCACTCTAAAACAGTGGGTGGCTCGTCTACCTTTAAATCTCGCCATAAAAATCTAAGAAGTGGTCTGTCTTCAGGGAGCAGACGAACTTGATGGAACATACCTTTAATATCACTGCTAATTGCCACGGTGTGTTCTCTGAATCGCAGTAACACTCCCAGTAAGGTAGGGCCCAGAGTGGGTCCTGGTAGCAGAAAATCATTCAAATTCTGACCTTGGCATTTAAAGGAACAGTTAAACACAATTCTGTTTTTCCATTGTGTTCTACCATATGGTGTGGAATATACCAGGTCTCCTTGGCTTCTTCAACGCTATCATTTCTTAATCTGGTAACATAGCCTGCCTTTTCCAATTTCTCAATTTCAATAGCGTATGTCTTTGCTTTCTGTACATTCTTAGCTAATCTCCTTTCTGTACCTCTTAGCAGAGAAATCACTGCTTCTTTAGGTGCCTGCAACTGAGGCATATTCTCAACCCGAAGCAGAGGAGTAGCATACCGCATAACTCCATCCACATTAACTCTCACAGTTTTCTCCTCTAATAAATGTATTGCCCTTTCGTCTTGTTTTGATCTGCTCACCTGTTTTCACTTCGTAAGGTAAAACATCCAACTGCCAGAGCCTCTCAATCTGTTGAATCAGATAAGCATCAGGAGCCAATACTGAAGTGAAATGACAAACCATTACCTGTTCAGACATCTGCTGCTTCAGTGCTCGGCATGGTCCCTGAAGTGTCCATCCAAGTCTGGTTCTTACGGCAGCAGGTCCTCCAGGGAGACCTAAGCGAATTGGTTCAATTGGGGTGATGAGGTGAGGGTAGTCAGATCCTATGAGGAGAAGTGGCTTTGCATTTTCAAATGACTGAAGAGGAAGACCTTGCAAGTGTGGATATTTACTTTGTAATATGGCAATAGAATATGAATGTTCTGCTAATCCCAGGTGATTTGCAGTAAAGGCTCCACAAATCTGAAATTTCTTATTTGGCTGGAAAGCGGGAGATACAGAAAAAGATACTGATTGTCCCTTTAGCACTTTAAGGTCTTGTCTTACTGTTCAAGTGTAAGATCTTGGGATCACCATTCAATTGAAGATAATCTGCTGCCGCTTGGAGCAGAATAGTTCTTTCGGAACCATCATCCAATATAGCGTATGTTTCTAGTGCTTTGTCACCACTTCGTAAAACAACTTTGCTTACTTTAAGAAGAACCCTTTTTGAGGAGGTAGGCTTGTCAACATAGAGTACTTCACTTGTGGAGCTGGCTGGCTCTTTATTCTCCATTCGTGGCTTAACATTCACTTCATGAAGAGCTTCCAAATGTTTACCATTACAAGTTTTGCACGTAATTCTCATCCTGCACTGGGCAGCTTGATGATTTCTTCCACATTTCCAACATTTCTTATTAGATCGAATCCAATTCTCCTTTTGCTCCTTTGTTAACTGACTGAAATTGGTGCATTGGTTAAGAGAATGCTTATTATTGTTGCAATAAGCACAATACATTTTAGGTCTCTCAGTAAATGTGGATGATTCAAATGGTTTCTGAGCCTCTACAGGGGGAATGGGAACGGCAGCAGGTGAATCTATACTAAGGAGAACAGTTGAGGCCTTAGGTGGGGCTGCCTATGTGGACGGCCTTCCCTTTGCTCTCTTCGTTGACTGGTATGTGCCTTGGTTCCAGTACTGGTTATTTCTATTTCACCTTCTTGCACTTGAACCTCAAACTCAAGCCAATTTGAGAAATCATAGAGTGTTGGGACATTAATGTACCTTGACAAGATATAGCGACGGAAGTTAGCTTTCAAATCGTGAGGTAGCTTGGAGGAAAGTCGACTTACGTGTGAGCCACAATGCAGTTCAATTCTGCCCTTTTCACCTAGTTGGTCAAGCATCCCCACTAAAGCACGGATCTGCAAGGCAAATCTACGGAAGGACACAGTATCACCAGTTCTGATATTTGCACCATCCATTAGTTCAGCTATTCGTTTTAACGCCAGTTTATGAGGCTGACCATATTGTGCAGTTAAGGAAGCCATAGTATCACTATAAGGATATGGAGAGTTGCTATAAGAATCTGCAATTAATAGTGCATCCTCCAATTTAAGGTGATCCATAAGGATTTGATACTTAAAACGTTCAGTAGCATCACTTGGGAGGAGATTCTCGAGAGCTATCTTCATTCTAGAGAATTCTCTTGGATCCTCATGGACAAGTAAGGTATCGTAGGTTTTGGTCCTCTGTAGCTTTTCTCTTGAGATTGACGTATTAGTGAAGAATAAGGATTTCGATACTGGCCTTCAGCTGGTGGCACTGAATATGTCTCATTCTGAGCGTTTTGATACTGTTGTGCAGGTGGATAGATAGTGGGGCATAATGGATTGAATTTATTCTGCATCGTGTCCTGTCTGACAAATCGTATTGAAACATTCTCTGGACTACTTTGTCTTATAAGATCAGTGCCTAAAGGGGTTTGTACTCTTTGGATTAATGGAGGATCTCCAAAGAATGTTAAATCTTCTGACCGGTATCCACGGTCACCTGCAATGTTGGCAACTGGGCTGCTATAAACTGAAACAGGCCTACTCTGGGAGACAATTGAAGTATTGGCCTCTTTTCCATTTCAGTAACTGAAGGAGTTTGAGGTCGTTTATCAGGCTCCTGTGCAGGGACTACATCTCCATGAGGCTGCAACTTGCTTATGGCATTGGTAAGATGCATCATATTCTCACGCAAATACTTATTTTCAGCTTGCATCTCTCTAATTGCTGCAAGGACCTCATCACTAGCTCCTGGGTTTGGAGGGTTAGGAGTTTTCTCTCAGCAGCAATCCGGACCTCACTTTGTTGCTCAATGTCAGAATCGGGAATGTGAGAGGGTGAGGGGAGGGGTGTCATCTTGGCAGCACCCTCATAACCGGTCCTCTTCCAATAACTTGTAGGTGAATGATAAATCTCAGATTCTGGATTCACCCTTCTAATTACACCTTCTTGACTGAGCGTACAATTCTGCAAATCGGAGTGATGTGCTGTCTGAGGTGGAATCACAACTAACTGATTCGGTAATATGGGTGCACTGTTACACCAACTCACATAGTTCACATCAAAATCTTCCAAATACACAGGGCGACGTACTTGGCCTGGGTCTAACAATGGCTTCATTATCATCTGTAGTATTTGTTGGAAAAGACGAATACATCTTCTTTACAGTGTAGCAGTTGTCTATCCGGCTCGAAGGACCATAAATTGTAATGAAGAATTCTGTTGGTTCGGATTAAATTACAACCACTGCACACATCCGGTCAGGGATGAATGAAGATGTCCAAATTCTATTTATTAATTTCTTCCAAACTTATACAATGTGAAGATATGGTCTAAATAAATAATAATAAACATAAATTAGCTATCCCACTTTCTTTTCAGTTTGTCAATGTTAACATTAGTCATTTAACAGGTACTTCATTTATCCAGTAGATGGCGTACTACACCCCAGATAACATCAATATAGGAAATTACTAGAACGTTAAACAATAAAGCATTTACTCAACTTAAAAAGTAATTATTCTTAATAGATATACATATTATATACGAGGAAACGATAATACCGCAATTACATAACAAACAATGTGAGAAACTCCATATAGCGTCTGTTCAACTATACTTTAACTTCTTCAAATGTCAATATTTAGAAACAGTACTAAATATATATATATATATATCCAAATTACAAATGTAAACACATAAACAATATACTTTAAGGATAAACGAATTCCACTTACTTTATAATCAATTACGCAAACTTTCACATTTAAACGAAGCTCCTACTCTACTGCTCAGACACCACCAAACTAATCTAAATGTTCAAAGTGAAGCCCCGTGATTGGCCAAGTTCCAACTCACCACGGGCCAACCACAACAACCAATAAATCAAGGCGGAAGACAACTAATTAAGGGGGTACAACACATAAATAATATATTGCCTTTTCAACAATACCAATGTACCTTGGCAAAGCTGGGTCCTTTGGCTAGTCAACATATAAATCAATATATAAAGCTAAATAAAGGTTTGATCTATACAGTAGCGCATTGGTTAATTCTCTGTCTGGTCTCCTTCCATTTCCCAAAATAATGCATGCTAGGTTAACCAATAACTCCAAAACTAATGCAGTATGAGTGACTGTCAGCTGAGTGAATAAATGTTCCCTACAATATTTTTATGTTTCATCTAGGAGTGGTTGATGTTATTGTGCCCACTGATGCTGATATAGACTATAGAGCATATGAGCTTTAAAAATGGATGGATACTGTCATGCGTGTGCGCTAGGGAAGCAGCTTAAGGGCTCTGGTGATGGTAATTACCCACTGAATCAGGGGTCTGCACTGTGTTCTAATGCCTTCTCTCTTCCTCATTCTGCAGAACAGGAGACTGACAGCGGTTCCACCATTGACATCACTTTCGTTGTCTGCTCTCCTGGACCCACCCCTTCCTCTCTGGAATCCATATGACCAGAAGTTTGGCCATTTTAAATCAGTTCTGTATTGGACTTCCTTCTGAAAAGACATAATTTTCACCTTTGTAAAAAGGAACATTATGCTTTGATTTATGTCCATTATATGGGGTCACGAATGTGGACCAGACCTTTTCCTGCATTTGCTTCTTTTCTTACAATACATATAATTTTCATAAAACATAGAAACATCAAACAGTTAAACAGTCATTTAGCGAATAAACATACATCATTTACTACCTACAATTTTGTTTTACAGACATACTTAATTTAAAAAAATGCTAGCAAGAGATTTAATACATCACAATATAAATAAAATCACCATAGCATACCATTGTCTAAGCCCGCTTAATACTGAGCAGGGGCCTGGAGCCCTATCACAGCAAGCAAAGGAACAATCCCCGGACAAGGCGCCAGTCTATCACAGAGTGAACAAACACACACACACACACACCGGGGTCAGTTTTGTGTCACTAATCCACCTAACCTGCATGTCTTTTGTCTGGGAGGAAACTGGAGCACCCAGAGGAAACCCATGGAGTCATAGGGGGAATATGCAAACTCCATGCATTGGACTCAATTATTCCAGTATTGGTCCATGAAGGGGCAGTGTCTAATCTGGCTGTTTTGACCTCAATACAGAAAGCAATAGTGGAAGGGGTTCATCACCGTGCACAGCTCATGCACATACAGTACAGTACCTACAATCATTCGTATTCAACTTAATGTGTATGTCTGTGTCACATTGGAGGAATTACGAGTTTACACAGAAAACAAATATGAACATAGAAAGAGTGTGCATGTAATTGATTATGTTTCATTTTTTTTTTTTTTTTTTCTTATCATTCTGAACTTTGTGACTGCATTACTTTGAAATTTGAGACTGACTAGCAAATGTTCACCTACTCTCGCCCTTGAGTATAACCACACACACAGAGGTATACACAAACATACACACAGCAATCCCATCCAGACAAAGTCTCAAATTGTGCCAATTTCCAGTCACTCCGCAATATTCTGTATAAGATTCTCGATATAGGGTTTCACTATCACCAACTCTAACAAACATGCATGTGTCATTGTGACACACGGAAAAGCACAACTCTGTTGGTTAAATGCTACTTACTTACCAAACTATGTCGTCTTGCTTTTAATGCATTTGATCTAATTATTGAGGAGCGATCACAATAGATTGATAAACCTTATGAATGAAAAATGTAGTATCAAACTCACACTAGATATCAATTTGTTATTTGAGTCACTCTAGATAAAAGGCAAAGTATAGAAAACATAAAAGCAAAGTGGTATTTAATAATGTATACCAATACAAGATAGAAGATATAATGGAAAAATAAAATAGACAGCAAAATATTGATATAAACAGTCTTAGAAAAGCTTACTGAAAATCCGAAATGTCAGGGGGTGGATGTTCTTGGCAGCTTTTGCTTTAGTGATCAGTGTTATTCATAGGTTACGTTTTCTGACATCAGATGATTTCATGTCTTTTGATCTCTGACGTCACCCTTCTGTTATTGTTTTCCTTCCTTTTCTTTTCTATTCTTTTTGGTCCATCAGATGATCCATATTTAAGTTAAATATGCACACATGGAGTTTTGGCACATGTGACATTGCACACATTTGATTGGACATCCTGTCATAATGATGAATGACTCAGATCAAAGTGTTTGATATTTTAAGTACCTCCTGTGGAGGACTGCCGGCTTCCTAGGCCGGTCCGCACCCCCAGGCCGCCGGGAGGAGCTCTCCCGACAGCAGGATCGTGCCCCGAGGTCCAGCAAGGCCTTATGGACTTTGTAGTGTTTATACACAGCCCTGCTGGATACCTTGGGGACCACCAGGAGTCACTGTGGGGGGACTTATGGGCTCTGTTGTGCCTTATGACCCGGGAGTACGTCACGGTCACGTGACGGGAAGGAATGGCGTGCTCCCGGGGTGAAGTAAAAGACTGATTGCCCTGACCCGGAAGGAATAAGGAACTGTGGACTGCTGGGACAGGAACACCTCCGGGTCAGGGGCTATAAAAGGACGGTGCCTCAGTCCAGACACTTTACCTGGTGTCTGGAGTCATACCTGAGGGTTCAAGGGAGCACTAGCGCCCCCTACTGCCACACTCCACACTCCTTCCTTTCCTTAGTTTTTAAACTAATTTGGTAATTCCTAGTTCTATGCATCCATCCATTTTCAGGCTATAAATTAATTAAAACAGGTTCTGTGGTATGTGCTTATTTCCCATTCCCAGGTAAAAAGTAATTGAAAAAATAAAATGACTGGAACAAATGCATAAATCACTAGTACAATACAAAAGGGTGCTTGCAATGCCTGTAATTAAAATCCTGGAAATTCAATTTATCCTGGTTTGTTTGAGCAACAATAATTAAAATTTAATATAAACAGTCTGAGGTTGAAAACTTGAAGATTCTCCACATCGGAACAGCGACTATTTATGCGTTATTATAATTTTTTTGAGCCACAAAATTTAATTCTGACATTTATTTTGAGATTAAGGTTGATCAGCCATTTTGAGTCACATTCGCCATAGTGTTGCTAATAGAAAATGTTCAGAAGTGTGTGAAATTTGCAGTAATAGACTACACTGAATTTGTGGTAACATATTTGGCTTAATTATTTAACTAACATTTCATCTCCTGGTCCTAAAATAAATTCAGACTACCTTCTAAGAATTCTAGACAGAATAAGGGGGGCTCGAGAAAGGCAGAAACCGTAACACCTTTGCAGTCAAGCCAAAATATAGGATAAACAGAAATTATCAAATAAAAAAAATGATGTCTCATTAGGTGCTGTCTATCAGGAAGGGATATTTCACTTATTTGTTTGTCTCTAAAATACATGCTTCTCCCTCATCAGTGTCATTCTAATGATAATACCTTGATCTTTTTCTCTTAATTCTTTACTCCCTGTCAATCACTTTGTTGCCAAATGCAAGATTGATGAGGGTCTGGAAGTGAGAGTTCTATAAATATACTTTGAGGTTAACCATGAAACCATTCCATGGGACGTTCAGGGTCAGGGATGGCTTCAAAAATGCCAGGACTGCCAAGTCATAGCTACACCACAGAGTTCTCATCTTGAAATATGCATTTCAAGTGAGGGAGATATATTTTTGTAATTCTAAGTGTGTATTTGAAGGCTGATTTTGTTGTTTGTTTCAACATTTCTTGAGCTTCCGTTTAAAAGGTGAATTTCCTTCTTGGGACAAAAAAGTGATAGATAGATAGAGTTTTATTTGTCCCCAAAGTGAAATTTGGCTTTTCCCTCTGGAGCTCTTTAAATAAATAAATACATGAGTTATGAGTTGAAATTAATGTTCACATCCAAGAGTTAAAACATAAAGAATCATTTACTTGCCTGTCCATTATCAAGTTGTGTTTTTAGTATGTTGAGAATTCCAAATGGGCCAAATTCATGGCAGACAGAAGCCCTCCCATCCTCATGGGTGAATTAGGCAATTGCCTAGATTGGCATTTCAGCAAAGCATCCAAATGTCCCTTTTTAAAGTAAAATACAGCCTATTAGGAACTTGATGGCAGAGCACATCATTTTACCAAGTTCTATCTAATCATGTTAAATGGTTGGAGGATGTGATGATCCCAATTCAGGCCACCCAACCCTGACACCATGACACTGACGCCAAATCTGATTAGCATGATAACACAGGACTGGGTCCAGTTTCAGAAGAGCATGACAAAATTGAAGTAGAAAATTCAGTTAAGTTCCATGTAGCCATGGGTGACAATGAAGGACAAGTATGCACACTTCTGAAAAGTAAGTAATTTATAATTAATCTATACTAATAAAAGGCAAAGCCCTCACTCACTCACTCACTCACTCATCACTAATTCTCCAAGTTTCCGTGTGGGTAGAAGGCTGAAATTTGGCAGGCTCATTCCTTACAGCTTACTTACAAAAGTTGGGCAGGTTTCATTTCGAAATTCTACGCCTAATGGTCATAACTGGAAGGTATTTTTCTCCATTAACTGTAATGGAGTTGAGCTGGAAAGACGTGGGGGGGCGGAGTTTCGTCTGACATCATCACGCCTCCCACGTAATCACGTGAACTGACTGTCAACGCAGTGCGTAGAAAACCAGGAAGACCTCCAAAAAGCGCTTAAGAAAACATGCATTATATAATTGAGAAGGCAGCGAAATAATAAGAAGTGAGCAAGTGACATATACTACCATATTCATGAGTGCTGCTACCTCGGAAAGAAAGCAAGGTGTAAACCTAAACTTTAAATTAAGTTCATAGACAGGCTGCCGCTGGCGTTTCACATACCCACAGGTAATGCGGGATACAAGTTTAATGAGAGGACGCAGGATATAAACGAGAGTTTTGATCACTTTGTAACTAAGTTAAAATTGTAGGTGAAGGGGTGTGCTTATGCAAATTCCGAGAGACTGTGTTTGTGGGGGATTGACAGTTAAGGCGGGTGGGGAGTCACGTCATTTTCACCCCTCCCATTTACCTCATTTCGCTCTGAGCTGAGCTCAGCTGCTAACGCCGTCTTCCGAAGCAACCGTCAGACTGCCACCAAATACTCACAGATAAATCCACAAGTTAATACACACGCTGTCTCTAGAGTTTCTCCACACTGAATCCTCCAGGCACTACTTACAAAAGGTTACATTGACAATCGTGTTACGTTATTTTTAAAATCTTTCCTTTTCTTAGCACAAGCACAGCTGAGAAGCTTCGATGCATGTGCTCCATAAGCGTTAAAAATAATGCATTTAATCACACTTTGCATTACAAGCAAAGGGGAGCTTTTGTCAATGCATGATTTCCTGGTACGACCGATTACATTGATCAGTGCATCCCGATTCATTTTACCCTCGCACCACCTTAGTTTGAGAAGAAGTATGAAAAAATATGAGGTTAACACAGAAAAACAGATCACCAATTCAAGCTTTATGAATAATCGGTTCGCCATCAATAATTGTTTTGGTAAAGCCATCCTCCTTCCATTTTATAATTTTTACGCCATTAGCCATGATTAAATGAACGGTAAATAAAGTAAGAGCAAAGCGAGGGTGACTTATTTAGGCAGGCATATATATGACAGCAACACTCATGACAATGTCAATCATGTTACGTTATTATTAAAATGTTTCCTTTTCTTTTCATTACTTCTTTAACACACTACTTCTCCTGAGGCACGGGTATTTTATATATATATATATATGAATGACCTCCAAAGAGTGCTGAGACTTTTGATATCATGAAGCGTGTCTGCAAAACTGGGGTCTCCTGCCCCAGCAAAAGTCGAGCAGCCAGCGCACGCATAGCTGTGCCGGCCTTTGAGACGCTGACTGCGCTTCTGCCTTAAGTCAAAGTGAGCACTTTTAATTTTTTTCATCCTCCCCCTGAGCTATAGCCCAGACAAGTGCAAACACGGGACCCCTTTTCTACACCGCGGCAAACTAATATTAAGGCGATTTGCACTTTCTTTTGCACGTATACGATTATGAGGTCGTCAGCTCAGATTATGAAGACACGCACACGAGTGGAGGACTGACAGTGCCATCACAGCCGATTAATGGCGGGGACGTCTCACCAGTCTACACAAGACCCACCGCGACTGTCCCCAAAAGGCGATCATAACGTCAGCGAACACATCTCTATACTATATAAAAGAAAAAGGCAACTTTCCTTTCTTTACACCTTTTTCCTTTTATCCCAAACCAAAGCCTTTCTCTCTTAACACTGCAGAGGACACAAAACTAATTTTCTTTAAATGCCGGTAAGGCACATTACCAGAGGCACAAATTTGAACGTTCACATAGAAAATGTAATTTCTATACCACAGCCGTCGTGTAGCGCCTTTCAAAAGGGATCTACTACCGAGAGATGATCCATATACATTTTAGCTGCTGTTAGTTCTACTTACCTGTTGTGTTACACAGTCTTTAAAATGTAGTTTACCCGCAACCACTCCAGTAGTGCTCAATGTACCTGTACTTCTTAAAACGTTAATGTTTTACTGTTTAATAACTTATAGACTATATTTTATTATTTTTCCCTTGCACTCAGTGACCAAAGCTATACACACACATAGAGACACATACAAACATACACACAAGTATATCTATGTGTATATATATATGTATGTATGTGTATATATATATATACACACACACACACACATACATACATACATACATACACACATATATATAATTTGTGTGTGTGTATGTATGTATGTGTGTGTATATATGGTGTAGATAGGTATGTATATATATATATATATATGTGTGTATATGTAGATATGTATATAGATATGTAGATATGAAGATATGTAAGTGTATATATATGTATATATATATATATGTATCTATGTATGTATGTATGTATGTGTGTATATATATATATATACAGTATATATATATGTAGACTCAAACTCATTATGACAGCAGCAATCCAGGCTGTGAAAAACACTAAAAAGGAGGCGTGTCAGACGTCGTGGTACATTTTCTGATGCAGCTAGACGAAAAAAACTTTGTGACGCTGCCGCCAAATACACAAAACAATTACTTTGACAATCATCTTACATTATTTTTAAAATGTTTCCTTTTCTTTTTCATAACTTCTTTAACACACGACATCGCTGTGAAGCGCGGGTATTTTGATATATATATATATATAAATATATAAATATATATATATATATATATATATATATCACAGCGACACTCATAACAGTGACAAAACAATTACATTGACAATCATGTTATGTTATTTTTAAAATTTTTCCTTTTCTTTTTCGTACCTTCTTTAACACACTACTTCTCCGCTGCGAAGCGCGGGTATTCTGCTAGTCTATACTAATAAAAGGCAAAGCCCTCACTGACTGTCTGATTGACTGACTGACTGACTCACTCATCACTAATTCTCCAACTTCCCGTGTAGGTAGAAGGCTGAAATTTTGCAGGCTCATTCCTTACAGCTTACTTACAAAAAAATTTAAATAGGTTTCATTTCGAAATTCTGAATTCTCAATTTCGAATAACTGAATCCTACTTACACACATAGCCTGCAGGTCGATCGCCGTGTGAGGCGGAATTGCGTGCCCCATCACCACGCCTCCCACTTAGTTGGCTGCCTGCCTATATTGTGTCCCCCATACCCACGCCTCCCTCGTAATTGAGTGCCTGCCCATATAAGGCCCTCTGTCAGCAGCAATCCAATAGACATGCTGCCGCTACGAAGCGTTTGTTATGCCTAAGACGAACTACACAGACAACAAGCAAGATCTCCAAAGAGTGCTGAACAAAAAAAACACATTAGAAAATTGAGAAGGCAGCAAAAGAATATGAAGCGAGTGACGCATACAAGCATATTCATGTGCAGCTACTGCGGAAACAAAGCACACGGTGGAAAAAGTCAATGTCCAGCTAAAGGAAGACAGTGTAAAAATGTGGTAAATTGAACCACTTCGCTAAAGTTTGCAGGACTGGGAAAGGTAAACCTGTGCATGCAGTGTGTGATGTCTCAGATAAAGAGGACGATGAGCTGTTTATTGATGCTTTAAGAAAGGAACACCCCTCTGAATCTGAACAAGCCTTTGTAGACATATCAATAGGAAAGCAAGGTGTAAAGCTTAAGTTTAAATTAAGTTCATAGACACGCTGCCGCTAAATATTTGCAGGCAAATCCACAACTTAATACCGGGAATGCCTGTTAAACATTTTAGATTCACGAGTACCGATTTTGGTAGTGAACACTTCGATGAATGAAACCTGTTATCTTTACAACGGTTGACAAACACAGAATGTAACTTGAACACAACACATCCTCCAAATACGAACCTGATAGAAAGAAATAATGATAATCAAATCCTTGATGACAGCAACACTCATAACAGTCACAAAGCAATTGCATTGACAATCATGTTACGTTATTTTCAAAATGTTTTCCTTTTCTTTTTCATAACTTCTTTAACACACTACTTCTCCGCTGCGAAGAGCAGGTATTTTGCTAGTGTAATATAATTCAGTCGTGTAAGCATACATTTTTAGTTGTTTAAGTAAACTGGCTGTCTGTTTTGTGGGCAAATGTTTCTCAAATAGATGCCCAACTTGAGTTTGTTGTTGCTTTGGCAAGACAGATAGTTCATTACTGAGAAATTTGCACTGGTGCAGCACAAGTCCATCGCACCCTCGCTAAAGCCTCAGAAATCTTAAAGGGCTCATGTTGGCCACTGTGTGTGCCCTACATCCATTTAATAAAGGTTGAAAGTGGAAGTTCTGTAGTGCTACTAAATGTACTCTTTGTCAATATGGGTAGATAATGCTTTGCATTCAGCTGTTACGTTTTAATGCCAATTGGTTTTTATGTTGCAGATTCAATGGGTGCAGCACAGCTGTACTCTGCCTAGTGTAGCATAATAGCATGTGCTGGTGATACTTTCTATATATTACTTAATCTGTACTGTGTGGCATACACTAAAAATAAAACATTATCAAGTACATACAGTATGCCAAGGCCACCACAGACAAGACTGCTAACAGCTTAATTTATGCATTCATTGTATTGTTTTTAACACACTGAACCAATAGGCTGTATTTTAGAATGGTGTATTGTAACATCATATGCAAGAGCTGCTTAAAATACTTTTCAGCATTTGCTTTCTTTGTATCGCACTTGACATCATTTTTCTTTTATTGAGGCAAAATTTAGTATGCATAGATCTAATTATTGTTTACATGGTGCACAAAAACAGACTGCAATGAACTGCAAGATTATAATCGGGCTTTAAGAAAATCTAACAATGTTCAGAGCAATTTACAACCACCACTGTTTGAGGTGATGATGGCACTCGTCAAAATGACTCTACATGCAATTTGCATTATTTTCTTTTTACATTACAAAATTACTGAATATAAAAAATGACTTAGTGCAAGTTATGAATGTGTGTCTTATTTTAATTGTTACTCAGAAGAAGTAAGATGTATTCTTAATAATCTATCTTTAGTGGTAAAATGCTAACAAAATGATTTGTTTATCCTTTCAGCTTAATCATAAGTGTAAAATCTGCCACAGTTTTCTTTTACGGATTGCAGGCACCTTTAAGGTTGGACAAATCTATGCAACCCATGTCCTTTCTGCCTTTCTTTTTATATGTTATGACAAATCAGTGGTGTTACAAAAATAGCTCTACACCAAGGTAGTTTGAATATTTTTGCACTGTGTGTTACCTGCCTTCCATTTTGAAAAGAAAGGTTTGCCGTCTGTAAAGTACAAACCAAAGATAAAATGGCCCAAGCTATTGTATAAGCAACATATCTAAGAATATCTAATGCTTGATTGTTTCTAATAATTCATTCTCAACTAATGACAGCTTGTGTGCTGCCTCTGTGGTTGCCTCTGCTAAACTCTCAGAAGTCGCTTCACTGCTATCAACAACTGCATTACCAAGAGAGTTGCCGTGAACGTAGGGATCGCTGGCAAAACTCACAAAGCGCCAACATTTCAGAATGAAAGATGTGAACTAGAAACCTTGACATCTTAAGACTAAGGCACATATGATGATACATTCTGCAACCTAAACCAGGTCATACCCACATCTTTATTTTTCATAGCACAATAACACTGCCTGCAAAGATTTACAGATAAAGAAAATTGCAAGTGAGTAATTCTAACTGAAATACTGTGTCTTCTTAAAATCAGATTCTGCGCAATTTAAATAAGTAGCCTTAGAACTTCTCATGTGGAGAGACAAACAATTCACAGTGGGATCAGCCCTGCTGCTCTGCCTAGCAGACAAAAAAATCAGCTTACGCTTATAAACTGTTTACTGAATTATGCTTCATTACGAACCTTTCAGTGTTCTTTTTCCTGCCTTTAAATACCCCCACAGAATTTTTCATGCACAATAAAAGGCCTTGACCCCTAGCAGACAGAAAAATTGTTTTTTGCTGTTGTTTGCAATGCATGAACATTAAAAAAAATTGCTCAGAAAGAAAAAGAAAAGCATCATTTGTTCCTGGAGTTTGCTTCATTCGACAGCGAGGCGTTGCCATCTCATATTATTTTACTGCCTTGAATTCTGTGTTTTCCATTACAATAGATGCACAATCTAATTTAATAATTCTCAGCATTTTCTGGATGCTAGGACTATGTTTACTTCATATGCATTCATCATTACTCTGTAGGTCTTTTTTTGCTAATATAATGTATTTTAATAGTAAGCTGGAGAAGGTACTGTGTTGGCAGAGGTGACTGCACATAGTAAACATGAAAAAAAAGCCATGAAGGATGCAGTCTAATGTTGCAGACCATTATGTTTTTAAAAACATCAACAAATAACTCTGAACACTTCCAGGGCCCAGTTTATGATACAAAGTTGTAATGCACTGGGCAGGGGAGCGTGTTCAAAAAACAAGCATGACTGTGATGTCTAAACATGGTTGTGATGCTGCATGTTTTCCTTGTAGTCTCCCCCTCCCATTAGGGACAGTTAGATTGAAAAGTGTGATTATACACAGTACACATTATGACAAATCAACTGTAGCATGAGATACAAGTATTTCTAATTCTGTGAGCATCCTTTAGCAATCTTGCTTGAAGAGAAGAGAAAGTTATATAGTTGATTAAGCCAATTCACGTTTTTGCTAAGTAACCATGGGCCAGATATTATCAATGGTCAGGAAGAGCAGTTACATTATAAGAATAACAACAGCAATGTATTACAAAAACAATTTCTTTACTTATATTTGCTTATTTAGTTGATGTTGCAGAGGACTGGTCATATTCCATACTTTACAGATAAAATTGTACAGCATTTAATCATTGCTGCCTCATCACTTGCATAGTGATTTGACTCCTGACTGGTCTTGTTTGACTTACAAACTGGAAAAATCTGCCATTTTCCAGTAATTCATTGGAAAGCATAGGCAGGCATTGTGGCATAGTGGACTTCACACCCTGAGGCTATGGTTCAAATGAGCAAATTGCTTCACCTATCTGTGGTCCAGTTGGAAAAACAAAAGAAACGCAACCAATTGTATCTTAAAGGTAAGTCACCTTGGATAAAGGAGTCAGCCCGATTAGTAAATAATAAGAATAATAATAACACAAGAACAAAGAGCTTTAAACTGCAAAATACGTACGCAAGGTCACCCAAACTGCACTGACAGCTCTGTTTTTTTCTGAAACTAATGGAATATTATTATCTATCATTTAGTATTTAATCTCACTGCATTACACTTATTAGGTATTTTAGATATTTATTTTTCTTGTGAATTTCCCCTTGGGATTAATAAAGTATCTATCTATCTATCTATCTATCTATCTATCTATCTATCTATCTATCTATCTATCTATCTATCTATCTATCTTCTAAAACGCCTGCCTAAAAAACACTAATTTACCATTTCACTAATATTGTGTTTAAATATGCGTGTCATTTATCAGTCATGTGCAGAACAAATTTGCTTGTGATTCTACAGACAAACATGCCATTCTTTTTTTCAATGAGGAATTGTTACAAATACATACACAATTTAAGGCTATTAAAATATCACGCATTTCCCATATGCAAATAAATAAAACAGGGATGTGGACTTTTCTCCTGTACTTCATTCTGTTTTGTTTCAAGTTAATTTGAGATAAAGTAAAATCATATAATGAAATTAATGAAGCTCCCATAAAATGCTAGTTAGGAATTTTAATTTAGAATTGTATGACTCATGATATTGCTGAGTTTCCAAACACCATCAACGCAACTGACTGCATACATGAGCGCCTTTTATCAACCTCAGTCAAATAAATTATTAATATAGTTGCCCAGGGCAACTTATAAAATCAGGACACATATAACAGATCAACGTGAAGTGCAAAATTAATATTTAGAATAAATACTAATGAATTATTCTCTGTGTGTTTTCTTAGTAAAGCTTTTAATACCAAATGCATGTGCGTAACATTTTATAAAATATATCATCCTCAAGGATTACATGCAAACAAGCTCATCTTTTGATGGATCATGTATTAAGAATTTTAGGATCCCAGCTTTAGTTCCACACCTTCTACTGAGCATTGCCTTGGTGGAAGATCATTTGCCCAATACGAGGTTGAATGTGCCAAAGAGATTCAAATGTACTCACCAGTGTACCCCTATTTTTGACAAATTAATGTTTTCTTCACTATAGCTTTGAAATTATTCTTATTTACATGTCTCCTGGGGCCTCATGTATAAACGGTGCGTACGCACAGAAATGTTGCGTAAGAACTTTTGCATGTTCAAATTGTGATGTATAAAACCTACACTTGGCGTAAAGCCACGTACTTTTCCACGGTACCTCATACCTTGTCGTACGCAAGTTCTCCGCTTGGTTTTGCAAACTGGTGGCACCCAGCGTCAAAGCAAATGCTACTGTTCCTGTGTGGTTACTCTTTTATTTCCCTGACGTGGCTTTATAAATACACTGAAACTAACCGAATATTGTTTATTAGTGTAATACATCTGATTGTAATTAACTTGTAACAATATAATGGTCCAGGGAATAGCCATAGTATTACAAATACTATAACTGCTTTAGTGTTGTTACTCTCACTTCTCCTTCTTCTTCTTTCAGCTCCTCCCATTAGGAGTTGCCACAGCGGATCATCTTTTTCCATATTACTCTCACTGCACCACTCGGAGTATTTATATCACTGTATCTGAGTGAGGAATCACAGCAGCAGCTGATCGGAAAAAATTATCGGTATACATTATCAAGAACACGCTGTCTCAGCCACGACAAAACGTTTCAAAGCCTTTCCTGTATGGACCTTGTGGTTCAGAAACAGCTTCATCCCAACAACTTTAAACGCACTCAATCAAGTGCTCCTTGTAGAACTGTTTGTACTTATAAGTACAATCACCCCACCGTAAACTTGCACTACAATTATAATATTACACAACCTGAACCACTTTATAAAGCACATATTTACATATGATGATGATATCATTTTTAAGATGAAATGCAGCAAAATATGTTTATTATATTATACAGATAAAACTTTAACTTCATTTAAATAATCTATATTCTTCACTGGGACTGGCGTGAAGGATAGAATAATTAAATAGGTACTATGAAGATATTTCAATGTTCCTTAAATGTTTTGAAGAATCGGTGCTCTAAGCTTACAGATGGCTTAACGTCTATTACTGAGCTGATTGTGTGGCGATCGGTTACTTGGAGAAAGAAAAGCAAGGACTGCAGGGACGGCCATGCCAATATATATTGAATACAAAACAGAAAGAGAAAGTAACAACACAGCTAAAAACGCAGCGGCAAATTTCGACAAAAGTTAAATGCTTGTGTCATGAGCACGAGGCGGCTATGCAGTGTCTGTAACGGACATGGCCATCCACTGTATATAAGATACCATATTGACATTGGCGGGCGAAGGGGCCACCAATTCTTTCTCTGCCCAGGGCCGCCACAAGCCTAGAGCCACCCCTAAGTACTGCTGCAATAAATAATTTCATAGAAGGTTGCGCACAATCACTGAGCCGTGAAACCCATTTTTAATAACGTGCTTTAACTCCTATCATCATGAAAATGATATCACGTATACATCTCAGTTTTTTAGTTATTTTTAGCTGTAATATCACGAATGTAATGTATTCTGTGTCCAGTCGGAGGAAGAGAGCTGGTTTAAGAAGCAAGTAGTGATTCACACACATAGAGCACATAGAAGATCACATACAAAACAAAGCATTTAACTTGCTACTTTACTTACGATGTGATTTGAGAAACTGGTTAATTAAAACGCTTTTAAGATGAAGTTTATGATGTTCTACTTTAATGAAAAGATAAACTACATGATTAAAGTGGAAATTTTGAGATTGAAGTTGACATTTTGTGCTTTTTCCCCACTGTGTGTCTTTTTTTTTCTCTGTACCCTAATAAGCTTTCATATGACACAGACAGTGGGCTACGACTCACCTTTTCACGGCGACTTTGATATCTGACAACTTTTTTATTTCCGGTGCTGTGCGACTTTGTGAACGTGAGCTTTCAAGTTTCTCCAACACGCTATGTCACTCGATCAGCTGCCTATTGTTGATTATACCATGGTTGAAATAAACAAATAGTATGTTTTTCCTTTGCCTCCACTTGGTATTCGCTGAAATTCTTATATTTTCCCCCGTGCGTTTCCCATTGTCTTTTCACAGAAGGCTGAGCTTAAGAGCGATTTATATTGATTTGCATATTCAAAGAAGCGTAATTCTGGGAGAAGTTGGGGCGGGACAGAAGGCGCATGCACGAGCGTTAGTTTTCACGCTGACCGGGATTTATGTAGCGGAAGAACGCAGAAGTTGGAGTACACACAGATTCCTGCATCTTGATTTATCTGTGCGCAAGAACATTTCGGCTTTTGTGCTTGCTTCATGTTATATTCTACGCACAGCATTATACATGGGGCCCCTGTTCTGGACATTTATTATAATGATGATAGGGCATAATAGATTTTTTGGTCAAATTGTATATCTAAATTCATTATGGGAAAGTCAATTGAATTATTGATATTAAGAAGTTGACTATGTGCATTTAGGTTACCACAGAATATTTGGGGGCACAGGTGGAAACTTGTTAAGGGTAAACTTCATATAAATGTTACTCATTTTTTCTTCATACACAAAACCGTAGATATACTGAAACAGATATCAAGTAAATTGGTAGATGGCAGCAATTCTGAGCCTTTCGAAACACAACTTGATGTTATTTTGGCAAGATAAGGGAACAGGATTGGCAGGCTCTGTAGGGCCAAATGGGCCTGTTCTCTTCAAAATTGCTCTAATGTTCTAAATAATGCTGTGCTAGGAAACACTGAAGCCTTTTCCAGTGTGTTACTTGAATATCCATGTAGCCAAGAACTACAATAATATGAAATTTCTTGGTGGCTCATTTTAATGCCAGGATACTAGGAAGTATAGAGACTTATAAAGAACAGAGAACCTTATGAACCTTCAATGGCGTTTCACTCATTCATTGGTTTTGACAATTGGATAAGTGTTATTAATCTCTTCTAAAAACAACTTTCACTTTATCTTCAAATAGATCTGCATTTGCAATTGCCAACAACATTGCCAGCAACTGTAGTAATCTCATTCATTGATAGATTAATAAGATTTTCTGAATGAACTACTGAATGGCCTTACAATAAGTAAGGTCTAAGTTCAGTTTACGGTGCACTCTCTGTCTATCTTAGCAGATTCAATTGTTTGTTATCCTAACTGTTGGTTCCTGTTTTGCTGTTGATATGGCTTAATACAGTGGTTCCCAAACTCGATCCTGGGGACCCCCTGTGACTGCAGGTTTTTGTTCCAACTAACATCCATTTTTCATTGGACTCATAGCCTAATTAAGTGAGTCATTATTTCCCAATTTCTAGATTTTGGAGCCAATGTAGAAATTACAAACTAAGTTTGGTAGATTTTTATTAAAATGTAATAAGCAGTTACAGTATATGTGGAAGTTATAGTTATTTGGGGAATATGTAGTTAACAGTATTTTCAACCTAATTTTCATTCTGCTTTTCTAGGTGTTCTGATTATTCACTAGTTAGTGAGTATGACACTGAAGTCGTTGCAGCTTTCATCATGCTGCGTGGCTGCTGTGCTGGTTAATTGTCACCATTAGGGTTAAATGAAGTGAGCAAACTACACAGGAAAAGTGAAAAATAGGAAAACAACAAAAGAGAGTTAAGTATTTAAAGCTTTAGAAAAAAACAGAAATATTTCTAAATGTATTATAAATGTAAAATCTATACTGTTGTGTTTTTCTGAATGCAGAATAACGACAAGAGTAAAAAAAGACCAGCTAATTAAACAAGATCAATTGTTATTGATTATCACCACCAATTGTGAATCTGGTTGGAATAAAAACCTGCAGCCACAGTTGGGCCCCAGGATTGAGTTTGGGAACCATTGGCTTAGTAAACTTCATCTCTCCTTGTACCAGCTAATTAGTTGGCTTGGAAAATGCATGGATGCATGGAAATAATGAAATGTAACCATACAGCTGAAAGTTACTTTTTTAACATTGTTTGTAGACTAGAGTAAAAGAATTATTTGAATGTCTTTTGCCAAAATGATTTAGTAAAAGTATCAAGAAATGATGTGAATGACAATGACATAGAAAAGTTCAGTCATTTCCTTTAGTTTGTATTTTGGTGTTACCTACTTTTGGTGTGAAGTACTTATTAAATTTCTGCCATATATTGACAGTTTTCATAATATAAGTGCTTAGGTAACTGCAAAGTAAGGGAAACATTTGAGCAAATGAGGAATACACTTTACGCTGAAAGCAGATGTTTCTGCTCGAATATAATTAAGCAAAAGAATCCCATTATGCTCAGTCATATACTGTATTAAAAATTCAGGCAGTCACAGTTCCTTATTATGATAGTTACTATGGCTCAAATGAAAACTTGTAGTAACTTTTAGAGATAGGAAATTATTGGGGTGCATTTGACAGAGGATCCAATGACTGGTGTTTTCATACATCTGTGGCTAAAGTTATGGTGGCATGGAAGTTGCTGAAAAGAACATCATTAGATTTTGTGGAAACAATGGAAGAAAACTGTACGCTTCTGTCTATGAAATCTTCATGATGGAAAGAAAAACAGACAAGCTACTTAGGGAGAAAGTTAAATTGACAATTTACTGAGAAATTCACAGACTGCAATACTATGGTTGGGTTAGAATACATTAACCCATTTTTAGACCTAAAAATTCTGCTTTATTCTATATGCCCAGCTTTTTAAAAATTTAGCATCTAGTCAACCATCATCTTATTTTCAGCAAAAAGATTATGTGTGGAACACACCAACCCAAATGGTTGTTTTTCTTCAGTAAATGGTACTCATGGCAGAGTGTGAAGCATATTTTATCTCTTCTTAAAATAAATGGTTAATGGTTAAATGTCAGTTTATTAAAAGCAAATATAAAGTGATCATGTTTATTTCACGGTGAAGGAGTCCAATATCAATGGTGGTGGAATCACACAGCATGACAATGTCTCCATCCAAAACACAAAAGAACTCCACAAATGGTTTGAAGAGCATGGCAGTGATGAATACTGACACCATCCCAACCACCAAATCTTAAACCCAATAGAGCACTTGCTGGAAACTTTGCAGCAGAGCCTAAAGTAGAGTCAGTAAAACATCATTCCACAAATAATGGAATTTCTTCTGACAAATGAAGCTACTTCCCCACATTACAGACCCAGACACTTGGAGAATATACGCTAGGGCACATTCAGGCTGCTCTGATGGCTCATGTTGACACAGTACCCTATTAAGTCAATTTCCTTTACCTGTGGATGATGAGGTTGAATACGGATATTTGCATAAAAAATATTCTTGTGCCTAAGTTCATGCTGTACAGTAATGATAAATGAGGGCCATTGTTCCATTATGACATGATTTATAAAGGAAGACTTTCCCTGGTGGTTCAGATTAAATAGTGAGAAAAAAAATAATTATAAAATTTGTCCTAACATTTAAATTCATCTTTTGTTTTGCAGATGTGATCTCTCTAATGTCAAATATACTTGTAAAACAGCCAAGCGCAAACTCTCTTGTTAAAGGAAGTATTGCATTCATTCTGCTTATAATGGACTTGGCAGTTTATGTGGTATAACTGTTTAGATAATGTAGAGCTAAAGCTTTAGTTAAAAATACTGGTTTATAATTTAATCCATTGACAAAGGCTCATCCAGTCAGAAGTTTATCATTCAAGCTTCTGGCCTTTCCTGGTGCAATTCCCAAATTCTGCTACAATGTTCCTGTTTAGTTTCTGGCTTAGATAAATAATTATTCCATTTTAATGAATTAATCAACAACGAATAAAAAAGAGATTAATCACAGAAAAACTGATTAAAGAAAATGCACCAGTTTGACAATTTATAAGGTTAAAATATATCTCCAATGGAAAGAAGATACAAAAAAAAATCTGTAACAATGACCCTATATTGTTGATTTATTGTTACTTTTTGTGCTGATGTTTTAATAATTTTTTTTGGAGTTTATTTTAATTTTATTGTCATTTTTTTTTTATATTGTGCTGTTGATGAACCTATTTGACTTTATATGGCATACATTATACCCACTTTAGTGTAGCCCGATATAAATGTGTGACTGTTTCTATTGCTATTATAAATTGTTTACTCTGAAACTGAAAAATATTGTATGTAAGCTGTTCCCCCTTTAACCTGCAGTTTGCTCTTATGGGATAGTGTTCATACCTCAAAGTGAATGTTTGTATACTATTGATTACTCAATAAATGGCTCACTTGCTGTTATTGATTATGTTAGTTGAAGACAATAGTTGCTGGGAATGTTTAAACCTAATAATTTTGGAGACAAAAGTTTCTTGTTCTGTTTAAGCTTTGTCATAAGCATAATTGTTTATTGTTTTAAAGTGCAGCACACAAAATGGTGACAAGGGTAAGATGGCATCTACAGAATGTACCACCAATGCGACCAGGACTTCACCTAGTATGACCCCAAAAAACCCAGGCAGCCTGACCCCAAACTCAAAAGACAGGCTACACAGGCTGTGATACACCGTAAATTAGGAAGTGGGCACCAGACCACACTCTGGGCATATTTTAGGTCAAGACCGAACAGGATTAGAGGAAGAGACTGAGACACAGACAAAATATAAAGCAATAACAATGGTGCAGTTTATTTTACAAGAGTGTAAGTAAATCAGTTCAGTGTCATGTGGGGTTTAGGACACAGTCCTTATGCAATGACAAACAGGAAAAATGAAAATTGACAAAAACAAAAGTAGTGATTATATATGTTTGTACAGTACACTCCCAGAGCCAAACAAATGATGATAAAAAAACACATACACAAAAAGGAGTTCCAGAAGAGATTACATGAAACAAAATGAAGCAAAATATTTACAAAGAAAAGATGTGTATGAAAAAATATTACCTTCACCAAAAATAATACTAGGATACAGGGTGGCTTTAGAAGTTTTTAAAACCAGTTTATTGACTTATTGTCCTGCTCTCTCTTGTCCGTTGCAGACTGCCTCTGACCCGGTCCCAGCCTCTACTACACCTCTAACTCTGTAGCCAAGTTCTCATGAGGAAGACATCTACGAGCTCTTTTAAACTGGAGTTGTCGTAACAGAGAAGTTGTGTGC
This sequence comes from Polypterus senegalus, assembly GCF_016835505.1. Classification (NCBI taxonomy): domain Eukaryota; kingdom Metazoa; phylum Chordata; class Cladistia; order Polypteriformes; family Polypteridae; genus Polypterus; species Polypterus senegalus. Next base: position 83,337,885 of record NC_053167.1, on the reverse strand, counting down.
TTTGCTGTGGATTTGAATTAAGGGACCATTGTTGAATAAATTTTGAGTGCTGCTTCCGCAAGTGCCCAAATAATAGTTCAGTTTGCTCAGTTCTCTCTTGCCTGTCTTTGTGCAACCCAGAAGTCGAGACACTATACATAGAAAGACAGATATTTACAAACAAAGAAAAAGTAAGTATAAGCTAATTCTTCCATTGTTAACTGACTCATTCAACAGCTTGACTCCATCCTTGCTCAGTTAGTCAAATAATGACCTCTGGTGGCATGAAACACATTATATAATTAGTTGCAGATCTGCCAGCCAATTGTGTACCACATATGCACCCCTACCAAATGCGGCAGACGCTGCAATGTGCCACACGCATTTGCAACAACTCTGTTAGTTTGCTTACTTTCTCCTGCTAGTGCCTATGTGAATTATTGACTTGCCATGCTCAAGGCCGCTAATACCTACCATCTCTGCAGTAAGTTTTCTATACACTGTTTGTTGGTATACCTTCTACTCAATAAAGTCAACTCAATAACTATTGATGCTTAGGTTTTCAAATGACACAGTGACTCCAGCACTTGGTGCCAGTTGACACATTAAGCAGTGTAGGCTTCCACTCGTCTGCACGTGGGTCAGTAGGCTCCATGCCTCTGAAACAAGAGCCCACTGTAGCAATAGCAAAACACTCACATTCGTGCCAACACACTTCACATATCTATTCCTGTTGTTCTTTAATAGTTATGCATACACAAAGAGATTTTTTTTATAAATACTACTTAGTCTGTGGTGTGACTTACCATATGGGACTAAAATAGGTTTCAGGCATTTAAAAGTTGAAAAAGGTCTTTTAAGGGAGGGGATAATCATAACCTCTAGCTTGAATATACAAATTCAAACCAATGTTCTTCAAATTAAAAGACTTTATGAAGTGATCAAAAACAGGAATGAAAAAAGGCAATTGAGTTGGTCTCGCCTGTTACGGGAGATGGATGTCTGAAACGGAGCTCCGTTAGCAGCGGCTTTATTTTTTTCACTTATTTCTTATTATTTTGAGGTATTCTGTATTTACCCGACCCGAGGGGTTTCCACTACAATATATAAACATGAGTAATAAAAAAGGGGGGCAGAAAGAACTGGAAAGGAAACTTAAAGCTACATCCAAGACTAGGCAGACATCAAGCCCAAGTGCGAGGTACGGCCTTTTCAGAGACTGACCTGGAACAGGCAGGCGAATGCACAGACTTCCCAGGACCCCGCTCCACTGCAAATTCTCCAGTCGACAGTGAGCTTAAGAAAGACATTCAGATAAATGTGAAAAAAGATAATAAAGATCTGGAAATGCATCTATACAATCGTTTTGACGCAACATTTTAAATGTATGCTGGGGAAAATTCAGGAACACATCCAAGAAAATACGTTTAAACTGAAGAAACTTGCTGATCAGTTGGATGACGTTAAGCAGACATTCAAAGCCCGAATTGAAACAGCGGAACATTTGGCATCTAACGCTGATGGAAAAGCTACAGCTGCGAATTCTGAATACAAGAAACTCGGAGACAGACTTGCTGCTCTGGAAAATGGATGCAGAAGGAATAATATTAGAATCGAAGGTCTACCTGAGAATCATGAATGTCCAAACCCAGTGAAATTTGCAGCTGAACTACCTGTCATGGCATGGCAAGTACTGTAGATATCACCTTCTGTCTGATCCACTTGTAATGATACATGTATTATAATTATACATTCTTTTCATTACTCGGACTCTTTCTGTTTATGTTTTACTTACAGTTATAGACGTGTGTGTGGAAGAAATACTGCCCTAAAGGAGATTGTTTAACATCATACCCTTGGTTTATTGTTACTGTTATTATTGCATTTGGATTTACTATGTTTATCCTGGACCACTTTTTAACACCATTCCCTGGGTTTTATTATCTTAATACTTTAAGATTGCTGAAGATAATATTTTATGCTTATAGTTTGTTAATAATTATATTTAGGCATATAGTATTTAGACTTTATTGGCAATAGATATCTCTACTTTTAATCCTCAAATGCCACTGCTGGGGGGATTGTTTTGTTTTGGACGTGCTCTGTCTCTAGGTATGTCAGAGGACCGGGACTCTGTGAAATGGGGTCCAGCCTCACGTGGGGAGGAAAAATGGGTGGGTGGGGGGATAAGCGAGGGAGAGAAAGAGAGCAGGCTATATCTAATCTATCCTTTTAACCCTTATAATTACAACTATCAACGTAACAATAGGGTACATGGCAATAACTCGTGGGGAAATTGGAAATTAAGGTTAAAGCTGTCTCACTTCCAGTTAAGACTATAAAATGACATCAAAAATTCAGAATCAATGTCTCCATGATGGGGCAGTTAACTTCGTGAGCTGGAATGTTAAAGGCCTGAATCATGAATTAAAGAGAAAGAAAGTATGCTCTCACCTAACAGGTTTAAAAGGGGCAACTGGAGGCTCGCCACGATAGCAAAGCCAAGTCGATCGTGGCCACGTTACAAGCACTTGTCGTCGATGGATGATGCAAGGCACATTTTAAATTTAGGGAACAGTATTACTTGGCACTAACCTGGTCACAACCCTGCCTGATTTCTGTGGCTGTGTATAGGAGAGTGGTAGATCTCGCTGCAATAAAAAACTGTGCTGTTCCTGTTTCAAGCAGAATAAAGCTGTTTTTTCTATAGTACTGGAACTCGGCCTTGCACTGTTTGGGGTGCAAGAGAGTTAATCACATACACAGCATTCAAGTCCATCATAGGACACACATCCACATTTACTGACACGGAGTCAATTTAAAAGTGAATTTCAAATGCAAATAACTTATAGGTGCGGACCAGGCAAGGGCAGTAACAGCAATATGTCTGTGACAGATGCCGTGTGTAAAGGGACACCAGCACACAAGTTTCATGTTTAGCACTGTAAATTTCTAACTCCATGTAATATTATTATGATATCTTCTTAATGACTTTTTGCTTTAAATTAATATTATTTGGAAATCAGATCCAAAGAATCTAGACAGAATGAGTAATCCTCTGAGACCTTGTTTGTAACACAAACTTTATCTGGTATAGTTTGGTTGAACTGGAAACAAATGTTGTTTGCATGGAGTTAAATTATTTGTGATGTATAACGTAAATAGCTTATCTATAAACAAAAAGTTACATTGCATATACTATTGTAAACTGTCTGAAGTCTAGAAGCTGTTGCCAAGCAATAGTGTTTTCATTTGTGAAACAATGCATGTCAGTGTTTTTAAGGCAACATTTCTTGAACAAAAAGACATTGATATTCTGGTTCATGCAATGAAATGAAATATCAGTAAGTTAAGGAGTCAAACAAGATGTTTAAATTCTTGGAAGCATTAGTGGTGTAAATTTGCATTCAATCCTCAAAATGACTGTTTACATCCTTTGATCCTGTAATCGCATTTCTCATATTTTCCATAGTGGATTCATTATGACTAAAAATCAAAAATACATCCCTATGAACAGGCAGGGTACCGCTGTACTGTTTGATGTAATCCTGTGTGAAAGATCAGCCCGGCTACAGATAAACACAGGACACACAGAAGTCCAAAACACACACACGTTTATTCTCTTCTTTTAGTACAATGCACACAGTGCACAAACCCCAGAATTGGGCTCTGTCCTTTTTCCTTTCTTTATCCTGCTTTTCTCTTCTCTTCTGCCGCCTCCACTTCTCTACTGCAAGCTCTGTCCTCAGCCTCCCGACTCCGGCTCCCCAAATGGAGTGAGGCGTCTTCTTTTATACTGATCAGTTTTATCTTTTATCCCTGATCAATTTTCAGCAGCACTTATGGGTGTGGCGGAAGTGCTGCATGCCAAGGCTCTGGAGCTCTCCTGGTGCCCCCTATCGGGGGCCATGGGCCCCAGTAGGGTTGAGTTTCTAAGCTTCAAGCCCATGGCCCCGATGTAACCCAGAGGGGCTGTCCTCTTGTGTCCTGGGGGAGGTACTGCTGTTGCCATGTCCTCTCTCCTGGTGATTTCCTCAAAATGGTATCTCGATCGAGCAAGGACCCCGGCTGTCTGTCACACCTGCTTCAGACTAAAAATTGAAACAACACCTTGCAGCCAGAAATGGTAAATACTTTGACATTGTCCTGTTATTGCAGCAGTCATGACCCAGTTGGAGTAGAATGGAGGTTCAGTTATCCGTATCACTTCCTCACAGCTTCTTTGAATTAGGTTTGAATTCCAGTTGGGTCATCCTCCCCATGTCTGTCTTGTTTTGCTTCAGAATGTTAGATGAGTTGACTGGTTGCTTTTAGTAATTTTTAATCCTTTATTTACCATATACAATTTCTTGTATTAGGAATCTGTCATTTTTGCACATATACAAACTTACTTTCCTGAGACGCACAGAGTTTTGGGGTCAGAGCGCAGGGTCAGCCATTTGTACAGTACCCCTGGAGCAATTGCAGGTTAAGGGTCTTGCTCAGTATTATTTCTGTCACTGCCAGGATTCAAATTGGCAACCTATGAGTTACCAGCCCAGATCCTTTAGCCAGAGAGCCACCACTATTCGCAATAGGTTCCATGACTGTTATTTGAAAAACTGGGCCATTTCATTTAGGAACAATCAAAAAAATAAGATGCTTAATGAACATATGTTGTATGGAAAATCATGGAAAGGACACAGAAATTGGCATTTTTGCACTTCTTGTTGTAAATTATACTGTTATATTAAAAATGGTTACCAAGTCTCTTTATTAAATATTCTCTCAGCTGTTCTGTAATTAAATAGCGTGTAATGTGGGTGATGGAGTGACTGCGTTGTATGGATGAATGCTCTGAATCTTATTCCCATGGATAATAAAAACTACTTGATATGGAAGACATTGAAATATTTATTTTGCACAATGCAATTCATAGTAAGCATTATCACAAAGCAACTTGCAATTCAAAAGAAATGAGTTCTGTGCTTAAAAAGAGTGACATTCTGCAAAATACATTTGGTTTTCCCATCATTTATTATTATTACTTATTGGTTTCTCCCTTAACCACTTATTCAAAATCAACACTAATTCAGAACACATTTTGAAATAATTAATACTTTGAGTACCCTGTGTATTTTCTGCCTCTGAAATAAAGTACTACAGCATCATTGACTTCTATCACAGCTGATAGACATTGAAATTTTATAACACACGATGTGTTTTAATCACAATTAATAGTATTGTCTTAATTATTTATTAAGATGTACTATGCATGCATTTCATGTTAGCTTAAGTGACATATTTATATGTGCCATTAAAATTAGTGACTAAGAAGCTTTAATTATTTTACAATACAACTTTTCTGTCATTGAAGTATAATTAATGTTCTGTTGTAGTCTGCCTTCTATTATTTAAAATTCATCATGAACTGCTTGGGCTCTGAAATCATGAAACCTGATTGAATGTAAATTGACTGAATTTACATTAATTTCAGTGACTAAAATGAACTATCTAGGATGGGTGAGATGTCATTTTTGGAAGATCTTTAAACAGATGTAAAGTGGATTTGTCCATACATACATACATGTCCATGTGTCCATGTTACTCCTGGTAACAGTTATATCAAATCCAGTTTCACTTAGAGATCTGTGATGAACTTCTGTAATACAATTTAAAAAGAACAGCCATTTGAACAAAGACAGATTCATTCCAGGAAGCCGAAAGCTAAACAGTGCTTCCCTGTTTCTTAAAAATTGTATCACACTTGCATTCTCTCTGTCATGAGAAGTTGTGATGAATGTGATAAATGCATGTACTGTGGCTTCCCTATGGGTGGTAAAGAAGGTACTAAGAGTGATGCTAACTATTTTCTCTTAAAAATAGAGAAAAATCACAGACTGCAGGATGTTGGTCCTAATATTGTTTGATTTTTTTTTTTGATTTGATATACTTTATGAATCCCCGAATGGGAATAAATGTATTTTTTCAGTGTTGTTTATCTTTATATTACTTGTGTCTTTTCGGACAAAGGTGAATGATGACCAATATCTTATATTCTCCAATGCTCATTTTACATGCACTGCTGTGTACTCTTCAGTGTTGCTCAAATATAATCAATAACACTGGACAACATCTTGTTGGTGTTTATAATACATAGCTTCATACTGAAGACAAATACAATTTCAGATTAACTGCTATAACTTTGGAATTTGGAGAAACATAAATTTAATTTTATTGAATTTACCATGTTTAATTACTTAGAAATGCTGACTCATTAGTTCAATTGAGCTAAAATGTTTTGCTGCTGATTTCCCTTTGTACTCAGTACCTCATGCTTCTCATTACAGCGGCCAACCATATTCGGCTTGCATTGATGGATTCCACTTTTCCATCATTGTAATGCCCTGGTGAAACCTTTCATCATGTTTTTTTACTGACTGCACTAAGATTAGCAGGGAAGAAGTCCAAGAGTGAATTTAGAAAATTAATCTTTAGCAATATTTTGCACTTGAAACATATTGTTAATGAGTTGGATGTAGTTTGGTGCTCTGTGGTTGCCAAGAAAATTTTCAACCACTAGTAGATCTTTGAACTGTTTGACATCAAAGATCATCAAATCATAAGAGGACCAACAAAAACACCTTCCTTAATCTTGGCATCAGTTATTTACAGAAACGTCTGTCTCATATACTGAAATCCTTCACCTTCCTTGTTCATCACTTTCATAAAACATTTCAGCAAAGTATCTTTGTAGGGTCTACAAGTGGTTTATGTGACCATGTTTACAAAGTGGCCAATTCTTTTTAATGTAATGAGACTCTTTATCATGGCAGTCTAATTCCCAAATAAAATAACAGTAGTCAAGGTGTCCGAGCTACAATTCTAATAGCAATACCACTACTTCTAGATCACCACAAATGTTTAACTTGTACTTGTTATGTATACATATATTTATAACATGGAAGAAAATCACAAAAATAGGCAATTACGGTAAAGTGGTACATGATAGTGAAATGTAAGTGTTATTTTTGTGATCAGCAGGCCATAAGATACATCTTAAAGTATTCAGTAAGCAAAATCGTTGTTGTCCAGTGTAATCAGAGTGCTACTATAGTTTAAATAGTTACAAAAAACATACAGTTTTTGCTGTATCTACATATTTATACACAACTTTAGCTTGCATAAACCGCACATATAAAAATGTTTCGCTTGTACTAGGAATATTAGATGTCATATGAGTTGTAAAACAAAGCCAGACACAAAATATAAAAATAACACATGGCTAAAGTTTGAACACAAGATCTTTTATTTCACCAAGAGCTTGTCAAAATATGATGGTTACAGAGAGAAAGATAATAAGAAGGGACGTCTGGAACATTTTTTTTTTCATGTATTGGTTTAATTCTAAATAATATTTCACTAAGGTAATAATTAGAGTAGCTAAGGCGCCCTATTGTACACTGGCCTTCTGTCTATTGTTTTTTAAAAGCTATATTGTGTCTTGCAGAAATTCATCAAGCCATCCAGCCTTTGAATCTTTACTCTGAACTAAGTCATCTAGATACAGCTGTAGAGACAAGACCTCAGTCAAAGAGTAGAAACTCATCTGAGTTCCTGTGGTACCAGAGACTCTTGTTCTGATGATGTACTGTCTCCATGATCCTTAACAGCCCTTTGTTGCAAGCCTTCAAATTAGCATTACGAATAAGGCAAACTGCTACTTTTCTCCTTCACACTTTTTTATGATGTGCGTATGCTTTTAAACTATCAACATTCTGCAAGATATAAAAAACACACAGACAAAAACTAGTTTTCAGTGAGTGTGTGCCTCCTGCAAAATACAGGGAACAGAAAGAGGGGAACAGAAAGAGTCACGGGAGCAGTGTGTGCCTCTGCCTTGCACTAGTACTCTCCTTCCCATAAGTACAGTTATTTAAATAAAGTTTTATGCAAATACACTCACCCCTTGAATACTGTTAACAGAGAGAAGAATTACCTCCACTTTTTAACAAAATTTGTCAGGTATTCTCAAATTAAATTATCTTCCTGCTGGACGTTTAATAACAAATGCAGTCCACGCATTAAGCCATATATGCAATATTATGTCATTAATGCATGCATAAAGACTATTCTGTATCTATGCCACATGGTATTTCAGACCGCAATTCAAGAATATATAATCTAGCAGAAAATGTATTCCCCAAATAATTTTCATGAAATAATTTGAATTGTGACTAGCAGTTTTACTTGCCTTGCGTCTGAGTCTACTGGAATAGAATCTGACTGTCTGTGACACTTCTGCAAGAAAAATAAGGTGAGGTAAGTTAAGGTAGATTGATTATTACTGTGTATTCCCAAAATTTTGTACATTGTTATTATTGCAAGTAGCATTTTGTGATACTTGTCTCCAATGAATACATCAAATAATGCAATACTAAATGCTTGCAGTTAATGATGTGATGAGTTTTCTAGTCCCCAAGTGGTTGCTGGTTGCCAAGAACAGAGATGGGTCTCAGGCAAAAGAAGAGGGGGATTTGTAGCATTGGCAATGTACATGATCATGCCAGTATGAAAAGAGATATGATATATTGTATTCACTTAAAGAGTGCCCCAAGAGTAATTACTTTGTATATCATGGGGAAGTAATGAAACGCCTGGAGCAATATGCCAGAACAGTAGGTGGCAGCAAGGGGTTCATGTTGAAGACACATGGGACCTTTAATTTATTATAGAGGGTAGGCTTCTTTTGGGATACTAGTGGTAATCAGCCCTATACTTAAGAACTAAAGTTGAGAAATGTGGGGAAACTTAGAGCTGCATGATGAAGATCTGCAAAGAAGGCCCCAAGTCTTTCAAAAAGGCATGTTCTGAATGAAAGTGTAGCAGTCATTCTCTGCTTGTGGTCTTTTAAGTTTAGATTTGGTAGATGACAGACTGAAGGAAACAATGAAAGTGTACAATACATCAGTATGGAAAAAAATCGGGGCAACAGCTAAAAAATACAAAAATTAAAAATTGGAATTATGGCTGTTTTCGCAGGTTTGTGGTTAATTGAAATTTTAAAGTTAAAATGTTATTTAAAGTAATGCAAAAACTGAATCGATAAACTCTTAGTAACATTATACCTCTGAATCACAAGTTCATACTGTATTAGCTTTTGTGGTCTTAATTGTGTAACTGTGAAAAGATGAAGTGATGGTCAGAACTCTCTTTTCAGCCAGAAAACAATTCCCTCTGGAGCCCCTGTAGCCACACTCTGCAGCACACGACAACCAGCTTCAGAAAACATGATAGTCACTGTGATAGCTTTAGCATGTGAGCTGTGGGCTGCCATTAGAAAAAACAAATTCCTGTTTCTTCTTCTTGGAACTAGAAGGGCAATGAGAGAGAAGTCAAATTTCTATACCGTCATGTAGATTAATGAGGTAATATTCATTTTGGCTCAACATCTATAACAATACTCATTATTCATTTTAAACCACAACTAGGATGAATACAGAAGCTAATAGATGTGGTACCTTGCATGCTTTTACTGTTAACCTTATCTCAAGGAAACAGCCAAGCATACTTTTCAACAGAATATTTTTTAAGTTCCGATTTTTAAAAATGTGTTTCATGGCACTCCTATAATTAACTAGAGATATCAATAACACAACCTATTTTTGCATTCCTGGCAGAGACATCATTACATGTCAAAATATTTAGGGTGCAGGTTCTCTCACCCTTGCAAGTCAAGCACTCAAAGAGTACTAATGTCAAATATACAGTTATTTATAGTTATAATGTAGACCTTCACTGGGCAACTCAAAAAAAAAAAAACGTAAAGAAAATGTCTTCCTGAACTGCAGCCTGAAAGCAGAATTTCACTTGGCCACAAGCCAGGCTGTCAAAAACGAGAATGCAGAAAGCAGACATTATGCAAAACTATATGAATTTGCCCCTTGGAGAATTTTGCATTGCTAGCATGGAGAATTAAAATTAACTGTGAAAGGGTTGTAAGGTTTTCTATAAATTTATAGATAGGGACAAGAAGAACATGTGATCTGCTATACAGTAATCAATTGAGAAATAAAATTGCTAGTATAATTATTTTAATTTTGAATTTTTCAGTTACAAAGAAATAAGTTATAAGCCACAACAAAATTAATTTTGCTACCAGTCATATTTATCAATTATTAGTCAATGTTTATTTTATTTAACACTTTTTACAGGGTTTACTTTGTATTGCTGATATACTGTATGTTCAAGTATCTGCATATCATTTTAGTCAGCTTAACAGAACAACTTTATAATCGTTTCTTCATAAGGTGGTGCAATTGGTAGTGCTAACACCTCAGAGGTATGAGGCCATTGGTTCAAATCCCACAAAAGGTTGCTGACTTTGTGGACTTTGAAAATTCTTCCTGTCTCTGTTTGGGCTGGGAACTCTTTCCACACCCTCAAAGATATGTAAGTAATTAATTCATACTTCCCCCCAAGATATGCATGTTAGGTTAATAGGTAATTCTAAACTGGCCACTAAGTCAAGGTGAGTTGGAACAATAGAACATTCTAGAAAAGAGAACAGGCCATTCAGCCCAAAAAAGCTTACCAATCCTATGCACTTAATTCTTCAAAAATAATATCAACTTGATTTTTGAAAGTCCCTGAAGTCCTACTTTCTACTACACTACTTGGTAACTTATTCCAAGTGTCTATGATTCTCTGAGTAAAGAAAAAAATCCTAATGTTTGTGTGAAATTTACCCTTAACAAGTTTCCAATTGTGTCCCCGTGTCCTTACTGAACTCATTTTAAAGTTGATCCACTGTTCAATTTTCCTTCATAATTTTGAACACTTCAATAATGTCACCTCTTAATCATCTTTTGCTTAAATTATGGATATTGTGGGTATGTACATGTGTGCTCACTGATGGACCAGCAATCTGTCTAGGGCTGTTTTCAACCTAGTGCTGCCCATGACCCCTAATGGGATTATGCACATTTGAGAATGTTATATTCTATCTTTTGTTTACATCATCAGCATTCCAACAAACAACAGCATATATAAATGTGAAACAGTTTTGCTTGTTACTCCCTTGAAAAATGTGTACAAATAAAACATTCACTTAGCACTATTAAGGGATGTATTGGCTGATTCCTGCCTTGCCTGCAGTGTTGCATGAATAGGCTCTCATCCTCATCCATAAGACCATAAATTGGATTAAGGAGGACTAAGAATGTTATGTTACCATTCAAATTTACCAAGAAAGTATCAATATAATAGAGAATTATTAGAGCCAAAATGAATTGTAATCCAACCTATAATGAATGCATATTCATGTTATGCATTTAATTTGGCATTATTTCTCTAGTCATAAATAAACAGAAATTAATCAAATGATTCATTGCTTTTGAATATGGCACACAATATTCTTACCACTTTGAAATGAATCATAGAGGTGTTTTGTATTTTAATTCACGTCCATTAGCAAGGCAAGTTCATTACATTTCACTTTAGTCTACTTAGGATTGCCCTGCTATTCTTTCAGTGGCCATGCATTAATTGCCCCAGAAGTAAATGAAATCAACTGACCAATCAGCATCAAGAGGTAGAACAGACAGTTTCAACACTAGAAGCAAGAGGCATTCCAATCACAACTATGTCCTACACACTTTTACCTATGAATGTATTCTTCAACATGTAGCCAAACACTGAAAGGTGCAATTCTGGGATTGCTGAAAAAGGTACTCTTAGGTTAAATAAGTCAAAGTTGATTTTTGCTATTTGCTAATTTTCAATGTGATTAAATTTGCAAAGTATACATATACATCTGCTTTATTTTTCAAAATACAAAATGTAGCAAAATATTTGTCAGCTTTAATGTGATTATTCTCACAGTGAGGGATAGCCAGATATTATATGCACTATGCCAAACATTTGATAGATGGTGATGCTGAGTGAGTAACCTGGCAAAGCCACAAATGCTCTTGAGCAGCAGTCAAGGTAATGAGAGACCTCAAGCAGCAAATGATGCAAGCAGAACTTACAACGCTTTTCCATCTGTTGGTGGAGCCAGTAGTCTTACCTTATCACATGCTAGTCTTTAACCAATAATGTAGTACAGGGTAAGAGATGCTAGCAAAGGGGTAGGCAAATAAGAACACTTGTTGATCGGGTGTGGCCAGCTGCCTGCAGTGTTCACTACAGGGCACTTCAACACCTACATCAAAGTGGAGCCAGATAGCTGATTACCAGAGAAATCTCTAACAGCATCTTGTCTGCTCCGCAAGTCTCTAGAGAGCACTAACAAGGGCTGAGTGGCCCTCAGAGTGGGTGACTAAAATTGCAATTCAGTGATTACCAGGCAGTCCAACATTGCCAGTGGCAGGAGGTGAGGAAGAGAGTCTGTGTGAGGAGGTCCCCCAGGAGGATGAAAGGAGTGAGGGTAAACTGGAGTGTAGGATGTGGAGAATTTGCACAGATGCAATTGGAGAAGGGCTTCTAATCAGTTCGCACATATACTGTATGCAGATGTATGATGGAGGGTAACCATCACCAGTATACATGAGTAGAGGGCAATGTAAGTGGGTGTATTTATTGTTTAGGATGCATTCCTCTTGGTTCATAATGGTGGGAATGTTTGTTTATACTTGGAAGGAATTTGTGATTTTCCTGTTTGTGTACAACATTAGATATTCTACTCTGTATAAGGTCTTAAACTGTTCATCCTATATAGTGTCTCCTCTGTCTCAGTGCTCATTACTAAACTCAGCAAAAAAAGAAACGTCCCTTTTTCAGGACTGTGTATTTCAACAATTATGTTTTAAAAATCCAAATAACTTTACAGATCTTCATTGTAAAGGGTTTAAACAATGTTTTCCATGCATGTTCAATTAACCATAATCAATTAATTAACATGCACCTGTGGAATGGTCGTTAAGACCTTAACAGCTTACAGAAAGTAGGCATTTAAGGTCACAGTTCTAAAAACGCAGGACACTAAAGAGACTTGTCTACCAACTGTGAAAAACACCCAAAGAAAGATGCCCAGGGTCCCTGCTCATCTGCGTGAACGTGCATTAGGCATGCTGCAGGGAGCCATGAGGACTGCTGATGTGGCTAGGGCAATAAATTGCCATGTCCGCACTGTGAGACGCCTAAGACAACGCTACAGGGAGACAGGAAGGACAGCTGATCATCCTCGCAGTGGAAGAGCCCGGATCTCAATCCCATTGAGCACGTCTGGGACCTGTTGGATCGCAGGGTGAGGGCTAGGGCCATTCCCCCCAGAAATGTCCAGGAACTTGCAGGTGCCTTGGTGGAAGAGTGGGGTAACATCTCACAGCAAGAACTGACAAATCTGGTCCAGTCCATGAGGAGGAGATGCACTGCAGTACTTCAAGCAGCTGGTGGCCACACCACATACTGACTGGTACTTTTGATTTTGAGCCTCCCTTCATTCAGGGACACATTGTGAAACATTTTTAGTTTATGTCTTATGGTGTTGACTCTTTTACTGTTCATACAAATATTTACACATTAAGTTTACTGAAAGTAAAAACAGTTGAAAGTCAGAGGACTTTTTTTTATTTATCTTTTTTTTTATTTCTTGACACTTATTGAGTACATGCAGTTTTGATTAAAATGCTTTTTATCCCTACTGTTGAACCCCGTCCTCCACCTCTTGGTGATTTGATTTCATTTAGTTTTTAGCATCATTAACATGTGGTTGTGGAAAGAAATGTAATATATTCTATTGCAAGCCATATTGACAGTCAATGAATCATTTTATTGAGTTCTTTTTAAGCATGACACAAAAAAGTGGATCAAAATTAAATGCACAACACGCATTGAAATGCATTGCATTTCAAAATATTTTACATGCTAAATAGTGTTTAGTTTTGGCAGGGATAACACTTCTCAATACAGTTTGGGTCTAAAGGATATTACTAATAGACTTGTCAAATATCATTAGTAAAGAAGAGGTAAGCATTATTGCAACATACTGTATTTGTTTCCAAAAACTTACAATAGAGCACTATAATTACTGATGCCTTGTCCAGTGTCGCTTACCAGCCTACACCCAGTGCTGCTGGGATATGCTTTAGCACCCCAACTCTGAAATGAATTAATCAATTGTATATATGTAGGTACATTACAGTATTTAAAAACCTTTTAAAGATGTTAATGTAAGTATATATAAATTACATTTCCTGAAAGACATGAGATTTATTTTGCAGGTAATTTTTAATTAGTTGATGTTTAATTTCCCTATTCCATGTAGAAGAGAGCTCATAACCTCTCATCATGCTGCCATGTACTGTAACATGATACATTAATTACAATATATACATCATGGTATTTCTTTAAGAAAGTAGCTTACCAACCCACTGCTTAATCTCCTTTTACAAAATCCAAATTTACCAGGTCAGCTTGGGTCAAGCTTCTCAATGTGTCTGTCACTTGACAATTGTTTAGCAAATACTGAATTCAACTTTGCATATGATGTGGGTGTTGGTGATTATATTGCTATAAAGTGGGATCACATTTCTCTATTTTTGTTTTTCAAAAAATAAAATGAAGTAATAGAAAATCTTCTCAGTTACAGCAATTAGTAAAGGAAAATATGATTATCCTAAAAGATTAAAAATGCATTGCTATTGTTACCTTGGATACATATTCCTCATGCTAAAAAAGGAAATCCTGCTTTACTGTACATGCAGCATTCTCCATTACAATTCACTGCCATTTCCTCCTTTCTCCCCATATTTGATTTGTAAATGGAACTTAAACTGGCTGCTGTGGACACTGGACAAAAGCCAACCTCACACCTATGCTAATACCCTCTAGGCCAATTTAGGGTCACCTGTCAATCTGACAGCACATTTTTATATTGGCTGTGCAATTCCACACAATCACAGAAGAGAACATGTAGTCTACTCAAATAGCGGGCCAACCTAGCTTAAAAGTGAGATTCTAAACACTGTGAGACAGCAACAGAATCTGCTGGCCTATGGACCACATGTATCTGTGTGACGATGTGGGTTCTGGCTCCACACTCCCTTTGATGTTTGGAAGCACTTGAACCCAACACCGTCAGTAATGTCACCGATGAGCTAGTCAGTGTAGGCAATAACAACTGAGCAAGGGGATGGTACGAAAAATGCAGCAGTGCTTTTATTAAAATGAAACAATCAAATCAAAAACTGGTTCAATAAATAAAGTGCAGTGCCAAAGTTCTTCATTAATTAAATAATCCATAAAAAGAAAACGTGTAGGTAAAACCATTAGAAAATCCATCCTTTAAAACCAAAGGTTAAAACGATCAGGAAGCAGTCTTTAAAAACAAGCCCGGTCTTTTAAAACTAGCGTCTAGTGTTGGCATTGGCGTCTCACCTGCTTCTCCCGGTTGGGCTTTGCAACTGGTGAGATGCTCTCAATGCAGCTGACCTTCTTATTGCCTACTTCTGCTCCTGCTGTCAGTTGCCTCACCGATCCTTGGCTCTGGTCGGCTCCGCCAGACAGCGACTTGGGAATCCCTTAACGGCCAAGGCTCTCACGTTAGGGACACTGCGTCCCAAGTCCCGACTCCCGCTACCTTCCGCGGAGAGTCCTGCACCTTCCCGGTCACTCCCGCCCTTCAAAACATACTCCTGCGGGGACGACCACAACCACTTCTCCCAGGTGTTGGCCAAACACCCAGGCTGCCTTCAACTGCCTGCGAGCGTTTGCTCGCCTGCTTCCTCTTGCACCAATTTGCTCGCCTGCTTCCTGCTCCCAACCTCCGTTTCTTTACTTCTGGTTTTTTTCCTGATCCCCTTAACCAACTCGCGCTTCTTTTTTTATAATGCGAGGGGCCGTAGCAGCTGTCACAAATTTGCCACGGGAATAATCACGGATGTGGCTTGCTATGGCCCAACGCCCCCTCGTCAAGCCGCCACGAGAGCCGCCTTACTGAGAACGCTGTGGACCCGCTATACCACAAGCTGGCCTCCAAACAAAAACCGGCACATTACATATTGTCATTGTAACAAAAACACTGGATGTGGTGACTTATTTCTTTTTTTCAGTAACTGGTTGCCTTAGTAGTATTTGTTTATTGAATCATAACTATTATTAATATTATTAACCCATGTTGGGTTCCATGGGTGCCCCCAGTGGGTGCTGCAGGGACTATGGAGCCCTACTTTGTCGGGCTTCAGCCTCACCCAGAGGTGCTTCCAGACCATGATAATGGGCCACCGGAAATACTCCTGGGGGCAGGGTAAAAGGGGCCCACTGCCACTGCTCCATGAGCCAGAGCTGGGAGGGAGTGGACGACCTTGTCGGGAGGAGTGGAAGCGGAAGACAAGGAATGACAAAGACAAAGGATTGCAGTGTGCTGCTTTGTGCTTCTATTGTTGTGCTTATTGTGCTGTGCAGGTAGGAAATGAAGGAAAGAGTTTCCGACAGTGGAATAAAAAGCATGTGTGTGGGAAAGTAACTGTGTCTGAATCTGTCTGTGTCAGGTTTGGGGAGTGATGCACTCCCTGCAGGCCACAATACAATATAATATAATATAATATAACAAACGCATAAAATTTCAAAGGTAACCCCATTTGACAGGTTTTATGTCATCTAAACTGAAATTCAAGCAGCTGTCCTTTGATGAAACTAGGAAATTTGTTGTTATGCTTTGTGACCAGTCAATGAATAAACTGTTTCTGTTCCTTATCCTTTGTTAGTATGCCACTGTACTTTTCGGTGTGACTTATTCCTCTTTCAGCTGTGCCATTCACTACCATCATGTGTGCTGACAGTTCACAAAATTTGTTTAAGATTGGTTCATCTGTCCACTGTTTTTGCTGGTTTCTTGAGAAGTGACTGAGATCTTTCTTTGCATTCTTCCAAAAAGACATCAAAGAAAGGATATTGTTCTATCTATTAACAGATCCTTCAGCTTCAGCTATTTAGATTCATCTGTCAGCTTAGGATATTAAGGAATGTCTAGTAATGGTAGATGCTGCATGCTTTGCACCATCTTTTCCTTTGTTTCTGCTGCGATTCTATCGTCAAAAAGGGTAAAACAGAAACTCCTGCTTAATGCTAGAATGTTCTTGAAACTCCTGTTTAATACTAGAATGTTCTGGGAACTCTAGATTAGTACTAGAATGTTCTTTTTTTTATTGTTTACTTAGTCAGTTAAGAACCCACCCCCAGAGTACATACATAATAACAATATCATCTTTTGTTGGAAATGAAATTTATCAGCCTACAAAGTTCTGAATTGAAAGACACACAAAAAAAAGTATGGCCCCCACATGCTTGTATATATTCATGACAACATTGGGCCATGCTCCTAATGAGCCGACGGAGAGTGTACTGGGGGATCTCCTCCCAGATCTGGACCAGGGCATCACTGAGCTCCTGGACAGTCTGAGGTGCAACCTGGCAGAATCAGATGGACCAAAACATAATGTCCCAGAGGTGTTCTATTGGATTTAGGTCAGGCAAGCATGGGGGCCAGTCAATGGTATCAATTCCTTCATCCTCCAGGAACTGCCTGCATACTCTTGCCACGTGAGGCAGGGCATTGTCGTGCACTAGGAGGAACCCAGGACCCACTGCACCAGCATAGGGTCTGACAATGGGTCCAAGGATTTCATCCTGATACCTAATGGCAGTCAAGGAGCCATTTTCTAGCCCACAGAGGTTTGTGCGTCCCTCCATGGATATGCCTCCCCAGACCATCACTGACCCACCACCAAACTGGTCAATCTGAATGATTTTACAGGCAGCATAATGTTCTCCACAGCTTCTCCAGATCCTTTCATGTCTGTCACATGTGCTCAGGGTGAGCCTGCTCTCATCTGTGAAAAGCACAGGGTGCCAGTGGTGGACCTGCAAATTGGGCAACAGTGAGCACAGGCCCCATTAGAGGACGTCACGCCATCAGGCCACCTTCATGAAGTCAGTTTCTGATTGTTTAGTCAGAGACATTCACATCAGTGGCCTGCTGAAGTTCATTTTGTAGGAGTCTCACAGTGCTCATCCTGTTCCTCCTTGCCCAAAGGAGCAGATACCGGTCCTGCTGATGGGTTAAGGACCTTCTACGACCTGTCCAGCTCTCCTAGAGTAACTGCCTGTCTCCTGGAATCTCCTCCATGCCCTTGAATCTTTGCTGGGAAACACAGCAAACCTTCTGGCAATGGTATGTATTGATGTGCCATCCTGGAAAAGTTGGACTACCTGTGCAAACTCTGTAGGGTCCAGGTATCGCCTCATGCTACTAGTAGTGACACTGGCCACAGTCAAATGCAAAACTAGTGAAAAAGCAGTCAGAAAAGATGAGGAGGGAAAAATGTCAGTGGCCTCCACCTGTTAAACCACTCCTGTTTTGGGGGTTGTCTCCATTAACACCAAAGCAGCTGAAAATGATTAACAACCCCTTCTGCTACTTAACTGACCAGATCAATATCCCAGAAGTTCCATTGACTTCATGCTATACTCTGATTAAAAAGTGTTTTTTTGAGCAATATATATATAGTCACACGCATGCGAGTTGGAGGCAGCCAAAGAGCCTAAAGGTGAGTGAAATATCGCGAGACAAGGGGCTGTCATGTGGTACCTAAATCTCTTTGTACCTACCTACAGAAAACTTGAAGAAAAATAAACCTCTCCATTTCCAGGTTCAAAATGGCCGTGATGACATCACTTCCGGTTCATTACGATGACGTCACTTCCGCTCCCACAATCCACAATAAGACTCGTATCACAATTGGCGTAGTCGGCAGGATTATTGTTCAAGATGTCAGAAGAACAAGACCTCAACACCGTGCTGAATATGATCATGGGCGATCTCCAGACCCTAAAAATCCAGATGGGAGAAACACGGACCCAATTGGCAGAAGCTGAGGCTCGTTCCCTTGCTGGTGTACGAACGGAGGTGGCTCGGTTACAGCCGATTCAGTTGACCACATTAACTGAGTTGGATGATATTGAAACATAGCGGAACGCTTGGCCGAGGTCAGAATGGGCGTACCAACTGGCTCCCTAATTGAAGGGGACGGCGTAGAGAGCCTATTACAACTTAACTGAGGAGCAGGCTGCCGATTACGATGCTCTGAAACTAGAGGTGTTTAAGAGCTTACGGCGTGTCACCGGAACAGCAGGGGAGAGAGTGGAGGGAGTGTCAATTTGACCCTGAAAGACCGTTAAGAACACAGGGCTTTGAAGCCTGGGGCAAGGTGTGATGCTGGCTACGGCCCAACATTAACACCTCACATAAGATGGCCGAACTCCTAGCGTGCAAGACATTCATACATGCCCTCCCTGACCATATAGCCCAGCAAGTCCGAAAGCATAATTTTGAAGACATGGACACCTTAATCAAAATAGCGGAGCATCATTGGGTAGCCTGTAAATCGAGGCGGTCGGAATGGACCTCTCGCCGAACCCAACAGATACGTGGGGCAGCCCCGTAGAGGGGACAAACTAGCCGGTCTTCTTTGCTGTTTCAAGTGTGGGGAGATCGGATATCTGTCCCCGAACTGCACTTACGAGCCTATGGATTGTTCACTAATAAAGGGAGAAAGATATTGTGCCACAGTGACTAACCCTTTGTCTCTTCCATATACAGGTGGAGTTGTTACAAATGGCAGGAAGGTAAGGGCAATGTTTGATTCCGGGACTAACATTTCCATTGTTGCTACCCGTTACGTGTTACCGCAACAGTGGACTAAAATAAAAACTAGTCTGAAATGTATTCATGGGGACATCAACTATTATAAAACAGCTAGATGTGTGGTATCGGTGAATCAGAAAATAAATTTTATGGCCATGGCTGTACCCGATCCCCCTTTTCCAGTCATATTAGGAAGGGATTGGAATAAAATTACCAGCGGTAATAACGTAACTCTACCTAATAAGAATTTAGGCTTAGTAATGAAGAGTGCTGCTCCGACTGCTTCCACGCAATGTCCCACAGTAGCACGGATCCACACGGGTACCCAGTGCGAAAATTTCGATGTCCCATCATCCTCTACAGGAGCTGATACAGTTGACATAGAGAACATGGAGACAGTAGCCCCTCCCATTGAACTCGAAATAGATCCCATATAAGATTTAACTGCCCAATTCCTATTAACACCATCATCCTTTAAACAAGAACAACAGAATGATGATTCTTTAAAAAATGCTAGGATCTACAGAGGGTTATACAACCCTAGATCCCATGCCACTGATGCCATTCTTTGTAATTAAAAAGGAATTATTATATAGAGTGGCAGAACACGGGGGTGAAGTGCAAGCTTTGTTGTTAATTCCGCGTACTTTTCAGTGAAAGGTATGTGAGTTGGCACATGTTGACCTTCTAGGAGCCCATTTAGGCTCCGATAAGTCGTTGGAGAGAATAAAACTCAGATTTTATTGGCTGGGAGTTAATGAGGTGGTCTGGCGATTTTGCACTTCATGTCCCAAGTGTCAACTTCGCCAGATTCCAAGAAGGACTATAGCTCCTCTCGTTCCCCTTCCCCTTATTGACATCCCTTTTGAACAAGTTGAAATTGATCTCGTTGGACCCCTAGAACCCTCGGTAAATGGCTTCAAATATATTTTAATCCTAGTAGACTATGCCACTCATTTTCCTGAAGATGTTCCTTTGCGCTTGGCTAATTAAAAAAATATCGCACAGGAATTAGTAGGGATATTCGCTCGTGGCGGGATCCCCAAGGAGGTCTTAACAGACCAAGGGACTCCTTTCACTTCGGAAACATTCAGGGAAGTGGCTAAATTACTCAGGATAAAATATCTGAAAACATCGGTTTACCATCCCCAAACTGATGGGCTGGTGGAACATTTTAATCAAATATTAAAACAGATGTTATGCAAGGTAGTTAACAAGGATGGAAGAAACTGGGATCAGTTGCATCCTCTCGTTTTGTTTGCCTATAGGGAAGTTCCTCAAACCTCAACAGTGTTTTCTCCTTCTGTGTTATTGTATGGAAGACAACCCAGGGGGCTTTTGGACATGCTAAAAGAAGGATGGGAGGAGGAGGTACTCCCTACTTCAAATATTCTTGAATATATCGTGCAGTTACGCGATAAACTAGAGAAGATTAGACCTATCCTAAAAGAGAATTTGGAGAAAGCACAAGCAGCGCAGTCACGTTATTATAATAGAAACACCACCATTCGGGAATTTGTCCCGGGTGATCATGTTATGGTATTAGTCTCAACCTCTCATTCAAAATTGCTAGCACATCGGCAAGGACCTTATGAAATTAAAGAAAGGAAAGGACTCGTTGACTATTTAGTTAAACAACCTAATCGTCGACCGAGTGAAAGAATTATCATATCAACCTGCTGAAACCGTGGAAGGAAAGGGGAACTGATCCCTCCTCCGGACAGCCCAGTTCACTTTTTATGTCCTATGCCCATCTTAATTTTGGTCCCGATTTGAAACCCGAACACTGACAAGATCTCGAAACAGCCATCTTGTCCGTATCTAAGGTTGTGGATAAGGTACCTGGACGTACTGCGCTGATTGCACACAATATTATTATGGACCCTGGAGTGATTGTCAGAGAGAGACCCTATAGGCTCCCGGAGGCAAAGAAAGCGGAAGTAGAGTTAGAAATTAGACGAATGCTGGATTTAGGGGTCATTGAAGAAAGCTATAGCCCTTAGTCTAGTCCAATTGTCTTAGTTTCTAAACCTGATGGGTCATGGAGGTTGTGTAATGACATTCGTTGACTAAATCAGGTCTCTAAATTCGATGCATATCCGATGCCGCGAGTAGATGATTTACTCGATTGGCTAGGAAATGCTCAATTCCTAACTACTCTTGACATGACAAAAGGGCATTGGCAAATTCCCTTAACGGATTCCGCTAAAGAAAAAAACATATTTAGTACACCCAGTAGACATTGGCAATACAGGGTCCTTTCTTTTGGTTTGCACTAGGCACCAGCAACTTTCCAACGTCTGGTAGACACACTGCTACGGCCCCACAATTCCTATTGTTCCGCCTACCTAGATGATGTCGTCATCTATTCCAGTACATGGAAGGATCGTGTGTGGCAGGTTCAAACGGTACTCTCCATGCTGGCGTCAGCAGGGCTTCGTATTAATCCAAAGAAATGTTTTTTTGGATTAAGAGAAGCCAAAAATTTAGGCTACCTAGTGGGGGGTGGGGTGTCGTTAAACCACAATGTCATAAAATTAATGCCATCATGAATTGGCCCCATCTGATAAATTACCGGCAAGTACATGCATTTTTGTGATTGTCAGGTTACTATCGATATTTTGTACCGCATTTCTCTGAAATTGCTACACCCTTATCTAATTTAACAAAGAAATGAGCACCTTTGAAAGTGGTATGGGATGAATCGGTCGATAAAGCATTCAGTGACTTAAAATTGGCCCTTTATTGAAATCTCCTGACTTTTCTATTCCTTTTATTCTCCAGACCAACGCATCGGCCACAGGATTGGGTGCCGTGCTGAGCCAATGTGTCGACGGTGCTGAACACCCCGTTACGTATCTAAGCCGGAAACTGCTGGACCAGGAGACTAAGTGTAGCTATGCACACAGACATCTTGTGTGTGTATGTCTGAATAAGAGAGTCATGGAGCTGCAATTTTAAGAACTAGACATTAGATGGCAGCAGAACGGCTGATCAGGACAGGAATAGAATACAGGGGGGGAACTCTGTTTTTTGGGGTGGCGGAGACGGACGGGGAACGGACTTGGAGAGTGAGAGGGGGCGGAGGAGATAGACTTCTGCGCGGAGGAGATAGACTTTTGCGGAGGAATAGACTTTTGCAGAGGAGATAGACTTGCGGAGAGGAATAGACTTTTGCGGAGGAGAGAGAGAATCGACCTGGAGGAACCGGTGAGAGGAGTGATTTTATCGAAGCTTCGAGGGGGCCGTTGGGGATTATCGGATCGCTGAGGAGTGTCTGCAGCCCGCGTCTTCCAGAACCCAGGAGTGGTGAGCTGTATATCGCACAATTATCCCTATCTTTACATTACTCTATTGTGGCCACCTATTTGGAGAGTCCAGTTGGAGGACAGATATCTTTTTGATGGATTACAAATGCTCCATTTGGAGATAGAGCGCTCCAACGATAGAAACAAAGGGCCCCAACGCCGTTTTCTTTTTGTTTGTTTTCCTGGTATCACTGGCCAGTGAGGTGGGAGGGGAAGAAGGTTTCCTGAGGGACTGGGAGCATAAAGGGAGCTTTTATTAAATACTGCTTGCTTAGAGGCACAGGTTATAGGATTGTATATATTATATTTGCATAAGATACTTATTACTGTTTATTAATTTTCACTGCACTGTTGTTAAGCTTTTATTCTATTTTCTTTGTTTGGGACACCATTCAATTGAGGGTGGCTCCTTTGAATAAAATTGTTGTTGTTGAAACTTTCCCTGTTGGTGTGTTGGACTGGGGACCTGGTGGAGTGTGCCACTGAGACGGAAGGAGAAGACCTGAGTAATTATAATATATCAGCAGCACCCTAGGGTGTCATTGCTACATAAGCATGCTGTGGTGAAGCGGAAGGCCTTGGCAATTAAGTGGGCTATCACGTCATTGAGGTACTACCTATTGGGGTGGGAATTTACTCTGGTGACGGACCATGCCGCTTTACAGCGGAGGTCCCTTCATCGGGAGTCGAATCCTCGCGTCACTAGGTGCTTTTTGGATCTTCAACCTTATCATTTTAGTGTTACTTATCATAGGGGTTCCTTGCAGGCCAATGCAGATGCTCTCTCCCGTGTCCATGACCTCTCGGTGCAGGTTGCCCGACCTGATGGGTCTGGGCTGAGGTGGGGGGGTCATGTCACACACGTGCGATTTGGAGGCCGTCAAAGAGCCTAAAGGTGAGTGAAATATCAAGAGACAAGGGGCTGTCACGTGGTACTTACCTAAATCTCTTTGTGCCTACAGAAAACTTGAAGAAAAATAAACCTCTCCATTTCCGGGTTTTGAATGGCCGTGATGACGTCACTTCTGGTTCATTACGAGGATGTGACTTCCGGTCCCACACTCCATTGCTCCTGTCAGCTCCTGATGACGTTGGTTCTGTGTTCCCGCCTCCAGTCGTCACTTCCGCCAACCATTTCCTCTCCCATCATCCATTCTGTTATATAAACACCATCTTGTATACAGTAAATTGTTCATTTGTACTGCAAGTCATTTGAATCGGTTTCTTTATTTCAATTATCTGGACAACAATATATGGGGACGATCCCCAAACCTTTTTCTATTTTGTGGAACTTATTTTTTCAATAAGACTCATAAAACTATATATATATATATATAGATATAGATATTGTGACAGATAGGGGGCGCTGTCGTCCCCTTGAACCTTCAGATCAGACGCCAGCCACCAAATAAAAGTCCAAATGTTGACTTCATTATAATAACAAATGTGCACAAGCACCTCCACCTCTACTATACTTAATTAAACAATAACACTAATCACAATCACAATCCTCCAACTCCAAGACGCATTGTCACCCTTCCTCCCAACTCAACTCGCTGGGGTTTCCCATAGTCCTTTATAGTCCTTGACCCGGAAGTGCTTCTGATCCCCCAGTCCATGTGATTTCCCAGCACTTCCAGGTCAGGTGAAAAACTTCTCTTTTCTTCAGCCCGGAAGTACTATTTCTTCCATCCTTGTGACTGTGACGTACTTCCGGGCTGTATGGAAAGTATAAATCTCTGGGCCTCCCTGCAGAGTCCCTTGGCGGCCCCGACGTTATCCAGCAGGGCTGTGCATTAAAAGTCCAAATACCAAGATGCTCTGCTGGAATTTGGGGCATCTCCATGGGAGGGCTCCATCTGAAGGCTTGGGGGTATTGGCCGGTATAAATTGCCGGCCATAGTCCACAATATATATATATTGTCACGCACAAGTGCATGGGTAGTAGTTTAAGGACCCGGCATGCACTGCAAAAAGTCATGCCAGGGGACAACGGCAGCGTACTAACCTCTCTCTTCTTATTTCCTCAGAAAGAATGAGGTACCATCGCCGTAATACCGCCCGGATGATCCAAAGAGCTGTAGAACTTCTGGGTTCCTTTCTCCCCTCTGGTCCTTGTTTAATGACGTCAGCCACCCATCCAGCAGCATGGGTTTCCCAGCATCCCACAGTTTAATTTCCGGTCCGACCCCATAAAATGTCCGTCTACCTATCCTTCTGTGTCTTTTGAGTTTTTGGAAACTACTGTCCCTGTTTTGTGTTACAATATACGGGGCTAAAAACCTCAAATCTTTATGAGCGTTTTGTCTCTTTATTAATATATATATATATATATAATATTGTGACATGTGAGACCCTGTCTTGCACCTCAAAACATGAGGCTGAGTCTCATTGCTTTAGCAAAACCAACTTTATTCAGCTTGAAACAGGAACAGCACGATTATTTATTGTAGTGGGACCTACAATTCTCCTATACACAGACACAGCAGTCAGGCAGGGTTTTGGCCAGGTTAGTGGCCAAGTAATACTGTTCCCTACATTAATAATGTTCCTTGCATCACCCATCGATGGCAAGCACTTATAGCGTGACCATGATCGACTCAGATCTGCTTTAGCTGCATGCTGCGACAGTGTTGGAAGCCGACGGTTGCCCTGGCAACTGACAAATTGTCTTCCACAGATGTGGTGATTGCACTTTGGGACATTCTTCAGTATGTCATTCCATTGGAGGGAGTCCCAAAACAGTTTAGAAACCTTGCTATAGTAGGAGGCAATCAACAGGTCCAGAGGTGAGTGAATGACTACAAGATGGGGGGTGGTATGATGGTGCTAATGCCTCTCTTTCTGAACCTGCAGAACTAAGGAAGAAAAATAATCATTTCAAACCCACAACAACCCATATTTCAAATGGTTCACCATACAATCTAGATCCCACTATGATGATGCCACTTCTGGTTCCCACAGATGACGTCACTTCCGGCTCCAACATGATGATGTCACTTCTGTCTCCAGAGAATGACGTCACTTCTGGCTCCAACATGATGACGTCACTTCCGTCTCCAGAGAATGACGTCACTTCAGGCTCCACCATGATGACGTCACTTCCGGCTCCTGCAGATGACGTCACCTTCTGCCTCCGTCATTTTCTGTAGCCATCTTATAAAAGCCGACTGAACCAACAACTAATCTCGAATGTCTAATAATAATTTTACTTATCAACTTGACCGAAAAAACATTATGCGGGGCCATTTCCCAAACCTTTATAATTGTTTTGTGACTGATTTATCACTATATATATATATATGTGTGTGTGTGTACGAAAGATAGATAGATTGTTTAAACAAACAAACAAACAAATAAATAAATACAACAATCTTGAAATAGGCCATGGTAATAACAGAAAACATTTCCGACACCATTACACCATCCTCACCTTCCTGGATTCTTGACACAAAGCAGGTTTGGTGCATGGATTCATACTATTGGTGGCAGATTCTGACGCTATCATCTGTGTGCCTCAGCAGAAGTTGAGATTCACCAGAATAGGCTACGTTCTTTCAATCTTCAACTAGATGGTTTTTCTGATCCTCTGCCTACTGCAGCCTCAGCTTTCTGTTCTGTGCTGACTGGAGTGGACTCAACATGGTCTTCTGCTCTTGTAGACCATCCACTTCAAGGTATGAAATGTGCATTCTGAAATGCTTTTCTGCTCACCACAGTTGTACAGAGTGATTATCTGAGATACTGTAACCTTTCTGACAGCTCAAAACAATTTGGCCATTCTCCTCTGACCTTTCTCATCAGTAAGGCAATTCTGGTCATGGGACTGTAGTTCAATGGATGTTTTGTTCTTTGTTTTTTCCACCATCTTAAGTAATCTCCTAAGAATGTTAGGTATGAAAATTGTAGGAGATTAGCAGTTACATAAATACTAAAGCCAGCCATTCTGGCACAAATAATCATGGAAATCACTGAGTTGACATTCTTCCTTATTCTGATATTTGATGTGATAATAATTGAAGCTCCTGGGGCCTCATGTATAACGCCGTGCGTAGAACTCGCACTATAACATGGCGTAAGCACAAAAGCTGAAATGTGCTTCCGCACAGAAAAATCCAGATGCAGGAATCTGTGCGTACTCCAACTTCCACGTTCTTCCGCTACATAAATCCCGATCAGCGTGAAAACTAACGCTCGTGCACGCACTTTATGTAACGCCCCAACTCCTCCCAGAATTATGCCTATTTGAATATGCAAATCAATATAAATCGCCCTTAAGCGCAGCCTTCTGTGAAAAGACAATGGGAAAAGCACGGGGGAAAATAAAAGAATTTCAGTGAATACCAAGTGGAGGCAAAGGAAAAACATACTATTTGTTCAAATAAACCGTGATATAATCAACAAAAGGAAGTTGATTGAGTGACATAGCATGTTGGAGAAACTTGAATGCTCACGTTCACAAAATCGCACAGTGCCGGAAATAAAAAAGAAGTCACATATCAAAGTCGCCGTGAAAAGCCGAGTTGTAAGCCCACTGTCTGAGTGTCATATGAAAGCTTATTAGGGTACAGAGAAAAAAGGCACACAGTGGGGAAAAAGCACGAAATGTCAAGTTCAATCTCGACATTTCCACTTTAATCACGTAGTTTATTTTGCCATTAAAGTAGAACATCATAAACTTTATCTTAAAATCGTTTAATTAACCAGTTTCTCAAATCACATCGTAATTAAAGTAGCACGTTAAATGCTTTGTTTTGTATTTGATCTTCTATGTGCTCTATGTGTGTGAATCACTACTTGCTTCTTAAATCGGCTCTCTTCCTCCAACTGGACACAGAATCCATTACATTCGTGATATTACAGCTCTCTAAATAACTAAAATACTGAGATGTATACGTGATGTAATTTTCATGATGATAGGAGTTAAAGCACGTTATTAAACATGTGTTTCACTACGATGAAATAATTTATTGCAGCAGTACTCAGGGGCGGCTCTAGGCTTGTGGTGGCCCTGGGCAGAGGAAGAATCGGTGGCTCCTTCGCCTGCCCGTCAGTAAGGTAGCTTATGCACAGTGGATGGCCACATCCATTGCAGACACTGCATAGTTGCCTCGTGCTAAGGACACAAGCATTTAACTTTTGCCGAAATTTGTCGCTGCGTTTTTAGCTGTGTTGTTATTTTCTCTTTCTGTTTTATATTCAATATATATTGGCGTAGCCGTCACTGCAGTCAGTGCTTTTCTTTCCCCAAGTAACCGTTTGCCATACAATCAGCTCTGTAATAGATGTTAAGCCAACTGTAAGCTTAGCGCTGATTCTTCAAAACGTTTAAAGAACATTGAAATATCTTTGTAGTACATGTTTAATTATTCTATCCTTAACGACACTCCCAGTGAAGAATATAGATTATTTAAATGAAGTTAAAGTTTTATCTGTATAATTTAATAAACATATTTTGCTGCATTTCACCTTAAAAATGATATCGTCATCATATGTAAATACGCGCTTTATAAAGTGGCTCAGGTTGTGCGATATTATAACTGTAGTGCAAGTTTACAGTGGGGTGACTGTAACTTATAAGTACAAACCGTTCTACAAGGTGCAACTGATTGAATGCATTTAAAGTTCTTGGGATGAAACTGTTTCTGAACTGCAAAGTCCGTACAGGAAAGGCTTTAAAACGTTTTGCAGTGGTTGAGACAGCGTGTCCTTGAAGTTGTATAACGATAATTCCCTTTCCGATCAGCTGCTGCTGTGATTCACACTCAGATACAGTGATATAAATACTCCGAATGATGCAGTGAGAGAAATATGGAAAAAGATGATCCGCTGTGGCAACTCCTAACGGGAGGAGCTAGAAGAAGAAGAGGGTAACAACGCTAAAGCAGTAATGGTATTTAGAATAGTTTGACCATTCTGTGGACCATTATATTGTTACAAGTTAATTACAATCAGATGCATTACACTAATAAACAATATGCGGTTAGTTTCGGTGTATTTATAAAGCCGCGTCAGGAAAGTAAGGTGTAACCACACAGGAACAGTAGCACTGCTTTGATGCTGGCTGACGCCAGTCTGCAAAACCGAGCGGAGAACTTGCGTACGACAAGGTATGAGGTACCAGGGAAAAGTGCGTGGCTTTACGCCAAGTGTAGGTTTTATACATCGCGATTTGAACGTGGAAAAGTTCTTACGTAACATTTTTGTGCGTACACACCGTTTATACATGAGGCTCCTGATCTGTATCTGCATGATTTTATGCATTGTGCTGCTTCCACATGATTGGCTGATTAGATAATTGCTTGGATTAGTAGATGTACTGGTGTATCAAAAAATTTCTTCAGTGAGCGTATATTGTCCTACACACAAGCTTCATGAGTGTTTATGTGTCTTAGGGAGGGGAAGAAAGAGGTGTTATGTTTCAGCCTGTGTTCAATTTTTTGTTTAATGTCTGTTTTGTGTAATTGTGATTCTTTTGTTTATGTGTATATTGTCATTTACTTAGTTTCTGTGTATCTTTTGTTATATTCCATGCATTCCATCCCAGTTAATACCTTTTTACACTTGCACTTGCACTCTAATCCACCAGATATTCTTGATGTGATGATACCTGAAATGATGCTCATACATGGTAAACCCAAAGGTTTTGATGTGGTTGTGTGTGATTTGTATACTAGCTGTCCAAGATACCTGCATATACAATGAATTTTGCATTGTTTTTTCCTTATATTCAATACATTTTGTTTTAAAGTACTGTGCACCAGTTTTCAGTATACTATATTTAGTAAATGGAGTCATAATTATTTTTGACAGCATTTGGTACAATTATAGTCTCTTGATTATCGACACAGAAGAAGTCTGGTAAACAAAACGTTGGGCGGCATTTATCAGTAAGTGAAGCTTAGTTCAGACTAAATGTAACACAAAACAATTTTTATTTCATTATATTTTGAGAGGTGTCCTCAAAATTATAGAATGTTATCTATCTGTGAGTCAAGCATTTATTTAATGTAGTACTCACACCATAAAAATGTGTTAAAAGCAAAACTATTACATTGCTGTGAAGTATTTAGGCAAGAGTAATTCAGGGGATGTTATAAGCACAAAACCACATTAAGGATAGACCACACAAACCACCTATGTATAAAATAGAATAAAGCTTGATATCTTGTATTCATATTGTGCCTACTACAGGTTTCCTCTTCCAAAATTTGAACTTGTGACCTCGCACTGTACAAGCAGAGATGTAGCGCACTGAGCTGCACTTCCCAACCAACCTGCAGCTCTTCAGCTGGCCTAGTAAACATAACTCAGACAGCTCAGCAGGCTATGGGAATGACAGGCACCTGTTATAGCAGTGCTCTCTGACCTTAACGCGGGACATATACTACATAAAACTATAACTAAATAATACATGTTATAATGATAATAAAATCAGTTGCACTTACCAGAATGGGGCAGCTAATACTAGAACATATCTTACACAGTGGAGGTCACCAGTGCTGCATAATAAAGCAGACAAGAAGAGAAGGCAAAATTTAAAGAAAAGCGATAACATAAAGCTGAGTTTTTTCCTAGAGGGGATGAAAGGTAAAGGTGTATATGACTGTAGGGAAATGCCAATAGAAAACCATTCTACATTAAAGCTGCATCCACTTTTTTTCTACACTTACTCTATTCAGTGCTGCAAGGACTGCACAGATTATATTTGTGTAGTTTGAGCTCCACTGTACATTTCAATTATGTTTTTTTTTTACATATAGCATTAGTATTGGGACATTTTTCTTCATGCAAAGAACCATAGACTTGTTATAAATGACAAAGGTGTGTGTTGGAGAGTAGGACTTTATGGACTTTCAAATCTCAACTTGATTTTATTTTGGGCAATCTAGGTCAGGGGTGTCCAAATCCAGTCCTGGTGGGCCACAGTAGCAGCAGGTTTTCTTTCTAACCATCTTCTTAATTAGTGAGTGAGTTTTTGCCACTGATTAACTTGTTTTACCTTAGTTTTAACTGATGTGACTCAGACCCCTTAGTTGTTTATTTTTCTTTGATGAGCAGCCAAACAATAATGAGACACAAAACAAGCTGCTACATGACCAGCTAACCTGAAAATAAAGAAAGGTGAAGGTCTCAGTCATGTTGGTCTGCTCACACCACCAAAACATCTTGATGGTGGTCTCAGAAAAAAAAAAATTAACAGTCTGCTGTGGCAGAATGAGAACAGCAACAAGTCAAGATATCCAATAATGGCTTTAATTAACTGTAAGAATTGGTTTCTCATTAAGACATTGGTTGGATTGAACTTGTCTGGAGTTTGATGTTCCAATTTAGCTGGTTACCTGATGGCTCATTTCACATCTCATTTCTGTTTGGCTGTCATTTAATGAAGAAACAAATCAATTCAGACAAATCTTTAAAAACAGGACGCTATTAAAATGAAGGGAAAATGAGTTAATTAGCAGTGAAAACTGCTTGCTGATTAGGAAAAGGGTTAGAATGAAAACCTGCAGCCACAGCAGCCCACTAGGACCAGAGTTGAACACCCCTGATCTAGGTGAATAGGATGGACAAGATTGTTGGGCCAAATGGCCAGTTGGCATCACAGTTTTTCTAATGAAGTGTTAACTGTTGTTGTATGCATATTTCATGGATTAGCATAACGACAAAGTCTCCCCCATAAACTTCCATCCATTGTTGTTCTACAATCCAAAATCCTAAGTAACACTAATTCTGGTATGATCACCAAAACAACAAAGAGAAATGTTAAAACAGTTCACTTAACAAGACTCAAGTAATAATATTAAGACAAAGTGTACTATAATTTTTCTTTTCCTGGTGGACATTTTCCTGTATATCTTATTAAATTAACTCTTAACGCAGTGGAATGCACTATATAGGGATGGCCTAATTTTAATGTTTCAATATACCAAAATAGTTTAGAGTTTCTATGAAAGGTAGAATCTATTATTAGCTAATAAAAATAAGTTATTAGCAATATATCTATAGATATTTAAGGTTTCAGGAAACATTACAGTAGCAATAATAATATTGTCTTAAATGATAACTTCCATATTTTTGAAGTTGAATTGTTGTTTTGTTTTTTCTCAATTGTTCCATAAATTAATTTGCCCAAGAATCTTACATTAAGAGGAGCTGTACTTAATAAAGTATAGTGTAATTTATTTTTCTGAGAAGTAACCATTTTTAAAGAAGTTAAACTTCCCTCTTTAGTTCATTCCTTCTCTAAATACATGACAACTTTTCACCCCGGGTGCCCGTGTCCTCATTTATAAAGCTTGCACAAACACAAAAGGAGGCTCAAAATGTGCATATGCAACTTCCCATCCAAATGCTGGGATTTCGTAAAGTAAACTTGACAGGGGAACGTGCATATGTTTATGGCAACTCTGATCTATACATATGCTACATTTTGGAGAAACAAGAAAACGAAGACACCCTTGACCTAAAATGGAAATGCAGCCAAATCAGATAAATGACAACTTGCATGCTTACTTCACGTCACCAAGCCGTTATTATTGTGTGTATTAATGTGACAAACATATCAACGCTCAGATATGATGAAAATGATGCACAGACTGTATTTTAGTTCCTATAAGAGGACCAATGTGTTTAGACAATCTGCTGTAACTTCTCAGGAAACTGGCTGACAGCTTAGCATCTCAGCCAAGCTTCACTCCATCATGTCCACTGTGCTGGAAGCCTACATACAATTTTCATAAGGTGTGAGTGCATATACATTTACGTAACTTGACAAGTTGTTGCCAGCATAAAGAGGCAATTTGCCCCAGTGTCTATTTTCCTATGTAATATACTCATATTACAATAAAGGCAACTAACATGCAAGTTATCTGTGATACCAACAATCGTCAGGACTGATAATGCCACATAAAAAGGCATCTTCATTTACAGATGCCATTCGCAGATTGAAATCAGAGAGTGTAGATATGTTTTTCCCTCCTTCAGCTACACACACACTCGTGACCTGCTTCGTCAGATAAATGTTCTTTGCTTGCCCCTAATTTAGAGACAAGAACTTCTGTCTCATACTACCGGATGTGTCATGTGGCTGCCCTACCAGCCAATGAATATCTGCAGCTTTGTGACTGCATATGTATGAGGTTGGTTCATATATGGTTGTTTCAGAGTGGAATCGGGTGGAGTTTGAGGTGCATTCATGAACGCACATTAACAAGATGATTATAACTTATAACAGGTAAATTGCATAGTAATGTGCTTATACCAGGTTTTATAAATCTGATTAGTTTTTGGTTTCCGCATTTCCCTGTTTTTTGGCATACATGCACTTCAACATTCAAAATCACACAACATTTTAGAAATAAGGCCCCTCTTTACTAATATCTAGGTTAAAGAATGCTACAGCTACAGTATATTTTCATAGCAATTTGAAAACTTGCACTATACTTTTGTAGAAGGGAAATTTGGTGGAGTTTGCACATTCTATCTTTGTCTGTGTAGGTTTTCTTCCCTGGTATTCCTTTTTACCTTCCAAACCACCAAAGACATGCTGGTTAGGTTAAATGCCAGTTCATAATCTACCCTGCCTGCACTGGGCTGGCGCCCTACCTGGGGTTTGTTTCCTGCCTTGCGCCCCATGTTGGCTGTGATTGGCTCCAGCAGACCCCCGTGACCCTGTAGTTAGGATATAGTGGGTTGGATAATGGATGGATGGATGGATAATTTGCCCTGCATGGTTGTTTTGCTTGTAAATCCTTAAATTAGATCAGTTAATGTTGTCTTCTTTATTCAAAACCAAAAGGAAAAAGAACATGCCTAAAATGTTACACCAAGTGATCACTTTTGTCATTACCAAAATAATAATAAAATCACATTACAATTTGCACATTGCAGACAAGCAGGCTGAAGGTTTTTGTTCCAACCAACTTCTGTTTTACTTGTAGTTTTACTTTAATTAATTAAGCAGGCTCTTATTTTCCAGTCTCTATGTTTTGGGGGGTCAATTTAGAAATAAAAAAAAAAATAACAAAAATTTTTTAGGACATACTAAGATGTATGTTACTTTGGGATAATTTTGTGTTTAGAGTTGTTTTATCTTGGTTTTTAAGATTGCTATCATCATCATCATCATCATTTCCATTCTGTTTATTGCAGTGTTTTGGTTATTTATCCGCAATTTCCTAGAGAGCATGTTAGTGGGGCTGACACTGAAGTAGATGCAGCCTTTCAGCATTCAGTGTCAATTGCCTGGTTTTTTGCTCTGCTTTTTTTTAATTTTCATTATTAAGATACAATTATGGGAGCAAAAAGGCAAATCAATAGAAAATTGCTTCTAGAGCTGTATCAAAAATATAAATATTTCAAAATGTCTTATAAATGTAAAAACACACCTTTCTGAATATACTGTATAATCAGAGAAAAATAAGCAATTAAATTAGGTCAATTAGCGGTAAAATGACTTGCTAATTGTGAAACTGGTTAAAATAAAAATTGCAGCCTCATGGGGCACCCAGGACTGAGTTTGAAAACCACTGTTGTAGACCAGGGGTTCACAAAGTTAGTCTTGGAGGGCTATAGTGGCTGTAGGTTTTTGTTCCATCCCAGTTTCTTAATGAAATGTCAATTTTTGCTGTTAAAGCATTCATTATTTAAGCAACATCTTTTGCTTTACTTTAGTTATCTCTCTTGTTATGATTTCTCACCCTTAATACTAGAATTACCAGAGCCTACGAAAAACCTCGTAGATCCGTCCTACCTTAAATCGCTTCTCACCTCTCCATCAGTGTCTTTTGTGCTTTACTTGTGTTGATAAACAGCAAGCAGCAAGCAGTCACATCCCCCACCGGCGCACAGTTTTCTCAGCTCAAGTCTGTTTCTCAGCGTGTCAGTTGCTTAGACTTGTATAGAGTGAGAAGTCAAGAAAAATCACTCCTTTTATAAATACTATATCGTTATTTGGAACACATGCATTTCATGTGTGTTACGTGTCTACAACGATCTATGTAAACATATCGTTAAAAAAGAAACGTTTTTCATGTTTTAGTAATAGTTGACAAAATGTAGACATGAAGTTTATAATGTGTGAAGCCTGAAGTCCAAATATCAAAGAAACACTTTCACAAAAGGTACAAATATAACAGAATAAGTGCGCTTTTATCTATACTAATAAAAGGCAAAGCCCTCACTGACTGACTGACTGACTCATCACTAATTCTCCAACTTTCCGTGTAGGTAGAAGGCTGAAATTTGGCAGGCTCATTCCTTACAGCTTACTTACAAAAGTTCCGCAGTTTTCATTTCGAAATTCTATGGGTAATGGTCATAACTGGAACCTATTTGCATACATATATACGGCCATAGCCTGCAGCTCGGTCGCCGTGTGAGGCGGAGTTGCATCATCCATCACCACGCCTCCCATGTAATTGACTGCCTGCTCATATAAGGCTGTCCGTCGGCGGCAATCCAATAGACACACTGCCGCGAAATATTCGCTGGTGAAGGACTGTGCTTATGCAAATGAAGATTAGATGGTCAGGGATAGACTAGTGTTTGGCACAAACTCAGCAAAAGTGCGAGAGAAACTTTTAAATGCCGGGTCTTAGCTAACATTAAATAAAGCCGTGGACATCGCAACATCGCACAAGATAGCACAAGCACAGCTGAGAACCTTCGATGCATGTACTCCGAGCGGCTCACGTGAACTGACTGTGAACGCAGTACGCAGAGAACAGGCAAGAGCTCCAAAGGGCACTGAACAAAAAACACATTACACAATTGAGAAGGCAGCAAAAGAATATGAAGCGAGTGATGCATACAAGCATTTTCATAAGTGCAACTACTGCGGAAACAAAGCACGGTGTAAACCTTAAGTTTAAATTAAGTTCATAGACACACTACCACTGGCATTTGTCATGCCTATGACAAATACGATATTCGCGAGATACAAGTTTAATGAGAAGACGCAATGTATAAACAAGACTTTTGATCACTTTGTAACGGAACTAAAATTGCTGTAACGGAGTTAACATTGCTGGTGAAGGACTGTGCTTATGCAAACGAATAGGAATGCAAGGTGTAAAGCTTAAGTTTAAATTAAGTTCATAGACACACTGACGCTAGCGTTTGTCATGCCTAAGACGAATACGATATTCGCAAGATACAAGTTTAATGAGAAGACGCAGGGTATAAACGAGACTGCTTTTGCAAACGAAGATGAGATGGTCAGGAATAGACTAGTGTTTGGCACAAACTCAGCAAAAGTGTGAGAGAAACTATCAGTCAATCTAACTTTCTCTTTCTTTCCTAGGTGACGGCGAAGCGAAGTAGAAGCAGACAATGGCCGACAGTGAGATGAATCGCGCTGCCATCGTTGTCGAGGAACTCCAGGCACTCGACAAACAGATTCAGAAACTCCTGTCTAGACGAAGGTACCTCAGAGACTTGAAGACTCGGCTGCTGGACAAACCACACCAAACAACGAAGCGGCGTAACATCAACCCCACCTCGTGCGCTCAAGTCCAAGGGCAAGTAAGCTTCGCCCGCCTCGTAGGAACAACGCTGATGAAGACCTCGACGGGTTTCAGCTTTGCAGGCGGGGGGTCAAGGCTAGAACACCTCCAGCGGCACAGGCGAGCATTCAAATCCAGAATCGATTCGACCCTCTCCGCCCCCAGTCTGCCTTCAACCCCGGGTGATATAATCGTGGTAGGTGATTCCATTGTACGAAACCTGAATATCACGTGCCCTAATCAAAAATCCTTTGTTTCTTGTTTTCCCGGTGCTCGAGTTCGAGATGTGATGAGGCGGGCGCCGACCTTCTACCAGAAGCACAAGAGGGCAATTGGATCCATCATTCTACATGCCGGCGTAAACGACATAAGGCACCGAGAGTCAGAGGTTCTCAAGGCTGACTTCGCAGCACTAGTTGAAGACACGAAGGAGAGGACCCCATCCGCAAAAATCTTCATCTCGGGTCCACTACCTCTCGTCAGACGATCGCATGAATACTACAGTCGTCTGCTGGGTTTAAACAACTGGCTGAGAGGCTTCTGCGAGAATCAAGACATCGGGTTTATAGACAACTGGGATCTTTTTTGGGAAAGGCCGCTTCTTCAAGCGGGATGGACTGCATCCGAATAGATTTGGCGCCCGGGTCCTCTCCGAAAACATCGCTAAGGTAATTCGTCTATCTTGACTGTCTACTTCTACTGCTAACCCCTTACGTAATGCTACTGGTTTGATAGGACATAATGGCTTAACAGAGTCTTCCGTTAAAGTGCACATCATTAATAATCTAATAACAAATCTTAATGCACGTAAAAATCTAGGCAGTGCGGCAAAACACCAATAATTTAATTGAAATTACTACTTCAGATCAACACTGCATTAAGACTATAAAAACGGATTGTAGATTACATAAAAAGTACACACAGCGGCGTTAACAAAAATAACTTAATTTTTGTTCCGATTACCGATAACACGCATAAAATTCAGCTCTGCCCTTCAGAAACATTAAATATGGCACTATTAAATGTTAGAGCTTTAACTAACAAGACATTTTTTATAAACGATCTTATTAGTGATAGAAACATTGATTTTATTGCGCTAAATGAAACATGGCTTAATTCCAATGGGCGGCAGTTTTAATCGAATCTGCGCCCGGATTACAGTTTTACGTGCGACCGCCAGGGAAAAAGGGGCGGTTTGGCAAACATTTACTCGAGCGATTAAAATGTAAAGATGTTAGTTTTGGTAAATTTAAGTCCTTTGAGTATCTCGCCGTTGTTATTCATGGAGATTCTCACGCTCGTATTATCCGTGTATAGACCTCCTAAATATAACGCGTCTTTCCTTGAGGAATTCTCTGACTTAATGTCAATTTTAGTTACAAACTATGATGCACTCTTAATAGTCGGCGACTTTAACTTTCATGTCGACAATCAGTGTGACCAAAAGGTAAAGGAATTCATGAACCTCCTGGACTCTTTTGATTTGAGGCAGCTCGTAAATCAGCCTACACATAAAGCAGGTCATACGTTAGACTTAGTGATTACTAAAGGACTTAAAGTTGATATAAAGCAGGTCACTGATATCGGTCTATCAGACCATTTCCTTCTACTATTTAATATAGAAATAAAGATAGAAAACGCTCATGAGAAGCATTTTGTTAAAAAACGCTTCTTTGACTCATCAGCAGCTTTAAAGCTTACAACTATTCTAAGCAATCAGTCCGTTTATAATGCCAGCTATAATAGCGAGGATAATGTAAATAGTAAAGTGGAAAACTTTAATTCTAAAGTAAGAACTGCTGTTGACATAGTTGCACCTGAAAAGACAGTTAAAAATCCTCTAGTACTGTTATTCCATGGAAGACCCAAAGAGTGTCTGATTTAAAAAGAACATGTCGTAGAGCTGAGCGTAAATGGAGGAAAACTAAACTAACTATCCACTATGAAATATTAAAAGTTAAAATAACAGAATACAATAACACTGTCCGTCTTGATGGCGCTGCTATTTCTCTAATATTATAAATAACAATGCTAGTAATCCCAGAGTCTTATTTTCAACAATTGACCGTCTGTTAAACCCAGGTAACACAAAGGAATGCCCCAGAATACTTCCAGTGAAACCTGTGAGAACATTGCTGTATTTTTCACTCAAAAAATTAATGATATTAGAGATAACATAGTATATCTCCCCAACACTGCAGAACCTCCAAAGCCCCGGTACTCCGTTATAAACAAATTAAATGCTTTCACCAGGATAGATTTACCTGAATTACATAGTATAATCTCTCAACTGAAACCTCCACCTGCGTCCTTGACCCAATACCAACCAGGTTTTTCAAAGAAATATCAGGCGTCTAATTGACAATATTCTGGACATAGTAAATTGTCATTAGATACGGGGTCTTTCCAGACTGTCTTAAGACTGCTGTAGTTAAACCCCTTCTTAAGAAACATAATCTTGACCCCTCTGCCTTTGAAAATTTTAGACCCATTTCTAACCTGCCCTTCTTAAGTAAAATTTAGAGAAGGCAGTCATTATGCAGTTAAATGACCACCTAAATAAACATGCTATTCTTGATACTTTTCAGTCAGGCTTCAGAACAAATCACAGTACAGAAACTGCACTTGTTAAAGTAGTAAATGACTTGGGTAAATGCAGACAGAGGCCATTTATCTGTTCTCATCCTCTTAGATCTGAGTGCTGCATTTGACACCATTGATCATAATATTCTTAGAAATCGCCTTAGTCAATGGGTGGGCCTCTCTGGCAGTGTCTTAAATTGGTTTGAATCCTACCTGGCAGGGAGAAAATTCTTTGTGAGTTGTGGTAATCAAATCTCAAAGACACATGATATCCGATATGGTGTTCCACAAGGCTCTATCCTGGGTCCGCTGTTATTCTCAATCTATATGCTTCCGTTAGGTCAGATTATCTCAGGTTACAACGTGAGCTACCACAGCTATGCTGATGACACACAGCTGTACTTATCTATAGCACCTGATGACTCCGACTCTTTCGATACACTAACACAATGTCTTACTGGTATTTCTGAATGGATGAATAGTAATTTTCTCAAACTAAATAAAGAGAAAACTGAAATTTTAGTAATTGGCAATAATGGATTCAGAGGTTATCAGAAATAAACTTAATGCACTAGGATTAAAAGTTAAGACGGAAGTAAAAAATTTAGGGGTAACCGTTGACTGTAATCTGAATTTTAAATCGCATATTCATCAGACCACTAGGACAGCATTTTTTCACTTAAGAAACATAGCTAAAGTTAGACCTCTTATATCATTGAAAGATGCTGAGAAATTAATTCACGCTTTTGTTTTCAGTAGACTAGATTACTGTAACGCACTCCTCTCAGGACTACCCAAAAAAGACATAAATCATTTGCAACGAGTGCAGAATGCAGCTGCTAGAATCCTAACTGGGAAAAGAAAATCCGAACACATTTCTCCAGTTTTGATGTCACTACACTGGTTGCCTGTGTCATTCAGGATTGACTTTAAAATACTGCTTATGGTTTATAAAGCCTTAAATAATCTCTCCATCTTATATATCGGAATGCCTGACACGTTATATTCCAAATCGTAACCTTAGATCTTCAAATGAGTGTCTCCTTATAATTCCAAAAGCTAAACTTAAAAGAAGTGGTGAGGCGGCCTTCTGCTGCTATGCACCTAAAATCTGGAATAGCCTGCCAATAGGAATTCGCCAGGCAAATACAGTAGAGCACTTTAAAACACTGCTGAAAACACATTACTTTAACATGGCCTTTTTATAACTTCACTTTAACTTAATCCTGATACTCTGTATGTTCAATTCTTCATAATAACTATTCATGGTGGCTCTAAAATCCGTACTGACCCCTACTCTCTTCTGTTTCTTTTTCCGGTTTTTTGTGGTGGCGCGCCACCACCACCTACTCAAAGCATCATGATGCTCCAACAATGATGGACTGAAAGCCAGAAGTCTACGTGACCATCATCATCAGGTCCTTCCATGAAAATATGATGATTTATGTTAGGTAGAATGCCCAGAGGGGACTGGGCGGTCTCTTGGTCTGGAACCCCTACAGATTTTATTTTTTCTCCAGCTTTGGAGTTTTTTGTTTTTCTGTCCACCCTGGCCATCGGACCTTACTCTTATTCTATGTTAATTAATGTTGACTTATGTTTATCTTTTATTGTGTCTTCTATTTCTATTCATTTTGTAAAGCACTTTGAGCTACATTTTTTGTATGAATATGTGCTATATAAATAAATGTTGATTGATTGATTGAAGTGCTGGGTCTGAGCCGTGGACATCGCAAGATCGCATGAGATAGAACAAGCACAGCTGAGAACCTTCAATGCATGTACTCCAAGCGGCTCACGTGAACTGACTGTGAACGCAGTATGCAGGCAAAAAGCAAGAGCTACAAAGAGCACTGAACAAAAAACGCATTACACAATTGAGACGGCAGCAATAGAATATGATGCTACTGACGCATACACGCATATTCATAAGTTCACCTACTGCAGAAACAAACCACACGGTGGAAAAAGTCAATGTCCAGCTAAAGGAAGACAGTGTAAAAAATGTGGTAAATTGAAGCAATTCGCTAAAGTTTGCAGGACTGGGAAAGGTAAACCCGTGCATGCAGTGTGTGATGTCTCAGATAAAGAGGAAGATGAGCTGTTTATTGATGCAGTAGGACAGGAACAACCCTCTGACGCTGAACAAGCCTTTGTAGACATATCAATAGGAAAGCAAGGTGTAAAGCTTAAGTTTAAATTACATTCATAGACACGCTGCCGCTAAATATTCGTAGGCAAATCCAAACTTAATACCGGGAATGCCTGTTAAACATCTTAGATTCATGAGTACCGATTTGGGTGGTGATCACTTCGATGAATGAAACCTGTTATCTTTACAACAGTTGACAACGAGGATGAGATGGTCAGGGATAGACTAGACAAACACGGAATGTAACTTGAACACAACACATCCTCCAAATACGAACCTGATTGAAAGAAATAATGATAATCAAATCCTTGATGACAGCAACACTCATAACACAAAACAATTATATTGACAATCATGTTACGTTATTTTTAAAATGTTTTCTTTTCTTTTTCATAACTTCTTTAAAACACTACTTCTCCGCTGCGAAGCACGGGTATTTTGCTAGTTCAAAAATATAACTGCAGAAAAAGAACACGCATTAGGGTGAGATATTGACACACATTTATTATGACAGCTTCGGTGATGCAACGGAATCAACTGTTGATTGGCAATCAAAACTTCATGGGTTCGATCCCCGACAAGTCCATTTTGAGAAGTTGGATGCTTTTATTCTTACTATTTTAGAATAAAAGCATACATTTGATTTCAGTCCATAACAGCCAGTGTAAGTGTATGATACTATGCTAACTTTGACAAGTATTATACAGCAGAAGGCGCATACTAATTCAGTGTGAGCAGGAACACTCAAGAATAAAACTGAATAAAAAAATTCACATCCACAGTCATTCTCAGTCACACACAACACTCACATCCACGTTCACAGTTTTTCCAGTCTCGTTCGCGCACAAGATCTGACACTGTTTTCAAATAAAGAGGGGGTGTAACAAAACAAGTTTGTACCACGTCTTTATTTAAAAACAGCATCAGATCGGGGGGTGAGGGTGGGGGTAGGGTGTGTGTCTGGAAGCGTGAACTGGAATCACACAATGAAACTGGGGGGCTGCACTTAATAAACTCCAGTTTTATTCTCTCAATCACAATCACGCTCTAACACCATCCTGATCTGACTCTAAGTAACAGTGCCAGTGTAAACTCACACCCGATCTGATGCTGTTCGTTTTCAAATAATATTGCATTAGTGCAATGATGTTTTCTGATTAATTTTATACCCAATGTCCCATATATTTGTCTCTTTCTTTTTTTTCTCCATGCTGCGTCGACATTGTGCACCAGAAGGCGTGAGCTTATTCAATGCAGCAGGAACACTCAATAAAACTGAATAAAAAAAAATAAAGTGACGTTGAGATACGAAGAAGGCAGATTCACCAGCGTTTGTGTGTCAGCTTTTATCCCTCCAGATCAGAGAATGTCCAGTTCGATCTGGCTCTTACATACAAAGGACAGTGCATGTGACCAAAACATTAACATTTGTATGTTACTTACATAAAAGCCAGA
The DNA here is from genome assembly GCF_016835505.1 of Polypterus senegalus. Taxonomy (NCBI): domain Eukaryota; kingdom Metazoa; phylum Chordata; class Cladistia; order Polypteriformes; family Polypteridae; genus Polypterus; species Polypterus senegalus. The sequence goes on along the minus strand of NC_053167.1, from coordinate 83,295,273 downwards.
TCGAATGTTATTTACCCATTTACCTTTGTTTATTTACTTACTTTCTACAGTCACAAGTAGAGTGCAGAGCTTCCCATGTACATATACAAAGTACAGCGATAGCAAAAGTACATTTTTGATCCAATGTAGAACAGTCGTCATGATTTGAGTTTACCTCTATTATAGCGTGTCTATGTGAAAACAGCAATGTCAAATGCAGGGGAGGGGGAGTTGGGATAGTGAACGCGGCTGAGAGAATAAAACTGAATAAAAAAAAAAACAAAGATAACCTTTACAAGTATCATAAATTACACCGGCTGTTACAGACTGGAATCAAATGTATGTTTATATTCTAAAATAGTAAGAATACAAGCAGCTCACTTCTCAAAATGGACTCGGCCAGGATCGAACTCGTGAAGCTTTGATTACCAGTCTACAGCTGATACTGTTGCACCACCAAAGCTGTCATAGCAACTGTGTGTCAATGTCACACCTTAACATGGGTTGTTTTTCTGCAGTTATATTTTTGAATGGAAGCGCATTTGATCTGTTATATTTGTACCTTTTCTGAAAGTGTTTCTTTGATATTTGGAATTCAGGCTTCACACATTATACACTTCATGTCTACATTTTGTCAATTATTACTAAAACATAAAAAACATTTCTTCTTTAACTATGTGTTTACATAGATTGTTGTAGACACAGAACACACATGAAATGCATGTGGTCCAAATAACGATATAGTATTTATAAAAGGTGTCATTTTTTTTGACTTCTCACTCTATACAAATATAAGCAACTGATATGCAGGTAAACAGACTTGAGCCAAGAAAACTGTACGGGGTGGAGGATGTGATAGCAGGCTGCTTGCTGTTTGCTACTTATCAACACATTTAAAGGACAATAGACGCTGACGGAGAGGTGCAAAGTGATTTTTTTCATAGGCTCTGGTAATTCTAGTATTAATTGCCAATTTTTGTCTTAAATTGCACCATTCACTGTTTTTAATTGCCTCTTATTAGAAATACGATGCAAATCACAAAGGAACTGGCAATTCTCTATCTAATGCATTTCCATTTACAGTACATCTGTGTGAGTTCAGTGTGAACTGTCTGGATTAATAAAATATTTGGAAGGAAGCTGAAGGGAAAAACATGAAGGTCTGAGAATTACTCATCCATTTTAGGCTCACATTGTTTGGATGATATCCTTGGAAAAGAAAAAATCTGAAATATAAGAATGACTTGACATGACAAAATGAAAACACTAACTAGCCATAAAATTAAATAAGATCTGCAATTAGTAAGAATAAGTTTCTAAATATGCAATCAGGTAGGAACAAAAGCCTGTAGCCACTATAGCTTGTATATCAATATTTGATACTGAACACTGCTAAAAAGAGAAAGTGGTACCCTCTTTTACTTCACATATCAACCTGGTTGTCTTAAAGGCAGGTAATTATTATCAAATATCCAATGTATGCTCAATGTAAAGAATGCCAACTGCAAAATCAACTAAATATCTTGCTGTCACTGGAAAAGCATTTGACAAAGTCAAGTGGAGCCATTTTTTTACCTCATCTTTTAAGTTTAGATTTGGACTCCATGTGCCATATTTGTATAGAATGAACTATTGTAATCCAAAAGCTTCAGTTTATATATGAGTAATATACCTCAAACTTTGAATACTTCATTTTATGATGTGGAACCTAACTGGGATGCCCTTTATCACCAATTTTATTTTCAATTGCCAATAAATGTCTCACTATTTTCTTGCATAGACAATCGGTCATTTGGAGAATTTTATGAGAAAGATTTGAACTAAACATATCCCTTTATGATAATGATATGCTGTTTTCAGTGCTGTGCGGTGAGGTTCATGGCCGGTGAGGCACGGACTCCTTCAGAGTCATATTAACAAATATATGAACCCAAAAGAGTAGCTCAATTACTATCCAATTGGCAGCCAGCATCCACATTGACTACTGGTTATGTTTCATATCTCATCAGCATTCTTTACACATACATTGGTAAGGTACATATTTGGCTAAGAAAGAATGTTACATTTATAGCGGTGAGAGAGAGCGTATAAAGCACATTTGCTCTGCACCCTCCATGCATTCTAAATTTGCCATTGCAATTTCACAATTCATACTCATTCAATACAAAAGAAAGTATAGAGTGGTGTACAAAAGAAGGGAATTTCAATTTTGACCTTCATTGAAATATTTAGTTGTTTTTAAAAGCTTTTAATTCTGACGCTTTAATCAATTTTAATACAGACTTTTCAACAAAAGGATAACAAGAAAAACAAAAGAATAGTTTGTTTAAGGTTAAAATTTAGTTTTTAAATATTAGATTGTTTTTTTTTTTCTTATTCTGATCCCATTTTTTATGAAATTGAAAACCATTTATGGTCTTACCTTTATTTTTTAAATGAAGTCCATGCACCTATCCTTCTCCACGAAAATCTCCAATGTATGTTCATATATTTAAGAATTGCAATTACACAACAGCTGAAAGATTTATTTAAGTTTACTAACTAACCTGTTGGAAATTACTGAATAAGACTTCCTAATCAGATCGGTTCATTTCAAATTTGCTCCTGTCATGATCTCATGGTATTTTAAATTTTTCCTGGACATGATATATTTTTTCCTTTCTTTTTTTGTGGACTAAATCCATTTTTACCCATCAGAGAATATTTTGGTGAACTAAATTTTACAAAGGAGATCTTTTCCAGAATGTAAAAATTTTGTCATCTTTACATTTTACCACAATGCCAGTTTGTTTTGTAGTAGAGTTGCTAGCATGCAATTAGAGGTTGCTAGGGGTTTGTCCCCAGCAGTCACACCAGATTACGTCATCAATGTGATGCTTTAAAAACCCATCTCATGGACAAAATCACTGTCTAACTTTGTGGATATCAAAGATTCTCCTGCATGATCTTCTGTAGTGTGGTTTTCTGGTTACGACCTTCATTTTGTTTCTGAATTGGAGTTTACCTACTCCCTTGGCCTGACTAGTGCTGTATAAATTCTGGGTGTCAACCTTCACTTGTCTGGCAAAATTTAATTTCCTGTTCCTCCTAAGCCAAAGTCTGCTTGCCTTGCTGGTGGCAGAACTGCTAGGAAAATCAGTAATATTAAAATGAATAGCTTAACTAGATTGTAATATCCTTTTAAGTACTTTTTAATTTATATTAACAAATTCTTTATACACAGGATACAGTTCTTAGTTTCTGTATTTTTCAATCAACAGCCTTTGGACAATTTTACTAAAGCCCACATTAGATTTTTTAAGGCTCTCAATGTGAGGTTTAGAAGATTTTTGTAAAATTCTGAAAATGACAAACTTTAATGATTATATATCTATATGGAACACAGAACTTGCTTTCGTCTTAGGCAAGTGGTTCCCAGATAGACTCTGCTTCTCATACAACCCGGAAACGGATTGAGAAGGACCATAAATCGTTCAATTAACATTTAAATAGTACATTTTAACTTATATTTTATTACAGGTTATTTATTTTGAAATGATATCATTAGTTTGTCTGTATTTAATGCTGCTTATTTGTATTGAACAATTTATGTGCATATACTTTATGATTGCGTACTACTTTTAAATTTAAGCCAACTGTTTCTGTTACAAATAAGCATCTGAAGAAAATATGAAATGCAAGTTTCATCACTAATGGGTTAAATATGAAAATTTCAAGCCTACAGCGAAAACTGGAAACAGAAAAAGACTGTCTGCTTTTGTTATTGCCTACAAATTCAGCCTATTGCCTGTTGACAAAATGGCTAGGAAACAGAGAAATAATAGCCTTCAGCAAAAAAAAGCAAAAGAAAAATAAATAAAATAAAATAAAAAAATGTGTGCTTTCTTATTTAAAGCAGTAAATTATTCATTTTTGTAAACATATTTTTAAAACCTCATTTGAAAACTTGGTTCACCCTTCTTGCTTTCATTATTATGTAGCATGCTCTTACATACGCTCCTTCGCTGCAACTTTATGGTTTTCCTTCTTGAAAGTTTTATTCAGGCACAAAACTACATATTCCTTTTGAAATGCCACCAGTCATTCTAATTTACTGTTACAATATACTTAAGCCTGTTAAATTCATTTCAGGGTCACAGGGCAGCAGACATTCTTTTGTCATCAAAGCAGGAAATGGCCCTTGACAGTATGCCTATGTTCACACAAAGCCAGTATAACAATGCCAGTTGCTATACTGGAGTACCCAAAGATAACTCAACTCAGAGACAGACACCACATGTGGGATTGGATTTGTGAGGGTGCAGCGATACCCTTTGGGATTTCTAAATAATGTTCTTTATTGTTCATCCATGATAGCAAACAGCTATATGGTATTTTTGTGATGTGCCAAAATTCTCCTGTTTGGGCCATAGGCAGATCAAATGGATGATGTGAAGGGTTTAAACAAGCAAAGCTATCTGTTTCACCTATTTGATAACTGGTCATAGTTTTAATTTTGGTATTTCTTAAAGATATGCTAAGAACACGTTCTTCAGAATTACAATATTAGAAAAGTAGTACTAAGGTGTTGTACTGTGTTAGCCATTATGGATGTAATGAGAAGTCAAACAAAATGACACCTTTTATTACCTAACTAACAAGATTACAGTATGCAAGCTTTCAGACCTGAGTTGCCTCAAAATCTTGCATATTGTAATCTTTTTAGTTAACATTACAATAAAATACTTTTCTTGTATGCAGATGTGAAGAGCATAAACAAGTGACAAAGTTTTTATATCTCTTTGCTTAAAAGTTCTTGCTGTTGAGTGGCATTGTAAAGTTTTGTGTTTATTTAAAGCTTTCCCAGTTGGCTGATAGTTAGCAGTCATGGAGCACTTTCCAACTTTTTTCCTTTTAAAAATGTATCTGCTTGATGTTCCTTCATCCGAACAGGGAAAAGCACACATTTAATGCAAGTGATGGATTAGAGGGTTTTACATGTAATGTTTCTAGCAGTGGCGATGGTCTGGGAAAGCTAGTGTGCGTTTCTCTTAAGTTTTATTTTTGGGGATTAAGAAGCACAGCACCAGCCAAGATTAAGGCCTAAGGGAGTGTAAAAATTAATTTGGGCATGCAAACTGCCCTCAGGTAAAGCCTGCGGCTTGTGGCGTTTAACTTCTTTTTTTAATTCATCATAAAAAAGAATTGTATAGGGAGTCCTACAGGAGTGCAAAACACTATTAAAAAAGGATAATAGATAACTTGTACACAGTGAGGATAAAGCTAAGAATTTAGGGGCTTTCTTTTAAAAACAACACCAAAACTGCACCCATACATGGCTTTATAATACTAATAATTAGATGTCCTTTTCAATAACTACTTTAACTTTTCAGTATAAGAAACACAAACAGATAATCAAAACAATTTAAGCCTGGTCTCTTTTGAGAAACACTGTCTCTGTGAAGGCTAATGCACTTATGATAATGTTCACAAAGGATTTCTATGAAAATCAAATAAAACATTTCCTTTTGCTAATGCAAATAGTCTTCTGTAGATGATGTGATATCTTCATCATTGGCTTTGTGAGCAGTGGAATTATTGTGAAGGAGAAATTGGATTTGCTAAAGCAAATTAGTTCAATGGTGACCAGTTATCTTGAAATTTTAAGACTTGAAATCAAAGATGGACTGCATTCCTAATATCAAAAAGAAAAATTGCACACAATCTCGATAAAAATGGCTTTGACTTTGAATTTCTTTGATATTTGAGAATCATTCTGCTTCCATTGTATTGACTGTTGTTATTTTGCTTATCCATGCTTCATCCATAGTTATGAAATGCTATTTGAATTTCTCCTTTTCATTACCTCAAGATTCTCCTTGGAACATTGGATTTAGCAATACTTCACCTCAAGAGTCAACATTCTGTGTGAACCACGTAGTAATATTTAATTCTTTATGACGAGTGTAGTCAGTGTTACTCCCTCAGCAGTTCGTGCTATTTAAGGGAACATTGGCCACAATGGATTGGTAGAAGCAGAGGACTGTTAAGTGGATGTGTGACTCCTTTTCCTGGGTTAGTTTCCATTAATTTAAAACACCAAAAGAGACAGGCATTTCTCTAATGTGTGACTATATGTAGTATGTATTGCATCTGGGTTCAGAGTTGCACAAAGGACAGCAAGAAAGTCCTTTAAAATACAATTTATTCTTGAACATAAGGAAATATTGTTGGAGCCTTTATTAAACACACACCAAACGTGACAGATAGTTCAGGTGATTGGCACCCTCAAGCTGTAGACAGTAGTGCCATACTCTGCAAAATAGAAAAGACAGCCAAGGATTAAACAGAATAAAAATAATCAGAATAGAATATAATATAGTATATAAATAAACAGAATATTAAATAAATTGCTGAGCTTAAAGATCTCTGCCTCCATGAAATATGCAACATCGCTAGTACCTGCAGTTGTGTACAGTTGATCCCACATCTTCAACTGCATTTTCTTCCTGAAAGTCTATTTCCCTGTATTTAAATCTGCTCTCAAAATCAAAAGCACTGCCCTATACTTTATATATATATACTTTACATATACAAAATCCAACATCGGTCTGTCTATCTGTATGTATGTCTGTCTGCTTTTCATGAGAGAAGTACTTAACGGATTTAGAATGGGGTTTATTTCTGTAATTTTTTTTAACATTCCAGATGATTTTGCGACTTCACTTATTGGGCTATCTATCATAGTTCGCAAGTGGTACTGATTTATTTGCAGAAATCCAAGAGACACTCAGCGGGTTGAGGTGAGGGAGGAGGGGCGAGAGAACTACTTAACGGATTTAGATATGGTTATTTTATGATTAGCTTGAACATTCCGGTTGATTTTGCAACTTCTCTCATTGCATTAAGAATCATAGTTCGCTTGCAGAAGCGATATATTCACACTACTCCAGAATCTGCAGACCGAGGAGAGGGGGAAGCATGACATCAGGAGTGGGGAGCCGAGCAGGGCCCTCCTCACTGTCCTGTTTCACTACTACAGAGACTGAGCCATTTTATTTAGCATGATTATCTATAATCAGTAACATTAAGGCTGGTACACAAACAAAAATTGTGGCCCAATAAACATTAAAAATAAAGTGAACAAAAAAGATTTATAAGAAAATTCATTAAATTTAACAGAAGATAGAAAGGCAAGTTAAATGTTCATCAAGGTCACGGGTGCCCACACTTTTTCGGCTTGTGAGTTACTTTTAAAATGACCAGGTTGAAATGATCTACCTACATTAAAAATTATATATATATATATATATATATACTGAGTATACATTTATGGTCACTACAGTATTTGGATTTAATAATATTCATGTGGGAAAAGGCTGACTCATATAAATAAGTAGAGCTGAATAATGCAGTCAAGGAGCTTTTGTATTCAGCCAAGTGAAAAATGATGGCTGTCCGATTAACTACGATTCTAGTTCCCTCTCCTCTCTCTTTTTCAGATCGCTTTTTGGAAGGAAGTCAGTTTCGAAGTTTTTATGATTGAAAGTGCCTTTCCACATTTTCCTTCTTTGGAAAAGCAATGATAGATTGACAGATGAGAAAAAAAATCCTCTTCCAATTCCACATCCAGCCCATACCCTCCCCAAACAATTTTTTTTTAAATCCCTTCTTTAGTCGATATAAATTGGAAGGCTAACTAGATCTCAGCCAGAGTTTTGCAGTAGCTCGCACTTTTGATCGTGCTTGAGCGATGACCAGTGTGTAAGAAGAAAAGAGATCTCAGACTGGCCGCCTGTATGTCAATCAAGTGGCAAATGCCATAGGGAGGATATACTGTATGATAGACTAACGTTTAAAAAAATTTTTTTGGAATGCAACGCGATCTACCGGTCGATTGCGATCGATGCATTGGGCACCCCTGATCTAGGTTGTTCTAAAGTCCTAAGGCATCATAAATAAAACTTGCTTAAACTCAGAAACATGTGTATGCAAAAGTTGGAATTTATAAAACACAAATTTTCCATGGAAATTGGTTAAAAGTTACAGAACAAACATGTCGCTCACAAACATGGGCAAATTTAATAGTACTTTGTTCATGAATATGCAAAAAGGCATTTTAACTCTGTATATGGTTACTGGCAGGCGGTGATAGGGAATGGCTAAAGCCTGTGCAAATGCATATAGTTCTAAATTGATTTGAGATTTATAAAGGAACTTGGCATGGGACATGGGTTGCCTTTTGAGTTTAAGCAAAATATCATAATAGAATCTAAACAGTTTTGTAAAAATGAGGAATCACCACTACAGTACTTGGTAATTTATTCCATTGGTTTATGGTTCTTTGAATGAAGAAACCCTTTCTAATATTTGCATGAAATCTGCTCTTAACAAATTTCTGACTATGTTCCTGTTGCAGGATGTATTTTAAAGTAACAACTGTGATCTACTGTAATAATTCTTTTCATAACTGTAAACACCTTTATCATGTCCCCCCTGACTGTCCATTTACGTAAACTGAAAAAGCTGTAAGAGAAAACAAAAATAGTGTGTGAAACTACTAGCCTGTTAAATATCGACATCCTGCCATCATTGGTACCAGCAGAGTTAAATTAGATAATGAGATTGTATTTAACTTTATATTTCGTTTTCTGATAACAGTTTACATATAAAAAGTCTTATTTCTATTAATCAGGTACTTACCCATGACTATTAATACTTAACTATTTTGGGACTTTATATAATGCTTAATAGCAGAGGTGTTTTTCTGGACTATGCCATTGATCTGTATGCTGATTGGTGTCAATGAAATGCATTGTATTCATTATATGTACAGTAAATGAATCTAGTGGTGAGTTTGATTTTTCAGTATGCCAAGCTGCATTAAACAAAGCATGTGGGGCTGCATCAACTGGTGCAAATAAAGGATATCCATGTTTAGAATTTATTTAAAATAATGGCTGAAGACTCTTCTTTATTTACTGAATATTTTCCCCAACAGCTTTAATTCCTTAAATCTCTCGTCATAACATATACCTCTCGGCCTAGTTGCTCTTCTCTGAACTTTATTTAGTACTACTATTCCTTTTTTGTTATACAGAGAACAAAACTAAACATCCTGTTAGATATTTTTGATCATTTCTGTGTTCTGTATATAGATAGTGATGATTCCACTAGAACTCCGAGGTGCTTCTCTTAAGGTGTTCCTTCAAGTTTTGGACCATCCACAGTGTATTCAAATCTAACATGCTCACTTCCTAAATGTAATACTTTACATATGCTTACATTAAATTCCATCTTCCAGAAATCTGTCCAAGACTGCAAGCTGTCCAAGCCCCATTGTAATAATTTAGGTGATTCTACATTATCTGTCCTTCCATCTAGTTTGGTATCATCTGTAAACTGAACCAGCTTATTGATTATATTGTTGTCCAGACAGTTTATGTATATCAAAAAGAGCAGCAGCCCCAGCTCTGGTCCCCACTTTTAGCATCACCTAAGTCCTAAAAAGTTCCTTTCACCATTACTCTTTGCTTCCTGTTTTTGGGCCAATTTTGCAGCCGTCCTACAGACGGCAACCTAAATTCCCATTTAGTTTAGTTTACTAACCTTTTATGTGGTACCTTATGAAAAGCCTTCAGAAAATCTAATATGTAATACTGTTAGTTAAAAAGAAAACAAAGTGCATTGTTCTGTTCAGATTTCCATGAAAGGAGGTCAGGGTTCCCTTGCTTTTCCCTGAAATTACTTCTGAAGAGGTTTTTAGTTAAGCTCTTGTCTACCACACGTATGCCATACATTTGATTTTGTTTCTTTCCTTCTAGCATCTACAAGTGATACATTTATTTCATACTGATTGTTTCCTTTCTAAATATTTTATTCTTGGGATATGTAAAATCTGAATGGAATGCTGTTAATGTAAAAAGGAAAACAAAAGACAAATTATTCATTGCAGAGAGTCTTACAGGGGACTCTCCAAACAGCAGGTCAGTCCTTTTAGTTAGTTATTTTTAGCACGATTTTCTACCACAGCTCAAAAAAACAAAGTCATAGTTTCACATTTGTGTTGCTGGTATTAAATAGTTAATTGCCTCAAGCAGCACATAGTTGCCAATCGAAGCAAAAACCATAAAAAAGTACAGGACTCTGCACTCTCATTCTCCATCTCAGGTCTCAGATTCCCAAAGGAGATGTCAGATTGTTATTCTCAGCCCCACAAGGGATGCTGGATGGTGCTGCAAAATTATTCTTGTCCTGAGTCTTCAACAGAAACAAACAAGAAATTATAGTGGATGACCCATCATTTTCCTCATACTTCCCACATGGCGGTCTGAAATTTGTTAATCTAGAGAAAATTTTGTGAACAAATGAAGGAAGACCCTCTTTGTTCTGTTAATATCTGTCCAACTGATATTGACTTTGACAGGTTCTTATACAGTAACATAGGAATGATGAACTAGTTTTGCATTCAGTTTTGTTTAAAGCACTTCATTTGTAATGATAAATTTTGTAGCCTTGCCCTGTAAAACTTGTTTCACGAAGTCTCCCAGACTGATGTTTACTTGATTATGTCGACCTGTTTTGTAAGTTGCTAAAGTGTCTGCTGACTGAATGAATGTAAATGTAAGCCAGTTGCTCTTCTCACTGGAGAGTAAAAAGTCTACTCTTTAAAATATGGGGATTAGTCTATAGGGTGGTCCAGATCTAATTACGCAATTTTCATTACACTATAACTTATTAAGTTTATCACATAGAAAATCACCTGAAAAGTCCTGGACCATTGAGCAGTGTGCAAACTGGAATCGTCCCCGCATAAATCAAAGTCATCCAGACGATCTGGATCTGCCTAATTAGATCTGGACCACCCTGTATTTAAAACACATTAGCTGAAGTGATTTGTCACACAAATTTACTTTGTATATGCAAACACACAATAAACAATCTTTCCTGATTATTTTTTATTCAAACGCAAGTGTTTTAAAGCCGCATATGTGGAATCAGCCCACATTAAATACATTAGCTGCAACATTTCTGTATAAAAACCAACACTTCCCTGTGTAACCCTGTGTTAAACTTCCAACAGACAACCATTAAAGCGCTTTATAAACTGCTGTGAAGCCAAATAATTATCACTGTGTTACAAACCACAAGCACTGCTGCTGCTTCGAGCACAGAATGGAAGTATGTCAAGAGAAAGAAAGTGGTGGGGGGGATTATGGGGTGTGTGTGCGAGTAAACAAAAGAGGCAGAGACACCATACCTAATGTTGAATGGAAAAACTCAAGCTGTGCATTTGAAGCTAACTGTCCCAACCTTAAACTAGCCATATCTTCCATTTCAGGATTAAATGTCTTGCTTTTGCTCTAACATTTCAAGTTATAATTTTAGCAGATGTACCCCAGTCCATAATTTCTACATTTTTAAATTGTTTGTCATCAGTAAATGGGATTGACACTGGCATAAAAGGTCTAAAAGCAACCTGATTGAAGTTTTGCAGTTTTGAGCAAAGTGACTAGGTTTCATGTTTGGAATAGTTGAGGTAGTGACAACTGCCATGGCATTTCCAGGTGAGAAGATGTCTGTCACTGGTCTTTGAAGCTGAATTAACACCAAGCACAGGGGCAGCAAAGCTTGAGTCTTTCTGTCTCAGCAAATTAGACTGTAACATAAAGAGATCTAGGTCTTACTCTACTTCTCCATAAGACATCATGTCCTGAAAATAACTTTGGGACTACTGTTTTCTGAAATCTTTGTTCAGCCTACCCCAACATTCTTCCACATGAAGACTTCCTTACAACCTTTTTGATCATGGGTAGTATGGGCTTAAGCATAATGGGTAGAATGGTCTGTCAGTACCAAGATATTCTCAAAATATTCTAAAATAAGAAATATTAATATTGGAGGTTAGGGGAGCTGTTGTACCTTGACAATTCCTGTGCTGATTGATCCCTTTGAATCAATTCTACCACATACTGTATAGTAGAGTACATACTTGGCCAGTAAAATTTGCTGTACTAGTTTTTCAACTTCTGCATTGGCATCTGCTGAGGGGGCCTTCATCATGACACTGGACAAACTCACTTGTTTTGTCTGCTGTCTGACAGCTGTGAGCCCTCTATGACAATGCCCAACACCTAACAACATGGCCGGAGAATAAGATTTTTTTTCATTCTTGGCAGGTTCTGTTTGATGGCCTTTTTGTTTGGTCGGGCTATTGTGCCAATTAACTGACAGAGCTTGTAGTTCCTTCCTAACACAGTTGCTGCTGTGGGGTCAGAGGATTTTAGCTATTGCTGTGCTGTGGCTTCAGAGTGTCCTTGAATTACTTTTGGTGTTACTATTTTCCTGGATTTAGTAAGCAGTGAAGTGCTCATTGATTTCCTGCAAGGTATTCATCATCTCACATTAATGATCATCTTCTCCTTGATTCTGTGACTTATTATTACTTTACAAAAAAGCTCATGGAGTTGAGCGATACTCAAGATATGTTTATCCCTCCTCCAGATGTTATTTTCTTGTACATCATAGTTCAGCCCCTAATATTAGTATGATCTGGTCCAGCAGGCTGGGGTTTCTTAAACTTAATTCAAAGGCTGTACTAGATTCTGCTAAAACACGTGGAACTGACCACAGTCTTTTTCACTCACGTCGGAGAATTACTACTTTTAAGTGCTCTGAAGATAGATAGGGAAATTTAGCTTTTTACAGAAGCGCTTTAGATAAATATATAGATAAATAAATATACACACACACTATGGTCTGAACACACACCAGAAAGAGTAAAAAGCAAGAAAATTAAAAAGAAAGAGAACTTCTGCCTTGGCAGTCACAGTCACACTGAGGTATTATGCAAATGTATTGCTGTTGCTATAAATGAGCCCCAGTAGCATTTCTTGATACATTTCTGCTGAATAATTTGTTAGCTGAAAGTATTCAGTGTTAGTATGTCAGAGAGAGGATGTGCAGCATCATTCATAAAGGCAGTCAGTTTTGTTTTAATTCTCTTGTTCACTACGACCTCCAGGAGGTCCACAGCGCATCCTATAACCTAGCCTGTCTTTTTAATTAGATTGGTGATTAGGTGGACTTCTTTTGAAGTGAACTTTTACCAATTTAGCACATCACAGTGTAGAACATTGCACTGGCCTGTACAGAGTTGTAGAAGATGTGAAGGATGTCACTTCTCACATTAAAGGAATGCAGTCTTCTAAGATGAAAGAAACTGCTCTATCCCTTCTTAAGTATTTCCTCAGCATTCCAAGACCAGTCCAACCTGTCATTAATTTGGACCGTAAATACTTGGAGGAGTGAACCACCTCTACATCCACTCCTTGAACAGTGACCAGACATTGAGGATCTTTGGTACAACAAAAGTCAATAACCAGTTCTTTTTTTACTGATGTAAAGCTGCAGGCAATTCTTTGTGCACCAAGAAACAAAGTTCTCCACCTGACACCCATTCTCTGTCTCATTCCCTTCATCAATACACCCCCAAGTGCAGAATCAGCTAAGAAATTCTGCAAGTGACACGACCTGCTGTTTCATTAATAGTTAGAAGTGTACAGAGTGAAGAGAAAAGGAGACAGGGCTGTTCCTTGTGGTGCTCCAGTGTTACTTGTATCCAAATCAGAAACAGTCTTTCAGTCTCATAAACTATGGTCTACCTGACAGATGGTCCATTATCCAGGACACCATCCACCAGCATATCTCTGAGTTTACCCCTTAACAGGGATGGCTGGATGGTACAGAAGGCACTGCAGACATCATAAAAACAGTTTTGTCCAGGTGAGAATAAGCCTTGTGGAGGAGATAGATAATTGCATTCCTCACTCCAATCTTTGTCCAATTTGCTGTTAAAAAACTGAACATATATCATTTTTTGAGCAAAAAAATAAATGTACATTTTGTAAGTACTTATTGTCAATTCAAATTCCTTAGCTTTACTTTATCAAAATGTGGTGTTAGATATGGTAGCAGGAATCATTCTGTAGAAGCCGGATGTGCAATGGAAAAAACCTGGAGCCTTTGATTGGCTGAGTCACTCTTAGGAAGCACTGTGTGTTGCTAATTTATGTAAGGTAGGGAATTGTGTCTTTCAAACTGGCACTTGGTTAATTTGTTACTTTTGTTAATATTTACTGTCTTTTTTCTTTAAATAAACCGAAGAAAAGAACTGAAATGCACAATTGAACAAAGCGTAATTGTAATATAACCAAAATGTTTCTCTTCATTTTTAAAATGGTAGATGTTAAAAGGAAAGTAGGCTTAATTTGAATATTTTAATATGTAAACCATGCAGACAATTTGCATATGATTCACATTAATTTTCTTTCAAAATGGTAAATGTTCTTTATATATTTATCTGGCTTAGAAACACTCTCGTAGTACAGGTTACAAGCTATAGTCATTCATCAAGGTGTCGGCTGGGCTCCTCAGTGCTGGTGGTTTTTCTGAATATTTATAAAGTTGGCAGATTATTTTCTGCACTTGTAATACTCTTTGTTTTGCACAGCTTCTGTGACAGACTGACTTACTGCATAAATGAGTAGTGTAATGTCTTGAGTGACCAAATATAAAAAAAATGTAATAGGTAGATAATGCCATTTCTTATAAAAACATTAACTAATAGGCACAAAACCACCACAATTAAGTCTGTTTCATTTGGCCTCACAGGATACTAATATACTAAGACACAAGAGTCAGTGCAGCTTATGTTCTTGGCAGCCATCTGTGGCAGCAATGAAATAATGTGTCAAAGCCTTTTTTAGTTATGGACTATATATTGACCTTTTTGCTTAATTGTTCACATACAATTCCATCCATCCATCCATTATCCAAATCGCTATATCCTAAATACAGGGTCACGGGAGTCTGCTGGAGCCAATCCCAGCCAATATAGGGCGCAAGGCAGGAAACAAACCCCGGGCAGGGCGGCAGCCCACCATAGGGCGCAGACACACACACCAAGCACACACTAGGGACAATTTAGAATCGCTAACGCATCTAACCTGCATGTCTTTGGACTTTGAGAGGAAACTGGAGTACCTGGAGGAAACCACACGCAGACACGGGGAGAACAGTCAAACTCCACGCAGGGAGGACCCCACATACAATTCTCTTAACCAAATACATGCTTGTTCCCTTTTTACTTTGTGTTACTTTTACAGTATTGCTAATTTGACAGTAGATTCACATGTCTATTGGTTCATCTATCTGGGTGTGGTGATGGTCTTGAGTGCTCAAGGACATTTTCACCCTTTCCTAGCATACTTCATGATGTTTGCTTAACTGGTTTTTATTTCCAGTAATGTTGGTTAGACTAATAGGTTGAAAAAATGTTCTACTATAAATTAATAATTACAATATTATAGAAGGTTCTGCTGAGCAGTTTGTACTCTAAAACAGAGATTTATATTTTAGTATATTTGCACCAGAAGAGGGTCTCTTCAACATCTCCTTAGCAGTTGCCCCAAAGCCTTGATGAAAGGGTGCTACTGTTGGTGCTACGACCAGGTGGTCAAGGCAGTCGTGGATGTGGTTACTACAGTTTATTATTAAATATAATAAACACCACCCCAGTAAGAAACATGTCCCTTTCCTAAGAGGAGGAGGGAAGCACCACCATGAACAAGTCCAAACCCTCTTCCCACAGCGTCAAACTGGCAGGTGGGAGTAGGCCTTGGGAAACAACTAAAGTTCCCTGATCTTATCACACAAACATTTCTCCCCCGCTTATTCACCCAAGAGAGTGGTGCTGATGATGAAAGACCCAAAACATCCGATGACTTCTTAAACATCAATGGTGACGTGCCGCAATGCACCCGAAAGGTTTATCAAGCAGACAAAATCAGAAACAAATATAATTATAAGCATTTTATATTCTGTTTCTACAATATAAAGTATCATGTATCAGAATGAGAGATTTAGTATACTGAAGATGATGTCCATTGTTAAGAATAAAATATTTTTTCTTTTTCAATGCTACAGCAGAAGGTTTTTGGTTTCTATTTATATTTCCAAGAGAAATTTTCAAGACAGTAAACTACAAATTTGAAAAACTACAAATTTGGGCCAATTATCTCAACTCACATCAGCTCAGTGCCTGAAGTGGAAACAAATATGGGCTGGTCCTGTTTTTGTTGGCTTCTTGGTTCTCCTCCCAATGTGTTTAAATTTTGCTCCAATTTCTTAATCAAGCTTAATTGGTCCCCCTTGAAGTCTTTGATCAGGTTGAGTATTGTACGTTCGATCCAAGAATGGTTGTCCTATGGGAGTTTCCTTCACAAGGTGATTGGTACATTATATCGGAGAGCTGTCTGGCCTTTGAATTTCCATAATGAAGAGATTCAAGTATTAGATTGGAGAGCAGGGTGGGGGTTCCCCGTTGAAGATTAGAGCAGGAAGTATTGGCGCACAACCATTAACTGCTGGTATGCTGCGGTCAAAAAGGGAATAGTGCTGGTACTCTTTAGAGCATCAGCTGTGAATTCTCTGTAATATGCACACCTGTGTCTTGTAATATGTTATAATTTTGACAAAGATGCAAAAATAAGTTTGGAGATGCCCATTAATTTCTAAAAGGCAGATAAGGGGTTTTTTTTTTGTAACATTCCATACAAACATGTAAAACTTAAAAAAAACCACCACCCAAAAGAAAAAGAGGAAGGCCAACAGCCAGAGTAAAACTTTTAAGAGTAGAAAACATGGTGGAAAATCCTATTGCCCAATACAAAAACTTAATCTAAAAAGTTATTAATTACAGTAGATCCTGCCAGGTTTTTAAAACGTTTTGAACAGATCCACTAAGTGAGAATTTGATTTCTTCCAATTTCAAATAGTACTGTATATAACATTAGTTACCCACTGGCTTAAAAGTGGTGGGTTAGGATTCTTCTGGTTGAACAAGATAAATCTGCGTGCCAATAGTGAAGTAAAGGCAATTACAGTTTACTCGTCCTTCTCCATTTTAAGCCCATCTGGAGGTACACCAAACACAACTGTTAATGTGTTAGGTGTGATTGTGACACCAAGGCTGTCTGATAGGCATTTCAAAATTTGTATCCAGAATGCTGTTAATTTGGTACATGCCCAAAACATGTGCCCCAGTGAGGCTGGAACTTGATTGCAATGTTTGCAGGATTAATCTTGCCCTGGAAACATTTTGGACAATTTTAAATGAGATAAGGTTCTTGTAAAGGTCACTGTACAGTCTTGATACGTTTAAATGTTTTGAAGTTTGTCTGTAGATTGAAGATGTGAATTATCTTCATAATTATTGATTGGCATATTTTTGATTAACATAGGGTAATAGATAGTCATGAACTTAACAAGAACTCATCTTTTATAAAAAGTAAACAAAAAGTACAACACATTGGGGTTGCAATGTAAAAAATGCAAATAACAATGTGAATAAAGTGCAAAAATATAATATTGTGCTCAGCTCTAATTACCATAAATTTTAACTGCCGTATGCATATAAAGATCCTTGTTGCTTTAGATTAATTTTTTAGGAAAGAGCACATATTGTAGGTTTTTAAAGTAAAGCAAATTAAGACATTTCTACCTTTCATTAGAAAGAAATATTTTTTTTTTTTTGCATTTTAGTGTAGTGAAGCACCACACAATATTTTTATAGAGAGCTCTTCAGAACTGTTGGTTTTGAAAGAGCTGCACAGGGAGGCTGCATATAAATAGTCACTTGGAAAATGTATAGACACAAAATGATCAACAAATGCAAGTTTGCTTGAGTTAAAAAAGGGCATTGGGCAGAGTTAGCAGTACTTAAAACTTTGTTGATGGTGCTTTTGTATGTGGTTTTCATGTATTTCTTGTGTTTCTGTGAGTTTTTTCTGTGGGTACCCTTTTTTTCCACAGTTTGCTTCCAATCAAATGTACACTGGCCCAGTGGCTGGGAGAGTGTTCTGTAGGACTGTCATCTCATCACATCTGACACTGTGCCCATTGCTGGCATAGGAATCTAAACTAAAGAAATGGATAAAGCACATACTGTAGATCAATGGATGAAGCCCAAGCAGACTGCAGGTGGTTGTTCACCCCTTGCTTGGACACAGCATCATTACAGATCACATGTATTAAAACCAGTTCTGTCTGTCTACTTCTAATGCCGTGGATCATCTGGTAACTATCACATAACATGTTTCACTTCATATGGCAAAGTGATTAATGGATGGCAGTGTGGGTGATGGCATCTGCCAATTCTGTTAGTGACAGTGACACATTGATCATTTTTGGCAGTGAGCACTGACAGTGCACATTTCAGATAGGAAAAGCATGGACAGCCCTCTGGAACCAAGTGTGAGATCAGGGTGGATAACTGCCAATGCAAATATAAAACCTCATAAGACCATGCCAGTCTTTCCTTCCCTGATGATCTCTGGCCAGTCTTTCATTTCTGTTAGAGGTGTTAGGTACTTGTGTGTCTCCTTTACAGTGCAAAAAAAATCCATATTATGAAGGCAGGCATTTAAAAATGCAAGAGAGGAACAATGAAAAGAAGAACAAAAAGTGTCAAACAAACAGAAAAAAACATCAGCTGTCCCTTGGTGTCTGACTATACTGGGTCTCATGTGATAGCCTGTGAGTTTTCTATTATTCCTGGTCTCTGTACTTGTCTCCCTAATTTCTGTAAATATTACCATCTAACTTGTTGAGTCTTTGTCATACCTCACCTCAAAAGTCTATCTTTAATGGGTCATTGGAGACAACTTGACTTTAAAACCCACCTATGAGTTACATTTAAGGCAATCCATTTAAACAATTCTGGGATCAGGATACCCTTTGAAGGTCCTGGTGTCATCTTGTCAGGGCGCCCCTCAGGTATTCTTGCAACCCTGTGCTTCTGTTTGTAATTTAAGGTCAAGGCATATTTTGCTGCTTCTACTCTGCTTTCTGTGAATAATATGAAGTTGTTTCTATTTGCTCTAGGCAGGGATCCCCTGCTGCCACATATTGGTCTACAGCAATCCTCCTAGCCTCCTGCCAATCCTCTATGATCACCCCAATCACTTCAGTTTAATTACCAAATGGGTCTCCTCAATCTACAGCAGTACTTGGTTTGGTTAGTATAGTGGATTCTACTTTGATATAAATATAGATACCTAAAAAATGTTTACTGCAAAGGAATTCACATTGCAATTCTGAAAAGTCACACCAACCCTTGCAGATGCCTATCCACTGCACATGTATCTGTGTAAGAGCATGCACTCTAAATGATGGTTTTAAAAAAGCTAAGTACAAGAGCATGGGGCAATTAGGGAGATTCCTGTCCCATCATTTTGGTTGGTTTTTTTGCTGGCTAGCAAAGCTCTACATCCTACCTATAGTTTAGTCTGTCAGGCTGTCCTGTAGATTTAAGGTCCACAGTTTTTGGGTTCAAGTTCTAGGATGGATTCGGTCAGACTCATGAACATGGAACTCAAAATCTGAGCTTTGTTTATTGTGTTGGAGATAAAAGCCAGTGTCTTCCATCAAAGCCTGAGCACTCACAAAACTGCTTCAAGGTTCAATGTATGCATCACTTTTGCTAAAGTTATCTGGGGAAGTTTACTTATCAACTAGAGGTCACCATCTAGAATCTCTGGTGTGGAGGCTGAGATGTAGGACACGTCTGTTGTCTGACCCTTTTGACCTTCTCCTCTCTGTCTTTGTGCCTGTGCAGCTTCTTTGTAGGAATAATTTGAAATGAATTGAATTGAACACAAAGAGATCAATTGAATAAGAGAAGTAACAAAAGAAACTATTAAGGAAACGAGCATATCCTTCTGCCAATGCACTTCCTTATACAATAAAAAGGTATTAATTATATAAAAGATGGGCTTAAAAAGTACTGAGAGTGAATTATTTTAAAGGCTCTGGAAACATCAATGTCTTTATGGGATTTTTGTAACAACTATGTTAATTTTAAATATTAAGTAATTAAAGTGTCTCATTAGAAAATCCGTATTAAATCATAAGACATAAGATTGGCCTGCAGCCTGAATTACAGTCATTTGCAAAATATAGATGACCCTATAATACAAATGTGCTTATTTTAACCTGTTTATGATATTTTTCTTACCTATACTGTATTGTACGTTTAGAAAAGTTTTAATCATTTAACTTTTTTATATTTGTATGCTTGTAGCTTGAGTGTGTGCATTGATGAAGTCTATAACCTAGAACCTGTCAAGGGTGCCTGGGCCGGCCCGTTTTTAATTCCAGACAACCAAACTACAGACTCACAAAGCCCCACAGATAACCAGATGTTTTGGATCTTTGATTTATTCAATATTTTGCGAATCAAAAACAATTGGATAAAAACAATGAGCCCACTTCTCCATGTACAGTCTTAACTGGGGCATAACCATAAACACTTTCTGACATGCACACATCCAAAAAGTGAGCAACAGACTGAAATTATGCAACAAGTTTGTAAAGCAAGCAAGAGAAACAATAGTGTTAGCTGAAAAGCAACTTGGGCATTGAGGGCAAGAATACCAACAGTTAATCATATCCTTTTGTCATCGGCCGCAGAATAGTTAAGGTAATAATCATAATAATTCTTTACATCTATATAGCACTTTTCTCGCTACTCAAAGCTCTCTCCACAGAGGGAAAACCTGGGAAGTGAACCCACAATAATTAACACATACTTTGTTATGGATTAAGAAAAAGAGGAGAGGACAAGGCAAACCATTCCACTACTGCTTCAATACCAGTTACATGTGAACAGAATCATAATTGCTAGGAGCATTAGATAAAAATAAGTGGAAAATAAAATTGGGATTAAATGTTCAGGATATTCCACAAAGTAGCAATGACTATAGGGTGGGGAGTCGGGACAGCGTCATAACCAAGTCGAAAATGTGCCATGCCTTTTGTACAGAAGATCACATATAAAAGTGATAATTTGATTTCTGGAATAATTAATTATAGGATTAAAAAGGGTAAGAAACACAGTCATACTATACTGTTACTATATAAGTCAGTATGCAAGATCTAACAAATGCTGATGCAGTGCTGGCTCATTTCATTAAATGTACAACTTGGAAACAAAACTGTACACTGATACCTCTGGGCATTCTCAGGTACCTCTGAGAGTAAATGGTTTCTTAAATCTTTTGCTCTTTACACTCAGAAAACTAAATCTGCAGCCTGATGGCAACAGCTAAAATTTACAGAGAAGAGGGTGGTTAATGTCTGACAGAACTGAGTCAGCTTTCTTTCTAATCTGTTTGTAATACAATTTAATGTCTGCTGCAAACTTACTAGTTTTTACAATGCTGTTAAGATGTTTTATGTTTTTAATGCTGAGGTTGCCAAACTAAAAAAATGACAAATATAACAACAGATTCAATGAAAGATTTATTTTAAAAAGTGTCGTTGTGGTTCTGTCCTATTGAAAATTGAGTTTCCTAAGAAAGGAAAGCCGTGGCTGTCCCTTCTTACATTTTTGTGTTGAGATCAAAGATTATTATTTAATGATTGTCCCTAGATATTTGTAGGTTGTGCTCACCATATCATTTGTCTTGGAAATGTTGAGGTGTAAAAAGAAATGATCACACCATTGATCAAACTAACCAATAACAGTTCCATGACTCTCTTCCTTATCTTATAGAAGACTCTAATTATAAGTCATAATCAATGCATTTACATACACACACATAATCAGGGTTAAGGCAGAAACTTGTTTTCTTAATAATCTGAATTTACATGCTCTTGTGTTCTCCTTTGGCAAAATGCTCCAACATCATTAAACAGTGCAAAAAGAGTTAAATGTCGTCATCAACCACTGTGAATCTGAAAATAGGCATGAAACTTGTGACAATTTCCTTGTGTTTTATAAATATGTTTAATCAAACTGATGCTTTCTTTATAGTTTTTTTTTTTTTTTTTACTGGATTGAATGCTAGGCACTCTTTTCTGATTGGCTGTGATTGAGCCCTGCAAAAGATTAACCCAGTATGTGTGTTTCTTGCGTTACACCCAGTGCTGCTGGAATAACAATAACGCAGGTATTTTTACTTCAATAACATAAAAGTAATCAGACTTCAAAACGCACGTTATTTTGAAAGTGTTACTGTACTGCTCTTGAGATTGTGTTGCTTAGTGTAGAGCTTTAGCTCTTCAACTTAAATTTAGTGATTTCTGAAATACTGAGACAGGTTATTTCACCAGGAGAAGGATAGTGTGATCTCCTGAACATTTAGTGAAGTTTATTTTGTGGACACTTCTACCCATGCCTTTCTGAAAGTGTGTGCAAAGCAAATCGATACATAGCCTGACAGAGTGCAATGGACTATGGAATCCTTAACAGTAATCTAGTTATGAATATACATGGCCACATAATCAGATTATTGGAGGATAAATCTACCTCTGTTAATCAGGTTTCTCAGAGGCCAAAAACCTGAGTTCTTTAATCAGAATAAGGGTTTACATGGCATTTTAGAAATCTGGTTTCTGTGAATAATTGGGTTATTGAAGCGCATGTAAACATGCTAAGTGACAATAGTCTGCATATTTCTGGATCTGCCTGTCCTTGAGTGAACTCCTGCAGACATATGTATATAAGGTAAACAGAAGAGGATCAGGGCACCATCAGGAAAATAACCATTTAATTAACAGAACTCAGATACCACGAGGTCTGTGAGGATGCCAGCACATCCCCATCTTAGTCATATTGTCATTGAGTGGGCAGCTTACGACGGGTCCATGATTACTGAACAGAAAACCACTATGGTGTTTGCAAACGACAAGCTATCAATTCCAAATGACATTAGAACATATTTTACAGGTGCACTACCTGCTCTCAGGAATAATGAGGCAGAAAAAACTATTGAGAAGCCCATAATATAAAATAAAAGAAAACAATTTATGAAGTGTAATAGTTTAGTGATGGTGATTCAAAGAAAATTTTATTAGATTGTCATAGAGGGTGATCTTTCCAGTCGACATGAACCAAGTACTACTCATTCTTTGTCAAAAAGAGTGTAAACTGATGGTTTCAGGGTTTAGAATAAACAAAAAAAATAGATGCTGTTTGAAAAGGATGAAAATGTGTGATGCAGCTCAGCAAAACAGAAATGAAGAAATCTTTGCCTAAAGTAAAAACCAACAAGGGCCAGGTGGTATGTCAGAGAAGGTCCTAAGGTCCTTTTGGAAACTTCTTTCTGCAGTTTTTGCTTAACTGGTGCCTAAAGTATGGTACCTGAACTCTTCCTGGCTACTGTTATTACTCCATTTACTAACATGTCCAAGCCCAGGAGTCTACAGGACTATAGGCCATGAGCACTCACCTCGATGAAGGGCATCCTAATGCCACAGACTTGTTGTGCAAATAGAAGTGCTGAAGAATAGTACATTATGCTATTTAACATAATATCTGGTTTCTCTCATCTAGCTAGTGGGTTCTTTGTATGTTTTGTAATTGGATTTCAATATCATCCAAACATCATAATTCTTAAATTGTATAATGTATTAATCCAATGTTTTATAGATAAAGGAATTCCTTCTGAATTGTATCCAGAATGGTGAAAATAAATAACACTGTCTCAAAACCTGTCATTTAAATTGAGAGTCACCACAAGGTTGTGTTCTGTTTCCTTAGCTATTTATTGTGTATGCCGGTGATCTGGAGTTTCATTATCATGTATGAGAAGACACCATGGGGATAGGATGCCTATCTGGGAGGAATGAGACACATTACATAAATCAAGTGGACTATCTACTTAAGTGTTGTAAGGATCACTATCTTCCACTGAATTTTAAAAAGATTAAATAAATGGTATTTGACCTTCCTAAGACAAAAATCTGCATGTTCACTAGATGTGGTTCTGGTGGAAGTAGCAGAAATAAAAACTGAGAATAAATATCTAGGGACCTACAACAATAATTTTAATTGAAATATTAACACAAAAAAACAGATCTAAATCTAGTCACCATTTATGTTTTTTCTCCATAATCCCAAATTGGTCAAAGTGAACAGACACATTATGCTGTTCATTTTTAACTCTTTGATCCAGTCTGTCATAACCTACACCTTCACTGCCTGGCTAATTGGCCTGGCTAATCAAAATCCGACTAAACTCTAGTAAAGCGCCAGAGAAAATTATTGGAGCGGGTATAGACAGCAAAGGACCTGATAAGAGTGCTGCAGAGGGCAATACTGAAGAAACTAGGAATTTCCTCAACTGATGGTAATCACCCATTACATGCAGCACTTACCTTCAGAAAATCAGAAAGGTTAGCCGCCTCAGTGACCCCCACAAACCACTCCAGGAATTCTTCTCTCTCCAGCAATTCCCCCAAAATTTACACATACATGGATACATACTCAGACCAACCTTTGAAAGTCTGTTAATTATTTTTAAGAATAATTTCTGAATTTCAGTTTTAAACATTACTGTGGATTTTTTTGAATATTCATTCCTGAAATGTTTCTCATTAAATTATTCTCCTACATTTTCATGTGGAAGAAAATAAGAAGCCAAATTTCAAGTTTTCTCATATGAATATAACAAAATAAACCCCCTGAAGACAGTAACCTAATTGTAAGAGCAGAAAAACATTCAACATAGATGTCCTTTGGTGGAGTGCAGTGATAAACGTCATCATTTCGACCTCATCTATCAGTAAACAAGAAATAAACTCAGTAAAAAAAGTCACACCGATGTAATATCACTTGCAGCTTCAATTTCTCAATTTATGGACTGAGCACTGTTTACAAAATATTGTTTATGTTTCCAGTACATCCATTAAAAATTATAAACTCTATGATTTTTGCTATCATATAACAGAAAAAGCTTTTAGGATAGATTGGAATGTAAATTCTGTTAAAAGACTGTAGTTTTCATTTGCTGAAATTACTAAATATAATGAGCCATGGTTTATTAATACACTTACTAAGAAAAATGTGAAGGATGGGAACACATGTTAAAAAAATAACTAGATAACAATCATATATCTGCTAGCATATCATTAATGCTAAAAAGTGGAGAAGGGAAAAATATATTATATATTAGTTTTTCTTGTGATAAATGAGCATTTCTGAATGCCAAATGATTTTTTAAATAGTAATTTTAAACTTATTTCAGTGGATTTCAAAATGTTTTCAAGCAGAAATAACTTCTAGGCAAATCTTGAGTGAAAGACTCCTGATTTACAGGCACGCCTGAAATGTAATAAGGATATCAACCTAATGAGCCGTGCAATGTCCGCTTATTAAAGTGAGATGATATTTTACCAGCCTTTCAGTATTATTTAGCTTAAAAAAGCTATCATCTGAGTATTGTTTATACATCTGATTTTTGTGTTTACATTAGATATACAGTGGAACCTTGGATTGCGAGTAACTTGGTTTGCGAGTGTTTTGCAAGACGAGCTAAAATTTTTAATAAATTTTGACTTGATAAACGAGCAAAGTCTTGCAATACGAGTAGTACGTATAGGCTTTGTCTGCCAAGTGCCACGTGATCACAACTGAGCTGATGGTTCTTCTCTCTCTCGCTGCGGGATTGTGGGTAATCTCCCATTCTCCATCTGAGTCGGCGTGCCTCATTCATATAGTCAACTTCTGTACGAGCGTATACTGTTTACTATAGCATGGTGACCATGTGTGTGTGTTGTAACGTGTGAGTCCCTGTCTTGTATCCCAAAACATGAAGCTGAGTCTCAGTACTTTAGCAAGACCAGCTTTATTCAGCTTGAAACAGGAATAGCACGGTTATTTATTGTAGCGGGATCTGCCACTAACTATACACAGACACAGCAGTCAGGCATGGTCAGGACCAAGTAATACTGTGCCCTGCGCATTTATAATGTTCCTGTATTACCCATCAATGGCAGGCGCTTATAGCATGTCCGCTACCTTTTCGGATTCGCTTTTACAGTGAACTGCTACAGCGCTTGGAGCCTGTGGTTGCTTCGGGACGCTCTTCCACCTGTCTTCCCGTTGGGTGGAATCCCAAAAGAGTTTAGAAACGCACTCACACCAGCCATGATTCTTTTCAAAGTTAAAATGCAGGTTAATTTGTTTTATGTATTTTTACTTTATATTTTGTATTAATCATTTTAATAGGAATAGTTTTGGGTTGTGGAACAAATCATCTGAGTTTCCATTATTTCTTATGGGGAAATTTGCTTTAATATATGAGTGCTTTGGATTGCGAGCACGTTTCCGGAACAAATTATGCTCGCAAACCGAGGTTCCACTTTATTTTGCCCTTATAACTGAAATACAGTCTTTAATATCCCCTGAAAAACATCTAAATATTTATACATACTGTACATTCTCACACTCACTTCAGCTTTACTGAGGCACTGTAACCTTCTTAATAACTCTGGACAGGAATGTTCGTCCATTGCAGGAGACACATGTGCGCACACACAGACACTCACTTGTGCTGGTGCCAATTATGGGTCACTAATTCATCTCACAGCACATCTTTGTGGATGTGGGAGTAAAACTGGAGTACCTGAAGCACTGACATTGGGCACCAATGAGCCCCGAAACCCAAAACACAACTGCACTAAATCAGTCCTGGGTACAAAATAGATGTTTTTATTTCACAAATACCTTTTACAGTCCACTCCACAATTTCCAATTAACTATCCTCATTTTCCTCCTACAGGTGAGCTTTGCCTTCTGCTTCCAGACTCTGACTCAACTGGAGGAGGCTGGATGACTTTCTTTTTAGCTTAGACCTGGGAGTACTTCTGGTACCAGGGCATAGTCCGATGGAAGCACTTCTGGGTCAGACAGAAGCCTGCCCCACCAAAATAGGGAGTCTTTCTCCCTGCAGTGCCCTCTGGTGGCACCCCGACAGGACTGTTCCTTAAGACTATGAAACCAATGGATCCTTGCAGATGTCCATACTTGGTCCACAACAGAGAAACACTGCCACCTATTGTACTGGGGGAGGAACTGATCTTGATACATAACCTCCCCCAGCCCATACACTAAACATTCCGCTTGAGTGGGATAGCAATCCTGTCCCATCCCTGCCAAGTTGTGCCTCTTCCCATGTTGTCTTTCTGTTAAGGCTTCCTGGCCAAGGGTCCACCATAGCACTTACTTGCACCCCAAAACATGAAGCTGAGTCTCAGTACTTTAGCATATTGAGTTTAAACATGGAACTGTCATAGGATGCCATCTTAGCCAAAAGTCAGTACATGGAATTTCTGCTTTGCTAGACCTTCTCTGGCGAACTGTAAGTTCTGTTATTTTGTAATGGAAGTATCTAGGAGGAACAACCGCTCTACCACAAAGTGCTTGACCACACAAACTGACTGCTGAAGTGTATAGTGCATAAAAATCCCCTATTCTCTGTTGCATCACTCACAACAGCGTTCAATAAACTGCCACTAGAAGCAACATCAGCAGAGGAACTGTGGATCAGGAGCTTCATGAAATGGGCTTCCATGGTTGTGTAGCTGCACACAAACTTAAGATCATTAAGTGCCATGCCAAGTGTTGGCTGGAGTGGTGTAAAGCACACCACCATTAGACTATAGTTCTGAGGAAATGTGTTCTCTGGGGTGGTGAGTCACACTTCACTATTTGGCAGTCTGATAGACAAATCTGGGTTTAGTCGGTGTCAGGATAACGTTACCTTCAGGAATGCATAGACCTACCGTAAACTTTGGTGGAAGATGTGATAATGGTCTTGAGCTGTTTTGGAGCTTTTGGGCTAGGTCTCTTGGTTCCAGTGAAGGGTACTGTTAATGCTACAGCATATAAAGACACATTAGACAGTTGCATGCTTCCACCTTTGTGGTAAAAGTTTGGAAAAGGCCCTTTTCTGTTCCAGCTTGACTGTGCCCCATACTCAAAGCCAGATTCATAAGCACATGGTTTGATGAGTTTGTTGTGGAAGAACTCAAGTGGACTTAACAGAGCCTTGACTTCAACCATATTGAACACCTTTGGGATGAACTTGAACACCGATTATGAACCAGGACAATCAGCATCAGTACCTGACCTCATCAAATGGTCTTTTGGATGAATCGGCACAAATTCTCACAGACGCACTCTTAACTCTTGTGGAAAGCCTTTCCAGAAGGGTAGAGGTTGTTATAGCCATAGAGATGAGGGCAACTCCATAGTAATACCTTGGTTTTAGAATGAGATGTCCCACAAGCTCATATAGGTGTGGCCAGGTGTCCACATCCTTTTGGCCATAATGTGTATATAATCATATAACATTAACATGTATGTGCATGAGCATGTTTTTATATGTATAATAAAATCAAAACTGTTGAAAAATGTTAAATTATGTTGATGTATGCCTCAGCTTTGTTCACCATAATCTTGTGGCCTTGCTCTGATCATACTATAGCTCCTGATGTTATCTCCATTATATTCAATTTGATTATTGATCAGATAGATAGATAGATAGATAGATAGATAGATAGATAGATAGATAGATAGATAGATAGATAGATAGATAGAATATTTTGCCACCACCATCAACCTAGGCATCAGAGCATAAAAGAAAGTTTTCTTCGTGTTCCTTACTTGTTAAATTTTTAGATAAGTTGTGGGGTTCAGCCCTGCATGGAACCCTTTTAGTAATTGTGTAATCTTTGCAGAGTAATGGGGGGAATATGTGGGATTCTTCACTTGGTGCCTCTCTTTAAAAGACAGGCTAGTATTTGACCCAGAAGTATTTCCATTTGAAATTGAAGTGATGCAGAAGTACCTAAGGACTATGATTTAAAGTGGACTCTAGACCACAAGGAAAGAAACTGAGGAGTCAGAAGGAGAGTTAGACAAAAGTTCTGTTGGCAGAAGAAAGACGGGACAGAATTCTGGACAGGAAGATATAGGGAGTTTATATGGGAGTGTTTTCTGTTAGTGCATTGATGAGTCAGGATAAGTCAGGCAGTGTTCAGAAGCCATTAAAAAGGCTAATAGAGGCATGTTAGGTTATATATAACTTATTAGATGTCATCTAGAGCAGTGTTTTCCCAACCTCGGTCCTGGGGGCAAACTGTGGCTGCAGGTTTTTGTTCCAACCAGCTTCTGTTCATAATTGGACTCCTAGGCTAATTAAGTAATGTGCTATTTCTTAAGTTCTGTGTTTTGGGAACAATACAGAAATTAGAAAACCATCCATCCATCATCCAACCCGCTATATCCTAACTACAGGGTCACGGGGGTCTGCTGGAGCCAATCCCAGCCAACACAGGGCACAAAGCAGGAAACAAATCCCTGGGAATGGTAATGGGACAAATGCTAACATCTGATTTAATGTTTTTGCTAAGGAATAACTGGGACATGAAAATTGTTTCAGATAGCAGGCTAGTTGCTGTCTTAAAGCAGGCAAAGCTCTAAGTGCCATGGAAGACTAACAGAAACAAAAAAGTAAGTTTGAAACAAAATTCAGAAATTAGTCGTCAGACACCTAAAGGTAGATGTCAGAACCAGGCTACTGAGGAGATCCCCTAACCTTCATCTTAAACGGTGATCACCCAATGATGTCATCTGTGTCATATAGCTAGCAAAGGGTATTGTAATCATAAACAACATGGCAGTGGTCATGCAATACAAGCATCAGATAGTTGAGCCCTTGAAGAAAATTCATCTTAAAGTAGTAACTGATAATATCATGATATAATGATCAAAGTAAACAATAACTCTAAACACACATTTAAGCAAAGCAAAAATTAATTACAAGATGCTAAATCAAGAATCATGACAGAGTTCCACCATCTTCTGGCAATGAAAAGTGTTTAGAATGGGTCAAGACTACCTTGTCTTTCATTAAAATATGAGAGTAGAGGGATGCAGAGTCCCCCGAAAAGTTTTCAGATGGGTATCTTTAGTTGTAAAAAAAAAAAAATACAAGAAAAGCTCAGCACAGAGTCTCAGCTTTGAGTGCAGCAGACAGAACAGAAAATAAGAAGAGAAGGAATACTAGAAGTGAGAGCATGCTGTAGATAGTGTGAAGAATAAGCAGACTATATAAAAAGGAAATAAGAGAGTATGAAATAAAATATTTTTATATATTTTCATATATATATATTTCTACTTCTTTATGTATAAAACCGGTTATGTGAATACTTATATACTGTAAATTACTATTACAGAACAAAGAATTTCTTTTATTCCCACCTAAATAATGGTGTAGCTTATCATGTGATAACTTGTGTACTTTAATTTTCTAACATTCCTAGTCATTTGCCACAGTCTATAGGATGATTTTCAACTTTATAGCTGTCTTTCTTATTATTACCTATATAAGCTTAGTGTTTTCTTAGTTAAGAGTGGCTAAAGTAGAATCGAGAATTTCACTTGCTGCTCTCCAGTAGATCTATCTCTTTATTATATAAAAAAATCTTTGGACGAGACAAGAGATTTTCAGAGAGATGATTTCACGTCCCACAAGACAAGACTTTGTGCCAAGAGATGAATTGAAAACCTAAGAGGTCCAAGTGGGGACGTAATTAGAAGAAGAAAAGACAAAGAGTAGAAGACAAAGTAGAACGTCGTAAAAAGGTTCAAAAATGTTGGTGCAATGCACATGCAGAGCAGGTTAGAGATTATGAAAGTACTAAAATTCGAAAGTCTCAAAAAACTGATAGTAAAGATCGCAATAGCGTTAACAAACCGAAAGTCAGTGAAATAATGGAACAGCAAAAGAAAAGTCTCAAAAAACTAATAGCAAAGATCACATTAGCGCTAATAAACGGAAATTACTACTCAGTGAAATAACGGAACAGCGAAAAGAGATTAAATATATGGATATACATGATATGACAGAGCTACTACAAGTTTAATTTCAAAGAAACCACGGTTCGGTCAGGTTTATATTTATGATCAAGGAGAAGCGATGCAACATAGAATCGAGAGTTAAAAATCAGATGTATTAGAAATTCTATAGCCAATAATGGATACAAATCCATACGTCCAAAAATATCGCACTTTACACAAAAGTTTTCTTGGATTTCTATACGAATCCAAAAGATAACGCTTGCATATATAATAAACCAACATCCGGGAAATGATTAGCGCGTAGGGCTGTACAGGGCTTGGCGAGTGAACCGAGCAGGGGGAGAGCACCCTTGTTGAATTAAAATAAATATGCATATGTTTACATTTATTTGCTTTGACTTACAAGACGTCAGCATAATTAAGTAAATATCAGGGAGGCAAAGTCAGAGACATGTGCAGAGGAGAGATGCTGGGTATATTGGGAGATGGATGTTAATGACAGCTGCCAGCCAAAAGGAAAAGAGGGAGGCCTAAGAGAAGATTTATGGATGTGGTGAGAGAGGACATGCAGGTGGTGGGTGTAACAGAGCAGGATGCCGAAGATAGTAGATAAGGAAGAAGATGATCCGCTGTGGCAACCCCTAACAGGAGCAGCCAAAAAAAGATCAGTCTGGGAGACTTTTTGAAACAAGTGTTACTGGGCAAGTCTTTAAATTTGATCATCATAAGTGGAGAGCTTTAAACCAAACTAAACCATTGTCCTCTGGAGGGAACGACAGGTACAGCTGCATATCGTCAGCATAGCACAGACAGAGAGATGAGGGGGCACCCTTTTGCATGCCTGGTGCATCCTTGACATCCTTCCTCACCAGGACACACAAGTATACATAGAGATCTTTGCAGAGAGACTTTGGAACATTTATTAAAACGAGTCCACAGAGAGACAGGGTAAAAGTCTTGTCATTGTCATTCCCATCATTCTTTATTCCCTTATCACTGAAATGTACATTTTACTATCACTACTATTTTGGAAATTAAGCTTTACATGCCAGCAACTGGGAGACATTATTTTGCTATTCCAATCTATATAAATCTGTCCTGAAGCATTTAAAACATCTCTTTTTCTTTAATCTTTAAGTCTGAATTATCTAGATCAGTGCAATTGCTTGAATTCACCCCTACAAGCAAACTAGGTGGATTTGCCAATTATGCTTAGCCTTTTTTCTCCTTTTCTTAAAATGTTTCTCTTCAATTCCCCTCTGAAATTCTGTCTTCTGGTTTACCTTTCAATTAACTCACACCTGTGGGCTTCTTCACCCACTTCTCTGCCTGAATGACGATGATAATCTTTCCTCATACCTGTTATGTGCTTCGTATTTCTTGCCTTCTTAATGAATTTATTGTTCCCTGATGACTTTGTAGATAGATTTGAAGCTGAGAGATTTTTATACAGACAAAAGTATCTCTCAAAGCAGTATTTATTTTATGAAAGTATAAAGAATATGTAAAGCATTTTAATCGTGTTAAATGCATATTGCTCTCATTTCGAAAAGAATCGAGTTTCATTAAAGTTAGTTTTGTTTCATTTCTACTATTAGATTGGTATAAACCTCCTAGGATTGATTATCACTAATGTAGCTGTGATTGCACCTGCTTGCATTTAAGGGAAAACTGTTAGCTCAAAAGAAAAATATTCTTAAAGAATGAAGGAAAAAACGTTATGGCCTATCAATTGATCTTTACCATATCTGAGATACTATGACTTATTACATACTGTAAGAAGAATGACCATAAGACATTGCAAAGGTTTGGGGCAGACACCCGTATAATTTTTCCCGGCTACAAAACTGATGCCAAAGCTCAGACATGTTCATATAACAGAGTCCAAAACAGAACTGCTCTATTATTGACAAGATGACGGCTTTAAAGGCCAGTAAGGGAAGTGATGTCATCAGGACCGGAACCGGACGTGACGTCGTTGGCTGCCCCAGAGCTGGGCAGGATTTCCCTAGAATGGTCTACAAGAGATCGAGACAGAGAATTAGTGCACTTCGCCAACCCCTGGTTTGGCATGGAATTACATGTATTCAAGCCCTTTAGTTGTCTCCTAAACACGCTTGTGTGACAATATGAATGTATAGTGGCGTAGCTAGCTTGCTGAAGGTCCCTGTGCAGTGCCCTGAAGTGGGCCTCTTCTGTCTAGCATAACTCTTGGTAATTTATTCGCAACTAGATCCTAGGGGCTGGCTGGGCAGTGGCATCTGCGACTGTGCCACTATCAGATCACACACTGGTAACAAACAAACCAGCAAAAATAAAATAAATTGTGGAAATGGAATTTGGGAGGTGTGGGTAGTACATACTTCTATGTCAAATGTGGACAAGCTAATTATCTAAGACAACCTTGTGAAAGAAGATAATTGAAATATAACATAAGCTAGAAAGTAGAAACTGTTCTGTGCTGTAAAATGAAACAAGTTCAATTTATAAATAATTAAAACGACAATACCGGCTGACAGGATACTACTACACAATCGATGTGTTTTACACAAGTTCTGAGAAAACGGATATCATAAAGTGGTCATGCTCACAAATCCTCACAGTAGTGACACTAATGTACAGTAAGCCATACTAAGGTACGCAATAAAACAGATAACAGACAGAATGGATTGAAAACATGCATGAAATGACAACAATTGAGCAGAAGATGCCAGTGAAATGTCAGTGCTATAGCATTCAACGAGAAGATTGGCAGCAGCATACAATTCGTTATCAGCCATCAAGGTCAGAGTTGATGGTAACAAGACATTGAACGTTGAAGCCACTGCATCGAGACTGTGAAACCGCTGTTTTAGTTATTACATTTTTTTAAAAACTCTATGAGATGAAGACTGGACTCCTTTGGTACTGTGTCTCTCCGGAAATTCCTTAGGCACCGTTGGTTTGACTTTGTGTCAAATGAGTGGATGCTCATGGAGTCCTGAATGAGGCACATTACCTGTATTGTGAGGGAGTGTCAGTTACGGCACTACAGCCAAGCCCTCAAGGGTGATCCAGCTCATAAGATCTTCATTGTTGGGGACCCAAGTGGCTGGACTAGGCCAAGGGGTTGCCCACGTAACACCTGGCTGCGGCAGATAGAGGGTCATTTCCGAAGGGTGAGACTGGACCGCATGTCTACCTGGAGGGTCGCCAACCGGGATCCCGAGTTGTTTCGTCATGTAGTGGGTGCAGCAACACACTGTACTAGTGCATGCTCCCCAACTTGACTTGACTTGACTTATATGGCTCTGAGTGGGCCACCCAAGCTCGTAGGCCCTTATACTTTGCACAATCTGCACAACCCATTACTATGCCAATGTGAATATAACATTTTTTATCACACTTCATAAAATTCAGGGTTGCAGGGATCTGGAGACTATTCCGGTACAGGGCATAAGACAGTAACCAGCCATGGACTGTGTGACAGGCCAGCATAAGAGCCACTCACACAGGACAGGTTGGAATCATTAATTGAAGTAAAGTAAAGTACTTTAGAGTTGGAGAAGTTAAACCATAATACCTAGAAGAAAGCCCATATGGACATATCAGAATCAGGAAAATAACCAAGATAGATAGATAGATAGATAGATAGATAGATAGATAGATAGATAGATAGATAGATAGATAGATAGATAGATAGATAGATAGATACTTTATTAATCCCAAGGGGAAATTCCAAGAGTGAGATTTGAACCCAGGACACAAGATCTGTGAGGGAGTGGTGCAAAACACAACACCAGCATGCCAACCTGCTGCTACATCTCCTAAATTTAATACTAGGATTTACAAAATATCAATACTTTATTTTAATAATATGTTAAGGATATCAATGCGGGTCTCTGAGAGTATGCAGATACTAGGAAGTCCTAGGGAAAACCCCATGCAGTCAGCAAAAAACGTATGCCTTGGAAGAAGATTTGTTTTTTGGCCAGGCAACAACTACAAGCAAAAAGCCAAAGCTACTCAGGAATGACTTTCAAAACAACAGTGTAATCTCCTGGAGTCCAAATTTCAATCCAATTGGGAATTTTTGGCTGGACTTGAAAAAGGCTGTTCAATCACAGTCTCCCTTCCACTTGACAGAGCTTGAGAAATTCTGCAAAGAAGAATGAGAAAAAATGGCAGTGCCCTGATGTGCAAAGATAATCAAGACCTGCTCTCACAGACTCATGGCTGCCATGGCTGCTTAATGTGCAGCTGCTAGTTAGTGGCTTGAAGGGGGTGAATACTTATGTTGTCAATTATTTTGTGTTTGATATTTGTTATTAACCCTTTAAACACAGCTTGCTTGGTTTGGACCCACCACTGGGACTAAACAATGATGTAGACGTTTAAACAAACAATAAAATCTTTCATTTTTTCACTGCTATCTTTAAAGTACAGTGTTTTGCCATTTAAATTCTGTATTGCTTAACTTGATACCATGTTGCAATGTTTTTCTTTCTTCCCTCAAAGATGGCTGAATTGCTGTATCACAGCCACAACTGCCCCCAACCCCACACCATGGCTTTCTTGAACATTCTGATTCAATTGTGTATAATTTGACAAACAGACAATTACCTACTAAATAAGAGGGGTCTTTCTTGCTTTCAAATGACACCACATTCCATTTTCTATGTTTAAAGATTTCTATATTTCAGAATTTTTTTTTTTGTAAAGAGGTTTTTGACTCTATCAAATATTGATGTTGCAATCTGGATACACAGTATAAATTCTTTACCAACTATATACAGTATATGCTCACAGTGTAAGATCTATCCTCCAAAATGATTCAAAGGTCATGGGTCGTCAATAATAGTTATGTATGCTATAAATACTATAGGAGGAAAATGGGCACCCCGGCTGGATAGGTGGCAGTTCTATTACAGTAACTGGACAGGAGGCCAGTGTGAGGATGCAAGCAGATTGGATGACAGGACGAAGAAAAAAAATGTACCTGGCTGGTTTGTTTTAAAGGACAAACTGGGATGGATTGTGATTGGTTCTATCCCTCATACACTAGGTAGCAGTGGTCCTCATATGGTAACCCTATTAGGACACCCACAGCAGTGCTTGGGACTTGTAGTATGGAAGTGAGGCCCTGTCTGGGTCCCTACCCCTGATAGATAGAAAGCACTGCAGGGAAAGACCTTCCTATTATTTCTATGTCCTGGAAGTGCTTCATGAAGGACACAATGTGACATCGGAAACATTCCCTGGTCTGACACAAAAGGAGTCCACTGGCTCACATCAGGGACTCAGAATCAGGAGGCAGAGGGAAACACTCAGCAAAGGGTGAGAGATTTGGTTGATTTAATGACTGTATATACTTGTGGCTAATTTCTGGAGAAGTGTTTGGAGAAGCTCCTTGAAAAATAAATATCTTTTATTTTATTATAAAAATGTGTAGTGTATCACTGTGTCTTGGGTTTGGGGCTCAGTGGCACCCCCTTGTGGTCAAGATACTTATTTTAAAACAGTAAAAGAGGAGAAAAAGAATCCTGTTTTTTGAACTGCTTCAAAACAGTGAAACTAGAAATACTGCTTGTAGATATTTAATATCAATATCTACACTGGTGTTCCTGACACATTTACTGATATTTTTATAATGTTTGGAAGCTTATTCCAGCACCTGTGGAAATAAGTATAATTTCAAAATGATTTTTTTTGGTAAAAACATTACTGAATTTTAAAACTTACTTTGCTGTAAAATATGTGTATACCATAACAAATTGTAGATGTGTAAAAATTCTAAAAGAGAAATGTCTGAACTTTATGTTAAACTGTAAAACATGAATATTGAGTGAAGTTTGATGATGTCGTACCAGTTAAATCAAAGTACCAGTATACAGACATAAATGAGGCTGAGTTTAAAGAGTTAATTTAGACCATTGTGCAGATGTGAAACTTCCAAGGGGATGAATACTTCTTCATAGCATAAAACATATACTGCTCAAAAAATTAAGGGAACACTTAATCATCACAGTCTAACACCAAGTTAATTAAACTTCAAGGATATCAATTTGTCCAGTTAGGAAGTATAAGCGATTGTGAATCAACTTCACCTGCTTTGCTGCAAATGAAAGTGACAACTGGTGCACTGGCGAGTCAACAGCAAGCCAACCCCCAAAAAGGGAATGGTTTTACAGGTGGTGGGCAAAGACAATTGCTATCTCCTTATTCTTCCTGACTGATTCTTCTGTAGTTTTGTATTTTGCTAGTGTCCTTGTCACTACTTGTAACATGAGGCGGTACCTGCAGCCAATTCAGGTTGCATAGGTAGTCCAGCTTCTCCAGGATGGAGATGTCATCACAAGAAGATTTGCTGTGACTCCAAGCACAGTCTCGACAGCATGGAGGAGATACCAGGAGACGGATCTTTACACAAGGAGAGCTGCACAGGGCCATAAAAAGGGTATCAACCTAGCAGAAGGACCGGAATCTGTTCCTTTGTTCAAGGAAGAACATGAGGAACACTGCCAGAGCCCTGCAAAATGACCTCCAGCTGGCTATTGGAGTCAAATTTTTAGAAACAGACTCCATGATAGTGGCACGAGAGGCCGATGTCTTGATGTCTAGAGGGACCTGTACTCACAGTCTGTTACCATGCAGCTCGATTGGCATTTGCCAGAGAATACCACAATTAGCTGCTCCACCACTGGTGCACCGTTCTGTCCTCTGATGAGAGCAGATTCACACTGAGAACAGAGTCTGGAGACAACATGGTGAAAGTTATGCAGCCTGCAACATCATCCAACATAACATGTTTGGCAGTGGGTCAGTAATGGTCTGGGGAGGCAAATCCTTGGTGGGGTTATACAGACCTCCATGTGCTAGTCAACAATACCCTGACTGCTATTAGTTACTGGGATGAAATCTTGAGAGCCATTGTCAGAACTTACATTTGTGTAGTGAGCTCTGGGTTTCTCCTGTGGCCAGAGTGTGCATGCAGTTCCTGGATGATGAAGACATTAATGCCATTGACTGGCCAGACCTGAATCCAATTGAGAACCTTTGGGACGTTATGTATCAGTGCTTCTGATGCTGCCAAGTAGCGCCACAGACTGTCCAAGAGCTCACTGATGTACTGGGAGGACATCCATTAATCATGGATTTTGAGCTCAGATGATTTTGTTACATATTCTCAAAAATTGTTTTAAGGTAAGCATTTGTACTGTCACTTGCCTAAGTACCGATCTGTATACCTTAATAAATAATAATAATGATAATAATAATAATACAGTATATTTATATCTTTGTGTTCTTAACTTCTTGGGAAGCACTTTGAGCTACATATCTTCTATGAAAATGTGCTATACATATAAATATTGAATATCTAATCATTGGCACCTAATCTAGAATACTTGATTCTAATCTGATGGATTTGAAGTGGTGATAAATGTGGGGGTATACTTACTTTTTCCATGCGACAAATCTGCATATTTGTTAATTTACAATACACCATGTCAATTTTATGTGTCATTTCTATCACCTTTATCTCAAGATGATGGTTTCATGATCTAATGTTTGGCTATTCAAATAGACTGAAAAATTCAACAATTTGCATGAGATGTACTTACTTTTTCACATGACTGTATACATATTTTATAAGTACTAATATAGAGTAGATGTGTTTAAATTATGTAACATTTTTGTAAAATTGTTTTTTAAAGATTTTCTTTATTAACGTTTAACTATTGTGATCAAGGAACTTCCTTTGAAGAGCCAGTTTAATGAAAAGTGTGGCTTGGTGGTTAAGGCTTTGGACCTCAGACCATGACTTCGTGAGTTCACATCCCACTGCTGACACCTTGTGCCCATGAGTCACTTTCAAATGACTCTGCCTCAAGTGGGGTTAACCAATTGTATCTGAAGTGTTGTAAGACAAATAATTAAGTGTAAGTTGTTTCTATGTCATTGTTTTAGGGGGAACATTCTGCAGTTGGTTCAGGGATAAACATGCATCTTGCCGTTGTTGGTTTAGAGCAGTGGTTCTTAAAATGTTTTTTCTCACGACCCAATTTTGCGTATTGTGTGTCTTTGTGACCTGTAATCACAGATCATGCTGACATCATCCTTCCCACTTGGAGAATTGTCGACGAATTTTGTCCACCCCCCTTGAAGAACTGTGGACAAACAAAGTACTGGGAGTTTGTTTCTGTCATGCAAGCAGTGACCCATCAAAAGGTTTTCTGCAACTGTTTGTGACTTTCTTGTTCACTTTAAAGTACATGTGTCAGCGCAACCCAATTAAACCGACCCATAGTTTAAAAAACACTAGAGGACAAAGAAACTTGTAAGTAAAAAAGAAGAAATAAACTAATCAAAGGACAGAATAAAAATATCCACAAATATCTCACCTTGATTCACTGAAAGAATCCTAAACTCTCTTAACTTTTAAAACTTGGAATAAGATATACAGTACTAATTAAAAAGAGAAACATTTGAATTCATTCACCTAGCTACCCACACATTAAATTAGCAACATTTATATGTATAGCACATTTTCATAGAAGATATGTAGGTCAAAGGCTTCCCAAGAAGTTAAGAACACAAAGATATAAATTAAATTTATTATTATCATCATTATTATTATATATTAAAATATATAGCTTGCTACTTAGCCCAGTGACACCACAAACACTTACCCTAAACCTGAGCTCAAAATCCACGATTATTATGGATAGATTTAAACCATATAACACTGTTCGTTCTAAACAAGAGAACATAACAGTGAACACTGCAGGACTGTGACAATTATCTCTGCGTTGCCCGATTGTACCTAGACTTTGAGATTTATTGGAAGATTGGCTAATGTGAAGCAATCATTGAAAACAAAAATAACAAGTTGACATTGCAGTCAGCTTTTAAGACTACAATGGAAAAAGGTTGCAAATTAAACAACATAATTACAACCGAATATACTAAGTATGGAAAAAGAAGATATTAATTAAAAGTTTGAACACAAAATCACATTACCACTCTTGCAAGAAACCACATCCTAAAGATAGCTCCTGGTATAAAGAAAAGATGACAGAATGCTAAAACTGTGGTCCCATTATGGAGTGCACAGGAGTCAAAAACCACATTCAAGTGGCAAGCCAAATTATCACTTAGTAACAACTCTGAATGGATTTAAAATTATCCTGAAATATTTAAAAATGTCTTTAAATTAATTACAGATATCTCTAAATTTAACAGATATCTCTAAATTTTTTATTTTTCTATTCTTTATTATGTAAAGCACTTTGAGCTACTGTTTGTATTAAAATGTGCTATATAAATAAATGTTGTTGTTGTTGTTCTTGTAAACGATAGTATGACCTAACACATTTTTGTAGAAATGATATACATATATCTTTAAATAAATTATATAGTAGATAGCATGAAGTAAAGCAAAGTTACAAATGTCTACAAAGTAACTGAAAAGGGGCCAGGCCTACAATGACAATAATATCTTGAATTAGTTAGCACCACTGAAACAGAGAAGAGGATTGTGTCGGTTACTCAACAAATGACAGGAGCTAAACTGAACATGCAGTTAGACACAAGGCCAACATCCATTGTGTCAGTAACAGATTGCAAGAGATGGGTTTAAAAGCCACCATATGAAAATACTTACAAACTCAATGGCAAAATGCTGCAGCTGGAATCATATTGTCAGAAGGGGACCTTTTTATTCAATTTTCTGGGTAATCCAGTTACTGATGGTGTCAGGGCTGTCTGCAGGAGTCACCGCTTTGAAGTTTGGCTGGTTGAGTATACAAACAATACAAAGTTGTGATAACAGACCTGCTCCTTCCTTGGAGGATGTTTGTATTTATCTGACTTGGAGATAACATGTCTGAGAATATTGGTTTCTAATCAGTTGTGTACTCATTGATAGTTGGTAACAATACATTTTGTTAACTTGTGTTTTCATTATTTGTTAAACCCAGGAAATTTAGATGTGCCATAGTTTAATCTGATTATCCAGAACTGATAATGGCAGGGACGGAAGGAGATTTAAACTTCTGGGCAGGAGAAGGCAAAGAGAGGAACAGTCCACTAAGAACGCTGCCAAGACACTCGGAGAGAGCACAGGGGCTCGCAGGAAGACGAGGGTACGTGGCTGGCACAACGTGAGGCACAAGGACGGCAACACTTACTTCCAGGGAGGAAGAGACAGGTCCACAAGGAGATGCCAGTTGTGAGTCCTGCGAGAGAGGGAAGCTGCATGAAAGGACCGAGCAAAGCTAGCAGATGAGAAATGAG
The DNA here is from genome assembly GCF_016835505.1 of Polypterus senegalus. Lineage (NCBI taxonomy): Eukaryota > Metazoa > Chordata > Cladistia > Polypteriformes > Polypteridae > Polypterus > Polypterus senegalus. The sequence goes on along the minus strand of NC_053167.1, from coordinate 83,254,328 downwards.
GCATGCCTAGGTCACAGCAACACAGGGAGCACTGAGTGGAAAAAAAGGAATGACAAAGAGATGCTGACAGGGATTCCACGATTTTGATAAAACTTCTGTTGGGAAATGAGTGTCCAGTGAGCAGAATTCATCTGTGGACAGTTGGAAAATTAGTTGTTGGAGTAACACAGTGCGCAGACTGGACTCTGCACCACTAAAGATTGTATCCTCCATTCCTTGTTTTTCATGGACTTTTAGAGTGTGGACTGTGTGCTTTCCTTTCTAAAAAGGAATTTTGTTCCTGATATTGTTATATTTTGTTTATGTTCATTTATCGTTTTAATATACTTATTATTGTCTTTTGTAATAGAAGTTACTGTTGCTTTACCTGAAATTACTGTTGTGTCTTTCATTGTGTGTTTACTCACCGCCCAATTTAAAGAACCCTGTGTGCTATTTTCTGTAAATCTCAAGAGTTCCCAGTCTCTTAATAAAACTGGGTGGCGTAGTCGGATAGGTTAACGAGTTTTAAGTTAGATTACCTGTAAGTGTGACCAGACACCTGTCACAATATGTGTGAGCTAATGAAGGACTAGAACTGTTTGGCTGGCAATGATATACTGTATAAAATTAGCTTGGTGTAAACACCATCATAGCTTAGTAGTGTCACCATACAAAAACAGCAACTTATTGCTTAGAAACTCAAAATGATGTGTATTGGCCTGCAGCATTTATGAACAGATAGGTGAAAGAGAACCAAATTACAGCTTATATGTAACCCTAAAATTCTATAAAGCTTACCCAGCTCTAGGGACACAGAAAAAAAGTCGAATCAAGACAGGTGTTTGGTGGATTGACTGGGTCGAGTAAACAGGTACAAAGAAAGTAAAGTTGGTTAAGGGATGGTGGCACAGTGAAAGCACTCCTGCCTCGCAGTAAGGAGATCAAGACTCAAATCTTGCATGTTCTCCACAAGTCTGCATGGGTTTCCTCCCACAGGTTAGATGGATTGGCAATCGTGAATTGGCCATCATGTGTGTGTATGTGTTCACCCTGTGAAAGACTGGCGTCCTGTCCAGTGATTTTCCTGCCTTGAGCTCATTGTTTGGTGGGATAGGCCCCAGCTTCCTTGTACCTCAGCTCACAATAAAGACTTTGATAATCAATGCTGACACAAGTTTTGGTTTTTTTTTTTTTTTGCAATATAACCATTGTGTTTTCAAAATAGCACCAGCTCTCACAACTAGGCCAAGACAGCTGGAGCAGGTTCTGCAGGGATTACGAAGTATTCAGTTGTACCTTTACAATAACATTATGACAACCACTTGGACAGCGACAGGAAATGTTCTCTCGTCTAAAAGAGTTTAAAGTGGTGTTTGCACATTGTACCTCTGCTATATTCTCTTGTTACTTTGCTCCAATAACTTGGTGGATCTGAATGAGTGAGAGAGTTTATTTTCTCATCTTTTTCTGCTTTTCTTTCATTAATCTGTGTGAAAGATAATGAGTGAGTGCAATACTTTAGATACATTAACACGTTACAAAAATGCTTGGTGAAAATTGCTATAGAAGTTAATTATACTCAATCCATTATGGAATTGAAAATCACTGCTGTATAATGGAGTCAGCATCTTGGATTTGAAGATTGTGCTTTGTCATTGTCTGTATGGCATTTTAAGTGTTCTCTCACAGTGCCGAAGATATACAAACATGTTGGGTTAATTAGAGATTCCAAGTGTGAACATGAATATGTGTATGAGTGGGTGCCAGTGTCAAGGTTGTTTCCTTCCTTGCACCAAAGCCAAAAAGAAAACTCTAGAGCACAAAAGGCAAAAATCAGCTGCATGAAAGCATAAGGCAATGTAAGCGAAAAAGTTCTAATAAAATACAGACAAAAAACAAAATGTTCAAAACTTCCAATAAATCATAAAAGATCAAGAAGAAAACAAGAAATTTGAATAATCAGCAAGAGACTGTAGGTTGTCCCAACTTGTATAAAGTAGAGGGCAGTCCGTTGCTGTGATGTGCAGAAGGACATGTCTCTTGGTGAACCAACCACAAAACACAAGGAACATAACACAGGCATAGGGAACAAAGCAAATAATTAACAAAAGTAACAGTAACATAAGTAAAATAGTCAAATATGAAACAAAAAAAAGATATCAACCCCATCTAGCGGAGAAACTCAGTCAGAAATATAACACTCATGTTGCCAGTTTCATTAAAATTGCAGCCCCTTGTACTTTGTGCACATGCCATTACAATTGTATAGACTCTACTGTATATAGACTCCTATATTAGAGAGAGTATATGATTCATATGTGCCTGGTTTGATTTATAATCAATGGCGAAAATGACCAAGAATATTTCTGCAAATCATGTTATGAGTTTAGTAAGAAATATACCCCCTTATTTTTAATGTGATTTAGATTTTGTCAGCGTTGTGGCTCTGGATTATATATGACTTATATATATTGCCATTGAACAGATGTATATACAAGCAAAGTCGCTGTAAGATATGCAGAACCTATATCTTCAGGATTAGGCCCAGAATATAAAAATTAAAACCTTAAAAGTGTGCCGGAATATTACTTGGGCCAGTTATGCACTCTCAGTCATTGCAATCTATCTACGCAAACAAAAACACTTTGACAAAAGACAAACTACAGGTAAAACCTGGGCCTGTATCAAAATATTTATAGCTATATATATATATATATATATATATATATATATACGTATAGGGCCAAGGGGAGGGGGAAGAGGGAGCGGGACCTCAGGACTGGGGAGGCGAGCAAGGCCCTCCTCATTCAAGTGCCAGCCTCTGTTCGAGTCAGTCTACCTCTCGCCACATGTTGGAGCATACCTTGTCTCCGCTTAGCTAGCAATACCTGACATTATCATCTAAAGTTTGTTAAGGAATAACATTTGATATTTTTGAGAGAGAGAGAAGTCATTGCTAAGTGTGTTTTAGAGGGTAGCTGCTGATTAGCAGATATCACAGCCACGTGCTTTGCTCCTCATACAGTGCTAACATTTGACTTTGGGCACACTTAACTTCCACTTGGCCAGAATGACATTTTTTTTTAATTTTGTTATTCATTTTTAAAGTTTGTCCTGTGTCACTACTATGTGGGCAGAGCTGCAGGGGACAGCTGGTTATTGATAAAACTAAACTGACACTTTATACAGTATATTGATTGCTGCATTACTTTCTACTTCTTCTTCTCTGAAAAACCCTTCTGTGTGGTAGTAAAAAACAAATTGCTTTAGGGAGTTAGGACTTTGGCTGGTATTAAAACAATTCTTGGTTTACATATTGGGCTTTGACTAAATTACATGTCTGACTTTCTAGTTTTTGACACCTTTTGTCCTTAGTTTACAAGTTCAACTCATCATCTTACGATACTTTTCATTATTTTCCATTTTTGTTTTTTAAAATTTTTCACCTCTGCAGGGCAATGTCTTGAAGAGAAGCACAGCTAGGCAAAAGTATGTAAAAAAGTAACAATTTATAATCCAATACATTTCAGAAATAAAGCAATCATAATTCTAAATTAATGCAATAAAAAATCTAAGAGAAAGAAATGGTTTCCGAAGCACAGATTGAAAAAGTAATCTCTTTAAAATAATAATAGTAATTAGTTGCACATTAACATGTATAAGTTAATATATTGAGTTTTCATAGTAAACATTCAGCATTTGATAGAACTATGAAAAAGAATACTTAAAAAAGTAAGATGCACTGGCACTTGGGCTTTTTTAGCAATTTGGCAAGACACAGCACAAATCATGTGAATGATCGTGGGAAGGAGTGACAGTGTTATGGGCTCAGATGTATTTTAGACATCATTATACTAAAAACAAATGTAGAGACTTAAGATCAGGAGATAAAGTATATGATTCTCCCTAATACTTTTAGTAAATAATGAATGAATTAACTGTCCAAACACCCTGTTAGTAAAGCACTATAATAGTTAATTATATCAAAATCAGCAAAAGTGAATGTTTTTATCCAAGTTGATGAGAAAAAGCTCCAACTTTAATTTCTTTCCTATCTTTAAAAGCAAGGCCCTAAAAATGTAATGATCTGAACACTAGAGGAAAGACCATTGCTATAACCACTTACAGGTAAATGACGTGTAATTAGGGGAACTAATACTGGAGCTTACTGCAATACTGATTTTAGAAATCAAACTATTAACGTTGCTCCTGATTTTCTTTTTATTTAAAAACAAGTACTTATTACACTTTCAAATTTTAAATCATTGAACAAAAAAATTACTCAGTGGATCTAACATTATTGGTGTCATGAGATCTGACTGTTTGTGTCACATGAATCTTGTCTTATTTTCCCTTGACTCCATTTTGAATTTCTCATGGGTGGGCACATATTGGTTTTCGGTCATCATGCCTTGTTGCAGCATAGCATTCAAACTATAAAAGTTGGGGTTGCAGTATTACATGCATCCTAGTATTGGGATAAGTAAACGCTTACATAGATAAAGAATCTCTTGATATTTTTACCTTTTTTTCAGTTTTTTTTAAATTTTTTGGTTTGTTTAATGGCTCTTGATGTTTAGTTTTGGTCTTTTTGGTTTAGAACTTAGCTTTATTTTTGACCATTACTTTGTTTTACTCTTTCATTTCCTGATTACTGTTTTTCCAAGATGTCATTTTTAGCACATGCCTGCATTTTACCTTCCTTCATGACAGTTAAGTTCTGCTGTTATGTATTGATAAGTGTCATGTGCATAGCACACTGTTTTTGAACTCTGTACAAAACGGAAAGGGTCCCATCAATGAGTCTAAGCGGTACATTGCCAATTTTTAGAATGCAATGATGAGACTGCAAAGAATTCCTGAGAGGGGATCTAAGAAATGACTTTAAAAAGAAAATACTGAGAATATACATCTTCTCAATGTTAAGTTATGGTTGTAATACATGGACATATGGGAAAGTAACTATTAAGAGGCTGCAAATCTGTGAGATGTGATGCTACAGAAGGATGAAAATTAATTGGACTGAAAAGGTGACAGATGAAGGAGTGATGACAAATTTGGTTATTGGAAAGAGTATGGTGGAGCAGATGATGAAGGAGCTATATAAATAAAATGTATTATTATTATGAAAACAAAGAAGAGATTCATGAGACATAGGTTGAGAGGGTCAAGTGGGAAAATAAGTGAGTATCATAATAAAATTCATCAGTAAGTATAATCAAGTATATTTGAGCCCTGATGATGTCTAAATGATCATCTATGTATTGTGATGGACAGCTGTGACTCTTACCTGGCCAGTGTGCCTTCATAACAGTAAGACTGGGAAAAGGAGCTTGCACAAGACAATACCTCCCTCGGGAAGACACAGGGCAGACCCCCTTGTTGACAGTGGTGCCATGGGGTTGGAGCTTGTAACCTCACTCTTTGTGCCCGTGGCCACTGACAGGGGGTGTATGGAAATTTGCTGAGCCCTCCTCTGCAGGGCTGCTGCCACACCCAGAAGATGGCCGGAAGCAGATTTTGGAACACCTGGAGCACTTCCAGAAGGAGGTAGACAAAGCTTGCTGGAAGAGGGCTGAGATGAAGAGGAAGAAAAAGAGAAGATAAAGATAGTGCTGTGCGCTATAGTCTGTGCTAATGGGTGCTTTGTACGTGCTGTTGTGGGGAGCGAAGGTGAAGAGCTTCCCCACTATAAATAAATGTGCGTGTGTTGCTGAACTTGAGCTCTGTGTCTGTTGTGTCGGGTGTTTGAGGAGGTGTATAGTTATTGGTGGTCACAGTATAGAAACACACAAAATAAAAGAATCTTGCCTACTACCTTTCAATAGTGGGCAGGAAATGAAGTAAATAAATGAAAGATTTCTGTTTTAAATGTCAAAAGACCCAGAACGCACCTTTGCCAGCGCTTTATATACACAACAATGAAAAAAATCAACTTCACAAGAGCCTTTATTATGGGTTTAGCCCATTGTTATTTGTCCCAGTACTTGTGTTAGTTAATAATATATGACCAATCAGTCACTTCATGAAGAATTTTGTGAGGTGAGAGGAATGCATTTTTAACATTTTCATTAGACAAAATAGTGCCTTAATGACTACAATAAAAGGTTTGGCTTAATGTGCCAGATTATTTAATGCTATTTTTTCAAGGTTTACCTACATTTAATTCTCCTGTATGACAATGAATGAGAAAAGAGCCAGTTACCATATTTAGAGATGTCAGTAACTCTTTCATATGCAGCTTTTATACCCACCGCGAGCATTTATAAAGTGTAATACATCTCATGCCAATACAAAGGGAAACACAACAAATGCAGAGTGAATCTCGTGTTGCATTGACTTTTAACAAAGACTTGGCAGCTGAAAATTAGCATTCATTAAGTGCTCCCTGAATTCAAGCTGATCCATTTCCAGTTTCCAGAAAAGAAAAAAAAATGCACATTCAAGTAACGCTCTCTACGTGTTTTTTTGAAAGACTCAGCCTTTCCCTACAAGTTTTGAATACATGTATGATTTATTAGCCTCCAACAACTGCTGTCGCAGGCAAGGAACTGTCTGATTATGAAATATTCATTTCTGTTCAGTTCCTTGCAACTTTGTAATTAGTATATGTTTCTAGCCTTTCCATTTAAAATATAACTCTTCTTAAATGTTCAGCTTTCCCATGTGCACAAAATGGAACATTTCAAAGCATAATCATTATTTCTTCCAATTAATTTCTTGTGTGCTTAACAGAGTAAAATTCTTTGATACAGCTAATGCAGCAAGGCTTCAGCTTTCTTTTTTTTCACAGAATGGATGTCAAATAATTAAAAATCCAGTTTTTTTAGTTGGGACTACTTGAATCACTTGGCACCCTCCTTCAACCTTTAAACACTATTTTCTCTCCAAATTATGCTGTCTTGGACTAAACAATTATGAGGAAGTACCAGACGCAAGTAGTGAAAACATCTATTTTTGCATATTGTAAGTAAATGTGTAAGGAAATCCGTATTTCACCACCCACCCAGGGATGCCAAACAAATGTAGGCAAATGTGTATGATGTGAGAAGAAAAATTGGTTGATTGATGTCAATCAATCAGGTAAATAATTAGCAGCTTTGCCTTTGGCAATGCCATTAATTAATTAAACAATTTGATAAGGCTCAACACTTTATTTTCCTTACCTTTCTCTGTAGGAGCATCTTCTTGCTGTTAGACTTATTTCAAGGTAACTGAAGGTAACTGAAGCACAGAATAATACGATTTATTGATAAATCCAATCATTATATAAATATGATAATTGCATATGTACCAGCATAGACAATAGGAGTGAAGACAGACAAACATATAACACCGAAGAAACTGGCTGTTTACTGGTTATTAAGAGTTCTAATTGATCTAGATAGCAGAGATCAACAGTTTTACAATACCAAGTCTTAAATGGTGATATCCGATACTGTGCACCATTGTGTGTTGTTGCTCCAGGCAAAAATGGAGGACTCTTCTTGTATTGGTGTGCACTGTTAAATTTCTGATACATGGTCCTTTGTCAATGATGTGGGTGATGCTGTCTTCCTTAAATCACTGTTAGGGTCTTTGCTATGTCATCTGCAAGTGCTGAAGCCCCCTTCTTGAAATAATGTTGCTTCTCAGTCTACTCTGACTGGTCTCAGTCACAGGCACAGAACTTGGCTTGGCAGAGTGGACCTTACAGCTAATTCAGGCTCTATGAAGAGTAGCTTCCAGTCCAAAGAAAGTTTGTGAGCATTTTGATCCAGAGGAAGTGGTCAGCTCCTCACCCTAAAGAGAGTGGATTGAAAACAGATCATCAGCTTTCAGCTCCCCAAGTAGAAGAGGTTATCAGTTGTCAGCTTCCCCCCAATAAAGAACAGGTCATCAGCTTTTTGGAAGAGGTGAATACAATTAGTTCTAAAGGTATGTGTAACCTCTGATGATTGAATGAGTCACTTCCAGTTACAGATCCAGTGCCTGCTTATAGGTGCCTTGTATTGTTCATCACATCCTGCCAGAGTTCAGCTTGCAGTTACAAGCCTAAAATGAATGTCCATTTGAGTACCTTTCTGTCTGAAGAAGTCTCTGCTGAGGTGTCATCTAAACTCTGATTTACACTTTTGTTATCAGATGAAGTACAGAGCTGACCAAAGTGCTGGTAGATCTGTAGTTCAGCCATTTACTCTGGAATGCCGGTGGGGCTATCAAAAAAATGGCTTTCTGCATCCCTGTTAAATCTGCCTTTTTAAAAAGGCATTGCGTACCATGAAAAACGCAGCAAAATGGGCAATGTCCATGTTTCCTTACAACATCCAACCATGCCTTCCAAAATTCCCTTAGTGGGTTGTACAATGCTGAAGTCAGTTGTTGTTTGGGCACTACTTTGTCCTAAAAAACAAAAAAAAAGAAAAGTGTAATCAAATGAGAAGATGTGAGCAATACAGACTTTTGTCAATTCTGCAATGTGAACGTGAGGTTAGAATGATAACATCCTGTATTTTTAACAAAATATATCACAAATGGCATAACCAGAATGAGTAACAACAATGCAGCAACCAACAGGAATGTGCACAATGAACTAATCTTGCACTATAAAAATATTAATATGTAATTGTGAAATTAGCTCAGTATGAGGCATATTCACATGTGATTCTGTTAGGTGGGTACAGTGTTGCATCAGACAAGTATGATGTGCTGTTTTAGAGAGTAATATATAGCAAATGAATTTGACTATTTATCCATTTGCTGAACTAACTTAATACCCAATCCCACTCGCACTGGCATTGCATGCCTGATAAAAATACTTTTGCTTAATTCATATTGCATAAAAGTCATATGCAGCTGAATATATATGTGCCAGTGTTACCAAAAATGTTAGCAGTAATATTTAGACACAAAATGAAAACACAATGAGTTTAAAAAAGCTAACCTAAAAGGGATTCTAAATGTCAGTCAAATATGGAGCTTGCTTCACATTCTGATTTTGCACAAGCAACATGGCCACCTCTCTGTTTTAACTAAACCACCTTTGGTCACAAACACTGAGGTACAGCAAATAAAGCATAATTCACAAAATTGGTATGTCAAAAGAAATCAAAATAGCTAACAAGCAGCAAAAATAGAGTAAAAAATTATTTTTGGATTTTCTCAAAAAGATCGGAAGAACTGACAATTTACCATGCTTGAAGGTCTGCTTTTATACTAGTGCAAAGGGACCACTAATATCATGTGTCCACACCCCATGTGAAAGCCATGAAATAGTGCCCATATTGATGACTGGAACTTTGTGATGCTAAAAATTAAATAAATGCAAAAAGCAAAAATGAGATAAAAAGTGCCCAGTCAGTTTCAAAATCAAAACAAATAATTTCTAAAATACAATAGCTGATGATTATATGAACACAAGACACACTAGATTCTCTGACTAGAAATGATCTACAGTGATCCCTCTCTATATCGCACTTCAACTTTCGTGGCTTCACTCCATCGCAGATTTTAAATGTAAGCATATCTAAATATATATCACAGATTTTTCGCTGGTTTGCGGATTTCTGCGGACAATGGGTCTTTTAATTTATAGTATATGCTTCTTCAGTTTGTTTGCCTAGTTGATTTCATACAAGGGATGCTATTGGCGGATGGCTTAGAAGCTACCCAATCGGAGCATATATTACGTATTAACTAAAACTTCTCAATGATATACGATATGCTTCCCGCACGGTGCTTGATTGTTTGCTTTTCTCTGACTCTCTCACTCTCTCTGCCTGACGGAGGGGGTGTGAGCAGAGGGGCTGTTTGCACAGAGGATATGGACACTCCTCTAAAAAATGCCGCTTTATCGCGGTGCTTCGGCATACTTAAAAGCACAAATGCACATATTGATTTTTTGATTGTTTGCTTTTCTTAGCGAGCGCTCTCTCTCTCTTTCTGAAATTCTCTGCTCCTGATGTGTGCACTCCTTTGAAGAAAAGATATATTTGCATTCTTTTAATTGTGAGAAAGAACTGTCATCTCTGTCTTGTCATGGAGGACAGTTTAAAATTTTGACTAAAGGGCTTTATTTCATGTCTAGAGGGCTCTAATAAGGTTAACAGTGTGGAAGAGTTTATAAGGGCTTAAAATATATAAAAATAAATATACAAACATATGGTTTCTACTTCTCGGATTTTCATCTATCGCTTGGGGTTCTGGAACACAACCCCCGCGATGGAGGAGGGATTACTGTATTTAAAAGTGTCATAAATTTTGGTTTCAGATAATTGGTGCTGCCTTTGGGGTTATTGGATCAATTGTCCTACTATTCCTGAAGTGATGCTATAGAAAAGTTTTAAAGATAAAACTGAGTTGAAAACTTCTTACAGAGTGTTTGAGTCTGTATGTTGCCACCAGCTAATTATACTTGATCCATTTATACATTTATAAGGCTTTACTAAATCATTTAAAGCCTACAGTCACAGTCAGCTGATCATTAATTTTATGTTGCTGTGTCTGTGTCACTTGTGTTACTCTGGTTTGAGGATTGTTATGTTTATTGTTGTTGTTATTGAAGAAAAATGAAACACTACATATACACATTTCAAGCAAAGAATTTACACCAATGTTATTTTACCAAATGGCACAAATGTTCCTAGTAAATTTAATTTAAGAAACAAACTCCTTTTAGCAAGAATTCAAAACCTCTGCTCAAGTGTATGTCACAAAGTCTAAAACTGTTATGGTCAGGCCTTTGTTTTTGAATTTCTATAAATTCTCCATGAGATCTAAAAATTATTTTGACTTTGTTTTAGGGGATTAGTGGTCAAGGAATTGTGTGTTTGTTTTGTGTGCTTGATATGGCTCCAACAATTTTGAAATCAAGTAGCTTCTTCCCACAATGTCAGTTTGTTTTTCTTATGAGCACCACCATACTGAGAAGTATTTGTGGATGGCCATTTTGTTTTTCTTATGAGCACCACCATTTTGAGGAGTATTTGTGGACAGCCATTTTGTTTTTCTTTGAACACCACCATTTTGAGGATAATTTGTGGACGGCTGCCAGAATATCTTAGTCTAAACTAAGAAAAAGTTGCTTCCTGGTTATGCTTAATTGGATTCTCCCAAAAGACCTTTGTGATCATTCTTTGTTGTTTTTGAATTCCTGGTTACTAATATTGTTTGTCTTGCTTTTTGACTATGATTTATGATTTTGGCTCAGCTATATGTTCCTTTTATTTTTTGGTTACCAAACCTTCCCGCCTTGTTTTTCAACTATGACTCTTGAAACACTCCCTGAGCACTGTTTGCTTAAGTATTAGTCTTTTTGGTTCTGACACTTGCCTTGAAATATTTGACTATGCAACATCCAATTCCTCTCAAAGCTGCTGCCACCTCGGGCAATCAGTACACAAACATGTCAGCTTTGTTTAATAACAGCATTTTTACAGGCTTCTACGGCTAAATCTTTCAGTATTAGTAACCAATCTCTGAACTGAAGCAATAAGTTGGCTGAATGTGGCCAAATTGAATTATTGTTATTTATGTTATAGTCATTAATTTTTAACCCCTAATATTTATGACAAGTAGGCACCAATGTTTTGGATAATGCTGATTCAATTTATTATGACTTTTTTTTGTTTGAATTTATTATATTGATGCTAATTTTTTTTATTAAACATACACCCTACCATGTTGTTTATAGTAACAACACCCGTTTCCTACCACATGGGTGTAGGGTATGAAGCCTCATGGACAGGGAATTTAATCTCTTTATAAGTTTTATTACTAGTTCATTTCTTTCTGTTGCTCATTTGCATTTTGGTTTTGGTGAGGTTACTGGAAGAGATAGCTGGAAGGGAAAGAGAAAAACTTATGTCTCCATTTGGCACCAGCCATTTGACTGTATCTCAAATTGTATGTATATAAGTCAAAAAGTGTGCAGGTCATTGCATCTGAGGCTCTGTGGATCTGTTGTGGCTCACTGATAGTACGTTGTACCAAATACTGATCTTTGAGTCTCTGGGTCCATATAAAGGAAAGCAGTGCGGAACGAATGCTTAAGAATTAGTCACATGGAAAAGCATAGATCAAAACAAAATTTTAAAGGGCCCTGAAGAGTCAGAAAACATATGAGATGAATAACAAATACAGCTGAGGGACTGCTGCCTCTGCAGTTCCACCATTGCTTCTCCATCTGCTATGTCCCATTGGCCTGAAAACATGGTCACTGGCTGAGCTTTGCTAGCTCGTAGAGCTGTGATCGAGTTACCACTGACCCCAGGGGCCTCATGTATAAGCGGTGTGTACGCAAAAAAATGTTGCGTACTCCCGTTTCCACGCTAAAATGACGATGTATAAAACCTAAACTTGCCGTAAAACCACGTACATTTTCACACTAGCTAAAACAATGGCATATGCAAGTTCTTCTCTCGGTTTTCCAAACTGGCAACACCCAGCATCAAAGCAGTGCTAATTTTCCAGTGTGGTTTTCCTTTCTTTTTTAGATCCACATTCCTGACGCGGTTTTATAAATACACTGAAATTAACCGCATATTGTTTATTAATTTAATGCATCTAACTGTAATTAACCTATAACAATATAATGGTCCACAGAATGGTCAAACTATACTAAATACAATAGCTGCTTTAGTGTTGTTACTCTCAATGCACCTTCTTCTTCTTCTTTCTGCTGCTCCCGTTAGGGGTTGCCACAGCAGATCATCTTCTTCCATATTACACTCACTGCACCACTTCGAGTATTTATATCACTGTATCTGAGTGGGGAATCACAGCTGTACAGCAGCTGATTGGAAAAAGAATTATCGGTATACAGTACAGTATCTAGCACATGCTGTCTATTTGAACTGCTCTCATGCGACAAACACTTCAATCAATCAATCAACATTTATTTATATAGCACATATTCATACAAAAAAATGTAGCTCAAAGTGCTTTACAAAATGAATAGAGAAATAGAAGACACAATAAAAAATAAACATTAATTAACATAGAATAAGAGTAAGGTCCGATGGCCAGGGTGGACAGAAAAAACAAAAAAAAACTCCAAAGGCTGGAGAAAAAAATAAAATCCAGGGGTTCCAGACCAAGAGACCGCCCAGTCCCCTCTGGGCAATCTACCTAACATAAATCAAACAGTCCTGTTTGTATTTAGGGTTTTCATGGAAGGACCTGATGATGATGGTCACGTAGACTTCTGGCTTTCAGTCCATCAATGTTGGTGCATCATGATGCTTTGAGTAGGTGGTGGTGGCGCAGGCCGCCACCACAAAGAAACCGGAAAAAGAAACAGAAGAGAGAGTAGGGGTCAGTATGGATTTTGGAGCCACTGTGAATAATTATTATGAAGAATTGAACATACAGAGTATCAGTATTAAGTTAAAGTGAAGTTATAGAAAGGCCATGTTAAAGTAATGTGTTTTCTATGCAGATGACATGGTACTGTATATATCGGACCCAGAAAATTCTGTGCCTGCAGTCTTAGCAGCACTCACAGAATTTCAAAAGCTCTCTGGTCTCAGAATTAATCTGAATAAAAGTGTACTCTTTCCGGTGAATTCGCAAGCATATAATATTAGATTAGACACCCTTCCTTTTATCATTGCAGAACAGTTTAAATACCTCGGGTAAACATCACAAGTAAACATAAAGCTCTTTATCAAAAAAATTTCGTCGTCTGTATGGAAAAAATTAAACAAGACTTGCATAGATGGTCAACCCTTCATCTCACACTAGCTGGAAGAATTAACACTGTTAAGATGAATATTCTTCCTAAGCTCCTTTTTTTATTTCAAAACATACCAATATACATTAATAAATCGTTCTTTAAGCAATTAGATTCAACAATAACCTCATTTATTTGGAATTCTAAACATCCACGCATCAAAAGAGCGACCCTACAAAGACAAAAGGCAGAAGGCGGCATGGCTCTACCTAACTTCCAGTTTTATTACTGGGCGGCAAATATACAGTCGATAAGAACCTGGACACAAATAGAAGAACATACACAGGCATGGACCGCAATAGAAGTAAAATCCTGCAGTACTTCTTTGTATTCCTTGCTTTGTGCTCCAATAAACACACGTTATCGGCAATACACTAATAACCCAATTGTGCTCCACTCACTTAGAATCTGGAACCAATGTAGAAAGCATTTTAAGACGGAGAAGCTTCTTTCTGTGGCACCCTGCAAAAGAACCACCTCTTTCAACCCTCACAAACATATGCAGTTTTAATATCTGGAAAAATTTGGAATTAACTTGCTTAGAGACCTTTATATAGACAACGTCTTTGCATCCTATGAACAATTACGTTCCAAATTTAACATTCCAGCTACAAATTTCTTTCACTATCTTCAAATCAGGAACTTTGTTAAACAGAACCTTCCAGATTTTCCTCATCTTGCACCCTCATCCACGCTGGAAAAATTATTGCTCAATTTCAAGGAGTTAGACTCCATCTCTACAATATATAAAATCCTTTTACAATCCCTTCCTTTCAAAGATCCAAGAGGACACTGGGAAAATGACCTCTCAATTAATATATCAGAAAAGGAGTGGAAAGTAGCAATGCAGAGAATTCACTCAAGCTCCATATGCAAAGCATACAATTATACAACTCAAAATTATATATCGAGCACATCTGTCTCGACTAAAACTCTCAAAATGTTTCCAGGGCATGATCCAACCTGCGAACGTTGCAACCAAGCCCCAGCCTCACTAGGTCACATGTTCTGGGCCTGCTCCAAATTAACATTATTCTGGACAAAAATTTTTAATTACCTCTCAGACAGTCTTGGACTCACAATCCCTCCTAACCCATTAACAGCTGTGTTTGGGGTTCTTCCAGAGGGTCTTAAAGTGGAGAAAGACAAACAAACTGTGATTGCATTCACTACACTGTTGGCACGCAGACTTATTCTGATAAACTGGAAGAACCCAAACTCTCCTCTTTTAAGTCAGTGGGAAACTGATGTGTTATATTATTTAAAATTGGAAAAATCAAATACTCAGTTAGAGGATCTGTGCAGACTTTTTCAAAACATGGCAGGATCTAATCAGTAATATTTTGAAATGATTTCATAAAGCACAGAGAATTTGTTGATTTAGGTATTTTTAAAAGCCTTAAATTTTACACCGTTTGGCTTGCTCTCTCTCTCAAGGGTGGGGATCGATCTGTTCTTAGCATAATTCTTTTTTTTTTTAAAACTTGATTGCTATGTATTGATTGTAATAAAATTAATAAATAAATAATAAAAAAAAAAAAAAAAGTAATGTGTTTTCAGCAGTGTTTTAAAGTGCTCCACTGTATTTGCCTGGCGAATTCCTATTGGCAGGCTATTCCAGATTTTGGGTGCATAACAGCAGAAGGCCGCCTCACCACTTCTTTTAAGTTTAGCTTTTGGAATTATAAGGAGACACTCATTTGAAGATCTAAGGTTACGATTTGGAATATAACGCGTCAGGCATTCCGATATATAAGATGGAGCGAGATTATTTAAGGCTTTATAAACCATAAGCAGTATTTTAAAGTCAATCCTGAATGACACAGGCAACCAGTGTAGTGACATCAAAACTGGAGAAATGTGTTCGGATTTTCTTTTACCACTTAGGATTCTAGCAGCTGCATTCTGCACTCGTTGCAAATGATTTATGTCTTTTTTGGGTAGTCCTGAGAGGAGTGCGTTACAGTAATCTAGTCTACTGAAAACAAAAGCGTGAATTAATTTCTCCGCTTCTTTCAATGATATAAGAGGCCTAACTTTAGCTATGTTTCTTAAGTGAAAAAATGCTGTCCTAGTGGTCTGATGAATATGCGATTTAAAATTCAGATTACAGTCAACGGTTACCCCTAAATTTTTTACTTCCGTCTTAAGTTTTCATCCTAGTGCATCTAGTTTATTTCTGATAACCTCACTGAATCCATTATTGCCAATTACTAAAATTTCAGTTTTCTCTTTATTTAGTTTGAGAAAATTACTATTCATCCATTCAGAAATACCAGTAAGACATTGTGTTAGTGTATCGAAAGAGTCAGAGTCATCAGGTGCTATAGATAAGTACAGCTGTGTGTCATCAGCATAGCTGTGGTAACTCACGTTGTAACCTGAGATAATCTGACCTAACGGAAGCATGTAGATTGAGAATAACAGCGGACCCAGGATAGAGCCTTGTGGAACACCATATCGGATATCATGTGTCTTTGAGATTTGATTTCCACAACTCACAAAGAATTTTCTCCCTGCCAAGTAGGATTCAAACCAATTTAAGACACTGCCAGAGAGGCCCACCCATTGACTAAGGCGATTTCTAAGAATATTATGATCAATGGTGTCAAATGCAGCACTCAGATCTAAGAGGATGAGAACAGATAAATGGCCTCTGTCTGCATTTACCCGCAAGTCATTTACTACTTTAACAAGTGCAGTTTCTGTACTGTGATTTGTTCTGAAGCCTGACTGAAATGTATCAAGAATAGCATGTTTATTGAGGTGGTCATTTAACTGCATAATGACTGCCTTCTCTAGAATTTTACTTAAGAAGGGCAGGTTAGAAATGGGTCTAAAATTTTCAAAGGCAGAGGGGTCAAGATTATTTTTCTTGAGCAGGGGTTTAACTACAGCAGTCTTAAGACAGTCTGGAAAGACCCCCGTATCTAATGACGAATTAACTATGTCCAGAATATTGTCAATTAGCACGCCTGATATTTCTTTGAAAAACCTGGTTGGTATTGGATCAAGGACGCAGGTGGAGGGCTTCAGAGCCTTACCTGTACAGACCTCGCCGTTCAGAAACAGTTTCATCCCAAGAACTATAAACGCAATCAATCAGTCCATCAAGTGCTCCTTGTAGAACTTTTTGTACTTATTAGTACAATTACCTCACTGTAAACTTGCGACACAGTTATAATATTGCACAACCTGAGACACTTTATAAAGCGTGTATTTACATATGATGACAATATCATTTTTAAGATGAAATGCAGACAAATATGTTTATTATATTATACAGATAAAATTTTAACTTCATTTAAATAATCTAAATTGTTAATAATTAAACATGTGATGACATGGTGTTGCAGGACTAGCAAGGAGCTGGCGCTCCATTCACGGATTGTTCCTGACTTGCGCTGTATTCTTGCTGGGGTTGGAGCGACACTGGAAGGAAAGATGGATAGAATAATTAAACATGTACTACGAAGATATTTCAATGTTCCTTAAAAGTTTTAAAGAATCAGCGTACTAACTTACAGATGGCTTGACATCTGTTACAGAGCTGATTGTGTGGTGATTGGGTATTTGGAGAAAGAAAAGGAAGGACAGGAACTGGGGGTTAAAGAGACAGTACTGCTGCAATAAATTATTTCATTGAAGGTCGCGCATGGTGCAGCAAGCATCTTGCATGAGGCACGAACAATCACTGCTCCACCGTGTTCCCATGTTTAATAACATGCGTTAACTCCTATCATCATGAAAATGATATCAAGTATACATCTCAGTATTTTAATTATTCAGAGAACTATAATATCACAAATTTAATGGATTATGTGTCCTTTCGGAGGAAGAGATTGCCCGTTTAAGAAGCACGTAGTAATTCACACACAGAGCACATAGAAGATCAAATACAAAACAAAGCATTTAACATGCTACTTTAGTTACAATGGGATTTGCTAAACTAGTGAATTAAACGATTTTAAGATGAAGTTTATGATGTTCTACTTTAATGACAAAATAAACTACGTGATTAAAGTGGAAATTTAGAGATTAAAGTTGACATTTCATGCTTTTTTCCCCACTGTGTGCCTAGTTTTTTTCTCTGTACCCTAATAAGCTTTCATATGACACTCAGACTGTGGGCTACGACTCGCCTTTTCATGGTGACTTTGATATCTGACAATTTCTTTTTTATTTCGGTCACTGTGCGACTTTCTGAACTTGAGCATAGAGTGACACTCTATGTCACTTGATCAACTTCCTTTGGTTGTTTATACCACTGTTTAAACCAACAATTATTACGTTTTTCTTTGCCACCACTTGGTATTCGCTAAAATTCTTCCATTTACCCTGTGCTTTTGCCATTGCCTTTTCACAGAACGCTGAGTCTAAGGGCTATTTATATTGATTTGCATATTCAAAGAGGCATAATTCTGGGAGGAGTTTGGGGAGTGGCAGCAATGTGTGCATGTGCGTTACTTTTCACGCTGAGCGGGATTTATGGAACGGAAGAACGCGGAAGATGGCATTCGCAAATATTTATGCACCTGAATTTTTTTGTGTGTATGAACATTTCGGCCATGTTTTAGTGTGAATTCTATGCACTGCGTTATGCATGAGGCCCCAGGTGAGCAGTATGAAGCAGGGTTGGTGGTAAGACTGTGCAGGAAAAGGATGTTACAGATCAGCAGCGGAGAGAGAGCCTCAAAGCTGAGATCCGGACCTAAAACATCATTTGCAGCATCAGTTTGGTGAAGAAATCAGTCAAGAGATCTGTACAGTATATCTACAGCTGCACATGAGAAAATTTGCCTGCCTGATTGACAAATCAATGCACAGAACATCAGCGTTTAACATCCCTGCTGCATCGTATGCCGGTGTAGCACTTAGCACCTCTGCTGTGTCATCTGACAGTCCAATGTGTGTATCCCATGACCTTTGGCCATAAGTACAAATGGTCTCAGTTCCATTGGACTTGTAATTGGCGCATGACTTTATAAGTATAATATCATTTCAAGTTAACAGAGTTAAGACCAAGAAAGGGTACTTTTAATACATTTAATATTTAGTTGACACCATTTTTTTACAAAAAAGTAAGTGAGCTCTTTGGAATTACCTGTTTTTTTTTGCCCTTATTGTACATAAAATTTCTTCTGATCTTCATTTAAGTGACAAGTCAGCAAAGGAGCTGCAAATCATGATGCTGCCTTCACCATACTTCACCTTTGGGAAGTTTTGTATCTATTGTATGCTGGGTTCTGTAAAACACCATGCGGTGACACTGTAATCCTTTGTGACATAGTTCATAAAAAAGTAAACTATTGTTGAATGCTATGGATTAGATTTTGATATTTATGATATGAACTGATTCAAAAATTTTAATGGCTTTTGAAAACCTTAGGTATCGAAAAAAGAAATTAACTAGGAAGCTTTTCAATTCTGTGAAACTTGAAAATTGTTAATTTAATACACAGAATAACCTAGACCAACCTAAAGAGTACATACCTAATTTGATAGTTGTAGGGAAAATGGCAAAGTATTTGCTTCATTATTTCTACAATTCAGTAATTGGTGTCTTCCAGCCTCCATTAACACCTTTGTAGATATATATTTAAGGTGATAGAAAGACCATTCATTCCACTGTAGTCTAGGATTAAAAGTGAATTTTACCTTGGAAATACTAATAATTCTGCCAATTTCATTTATTCTGCTTGAATGGCAGTTTCTGGATTAGAAATGCACTGCACAGAATTGAACACTTTCTCAGCTATTCACACAGTCAACTCTCCTAATCATAAGTGAAGCAACAGAAATGTAAATTAAGTGAATTATTTAAAGACACATCCAGGAAAATCATTTAGCAGGCCAACAAGAACCAAAAGTCAATGGAATAGCGGAAAGGAAGAATGTAACTTGCTCTTTAGCATTATTAATTATTACCAAACTATAGTACTCACTGAATCTGTCTTCAGTAAGCAAAAACTATAGAAAAAATCATCATGGTGGTTTCTCTAAGACTGTCCTTGCTGCATTTATTTTTTGGTTCCACAAATTCAACAAATGAAAAACCAAAACCGATAAAAATTTAACAAAATTGTTCAGACTTTTATGACTTGTTATTTAAATTTATTGTAAACATTGTAGTATGAGCAAATAGATATCAATGAATACCAGAAACAGGAGCTCAGATAACTTTGAGCCTCATCTAACACAAGAACAATGAATTATAGACAGCCAGGGATCCGGTTAACACCTCTACATAGTGAATGGCAAACAGTGGTATCATACTGTATCTCTAAAAAGCAGGACCCAGCCTGCCCAAGCACAATTCCCCAAAGTCAGCAAAAGCAAAAGAAGTTTCTTCCTGCCTTAAAGGCAGAGTTTCAAAGAAAAGGGCAGATCTAAAACTGGAAAATAAAAAAAAAACTAAAATTGGCAAAAAACACTGAGATTGGGTGATGGATGACTGAAAAAAGTACAATGGCTAGCTTTCTGGAGTCGCATTTTCACTTTTGCAGATGATGGTGTGGATTCGAGGAAGCCGCCAACTAAAGGCCTGCAAGGCATCTGTTTCTCATACTAGTTACTGTATCCTCCTGTAAGATGTGCATCTTGGCCTTCTGCTTTTTATTTCTATCCTGGTAACATCCAGTATGCTTGGACTTGTCATCAGTAGACATGATGAAATTTTTTGTTGACTGAAACAACTTTCATTTTGCAAGGCAACAATACACTGACATATTTTTGAGAAAATTGTTTAACATTAGCCATTGTTAAAACTACAATTAAACTTTAGGATAATCAGTGTACAACCCAAGGAAAGATGATATAAATGCTTTGTGGAACTGATTAACAGGTTTCAACTGTGCTAACATAACTACAGAGGTTTCTCGAATAACTATTTAGTATTTAAACATCAATGAGGAACTAAGAGTTTGCCATCAAAACAAAATCAACATTTATTTGTATAGCATGTTTTCATACAAATGGTGTAGCTCAATGTGCTTTACAAGATGAAGAAAGAAAAAAGAAAAGATAAAAATTAGGCTATGCTCATTAACAAAGAATAAGGTAAGGTCCGATGACCAGTGAGGACAGAAAAAACAATCAAAAAAAAAATCTCTATAGAGGGCTGGAGAAAAAAAAAACAAAATCTGCAGGAGTTCTGAGGCCACAAGACCACCCAGCCCCCACTAGGCACTAGAACACTACAGCAATGTCTGCTGAAAATGGAGCTTTGCAGTTTTACGTGAATAATCAATATATATAAAAGTCTATGTATGTGTGTGTGTATGTATGTATGTTC
This sequence comes from Polypterus senegalus, assembly GCF_016835505.1. NCBI lineage: Eukaryota > Metazoa > Chordata > Cladistia > Polypteriformes > Polypteridae > Polypterus > Polypterus senegalus. The sequence goes on along the minus strand of NC_053167.1, from coordinate 83,233,341 downwards.
CAGCATCACGTCCAAATCGCTTGAGCGATTTTCATGAAACTTGGTACGCGTTTCTCATTGGTCGACTAAAAATACTGTAGGGTGAAATCAGCCCTAACCCACCCCTTTCTGCGTAGGGTGGGAGTGATCTTACGGTCTTGTATGCATGTTATCATCCAGTTGATACTCGGAACGACCATCAGAGGGCGAGCTGGAGGTGACTGCCAGCATTCTCTACAATATGCTTGAGCAGCACTGCGCCCCTGTTTGCTTTTGAAATTAAATAGAGTTGGTCAATTCTGAACGTCAACTGGATGATAACATACATACAAGACCACAAAACAAGCACATTAGTGAGTCTTCATTGTTTGTTCATTTATTTTTATTTTTAAAGTTGTGTTTTTTTAATTATATTTTTCTGAAACAATAAAAAAAAAAAAAACTTTATTTTCCTCCCGGGAAACGCCGGGTATTTCTGCTAGTAAATTATAAATCAATCATTTCAAGTAGTAAAAGCCATTTGCAATAGGAATAATATCTTGGCAATTTTTTAAAATCACTTTTATGGTACCTTGAGAGAAACCTAACGATTTCTACCAAAAACATGAACATTTCTGGGTAACTCCAAACTTTTGAACATGTACAGTAATCCCTCCTCGATCGCGGGGGTTGCGTTCCAAAACCCCCGCTATAGATGAAAATCCGCAAAGTAGAAACCATATGTTTGTATGGTTATTTTTATATATTTTAAGCCCTTATAAACTCTCCCTCACTGTTAACATTATTAGAGCCCTCTAGACATGAAATAACACCCTTTAGTCAAAAGTTTAAACTGTACTCCATGACAAGACAGAGATGACATTTCTTTCTTACAATTAAAAGAATGCAAACATATCTTCCTCTTCAAAGAAGTAAACATCAGGGGCAGAGAATATCAGAGAGAGAGCAAGAGAGTAAAGCAAACAATCAAAAAATCAATACGTGCTTTTGTGCTTTTAAGTATGCCGAAGCACCGCGATAAAGCGGCAATTTGTAGAGGAGCGTCCGTATCCCCTAGGCAAACAGCCTCTGTGCAAACAGCCCCTCTGCTCACACCCCCTCCGTCAGGCGCAGAGAATGTCAGAGAGGGTGAGAGAGAGAGAAAAGCAAACAATCAAGCACCGCGCGGGATTACGATTATTACGGTTCTTATAGTTATTGTTTAGCTATTCGAGACTTACTTTACTGTTCAGGTACCCATTTCCTTTATTTAATCCGCAGCTTGAACGTTATTTTTTGTTCGTTTATTACGATTATAGATATTGATTGATTCCCTTCTTTAGCTGACTGCCTGCTCATATAAGACGCTCCGCTGGTTTTTTGTGAAACAGCCTTTACACAGCTTCTCCGCTATTTTATAAATGAACGACATATAAAGCCATCACCTTGTCAATTGTGTAATGCGTTTTTTGAACAGGTTGATGCTTCGAAGTGATCACTCGGACTGCGTTCAGTCAGTTCTCGTGAGCTGCTCTCTTGTGTGATGTTGCGATGTCCACGGCTTTATTAATGTTAGTTAAGACCCAGCACTTAAAAGTTTCTCGCTACAGCAATTTTAACTACGTTACAAAGTGATCCAAAGTCTCGTTTATACCTCGTGTCTTCTCATTAAACTTGTATTTTGCGAATAAAGTATTCAGCGTTTTTCTTCAGCGCTCTTTGAGAGCTCTTCCTTCTTTTCTACGTACTGCGGTCACAGTCAGTTCACGTGATTACGTGGGAGGCGTGATGATGTCACACGCAGCTCCGCCCCCCCCATGGCCATCGAGCTAACGTCCATTACAGTATATGGAGAAAAATAGGTTCCAGTTATGACCATTATGCGTAGAATTTCTAAATAAAACCTGCCCAACTTTTGTAAGTAAGCTGTAAGGAATGAGCCTGCCAAATTTCAGCCTTCTGCCTACACGGGAAGTTGGAGAATTAGTGATGAGTCAATGAGTGAGTCAGTCAGTCAGTCAGTCAGTGAGGGCTTTGCCTTTTATTATTATAGATGTAATACGTGCTCCTATTGGGTAGCTTCTCAGCCATCTGCCAATAGCGTCCCTTGTATGAAATCAACTAGGCAAACCAACTGAGGAACCATGTAGCATAAATTAAAACACCCATTGTCCGCAGAAATCCGTGAACCAGCGAAAAATCCGTGATATATATTTAGATATGCTTACATTTAAAATCCACGATGGAGTGAAGCCGCGAAAGTCGAAGCGCGATATAGCGAGGGATCACTGTATACCGTATATGCTCCAATAGTGGCCCCCGGCATTTATTTGCAAAACTAGCCTCGGCTCCTGGCGCTCCTTGCGCATGTCAGTACATGTAGGTACACAAAAATCAGTACATGTAGGTACACAAAAATATTGGCTAATATTACAAACAGCTACTTTATTTGAATTTCACATGCTCCATAAGACTGTTAAAGATAAATGGCAATGTCTTTCTGTACCTTTCGCTGCTATTTGTCGTCTGAATCCGCAATGACGGCTTTGTTGTTGTCCAGGTCACTATCGTCTTCCTCTTCTTCCAGGTTTGTCCGTATTTTGGTCAACCCGGCACGAAAATGAAGCAGTTTTAGAAACCGGTATATCCGTATTTCTTATATATGCAACGTGCTGACATGCACATGTATTACACATGCAAAGATACAGATGCTTACAATGTACGCTTGTAGGCAAATATCAAAGACCCGGCTACTGTTAGAGACCATCTACTATTTGGGCATATCTAATAAGCCCGGCGCTTATTAGAAACTGGTGACAATAAGAGACTCAACGTTTATTGGAGCATATACGGTATATGTTCACATGTGCTTATATACTGTAGTATCTACACAGTACACATTAAATGCATTCTGTCCCCCTAATATTTTTTCTTTTCTAATGTGTGTGTAATAACCAAGTAGGCTGAAGATAGGCTCAGTTGGAGGAGGATATAGTCAAAAAAGCACATTTTTTTAAGTTATATTTTTAAACAGAATATTTAAAAGAATGCCTAAAGATAAAATAATACCCACTGTATTAAAACAAGGATAACACAATCAGAAACTGATCCCACACTTGTACAAGTTTACAGTTCTCAAGAATTCTTTAAGCGATTTCTATAAACAGCACCACATTTAGAAATCAGGAAAATTCTTTTAAAAACACTTCAGTTTCAAGCTTTGGCACAGAAACACGCAGATGCTAGTCCTCATGTGAAGAAGGAAAAATATGCTTTAACTACAGTGTGAGGAGAAAAAAAGATAAAAGATGCAATTCAGCAAGCAGATTTTAAAGAGGGCATTACTTCAATTTTATTTTACTTGAGTGAAAATTAATCATCTTTTTTTTTCTTTTCATTACCTTTTCTTTCTTTGACTAATTCTAGCAGTTGTATGTTCTTTGCTGTAAAATTTGCCATCAATCCACTGAATACATTTGTAAGGTTTGCTGCTGGTAATACATTTCAGCATCTTCAATTCTGTGATAGTAGTTTTTGGGGGCTAATACATACACATTGTTGATTTTTATGTAGTGCATTTAATGCCTAGCATTCAAATCTCTTGATTGTTTGTTGTCTGCCCATTTTCAACTTGTTTACATGTTTTCCTCTTGGTACTTCAGTTTTTTCTCACATCATCAAATGATGTGCAGGCTAGTTTAACTGGTGACTCTAAATTGGCCCCTTAGAGAGTCTTGTGTGTGAGTGGATCTTCCTATGTATTGGCACCCTGCTTGTGACCATTTCTTGCCCTGTGCTCAGTGCTGCCAAATTTTGTACCTACTAATTGGATTACGAGAAACTTTGTTATGTTACACTATGTAGGGCTTTCTCCCAAGTTACAGAGCACAAAACAGCAACCAGAAATTTACACTGATAGAAAAGTCATCTAACAAAGCCAATATGACATTTTCTTCCTTAAAGTGATCCACACCGCCCACCATGGTAAAACCAAATGGTAAAAAGACAATATATCTTTATAAGCTCTGACTAACAGACCCATCTAATCAATGATATTGCTCAAAAAAATTTCCTGTTCCTATAATAGACAGGATTTAACTTTGAAAATTCCATGTGTGAGCTGAAAAAGAAGTCAAAATGACCTTCCCTGTGCCAATGCTGCCATGACTGAAAGAACTGAACACCTTTACAGAATTAGAATCAGAATTCACTTTATTGGCCTTGTAAAACTAATGTGTACTAGGAAGTTGGCTTGATAGTATTAGTGCAACATACAAAGACAACAAAGAATGCAAAAGGTAAATATAATAACATACTATATAAAGTGATAAAATATACAAGGAAAATACAAAATATAATGTAAAGGCCACATGGGTTGGATGGGCATCCCAACCAAGAGAATAAAAGGAGCCAGACCTGGAAGTGACAGCCAGAGGAGATGGATGATCAGCCCACCGGAAATGGAAAATATTGCTGGGGACTTTTTATTCTCCCAGAAAAGGAGATGGCAATAGCCTTCCATATCAGCACCCATTTAGGAACCAGTAGGGAATGCTGGGAGATGTAGTCCAGCAATACAGCCCTGCTGGGGACCATGGGTGCCACAAAGGGGTGCTGTCAAGAGAAGCACCCCCTAAAATGGGACTTCCTTTGGGCTGTGGCCCTGGCACCAAAAATACTCCCGGGTCCTTAATTAAAGGGACCGTGCTCCCTTGTCCTGGTGAGTCAGAGCTGGGAGGATATAGAGCAACACTCAACTGGAGGAGGGCAGTAAATTGGTGAGAGAGAGTGTTGTGGGGGGAGAAGAGATTATTGTAGAGATAGAGAAAGAAACCTGTGCTTTTTGTTACTTTTGAAAGAATTTGGTTAATAAACTTTAAATGTTAAGTAATCCTTTATTTGAGCCCAGGATTCTTTGTGTGTTAGTGTTGAGGTTTGGGGCAAGTTGATGCCCCAGTTTCCATCAATAAAGAGATAAACTAGGATTTAAAAAGTTCAGGTAGTCTTACCTGTTTGATCTGGTTATGGATGTGTTGAGTCATAGGATAAAAGACCAATCCCCCTGCTGTCTGCTTTTTGCTGATGACATTGACTTGTGTAGTACCAGAAAAGAGGAAGTTGGAAGAACAGAAAAAGGCTTTGGAAGACAGAAGTTTGTAGATAAATAGGAAGAAGACAGAATATATGGGGTTTAATGATGATCAGGATTAAGAAGTTACCCTGCAGGGAAAGCTATTGAAAAGAGTGGACAAAATTAAATTAAAGGGAGCACAGGAGAAGACTTCAGTTGTGGCAGAAATTATGGGAAGATGAATGTGTGGAGTTATAAAAAAGGACAAAATAAGAAATGAGACAATTAGAGCTAAAGCAAAAGTGGGAAAAGTATCTAAGAAAGTAAAAGAAAGTAGGTTGAAGTGGTATGGACATGTGATGATGAGATACAATGAATACTGTATGTGGGCAAAAGAGTGATGGGAATGGGAGTACAGGGGAAGAGAAAGTGAGGGAGGTGGATGGATAAAGTAAAAGAAGAACTGAAGGAAAAGAGTTTGACTGGCAAGGTGGTGCAAGACTGAGCTGTTTGGAGAAGGCTGATCAAGCACATTGATCCCACTTAGAAGTGGGAAAGAGGAAGGAGAAAATTAAGTATAGTGTGCAGGTATACATCGATTCTCATAGATGTTCAGACCTGATTAGTCAGAATAACTGCTCTTGGAAAAAAACTGCTTAGGTGACGTTGTTTCAGCTTTCACTGTGTAAATGCATTTGCCGGAGAGAAGTCTTTGGAACAGGTGATACCCTGGGTGAGTCGCAGCAGCTATGATCATTGCACCATGCTTCCTTACCTCAGATTCATTTAGGACTTGAATGTACAATACCTTACATACTATGACCTTTTCTCAGATTCTGATGATGTGCTCCAGATTGTCCTTAGCCTGAACAGAGGCAGCACCAAACCAGACAGTTATAGATGAGGTCAGAATGGTCTCGATGACAGCTGTGTAGAACTGGCTTGATATTGCTTGGGGGAGACATGAATTTCCTCAGCAGAAACAAAAAGAACATTCTTTGGTGGGCTTTCATAATAATACAAGTTTTGAATTCTACATGAATGAAATGAAAATTATCAAGATGAAACACAAAGTTTGGGGCAACTGCTGTTCGAATGCACAAGAAGAGTACGTGTTTTATGAAGAGCGTGCCTGTCCCAGCTATCAATCAATTAATCAACATTTATTTATATAGCACATATTCATACAAAAAAATGTAGCTCAAAGTGCTTTACAAAATGAATAGAAAAATAGAAGACACAATAAAAGATAAACATAAGTCAACATTAATTAACATAGAATAAGAGTAAGGTCCGATGGCCAGGGTGGACAGAAAAAACAAAAAAACTCCAAAGGCTGGAGAAAAAAATAAAATCTGTAGGGGTTCCAGACCAAGAGACCGCCCAGTCCCCTCTGGGCAATCTACCTAACATTAGTCAAACAGTCCTCTTTGTATTTAGGGTTTTCATGGAAGGACCTGGGGCCTCATGTATAACGCCGTGCGTAGAACTCGCACTATAACATGGCGTAAGCACAAAAGCCGAAATGTGCTTACGCACAGAAAAATCCAGATGCAGGAATCTGTGCGTACTCCAACTTCCACGTTCTTCCGCTACATAAATCACGATCAGCGTGAAAACTAACGCTCGTGCACGTGCATTATGTAACGCCCCAAATCCTTTCAGAATTACGCCTATTTGAATATGCAAATCAATATAAATCGCCCTTAAGCGCAGCCTTCTGTGAAAAGACAACGGGAAAAGCACGGGGGAAAATATAAGAATTTCAGCGAATACCAAGTGGAGGCAAAGCAAAAACATACTATTTGTTCAAATAAACCGTGATATAATCAACAAAATGAAGTTGATCGAGTGACATAGCGTGTTGGAGAAACTTGAAAGCTCACATTCACAAAATCGCACAGTGCCGGAAATAAAAAAGAAGTCACATATCAAAGTTGCCGTGAAAAGAAGAGTTGTAAGCCCACTGTCTGAGTGTCATATGAAAGCTTATTAGGGTACAGAGAAAAAAGGCACACAGTGGGGAAAAAGCACGAAATGTCAACTTCAATCTCGACATTTCCACTTTAATCACGTAGTTTATTTTGTCATTTAGTAGAACATTATAAAATGCTTTGTTTTGTATTTGATCTTCTACTCGTATGTGATCTATGTGTGTGAATCACTACTTGCTTCTTAAACTGGCTCTCTTCCTCCAACTGGACACAGAGTCCATTACATTTGTGATATTACATCTCTCTGAATAACTAAAATACTGAGATGTATACGTGATGTAATTTTCATGATGATAGGAGCTAAAGCACATTATTAAACATGTGTTTCATGAGCCTCGTGCTCATGACAAGCATTTATCTTTTGTCGAAATTTGTCGCGCGTTTTTAGCTGTGTTGTTATTTTCTCTTTCTGTTTTATATTCAATATATATTGGCGTACGCCCAAGAGTCCTTGCTTTTCTTTCCACAAGTAACCGATCGCCATACAATCAGCTCTGTAATAGACGTTAAGCCATCTGTAAGCTTAGCGCCGATTCTTCAAAACGTTTAAAGAACATTGAAATATCTTCGTAGTACATGTTTAATTATTCTATCCTTCACGACACCCCCAGTGAAGAATATAGATTATTTAAATGAAGTTAAAGTTTTATGTGTATAATTTAACAAACATATTTTGCTGCATTTCACCTTAAAAATGATATTGTCATCATATGTAAATACGCGCTTTATAAAGTGGCCCAGGTTGTGCGATATTATAACTGTAGTGCAAGTTTACAGTGAGGTAATTGTACTTATAAGTACAAACCGTTCTACAAGGAGCAATTGATTGAGTGCGTTTAAAGTTCTTGGGATTAAACTGTTTCTGAACCGCGAGGTCTGTACAGGAAAGGCTTTAAAACATTTTGCAGTGGCTGAGACAGCGTGTCCTTAAAGCTGTATACCGATAATTCTCTTTCCGATCAGCTGCTGCTGTGATTCACACTCAGATACAGTGATATCAATACTCTGAGTCGTGCAGTGAGAGTAATATTGAAAAAGATGATCCGCTGTGGCAACTCCTAACGGGAGGAGCTGAAAGAAGAAGAAGAAGAAGAAGTGAGAGTAACAACGCTAAAGCAGTTATGGTATTTGGAATACTATGGCTATTCCCTGGACCATTATATTTTTACAAGTTAATTACAATCAGATGCGTTAATCCAATAAACAATATGCGGTTAGTTTCTGTGTATTTATAAAGCCGCGTCATGAAAATAATAAGTAACCACACAGGAACAGTAGCAACCGAGCGGAGAACTTGCGTACGACAAGCTATGAGGTACAGTGGAAAAGTGCGTGGCTTTACGCCAAGTGTAGGTTTTATACATCGTGATTTGAACGTGGAAAAGTTCTTACGCAACATTTCTGTGCGTACGCACCGTTTATACATGAGGCCCCTGATGATGATGGTCACGTAGACTTCTGGCTTTCGGTCCATCAATGTTGGTGCATCACGATGCTTTGAGTAGGTGGTGGTGGCGCAAGGAAAAAGAAACAGAAGAGAGAGTAGGGGTCAGTATGGATTTTGGAGCCACTGTGAATAATTATTATGAAGAATTGAACATACAGAGTATCAGTATTAAGTTAAAGTGAAGTTATAGAAAGGCCATGTTAAAGTAATGTGTTTTCAGCAGTGTTTTAAAGTGCTCCACTGTATTTGCCTGGCGAATTCCTATTGGCAGGCTATTCCAGATTTTGGGTGCATAACAGCAGAAGGCCGCCTCACCACTTCTTTTAAGTTTAGCTTTTGGAATTATAAGGAGACACTCATTTGAAGATCTAAGGTTACGATTTGGAATATAACGCGTCAGGCATTCCGATATATAAGATGGAGCGAGATTATTTAAGGCTTTATAAACCATAAGCAGTATTTTAAAGTCAATCCTGAATGACACAGGCAACTAGTGTAGTGACATCAAAACTGGAGAAATGTGTTCGGATTTTTTTTTCCCAGTTAGGATTCTAGCAGCTGCATTCTGCACTCGTTGCAAATGATTTATGTCTTTTTTGGGTAGTCCTGAGAGGATTGCGTTACAGTAATCTAGTCTACTGAAAACAAAAGCGTGAATTAATTTCTCCGCATCTTTCAATGATATAAGAGGTCTAACTTTAGCTATGTTTCTTAAGTGAAAAAATGCTGTCCTAGTGGTCTGATGAATATGCAATTTAAAATTCAGATTACAGTCAACGGTTACCCCTAAATTTTTTACTTCCGTCTTAACTTTTAATCCTAGTGCATCAAGTTTATTTCTGATAACCTCACTGAATCCATTATTGCCAATTACTAAGATTTCAGTTTTCTTTATTTAGTTTGAGAAAATTACTATTCATCCATTCAGAAATACCAGTAAGACATTGTGTTAGTGAATCGAGAGAGTCGGAGTCATCAGGTGCTATAGATAAGTACAGCTGTGTGTCATCAGCATAGCTGTGGTAACTCACGTTGTAACCTGAGATAATCTGACCTAACGGAAGCTAGGAGGGATCTATTTATTGCCAGCTTCTTCTAGACAAAATGTGAAGTAGTAACAAGTAGTCTTTTAATCAATCTCAATCAAAATCTTTATTGTCATTGTACAACGAAATTTAGGTGCAATTTTCCAATGCAAAAATAAAATAAAAAAACAAAACACAAATACACAAGTTAAACCCGAAATTTTCCATTCATACATACGTCATGTTGCACTTGTCCCATAGCCAATGTTGACTTAGAGCTGCATTGTAAACATGAGAGTGTATTGTACTGTAAACATGAAGGTGCACTAGGTCAGATTGACCACCTAGCAGCATTCTGCATGGTGTTGGCTGAAGGATTGAAACTGTTTCTCTGTCTATTTGTCTTAGTCTTTATGGATCTGAAACGTCTGCCTGAAGGCAGGTGTTCAAACAATGCATGTCCTGGGTGTGATGGGTCCTGAAGAATTTTCTTAATGTTCCTGTGAAAATCTTAAATAAATGGTAGCTGCAGTTTACAGACTGACATAAATTGTGATCTGTAAAAGAACTGCATCTATGAAACTTCACCTTGGGACTTTGTAGATGAAAACTGAAGATCTAGTTTGGTACCGCTGGTCAATGACAAACACAACGATTGCTGATATGAAGTTATTATGTCTAGTATAATAGTCTTCGTGCAGTATGTATTGCATTACTGTAAGCATTACTGTAATACAGTCAGAGGAAATGTATATAAGTTTGGGTCTATGTCTAATGATTGTTCAGTCATCTTGAAGATCTGCTTATTTCAAGGGGTGTTAGGCCCAGGTTATGAACTCAAACACTCTGTCTCAACCATTACACCACAACACAACCTCTCTGTCATCGATATCATACAAATATCTTGAATCTAAAAGTGATATATAAAGCAAAGGTTCAGACTAGTTATCTTTCATGGAAAATATGAAAAAGTTTACTCCATATCTGACAGGCAGCAGCAGCCTCTGGTATTACAAAGAACCTGAAGGTAGAAAAAAAAACTGTCAGCTTGTAGATAAGATAATTTAGGATTTTAATTCTCACTCCTACTCTACACCCACCTTCCTATCTCCACCTCTTCTTTCTGCCCTTACACTGAGAACCTTGAGGGAAATGTCTTTTGTCCAATTCGTGGCTTGTGTAACAAGGAAACATGAGAAAACTGCTTATATTTACAGTACCTTGCAAAATTATGCAGGCCCTTGATAAACATTTTAAATTTACTCAATAACAAAGCCTTGTTGTAAAAGATCAGCCAGGATACAAACACAGGACACACAGAAGTCCAAACACACGCTGTTTATTATTTTTCTGCATAGTATAGTGCACCAATCACAACAATACTCAGCTCAGTCCTTTCACTTCTCTGTCTTTTCTTTTGCTGCCCCCACTCCTCTCTCGCAAGCTCCATCATCTGCCACCCGACTCTGGCTCCCCGAATGGAGTGAGGAGGCCCTTTTATATTGCACCCAGATGTGCTCCAGGTGTTCCCTGACGAACTTCCTTCAGCACTTCCTGTTGTGGCAGAAATGCTGCCATCCAGGGCTCTAGGATTGTCCAGGCGACCCCTGGTGGTGGCCACGGACCCCAACAGGTTTGAGCTTTCAAGCTCCAAATCCGTGGCCCTGATGTAATCCAGGGGGGCTGCCCTCTTACTCCCGTGGGGAAGATATTTCCCATCTCCTGGTCCTTCCTTTCTCCAGGCGTCCCAGTGGGGCAAGGTCCCCAGTCGCCCTCCACAACCTATACTGAAATATTGGCCTTCACTGTTGGTGCACAGTGACCTTGAAAAGCCAACATTCTGCTACTTAATGATATGATCTGCTGCAATAATATTCTTGAAAGTTGGCAGCAAATTTCTCTAGTTTACCAAATAAATCATTCAAGGCTGGAGTTTTGTCGAAATGGTGGAATTGATAGCTTTATTTAATAGAAATGTGATCAGGAAACAGGTTATATTTCTTATTTAACTGTATAATCAATACACCAGGTCCAAGATATCAATTCTCCTCAGAAGATTAAGCATCTTCAGTTGGGCATTTGGATGTTCTGATAAATCCATTTCTTTTAATATAATTTTCCATGGTTTTGTTCTTGTCAAAAATTTACAGCTTTCCCAAATTATTTTTGGGCTGTGTGGTGTCAGTTAGGGAAACCCTTAATAACTTTTGTAAAGGAGGAGTTAATAATTAGACAAGAATTAAAAAAGGAATTAGTTTTTTGTTAAAGGATCCTGTCTCCATTTTTAGTAGCAAAGTATGCCTTTCAATGAACCCAGAAATAAATGAAGTTCTCTTTATAGTCTGAATTTTCCTTTTCTGCAGGGACAGTAGATACATTATTTTATGAAACAGGAACTGTCATTTTCTACAGCTCCCAAATTCACAACTTCTTCTTGATTGATGTTATTTTCCAAATGGATGGAGAGAATGAGGCTATAAGATTTTTGAAGATAAAAACAATTGCTTTTATTAGAAATTGCATGTAAAAGTGACATTATAAGTTTCCTAAAAGCAGGGCAATTTCTCAAAAAACCCACCTCTCCTCAATAGAAACACTATAATCTCTCCCTGAGTCCGAAGTTTGTACTCAATTAAACTAATGATGGATTTTGCCACTTCCACTGGAGAGTCTGTTATCTTTTGCTTTCTCAAGAAGGTGTGACTGAAACATTTTCTGGGCTCATTTTTTTTTTCTCTTGGAACGTTGTGTCCCAGGCTTCAAAGTCAAAACTGTTACTTGAAAGGTGTTCCCTACATCACGACTCATCATGTGATCTTTTAATTCAACAGACAAGCTATATCTAAAAACTGAAATTAGAGCATTGCTATTCTGCCACAAGTCTGCAGAGAGAGTTTTATAATGTACTGTGTAGCCACTAATTGGCTTATTTCCCTGTTTAAGATGTAACGTTCTGCTGGTAGTTACACTACCACTGCATTTCTCTTCAGTGCATCAGGAAAGTTCCAGGTTTTCACAACATGAACTGCTCCTGTCAAAAATTGCAGTACTCCACTTCAAAGACTCCCCAGCTAACAAAAAGATTGTTAATGATATTTTAGATTTATCAGTAGCAAACAAATTTGGCAGTAATTCAAAAATCAATATATATTTATTAAGGCATTCCTTACAACCATTTGTGTCCCTCAAGAAACACACTGGGTACAGTATCTGCATCTCTTTCATTATAGTAACTGGAGAAGAAACCGCAGCCGCAGATACTAATTTCTGTTGCAAGACATCTAATTCCATTATTAATTGATGCACTGTAGTCAATTCTGAGTCATGTGCCTGCAGATTACTCATCTTATATTGTAAGGCTGCTACTTTAAAGTTAAGTCTCTGCAATCTTATTTGCTTTTTTTCAATACTCAGAACGTATGTTGTGATCAATTCAAAATTTCAAGAAAAGATCAAAGCAGGCAGTTGGACAAACAAAAAGATAGTCAGTCAAAGCAGGGGACAAATTTACTTGAAAGAAAAGATCAGCAATCAATATTTTGAAGCAGTACTAAACATGAGACCCCAAAGTTTAGGTTGAAAACAGGGTTTTCAATAGAAATTGGCCAAGGAAGAACAATTCATTTTTTTTAATTGCAAAGCTATCTTGGCTACCATGAAGTCAAATGTAGTGCTGGATGTGACCCATATCCCCAGAAACACACAACATCATAACTGCAACCATACCACCTGCATTTCAGAACAGGTAAATTCACCTGAAGCTAAGCCAGTACTTGGATAGGAGACCATTTACAAACAGCCTTGGGTGTAGTTGGAAGAGGTGTTGGTCGGGCAGAGGGCATTTACCCAGTGGTTAGTGTGTAGATCTGATTGCTTCAGCAGCCGTATCAACTGTCTCTGTTCTTCAGATGAGTCATAAAACCGAGGTCTTGACTCTGTGGCCATCAAAGATCCCAGGGCATTTTTTGAAAATAGTAGGGTGTTTGCTAATGTCCTGGCTAAGCTGCCCATCATGGTTAAGTCGTTTGGCCCCCTAATCATGCTGTTTCCGTTATTGACCAACTCTCTCTCACCATTTCACCACCTAATAGCTAATCTGTGGTGACTGTACTGGTGCAAAAATGGTTGCTGTCACATCATTTAAGCGGATGCTACACATTGGTGGTGGCTGAAGTGGTTCCTCGTGGTCTACATAAAGCACCATGTTTAGGTTAGAAAAGTGCTACATAAAAACAAATTCTTATATTGTTATTACTATTATTATTATAATTATTATAAATGATGGGAAAACTAGGCTGTTCCAGGATGCAGCATTTATATCAAAGCATGATTGCAATCATTTGTTGAACATCATATTTTTCTACTCACATTATTATTTTCTTTTTTTAATGAATTATGGGCCCTCAATTTTCCATTACAATTTTTTTTGGAATGTGTTGCAGGCCCTAAATGGACAAAAAAAAAAAAAAAAAGCTGACCATACCAAGCATTCAGTATCTTGCCTACTGTGTCCATGTCTACATGTCAATGTGAGTTTTGAAATCACTGCTTTCTGTTTTTATTTTTTATTTTCCATACCATCCCAACTTTTTTCCAAATTGAGGTTGAATTATTATTATTAACATAGAAACCAAAATCACAAAATGGTGCCACAATTGTAACAACAATGACGGAATGGTACAATAGTAAAAGAAACCAAACAAATGTTTGTGCAAACGTAACATACATTCTAAAAAATTAAACTTAGATCTCGATAAAACAGATTTGTTACCTCTGTTTTCAGGAACTGGTGCAAATTATTTCCTTACTATCACAAAAACTTTCACAAAAGTCAGTAAAATATTTCAGAGGCACTGTGAGACCCTTCAGTATGAAGATCGTGCAGGGGCCAGGTGCATTTTAAAGCCATTTCCACAGGGTCTTGGTGTGGTTTTTGCTTGGTTTCTATTGTGCTATTTGGTTTTGTGTTGACATTGCATGTTATTGATGTCACTTGTGTTTGTGCTTCCATGCCACAAAGTTGTCGCCACCCTTATGTATGTTGTGTTTTAATGTAATGCCACTGCTGACATGTTACAAATGATAAATGTAAACATTTTACCTGAAAGCGTTCTTACAGGTGATTTACTGATAAAGAGTAGCAAATGTTCTGTTTCTCTGCAGCTGATGCCCCTGAATGGCGGCAGTCTAGTTATTCTGACCTGGCAAAGCGGAGTTCCTGATCACGTTTTGTTTTTTATCACTTACATCTTAAGTGAGAAGAAACTTCAGTTGTTTTTCTGTTTGTGCAACAATTGAACACAACAAACCAGCAGCCACTATATGGGTTTCTCTATGCAGTCAACCAATTCCAAGTCTTGCCAACAGTATATTGTTTCTGTATCAGGTTTATTTGTTGATTGAGAGTATTTGTATGCTTTTTTGTGCATTTTATTATAATGAATTTTAATTCCCATATTGCATGGGTAGCTATCTCAGAGTGGTGTGTGCAACATTGGATGCTTTTCCACAAACCATTCTTTTTATTCCTTATTTACAATACAGTAATATTCACATCATTTAAGAGATTTATCGGTGCAGTAAATAGTACTTTCAGGATAAAAATATTTAGCATGGGAAATTAGTGTGCTAAATGTCAGTAGGTGATACACGCCTGAAATCTCAACTTCTGAAGTAAATTTCACAAAGTAAAGTATTAATATGTTTAAATATAATTGTTGGCATTTTAAATACTGACTCGACATTTAAAGCATAATACACGGACAAAAGCTTATGTTTCCCCTACACAGACTTTACTCTCTTGTTACTATTTTTCCTGCAAAATTGTAAAGTGATGATATCATAGTTAGGTGTTTGGTTTCTATTAGTTTTGCTGCATTCTTCTACTTTTTTCCCCCAATACCACATTTTGATAGAAATTTCAAAAGTGAAAAGTATAATATTTTACTTTAATGCAACATGTCCTGTTAACTGACAAAAGTGTACCATCAGGCTCGCATACATACATTTCATCAGTGTAAGAATTTAGAGTTTGTGGCAGAAGGAAATGACATTGGCACACTTCCTCAGGGTAAAGCTGTAGGTTTTTTGACATTTAACGTTTGGGTCAGCTTCCCTTCTCTTTGTATTTCTTTGACACAAGTGAAAGTGGTGTTAACTTTTTGAAGATTTTATAGCCACACATTGTCCCAGCTTTGACCTCCGACTTCCGGATTGCAAGTCTGTGCCATTCTAGTATTCTTTATTTGTCCATTTTTATAACTTTATTCTGCTTTATTACTGTATAAAATTTTTAGGTTTCATTTATTTAAATTGTCAAGAATTGTACTGATTATTTGTCAGCCATTATTACAAATAATGCTGAAAAGGTATTGGCCCATTTTTTGTAAACACACACTGAAACTCAGCCTCTGAGGTTTGCAGTGTAAATATTTGTTTGGTGAGTATTCTTTAATAATTAGGCTTTGAATTAAACGTAACACCCATTAAATTAAGCTGCCTCGGCTCTTGGGTTTTGTTTCTGTAAAAACACATGCTAAGTAATGGTGCTTAGCCTTTAGGGTTGCATAGGAAATGTTTTTCATGTGACACACGTTAAGATAGCTACTTAGCATCTCAGGTTTTATTATACACCACACCCTGTTAAACAATGCTTAACCTCTGAGGTTAAAGATAAAAGCAGCTATTTGCCAAAATCATATTGCTTTCCAGGTACATATAAACCAAAGCTTTGCAAATAATAGTAAATTAAACTAACTCAAATATTATAGTAACATATATCTAATTTATATCATGTAGATAACATTGATCTTTTAGGTCAAAAGCAATAAATTGGAGTCAGACTAATGGTCCGATTCCATCATTGGTTATGAGACATGTGACTGCAGTAAAACGGGCCGAGTTCAAACTTAACATCTGTCTAAACGCATGGTCAGGTAAAAAAGCCAACATCTGTTTTTTTATTTTAGTTATGTGTTGTTTAGCATGCTTATACTGTACACCCATTAAAGCACAGCCACATGCACTCATTCCCTAGACTAGTATTTCTTTGATTATATTTTATTACTGCCATGTGCCCAGTGCTTCCTGCAAGAGCATAGATGAATTTTATTTTGTTTGGAAAAGTAGGTTCTGTGATGGTCCCAACTTGATCTTTTCAACATTATTTGATGCTGGCATTAATAAAGTCTGATTTAAAGATCTTGGTGGGGATCTGTTACTAATGTGTTTATAACCTTTCTAATATTTCTGTGTCAAATTATCCTTTACAAAAGCATTTACAGTACATTTACAGAACAGAGCTTACATTATTCTTCTCCAGCTAAATCAAATTCAGTTTATCTTCTCAGTTACTAAAAATCTAAAATTCTATAACAGATATTTGTTTGTACTCTGCTCCAAGTGTAAGGCATGGGGTACAAATCTAGTTCTGACTTGAAACATTGAATATATACACAATGTAAGAAAGATTTTTTGATCCGAAATATATTTCTTCTGTTTTTAAGATTAAGCTGCTTTTTCTTCTCATCCATCCATCCATCCTCTTTCGCTTATCCGGGGTCGGGTCGCAGGGGCACCAGCTTAAGCAGAGAGGCCCAGACTTCCCTCTCCCCGGCCACTTCTTCCAGCTCTTCTGGGAGAATCCCAAGGTGTTCCCAGGCGAGACATAGTCCCTCCAGCGTGTCCTGGGTCTTCCCCGGGGCCTCCTCCCGGTTGGACGTGCCTGGAACACCTCACCAGGGAGGCGTCCAGGAGGCATCCTGATCAGATGCCCGAGCCACCTCATCTGACTCCTCTCGATGCGGAGGAGCAGCGGCTCTACTCTGAGCCCCTCCCGGATGACTGAGCTTTTCACCCTATCTTTAAGGGAAAGCCCAGACACCCTGCAGAGGAAACTCATTTCAGCCGCTTGTATTCGCGATCTCATTCTTTCAGTCACTACCCATAGCTCATGACCATAGGTGAGGGTAGGAAGGTAGATCGACTGGTAAATAGAGAGCTTTGCCTTACGGCTCAGCTCTTTTTTCACCACGACAGACCGATGCAGGGCCCGCATCACTGCAGATGCCGCACCGATCCGCCTGTCAGTCTCACGGTCCATTCTTCCCTCACTCGTGAATAAGACCCTCAGATACTTGAACTCCTCCACTTGGGGCAGGATCTCTCCCCCAACCCTGAGAGGGCACTCCACCCTTTTCCAGCTGAGGACCATGGTCTCGGATTTGGAGGTGCTGATTCTCATCCCAGCCGCTTCACACTCAGCTGCGAACCGATCCAGAGAGCTGAAGATCACGGCCTGATGAAGCAAACAGGACAACATCATCTGCAAAAAGCAGTGACCCAATCCTGAGTCCACCAAACTGGACCCCTTCAACACCCTGGCTGCGCCTAGAAATTCTGTCCATAAAAGTTATGAACAGAATCGGTGACAAAGGGCAGCCCTGGCGGAGTCCAACTCTCACTGGAAACGGGCTCGACTTACTGCCGGCAATGCGGACCAAGCTCTGACACCGGTTGTACAGTGACCGAACAGCTCTTATCAGGGGGTCCGGTACCCCATACTCCCGGAGCACCCCCACAGGATTCCCCGAGGGACACGGTCGAATGCCTTTTCCAAGTCCACAAAACACATGTAGACTGGTTGGGCAAACTCCCATGCACCCTCCAGGACTCTGCTAAGGGTGAAGAGCTGGTCCACTGTTCCGCGACCAGGACGAAAACCACACTGTTCCTCCTGAATCCGAGGTTCGACTATCCGATGGACCCTCCTCTCCAGAACCCCCGAATAGACTTTTCCAGGGAGGCTGAGGAGTGTGATCCCTCTATAGTTGGAACACACCCTCCGGTCCCCTTTTAAAGAGGGGACCACCACCCCGTCTGCCAATCCAGAGGCACTGTCCCGATGTCCATGCGATGTTGCAGAGGCGTGTCAACCAAGACAGTCCTACAACATCCAGAGCCTTAAGGAACTCCGGCGTATTCCTGCCACCAAGGAGTTTTTTGACCACCTCGGTGACTTCAGTCCCAGAGATGGGAGAGCCCACCTCAGAGTCCCCAGGCTCTGCTTCCTCATTGGAAGGCATGTTAGTGGGATTGAGGAGGTCTTCGAAGTACTCCTCCCACCGACCCACAACGTCCCGAGTTGAGGTCAGCAGCGCACCATCCCCACCATATACGGTGTTGACACTGCACTGCTTCCCCCTCCTGAGACGCCGGACGGTGGACCAGAATCTCCTCGAAGCCGTCCGAAAGTCGTTCTCCATGGCCTCTCCAAACTCCTCCCATGCCCGAGTTTTGCCTCAGCAACAACGAAGCCGTTCCGCTTGGCCTGCGGTACCTATCAGCTGCCTTCAGAGACCCACAGGACAAAAAAGTCCTATAGGACTCCTTCTTGACAGCATCCCTCACCACTGGTGTCCACCAACGGGTTCAGGGATTGCCGCCATGACAGGCACCGACCACCTTACGGCCACAGCTCCGGTCAGCCCCTCAACAATAGAGGCACGGAACATGGCCCATTGGACTCAATGTCCCCCACCTCCCTCGGGACGTGGTTGAAGTTCTGCCGAAGGTGGGAGTTGAAGCTACTTCTGACAGGGGACTCTGCCAGCCGTTCCCAGCAGACCCTCACAACACGTTTGGGCCTACCAGGTCTGACCGGCATCTTCCCCCACCATTGAAGCCAACTCACCACCAGGTGGTGATCAGTTGACAGCTCCGCCCCTCTCTTCACCCGAGTGTCCAAGACATATGGCCGCAAGTCCGACGACACGACCACAAAGTCGATCATCGACCTGAGGCCTAGGGTGTCCTGGTGCCAAGTGCACATATGAACACCCTTATGCTTGAACATGGTGTTCGTTATGGACAATCCGTGGCGAGCACAGAAGTCCAATAACAAAACACCGCTCAGGTTCAGATCGGGGGGCCATTCCTCCCAATCATGCCCTTCCAGGTCTCACTGTCATTGCCCACGTGAGCATTGAAGTCTCCCAGCAAAACGAGGGAATCCCAGAAGGTATGCCCTCTAGCACCCCCTCACAGACTCCAAAAAGGGTGGATACTCCAAACTGCTGTTTGGCGCATACACACAAACAACAGTCAGGACCCTTCCCCCCACCCGAAGGCGGAGGGAGGCCACCCTCTCGTTCACCGGGGTAAACCCCAATGTACAGGCTCCAAGTCGGGGGGCAATAAGTATGCCCACACCTGCTCGGCCTCTCACCGGGGCAACTCCAGAGTGGTAGAGAGTCCAGCCCCTCTCAAGGAGATTGGTTCCAGAGTCCAAGCTGTGCGTCGAGGTGAGTCCAACTATATCTGGCCGGAACCTCTCGACCTTGCGCACTAGCTCAGGCTCCTTACCCTTCAGAGAGGTAACATTCCACGTCCCAAGAGCCAGGCCTGGCTCCAGAGGGGGGCCCCGGTGACCCGCGCCCGGGCAAGGGAAAACGTTGTCCAAAGTTTTTGCTCTTCATTGGAAGTTTGTTGAACCGCTCTTTGTCTCATCCCTCACCTAGGACCAGTTTGCCTTGGGTGACCCTACCAGGGGCATAAAGCCCCGGACAACATAGCTCCTAGGATCAGTGGGACACGCAAACCCCTCCACCATTGCTAAATTAGATGTACTTGTGAAAAAGCCTAGAACCATAACTTTTTGATTATAGACTAAGAATCTAACTCAGAGGTCTGTTACGTTGTGATTTTCATATCGTCATCAGTCTTGCCCCAATCTGTTTTTCTACTTGTCTGTGCATTTTGCTCTTGAAGTAAGTCCAGTAATTATGACTTTCAAACGACTGCCATAGTGTAAGAAAAACATGATGTTTAAATATGGGAAACCTTGAATTTAAAAGAAAGCTTGTGTGAATATAAGTGCCAATGCTTTCAGTGGGTATCTAGTGCTATCTACTTGCCGACTTTTGATTGAGACTTATGACAAGATTGACACTTTTAATATTGGAGTGGTATCTCAAGTTGGTTAACCGGCAGGAGACAAAGAGTACAGATAAGATAACAATGCTCCATGTGGAGAGTGATCAATAATGGAGTCCTTCAGGGGTCTCTCCTGGGACTTCTTTTTTTCTGATTTATATTAATGAAATTGATTCAGGTGTAGTTCAGTAAACTTGTTTTGGGGTACAAAATCTATACATTTTGCACTATATTTTCATTATATTTTGTTCAAGACAAAACAACAGATGAACTTAATACTTGCATGCACATTTAAGATCAGACACAATTTGTCTAATTCACAGTTCCATTTGTTTGAACTGACCAGCAATTCAGGAGATGCCGCAGGCTATTAATTACCTGGGCATCTGGGACAACAAGTTGCTAAATAGGTTTATACCCTGGGAAAGGAAGACAAGCTAGTCGGTACTAAGCAACATCAAAAGGTTTTATTGTTTGGGAAAACGGACAAGTGAATTGATTCATCATATTGACAGCCAGCCAATCAGAATATCTAATAATGACATTTTGCAAAACCCCCTAGTAGAATTTTGTAACAAATATGCCTTGTCTGAAGAGCAACATCAGAAGGAGGGACAAAGACGTCAGGAGAAGAGAACAGAGCGATGTCAATGTATGGCTGTTTCTATCTGATCGTCAGAAAAGCACCTAATGAACAACTTCGAGTGCTAGATCACAAGCCTCCTGTGACATACATCCTTGTCATTTTTAACATTTCGTAAGATTTTCTAAAGACTATATATATACCCAGACTTTACTATCAGTCCTATTTTCTGCTATTCTTTGTACTACTGGTATTATTATTCCTGTAATAAATAACCATGCTGCTTTTAACTTTTTGTGCTTTGTCTTAATGTTTAAAATTTGCTATTACCTCTGTGCTGAGAGGTTTATTAAGGCTGCGGGTGAGAGCTCCACCCTATACTAGGGAACAGTATGTAAAGTAAGGCATTATTGGCTGATAAATGGCCTATAGTCAAAAGATGCTGAGCCTTTGTACGGTTAAATGTATTTTTGTAGACCAAACGTAATATTTAGGTCTGAGATATCTTTAAAACATTGTATGTTGTTCATGCTGATAATAAGTAAGTCTCTTGAAGTGCTGAGAGAGTGACAGGCTGTGTTATTCCTAAGGCACTTGTGTGGTTTAAAGTGCTAGAGATTTAACCAGCTGTATGTGTCTCATTCATAGGGCACTGTTGAGTTTCTGTGTATATGCGTATAGCTATGTATGGGTGTGTTGATCTTAAGGTGCAACAGTAGACCAACCCGGTAACGAATCTGATGAGTACACTAACCCCTAGGTAAAGGGTAAGTAGAGGGAAATACCACGATAACACACTTGTGAAATTCACAGATAATACTTAAATTGGAGGAATGATAAACGATGAAGAGGCAGCATAAACAATACAGAAGTGCTTAGACAGCCTTCAGAGCTGGATGAACACATAGAAAATGCATTTCAATGTAGCAAAGTGAAAAGTGCTACACATAGGTGAAAGGAACATAAATTATAAATACAAGATGGGAGACACTAACTTAAAGTAAGCAATCTCTGAAAAGTATTTAGGGGTTTATGATGCAACATTTTTATTATCTAAGCTATTAAAAAGTCAGATAAAATGTTGCATCATATCTAACAACTGTTAAATATAAATCAAAGAATGTTATGCTCAGACTGTATAATGCAATAGAATGCTGTGTGCAATTCTGGTCACCATGCCACAAGAAAGATGCTGTGTTAAGGACAGCAACTAAATAAATCCCAGGTTTTAAGGGCATGTCCTACTCTGACAGACTCAGAGAACTAAACCTGTTCAGTCTCAAGCAGAGAAGAATATGTGGGGACCTAATTCACAGTTTTCATAATTCTCAAAGGCATTAAGTAAGCACCTGGATAATATTGAAGCTACCCACATTTTTTTGTAAAGTGGGCTGTGTTGAATGTGAAGTTGTTGGCCAGTGGTGTCCAAGACTGTATGATGGTGATTGTGACATATATTCATGCTCTTTCTGATTTTGGAGCCATGTCTGAATCACATGGTTGCTTTCCATGCTTCTCATTGGCATTGTGCTGCTGTCTGGGTTGTGGGTGCTTTGGACTAGTAAGGCTGGGCTTGATATAAAGTAAATCCAGCAGAATTGTTTCAACTTAGTGGTGAATCATGTACTGGAGTAGACCAGTCGAAATGAAGGGGAAGTGCATTTAGGACTGAAGCCAGGAAGCACTTCTTTATGCAAAGAGCCGTGGGTATCTGGAGCAAACTGCTGAGATATGTAGTTGAAGTAGAAACATTGACAAACTTTAAGAAGTATCTGAAGGAACTATTGGGACAGCTTAGCTATTATCTAAATAAACAAGCTTGCATGACTGAATGAACTCCTCTCATTTGTGAATTTTCTTATGTTGTTAGTGTATCGAAACACAAAGAAGAAGAAACAGAGACAGATTGCCAGAGCATCATATATGAGAATACAATAAATCTCTGCATTTATCTTGTGCTGATGTTTGCCTTATATCGTAAGTACTGAATATTCTTAGACCTGTTCATAAACTAAATTTTATTGCATTAACTTTATGCTACTTAAATAGAGTAAAGGACTAAAGAAGTCTACAACTGAATGGAATTTATAGGGGCCTTCACAATACCACAAAATTATCTATTTATGTAATAATTTTGAATCTGTCAAGGGATGTTTCAAAAGTGGAATTAACTTGTACCTCATGTACTTGGACCCAGTGGTATGTCGCATCTTTGAAGCCACATCTTTTGTATTGCAGTATGTACAGTTCTTGTGTCTACTTTACTACAAGGAATGTGACCAACTAAGAACAGAAAATATGAAGAATATGAGGGGATGAGACAGAAGCTTGTTTTTAGCAAATTTTGTACAGATGTCAAAATAATATTTCTCTGTGTCAAAAATTATAGATACCTAAAGTAGCTGAAGCTAATGGTTTACTTGGATATGTCTTGGATACAATTAGAGTAAAGACAATTTGTACTGAATAACCTATTTTTATTAATTTTCATATTTTACATACAGCTATAAACAGAGATTAAATGCCAAACTTAAGTAACTTGTGCGGAGTTTGGCCAAATCCAGTGCCCCATCAAGAATGAGACCATTCCAGTCATTGACAGAAGAGACCCTTGTTTATATGCATTAAGTTCAAATGAGGTACATAGTCTTGAAAATGGATGGTTGAATTTATGTGCTAATTTAACACCATGCAACCGTATTACTATTACTTTATCTTAAATTGTTTCTCAAACTTGTAATGCTGTTGGCTCATCTAAGTGCAGCTTGATATATAATTTTTTTATTCTTTAAAAGAAAAAAAAACTTGAAGTGAATGTGAATTGGTATACATTAAAGTTAAAATGATTCCCCAGGTAGAAGACTACAGTTTCTATATTCCCATGTGTGATTATGTTGTCAGCCATGCTGCAGGAGATATGAATATTTAATTGTGGGTATTTGAAAAAATGTGGGGCCAAATAAGCATGCTCATTTCACGGTTATGTCAATGGTTTCAAGTGTATCTTTATCCATGAAACAGAGGTCATTTTTAAAGGTTTAAAATACTCTTGCTTTAAGGTCAGTGTTACTGAAAATGTGCAGTTTAATGGCAATAGCTGACTATCTACAAAAAGAACTGCCACCTCCAAAAAGTTGCCAGTGTCATTTTTCATGAATGTTTCATGTGACAAGCTAAATTCTCTGCACCACTGAATTGCTCCGGAGTTCCTGTCAGGTTGTCGAGTAAAATAAAGAACACTATACCATTTTATTGATATGTTTTAGTGTCACAAAGGTTCAAAAAGGACCACTTATTGTGATGTTGAAAGTGCAAATGTCTGGAAAACAAAGTGTGCTTCACTTTCCTATGGCCTACAGCTGAACAATTATTTAAAATTGTAGCTGGACTGGTCCAGAATTGAAGTTCATGTTAAACCCACCATAAAACAAAGTAACTATTCAAAGCTATTAATGATGCATTTGGAAACAGCAACTCATATTTTAATAACTCAGTTCCAAAAATATACACAGATAATAAAGATGCATCATTTTATTTCAGAGATTTTATTATTTTTATTGGAATTTATTTGGAGCATCTCTCTTCATACATTTGACATGCCCTCTAGTTATCTCTTAATTGCATAAAATGTGGAGCATGGTGCCCTTTTGACTTGCATGAGGTCTCGAAACCATGTTACATTGTGCTAACAGGACAGCATGTTCTTTCAACAGTGTCTCTGATGTCACAAAGGCTTATAACAGATAATACAGGCTGAATGGATATGACACTTGTTGTCACATTTTTTAGCATATTAATCTTGATGATAACCGTTGAGAAGGGAGACAAAGAAAAATAATCATATTATGTCTTATTACAGTACATCTTGCTGGAGGAAAAAGGCGATCCAGGTAAAAGAACACTATCAGATTTCTATTTCAATTCCATCTGAATGTCATAGAGATTTTTTTACATTACATTCAGACAGGAATAAATATCATCTTAGTAAATTGCTAACATGGTTGAACAGGCTGTTTTGTTTAATTAAAGTGAGGCTACAGAAGTGAAGGGTTCCTGGCATTGTGAACAACTTCACAGCAAAGAAGGGCGACTGAGACCCTGCCCCATCACCCAGGGAAAACTCTGCCCTTCCAGTCTCAACTATATAAAGTCGGCCGTTCTTGGAAGGTGGCATCAGATACCAAACTGACTCTAGCAAAGGACTGAGCTCCTGCACACCAATTCAAGTGATAAAGCCATGAAATACTGCTTTTTGTTTGAGCCGTTATCGGCTGTCTTTTTTGTTGCAATTAAAAGGGGTTTCCAGTGTGGTACCTTAACTTGTCTGCTTACCTGGCCACTCTTACAACAGATTTTAAGAATGATGCAGATGTGTGTGTTTCAAACCATTTTATTTGCATTTGACATGCAAATGTGTGTGCCTTTTCCTCCATCTCCAGCACACTGCCAACTTTGGATATTTTTAGTGTTTATTTATTATATCCAGTTTTTACACACGCATACTGCTTCTTACTTGGTCTAGAGAAACCATGAGAGCAAAATGTAAAGTAAAAGGTGTTGATACAGAAAAGCAAAGAAGACTAATTCCCAATATTGTATATGAGGAAATAATTTCTGCTTAAATATATAATTTATTATATATATGTATATACTGTATATTGTGAGGGACAGTCGGCAGCTCAACCTGGTTGTGACACACAAAGGATGGAGGGCTGGGAGAAGGCAGCTACTTTTGAACACTGCCTCCCCCAAAACACTAGACCTGCCTCTCCTGGAGTGTAGCAGTGCCCCGGATTCCCACATGGCATCCTGGGACTTGGAGTTTGGCTTCTCAGCCCTGTTGGGTACCGTGGGTGCACTGTGAAAGGACCAGAAAACCCATGCCTCATTCATAGCCCGGAAGTACTCACAAGTCACAAAGACGGAAGCTCCGAAGTACTTAAAGGGATGAAGAAAAAAGCTAGTTCTTCATTAGAAACGGAAGTGCTAGCAAGTCACGTGGACGGAAGGACAGAAGCACTTCCGGGTCAAGGACTATTTAAAGGACTGCTGGAAACCCAGCAAGTGAGCCAGAGTTGGGTGGAGGTGGGTAAAGCTTGCTGGGAGGTGTGGAGGAGAGTTATAGAGAGAATCGTGTTTATTGTATGATTTACTTGTGTTTATTTGTGTCTGTGGTGCTTAAGATACTGTCGCTAAGAAGGAAGAATATTAAAATACTTCTTAGGACTTTTACTCTGTGTCCAGAGCATCTGTCTGTTGGGGTTAATGGGGCAACAGCGACCCCTAGCATTTACAATATGTAATCATATATTTACAAGTATTTAAGCATATATGTTACATTTATATGTAACAGCATGTAAGCATAAAAGTTATTTATCCATTTTTTCTTCATTCTTCTTTTGTGCATACAGTTGTAAGCGCTGTACACCAGTCCAATATTGCAGCCTTCTTTCCACAAATAGCAGGGCATGCAGTTATAGTTACAGTTATAGTTAGTGTTTTTTATTTGTCTCCTATTTTTCCTTATTTCTTCCTAAAATGTGTACTGTTTCAAACTGATTTAATCCATCACTTCCAGTTCCATCAGATAATTACAGCTAATGGTTGGCTATTAAAACTGGAGCACTTGTTTTGTTGCCTTTTCCCCCCAAGGCCAATGATTTCAGTAATTTTGGTTTTAGCATTCATTTACATAATCTTTTTGAGTTGTGGACAGCAAGCACCCAAGATTATATGACACATATATCACATCCGAGGTGAAGGACAAATAGTGCTCTGCAACTAACCACAGCAGAATCAAGCAGGTTTTAAGGACGTTTATGTGCTAATAAACAATTAGCATTTATTCTGAAGTATAAGATATGCTATGTGGTGGCAAGGAAAGAAGGAAAGTAGGTATTTCTGACCACACAATAAGAAAAAAAATCTTGTTAGTCCAATGTCTCATGTTTGCCATACAACAAGAGATTAGAAAAAGGGACAAAGATGGGCCTAAAACTATGGCTGTGCTCTTCATACTTGGAAAACAATCACACAGCCACTGGGTTGGTCAGGAAGCGTGTTGTTATCTGTCAAAATGCAGTGCACAAGATGCCACAGGAATTTTTAAGTCAAGGACTAAAAGAAGATACATAGACTAGAAAAACAAGCAAAGATTCATAACCAGAAAGTCAAATAAACGCTATAGTAAAGCCAAAATCATAACCGAAAATACGTAGATCAGAATGTATTTAGCAGGAGCACTATATAAATAAACACATGCTATTATTTTCTTACTTTTCTGCCAACTTTATACCTCTGAACCTGAAAGAAGACCCCAAACACTTCCATTGCAAAGTTTTATAAAATAGCAGTGGGACAGAATTCAAAGTGCATCCAAAAACGACTTCAAGTAATTTTAAATATTGTAGAATAACCATCTAGAATAAAAGTAACCATAGAATTGTATTCTGCAGCCTCTGAAATGTATATTTACTTATAATGGAAAGCAAAAATAGGTTTCAAATGTGCAGAGAGAAATTTTGAAAATAGTACAAATCATAGCACACTTGTGATTCTTTGGAAGTTTGAAACTCTGTTGAGATGGCGTCATGTCATGTAATTGGTTATAAACTGCAATGTCTAGTCATGCAATCTTACTCCCTCAAGAAAGCAAGACCAAACAACTGCAGTCCTTAAGTCTGACATGCTCTCTATTTCAAAGTTGTTGTGTCCCATCAGCCTTAAGAAGGAGTGTCAATCACAGACTGAGAGGTGCTCCTGAAGCTATAGGTTGTCATTCAAGTAATTGTCTTTATTAGTAACCAATTACTGCTGCCAACCTGACCAGCTAACTTGATCCCATTTATAACTTTGTATATAGCATATAAAATCTGTTCTAATAAAAACATAAAAGAAAAAATTGAAAGTCTAATACATTTTAATCTGTTCTGGTCCACAAAACATTTAGATATTTCCCTTACCAAAAAGAAAAATAACAGTTTTGAAAAGTCTGATGTGGCCAAATAAGATCCCTAACAATCCATATAATACAATTATGAAAAATGAAACTGTTTGCAGTGAAAATGATAGGCCTCTATGACAAGAGTGTGAGACCACTGAGTTAGCTGGACATCAGTTGGCCCACTTTACACTTCATTTCTTGGTTAAGGAAAATTGGAAAAACGAAGTGTTATTCAATAAAAGCAAGTCCAATAAATCAAGGCAAAAAATATTTTCCATTCATAGCAGTAATTGTTTACTAATTAAGGAAGTGGTTGGCATGAAAACCTGCAGACATTACAGAGCTCTAGGATCTAAATTTGCAGCCCAACCTTAGAGGTTTACTGTTTGAGTTTAGTCTTCCAAGACCCACACGCAAACAGTTTTCAAGTACTTGTCAGTTCAGTAAATACGTTAATAAAGTTTCTGCACTTTCATATTTTTGTTGGAAACCGTGAAGGCGGGAGGAGTAGTAATTGATCGTATCTGGGGATGTCATGTGACTGGGAAAATTGCATCGCAAAGCAAGGTGACTATTTAGATAAGTGAGGTAATTTGTTTTTGAAATTCTTAATAAATAAAGTTTAAAAAGGTGCGTAAACATTTTGAATGTCCCTCGTAGGACTGTACACATCACTGTACTGCTGCATATACATTCCATGTTAAGTGCACTCACCTCTCTCACTCCAGTAAACAGACAAAAAAGTACTGTCCACAAAATAAGTACTGAAATAGATTGCTACAGCAGATTCAATAAATTGTGATTTACTAAAGGTGTGTGAGGCCCTGAAAACATTTACACTAAGGGAGTTAGCGTGCATGATCAAATGTAAAGTTGGAAACTTTTTTGCCACTAGCCCTCTAACATTAAATGTGGGAATGCAATGTGTGAAGGTTGACAGTGGGACTCCGAAACTGCTTTGATTTATTTTTCACTCTTTTGTTAAGCTTTCTCTTTGAGAAGTGCAACCTAATCCCCAAACTTTTTAATATGATTCAAAGCAGGGTCCTAAGGTTCTGAAGCAGCCTCTCATCACAAAGTCTGTACGTTGAACTAGATTTTCCAAAGTTATCTGTTTGGTGCATTTACCAAATCTTTAATTCAAGTAATGTTTGAATACTTCAAGCCCCTTGCTCAGACGAAGCTCTTTAAGTGAATTTAATCTTCTGATCAACTCTTTGTGCATTACAAACTATGCAAGTAGCTCTGTATACTGAAAATATACTGATAATTCTGTTCTTGGTTATTGTTTCCAAGGGTTTACGTCTGGTGGATTTTTCTGGGCAAGGCCTCCAGGAATTCCTGGGTATACCAGCCTGAAAAGAGAAACAGCCATAGCCTGAGACTTCAGAAGCTCTTGGGCCAGGTTGTTTTGAAATGCCATCCATACTGTACACCAGAATAAGGCAGAACACATAATTAGACTTACTTTGAAAGTTTTTATTTGATCAACCTCCTGTTTAAAAGACAGGAAAACCTTCTGCTATAACCCCAGCTAAACAAACATCAGGCAAATTTTAATTGTTACAGAAAAGAAGATCTCATGTACCCTCACTATTATTATTTCACTCAGTTCCTAGTCATTCACCACCACATTCTTATTGTAAACAGTAAAATGCTGAAATTCCACATATATTATTATGCAAATGTTCACTTTCTGTTCAAGTTATTTTATGCAGTGTATTATTCGCAAAGTTTACTAATGATGGACAATCAAAAATAGGAATGTTTCTGCAAATGTGAACCTAGTCTATTGCTATGCTAAAAGGCTAATCCAATCAACAGAAGCCAGGCAATTCTTTTCTAACATTAAAATCTGCATAGAGAAGTTTATTTGAAAGGTGATAAAAAGCCCAATTCATAGTTTAAAGTTAGGACAGGGCTACAGTGTGCCTTGCTCTCATAAAAAAAAATATATATTATGCAAAATAATACAATTTGTGTTTTGTGTGACACAACTTAACTACCGTGACAAAGCCTCCATTGCGGATCTTCTCACAACCACTATTATTTTGTGGTTTAATAATTCAAATTAACAGGATGTACCTATTCTCATTTAGATGAATTCCCCATTAAATTGGAAATGTGCTTGAACATTCGCAATAACCTCCATTCTCTAGCTATAATCAATTGTCTTCACATAGATATTTTCTTCCTGGAAAGCATTCTTTGCATCCTAATTCAAAAGGGTGACATTTATATTGATGAAAGCTGGACAACATCACCTAAATCTTCTGCCAGCTGATGTGAGAAGTAAATGGTTTGCCATTTTGATTACTTTGAAAAGATTACCCTCATGAATTGCTTGTCCTCAGCAGACTGGTTTTTGGGTCAGAGTCCTGGATTTGATAATTCCAAATGACTTTTCCCTGGCAGCATTTAGGGTGCTAATAAAATAATGGAGGAAAGACTTACTGGGTTGCTAATATTTGCCACAACAGTGGATTTTCAAGTGGAGGTACAAGTTAATTGTATAATACTTAATAAATGATTAATGTGAAAGTGTTTCACACTTTTAAACATGCGTTTGTGAAGGAATTACTTTTAAAGCAGCAAGCATAGTGTATGTTCTTTGCATATAGTGGATTCAAAAAGTATTCTGACACCCTCACTTTTGCACACTTTATTGTTTTGTAGATTTTATTTTAAATTGATAAATTTGCCTTTTTTGCTCATACACTCAATAACACATAATGACAAAGTAAAAACATGTTTTCAGAATGTTTTGCAAATTTAATAAAAATCAAAAACAGAAATCTGTCATTCATATGCAGTCGGTATTCAGATCTTTAATTCTGTACTTTGTAGAAATCCCTTTGGCGGCAATTACAGCTTTGTTTCTTCTTGGGTAAGTCTCTATGTGCTTGGCACACATGGATTTTGGCAGTTTACCCCATTCCCCTAGCAGATTCTCTCAAACTGTATTATATTGGATGTCAGGATGCTATTCATAGACTTTAGCTCCGCCTTTAACACAATCATTCCTCAAAAGCTGGTTGTAAAACTGAGCAGGTTGAGCCTGAACATCACCTTCTACAACTGGATTCTGGATTTCTTGACAGAGAGGCCCCAGTCAGTTCAAATGGGCTGCAACACTTCCAGCATCATCACACTGAGCATTGGAGCGCCGCAGGGCCGTGTGCTTAGTCCATTGCTCTTTACCCTGCTGACTCACGACTGCACAACCACGTACAACACCAACCACATCATCAAGTTTGCGGATGATATGACAGTGCTGGGACTGATAAGCAGAGATGATGAAACAGCATACAGAGATGTGGTGGAATGGCTGTCTGCATGGTGTGAAGACAACAATCTATCTCTCAATGTTGACAAGACAAAAGAGATAATTGTGGACTTCAGAAAATCACATCCTGCCCAGATCCCACAAAGCATCAATGTTTTAGATGTGGAAACTGTTAGGAATAGCAAGTTCCTCGTTGTGCACATAACTGAGGAACTTACGTGGATGCATAACATCTCATCACTAATCAAGAAAGCCCAGCAGAGACTACACTTCCTGAGGCGGCTGAAGCGAGCAAGTCTTCCCCCTTCCATTCTCACCATGTTCTCCAGAGGCACCATTGAGAGTGTTCTGACCAACTGCATCACTGTCTGGTATGGCAACTGCAACATATCCGACCGCAAGCGCCTGCAAAGGATAGTGAAGACAGCAGAGAACATTATTTGGGTGCCTCTCCCTACACTACAGGATATATTTTACAGTGTCCACAAGGTCTGCAGCATTGTGCAGGACCCATTACACCCCTCATATGGACTTTTCACACTTCTGCCATCCAAGAGAAGATACTCCATCATCAGAGCCAGATCTGCCAGGGTGCAGGATTGTTTTTAACCGCCAAGCTGTTAGACTCCTTAACACCATGCTGCCCCTGGGATCTTCCACACTGCCTCAACCACCTTTCAAAACAGAACTTTTAAACATGCAAGCCACTTTCCTGCAAAGACTAGTGTGCATGTAGCAAAGAACTGAAAATCTCATACTGACCTTTAAGTATTTTGCACACTGCACTTTGACATTCTTTGATATCCTTCTGCTGTGAAATATTCTGACCTGTCATTGTTTATACGTCTTACACAACTATTATCATACACTGATAATTTCTGTATTATCTATATCCATTATTTATTTATTATATTACATATTTATTGATTATATGTATGTATCTAGATTGCATAATACCATGTTCATATTGATTACTACATGTCAATATTGCTGCTACTTCTTTGTCTTGTCTTTGCACACTGTCTTGTCTTGTTTGTGTTTTCATTTTAATTTTAAATTTAATTTAAATTCTATTTTTAATTTAATTTAAATTTTTTATTTGCACTTCATGTTGTTACACTGTGGACCCTGAGCTTCGCAATTTCATCTATCTGTATACTTGTACATGTATATGGTTGAGATGACAATAAAGTTTGCTTTGACTTTGAACTGCCATCTTCAGGTGTTCTATTGGGCTGAAGTCTGGGCTTTGGCTGGGCCACTTAAAGGCAGTCAGAGATGTGTCCTCCCTTTTACTCACCCTCTCATGGTCCTTTAAATGCCAATTGGCAGACTGCACTAAAGAGTGACTCCATAAACACCTGATTAATGGAACGCTGCTAAGAAGAACGTCTTTCCGTCAGGTTCGCCCATATCAATAGAGACCATTTGAGGCTCTGTTAAGCATGACCGTTGAAGTCTTGGTATTAAATAAATCAATAAAACTAAACTCTGTATCTATAAATCACAATCACTACTTGTTTGCACAGCATTGTTATTCAAACCAGACTTAAAATCTGCCACACAAGCAATTCACACCATGAATTAGGTTTTTGACATGTAATTGTCAGCTTTGTCCCTGGACAGCTTGGTGTTGGAGCAGTTAGTAAGAAATACTACAGTGTGATCAACAGTATCAACAGAAGAACAGTGCCACACAGGTTGTGATGTTTATAATAATAATAATAACTATTATTATTATTTACATTTATATAGTGCTTTTATCACTACTCAAAGTTATTTACATAGTGGAGTACATAGGGAGCCACTTCAGTCACCACTAATGTGCAGTATCCACCTGGATTAAGTGATGGCAGCCATTTTGCACAAGCATGCTTACCAAACATTAGCTTTTAAGTGGTGAAAGGGTGAGAGATAGTTATCCCATTAGAGGCAGAAAATGATTAGTGGGTCAGAATGACAAGGCAGTGGTCTGCATTTAGCCAGGACATTGGGTTACACCCTACTCTTTAAGAAGGATGCCCAGGGGACTTTTATAATAACAGAGAGTCAGGACCTCGGTTTTATGTCTCATCCAAATGACAGCGCAATTTTTAGAGAACATGCACTGGTGCACTGGGATTCACACTCAGACCACAGGGTAGGTACCCCCTGCTGGCCACACCAATTCCTCTTCTAACAGAAAACCAAGCTTTTCCTGGTTGACCTCCCATCCAAGTACTGGCCAGGCATTTCTGAAGTGCATGTGGTATGGCTGCTGACTACTGACTACATTTAACATTTTCTTTAATGAGGCACGACCCTTGGTACAATTTACTTTACTGCAATTTGGAATTTATTTGCACCAGAATGATATATCAAGAATACTGTATGCAAAGAACTTTTCCAATACTAACAATAGTTATGTACTACTTCAAAAAGAGGATAGTAACATTTGGTAATGTATCATTTGTAATTACTTTTACTTATATAAGAAAGGACAGAGAAAGCTCTTTTTCCTTAAGATACTGCATTCTTTTAATGTGGGAAGTAACATCCTTCACATTTTCTACAACTCTGTAATGGCCATTGTGAAATTCTATGTTGTGGTGTGCTTGGCTGGTAACATCACTTCAACATAGGCCCACTGAATCAACAAGCTAATTAAAAGGGCAGGCTTAGTTATGGAATGCACTCTGGAGGTCATAGCAAAAGAGACAATTAAAACAAAAACTGAGTGTCATTATGAACAATGCTGCACAACCTCTTTCTGAAACACTAACATAAAGTGGTTTCAGCCATCAAAACATTCTGAAGAGGTGTGTCAAGAAACACTATGGGGGCTTTATACCAACAGCAATACATCAGCATAATGCCTCACTGTGACTGGGACAGCCAAATCAGAAGTTTTTCTTTCTTTTTAATTTTCTTGTGTGTGTTCAGACCATAGTGTGGGTGTATGTATTATTTATTTATTTTATTATATTATTTTATTTATTCATCTATCAATCTGTGTATTTATTCATTTAAAGAGCTGTAAAAAGCCAGATTTCCATCCGGGATCAAATAAAGTCCTTTGATGACAGGCACCAAGTGGAGAATCCTACATGTTGCCCCCTGTTACTCCACAAAGATTACACAGTTACTAAAAAGTGCTCCATGCAGGGATGAACCCCACAAGAAATATAAATAACTAACAAGTTAGGAACATGAAGAGAACTTTCTGTTATGCTAAAATGCCTAGGTGGCAAAATAATCTATCTATCTATCTATCTATCTATCTATCTATCTATCTATCTATCTATCTATCTATCTATCTATCTATCTGCGCCACCACCACCTAATCAAAGCACCTTGATGTTCCTACATTAATGGATTAAAAGCCAGAAGTCTACAGGACCATCATCATCAAGTCCTTCCAAGAGAACCCTAAATACAAAGAGGACTGTTTCATTTATGTTAGGTAGAATGCCCAGAGCGGGCTGGGCGGTCTCATGGTCTGGAACCCCTGCAGATTTTATTTTTTTTCTCTCCAGCCGTCATCTATATATCTTCTGGCAAGTGTGAATAACCATGTCGCAGGACTTAGTATGTCGTTCTCTCTTTCTTATGTAAATACTTAACAGTGCATCTTCAACCTGAGCCTGGAATGAGGGAGAGTCCCAAGGCTTTGGAAAACATCTTGCATCACCCCAGTCCCAAAGGTATCACATCCTGGTAAGCTGAATGACTTCCGGCCGGGCAGTCTGATGTCACATGTGATGAAGACCATGGAGCAGCTGCTGCTTCATTACCTGATGCCACAGGTCCGCCATGCCCTCGACCCTCTGCAGTTTGCATACCAGGGGAAGGTGGGAGCGGAGGATGCCATCATCTATATGCTACACCGATCCCTCTCCTACTTGGACAGAGGCAGTGGTGTAGTAAGAATTATGTTTCTGGACTTCTCTAGCGCCTTCAACACCATCCAACCTCGGCTCCTTAGGGACAAGCTGACAGAGATGGGAGTAGATTCATACCTGGTGGAATGGATCGTGGACTATCTTTTTTTTTTTTTTTATTAATTTTATTACAATTCATACATAGCAATCAAGTTTTTACAAAAAAAAGAATTATGTTAAGAACAGATCGATCCTCACCCCTGAGAGAGAGAGCAAGCCAAACGGTGTAAAATTTAAGGCTTGTAAAAATACCTAAATTAATACATTCTCTGTGCTTTATAAACTTATTTTAAAATATTACTGATTAGATCCTGCCATGTTTTGAAAAAAGTCTGTACGGATCCTCTAACTGAGTAATTGATTTTTTCCAATTTCAAATAGTATAACACATCAGTTTCCCACTGACTTAAAAGAGGAGAGTTTGGGTTCTTCTAGTTTATCAGAATGAGTCTGCGTGCCAACAGTGTAGTGAATGCAATCACAATTTGTTTGTCTTTCTCCACATTAAGCCCCTCTGGAAGAACCCCAAACACAGCTGTTAATGGGTTAGGAGGGATTGTGAGTCCAAGGCTGTCTTAAGTGGTAATTAAAAATTTTTGTCCAGAATAATGTTAATTTGGTGCAGGCCCAGAACATGTGACCCAGTGAGGCTGGTACTTGGTTGCAACGTTCGCAGGTTGGATCATGTCCTGGAAACATTTTGGAGAGTTTTAGTCCAGACAGATGTGCTCGATATAAAATTTTGAGTTGTATAATTGTATGCTTTGCGCATATGGAGCTTGAGTGAATTCTCTGCACTGCTACTTTCCACTCCTTTTCTGATATATTAATTGAGAGGTCATTTTCCCAGTGTCCTCTTGGATCTTTGAAAGGAAGGGATTGTAAAATGATTTTATATATTGTAGAGATGGAGTCTAATTCCTTAAAATTGAGCAATATTTTTTCCAGCGTGGATGAGGGTGCAAGATGAGGAAAATCTGGAAGGTTCTGTTTAACAAAGTTCCTGATTTGAAGATAGTGAAATAAATGTTTAGCTGGAATCTTAAATTTGAAATGTAATTGTTCATAGGATGCAAAGACGTTGTCTATATAAAGATCTCTAAGCAAGTTAATTCCTAATTTTTTCCAGATATTAAAACTGCATATGTTTGTGAAGGTTGAAAGAGGTGGTTCTCTTGCAGGGGTGCCACAGATAGAAGCTTCTCCGTCTTAAAATGCTTTCTACATTGGTTCCAGATTCTAAGTGAGTGGAGCACAATTGGGTTATTAGTGTATTGCCGATAGCGTGTGTTTATTGGAGTGCAGAGCAGGGAATACAAAGAAGTACTGCAGGATTTTACTTCTATTGCGGTCCATGCCTGTGTATGTTCTTCTATTTGTGTCCAGGTTCTTATCGCCTGTATATTTGCTGCCCAGTAATAAAACTGGAAGTTAGGTAGAGCCATGCCGCCTTCTGCCTTTTGTCTTTGTAGGGTCGCTCTTTTGATGCGTGGATGTTTTGAATTCCAAATAAATGAGGTTATTGTTGAATCTAATTGCTTAAAGAATGATTTATTAATGTATATTGGGATGTTTTGAAATAAAAAAAGAAGCTTAGGAAGAATATTCATCTTAACAGTGTTAATTCTTCCAGCTAGTGTGAGATGAAGGGATCGTGGTCTATCTTACAGACAGACCTCAGTATGTGCATCTCAGGAACTGCAGGTCTGACATTGTGGTCAGCAGCACAGGAGCGCCACAGGGGACTGTGCTTTCTCTGGTCCTGTTCAGCCTAAATACATCAGACTTCCAATACAACTCGAATTCCTGCCACGTGCAAAAGTTCGCCGATGACACTGCTATCGTGGGCTGCATCAGGAGTGGGCAGGAGGAGGAGTATAGGAACCTAATCAAAGACTTTGTTAAATGGTGCGACTCGAACCACCTACACCTGAACAAAACCAAGGAGCTGGTGGTGGATTTTAGGAGGCCCAGGCCCCTCCCAGACCCCGTGATTATCAGAGGTGACTGTGTGCAGAGGGTAAAGACCTAAAAATACGTGGGAGTGCAGCTGGATGATAAATTGGACTGGACTGCCAATACTGATGCTCTGTGCAAGAGAGGACAGAGTGGACTATACTTCCTTAGAAGACTTAGAAGACTCCTACAACATCTGCAATAAGATGGTTAGATGATCTATCAGACGGTTGTGGCGAGCGCCCTCTTCTACGTTGTGGTGTGCTGGGGAGGCAGCATTAAGAAGAGGGATGCCTCACGCCTGGACAAACTGGTGAGGAAGGCAGGCTCTATTGTAGGCATGGAGCTGGACAGTTTGACATCTGTCAATCTATCTATCTATCGATCTATCTATCTATTTATAAGCCACTTACTTTTGGCATATGAGGTAGTGCAAGAGAAGGCTCTGGTAAAAAATGGCAGTGCAGTTGCTTCAAGTGGAGGGGCTCTCAAGGTATGTTTGGGTCTCGGTGGCCTAGAGTGGTGCACAGACCTCGGACAAATAAAAATGCTCCCATCCCGGCATTAGTCTGTTGCTTGAAAACAGAAGAAGCAGGTTAGCAATGCATTTAGAATTTTCCTCACCTCCTACCTATTTCTATTCCAGAAGTGATATTGATCAGTCTTGGGAATTCAGACAGCATTTCTATAATATATAAAAATATTTTAAAGTCGCTTCTTTTTAAAGATCCCAGAGGACAGTAGGAAAAGGTTCTCTTACTCAAAATTTCAGAAAAGGTGTGGAAGGCAGCCGTGTACAGAATTCAGTCGAGCTCCATATGCACAAAGCATACAATTGTTCAACTTAAAATCTTTTATCGAGGACATCTATCTTGTTTGAAATAGTCCAAAATGTTTTCAGGGCAAGATCCAACCTGCGAATATTTGAGTTCCAACTTCACTTAGTCACATGTTTTTGGCGTGTACCAAATTAACATCATTCTAGTCCAAAATCTTTAAATGTCTATCAGACAGCCTTGGCGTCACAATCCCTCCTACCTTGCCTTTACTTAACTATTGGCACGTAGACTTATCTTGCTCAACTGGAAGAATCCTAACCCACCTCTGTTAAGTCAGTGGGTAACTGATGTTATATACTACTTGAGATTGGAAAAAATCTAAATCTCTCTTGGAGGATCTGTTCAAAACTTTTTTAAAACCTAGCAGGACCTAATCATTAATATTTTAGAAAAAGCATTTATATTGGGGAAAAGACTCCTTTCTCTCTTTAGTACTCTCAATAGTTTTACGCTGACTGTTGGCCTACTTCTCTTTCTCATGGGTGGAGGCTAAATTTCAATTTAATTTTGTTAAATTTTAAGTTGAATGTATGGAATGTTGTATGTTTTTAATAAATTCAATAAAAGATAAAAAAAAAGAAATAGAGAAAGAGAGCCTGTGAAAAAAGTGCTGGAGTATTGCTCATTGGTCTGCGGGTGTGTGAGTCATTAATGTGGAGTTCCTTCTGGTATATAACTGAGTTTAGGCGTCATCGCAATGTGCTTCATGATTAGAGGGACGAGATAGGCATCATTGGTGATTAGACGGGAGAATCCCTCAACCGTATAAGACTGAATTAAATTAAGTGCTCAAAATCAACCGAACATCTAGACGCAAGAGTAGAAAATATCATTAGTTGAAAACTTTGCCATTTTTCACTTTCTTTTCACTGGCTGAGTTTACAAATATAAAATCATTTTGATTCTATTATTGTTTACTAAGTTTTGTAGGTGCAGTGGAGAAACTACTGTTATAAAGTATATCAAAGAATCAGTGGAACATTAAAATATTACATTCACACTTGAAGCTGTCACACCATGGAATCATTTCAGCATTCTTTATGTTAACTGAAGGTAGTTTGATAGTTTATGGAGTAACTTGTCAAAGTGAGAAGCATTCCCTCTTTAATAGAAACCTTTCAGCTACTTCATGAAACAGCAAGGCATTTCTTGGAGTAACAGATTACACACTTTAATGTTAGGAATACGCAGATATATAATATGTAAAAATACCATACACAGAGACGACTGATATTCCTTTTCCTTACAATATGAGAATATTAAGCCCTTTATTAGAAAAGGAAACACATGAATGAAATTAATTATGTTTTTAGCATTGTATATCAAAATACCAAGGAAAAGAAGATGAATGTTTATTTTTCCTGATATTCTGAACATATCAATGTGAAATTCAAACTGTTATGGTTATTATGTATATTGTATCACTGAGCTTTCCATGGGCTCACCACCTATGGGAGAGGCCAAGGAGGTCGGGTACAGTGTGAGTTAGGTGGTGGCCGAAGGTGGGGACCTTGGCGGTCTGATCCTTGGCTACAGAAGCTGGCTCTTGGGGCATGGAATGTCACCTCTCTGAAGGGGAAGGAGCCTGAGCTGGTGTGTGAGGTCGAGAGGTTCTGGCTAGATATAGTCAGGCTCACCTTGGCACAGCTTGAACTCTGGAACCAATCTCCTTGAGAATGGCTGGACTCTCTACCACTCTGGAGCTGCCTCCGGTGAGAGGCGCCGAGTGGGTGTGGGCATACTTATTGCCCCCCGACTTGGAGCCTGTTCATTCGGGTTTACCCCGGTGGACAAGAGGGTAGCCTCCCTCCGCCTTCGGGTGAGGGGAAGGGTCCTAACTGTTGTTTGTGCATATGCACCGGACAGCAGTTTGGAGTACCCACCCTTTTTGGAGTCCCTGGAGGGGATGCTAGAAGGCATACCTGCTTGGGACTCCCTCGTACTGCTGGGAGACTTCAATGCTCACGTGGGCAATGACAGCGAGACCTGGAAGGGCGTGATTGGGAGGAATGACCCCCCCGATCTGAACCCGAGCAGCGTTTTGTTATTGGACTTCTGTGCTCGTCACGGATTGTCCATGATGAACACCATGTTCAAGCATAGGGGTGTTCATATGGACACCCTAGGCCTCAGTTCGATGATCGACTTTGTGGTCATGTCGTCGGACCTGCGGCCACATGTCTTGGACACTCGGGTGAAGAAAGGGGCGGAGCTGTCAACTGATCACCACGTGGTGGTCAGTTGGCTTTGATGGTGGGGGAGGATGCCGGTCAAGCCTGGTAGGCCTAAACGTGTTATGAGAGTCTGCTGGGAATGTCTGGCAGAGTCCCCTGTCAGAAGTAGCTCAACTTCCACCTCTGGCAGAATTTCAACCACATCCAGAGGGAGGTGGGGAACATTGAGTCTGAATGGGCCATGTACCATGCGTCTATTGTTGAGGCGGCTGACTGGAGCTGTGACCATAAGGCGATCAGTGCCTGTCGTGGCAGCAATCCCTGAACCTGCTAGTGGACACCGGTGGTGAGGGATGCCGTCAAGCTGAAGAAGGAGTCCTACAGGACCCTTTTTTCCTGTGGGACTCTGGAGGCAGCTAATAGGTACCGGCAGGCCAAGTGGAATGCAGCTTCGGTGGTGGCTGAGGCAAAAACTTGGGCATGGGAGGAGTTTGGGGAGGTCATGGATGTTTTGATGGTTCTGTTATAGCTTCGAGAAGGGATTCCACTAATTTCTGGTGTTGTATGGGCAAACCAGTACTGGTTTTGAATCCCCTTAATTTCCATAATGCCCCATGATCATGGAAGACTCCAAAGGCAGATCTGGAATCTGTGTAAATGGTTATGACCTTCCTTTCAGACAACTGGCAAGCTCGAGTGAGAGCTATTAGCTCAACTGCTTGTGTGCTTAAACTAGAAGAGATTCGATTTGCCTCAAGTAAGTGGTCTCCCTTTGACCACTGCATAACTGGTGGAGAGTGTTCTGTGTCCAATCCCAAGGAACAGACATCCTCATAAAGAATTTCTCCTGTTTCTAGTAGAGTTTCCTGGAGGTCCGGACTAGGTTTCAGGACCTTTGTTATCTCATCCTGGCAGTTATGTGGTTCCCCCTCTCCCTCAGTGGGAAGTAGGTAGCTGGATTTAGAGTTGAGCATCTTGCAATAGTGACATTTGACAGGGTACAGAGCACATTTTAATAGTGTATTGCCCTTACAGTAGTGAGGTAGTTCACCATGTTTCCCTCACTTGTTCATGCACTCTCTGTAAGGCACTACGCAAACCTGCAAGCCTTTTCCTACATTAAATCTTTGCCATAATGTAGACCTCTTACAGAACTGATCAGCAAAGTTAGAAAAAAACCAGTGACAGTATTGTTGCACCTGTGCCATCATTGTGTCTTCTGGAAGGGTGGGCCAAACCATGCGCAGCCTTTGCAATTCCTAGAAAGAAAGCTTTTGGGAAAAAGGATGTTTAGTTAATGGATGGATCTAAATTCCTTTCAGAGCTTTATCTGATCCCTCTTTCTGCAACGTCTTTATCTCCTTTTCCGTTGCTACAGTTTGTAGAGATAATACTGCATCCTTGTGTGACTCTTGTTCCTCCTTCTGTAATAGAAATAAAGAAGTTAGTGGTGAAGTAGGATCCTGGGCGGCTTTCTTTGCCCACATGTCTGCTTGTGCATTTTCCCTCACTTACTGGATTCGTCTTCCCTGTGTGAGCTTGACACTTCACTACCGCATAGCGCACCTGTCAAATGAGATGTTTTTGTCTGTACTAAGATGGAATGTACAGCATGTGGTACCTTAACAGTTAATAAACTCATGAGAACAACATCTGAGCATGCTAATATGGCCTCTGTTATTGCAGCAGCTGCTTTCAAACAGGCTGGGATTGTAGCAGCCACTGGATCCAGTTTTATTTGTTAATTTTTTTTTTAGAATAGTATGTGACCGGTCATTGTCTATTTCCTTGTTGTTGAGTTAATACTGCAGTCATACACCCCCCTTTCTCGTCCACAAACAGATTGAAAGGACGAGACTACGTACAGTAGTCCGGAACTCTTAACGCTGGCGCAGACATGAAAATTTAGTTTATATCAGTTAAAGCCTTCTCAGCCTGCTCCATTCATGAAATTTTATCAGTCAAAACCAAATTAGAAAAGGTCGCTAAATCTTGGAGTGGCTGGGCTTTTCAGCAAAAAAAATCTTTTTTAACCCATTGCCGGCAATATCAATATCATAACATTCCAAGAACAGACATAACTTGCCGTCTTGCAGACTGTGCACATTCCCCTGAAGTCAAATCATGACTCAGGTATTTCATTTTTCTTTCAACCCGTTGCAACTTTTTCCGGAACACTTTGTGCCCGATTTCCGCTAGGAAGACCAACAAAGCCTTTGTGTCTTCTTCGCATTATTCCTGAGCCTCAGAACATAAAAGCAACTCATCTACATATTACACCAGGACACCACCCCCCTTTGGCCAATAACCTTTCAATTTTTTATCTTTTCTAATTCTTGTCCATACATACACACACACACACACACACACGTGCACACACACTCACATGCATGCACACAGAGCCTCTGTATATCCCTGCGGCATCACAGTTCCGGTCCAATGCTTCCCTTTAAAAGTGAATGCGAACCAGAACTGAGACTCAGGTGTACAGTAATTGAAAAGAAAGCATTCACAAGATCAGTAACAGAAAACCACATAGCAGTGGCGGGACAGTACAGAGAATAGTGGAAGGTTTGAGACTATAGGAGTCCTAGGGTGTATAGCAGCATTGACTCCACGGAGGTCCTGAATGAATCGTCATGAATCATATGCTTTCTAACTGGAAGA
Organism: Polypterus senegalus; assembly: GCF_016835505.1. NCBI lineage: Eukaryota > Metazoa > Chordata > Cladistia > Polypteriformes > Polypteridae > Polypterus > Polypterus senegalus. The sequence continues at coordinate 83,190,546 of NC_053167.1, read as the reverse complement.
ATAGGAAAGTATTGGATCGGAATAATAGCACCCCGCTTAACTAAATCAGCATAAACAATTGTAATACCGGTCTCAGCCTCAAACGAAATAAGAAATTGTACAAAATGTAAACGGAAGGATGACTTTGGGAAAATGACCAAGGGTTCAGCATGAGCTATTCAGACAAAATATTATTTCCCTTGTACCCAGAGAGATGAGTGGAGCAAATCTAACTAAAAATTTTAAGGGTAAACAGCATGGGTTTAGGTGGAGAAGTGAAAGATAAATGACAGAACGGATCGGGTTACAGGTACAACTAGTTCTACTGCTATTTTCTTAACAGATCTATCTGGGTGAACTAAATGTTAGGTCCCACATACTCCCAATCCTCCCCTTCTGGACATGCTATTACCAATTGTCTCACATTATGCCACTGAAAACGAGAGGATTTAGCAATGAGGATATGTGGTAAAACCACTCCAGAAGAAAAGCAATTGTTGTAAAAAGAGAAATACTGCTCCAGCCAGTTTTGCTGAGATATAACAGTTCGTTAGGCAAATAGTCTCTTTTTCTGAAAACAGCAGCTGAAAAGTCCAAGAGTCAACTTCATCATAATACAGTCCAAAAATCATGCAATACAGTAAAATGATTTTGAATACTGTAATCCAAGAGGAACCCAGGACAGCAGAGATTTTTGCTGTTTTGAGACAAACATGAACAATCAAGGCAGCATACAAGCATGTAATGGTGGTGGTCAGTGCAAGGGCGGTGTGCTGTTCTGATGCAACCTTCACTCTCTTATTTGTAACTGAAATGCAAAGGCACAGGCGGACCATCAAGTCTTGTCAAAGTTCACTGGGCATTAGAGGGCTGATATATTTTGCTTTTATTTGTGCTCGTAACTGTCCACTGAACACTGAACTGGCCACTATCAACCCCTGTCGTCCCAGAGTCTCTGTCCATTGCACTCTCACATCATTTCAGCCTGAAATGAGCTTTCCTTCTAAGGACCTGAATCCATTCTGCAGTATTTGGCTTATATATGTCATCTAATTGTTTCTTCATTGTCATGAACTGGTTCAGCAATTCCTGCACCACCTCTTTTAATTCTTGCAGGTCCCAGTTTCTTTGCACCATGAAGGTGGGACAGTTTTAATCTGAGTCAGGCTGTTGTACATTATATTGCGGAAAGGGCACTTGTATTAATGGTGCTTGAAATTCCATCCTTTCATATTCATGTTTTTGACCCTGAGGAGTCAAAATCGGGTCTTATTAGGCATCCCTTTCCCCGCATCTTCATCCTCTCTGGCTGAAACTGTTCATTTTTAAAAATCATCGGGACCATCTTCTTCCTCTCCCTCATTAATTCCTCCAGCTGCCCAAGGGGTGGTGATGGACTATTGTCCTCAAAGGGAGTTTACACATGCTGTCACTAAATCAAGGTATAATCTCTTCTTCTTTTTATATTTTTTATTTACTTATTCTTCCTTCTTTCATCCGGACTTTTGGGACAGTTCTTGCATTATCAAGAACAACTTTTTCTTTTTCTGCTATAAGTTTCATTTGGCTTTGCAGTCCCTCATTGCACTTCTGCATGCTTTCAGGGCTCTATCTTTAATTATCAATTCCCATCTATTAAAACATTTCCATTTTCTTGACTTTCTATATACAATCTTCCTAACTTCCTGTAGTTCACTCATATCACCAGAGCCTTCTACTGGCCACCTGCCCCTGCTCTGTTCATTCCACCGTTTACAATTTTTTTTTTAAATCTAACCCTGTTTTCTGTTCTATGTAGTGTCTTGGAGAGCCGTTTTTTTTTTTTCCTTGGTATGTTTTCCGAAAACAATAATCCGAACAGAGGCTCCTCATTCACACCCTGTTTTTTCAATCTCTTTCTTTAGCGAATTCCCGACCGGGAGGTACTTTCCCTTTTTATTAAATTTCCACCTCTCCCTTCTAATTATAAGTACTTAAGACTCCGTCTCATTCCAAGAGGCTCTAATCGTTACGTCCCAGTACCTCTCCCGGACGGTAAAGCAATTGTACTCAGCGGTCACCGATCTTATTCCTGTCTGCAATTCGCACCTTCACTCGGGTTCTCCAACACGAAGGAAACTGTTCAGGTGCCAAATAAACAGTGGAAGTAACACCGAGGAAGACAGGAATAGTTCAATCAATTAGTCTTTATTCAGTCACAGATGAGTACGTTGATTCATGCTTTCTGTTTCCCAAAGGAGTTTTAACCGGTTTGCTATTAGTTTTCCCCATGGTCAGTGAGTTTTCCACACTCTTTTTGCTAAACCAGCCTCAATTGTCACTTCACTCCGGTCCCTCCTGTTCCCTGGTCCACTGGGACAATCAACCTGATTAGCGGACTGACAGTTTCACCCGAAGGCCGCTGGTTACCGCTGTTTAGGTGATCATTTCCCTGAGTGACCCGTTGAGTTCAGAATATAACCAGACCGTTAGAGCAAAGAGTCTCGCCCTCCCGCAACAGTGCTTTTTCCCGATCACGAAATGTTCAGTTATTTATCTATTCTTCCCACTCCCTTCCTTTATTTTACTTTTAAGCCTCTAAGAGACTTCTTCTTCATTTCCTAGGAGTGTACTAACTCATGTCCTTAACATTCATAATCTTTACACTGTTTTATTTCCGAGAGCTTATCTATACATTCCGTCCACTCACTGCCTGGTTTCTTTTCCCCGGTCGGACTCCCTCGGTCTACTCACCAAGAATTTTTTCCTCCCGCCTGGAAGTTCCCAGTTTACTCGACTTTCAGGAAGAATCAGAGGAGGTCAAGGATTCCCCATGCAGGAGTCACCCGAGGCAGGCCAGTCCTAACTTTTTCGGATCTGGTCCTCCCGACCCGGCCGGTGTCGGTCCTTTTACCGGTCCTCTGGACGATCCTGCTCAAGGAGTCGCTTGGCCGTCTCTGCCCCAGTTGGCCAAAACTGTGAGCTGAAGTCGAAAACAACGGAAGAACTTAAACCCAATTAAAGTAAAAATAATTTCTTTATTCTTAATTCTTGGTGAGTAGAGAGAATGTGAGACTACCTCTTTCCCAACACAGTTAACTGATTTGGGTTTTAGCAGAATATCTAAAGTAAACCTGTTCTCTCTTTTATATCCTAGAAAAGAAAAAAAAACCCTAGCAGTTCATTCTGAGGTTATACATAGCTTAGGTTAAATCTTAATTTATGATATACTGGAATGTCCTAAAACATGAAACAAACAGCCATTTGCATTCCTAAGGAATACACCCTTCTAATTATACACACTTAGAATCAATTTAAACATTCTTATAGTCCATAAAGATCTTACATTCTTCACTGGGTCTTCTGATAGTATCAGAGGTCAGCCTTTCCTATAAATGATAAAAGTTAGTCCCTTAATGCTGTGCACACAGCCCAACTCCTTTTCTGCATAAATCAGCAACAAATCATATAGCTCTCTCAAGCATGATCAACTCAAAACACAGTCTTTGATACAGTGGAACCTCGGTTCACGACCATAATTCGTTCCAGAACTTTGGTCGAAACCGAGTTGGTCGTGAACCAAAGCAGTTTCCCCCATAGGATTGTATGTAAATACAATTAATCCGTTCCAGACCGTACAAACTGTATGTAAATATGTAAAAATATGTAAAGATTAAGCACAAATATAGTTCATTACACCATAGAATCCACAGTGTAATAGTAAACTAATGTAAAAACATTGAATAACACTGACACAAAACACCCAGGCTCCCTGATCAGCTACACGAGCTGGCTCACTCGCGCTCTCTCTCTGTAGCACACAAACCAACAAAGCCCCTCTCTCCCTACCTCTCTTGCCCGCGCAGCATTTTTTTTAAAATGAGTTTTAAGCACAGCAGAAAAAAAGGAACAACAAATCCGAAGCGCTTGCAAAAACCAACTCACATGCAAACAAAAAAGTAACATTGCAGGAGATCACGCTATTAAATCCTCCATGTAAACAATTTTTTTAATGAGTTTTAAGCACAAGGAAAAAAGCGAACATTTGAAAAAAGAGAAATGTAACATCACACCTAATCGCGCTATGAAAAACTCCATCTGTAACACATCTAAACACTTTCATGAGTTTTAAGCACAAGGAAAAAAGGGAACATTTGAAAAAAGAGAAAAATAACATTGCAACAAATCGCATTATGAACTAAAAAATTTAACTTTTGAATACAAAAACCACCAAGAAAACTAACCTTGCATGAGTCGAATTCTGGCATGAAGTGTTTTCCTTCAGGTGTTTTCTCTCTTGTGATTTCTTGGGTTTCTGGTGCTTTTAGCTGTTTAGCTGGTGGGAGTGAAAGCCTCATGCAGCCAATCCAAAAATAAAGTTCTTGTGACCCAACCCTTCGTGTTTGCCCTCCACATTACTGGCAGTCTGGCTTTGTTTACATTATGCTGCTTGAAAGCACGAGGGTTCTCAGATTGGTAAATGAGTAAACTGGTAAACAGTTTTTCCACCTCTTGTAATTTCTTTCTTTACTTCAATTTCAATTTTCTTCAAAACTTTCTTCTCACCACTCTCCACGTGCTTAGAAGCCATAGTTAACTGCAAAAGCACACGAAATACTGTAGAGCACAAAGAGAGTGCACGTCTTATTGAAAACAATGAACAAGGAGCGGCTTTGCTTAAATGAAAAAGCATGGCAGCTCTCTTTCTCTCTCAGGCTGCCTGTGGTGGGGGTTGTGATTCACTTGCACTACAGCCTACAGATAGACAGGCAAACACGTGCAGCAATATCCTCCTTCCCCGCCCCCAGCAGGCACGTGCTCGCTCGCTCTCTCTCTCTCTCTCTCGCTCTCTCTCTCTCTCTCTCTCAGCTCAGGAGACAAGGGAAACTGGCTTGTTCAGCAAACACATGAAGCAATCTCCTCCCCCCCCCACCGACAGGCACGTGCTCGCTCGCTCTTGCTCGCTCTCTCTCTCTCTCTCTTTCTCTCTCAGCTCAGCTCAGCTCAGGCAGGCAAGGGAAACTGGCTTGTTCGTATACCGAGTGTGTGGTTGTGAACCAAGGCAAAAGTTTGGCGAGCTTTTTGGTCGTGAACCGAGTTGTACGTGAACCGGGACGTTCGTGAACCGAGGTTCCACTGTATCTGTGAGTTAAATAATAATGTTTTCTCTTCCTCATTTTCAATAACAGAGTATTGTGATAATGGCATATTTAGAAGTACAATGTCTTGGAGTCACATGTGTTTGTCCAGAAAAGGGGATACTGAAAAAGTTAAAAAGTATTTTTTAATTAAAACCATTCATGTAAAGAAGATGTTTGGGCAAGTAAAATTTGAGACATGGGCCTGTGACATTAAACAGATTGTAGTAGTGACTGTATAAATAAATATGTTAACAGACTGTGTATAGTAAAAGGTATATAATTAATTGGTATGATTTGTATGATTCAGCTAGGGTTCCCCCCCTTGTTAGACATATTTATTATTTGTATATCTATGCATTCTTCATCAGTATTGTTGCTCATTTAATTTCTGTGTGTCCATGTATTTTCTATTATGTTTGTATTTTGGGGGTGATTCCCCAAGAAACAGGACTGCCTGTCCATCACTATCAAGGAACTACCGCTGAGGAAACCCACAGTCCCTTGCAGTTCATTGAATGCATTGCCCTTGGTGAGTTGGCTGGTGATGTATTGCTTCTCTTTGATTACTGACATGCTAGATTTTTACCTGGGTGCTCTGTTTTTTGAAAATTGTTGAAATTTGTGTATTGGGTCTTGTTTGCCTCTGAATTTTTAAAGGTGACTCCTTCTGTGCCTTTTGTGCTCCTCAGAGCTTTTTGTGATAATAAATCTTTTATTTATTAAGGTCCTGTTTTTTCCCTTCCCTAACTGGCAATTTGGCAGTGCCCCCCAGTGAGCATTTTTGAGGTATTTGGGGAATCTGTTTGATTTCTTTAAAGGCTTAACACCATTTTGGTGTTTCTAAAAAACATTATACTGTAATTCCTACTGCCTTTATGTATGCATGAGCATTTTTTACATAAATTAATCTCCAAGATGTATAGGTTAATAAGAAGAATTTGTAAAGTAATTTATGTAATGATCTAAATTATTCTTTGTTTATCAAGGGAAGCAGAAGTTGGAAGTCACAGATAAGAGTAGTGAGGTGTAAACATATGCTGGATGGCTGCACAAGATTCACAGAGGTAGTACACAAATTACATTTGCGCCATTTCAAGTCTTCTCTGCTAGCTAAGAGGAATATTTTAGTCATAAGCCATTGAAGCAGATCTAATCACTGGTTTTGCTGCTCTTCTTGTACTCCGCCCTTTTTTCCTTGTTTCCACTACAGTATGGATGTTGCAATTAAATTAATAGAGGTGAAAAGATATACAGTAAAAGCATGTATGTACAACTATTCAGTACAGGTATTTGTAAAATGAACACATGTTTTGTGTTGGAAATCCAGGTTTATTAATACATTTTATGAGAAACTTGTATAAACATTTTAAAAACCCAGAATTTGGAGATGTCTCAAGAGAAATCTCACAGAGGTCATTCCTGGGGTTACTGCTAATGGTCCTGTCACTGTTCAGATGTTATATAGAACCCCGGAAAAAAAAATACCATGACAGGAATGATAATTATGCAAAATTCTACATGATAGGCAAGTCAAGACTGGCTAAGTTTAAGTAAAGAGTAAGGGTACAAACAGGATTGCTGTGGGCAGCCATAAAGTCCAAAATGAAGCTCCAGAAGAATGAATGAAATTCATTGGCAGAATCAGATGCCCTGTATGTAGTGTGGGACCACAAGGTCTTCTCTACTAGGGTACCATTACAAGTGAGACAGAGAAGACTTGCAGCCTGGGTGGAAGAATGATAGTTTCAACAAGTCACTGGGGTAGACATCACAGCAGGTGACAGGGGTGCCTGACTCTTTGCCTTGAAAGAAACTAGAAAAAGGTAACAGGAGGTCAGTAGATATGCAAAGCTGTCAAAGCTGGGTAAGTAGGTTTTCTCCTTATAAATGGAAGGGCTGGGTTGCCCTGTGGAAAAAGTGTCAGATCCCAGAAGGCTGGATACTTAGTCACAAAAAAAAGTATAGAACCATGCTGTCCCTTTAAGATTGAAGGCAGCATAGAGGTAGTCACAGAGAGCTGGTCACACTAATTAAGAGAGCTGGAATGGTAAGAGCCATTCTAGACTGCAGTGCATGTAATGAGGGGAAACACACTTACTCAGAGGCCTAAAGCCATCTTATGGCCAAGAAACCACCAAATACGAAGGACTCGGAAGAACTCTGAGCAAACTCTCAACTTTCAGGAGAAAGAAGGAGCGTGATTGGTGCTGCTTTAGTTGGCAACTAAGTGAGCTGCCCCATCTGTTTGACAGGGGTCAAAAGGCCCAAAGTTGCTACACGTTTATTGCTTACATCTGTTCAGCTGTACTCTGTCATGTCCGTCATTGACTCTCTACCTTTCTGTGCTTTTTGTTTTGTTAAACAATATGACATTTTTGCATAGATTCTGTGTTTTTGGTGTAATTCTGGCAGCAGAATTTTACCATATCGGACACCTTCTTTCCGACCAATCATAGCATTGTCAGGCCACAGTTAGTGTACTGTGTGCAATTCTCCCTTCTATATAAGCATAAGCAAATAACAGGAATGGTATTCCAGAGAGACACTATTAAAGTTATTCCATTTTATAAGCTATTATGGAAAATTGAAGGAGTAGAGTTTTCATCTTAAGCAGATGGAGCGCAAGAGGAGACATTAAAGTAACATTTTCTTTATAATTTTAAATAAGTAAGGAGAATGCCAAGTATTCATTTAAGTACTTGAACACAGGTGTGGGAGCAGAGATAGAAAATGACTAAGACCTAATGATAAACATGTTAAAAATATAGTTTCATGTAAAATAAGTATACTATATACATAATGGCCATGTTACCAACCAGTGTGATCGAAAGCACCTTATTAGTAACCTTCATATATTAATCTAATAATGAATTCATGTATATTAAGTTAGGCTAAATGTCATACATCAGTCAAATCATTTTTTATGCTCTAATATAAAATTTCTCAAGCAATGTAAATCATTTGCATGCCACTAACATCTGTATGGATAAACAAACAGGCAATTTTGTAGATGAGGGAAATGAAAGAAATAATGTTTTCATATACTTGACTAATTTTTGACAGCTGTTTTACTTACCTTTGTAATGATTCATTTATGAAGGCTGCTTATGAAATGTTTGCAGAATGCACCATAAGGAATATCATTAAACACTGCTGTAACACACATAAAGTTACTTTAATAGCCTTCTGAACTACAACACCTGAAACGTTCCACTAGCTCTTACTGAAATTGTACCAAATGATTATTTTGCTATTATTGGCGGAAGTTAATCCTTTTTTTAAGAATTATTCAAGAAACATACTTTACAACCATGAATATTTTCATGAATATCTAATTAATATTTTAGTAGTGCTTTCTCTCTAGCTAGTGAACCACGTATGTGAAAGTGAGCAAGCCCCAAACATTTTGCATATTCAATTACTCATATTAATGAAAATATTGTGGTTGGGAAAATTCTGCAAATTAAATATGCATAGAGTGGAAAAATGAAATATAACTACTGCTCAAGAAAATGTAAAATAATATGATATCAACTAGTTTCCCAAGAGAAAGCAAAATGTAAATGATTTTTTTTTCTGGAGGAATGTATAATTTCACAAGATATGTTATTACTTGCTTAAAATTACTTGTTGGTTGTTCAAGGCCTGATCTTAACAATTTTTGGAATAATAATTTGATATAATAGGATAATTTATTATTGATGCAACAACCGTGTTTTGCAGTTTCCTTCAAGAAACAGTGCAAAAAGCCTCAAAGCTCCTTGAATGGCCATTTTGCTTAGTGCTTACTGCTCTCTTGATGTTTCGTTGTCTGGATGGCTTTTAATTTTGTTTTCAGTTCTATACAGATGCTGCAACAAGCCTGAATTGAGGGGATTTACCTTCTCTGTATTGTTTTTCTTTTTAATTGTCACACAAGGTAGAATCATTTTTGTAATAGAGAATCAACTTGTTTGGCATAGACCAAGGTCTGATGTGAAAAAACAAAACATGTTTTTTATACATGCTCTATAATTCGAATGTTAACCTATGTTTTTTCAAATATAAGTATGTTATTTTAACACTGCGATAGGGCTATACAACGCAACCAATTATTTTAAATTTTACCACTGAAAGGTTATAAAGTGCATTAGTTTGAGAGCCCCAAGCAAGTTCTGATAGTTGGAAAAATATACTCCAAAGCTTTATTACATAAAGATAAGGTTTGAATGTTTATTTTGCAAAATGAAAGTAAATTTTACACTTTCCTATTATTTCAGATCAAAAAACTTGCAAAACAAGCTCACTTATTATGTACAAAATGGTCAGTGCTTGGGACTTAGGTCAAAGTGCAATCAGTTTAGGCGACACTGAGATGGCAACTAGGTTTTATCCAGTGACGTGCTTGAAGTTCAATGCTGGTGAGGCACTGACTCCTTCAGAGTCAGAGTTACAAATATATGAACCCCAAAGAGTAGCTTATTCACTATAGCCAGCATGCACATTGACTACTGATTATGTTTCACATCTCATCAGCATTCTTTACACACACATAGGTAAAGTACATATTTGGCTAAGAAAGAACGCTACTTTTATAGCAAAGAGAGAGAGCAGAAAGAGCGCATGTTCTCTACACCCACCATGTGTTCTAAATTTGCTGTTGCAACTTCACAATTCATACTCACTCAATATAAATGAAAGTATAGAGGGGTGTACAAAAAAAAACAGATTTCAATTTCAACCTTAATTGAAATATTTAGTTGTTTTTAAAAGATTTTAATTCTGATGCCGGATGCTTTAATCAACTTTAATACGGACTGTTCAACAAAAGGATAACAAGAAAAACAAAAGAATAGCTTATTTAAGGTCAGTGTACTTTTGGTATTTGAAATTTCATTTCAGAAGCAAAAATGAAAATACAAAAATGAAAGGAATTTTCAGATTTTGATTTTTGATTAAAGAATAAAATGAGGGAAAATAAGGTATTTTTAAAATTCTGTGGTAACAAATAGCACTCATAAATTTAAAATTACACATACTTTTCTGGATTTATTTGTGATTCAAATAATGAAAGTGTTGAAGTTCAAAAACAACAAAACAGATGCATTTTCGTTGTCTGAAACTGGAGGTACTTCTTCTGCATGATTTTTGATGACACGTGCGAACAGTCCTCCTCACAACACATAGACAGGTGGCCTTGAAGTTACACTGCATGGCATCAGCATAGGATGGACCATTTCGTTGTTTTTCGGAACAGTAACAGTGACACTCCGGGACGAGGACATGACTGCAGAAAAACTGAGTTGCATCTTTCCGGTAAAAATACAAGCTTTACAAACTTTGCTTCATTGATGTAGCAGGTTTTTATGAACGTTATTGTTGTTACTTATTGTGAAACAGCTAACATTTGGTGATTTCATTTACTAACACTAAGTCTGGCAATTTTTATAGTGCTAGCATTTTGAATGTGTGTAAATATGTGAATGATTGCTTAATGAGAAATGTAACACAATGTTAAGAAAACTTTCCGTAAATCACATTGCTCTCTTAACGTGTTACACTTGTGCGCATTGTAAATACTCGAAACGTTTACTGGCTATAGCACTCTAAAAATCCTTTAGCACCTTCTTCATACCCCTAAACAATGAAAAGTAAATAATTGAACTTATTTATGCAAAAAAAAAGCCATATTTAATAAAAGTACATTTAATCATGCTGTTGTCTCTTCTTGTAACGCCTTACGAGAGAGAGAGAGAGGTTAGGAGTACGCGCATTGCCACACCCATCAGATGGCAAACCTACTCAGGATCCCAGATTATGACCCGAGTGCAGCCATGCAATGGGTGACACCTCAGCACTACACCACACTAGTTCAGATGGAATGAAACAGTGTAAGGATTTGTTATGGTGACTGGAGTGGCCAATTCTGCCACCAACCCCCAGGTTTTTTCTCTGCAGGGTTGGATGCTGATTAATGTCATACCCAGGACAGAGCAATTGCGGGTTAATGGTCTTGCTCAAGGGCCCAACGAAGTAGAATCACTTTTGGCATTTATGGGATTTGAACAAGCAACCTTCCGATTTCCAGTGCGGATCAGTGGTCTTTTAAATTCAGTTTGTTAATAACAATGATTTTAAATCTCAAAGTAGATTTTTGAGTTACACTCCGATTGTACATGTTTTAACTGTTAATATTAGGATAACTTTTAAATTCAAATGTTAATGCTGTGGGTTTACATAGGCGATTTCTGACTTCTGAGTATTTAAGTTTAAATGACATGATGACTTAGTTTTAAGTTTCTCTCGTGTCCAAAGTTCACTGATGGCTAGTTAAAAGATAAAACCCAAAACTGCTTTGAATAAAATACATTTTAAATTATACTGAAGGGAATATTCACACTGTATAAAGGAATTAATAAGTGGAGACAAAGGAGGTTCCCTACTATGTGGAAAGAAAAACATTGGGATCAGAAGTGCTAGTCAAAAGCTGGAATGTATCGTAAAGCAGTATTTCTTAGTCACAATCCTGGTAGCCCCTTGTCTCTGTGGGCTTTTGGTGCTGCAGTCCTCCAAATTACAGAGTACCGCTGATATGAGTTTGTTAATTGCAAAAGGAATAAAACTTATCTTATGCTATCTTAGGCCCTGTGAGCCTGGCATTTCAGTTAATTAAGCACAGCATTATTCATTCTGCCCAGGCTTGCCTGCACTTCTCACACTGCTAGGCACATTCAGTTTAATTTTCACTAAATGAACCCTACCACACAAAGCCCAATTCATTGCATGAAATTGATGCATAGACAATAATGTCAGAATCTGCTCTGCTGTACAAGATAGTTATAAAACAGATGTACTGCGTCTTGACTCTAAAATACATAGTTTAGGAAAGGGCAGAGGCACTGTTTGCGTTTAAACAGTGCTACGAACAGAACTATTATACTGCATCCAGTCGAAGCCTTTGCTTTCACTGCCCAGATAACCTGCAGAGAGCTACTGGTGGGAGGTCATCACAACAGAGTTAGTACTATAAATGTTTCCACCCCTTCTTATTACTGTTAATATCATCTTCACTCATACCAGTCTAATTAGGTTTGGTTGTTGGGATTTGTGGGCAGTATGGAGTTTAATAGAAACAGGCTACTGTTTTGTGGAATTATAAAATATTTAGAAAAGGGCTTAGGATTTTACTAAGTGATAGGTTAGAAATTCAAGGGTACTGTCTCTATTTTCACACTGTTTTGAGATTTTGTGGCTTTTGGTTATTTTGCATCTTTTTCTTTTGTGTTTGCTTTTGTGTTCACAATGTTACACATCAATGACACGATCATAACATGCTGAAAAATTATTTTGGCACGCTGACTTGTTTGTGATATACCAATTGTACTAAGTCAGGGTGAAAAGTAAGGCTTTCTTTCTGTTTCTTTAGGGAAATGAACAAAAGATTGAACCCCTTGGATGTTTTCACATTTTATTGTTATACGAGAAGGGGGTGAGTAGTCTTTCAAATTGGTGTTAATGATTGTGCTTTATTTCCACAAAATTTGAGGGTGAGAGTGAGGGAGTGCAGCAGCCCAATCTGCCAAACTGCTCCCTGTTACCAGAAGAAGATAAACACACAATTCATTCCTTGAGCACCATGAGCGATAGACAAAGAGTGTGCATTCTGTGAGAATGGTATAAAGTGTGGCAGGCACAAGATGGGGAGATTGAGTAGGCAAGGATGGAGGTTGAAGGTACTACATTTCCAGATTGGGACTCTGCTGACTAAAGGTGGGATGTGCTTCATGCTTTTTATTCAGATTCTCAGTGAATGTATTGATTTCTAAGTCAGCTTTTTGATCTGGAAGAACATTAATAATTTAGGACTTTTTAAATGTAATGATTTACACTTTGCACACTTGTCTTCTTTTTTTAAACATTTTATTGATTTTGTTAAAATCAAATAAGCACGTTCGAAACAAGTCAGCAGTCAAAATTGTTTTGTCTTCAATCACTGCATTGATCTGTTTATTGTGAATTTTAAATGCAATATTTATTTTAATTCTTGGTTACGAACTACAAGATGTTCCAAAAGAAGTTGATGCTCAGTGGCTGCTGGCACATATCATCACAGAATCTTTAAATTCAATGTACTCTATGAATGCATGAAAACGGCGTACATGTGCAGCGTGGATTGTGTGGTGAATTCAGGATGGGTAGCCTCACGCACCTTCCCAAGTGTCATGCAAGATGGAATGCCGGCTCTTCAAACCATTTATGACATTTATATATTACTAGCAAAATAGTGTGTTAAAGAAGTTATGAAAAAGAAAAGCAAACATTTTAAAAATAACGTAAGATGATTGTTAATGTAATTGTTTTGTTATTGATATGAGTGTTGTTGTCATATCTATCTATTTATATATATATATATATATATAGCAAAATACCTGCAATTGGCAGCGGAGAAGTAAAAAGAAAAGGAAACATTTTAATAATAACGTAACATGATTGACAATGTAATTGTTTTGTCATTGTCATGAGTGTTGCTGGCATATATATATATATATATACACACAGACACATATATAAACATATATATATAAATATATATATATATATACACATCTATACACATATATATACAGTTATATATATATATACATATACACACATACATATATATACATATACATATATACACATACTGTATATACACATATATATACAAATCTACATATATATATCTACATATATATATATATTAGGGGTGGGACTCGATTAAAAAATTAATCCAATTAATTAGAGGCTGTGTAAGAATTAATCTTGATTAATCGTATGTAATCACGTAAATTTGCCCCAAATCGCAAATGTTTTTTTTTTTAATTTAAAAGTGTTTTAGTGGGCGACAGAATCAAATAATAGACATGTACATGAATATTGTAAACTGAAGCTGTTTTAATTTCTGAAAAAAAGCTTTAAACTGCATTTGAATTCAAAACAGAAACAAAAATATCATCCCTGGTTAAAATTGGGCAGACTTAAAAATAAAGTGGTAGTTTAAGTACTTTAAGTAGATTTTCAGAATAGTATTGTCTTTAAATAATAATAACCAAAATTTCAACATAAAGTGCAGTTTTTCTTCTTAAAAAATAAGTCAGAAACATAAAAGGTAATTTGACCAACTTAATCTTTAAACTCTGAGTAACCTTAGCCAAAATTATTTTGTACATTAGGCTAAAACAGTGTGATCATTGAACATTTTGTAATTAGATGTATTTAGAATTACTAACGGTCACGGAAGTCCAATGATCCCCAGTAAGAGCCACAAAGTCCGCTTTCTGTAATGCATCTAATTTTGCTTGCTTTTCAGTGTGCACAAAACCATGCTTTTATCAAGGCTTCGCTCGGGAAGTAGAAACGATCAGTCGTAAGAACGCGCTTTATTCTGACTCTAACATTTTTGTAGCTGTGATGTGTGCATCAGTGTAATGGATGTACCAGGAAATCATGCATTGACAAAAGTTCCCGTTTGCTTGGAATTGAAAGTGTGATTAAATGCGTTATTTTTTTAACGCATTATGGAGTACATGCATCAAAGCTTCTCAGCTGTGCTTGTGCTAATAAAGGGAAACATTTTAAAAATAACGTAACATGATTCTGCGTTAACCTAATATTTTTCATACGTCCCAAACCAAGGAGATGCTGAAGGTAAAATGAATCGGTAGCGCGTACATACTCAGTGCATCCCTCTCGGGAATCGAACCTCGAATGTCAGCATTAGAGGCTTAAGACTCTACAATTAGCCACAGCGTGTGGTTGTCTATGCGAGTATGTACTGTAGATCGGGTATATATATACATTTATATATATACCGCGTATCGCAGTGGAGAAGTAGAAGTTATGAAAAGGGAACATTTTAAAAATAACGTAACATGATTGTCAATATACAGTAATTGTTTTGTGAGTGTTATTGAATGTTGCTGTCATCAAGGATTTGATTATCATTATTTGTTTCAATCAGGGTCGTATTTGTACGATGTGTTGTGTTCAAGTTACATTCCGTGTTTGTCAATCGTTGTAAAGATAAGAGGTTTCATTCATCGATTAGTTTCTTACTGCATCAATAAACAGCTCGTCTTCCTCTTTATCTGAGATGTGACAAACTGCATGCACGGGTTTTTTTACACTGTCTTCCTTTAGCGGACATTCACTTTTTCCACCGTGTGCTTTGTTTCCGCAGTAGCTGCACTTATGAATATGATTCTATGTATCAGACGCTTCATATTTTTTTGCTGCCTTCTCAATTGTGTAATTCGGTTTTGTTCAGCACTCTTTGGAACTGTTGCTTTTGTCTGTGCACTGCGCCAGTTCACGTGAGCCGCTTGGTGTTCTTGCATCGAAGGTTCCCAGCTGTGCTGGTGCCATCTCGTGTAATGTCAGCTAAGACCCGGCACTTAAAAGTTTCTCTCGCAGTTTCGCTGAGTTTGTGCCAAACACCACCCTGACCATCTCATCTTCCTCTGCATAAGCACAGTCCTTCACGTGAATATTTACCGCAGTGTTTGTATTGGATTGCCGCTGATGGACGGCCTTATATGGGCAGGCACTAAATTACAAACGCTAGTGGCAGCCTGTCTATGAACTTAATTTAATATAAACTTACGGTTCACGCCGTGCTTTGTTTCCGCAGTAGCTGTACTTATGAATATGCTTGTATGCATCATTTGCTTCATAATGTTTTTCTGCCTTCTCAATTGTGAAATGGCGTTTTGTGCTCATCGCTGTTTGGAGTTCTTCCTTGTTCTCTACGTACTTACGTAGGAGGCGTGATGATGTCACACGAATCTCCGCCCCCCACGGCCATCTCCAACTCAACTCTATTACATTATATGTAGAAAAATAGGTTCCAGTTATGACCCTTACGCGTAGAATTTCGAAATGAAACCTGCCCAACTTTTGTAAGTAAGCTGTAAGGAATAAGCCTGCCAAATTTCAGCCTTCTACCTACACGGGAAGTTGGAGAATTAGTGATGAGTCAGTGAGTGAGTGAGTCAGTGAGTGAGTGAGGGCTTTGCCTTTTATTAGTATAGATTTGCTTGGAAATCGTAATGCAAGTAACAACTTTCTAGTTCAGTCAGTAACTGTAATATAATTAAAGAATTTAAACTTTAAAACATTACACTATATTGTTATTGGGAAAGGTTATTAGATTACGCATACCGCATTACACTCAATTTGGGGGGGGAAGTCCAAGGAAAGCAGAATACTATTTGTTGATATGCAGCTCTATGCTTTAGTGATAGTCTTTTCTTTTTAGGTGTGTCAAGCACACTCACTTTCTCTGAAGGTTATTTTTTACAAAACTGCCCGAAGTGCCTCAAAGAGTCCCAAGAAGTAATTTCTCAGAGTGTCACTCTTGTGCTACATGGTCTAGACACTGTGCAGCCTCACTCAGTCTCCCGAAAAAGCTGAATCAGGCAGTTGCTTTATGACAGAAGCTGCAAACCGACAAGATAACAAGTTTTTTTTTTCAGGAAAGTTTCAAGGATAAGTAGCAGGAGGCCTATTTCTCCCACATAAAAAAAGATAAATTAAAAAATGTCAGATTGCCTACTTTAGCAGATGGGAGAGCACATGCTGAAGCCTACTTACTTATCAAATCGAGATCTACTGAGCAGCCAAACTGCAGTGAAGTTTAAGCAGTTAGTTTACTATTTTGAAAGCATTTTTTTTCTGAAAAAATATACATATATATTTTTTAATGATCTTGCAATGGGCTTATTGGTCACCTTGCCAGCAAGCTCTCGGTGTGATGAACAGTTTAAGATGCAAATTATGCAAAAATAAAAGCAATTATGGAAAAATTATACAAGAGACTACTAAACAATACAATTTTGGAATTGAAAGAGATATCACAGCCCAGTAAATATAGTATGTTTCACTGCTTTTGATATTTAGTATTTTTAAATAGGAGCTTCACAGATCATCACTACAGACAGAAGTTGGATGGGATAAATAGTACATTCTTTCAGTTGTTTATAATTTGTGTATAGGCCCCCTGTGGGCTATGAGCGCTACTGTCTGAAATGGACCGTTACAAATCAGTGTTTGTGTAAATATGGAAAATAGAGGAAAAAAGGCTAAGTAACATATAGGAATATATGGAGTCAACATTTATTCTGCTCTTAAATTAATTTGGCTTCTTTATTAGATAACACTGGGTTATGTGTCCAATAATAAACATGACCAAGAAAAGAGCAAGGGGTTACGAAGAAGCCCCCACACCTCACCACTCGCCTTGAAGAAGAACTATAGTAACTAAGCTGTTTCACCTTATTCAGCCCCTTCTAGGATCACTGCCAAGTGATGAAGCAGCTTACATGCCTATGGGAACTTTGCCCAAAATATGAATATAATAACCCACCCACTAGTGCAGGTCTGGGGTGGTGTTTGCTGGCAAACACTTTACAACTATCACTGCTTAAACGCCACAAACAAAATCTAGAAGCATAAAATATGTTGCTCATATGCCTTGTAGTGGCTTTGAGAATAAACAAAAAACTAATGATGTTTCACATCTACTGAAGCTTGCCTGAGATTTAAGAACAACAACATTTATTTCAACAGCACATTTTCATACAAACATTGTAGCTCAAAGTGCTTTACTTGATGAAGAAAGAGAAAAAAGACAAAATAAATAATTAAAATCAGGGAACACTAATTAGCATAGAATAAAAGTAAGGTCCGATGGCCAAGGAGGACTAAAAAAAAAAAAAATGAAATCCAGGCGGCTGGAGAAAATCTGCAAGGGTTCCAGGCCACGAGACCACAAAGCCCCCTCTAAGCATTCTACCTAACATAAATGACCTCAATCAGTCCTCATTGTATTCACGGTGCTTTGATTAGGTGGTGGTGGCACAGATCGCCACCACAGAAAACAAGAAAAAGAACAGAAGAGAAAGTAGGGGTTAATACGGATTTTGGAGCCACGATGAATAAAAATAATAATTAGTTGAATATACAGAGCATCAGGATTTAACTAAGATGAAGCTATGAGAAAGCCATATGTGAAAGTAATGTGTTTTCAGCAGTGTTTTAAAGTGCTCCACTGTATAAGCCTGGCGAATTCCTATTGGCTCTAGTTGCTTTTGATTGATGTCTTTTTTTGGTAGTCCAAAGAGGAGTGCGTTACAGTAATCTAGTGGACTGAAAACAAAAGCGTGAACAAATTTTTCAGCATCTTGCAATGTTATAAGAGGTCTAACTTTTGCTATATTTCTTAAGTAAAAAAAGCTGTCCTAGTAATCTGATTAATATTTGATTTAAAATTCAGGTCAGAGTCAATAGTTACCCCTAAATTCTTTACCTTCATCTTGACTTTTAATCCTGATGCATCAAGTTTATTTCTAATAACCTAATCGCTAAAATGTATGTTTCCTCTTTATTTAGTTTGATAAAATGACTACTCATCCATTTGGAAACACAAGTGAGATATTGTGTCAGTGAATCAAGAATGTCGGAGTCGTCAGGTGCTATTGACAAATACAGCTGTGTGTCATCGACATAGCTGTGGTAGCTCACATTATGCCCTGAGATAATCCAACCTAACGGAAGCATGTAAATTGAAAAGAGCAGCGTACCCAGGATAGAGCCTTGTGGAACACCATATAGAATATCATGTGACTTTGAGTTATAATTACCACAACTAACAAAGAATTTTCTACCTGCCAGGTAGGATTCAAACCAATTTAAGACACTGCCAGAGAGGCCCACACATTGACTAAGGCGATTTCTAAGAAGAACCTAATGTTCCATGTCTTGCTGCAGTCCCTTAACTCTGTGTGGTCAGTGTTTGTACATCAAGCAAATGGCAAAAGATTCTTGTCCTAGGAAAAACAAGAAATGTCAGAATTATAATGTTTGTTTTTTGCAAAAAATTAGAAGAGCTAATGATCTGAACAATGACACAGGCCTTGATTTATACAGAAAAACACACAAAGCCACACTCATCATGACATCAGTACATATTGGATATCTAAGACCATGGGAAATCAGCAACCAGACATACTATAGCATGGTCATAAAAGAACAAAATACCCCCAAACACTGAGAGAACATGCTGGATTGGCCTGTTGAAACTGACAGTAACCAGGTGAATCATATAATGTAGTCAGTCTTGGCCCAAAGTCGTGAAAACTGCTCCTTGTAATATGGAAATGGCATTATGCTGGGAGGGAACTGGAATTTCTAAGAGAGGTTAAGCCCTGAAGTTGTTCAGACTTGTATTCTGCCTTCAAGCTGAAGGACAACCAGGAGATGAAATGAAGTCAAAACCAGAAATAAGTCAAAACCTAAAAGACCATGTATTTTGCACCTAAGCCTAACCACTAACCAAATATCAAAGGGAAAACAGAAAAATCAAAAACAAGAATTCAGGACAGAAACTCGCACTGAATTTGATTGTGTTTATTTCCAACTCACATATAATGAATTAATTGTTGTGGTGGTGTTTAAGGCTTTATGCTAATGATGTAAGATATGGCAACACCCAAAACCACTTTCCATGGCAACCAAAAGCAGCAGACTGGTAATAGGAATAATAACATGGCAGCGCACATATGTTAAACAAAATAAAATCACAGCACAGTGAAATAAATAATCACTATGTTCTAGAATATTGTAATGCAAGGTAACCATGCAGAGATATTCCAGAGTAATAGAAATTCATATTCATACAAATACTTTTGCTTAAAATTTTCTTTTCAATAGGAATACATTTTTAAAGAAAACAGCTCATTACAATTTGAAGTTTACACTTTGGGTGTGTCAAGAAAATCTGGAAGTACGAAGAGAAAAACCTTTGACTTTGGTTTGTGCGTATGGATCTAGCAGCTATTTTTGAATATTCGGCCTTCTGAGAAACATTTGGGGTTTGTCTGATTTAAGTCTGAGCTGAGAACTGTGTCAGGGATGCCAGGGGCCATGACCCGGCCGGGACGCCAGGAGGGACCGGAAGAGGGTCAGAGCCCTGCCTGGATCACGTGGGGTTTGCCTTCCGGGTTGCTTTGGGGGCCACGGATCAAGGGCATGGAAGCCTTTCCCTGTAGGGGCCCGTGGTCACCGCCAGGAGGCGCCCCAGTGCCTTGGGGACCTGTTACCCCAGCACTTCCGCCACACCAGGAAGTGCTGGGGGTAAGATTTATGACGGCGCCCGGAGAGCAGCCGGGAGGACAGCCGGCACTTCCGCCACGCTGGGGCGTGGCCATAAGAAGATTGCCGGGAACACCTGGGGCTCATCCGGGTCCTCTATAAAAGGGGCCATCTCCATTCATTCGAGGCTAGAGTCGGGTGGAAGAAGGACGAGGCAGGAGAGAGTGGAGGCGGCCCGAAGAAAGGCATTGTGGCCAGGACTTTGTGTGTGATTTGGGGGTTTTGTGCACGTGATTAAGGTCTGTGTGACCATTGGACTGGGTCTTTGTGACCTTTATTGTTAATAATTGTGTAAAATAAACGTGTGGTGGTTTTAAGACAACATGTCCGCCTGTCTGTGTCCGGGCAAAGTTCACAACTGATATTGGATTTCAGAGCTAGTTATGGATAATCCATAAAACACTGTATTGTTATGGATTACATTTATGATTTTAATTATTATCATTGGAACATTGTGATTGTGTATAATTTAAAACTATACTTTACATATAACATTGTAATACTAAATTGTTTGATTTTTGTTTGCAGTAGCCGTATCAGTTGTAAGTCATTGTGAACATGAATTCAGGAGTTAAAGAAGTAAACTACATGACTTGCATTGTCACCGTGCTATTTAAGGTATATGAACCAGTCAGCAGAGGCTTTTAGCTTCCAAAAAATAACAATAAAAAGAAATAAATCATTAGAATTAAAAATAAAATACTTAACTATTAGTACACTTGCAAACATGCAGTTAGTAAACTGTAAAATTAGTAGCAGCCAGCCCTTATTGATGGGGTGGGAGCAGCTACCTGCAGTGTTTACTGTGTAAAATAATCAATAAACTACTGTATTTGTTGCTGCGCTCCATTTACCTTGCAGATCCAGATGTCAGAGCTGGGAATGATGTCACACTCAAGTTGACCACATTACGTTAAAACATTCAGAAAACCAGTATTGGAAATCCAGGAAAACCTTAGTTATGCTTGCTCCTTGGCATAAACAGCACTTCATAGCAATGCATTACATGATATTTTGTTCATCCAAACACTATAGTAACATAGACAGCACTGTGTGTATGACTGATTTAATGAGACACAAATAGGCAGAAGTGCTAATAAACACTTATAATACTACAGCATTCACTAAAGTTCATGGTATATATTGCCATTTTGGATTGATATCAAAATCTGAAGTCAGACCAACTCTGACATGACAGACCAGCCCTGACTTTCCAAGTTGGCGTTAAGGGGGCATTACACTTGAAAATTCCAGCTTCCCACTTCAAATGGAATACAGCATGTGCCTCTCCTATCATTGTGCTCTTTACCCTAATGGAAAAGGCACACTGTGATATAAAACAATACATTTATGTTTTTTAATTAATTATTTTACATTCATTAATATTAGAATATTATTCCTTAGAAAGGAACTGATGTATTGTATAATGTGAATATGAAAGGTACCACTTATCTTAAAGATTTTAATTCCTGTCTGAAAATACAATAAAGCAAAAGCAGCAGTTCAGATACAGATAAACTGTAACGCACATTCAGTCTGTTGGACATTATACCACTTAGAAATCGGCATGGCGCATAATCCTACCTTGTTCTTCCTATTAGCAGCCAGCGTTGCCTGGTTGCATATCCAGTGGCTTTGATCTTCTGCTCGTAGATCAACTCCAGTTCCATTTCTAAACCTGTCCTATGTTTATAGCAGTTAGGGCAGTTTCACCTTTGCTGTGTTATACTAAATTCAAACACTTTTTATCTGCAAGTTTACAATGTTGGGTCTTTATAATAATGATCTGTAGGTAGTATTAGTTCAATCAATTCAGTCTTACATATGCATACATAACCTCCTTCTGTTTATTTCCAAATAATTGACTTTTTTTGTACTCCTACGGTTAAATTACCTACAGCAGCAGGTGAAGAGTGCTTGCTGTGTGAGCTGCGTGTGCTCACTTTCTCCCTGGCTTCTGACATCTCAGTGGCTATCAGACGAGTAAAAGAGGAACATATATAAAATATTCAAGTTTAAGCAACCTGTTCGCAAGGTTAATTGAAACAGTAAAATAATTCATAGTTAAAGTCATACAAAATGTTTCTCTGCTTTATGATAGATGAGTTTGCAAATTCGGCAATGCTTTTTAATGGGAGGTTTTGAAATTTCGAAAGCCTGTACACCATGATCTATTTGAGATATCTGAATGAAAACTGAACAGTACAAATTTCATTGAAGAGTAAGCTTGCAACATTTCAACCAGATTGGTCCATGGTGGTCTGAATTGTTTCTTGCAAATGGACAGACAACAAGACAGACATGGCTTCGCAGTAGGTGCTTTGCACATTATTTGTGAAAGCACCTAAAAAGGCATGTAGTGATTAAAAATAAAGCATTAATGTTTTTAATTAATTATATTAATTATTTTACATTCACTAACAGTTGAGGTAAAGATTCATCTGCCTTACTTATACAATAACCTCTCCTGTTTAACAGGAAAATTAAAGAGATTTGATGAAAAAATTGAAATGCATGTTGGGATGTGGCAGTACATTTTGCAACACATGATACTTTTCTTTTTCATTTTTTTGCCTCTGTATATTGTAATATGAAAAAAATGACTCCAACAAAATCAAAAACAGTTATAATGTTCAGTGGACACCACTGTGTGAATTCAGAATTAGATAAAAAAAACCCAAAGCATTTGACAATATACACTCACCTAAAGGATTATTAGGAACACCTGTTCAATTTCTCATTAATGCAATTATCTAATCAACCAATCACATGACACAAGGTGATTTAAGCAATTTTGAGCGTGGCATGGTTGTTGGTGCCAGACGGCCCGGTCTGAGTATTTCACAATCTGTTCAGTTACTGGGAATTTCATGCACAACCATTTCTAGGGTTTACAAAGAACGGTGTGAAAAGGGAAAAACATCCAGTATGCGGCAGTCCTGTGGGCGAAAATGCCTTGTTGATGCTAGAGGTCAGAGGAGAATGGGCCGACTGATTCAAGCTGATAGAAGAGCAACTTTGACTGAAATAACCACTCGTTACAACCGAGGTATGCAGCAAAGCATTTGTGAAGCCACAACACGCACAGCCTTGAGGCGGATGGGCTACAACAGCAGAAGACCCCACCGGGTACCACTCATCTCCACTACAAATAGGAAAAAGAGGCTACAATTTGCACGAGCTCACCAAAATTGGACAGTTGAAGACTGGAAAAATGTTGCCTGGTCTGATGAGTCTCGATTTCTGTCGAGACATTCAAATGGTAGAGTCAGAATTTGGCATAAACAGAATGAGAACATGGATCCATCATGCCTTGTTACCACTGTGCAGGCTGGTGGTGATGGTGTAATGGTGTGGGGGATGTTTTCTTGGCACACTTTAGGCCCCTTAGTGCCAACTGGGCATTGTTTAAATGCCACGGGCTACCTGAGCATTGTTTCTGACCATGTCCATCCCTTCATGACCACCATGCACCCATCCTCTGATGGCTACTTCCAGCAGGATAATGCACCATGTCACAAAGCTTGAATCATTTCAAATTGGTTTCTTGAACATGACAATGAGTTCACTGTACTAAAATGGCCCCCACAGTCACCAGATCTCAACCCAATAAAGCATCTTTGGGATGTGGTGGAATGGGAGCTTCGTGCCCTGGATGTGCATTCCACAAATCTCCATCAACTGCAAGATGCTATCCTATCAATATGGGCCAACATTTCTAAAGAATGCTTTCAGCACCTTGTTGAATCAATGCCACGTAGAATTAAGGCAGTTCTGAAGGCGAAAGGGGGTCAAACACCGTATTAGTATGGTGTTCCTAATAATCCTTTAGGTGAGTGTAGAACACTGAAATGGAGATATTTATACAAAATAGCGACAGCATGTGATATGGCAGGAAATGATGTCAAAACTGTGGGACGGAAGTGACGTCATCATGGCGGAACCGAAAGTGATGCCATTGGTGTGGGACAAGATGTGACATTGTTGCAATGAGCCGGAAGTGACATCATCAGTGTGGGACCGGAAGTGATGCCATCTCCTGGGGTCGGAAGTGGAAATGCAGATGAACAGCCATTTTGATAACCTGAAATGGAGGAGGTAAGTGAATGAGATCATTATTTTTCTTTTTTGGGTCTGTTGAAAGTAAGTGAATGAGATCATTATTTTTCTTCTTTGGGTGTGTTGAAAGTCAGCGAGATGCGTTAGTACCCAAAATCAACCCTTCATCTCACAATAGATCATTCACCTTAGGGATGGTTGACTGCTTCCTAAGCGCATGTATGTGACAATATCTAATTCCTTATGAGTTCTTTGATCAGGCGGCTGTATACTTTATGAGGAACACAAATATTGACATACCTAGTATACATTTCATTATAAATTTCCTGGATACATTCCATGGTTCACATTGTGTCATCCTTCTTAAACTAGAATAGAATATTCCTTATGGACCATATTCTTTAGTGTGAGCATGTTTGATGTAGTAATGTTTTATTTAATAGAGTGTTTATATTTGCAGATGCAGGAAATTATTAATGGTTGGAGTTTTCTTCACATTTATATTGAGTGGCTGCTCTGTGGTTGGCTGACATCTTACCTGTATGTGTGACTAGCAAGCAGATTTATCTATTAGAGTGACCAGATTTTGTTTTTCGAAGGAGGCACTCAGGGGGAGGGATATTATTGAATTTTGACACGTCTTCTACTACAATGATTCTTTATTAAATTTTTCAATCAAACAACTTGATCAATTTAAGTTTCTTAGTTTATATTTAACTGCTTAGTAAACATTTTAAAACTTGCTGGGTTGCTATTTGTCCTGCATAATAGCCAAAAAAGGACAAACACAAAAACATACTAATTTAATATTAATTTTTAAAGCACATCTTAAAATCTGAAGTAGAAGTGAAGACAGCTTATATGCACCATAACTCAGGAGCGCTACTCATTGGTTTTAAAAATGATCAGTTTTAATGGAACATTTTGAAAGTTAATGAAGTTAGCCTCACCAAATAGTCTATCACTTCTGCTTATGAGTACTCTCATCAATAATAAATCATGTGCATTTCAGAGTGAAGATGAGCTTTAAGTCCAACATGCCAACACTGATGATCATAATTATTCATCCTCGTAATAGTCCTAGTCGAAAAACATGTGTGTTAATTATTTCAATGTTTGGGAACCTTCTAAGGGGCACAGATAGGCTGAGCAATACCACCACTGAACAGGAGCAGGCAAGGCTGCTAACTTATTTCTGGTATCTTCCCCATCATCGGCCTGTCTCCTGGAAACAACACCTATCCCCTGCTACCACCATACACCAGAAGTGTTGCTTCTTCTGGGACTGGGACAATATAAATAGGGTGTACAGAAAAATAGGTTGTCTTTTAACCCACTTAAAAGCCAGAGACGGCTATCTCACCACTGAGTTCCCATAAAGAGAAGTGCGAGGAGCAGAAACTTTTTGTTTGCTATTCGTCCTGTAGGAGACTGTTATTCTTGAGTCCTGTTATTAATTAGCTTGGTTGGAACCCCCAAGGTTTTACAAAACCTCCAATATTCTTCACTTCACAGTGTACAATGCTTTAATATTTGCCCATATTTTGTACTCATAAGTTGGCATTCAGTAGTAATGTGGGTCTGTGCAGTCCTCCGAGCTATCATCTGCCACATGTGCTTGTACCCCTACATCACATGAGAGTTACACTGATGGCAGGATCAAAACGTAAGCATGTCACACATGGATTGTCAAACTAGGTGGGTCTGCTATTTGTTTGCACAGTCTAAGTAACAATCAAGGCAATTTTAGGAATTTTTTAAATACTAACCAGACTGTTCTTTGAGATCTCAAAAAAATATCACAGTGAAAAAGAGGGTGTCTGGTCACCCTTTATCTTTTAATCTATATATTAATTATTTTTTTAAAACAATGTCAATAGATCAGCCATGATTATATTGTATAAAATTAAAAAAACAGTCATAAACAGATTTAGTCTCAATTGTGTGATTTTTTTCCCCCTTATAGGCTCTTCTATTATAAGAATCCACTTAGACCATTGCCAGATTCAAGTGTCTTTGAAAAGAAGAAAGCAGGAATGTGGTCGGGAATGAAATGGAAACTTTTGTTGGTTTACAGGAAAGTGGACAAGAATGGGCAGAAACAGAATGGAATTTTGTCAAAAGTGGGACAAAACTATAGCAGGTATAACTGGGAACGGGACAGAAAAATCAGTACCATGGATAACTCTACTTGGTTCCATTTCTGGTTAACCAAAAGAGTTACCAAAAAATTTTATACAAAAAACATAAGAGTCTCTGAGAACATTTATGGCATTGTCTTATAAAAGAGACTTGAGCTAACAGCTTTGGCATGTGTGATGCCCTGAACCCACACCTAACGTCCTCTTATGCATCTGAGGCATTGATAGTCATGACTGAGCTGGACCAGTGGCAAGTGAAAAGACAAAAAGACAGTTGCTCAATGTCCAAACTTTAAACATTTAAAGAATAAAAAAGAATTCAGAATTTACAAGGCTCAGTCGAATGGCACTCTATGTTAAAGTCATATCCAGGACTTCCAAGTGAAGCCATTTACAGCTCTTTTCTCATATTTGTGAGCCTTTTAACAGCTCTGGACCACTTCCTGATGCTGGTGTCTCTTTATGCAGTACATAAAACCCTTCATAGCAGCAAACTAACTCTGAAGCTCCTGGTCTCTCTTTTTATCTTGTCCTGAGGTCACATGGCTGGAAGGTGCTGGATCAGTCCTCTGAGTTGTTGCCCTTTCTGAGCAGTCCTTGAACCTTTGACTTTTGTTTTGGATGTTAGAAAGAGGAGGAGCGAACAATGACAGGAGGTAAGGTGGACTCTCAAGACAATTATCTATCATTTGAACATCTAGTATTAATGTGAAGGTTTTGTTTTCATAACTTAAACATTCCTATTCCATAGAGAAAAGTAAGGAGTGTAGCTCCTTTTCTATATTTTTTCTTTTTTTAATAAAACCTCAAAGAAAAATAACTGAGAAAGTTGTATTCAGGAAGATTGAATAGAATGAAGGCACCCTTGTGTGTTAATAACCATAGTCTATAGGGTTGTCTCACAAAGTCTTAGAGGTCGTTACATTAGTAAATTAGTGACAGATGCAAGGTTTTGTTAGTGCCTCATATAGAGAAGAAAAGTGCTAATGTGAAAAGTGCTGACTGTAGATGTACAACAACAGGCAGCTCCTAGGGGAGGTTGGTAGGAAATTTCTTTTTCTTTTTATTTTCTCATGCTATTTTGTGGCTTAATTCACTGGATGAAGAAAAATAGGAAACAAAAAATCTTTTAAGGTTTTTGAGCCCATTTTATTTTTCTAGTTTTTAATGAGAA
Source organism: Polypterus senegalus (assembly GCF_016835505.1). Classification (NCBI taxonomy): domain Eukaryota; kingdom Metazoa; phylum Chordata; class Cladistia; order Polypteriformes; family Polypteridae; genus Polypterus; species Polypterus senegalus. The sequence continues at coordinate 83,162,902 of NC_053167.1, read as the reverse complement.
GGCGTTTAAGCAGGAACAGTCCATTTCTCCACCACCCACTTTCCTAAGTGATTCAGTGTCTGAAGTGCTGCCTGTACTTGACAGCCGTTAGAGTCACTCTGAGCAGGTTTTAATTTTATGTGTCCCGGTGATAACAGGCTAGAGGTTATTCTTCCTGCTGTGTGATTAGCACAGTGTGAGTGCTGACGGGCCTGGGAAAGATCAATGAAATTGCCAGAAGAACCTTTGAATAAGACATTGGGGAGTCATCTTCCTACCTGACAGAAGTTAAACCCTAGCACTGCAGAATTTTTGTGCAGAGTGATGGACTTTTTTTTTTCCTCAACAAGCCTGGTGGCACGTGAGTTAGCCCACTTGCTATTCTGCCAGATGGTCTGCAGTTTCAAACCCATTTGAAGATTGCATCATTTTTCTGAGCAATAATTAAAATTAGTCCCAACTGTTCAACTTTCTTTAAATATGCATTCCTGCAGCTATAAACCCTTATTTGTTATTCTTGCTTTCAGGATATCATGCCACCATATTACAGCATTAATTTAAGAAAATAAAGGCTTGTATACAGAATATGCTCTTTTTTTTCCTTTATTACTGGTTATAAGCAACATTGGGGCTTCATATAACTAAAGGCACTTTCTTTTTTTAATACACTACTAGAGGTAATAGTTTAAAATTGCTTTTTATGTAATCTTTGTACAATTTTAACCTTATGGCAACTATAGTTTTATTTATTGATATGTTATTTTGATGGGGGTCATGGGGAGGAGGTGGATATCAAGCAGGAAAAGGCAACATGGAGATGGGGCTCACAAAGGGCATTGAAGATCATGAAAAGCAAGCCCTGGCACTGAAGACATGATGGGCAAGATGAGAAGAGAAAGCCTCAGCCTGAGTGGAGGAGTGCAATGCTTTATCAAGATATCTGAGGGCAAGTGTCCCTGTCCCAGGAGCTAAGCATTATATATTATATTCGATCATGCTATTTTTGTGTTGCCATAGGTAAAAAGTGAACTGTCAGGAGTGCCTCTGGTCCTAAGACAAATAGTGAAGATGGGTCTATTATGGCCTCTGTAAGCTCTTTTCTTTGTTTACCTGCTTCACTAGCATGAGAGAGGTGGCTGCCAGGTGAAAAATGACCCCCTACTGCTGACAGCAGATGTACTGTTTAATTTTTTTGCCTCAAAGAAAAGGATTTTGTTCTTAAAAAAAAGAGAGAGTAAAAGAGGACAAGTATATAAAACTAACAAATGAGGCAGAGTTAAGGGCAGCTTTATACCTTGTCCAGCTCCATTTCTGGATATCCTCCAGCAGGCTCTGGCATCCCTGCATCGGTTTCTCTCAGCCTTAACAGATTTGATCTGTAAAGACCCTCATAGTCTCACTCCTTCCAGTAAGGAGCTGTGTGATGCCGTCTAAAAGGCTTGAGGCTGATTAATTTCAAAATTCATAAAAGAAAACAGAGTCCCACTCTTCAATGCCTGGGCCAAGGCGATACCCCATATTTATTGCAGCATCCTTTCAATGTTTGCTGGTCACAAACTATTAGACAGTGGCCTGGCATCCCTGTTAACTGGTGGGGTGTTTGCCCGATAACATCTAGAGAAAGCATTGCATGCATTATGCCAGTTTCTTGATTTCTCATCTTTATGTTGGTTCCCATTCTTGTTTTTGTTCCAAGGCATACTACATAGTGATGCCTTTCCACTTGCAGGAGCACGAACACGAATCTTCAGTGCTGACATCTGCTTTCCACCCCCATCTCAGGCCTTTTTGAGCACTGTTCCTGCTCTGTGCTGCCTAATCCTACATTCAGTTTGCTATCTCATTTACTGTCACCTGTCACATTAAGAAACACATTCTAAAGGTCCATTTATATAATGTGGTGACAGATGCAGCATTTAAGATGTTATTTTTAAATAAATTAAAATATAAATTCATTATACACTAGATGCTAATCTCATGGACATAACTTTAAGCAAGTAAAAAGAGGTCAGAGTAACAATTTAATGCATATGTCATAAATCCCACACAATTAAACACACAATTAAATACGTATGTATGTCTGTGATGGTGCAGGCAGTATGGCATAGTGGCAAGGGCTTTTGGAACGTTCAAGCTAAATGTTGTTGCTTTAATCCACACACTGGACTCTCTTTGTCACCTTGAGCAAGTCACATAACCAGCTTCTGAATCAATTGCTGTAGTGTATTCTGATTTTGAAAGTGTCTTGGGTAAAAGTGTCTGATACACATTGTATGTAATCATTATGTAGGAGGGAGCAGCATGGTGCCACAGTGGCTCAAGCTGCTGAAGGGTAAGTACCCTTTTCTTCAGCTAGACATGTAGATTACTCTGCCCAAACATATGTAGAAATCAATAATAATATATTTCATTACCTCGTCAGCATACAATATTGTTGAAACTGAGTAAACCTGAAGTAAAGAAAGTGGATATTTATGTTGCTTGTATAATAAACCCTCACAAATAATCTGTATACATATTGTCAAACTTGGGTCACAAAATTAAACAGGAGCACTCGGGGTTTTTCCAAGAGACAGGCGGAAGAAACACAAGTCTCTTTCAGGAGCGATCCGGCCACACAAGGGACAACTGTCAAACCGTCCGCCTGCCGGTCAAAAGAATACAAAACGTTCCTCTTCAAAGGGGTGGGGCAGCTCGGGAGCCCGACCGGAGCAGAGGGAGTCTGGAAGAAGGGAGACTGGAGTATGGCAGCCATGGCATGGTCTTCTAAATGTTTGAAGCCCTGCGTGAGATGCAGATCACGTGGCACAACAGCCATGCTGGCTGCTGATCCTGCAAAGTGGAGATGAACAGTTGTGTTGGTGTCCCATTGAATCACTCTTTAAGAGGGGGTTTCAGAGGAGCGGCATTCACAATATTAACAAAGCAAGACATCATTAATAGAATTATAGAAGTCTTAAAATATTCTTGTGATGGCTACTACAACAAAAGATTGTGCTATATACAGTGAGGTCTGAGCTGTTTTAGAATCATCTCTACTTTTGCCTTGAAGTTTTGCAAAAATAGAAAATACAAATGTGTTTCTACTAGTAGACAGTGCTGCTCTAAACAAGTATTCTTTCAACTAGTGTGTTCATCCATCCATCCATCCACCTATTATCCAACCCGCTACATCCCAACTACAGGGTCACGAGGGTCTGCTGGAGCCTATCCCAGCCAGCACAGGGTGGAAGGCAGGAAACAAACCCCGGGCAGGGTGCCAGCCTACCACAGTCAACTAGTGTGTACTGATTAATAATAATAATAATACATTTTATACCAGGCATGTCAAACTCACAGTATTGGTGGGCCACTTCGACTGCCATACATGCATCAGCGGGCCGCACTGTAACAAATACTATTATACAAAGTTACTGTAGCTTTCTTTCCAATACTACTAACTTTAAACAATTTAACACTTAAAGTTTAAAGAAAAGCTATTTATTTCCATACAATCTCCGTACAACAGCGTACAATTAGAGTCTTAGCCTCTTAGCTAGGTCCTTATATTATTATATTATATTCATTGCTTATATAGGAGTCTTACAATGTGAGATCTATTTCTTTTGTCTCGACACTTGGCATCTCTTGTTAGTATCGTCAATATCAGGCTTGAAATCTTGTGCAGCTGCAACTTTTATGAGGGAGGAAAGGTGCTCAACAGTAAGCCTTGAGCAATGTGGGGTTTTGGTAGCTTTCATTAATGAAAACAATTGCTCACAAAGGTAAGTGCTTCTGAACATAGACAGTACTCTCGATGCCACATACGAGGGTGGCAGGTAAGCATGCAAGCCTGAAACACCAACTTCGTTGTATTTTGCCTTCAGAATAGAATCTGACTGCAGTTCAATCAATTCCATTTGGATATTCTCAGGCGCATTCTCAACGCTGTAAGAGAACAGCGCAAAGTCCTGTTCTTGTGAGCTGAAATCACGAAAACGCTCACTGAATTCATTGCTCAGTAATTCAAATTGGAAAACAAATCCTCCAAAAATCACATTTTACTTTGCTAAGTTTACTTCAAAGTTTATATTGTAAAATAAGCCGATATGGCGGCCCCTGGGATTTGGCAGCCCTGTGCAGATGCACAGTTTGCACATGCCTAAAGCCGCCCCTTCTTCCCGCTGCTGCAGCCTAGCACTTCAGTTGTGACGTTGCGGCTCATTAACTTTGGTCAAGGCTTGCAGATATACTAGCAGATAACGTTTCCGGTACTGTAATGCCATGGGAAAATGCGCTTTTGTCAGAGGGCAGAAGTAAGAAAAGTCAACAAGTAACGGCGAAGATGCAGAATGATTCGAACACAAACGATAGTAATCATTTTGTACAAGTTCAGTGCTAACTGGGATCTGTCATGCGGGCCGCACAGATTTCTGTTGCAGGCCGCATGCGGCTTGGGGGCCGCGTGTTTGACATACCTGTTTTATAAAGTGCCTTTCCCATGCTCAAAACGCTTCAGAAAATTTTTAAATGAAGAATAGGGAATATATTTGGTCAATACAATGATCTAGGGCAACACGGTGGCACAGTGGTAGTACTGCTGCCTCACAGTAAGGAGACCTGGGTTTGCTCCCCTGCGTGGAGTTTGCATGTTCTCCCTGTGTCTGCGTGGGTTTCCTCCGGGTGCTCCGGTTTCCTCCCACATTTCAAAGACATGCAGGTTAGGTGCATTGGCGATCCTAAATTGTCCCTAGTGTGTGTGTGTGTGTGCCCTGTGGTGGGTTGGCTCACTGCTTGGGGTTTGTTCCTGCCTTACGCCCTGTGTTGGCTGGGATTGGCTCCAGCAGACCCCCGTGACCCTGTGTTAGGATATAGCAGGTTGGAAAATGACTGACTGACTGACAATGATCTTCTCAACATCCCAGATGTTAACTAGTTTGCAATTAAAAACTGATGTGATTTAGTTTTTTTCAATTATTGAGTCAAATTATACAAAGTGCGCAGATACACTTTGGCCTTGTAATGAGCTTGCAACGTATGCTTCTGAATGTATGTTCGATTAGCACTTTAGAACACAAAACCATCTCTTCTCTATGTTTTTTTTGTGAGGTTCATTCAGAGTTCACGCTGAAGATGCATCTAAACTGCAAAACTGATATTTCTCATCCCTCAGACTTCCTACTTCACACTTACAACTCCCTGATAGTTTAGTACGATTGCTTTAGTGTCACACTTGAGCAGGCCTCGCTCAGCCCATAGTTTAATCCCATCATTGACATACACTCCATACATAACTGTAAACTTTGTGTCACCTTTACAGTCTGGATAAGAGATTTGCTGCTGTCTTATTACCATGTCTCACCCATTCAATCCATCTAAGCCTAACACAGCGTATGTAGTCACAGACCGTATACAACCCCCACAACAACAGTATACAACCTCCACCCACACACACGCTTCTTAGGACAAGAAAAGATCTGAAACAGATCATCATGTCTTTTATACAACATGAATGACTCATCAAAAACCTGGTGGAAATGGCTTCCTGTTCAATTGCTCTAATGTGATGTTCATTCCTTAGTGAGCTTGACTGCCATGATGACACCATGGAGTTAGTAAAATGGCTACTAAAGGGTTAGAAGGTAATCTCTAAAGCAGGGGTCTCCAATTCCAGTCCTAGAGCCATACTGTGGCTGCAGGTTTTCATTCTAAACCCTTTTCTTATTTAGTGACTAGTTTGTCCTGCTAATTAACATTTTGCCTTAATTATAGTTGACTTGCTATTTAAGACTCAGAATACCTTTTTTTTCATTAATTAGAAGCCAAGCAATAATGTAACACAAAATGAGCCAACATATTACCAGTTAACCTGCATCCATCATACAACATGTGAAAATAATGAAAGGTGAAAGTCTCAGTAATGCTGACCCGCTCAGGTCCACAAAACATTGTGATGGTGCTCTTAGAAAAAAAGAAAATCAACACTTTTTCGAAACGTCTGCTGTGGCAGAATGGGAGCACAAACAAGCTATGGAATTAAGTAATGGATTTTATTAACAATAAGAATTGGCTTCTAATTAAGAAACTGGTTGGAGTGAAATTGGTTGGAGTTTGAGGTCCTTATTTGGCTGATCATTTGTTGGCTCAATTCACATGTTTAGGTGCCATTTAATGAAAAGGCGATTGAATTTAAAAAAAACAAGTCCATTACCATTATTGGGAAAGAAGTTAATTAGCAGCAAAACCTGGTCACTAATTAAGGAAAGGATTAAAATGAAAAACTGCAGCCACAGTAGCTCTCCAGGACTGGAGTTAGGGACCGCTGCTGTACAGCAACCAAACTTAAACATGAGGGAATAACATCACTAAATGTGATTAATCAATTTAAATATATTTAACATGCTGGGCCAGACTACTCTAAAGAACTAGGACTGGAAACTAACTGTATGCAGTGTCTGTCTGGGTTTTTCTCTGGATACTCCAGTCTCCCTCCCACATCCTAAAGGTGTCTGCGTTAGATTAGCTTGGACTTATAGTAAGTGTGTATGTGAGCACACGCTGTGATGGACCATTACCACATTATAGTCATTAAAATGTATAAGTACCCTGTGCACAGACTTATTTTAGAATACATTTAACTGAATTGATTTTTTACTAGCACACTATAACCGTAAACCAAATAAGAGGGTTAGATATTGGATAAATTCATAGCAGAAACTCAGCATTGAAGTATTGGGAACAAGAGTCAGTGGGAGAATAAGGGAGGCAGACACTGCAGGTACAACAAGTAATAAGGTGCATTATTGCAAAATAGACACAATGTTAAATAAAGGTAATATCAAACAATGCAAATACTGCAATAAATAAATAAGATAAAAAAGAATGTGCAGTAAAGCTCAAAGCTACATCCAAAAAATAAAAAAAAATCAATCCCTTTTTAATAGGCTCCAGGGAGTCAACTTTTATGTTAAAAAAAACCTGCTTTCTCTATCTATTAAACTGGAATGACTGTCTATTCTCCTACCTACTGTATAACCCACCCTGTAGCCTGTTTAATTCTCCACGTACTGATCTTCTCTGGCTCTAAACTGACCCCTTGGCAGGAGACCAGTTTTTATCCTGGGTCTGCCATCACCTGACCCAAGTCTAACACCCCTCCCTCCCATTCCTCGTACCCAGCCTCGACAATATCTACACACGCACACATGTAACTGACTGCAGCACCTTGCATCACATCTGTCCTGTTAACACACAGCTGGTGCCCATCATATGCCAGTCATTTCCTTTTCAGCACTACAATTCCCAAACAAGTTGGTGCACTGGAAGATCACTGGGATAAGAGGCACCACTTTGTCTGAACCAAGCCCAACAACACACGGTTGTTACCTGTGTGCAATCAAAGAACAAACTGGTATTTAAACAAGGGCCTTTTTTGTCTTTTTATTATAATGATGTTGCCTGCACGAACCTAAACAAAAACTGGGTAACGTACTTTGAAAGTGTCATATTAGGATGGATTGCAAAGTAAGGCTGTGACACCTCAATTCCATTTACACATTCTACTTAGAGAAAGAAAGATAGATGATGGCAGTTTAATCCAAGTGATAGGTTTATTATAAACCCATTCATTTACAGATAAAACTTCACTTTCCACAAGGCACTTGGATCAATAAGTTGAAAATCCTGGTAGAATCACTATCAGAAACAAAATAATGATATGTTACAAAAAAAGTACTAGACTCCTCCAGGTTGCACAGGTATTCTGGATGTAACTTACTTAGTGTTAATTTTATTGATTTTCTGCTTCTTCTGTTTCAGGATCATGGGTATCTAAAGTCTATCAGTGTAACATCTGAATCATAGAAGGAAGCAATCCTGATAGAATGCCAATCTGTAGCAGGGCCTATGCAGTCCGGCTAGGCCAATACATACATACATCCATTTTCCAATCCTGATTAATCCATTTAGAGTAATAGAGGCCAGAGCCAGTCCTGGCAAAATCGTGCACAAGGCAGGAGAAAACCAAGGGTGTGAAGACCGTGAATGATAGACTATACTCAAACACACATAACTAGTGCAACAGCAGAATATGGAGAGACCAGAATCGCAGCCCGCAGGAGATGCTACTTGGGGAGGACATTCTACCTGAAAGATGCTGCGGCTTAGAAGTACAAAAACACCCAGAGGGAAGTCTATTAATGAAACCCCTTGTCTTCTACACACTCCTGATGCATGAGCTGCCCATTTCTCACTGGTCAGGTGAGCTTGTAGGCCTTGTCAGTGGCAGGGAAAGAATGAGCAAATATTTTCACTCTGGAGTGGCAATCCTTATATATAATTTGAAACTATCTGTATGTATGGTGTTCGCATCAATACCCTGTATGTTTGGTGTTTGCGTCAATACCTCGACTCAATACAAGTTAGCAACCATGCAATGGGACTCTACCTCTGTAGTTAGAACATAACGTGGCAAACGCGGACGCAGTATTGCATGATTGGCTAAGAATGTTCAAATGCTTCAGTGACGTTGCTGAATGGCCGAGTATAGTAAGTCAGTGTTGGTTCGAGTAGATAACAGTAAGTTCAGTTGGTTTTTGGAATGTTGCTTTGGTGGGGCGTACTTTCCAGGACTAACATCGTCAACTAACCTTAAACCCTTCGACAGCTCCAAAACCGTAAATAATTTAGAGCGTATCGCCTTTTGCTTGGTACGTTGAAATCTGTCTTTGGGCAGTTCGGTTTTGGCATCCGCCCTTCTGACATCTATTGGCAAACTGAGTAGAGACGACTAGGTATTAACAACGGTCATTGTTTAAATTTTAGCCAATCTCAGATCTAAAATGATTATGCCAACATAATTATTACTCCGACTCTGAATAGAGTCGTAAAATACTGTTTGTTTTAAAAATTTGCTTGCCTGAAAAAATCAAATGAGGTGCGCCAAAGAACTGAGTTCACGTCTCGCAGCCCCGTTTAAACAGGAAGCTCTTCATTACATCGGCCGAAAAGGTCTATTTTAAGGACAAATCAGTGCCATGATAACAAAATCATTTCAAGGACTTAAAAAAAATAATTCTTTGCAAAGGAAGTATGGATTTCACAAACGTAGAATTTGTATCCCGATTCGATTGGGCTCTCAGTTGCTAGTTCTCATAATCTCTACACCATACATGATTTATTGTACCACTCTTTGATGAGCATGTAGTCAAAGCAGTTCAATGTCTACCTCTTCCCTATTACTGAAAAAAAAATATATGGATGTCTAAATTATTACAGCTGTATTATCAAAGCTTGCACTTTTTAAAACTCTGCTCCATCTGGCCACGACATTCATAAATATTTTTTCCAAAAATGTCCTCCAAGGAGAGTAATTTCTTTCCTGAAAACAAACTGCAGATAAAAGAAGTTATTAACATTCCTTCCCAGGCATGAGGAACAATTCTGAATTTATTGAAGCACAAAAAACTGTTGCAATCCACATTCAGGCTGACCAGAAACATTATCCGAAAGTAATGTATCGTGTACTTTATATGGTTTGAATTTTGCAAGTAATAAATGACTTGTACAGAAATGGTGTGACAACAAATTCCAAGAAATGCACCAAAAAGACGTTTTCATGAACACAAGTACAGCAGGTGAGCATTGCGAACAGAGAACAGGTTTGCATGTCCATTGCACTGACTTGTGTCATGGTGAGCTGAGGCCAATGGTACTGCTGATTCAGTACACAAAGATCACAGCAGAAATGCATTTATTAGTCATGTGAATAACCAAGCTTGATAGGAACAGGAACAGAATCAATGGTTATCATGAAATTAAGTGGTCAGCCTGAAGTATAGAACTAACTTGTAGCCATGTAGTATTATAGACACACAAGGTGTCAGAGGTATATTGTGAGCAGAAAAAGGACCAGAACATGATATCTAAGCCAAGAGACAAGATCAAAAAGAGCAAAAGGACAAGAAGAAGCTGTAATTCTAAATCTAAAAAGGGGATGTAACCAAAGTTCAATTACCTCTAATGCTGGGTTCTACCTGAAAATAAAATTAACTAACACTTTGAAGTTCAAAGAGTTGATGTATCCACCAAGGATTAGGCAAAAGTCTTTTTGTTTATACATTATATCCAGTGACATCATTGCTACAATGAACTAGCTTCAGAATTAGATTTTAAAACAGCACGATCAGTACACAAGTTTTGTTTTGTGGGTAACTACTTTTTTTTCTGATTTTCCTTCTTGATTTCATTTTGGCTTAGACACTAGTCTTTTTGTCTTCCTGGTTTCTGACCTCTGTTTGTTTACAGGCCATAAATAGAACTACTAATTTTGATTTTCATCTCCTAGTCTTTTCCCTCAAAACCTCCACCTTTGCCATTTAAGGGGTATTACTACATTGGTACAGCATTGGGTAATGAATTGGACCATATGCTAATGACTCAGATATGAGACTTCTTTCAAAGAGTTTATTGTGATACTTGCCATCAAGTTCTTGACATTGCCAAATGGGCCTGTACTGCGTGGATTAAGTAGCGGAATTGCCAAAGACCAATGCAGGCCAACATCAGTGATATGTCCTCCTTCCCTCTTGTCCCTGATTACCACCAAATTCATACATGGAAGTGGGGTGTGCAAAAATGCAGTCCAAACTACACTTTTGAACAACTTGCAACCAGAGTAGCAAAGGTCCTTCAATGGACACTATTGTCTGTTGTAACATTCAGCTCTATTGTTTACATGGGACACACTATGGCACATCAAGGAATTTTTTTACCCATTATGTGTTGATAATGTGTTTTGTTCCATTTGCCTAAAGATAAAGATCCACCTGTATGCTGTTCCAGTTCTCAAGAATGCCAGTATAACATCAGCATCTTTTCCTGTCTCTAATAGCATTCCAGAAGGCATAGCTGCTACTTGGATTTATACAATGCTAACGACACCCATGCCTGGAACCACTATGGTCTAATCAATAGCTTTTTCAGATTAATGGCAACTATTCTGTATACCTTTTTGTCTAGGAAACAAAGCATATCTATATTTTGTCACAAAAATAGTTGAATGTGTGATCTCCAATGTGGAAAAGAAAAACAAGCAACACTTGCTTTTCTTTTGATTTTTTTCCCCCTGTTAGCAATAATAAACATTCTCTTTTTAAGACTGACAGCCCATTCACAGCAAGATATTATCTAGCAGTTGAGACAGGCAGCAACAGCTCTGCCTCCCCACATAAGATTACATGGGATTAGGATTTTGAGGAATGGATGGAGGGATATTTTAAAATTTCATTTCCCTGGTTTCAGATATTGCACTCCCTCTGTTCAGTGCTGCTGTAGGCAGTGTGTTGCATACTGCATCATGAAAATACAGTGGAGTGAAAAACTATTTGCCCCCTTCCTGATTTCTTATTCTTTTGCATGTTTGTCACACAAAATGTTTCTGATCATCAAACACATTTAACCATTAGTCAAATATAACACAAGTAAACACAAAATGCAGTTTTTAAATGATGGTTTTATTATTTAGGAGAAAAAATCCAAACCTACATGGCCCTGTGTGAAAAGTAATTGCCCCTTGTTAAAAATAACCTAACTGTGGTGTATCACACCTGAGTTCAATTTCCGTAGCCACCCCCAGGCCTGATTACTGCCACACCTGTTTCAATCAAGAAATCACTTAAATAGGAGCTGCCTGACACAGAGAAGTAGACCAAAAGCACCTCAAAAGCTAGACATCATGCCAAGATCAAAAGAAATGAGAACAGAAGTAATTGAGATCTATCAGCCTGGTAAAGGTTATAAAGCCATTTCTAAAGCTTTGGGACTCCAGCGAACCACAGTGAGAGCCATTATCCACAAATGGCAAAAACATGGAACAGTGGTGAACCTTCCCAGGAGTGGCCGGCCGACAAAAATTACCCCAAGAGCGCAGAGACGACTCATCTGAGAGGTCACAAAAGATCCCAGGACAACGTCTAAAAAACTGCAGGCCTCACTTGCCTCAATTAAGGTCAGTGTTCACGACTCCACCATAAGAAAGAGACTGGGCAAAACAGCCTGCATGGCAGATTTCCAAGACGCAAACCACTGTTAAGCAAAAGAACATTAGGGCTCGTCTCAATTTTGCTAAGAAACATCTCAATGATTGCCAAGACTTTTGGGAAAATACCTTGTAGACTGATGAGACAAAAGTTGAACTTTTTGGAAGGCAAATGTCCTGTTACATCTGGCGTAAAAGGAACACAGCATTTCAGAAAAGAACATCATACCAACAGTAAAATATGGTGGTGGTAGTGTGATGGTCTGGGGTTGTTTTGCTGCTTCAGGACCTGGAAGGCTTGCTGTGATAGATGGAACCATGAATTCTACTGTCTACCAAAAAATCCTGAAGGAGAATGTCCGGCCATCTGTTCATCAACTCAAGCTGAAGCGATCTTGGGTGCTGCAACAGGACAATGACCTAAAACACACCAGCAAATCCAACTCTGAATGGCTGAAGAAAAACAAAATGAAGACTTTGGAGTGGCCTAGTCAAAGTCCTGACCTGAATCCAATTGAGATGCTATGGCATGACCTTAAAAAGGCGCTTCATCCTAGAAAACCCTCAAATAAAGCTGAATTACAACAATTCTGCAAAGATGAGTGGGCCAAAGTTCCTCCAGAGTGCTGTAAAAGACTCATTGCAAGTTATCGCAAACGCTTGATTGCAGTTATTGCTGCTAAGGGTGGCCCAACCAGTTATTAGGTTCAGGGGCAATTACTTTTCACACAGGGCCATGTAGGTTTGGATTTTTTTCTCCCTAAATAATAAAACCATCATTTAAAAACTGCATTTTGTGTTTACTTGTGTTATATTTGACTAATGGTTAAATTTGTTTGATGATCAGAAACATTTTGTGTGACAAACATGCAAAAGAATAAGAAATCAGGAAGGGGGCAAATAGTTTTTCACACCACTGTAGGTGTGACCAGGCAGCAAATTACTCATTTTAATGCAATTAAAACAAATAATAATAACAATAATAGTAATAATAATAATAATTATTATTATTTTATCATAAATGTATTTTTGTTCACAAGAATGAGCAAAGATGGGATACTTCATGTCCATATATTCAATAACTCCCAGTACTATCAGTGTAAAACTGTTTAAAAAGTGAAACTTGACAGTTTCAGTGCTACATTCATTAAAATTTTGAATGTGTCCCTGAGACATTAATATTTGAACATTCATGAAAATAAAAGACATGTAGAATTAGTCAAAAAAAAGACTCCTTCCCAAAGGTCCTGCCAAGATCTCCTCAGTTTGCACTCTGCTGATGCTTTAGTGTTCATAATTTCTGCTCAGTAACTGATGAGGGTATCATAAAAATGGACCGTTACAGTGTTTCTAAAAGATTTCTTGTGGAACAATAAGTTAGAATGGCCAATCGACCAGATGTTTTGTCAGGCCAAAGCATTTTAGCCCCTCTTTTGTAAAACTTAACAGAAATTCAGCAGTTAGGCATTATAATAATGAAGGTTTTGCTTAAGCCCATTAAAAGCAAGCTACACTGAGGGAAAATGATTCCATGTTTGTCATGTTACTTACATATTAAGTAAAACCTTATATAAAAATGATATACTTAAATGATCCTCTCAGTTAACATGTGCTTCTCAACCTTGAGCTACAGCATGGTACAACATGTAACATTGTGTAATATCTCTCTTTTTTGCACAGATGGTTTTATACTATATGTAGTACATTATCAGTGCATATTGGATGACATGATCACTATTTGACTTTTTTTTATTGTTTTTATTTTTATTCATTTATTTACTTACATATTTTTACTATAATTGAAGTGTTATTCTGCTGACGTAGCTCTCTTTCTCATGGGTGGGGGTCAATTTGTTTTGAACCTAGTTTTGTTAAACTTGACTTGTTTGTATAGAATGTTATCTGAATTTAATAAAATTAACAAAATTAAAAAAAAAAAAAAAGAAACTATTTTTTATGTAATGCCCACATCGTTTTATTAAATGCATGTCAAGACTCATATTTTAATAGCTCCAATCCCGTCTATAGTTTCCAACTGGAAATGTTTGTTTGTTAAGACTCAACGTGCTTCAAGACCACCTTAAAGGCTAAGGCTTTTAAACCACAAATGTCTGACCAGGCGGTTCTGAGTAATGAGATGCAGTAGGGCAAAGTAAGAGTATTTTCCACGACTGACAGAGGAGTAGGTTAGGTTGATTGGCAACTCAGTATTAGAACATTTTTAGAGAGAATTTGGAATATCGAGAGTAAACATGGAAATGCCCAATAGCAGAGGCAGAAAAGATCCCCAAGAGGCACTTCTTAGTACACTGCTGTGGATTGAGTCTGTGACTAAAAGTGCATTAAGATGCCATCTCCTGGAGTGGATGGATAGGGTTTTTCATAATGGCATCCAATTTTACCACCATCCTCTTTTTTGTGTCTAGGTTTCACCCAGTAATGGAGCAGTATTTCTTGATTATTTTTTTCAGGCATTGTGCTTATTTTGAGCTCATTTTACTTCCCCAGGAGACTGCAGCAGAGAACAATATACTGGCTACTAATGACTGGTAGAACATTTCCAGCAACTTGCTGCACACATCACATCAAAACACCTGAGTTTTCTTAGCAAGTACAGTCTGCTCTGACCCCTTTTGCTGTTTATACGAACCCCCAGGTACTTCTGGATGTTGGCTGTTTGCAGAGGTTCTTTGGCACACCAGATGTAGAGGGTAATCAAGAAGGGAGACAAAGCAGTTAACTGAGGTGCTCCTGTATTGCATACCACCACAGGTCCCTGAGTCTCACAAACAAATGTCTGTTGGTCAGGTAGTCCATAATCCAGGAGATTGTGGCGGCATCTAGGTGCAAAACCTGCAATCGACTGGGACTTCATTCAGGATGGATTGGTGCTCAGACAGGCCCTGGCTCCCAGTAAATGAAATAAATGGATCCAGAAAACAGAAGAATAGATTGGTTTTCTACTTTTTGTTCATTTGGAGAAGTAATAGATTTATCAGGCAACAGATAATCCATGAAGCAGCATAAAAGGGATGAAAGACCACCTGGTTCTGTCTTGACATCTGACTTTAGTAGCCATATTATTCTTGCCTTAGAATACCTCTCTGTAAGGAGACCTGGGTTCGCTTCCCGGGTCCTCCCTGCGTGGAGTTTACATGTTCTCCCTGTGTCTGCGTGGGTTTCCTCCGGGTGCTCTGGTTTCCTCCCACAGTCCAAAGACAGGTTAGGTGCATTGGCCATCCTAAATTGTCCCTAGTGTGTGCTTGGTGTGTGTGTGTGAGTGTGTGCGTGTGTGTGTGTGTGCCCTGCGGTGGCCTGGTCTGCCTAGGGATTTGTTCCTGCCTTGTGCCCTGTGCTGGCTGGGATTGGCTAATGACTGACTGACTGACTAAACACAAAACACATGGCTTTCAGAGAGCATGTTTTCAAAAATATCTACAATGGGGTAGCCTTCAAAAATATCCAGTTGGGCTGGTCAGCGTATTTGAAAGAGAACATTAATTGAGTTGGTAGAAGCAGACACGATCTGCGTGGATTTACAGGTGGACTAACTTTCATCAACAAACAGCAACAGTAAGTTAGCTACAAAAAAGCACTTGGATGTATTTTTGTGTCATTTTTGGATTCCTTCCTGTTTAATTTTGGGAATTTGTATTGGCTTCTCTCTTGTGTCCTATCTACTGTTCAGTTGCTCTGATGTGTTACGACCATAGCAGCATGTGCCAATAGTTTAGGTGTCATTTTACATTATTGCAAGGCAGTCATAGCACTTTTGGTATTTCTCTGGAGAAAGCATAATGAACTGCTGCTTCTCATAGGACCTTGAAGTCATCTTGTCTGATGTTAAAAAATGCAGGTTTATGGTTGAGGTCTAATGGTTTACATATTTTATGGAACAGATTATATATTTTCATACAAGAAAAGCAAATTATGAATTCTAGGAAGCAGATAATCATGTTCATTCTCTCATAGAATTACCCCTCTGCCAATGAATTTTTCTAGTAGATAAAGCTTCATGGCACCATGCTATCAATGTCTTGGAACAGTTCCAGGAACCTGACGGTGGATTCAGTAAAAGCAGAGGCCTAAAGGAAAAAACAAAAAACTTAATGTATGCCCATTTTAGGATATCATGGCACAGCTTTTCATCATACTGTAATTCATGAGATACCTTAGAAGGATAATGATGTCATTAAGTTTAAATGTGCCTTTGCGTTTAAGGAAGATGGGTACACAGCTTTACCATTCAATAACTTATAGGCATTAGTTGTTGATTTCCATGCATATAAAGGTATGGAGGAACATGCAAAGTTACAACCCGTTACAGATGTCAAATGCTGTACAATATTCAAACCCATTAGCGTATTTCACAGTTTTGAGTGCTAACATGACATGTGTTACTGCTTCAGTTTGACAACATATCAGTGAAACATGTCTGGAATATAAATACAATGCAACAATATGTTAATTATTATCGTCTTCATTTTTTAATATTTGTAGAGATGTTATAAATTCAGGAATTCTCAGATAAGACAAAACTAATTCATTTTTTAAATCTTTGTTTTTGCTTTGTAAGGAGACTTGTATAATCTTTGCAACATGAAAAGTTAATTATTTACAGTTTAGCATGTAGCCAAGAATTCTGAATTCATAATAGCTTCTAATTAAACAACACTTCACGGGGGTGGATGAGTTTAGAGTACAAGAACAAGAAGTCAGGATAATAGAAAAATAGATACAGAATGATGGATACTATATTGATTTCAAGAGGAAATTGCAGTGTTACAGAAGCTTAACAAATTAAGAACAGTCAGAAATATTTAAACTCCTAAGAGTAGGAGAAATCTTTCCTTAATTAGAATATACCTATAACATGTCATACTCAACTCCAATGAAGAACGATGGGAGACGGAGCATATTCCAGCAGCACTGAGCACAAGGTAGGAAGAAATTGTTCAAATCGTACTTTAGCTGTCATGAATGACGGTAGTCCCAGTTTAAGCAAGACAATATGCAGATGGTGTGGGAATTTCTAAGTATAGCTGGTGACTTAGCCAACATCCATCTCCCTTTTACTGCCTCTAAAAAGAACACACTTGTAACATCAGACTTAAAGAATAAATACAGGGCTGTGCTGTGCATACCAAAGGAACGGAGTTACTGTATGTCAGGAAATGTACACAGCTCTGGCTTCTTTGTAGCCCAAATTGATTGCAGCAATGCGAAAGAGAAAGTACTTACTGTTTCAGCTTTGTAACCATAAAATCCTCTTTACATCAGAAAATCCTAGGAGAAAATATAAAGTCATGTGTTCATCAGCTAACTCTTAACTGAAAGTCTATCATAAAGCAAGGCAATGACCCCAAGCAAGCCAGCAGATTCACAAATGAATAGCAAAAAAAACAAAAGGCCAAGTCAAAGTCCAGAACACTTTGAGATGCTGTAACAGAACCTTAACTACACTGACCTCTTATTTTCTCTAGTTGTACACTTAACATACTTTGTCAATTCAGGCAGAGCAGAGGAGAGAGATGGATGATTAATGACACTAGAAACAGCCATGAAAGCAACTGAGATGCTGTAGCTTAAGTCTGGCAATAGCAGAGTGTATGACATTGTATACTGCTACTAAGAGAAAGGTGAAATATACAGTATGTAACATTAGCTATGATGCACAAAGCATATGGATCATCATTTAGTTCAATGTCTGAGCTACAGAGTTGTTCTTTAATGTTAATGTTGCCAGAATTATGCAAGCTCTTGTTCATAAACAGAGTAACCTCCCACTTTGCTCTCATTAGAGTGTCTGCCCAAATGCACTGACTTGGCTGTATGGAATTACCCTGTAACCACGTATTTGTAAAGCACATGAGGTTCCAATCATGATAATCCCTCTGAGTTTTCATTACTGTTAAAAGCACCTCCATTACAATCACTACTGTAGTTATTTTACAATTCTGATGAAAATGAAAAGAATTTAAGGTTTATGTTTCATCTGGGTCTTCATTCTTCTATTCACTCTTTTGTTTTGCTACTTTATGATTGTGCGGTTAGTTTATTTCATGTCAACCGCTAACTAAGGATATTTTATCTGCTCTGTAAACTTCTGTAATAAAAGAGAGCATGAGAGAGGTTAGGAGCATGTACTGATACAACGCATTGCAGCACCCACCACATGACAAACCAACTCAGGATCCCAGATTAGGACCTGAGTGCAGCCATGCAACGAGTGACACCTCAGCGCCACACTAGTTAAGATGAAAGACAAATTTAAAAACATGTAATTGTTATAGTTTATTAATGTACTTGCTAGTGCTGATTTGTTTGTTGTTTTTGTTTGCAGATGGGGGCAACATCCTCCTTAATGAAAGGACAAGTGTCTGTGTGCGTGTCTGTATATCTGTGTGTCCATCCGATCACTATGCTTCTGTTACATACCATTTGGTATAGGATTCTTAAAAGCTGTGCTTATGTTTGTGATGTGCCATCTGTTGGAATGAAAAACACAATGCATTGTATTGCTACATGCATTACAAAATACATTTCCATAGATGGTGCACAGCAAATGTTATTTATGAATATGCTGAGGTCTATATTGGTTACTTAGATTTCAACCTGTTTTAGACAGATAGCACAGCTAGTTAAACTAAATGTTATTAATTACAGAGCACTTATATGATTCCTGCTAAAAATAATTAACTAATTAATGCCACCATTGATCTGGCATATAAGACAAACATATTTTTACTAAACATGATTAAAATGTGGTTCAAATTCCTTGAGAATATGGGAAGGTGATTGATGGAAAACTGTGCATACAGTAATTATATACTACCGGTTAAAAGTTTTACAACACCAAGCTTTCCAGTTTTTATTGAAATGTTCACATCCAGTGAATAAACTGAAATGCTAGAAAGGCAAGCAGTTAACAAACTGGCAGGGGCAAAAAAAAGTTTAGGTTACCAAAAACTGGAAATATATGTAACTTTTAGAAATATATGAAAAGCCTTTTTTAGGGAATAAGTAATGGCCTTACAACTTACAGCCTTTCTGCAGAACTAAGTTAATTAAGCCTTGAAGGTTCATGCAGACAGTTCCTGCAGGTGTCCCAGATTTTACTGATTACTTACAAACCCTCTGTCTCTATTACAGCACAGCTGGAACAAACTGTATTGCTACTCAGCATTATTTGGACAATATTGCCCTGCAGAAAGTAGTATGGTATCATAATGGGGAACAAAGGCAATTAACTAAGGAAGCCAGGAAAGCCATTATGACCTTTAAATGTGTTCCTTTAGAGAATTTGCAAAGAAAGTCAAAGTGTCACTGTTTTTTCCATTTCTTTGAAAATTTAATAAGAGACGCTTATCAGTGTGATACAACTCCTCTTAATGCCCCTTTCAATTTTTTAATGCATCACTATTATAAAAAGTTCCATTAATGGTTGATAAATCAACTTAAACTCTGTTTAAAATTTTTTTCTAATTTGTTCAGTTTTATTTTTTCCACTTTAAGTTTTGAATTCTTGCCACATAATATGTGGATTTTTAAAAATGTTTTTGTTATGGTTGATGAAATTGCTCTATCTGCTTTTGCGACTTTTCTACATTCCCCAGATTTCTTCCATTTGAACCTCAGCTTTCAACAAGCAAGCTGAATACTCTAATATTTGCCGTTATGTGTGTTAATACAATAAGTACATCCAAAGTGGACAACTCTGCTCTACTCAAGGCAGTGGTTCCAGCAATGGAAAGCGCAGGTTTACATGTTGGTTGACTCTGAGCTCCTTAACTCATGCGTACATACAGCATAATGAGTGGAGGATTTAATTGTGCATTCCACATTATGTACTTTAATCTTTAGCAAATCCTGCAAAGACAGAGGCCATTTATCTGTTCTCATCCTCTTAGATCTGAGTGCTGCATTTGACCATTGATCACAATATTCTTAGAAATCGCCTTAGTCAATGGGTGGGCCTCTCTGGCAGTGTCTTAAATTGGTTTGAATCCTACCTGGCAGGGAGAAAATTCTTTGTGAGTTGTGGTAATCAAATCTCAAAGACACATGATATCCGATATGGTGTTCCACAAGGCTCTATCCTGGGTCCGCTGCTTTTCTCAATCTACATGCTTCCGTTAGGTCAGATTATCTCACGTGAGTTACCACAGCTATGCTGATGACACACAGACTCTCTCGATTCACTAACACAATGTCTTACTGGTATTTCTGAATGGATGAATAGTAATTTTCTCAAACTAAATAAAGAGAAAACTGAAATTTTAGTAATTGGCAATAATGGATTCAGTGAGGTTATCAGAATTTTAAATCGCATATTCATCAGACCACTAGGACAGCATTTTTCACTTAAGAAACATAGCTAAAGTTAGACCTCTTATATCATTGAAAGATGCGGAGAAATTAATTCACGCTTTTGTTTTCAGTTGACTAGATTACTGTAACGCACTCCTCTCAGGACTACCCAAAAAAGACATAAATCATTTGCAACGAGTGCAGAATGCAGCTGCTAGAATCCTAACTGGAAAAGAAAATCCGAACACATTTCTCCAGTTTTGATGTCACTACACTGGTTGCCTGTGTCATTCAGGATTGACACTGCTTATGGTTTTAAAGCCTTAAATAATCTCGCTCCATCTTATATATCGGAATGCCTGACGTTATATTCCAAATGTAACCTTA
Organism: Polypterus senegalus; assembly: GCF_016835505.1. Classification (NCBI taxonomy): domain Eukaryota; kingdom Metazoa; phylum Chordata; class Cladistia; order Polypteriformes; family Polypteridae; genus Polypterus; species Polypterus senegalus. The sequence continues at coordinate 83,142,210 of NC_053167.1, read as the reverse complement.
GATCTTCAAATGAGTGTCTCCTTATAATTCCAAAAGCTAAACTTTTGAGGCAGCCTTCTGCTGTTATGCACCTAAAATCTGGAATAGCCTGCCAATAGGAATTCGCCAGGCTGATACAGTAGAGCATAAAACACTGCTGAAAACACATTACTTTAACATGGCCTTTTATAACTTCAATTTAACTTAATACTGATACTCTGTATGTTCAATTCTTCATAATAACTATTCATCTCTAAAATTACTGACCCCAACTCTCTCTTCTGTTTCTTTTTCCGTTTCTTTGTGGTGGCGGCCGCCACCTCCACCTACTCAAAGCATCATAGTAGTAAAGATAATCCTCATTCACAATATAATGAAATCTCCTTTAAATATATAAAGACGGGTAATGCAGTTCAATTTATAAAATACTTCCTGTCTTCAGCAAGGCTTTCTCTGGGTTAGTTTTTTTTATGCCAAATAAGTCACTTGATTAACTTTTGTAAGATTTTGAATCTTCTAATGCAAACCTTCTTAACTCCATTTTAAATATCATAATACACATAATAAACCATTAACAGTAAAATTAATTACATGAGCTATAAAATTTATGGTTTACACCACCCTTATGCTGTACATGTGATTTACCTTTTTCTGCAAAGTTAATCTTCTTATATGCTATGCTTATGATTTTAAATGTGCCATAATCACTTACTGCTACTATTAGTCCTTCTAAATAATAATAAAACATGTTAATTCAATTATGCATTCCCTTGTAGGAAAGCACTAGTGCTAATGCGTTCATCTTCTGAAAGCATGGGATGCTTTATTAATTTGTGTAGATTAAAATAATTATTTTGCAGACCTTCATTAGATTTCTTTTCATACCTTAATTTAATTATTCAGCAATTAAGTAAATAACTTAATTGACTTTGGCAGATTCAAAAGCATTTGTCTGTCTGCCTGCTTCAGATTTTTGAAACAGCTAAAATTAGTTTCTGGGCAGCAAGGAAAGAAAAGATTGCATAATTTTCTTCAGAGTCGTTTTGTTTAATTTGCATTTGGTTTGTCCCGGCTGTCATCCATTGCTACTTTAAGGCAATTATTTCAGTTATACGGCAATTTGTTTAAAAATGCACACGATTTGCACAGGCATTGAATTTTCCTTGACAGGACATCATTTAGCACAGGAGGAGATCTAGATTTTCAATACTCTATGCTAATGCCTTAAACTCTATTTCATAACAATTATTGACTACACTATAAAATACAGGTAAGCTAATTATATTCTGATTACAACAGCCTTCATTGCATAATTACTTTTTTTTGGACTTTACAGACTGGGCAAATACAGCTTAATGCCTCTCATTTAAGTCTTATTCTTTCTGATTTGATGCATTACAATAGTCTTGTGTGATATTTTGAATTTACATATGTACAAAAAATCTAAAAATGTAGCTCGTTAACTAATTAACTTGGTGAAATGATTTTTTTTTTCTTCATGTGATATGCTTCTACTTATACTGCAGATGTTCAAGAACAATACCTATTTAAACATGATTCCAATAGAATATGTAGAAGTTTACCTTCATTTAAGGATCCACTTTGTAATCCTCACAAATACAGATACAATACTTCAGTAACAACTTGCTTACGGTACTGATGTTGCTGCGTTCATTACATATCCTCTCAGTTTTTGGTAATAATGTTGCCAAGTTATTGCTGCCCTTAAAAACCGAAGAAGGTACTCCTAAATCTTTATCTCTTTTCTATGTAATTGAACCTTTCAAATCTACTTTTCCTGACTAAATTAAGTGGATTAATTGATTCCTCTTTTTCTTTTTCCACCTCTGACTAATAACTCTCTGTCTTTATCATTACACTCAGCGTTTGGACCCTTCTACTGCATTGAAATGGCTTTTGTTCATATTGTAAATTACTTACTTCTCACCTTGGATGTCACACAGCACTTATTTACTTTTACTTTACTGCTGATTGCAACCTCCCAAAGTGCAATACCGGGCTGTGGTTTACATGTTTCTCTTAGTTGTACTTTCTTTAGTGAGAAACTTCTCTCTCTGCAGCTTGTCTTATTTACCTGTAAGGTCCTGAACTTCTTTTAATATCTAAATGGTTCCGAGTGTGTTATAACCACCCACAACTAAATATTAGTAGAATGGTGGGATCTGTAAACCAGAGATCTGTAAGGTGTGACAGAAGCTGCAAGGCTATCTTTTTCAAGGATTATAGAAAGAATTACTAAATCTGTTCAAGTTTAGCTCTGATTATTTTAATAACGCGCTGATAACTGACATTTTTAGTGCATTATGAACAGTGCCAGTCAATAATAAACTATTAATAATGTTAAGAATGCGTGCTACCAGAACACTGATTACTGAACACTGAACATTGAAACACTGAACACTGAACTTTTCACTGGTTTTGTAAGGACTGGTACTAAGGAACAAGCGGTAGGTTTCATTTTAGAAATTAAAATTATTATTTTATGTAGTGCTGTAACATTAAAATGTTTAAGCTATGGTGAGCAAGAACAGACAAGGTTTGACACTGCAGTGTTTACCATAGTGTTTGAGATGATGCTAAAATCTGGGATGTCAATTTTTTTATTAAGGATGTTAATAAAATCTGCACTACTAATAAGAGTAGCCAGTTATTTTCGCTATTTTTGAGAGAAACATGCTGGTAGTCTCTGAGATGGCGTGTAATCTGCTCCATGATTAATAATTTAGGGGTCAACATGCTACATAATGTACACATAAAAACACTAGTTGAGAAAAGCCTTTTTACTTTTTTATTATTCCCCTTCACTTCCTGTGTTATCAGTACTGCACAGATACTTTCGCACAAACCTCTGGGCTTTTTATTTATTACAAGAATTTACCACAGACCAGTTATGTGAGTCAACCGTCTGTGTGGTCATGTATAATGTATGAGATACTGTTCTCATCGTTTATAACTATGCTGTGTTGAATCCTAAATGTTTTTTGACCAGGAGAATAGCGATTGTGACTTTTTTTAGTCAAAACAGATGGTAACTGCTCAGTCATATATGATTTAACTCACAGGTGGCTCATGGTGCTAGAAGGCACCAGGGCACAAGACCTTTTGGAAACCCTACCCCACTCCAGACTGACATAGACAGAATATGCTTGTGTTGTACAGCCAGTGTGGTGTAGCACTAAAGGCTCTGGACTTCAGACCCTGAGTTTGTTGGTTTAAATCCTGCTACTGATACTTTATGACCATAAGAGTGAATCCATTCCATTACAGAGACTCCATCCAGTCTGACCTGAGAGGCACCATCCATACATCAGCTTGACTTCTGACTTACAACAAACTGTCCCTTATTCTCTGTCACACACCTACATCTTCGGACATTGCTCTTTAGTGTTCATAACACAAGTATTTTTGTTATCTAACTGGTGTGAAACATTTTGACTTTGAAACTGGGGTGTATTTTAATTAGGGCTTTATATCCAAACTTTGCTATAATTGATTTTTCTTCTATTTTTCTATTTTGGTAATAGATATTGCTTTGATTTAAATTTCTATATTTTCATTTTTAAACCTTCAGTGATTGAGGTAATAAAGTAAATACATGGCACCTGGTTGGGGTAGATTGCCTTTTCTTTCCAACAAAGTTAATGGCACCATTGGTAAGGAGCAATAAAAAGGCACTAGCCTCCATTGTCTTGGGGAGACCCATCTTAACTGCTCAAGATTACCCTAGTGAGTCCTTGTCTGGAGTACCGAGAAGTGATTGGTTGTGTAGGCATCACTCATAATTGTGTGTGTGTTGTGGGTAGGGTTTGGGGGACTTTCTGTGTGCTTAGGGTGCATGAAAGTAGGCCGATCCATAGCAAGCCTAATGATCCCTTCTCACACTACATTTGTAACACAGAATAGGAATGCAAATGTGAATTGTTTTCATTAAAATATCCAGTGTATCAAAATCTGAAGTATACCTCTAGGAGAAGTAAAATAAGAAACGTATATAACACGTACTTCTATATTAATAACATTTGCACATATAGAAAAAGAATTAAGTAATAAAATGTTAGAAATTGATTTTATTCTGCTGTCAATGCTTATAACATGCAATAGACACAGCATTCGGTTTAAAGAATTACACAAAATCGTGAAATATATTCTTGTTTAACACATTGCCAAAGAGGCAACACATTACATGTTCATTGAAAATTGTCATTGTACTTGTCGATCCTCCTCCTCCTACTGTACTACTACCTGAAGGGCAAAGGTACTCTCTCACTAACGCTACAGTCCTCTCTCTTCCTTTGTTGGAAGTTCCACCAAGTTTACAATAACAATTGTAATAAAGTATCTGCATCTACCTGTATACTCAAGGCAACATTTAATAAGTTTTAAATCCGAACTTATTCATTTTATTGGATGGATGTTTTCCCAATTTGCAACATGGTTATTTTGAAAGGATCGTAGGAGTTATGCGGATCATACAAGTGCACCCGTATTCATTGTATTTATCTGAATTAGATGATGTAGTGTAGAACAATCGTCATATGGTTTGGCACCAAGACAAGATAAACAAGCAGCTGTGTGATTCTCATTATAAATATTGCATGTCACAAAGTGTACTGTCCACATTACACGGTTACAAGAATTCCTATGGATTCTACCTCTCATTCAGAGATAAATGAAGCTGCATTTGTTTTGCATGCTAGACCAGTAGAAAGTAACATGTTGATGTCACTATTTTTCAAATGAACTCTTTCCTTTAAAAGTTATGTTTACAATATTCTTTCTATAACAAAGTTACAAGACGGCTTTGTAACTTCAGCAGCACAGGAGAAATTAAGGATCATTTTGTAAGTATACTGTACAGATAGATACAGTTGTACTTGAAAGTTTGTGAACCCTTTAGAATTTTCTATATTTCTGCATAAATATGACCTAAAACATCATCAGATTTTCACTCAAGTCCTAAAAGTAGATAAAGAGAAACCAGTTAAACAAATGAGACAAAAATATTATACTTGGTCATTTATTTATTAAGGAAAATGATCGAATATTACATATTTGAGAGTGGCAAAAGTATGTGAACCTTTGCTTTCAGTATCTAGTGTGACCCCCCTTTGCAGTAATAACTGCAACTAAACGTTTCCGGTAACTTTTGATCATTCCTGCACATCGGCTTGGAGGAATTTTAGCCCATTCCTCAGCTTCAACTCTGGGATGTTGGTGGGTTTCCTCACATTAACTGCTCGCTTCAGGTCCTTCCACAACATTTCGATTTGATTAAGGCCAGGACTTTGACTTTGCCATTCCAAAACATTAACTTTATTCTTCTTTAACCATTCTTTGGTAGAACGACTTGTGTGCTTAGGGTCATTGTCTTGCTGCATGACCCACCTTCTCTTGAGATTCAGTTCATAGACAGATGTCCTGACATTTTCCTTTAAAATTCGCTGGTATAATTCCGAATTCATTTTTCCATCAATGAATTCAAGCCGTCGGGCCACAGGAGGGAGCTGCAGGGAGGACCGAGGGCCGGTGCCCAGATGCAGCAAAACAGGCCCAAACCATGATACTACCACCACTGTGGCAAGAAAATAAATATATATATATAAAGTGCATCCAGAAAATATTCACAGCGCATCACTTTTTCCACATTTTGTTATGTTGCAGCCTTATTCCAAAATGGATTAAATTCATTTTTTTCCAAAGAATTCTACACACAACACCCCATAATGACAACATAAAAAAAAGTTTACTTGAGGTTTTTGCAAATTTATTAAAAATAAAAAAATGGAGAAATCACATGTACATAAGTATTCACAGCCTTTGCTCAATACTTTGTCGATGCAGCTTTGGCAGCAATTACAGCCTCAAGTCTTTTTGAATATGATGCCACAAGCTTGGCACACCTATCCTTGGCCAGTTTCACCCATTCCTCTTTGCAGCACCTCTCAAGCTCCATCAGGTTGGATGGGAAGCCTCGGTGCACAGCCATTTTAAGATCTCTCCAGAGATGTTCAATCAGATTCAAGTCTGGGCTGTGGCTGGGCAACTCAAGGACATTCACAGAGTTGTCCTGAAGCCACTCTTTTGATATCTTGGTTGTGTGCTTAGGGTCGTTGTCCTGCTGAAAGATGAACCGTTGCCCCAGTCTGAGGTCAAGAGCGCTCTGGAGCAGGTTTTCATCCAGGATGTCTCTGTACATTGCTGCAGTCATCTTTCCCTTTATCCTGACTAGTCTCCCAGTTCCTGCTGCTGAAAACATGCCCACAGCATGATGCTGCCACCACCATGCTTCACTGTAGGGATGGTATTGGCCTGGTGATGAGCAGTGCCTGGTTTCCTCTAAACGTGATGCCTGGCATTCACACCAAAGAGTTCAATCTTTGTCTCATTAGACCAGAGAATTTTGTTTCTCATGGTCTGAGAGTCCATCAGGTGCCTTTTTGCAAACTCCAGGTGGGCTGCCATGTGCCTTTTACTAAGGAGTGGCTTCCGTCTGGCCACTCTACCATACAGGCCTGATTGGTGGATTGCTGCAGAGATGGTTGTCCTGGAAGGTTCTCCTCTCTCCACAGAGGACCTCTGGAGCTCTGACAGAGTGACCATCGGGTTCTTGGTCACCTCCCTGACTAAGGCTCTTCTCCTCCGATCGCTCAGTTTAGATGGCCGGCCAGCTCTAGAAAGAGTCCTGGTGGTTTCGAACTTCTTCCACTTACGGATGGTGGAGGCCACTGTGCTCATTGGGACCTTCAAAGCAGCAGAAATTTTTCTGTAACCTTCCCCAGATTTGTGCCTCAAGACAATCCTGTCTCGGAAGTCTACAGACAATTCCTTTGACTTCATGCTTGGTTTGTGCTCTGACATGAACTGTCAACTGTGGGACCTTCTATAGACAGGTGTGTGCCTTTCCAAATCATGTCCAATCAACTGAATTTACCACAGGTGGACTCCAATTAAGCTGCAGAAACATCTCAGGGGAAACAGGATGCACCTGAGCTCAATTGTGTACATGTGCTTTCTCAATTTTTTTATTTTTAATACATTAGCAAAAATCTCAAGTATACTTTTTTCACGTTTTCATTATGGGGTGTTGTGTGTAGAATTCTGAGGAAAAAAATGAATTTAATCCACTTTGGAATAAGGCTGTAACATAACAAAATGTGGAAAAAGTGATGCGCTGTGAATACTTTCTGGATGCACTGTATAAACATAATATAACATTGTTTGGTCAATTGCTGAATTTCATGTACAACTGGGTAGTACCATAAACTTAGCAATTCATAGTACAACCTAAACTAATGCACTTTAATTTAGTTTCAAAATTGTGCTTATTTTACTGTTAAATGCATTTTCCAATCTTAAGGTAAATTATCAAAAATTCATAGCAAAATTTGATATTTGTGTCATGTGTGCCTTAATGTGTTAATCACATCTCTTTACTGTTTACATTTGAACTATACTGCACAATTTTGCCCGCATATTTTTTGCAGATTTCATGCAAATTTCTGCAATCCAGGATAACTGTCCATGTAAAAAAAATTAAAATAAATAAAAAGTTCATCACCTCAGATTATGTTGGATTTTGACTCATCTTTAGAAATACCCTTGGAACACTAAATTAACAATGCACATTTCATTTTTCTCTGCACTGCCTTTCCCCTGCTAACATTTCACTTCCCAAGACCTGGCCTCTTCTTGCTCTGCTCTCTAAGGTATTGTGACATCCTCTGTATGTGACATTTCATGCTACTTTTACTGACAAGTCTCGCAAAGAAGTGGTTTTCCTCAAGTCAGTTTTTGACTGCATAAAAATGTAGTACACCAAATGGAGAATTAGCTGTGAGAAGTAATTTGCCACATATCTTCTTTATTCATTTTAGAAGACTACAGCATTGCAGTATAAAGATGGTGAACCAAATTGAAATTGAAGGGAACTTTATGGATGTAAAAATTTTGAGATTGATTACAATATCCTTCTTCATCCATATTAAGCTTTAATGGCCTAGGCCCTGCTTACATATCTGAACTTATCATGACATACAAATTGTAGCACACACATAAAGATCTCAAAATGCCAGAGGGTCATCATATAAAATATGTTTACACTAAGAAATGTGTTTAAGCTATTTCTTACACAAAAGTTGGATTTATGAAGCGTACATTTGGCAAGAATTTTTTCTTTCTTATAGGGCTGCTGATTAACAGTTTATAGTGTAACTCTGTTTGTTACTCATTTGTCTAAAAGTAAGGATGTGACTTTCATTCTGGACTGTTGCTGACCTTCCTCTGTCCTGTTACTGTGCTTGGTATGGCTCTGTGTGCCACTGCTATATTGGCAAGTTGCTACTCATTCGAATGGAAACAGACATTGTAGATATTGAGAGACAAAAGGCCTTAATCTATATACATCTATATATATTTACAATACAATTTTGCATCCTGTCCAAGACAGGATGGATGATCAGTTAGCCTGGGTCAGCAAAATGGTGACCTTGCCTGTTATAATCAACCTTAGACCCCAGATGAGTAGTTTTCCTCTCTCTTCCTCTGTTGTCAACTAGCCATACCTTAATTATCATCTTAATGGACTTATCATCATGTATTTATGTTAAATCAAATTGAACTTGCTTTGTTTTACTATGTGGTCACTTTCATTTGTGTGTCCAAGTATGGAAATTATGTATGGTTTAACTATTTCTGTCACTGAATTAGAGCTGTAAATAAGTGTAGTTGCTCTGAGCCCCTATTCAATAGACTGCTATAAATAAGAATTCAATTGAAATGAACAAAAAATAACTGCTGGAAATGTTTCAGGGTGTTACACCTATATCCAACATGCCACACCAATCATAATAATATATTGTATGTAAAATACTCAATATCCAAACAAAGGATAGAGCTATTATGTACCTTTAGGGGTTGCAGAGGAGGATCCTCCATTCTGATTCACTATGCCTTATGTAAGCTGTAGCATTTTCTCGATGGTTACAATTGAAAGAGGGTGATGCCTATTTTAGTGAGATTTTTAGTTCTATCATCTCCCTATCATTTCTTGAACCATTCTGAATGAGCAAATGAATTGCCAAAAACTTCATTATCAAGGAAGGAAAGATGCTTATGTTTAAAGTAGACCAAAGTTTTTAAGCTGGCATACAAAAGTATTTGTCATCATGTTTCCTATTAACAAAGATGTTTTCAACCAGTGGATGTTTTTGAAATGATGCTTAATTATAGCAAATGGTCCCACCCTGCTGTCTTCTTCTTCTTCTTCTTCTTCTTTCGGCTGCTCCCGTTAGGGGGTTGGAACAGTGGATCATCCTTTTTCAGATCTTCCTGTCTTCAGCATCTTGCTCTGTTTCACCATCACCTGCATGTCCTCTCTCACCACATCCATAAACCTTCTCTTAGGCCTTCCTCTCTTCCTCTGGCCTGGCAGCTCTAATCATTAACATCCTTCTCCCAATATACCCAGCAACTCTCCTCTGTACAAGTCCAAACCAATGCAATCTCACTCTGCTGTCAAAGTCAATCTTTATAACCAGGAGTTTAGAAGAAGCACTGCCCCCCGAGATCCACAAGCATTTCTTCCAGTTCTCAGGTACATTAAGATGCCTGCCAATCCTCCCTGTGATATGACACTTCTCAGAGACTGGGCCAATCAGATGAGAAAACTTGGGCTTTTCATTAGGAAAGAAAAGATTTGAGAAAGAATACACTCTTAAGTTAACCGTATGCTCTGCATGAAGAATCCTGAATGACCAACTGCATGGTTTAGTGTCTGACTTAAAATCCATCCATCCATCCATTATCCAATCCGCGATATCCTAATTACAGGGTAACGGAGGTCTGCTGGAGCCAATCCTAGCCAACAGAGGGCGCAAGGCAGGAAACAAACCCTGGGCAGGGCGCCAGCCCACCGCAGGACTTAAAATCGGTTTATAAAATAAAAAGCTGTTTAGTGAATTGCCAGAATAAGTAAAACAGGAACAGTGTGTTGTATACCTTCAACGTAGAAATCTTTTACAACAGAAAGGACAAATTATTTAGCAGTGAACTAAACATAAAAGCAGACTCATAAATCAGACATTGTGGACTTGTTTTTGTACTTCACTTTGTACTTAAAATCATAATAGGATGACAAGTACAATTAATCTGTTCGAATTTTTTACAATAGTTCACCTGTTGGAGTGTTTGGTTATACAATGTATTCTTTGTTTATTGTTTTCCTTAGCAAAAAAAGGCAACAAAACATTCAAAAAAGTTTGAACATACACACTAATTACAAATAATGATATTGTTTATTTCAGGCTGGTAATCAGTTTCCAGAATACTTCAAGTAACAGTATAAATCTGGCCTAATTCCAGAAGGAAAATTGGCAATTTAAGGCTACATAAATGTAAGGTTTTTTGTTTTTTTTTACTTATTAACATAACAGTATGTGTCGTATAGAAGATGATTTTGTGAAGCTCATACAAATAAATTACCACTACAAACCATACAACATAAGGACAATGGTTGTCATCATTCTCCCACAGCAAACAAATTGAACAGAAATACATTTAGACGTCTTAGTCACATTATTGGAGAACACTCTTCAGGTCAAGATGTTAGGGTCTTGCATTTCCCAGCTTCTAGGAAGGAAGTTTTATTTATTATGATGTATCAATCCATCCATTTATTTTCCAAGAATATATTTCATTGCTAAGTTGCCAGTTATATTTAGGCAGGAATTAACACTGGATATAATAATAATAAATAATAATAATAATACATTTTAGTTATATAGCGCCTTTGCCATGCTCAAGGCACTTACAGAATATAAGAAAGAGTGGCAGGGTATACAGTATATAGCATTGTACAAACAAATAAATAAGTAAAAAAAGATTACGTCAGTGAATTCAGAGAAAGCCTAACAGACAACATAATTGATGGTCTAGCACACACACACACATACGGTTACATGAGCATCTTGACAGAGAAGTAAACTGAGAGAAGTGTAATAAAGTCAGGTGGAGCTAAAAACCTTCCTGAACAGATGAGTTTTGAGTTGTTTTTTAAAAGAATTCATGGAGTCAGCTGACCTGATTAATTTCGGTAGGTCATTCCAGAGTCTTGGCGCCATACAGCTGAAGGCCCTGTCACCCATGGAGTGTAGATTAGTGTGGAGCACAACAAGATTGCCAGAATCAGAGGACTGTAGTGGGCAGGCAGGCACATAGTGATGGAGAAGGTCACTGATGTAGTTTGGCGTGAGGTTATTTAAGGCTTTGTAGGTTATTAGTTGGATTTTATATTCGATTCTGTAAGACACAGGGAGTCAGTGAAGACGGAGCAGGATGGGTGTGATGTGCTCGCTGCTGCTGGTTCGAGTAAGGACTCTTGCAGCTGAGTTTTGAATAAGTTGGAGCTGTGATATAAGATTAGAAGGGGCATCTGCCAGCAGTGAGTTACAATAATCGATGCAAGATGTGATAAAAGCATGGACAAGTTTCTCAGCATTAGAAAAGGAGAGGAAGGAGCGAACATGGGATATGTTACGGAGGTGGAAGTAAGAAAGTTTCTTAATGTGATTTATGTGGGCGGAATAAGAGAGGGAGGAATCAAAAATCACACCAAGATTCTTTGCAGTAGAGGCAGGTCTGATTAGATCACCTCCAAGATGGACTGGGAAGGAGCTCATTTTATTAAGTTGCACTTTAGTCCCAATTTGCAGGAGTTCAGTTTTGTTGCAATTTAATTTTAAAGAGTTCTGCTCCATCCAGGTTTTAATTTCACTGAGGCAAGCTCTGAGCTGAGAAAGCTCTGATTAAGTTGCACTTTGTAACACTAAAGTAGAGTTGAGTATCACACCAGACCATTAAAGGGCAGAGTCACATTAGAGGTACAAGTCAAAAAAATAAAAAAATAAAACATATCAGTTCCACCGTGACCAGGTTGGGATTTGAATCCAGGTCTCCAGAGCTGTGAGGCAGCAGCACTGACAAGTAAACCACAGTGCCCCATCCCGTTTTATCACATCCTTCATTTTATCATATAACACTTTTTTTAAAATTTTCTCTGACATCCAATATCAAAAGGTTATTTCTCTGACTAATGTCCCTCGACTGCCTGTCCCCTCTTCAATGTCCTTGATGCAGGTCAAGAGGTTTTTTCTCATCACGCAAGAAGAGCGCCACTCAATACATTTTAATTGAGGGGTTGTGTTTCTTTTCCCTTTTTATTCCAATGAATTACTTTCCCTTTTTAAATTTGTCACATATAAGAGTGCAAATAAGGTGAGACTAATGTTCACTGCCAATTAATAAAACAAGATAATAAAATATACATATTTGAATGTAGATTTAATTATTGACATCTTTGAGACAGGCAAACCATTTGGAATAATGGCACCAGGACCTACATCACTGTACTGTGCTCTTTGTCACATAAAGTTTAGCAGACAAAAATATGCCTGTTTCCTCGCCTATAAATATTTTCTGAGCAAGTTGACTTTTTAAATTCAAAATGATCTGCTTTGGTTCAGCTTGGAATGAGGAAGGAATTACCTTTCATATATTTCTCTCCTTGTGTATGTTACCTACACGGCATTTACTAGCTCCGTTACTCCCCAAATCACTCTTAAACTCATTAGAAAAGCTTAAGATCTCCATCTAGCCTGCTGAGTTAAAATGAGTGCAAGTCCCAGCTGTCTCCATAGAAACAGAATCCTAATCAGCCTGCTCCGACGCTTCGGGCAGTTTTTGGCCTAGAGAGTATTCCAGTGACTTGTAACGTGTACAGAGATGGGAGGCCCACAGAGCAATAGATTGATGGATGAGCAGAATGGGTAAGAGCATCCGTGGGAATATGGACTAGTTAACAAAATAATGAAAAGGTAATATATTATTATTTATTTGGGAATTTTACTTTGTTTATGATTTATAGCCACCAGATTGCATTTATTATTCATCTTATTAACATTATGCTTAGCTATTCATGGCACAAAAATAGAGTACAATCAATACATTATAAAATTGTTTCTGCTGCTTTCATGTTTCAAGGACCAGAGGTAGGCATGGAATGCTTTACTGTACACTGTAAGTCAAAGCCACACAAATACTTATAACTGCAAACCACAACCATTCTCCAAATATTAAGAGCAAGATTAACGCAAGTGAAATGAAAAGCATAAATGCCTATATAGCATCATGCATTCAAACCTAGTAAAGTTCTCAGGAGTAGCAGTGCTCTTCCTCTAAATTCAGCAGATGATCTATCTATTCGCTCTTCAGCCTACTTAATTGACCAATTCGTGGTCACAGATGGATAGGGTCTCTAGATATTCTCGCATAAATGATCACCAATTAACCTAACACACGTCTCTGGGATACAGGAGAGGAAAATGGAATATTAAGAGAACCACGTCACACAGACATGGGCAGAATATGGTTATCCCATGCAGTGTCCCAGCCAGGATGCAAACCCAGGACTTTGATACAACAGTGCTAATCACTGTGTTACCCTTCCACCTTCATTAGATAACACTTGCTATAAAAAGCTCTTCCAAAAAATAAATAAATAAGAAGGGCAAGATTTCGATTTGAAGTAGAACTGGGCCAAGTAGAGAAAGGCTTTTACTTTATTACTTTGACTTATAATTTTCTTCCTAATATTCCTATTTATTTTATTAAATAAAACTGAGGTGTTTAGAAATGTATGAGGACTAGAGAACCATCTATTTTCTTAACTCATCTTTTCCATCATGCAGTTGTGAGAATACTGGGTACATCCCACTATCAATATACTCTCAATAACAAGCCACTTCAGGGAAGGACCAACGCATACACCCTTTGGGATCTGCAAAACAAAAAAAAAAAACGAGTACTCTGGGAAAACCAACATAAGCATGGAGAGAAAATCCAAACACACAGAATCAGATTAGATTGAACTTTATTGTTATTGTAGCATGACACCAAAATTCAGTTTTGCATCTAACCAGAAGTGCAAATAGAAGTTAATTGGAAGTAATCAGATAAAATATAAATAAATAGAGCAGTGAGTGATTGTACAGTCAAGAGTAAGTCAAGAGGATAGAAAGAATAATTAGTGAGAATTAAAATGCAATATGGGCAGTGCCTTCATTAAGTACAGTAAGGATAGAACAGAATAATTACAGTAAAATGTTAAATTAAATAATAGAAGCAGTAACGTGAAGACAGCTGTGTAGGTACAAGTATTAGTCGCTCAAGACTATCATGGAAACACGATAGACCAGCGGTGGGTACACTGGGTCCTGGGGTGTACATGAAAGGTTTCAAGGTGAGGTGAGAAGGGTGAATTTTGAGTTCATCAAGATGATGGCCGCAGGGTAGAAGCTGTAAATGAACCTTCATAGTCCTAGACATTTATCCGCCTGTGTTGCAGCAATGTTAAAACGCTAGTTAAACCATCACATCCCCTAAAGTTTAATACAAGGCATTTTTGTCAAAGATATAATATTTACTGCCTCTTGTTTTTATTTTTCAGTAATTTACCATATTGCTTCCCAATATTTTATTTGCAATGTGTGATGAAGCATATATTATACTACAGATAAAATAAGATGTGAATTTCCCTACACCATTTTAGAAACTCTCTGGAATGGATGCTTCCTTTAAAAGAAAGCAGAAACAAACCTGTACCAAAAGGCCCTTTTATTTAATGTTATTTTTCAGATGAAACTCACATAGTTTACCAGGAATCCTACTATAATTTATTTTACTATGCTTGAATGCATGATGCTGCATAAGCTGGCTTTTCTTTCATTTTCCTTGTGTTGATTGTTTTTAAAGTAGCCTTCAACTTGGAATATATATTTTTGCACTTTCATTTTTTGATTGCTGTTCAAGTACAACGTTGTGCCATATTGGAAAAAAGAATGATTGTTTCTGGGGTGAAAACATTTAGCAAATAACAGCACAACACTACAATATTTTTAAAGGAATGTTCCACCCAAAAGTGATTTTTTTTATACATTTTACCTACCTCATGTTGTTTGTAGTAAATTGTAATCTCATATTTTCATGGAAAAATTATATCTTGAAGATTCACATTGAACACGGCCCTGCGAAGTCCAATTCTGGACAATGGCACAGAATGTGAATCTTTAGAAAAAAGAAAAAGATTATCATGTGACTTCTGTCACACGATCCACATATCCAATATGCATTTGTATGGCAAAACTTACAAAATATGTGCATTTTTTTGCTAAAATATTTTTGACGGTTACTTCATGAAAACTCAGCATTGAATGTAATCGGGATAGATGCTATTCCCACTATGCTGTGCATTTGAAGAAGAAATGCTCCTTACCAATTAATGAGGGGAAGAGGCAGACCTTCAATTTAATCTTTAAGGATTTTATATAGACAGTGGGGAGCCACTTCAACCACCACCAATGTGTAGTATCCAACTGGATGATGTGATGACAGCCATTTATGCACCAGTACAGTAACTACACATTAGTTATTAAGTGAAAAAGGGGTGAAAGAGACAGTCAGTCAGTAAGAGACAGGAGATGATTAGGGGGCTAGAATGACCAGACCGAGGTAGGCAATTTAGCCAGGACATTGGGATAAACCCCACTCTCTTTTCGAAAGATGCCCAGGGATCATTTATGACTGCAGAGAGTCAAGACCTCTGTTTTACATTTCATCCAAAAGACAGCACTGATTTGTACCATAGGGTGTCCCTGTCACTGCATTGGGGCATTGGGATCCACATAAGGACCGCAGGGCAAACACCCTCTGCTGGCCTCACAGATACCACTTCTAGCAGCAACCAAAGTTTTTCCTAGGTGGTCTCCCAGCCAAGTAATGACCAGGCTCAAACATACTGGTGGATCATATGTTCTGAAATGCAGTTGTTATTCTTGCTGGACATTACACTAACATATTTACCCTTTTGACATATCTCAGTTTCAGACTGAAAATTCAAGTACAAGCATTCATCTCCATGCAACTCATATAACATAACCAAATATAAATGATTTTAGAGTAGAAATCAATATGTCCAATTTTTCAATACCATTAAGAAACAAACTTAATTTTGTCCATGACATGTTAGAGGTGTGTTACTGCTCATCCTAAACTTCCAACTTATGCTAGCATTGAAAATTATACCTTTTTTTAAAATTGCTGGATCAAATTGTTTTTTATCCCATTTTTAAGAAAATGATTTTACTCACAAAGTTCATGAATATCATGGTAATCTTGTGTCCTGGAGAACTGTCAACATCCACTGTGTAAAATAGACTCATCAGGACAACCAAAGACTTTATAGTCTATTTCAGTGAATGCCGTACAATAATCTGAAGCTATAATACAATATCATTAGTGCTCTCATTCTGCCAGTCTCTCAATCACCTTCAGCTACAATCTGTATTCTGGTATTCGCTACTTTTCATGTGTTCTTCCTCCAGATTTGTGTGCTACAGTGAAGAAGTTGGGGTAAAATCTAATTACAGAAAGGCTCACATCTTGACAGTAATAGCATTTTTCAGAACTCCTAACCAACAGTTCAAGAAGCAATAAAAGACACCTGGGAACACAAGGGGATCTTCTCAAAGATAACATGGAAGAAGAGTCCAACTTTTGTTTATTGTACGTTTATTGTACCATGAGAACATGTAGACATAAACGTTGCATCTGTTTTGCTGGCTATCCACTTTAGGGTATTCCTTGATTCTTTTTTCTGTTTTCTTAGAATCTGTACACATATTAAGCATTAATGTTAAGTTATTTTTGCAAGACTCCAGAAACACACATTCAAAACTAGTTTTCAATATAAACTATTTTACTAAAGACACCTTAATTTAAAAACCAATATCCTCTCAAAATAATATTTTATGTTGGCCAAATGAAACAGAATCCTTTTGCAATTTCCTGTAAATTAAACTGCAACTTGAAAAACCACTTGACTCATTACAATTAAAGGATTATAACAATTTTAACAAACTGAAGTTCTGTGGAATAGGGTACATTTCATAAGGGTTAGGAACAGAAATGTAGCAACCAAGGTAGCACTTCTGCCTGAAAGAACAAAATTTGATTTCCAGTTCTGTCCTTAATTCAATTTCATATTTTGTTTATCTATACTTCCATCTATGCGCTCAGAATTATGCGATAATTAGAAATCTAGTATGAAAGAAGAAGTTGAACATAAATACAAAACATAATGTTGGAATGTAAACAGATGCAACATTCACAAATGGTAATTTTAAGTCCAAATTACAATAGCTTCAAGTATGCTACGTTTTTAAAAGGGATCATACTGCAGGCTAACAATTACAATTTCACTTGTTCAGTAGACGTTTGAAAAACAGGTCATTTATACTGGATGACGCATTCACTAATTATCTTTGTGTGGCTTGCACATTCACTTTAAGGATGTGTCAGTTATCTCTGGGTATTTCAGTTTTCACTCAAATCCCTAAGATGGGCACATTAAGTTAGGAGGTGACTCTGAATTGGCTCATTATGAGTCAGGGTAGCCTGCGATGTCCTTGTGTTTTAAGCTCTTGGGTATGTGTCAACTTGCCTTGACAATAAGTGGATAATCAGGTTGGAAAAAGGATGAATGAATGGTTACTTAAATTTCTCAGATGCTATATAATGAATTGTCCACTTACTAAAGTGACAAAGTAAGGACGAAAGCTGTAAATTGAAAGGTTTAATGTAAAATATGGATTACTAAATTAAAAATGAATAACCATAATTGCAAGAGATCAATTAAATATAGTATCTCTTTCCTTTCATAATTAGAAAACTTCTCTCAGAGTGAAAAATATTTCAAAAGCTATTGCCTCCAACTGTCTTCTCCTTGCGAAGATTGTTAATGAACAAACCACACGTGTGAATTTCATTCTGCACATGTGAAACATTAAAATTTCTTATGCTTCAAGAAAATTTACTTTGTTTTTCCAGACTGTGAATTAACTCATGTAGTAAAGTTTACAAATCAAATCATATGCATATATGTCCGTATATAGAATTGGAAGTTAAAGCAAAATTAAAAATTCTGAATTGGCATAAGCCACCATAATTTGGGGTGTTCATAAGAAATGTAATACCTTACATCATGAGGTAGAAGTACATGACAAATGAGAATAGTTATGTCAGATATCTGAAATATGAAATTGTGTGCTTCAATTTAGTGTAAATATTTACGATTGTAACAGAAATTAACTGTTTTTCACTAACAGAGGTCGATAAAAGGCTAGATCTCTAGTAAAGGATCAATAATGAAAAAATAACATTATATTCATAATCACTGACCTAGAAATCATCTAAAATCCCCACTTGCTTCTGTTTGAAATTTATCATTGTTACCCTTCAGGGAATGGAAAAGAATCAGATATAAAAAAATGCTATATATTAATGATCTGCACCTTCAAAATTACAAACATTACACTCCATATGCCTATATTATTGATTCCCATTTTTCCATTATTTTGTGAAAAGGAGAAATTTTGATCCCTTGTATCCTATTAGGGGGTGAAATCCTAGGATCAGGTGATGTGGATTGTAAAATTTCAAGTACTTATGATAATTTTTGTTGAAGACACCTGTTAGTTTATTCTTTATTATAAAGGTATAATTTTCGACACAAAGTATGGTCTAAAAATGGCCAAAAACATGGTTTTTTAGTCTAGAAGGCCAAAAATAAGGGGTAACTAGACATCAAAAAGTAGTCGAGAGATACTGTATACTGTATATAATATGTGGGAGGATTCTCATGCTGGTGAGTCAAGACATAAAAACAGAACGGATTTCAAAGCATTCATAAGTAATTCTCATGAACACAAAAATCTAAATTGTAGGATTCTTGTACAGTATTTAGACAGCATTGTAAGGTTTAATGTCTAATGATGTTCAATCATTATAAATAAAATGAACTGCAGCAACCCTTTTAATTTCTAATAGAAGTGGCTGTGGATTTTCACTTAGCTTTCCAGTCTAGTCAGTAAAAACGCTTTATGATCTACTGTAGTTTATCAGCTCTATTGTCTGTACCAATGAGCCATTTGATATCCTGATGAGTCCCATCAATAACAAGTGTTAAAAGAACAAAAGCAAAAAAACTGAATTAGATACTTTAGGAAATCATTTAATATTAACAGATACAGAAGACTGCTGAATGCTTAATCTCGGAATTCTTAAATGTATGATGACATTTAACATAACATTGCATTCTTAAGCCTGCTTAGTCAAAATCAGGGTCACAGAGTACCAGAGCCTTTCTTGGTAGTACTGGGTGCAAGACAGGAATGAGGGTACCAGTCCATAATAGGGTACACTCACTTACAAACTACTTATTTCACTGGGGTAACTTGGAATCATTATGTCTTAGGGAATGTGGGAAAAAAATCATAGGAGAACCCACAAATATTATCCCATTACATAAAAAGGGTGATTGGGCTGATCCAAGCAATTAAAGGCTAGTAAGCTTAAAATGCATCACAGGTAAATTAGTGGAAGAACAGGAAGTTTTACTGAAAAGTCAGGATTTGTTCCAACGATGGAGGTCATGTTTTACTAACATGCTGGAATTCTTTGAGGAAGCAAAAAAAGGATATGCTTAATGTGGTGCATACAATATTATTTATCTTGACTTTCAGAAAGCATTTGATAAGAGGTTGGGCATGAAACTAAAAGAAGTGAGAGTTCAGGGTGTGGTGTGTAGATGGATGCAAAATTGGCTCAGACACAGGAAGCAGAGGGTGATGGTGCAAGGAACCCTATCAGAATCCATTGATGTTAAGAGTGGTGTCCCTTAAGGTTCAGTGCTAGTGCTGTTTCTGGTTTAAATATATATAAATGATTTGGATAGAGCTGTAAATAACAAGCTTTTTACGTTTGCAAATAATATCAAGCTAGGTGGATTGGCAGATAATCGAAAATCCGTTGAATCATTACAGAGGGACTTGGACAGTATACAGGCTTGGTCAGATTTGTGTCAGATGAAACATAAGTAAATGTAAATTACAATTAGGAGTTAAAAATATTACATTTGATTGAATACACAATAGGAGGTCTGAAAATTGAAGGTATACATTATGAGAAGGATTTAGGAGTCATAGTGGACTCTATGCTATTAACTTCCAGACAGTGTTTAGAAGTAATTAAGAAGGCTAACAGAACATTAGGTCATACAGCACAATGTGTAGAGTACAAGTCCAAGGAGGTTATGATGAAGCATTATAACACGCTGGTGAGGACTCATCTGGAGTACTGTGTGCAGCTTCAGTCTCTTGGCAACAAAAAAAACATAGCAGCACTGGAGAAAGTCCAGAGAAGAACAACTAGGCTGATTCCAGGGCTACAGGGGATGAGTTACGAGGAGAAATTAAAAGAGCTGAGCCTTTTCAGTTTAAGCAAAAGGAGATTAGAAAGAGACAGGATTGAACTGTTTAAAATTATGACTGAAATTAGTACAGTACAACGGATTGAGACTGTTACTTTAAAATGAGTTCAGCAAGAACACAGGGACACAGTTGGAAACTTAACGGTAAATTTCACACAAACATTTGGAAGTTTTTCTTCACACAAAGAACCATAGACACTTGGAATAAGCTACCAAGCAGTGTGGTAGACAGTAGAACTTTAGAGACTTTCAAAAGTAGACTTGATATTATTATGGAAGAATTAAGTGGATAGGACTGATGAGCTTTGTTGGGCTGAATAGCCTGGTCTCATCTAGATTATTCTGCTTGTAATGTTCTGATATTCTAAACACATGGGCACATAGAAAGTGCACACAAAGTACAAAATGCATGGGATTCAAACCAAAAATGCGAGATCCATGAGGCACCAATGCCAACCACTATATTGCTATGGCACCCAGAACAGTAAAAATTGAATGAAATAAAGTGAATGCAATTGCTACAGCGGTTTCTGGAAGCAGTTTAAACATTTAGACTTGAGGGAGTTAAAAACATAAGAGAGACATAAAAACACAGTTGGGATTGGAACAGGTCAATCAGCCCAACATATTCAAGTGCTAATATCTACTAATATCACAGGCTGACAACCTATACCATGTATCTGTGTTTTTCTGTGCAAATCCCTGTATCATCCCTGAAACAATTCTGGCTTTAGGCTTAATTCAGGAATATGATTTCAAAATGGTTCAGTGTATAACAGCCATTAGAAGAAGGGTGGAATAATGAGGAAATATTCCTTACAAAACATCAAAAATGCATTTCATAATGTAGCTTAAAGCATTTATTTTTGCCTGTTATCTATATGTACAGTTATAAAAAATCTTGAATTTTACCTATTATAGGCAAACATATCTTTTAGAATAAGCAATATATATTTATTTGCTGGTGAAAATACTATTTACCAATAGAATAAACACAAACACAATAAAGCAGTAAATGTAACAAGAGTGTGTTGTGTGTTTAAAACAAACCAGTAGTTTGTTTAGCCGCCTCCATTATAATGCAAAATGGCAGCCATTTGCTTTGATAGAGTGCTGAAAAAAATGAATGTAGTTCTGTGATAACCTTTCAGGGATCATCAAAACTCTTCTTTTGTCGTTGGTGCCTTTTTGTTCTTATCTCTGTTCACCTCACAGCTTCAGTTTTGTTAAGGTTAAATTAGCCCACTATTATTAGTGTTCCATCTGCAAACTTTTACTTCACTATTTTTACTATTTGCTTTTTATTTATACATTTACTATTTATTTATGTATTTACAATTGTTCATTGTGTTTGCAGTGTTTTATAATAAAAGGTATGTTTTGCTAATAAGCTGCTTTAGCAATGTACTGTATGATGAATCAAATTCTGTTTAATATTTCTTAGCAGTCATCATTACCTTGATGTTGACCAGATCCCATCTGGCAAATCCTGAAATGCTTCCCACACTATAATGGAGATGCTACTTATTGTAGGCTTCACAGAACACATTAACATACCTCTTCTGACATACTGGTGTCTTTGCAGACCACAAGTGTGAGTGAGGCTCCATGTTATGTGGTCTTTTGTGTACTGCTGTCATGTCTGCTAGTTGGTTTTCCACAAGAATGCTCTTTGTCAACTACCAGACTATTTCTTTTAAGGCTTCTTTCCATTGTGGAAGTATGTCCTTTGGTGGCAGATGTCTATTCCAGATATCATATGCAGACAATTTTAGGGACTCCCACTGCATTGTCTGTCAATCTCCTGTGCAGTGTCTTTAACTTTCTTATAGCAGCTTAATACATATCTTGAAAATTAAAATTTATTTGCTGTTGCTTGCTAACAATACCCTTCTTGTTTCAAAACTCTGATTCAAAGCCTCGTAAAGTAGTTTTGTCATATCCAAATCTCTCTTGAAGCACCCCAGTATTTGTGGTTACGATCTAACCACTAACCCACCTGCTTACCTAATCACTACCTACTAATCTGAACCTCATGTGTTGTTGGTAGAATTGAGCAAATAAATGGAATGGGTGGGGTGCCTCAAGGATAGGTTTAGGAACCAAACCTGGGTCAGTGTAGCTATCTCTCAGTATGCCAATAAGATTTTGGAAAACAAAGAAATCATGTTTATTTTAATTGTATCAGTGTGTATTTATATTTAGTGTAATGTTACACATTGTTTTGGTGAACAAATAAACATTGGTATCTGGATAACTTGCTTTAAAAATATTTTTTGGATAGCCTAAGACTTTTATGCAGTAACGCTCATACTATTCATTTACTGTATCTAAAAAAACTTCCTTCATATTCTTTACTCCTCCACATACTGTACGCCTGATACTCAGTCTACAACCCCAATTCCAAAAGAGTTGGGACGCTGTATAAAATGTAAATAAAATCAGAATACTATGATTTGCAAATCTTATTAACCCGTATTTCATTCACAATAGAGGAAACATATCATATGTTACAATTTCATGAAAAATATTGGCTCATTTTGAATTTGAAGGCAGCAACATATCTCAAAAAATTTGGGATGGGGCAACAAACGATTGGAAAAGTAAGTGGTACTAAAAAGAAACAGCTGGAGGAAAATTTTGCAACTAATTAGGTTAATTGGCAACAGGTCAGTAACATGATTGGGTATAAAAAGAGCATCTTAGAGAGGCAGAGTCTGTCAGAAGTAAAGATGGACAGAGGTTCACCAATCTGTAAAAAAAACTACATCTACAAATTGTCGAACAACTTCAGAATAATGTTCCTCGATGTAAAATTGAGAAGACATTGAATACCTCATCATCTACAGTAAATAATATCATCAAAAGATTCTACGAATCTGGAGAAATGCAAAGGACAAGTCCAAAAATCAATATTGTAATGCCCGTGATCATCAGGCACTCAGGCGGCAGTGCATTAATACAGGCCTGACTCTGTCATGGAATTCATAACATGGGCATAGGAATACTTCCACAAATCATTGCCTGTTAACTCAGTTTAAGTGTCATCCATAAATTCAGTTTAATGCTCTATCGTGCAAAGAAGAAGGCAAATGTGAACATGATCCAGAAACACAACCATCTTCCAATGAGCCAAAGCTCATTTAAAATGGACTGAAGCAAAGTGGAAAAGTGTTCTGTGGTCTGACTAATCGAAATTTGAAATTCTTGGACATGGACAAGGAAGTGGAACCATCTGGCTTGTTATCAGCACTCATTTCAAAAGCCTGAATCTCTGATGGTATGGGGCTGCATTAGTGCATGTGGAATTGGCAGCTTGCACATCTGGAAAGTCGCCATTAATGCTGAAAGGTGTATAAAGGTTTTAGAGCAACATATGCTATCATCAGATGATGTCTTTTTCAGGGTAGGCATGCCAAACTACTTACTATATCTATTACAACAATATGTCTTCATAGTAGAAGATTCTGGGTACTGAACTGGCCTACCAGCAATCCAGACCTTTTACCAATTGTGCATCATGAAACAAAAAACATGACAAAGAAAACCCAGGACTATTGAGCAGCTAGAATCCTATATCAGACAAAATGGGTCAACATTCCTCTCCAAAAAGTCCAGCAGCTGGTCTCCTCAGTTCCCAGACATTTAAAGACTGTTCTTAAAAGAAAAGGGGATGCAACACAGTGGTAAACATTGCCCTGTCCCAAATTTTTTGAGATGTGTTGCTGCCATCAAATTCAAAATGACGTTATTCTTTTCTTAAAATGGTACATTCTCTTAGTTTAAACATTTGATGTTTTCTATGTTCTGTTGTGAATGAAATATGGTTTTATGACATTTACAAATCATTACATTCTGTTTTGATTTATATTTTCACAGCGTCCAAGCTTTTTTGGAATTGGGGTTGTATTATTATCTGTTAGAGGGATGCCATAGCTCCATATATTACCTGTAGAAGTATAAGCCCCACTCAGTTGCTGACAGCATTTCTGGCCTGGGTTGGCCAAATACCCCTACCATCTGCTGCATGGCCTGCTGTCTAGAATGCTGGGGGAACAGTACATCAGTCTGTCAAGACTTTAAACCTCCATCCCACAACTCCACCAATCTCTCTCTATCTTTCTACATTTACATTTACTTATTTGTCTGACATTTATCCATGCCAACTTACAGCAGCAGAGATTCTTTGCAATTGGAAAACAGGAAGGTGAATCACTTGCTCATAGTCACTTTGACCTTGCACCCTCACAGTCTGACGTCCCAGGCCTTAATCACTATGCCACACTGCCCACTTTGTTGCTAGTTTCCTTGTCCAATGTCTTTCAGGGCACATATGCATTGCTTAGTGCTCCCTAGTGACAGCTGCACTTACCCACTGGCATGTACAGAATCTTTGTCTGGTTCTTTGTTGCCTGGAGCCTTTCTATGGGATTTTGTACTTGCCATGGACACCCATTTACAAGTGGATCATATTTTCAATATAATTAATATAGGAAGTGATGACATAACACGGAGTTAGCATGCTCTTTCCATATTTGTGTGTGTACTCTGATTTTCCTCCCACATTCCAAAGAATTGTGTCTTAGACTTATCAACAACTCTAAATTCCCCTGGTGTGAGTAACTGCAGGCATGTGCATGACTGGAGATTGTTCTTGACTTATGCCAAATGATGTCTGTATAGGCGGCTACTGCCCCAGCATCTGCAATTTGGGAAAAAAAAAAAAAAAGGTTGAGAAGATGGATGGATGGGATTAACAGTACCTGGCCATTAACTTCTTTGATGATGAACTTCTTTCATTCTGAGAGATGGAAAGATTCTGTCATCATATTAGACAGCCTAGTACAGACTTTATTGTAGATCCCCAGTTAGTTGGTGGAGGTCTTCTGGCTTGCTTCTGTGTCTGTGTCTCATTTTGAGTGTTATAACCGACCGTGGATTCTCACAGAGGTTTATTTTCTCCAGGGATGCTGTTAAGGGGAGTTTTTTTTTCCTCTCCTCCTTTTTCAACTTACCATAGTTCAATAATTAATTAATGGACAGATATTGTTGTGGTCTGTTTATATTAATTATTTTCAGGCTACAGTATTTTGTTTGTCTGCCTGTATCTTTATGTGAACTCAATATGTAAATAGTAAGTTGTGAAGTGTGTATTTGCATTTACCTATGAACTTCGCAGAACTCTCCACCTGCACTCTGTGACAAGCACCACACAAAAATAAAGTGAACTGAAGTGAATTCAATTCTGTGTGTTCAAAGCATATTTCATCATACCAGTCATGCACCAATTTTTAGCTATGTCTTTGTGATGGCATAAAGAAACTAAAAAAACATCATAATCAGATGCTTATATCAATTGTTTATTAAACTTTTAGCTATCAGTCTTAATGCCTTTATAGAAGAGCTCTGTAGTTTTAACACATTTTATTAAACATTTGACATACTGCAAGCTGTGAGTTAGAACGAGGTGGAGTGAACAACCATTAATTTCACCCATGATTAATTTCAAAGCATTATCCAATCTTACTTTAAGATCTTAAACTTGAATAAAAATATGCTTAGGGGTGGCTTTAAGGTTGGCATTCAGAGAAGAAGAAATAAGACTTACACGTCCAACTCCTAAAGGCAGGTAAAGGGGATGCCTTAAACATAGAGGAGTATGAGGGCAGGTAAATTAATAGTGTGTCAAGACTGAAAGTTACTCCACCACTTCATTTAAACAGATTCCACCTCCTATTGATTTTCCCTTAATGGACTACTCTCTGCCAAGATGTATTAGCGACAAACTATCATTATCATTCACCAAGATGCTTTAAAATATTGAAGGGCACTGATACAATAATCATAAAGATATTGTGCTGACATTAACAAACAT
This sequence comes from Polypterus senegalus, assembly GCF_016835505.1. Lineage (NCBI taxonomy): Eukaryota > Metazoa > Chordata > Cladistia > Polypteriformes > Polypteridae > Polypterus > Polypterus senegalus. Next base: position 83,115,958 of record NC_053167.1, on the reverse strand, counting down.
GCTTTTTACATAAGATCTACTGTCCCAAGTCCCAAAGAAATGTACAAGTCCAGAACTACTTAAACACTTTATTGTAACCTTTTTTATGTAGTTTATGGTTGTAGAAGGTAAAGTCTACCTCAGCAGCATCAGGCATAACATAGGAACAAACCCTGGATGGGGTTTCTGTCCTTTAATGAAGCTCAAACTCTGGTTAATTGTTTCATAATGTCTCATATTGATTACTGTATTTCCCCCTTCATCTGCCTCGCTGCCTCCGCAGCTGCACAAAGCATTTCGCTCACATCTCTCCTGTTCTCTCCCAGCTTCACTGGTTACCAATTCTATCAAGGAGTAAATTCAAGATTCTGCTTCTCACCTTCAAAGTCCTACATAACCTTGCCCCTCTCTACCCCACTCGGCTCCAATCTCCTCCTTGTTGCTCTCTCTGGTCCTCGAGCAGTCATCTCCTTACTGTCCCACGCATTAGACTGTCCACCCTGGAAGGCAGGTCCTTCATTGTTATGGCCCCTCAACTCTGGAACTCTCTTCCTCAGTCTCTCCGAGATTGCTCCTCTTTCTCCACCTTTAAATCTCAACTGAAAACTTTCCTTTTCTACGAACTTTTGTCTTCAGTGTAAATATTTTTTTTACTCTGTATGCAAAGTGGGTTTGTGAAAGGTGCTCTATAAATGCAACTTATTATTATTATTAATTACAGAACTTTGTATGGCATTGATATATAGGAATTGTTGGCTTAAGGCTGGCAAACACAGAGAAAGTGGGGCTGTGCAAGTGAACTCGGACCCTGTGAATTCAGATAAAAGCCATGTGAGTTTAGCTACTATATATTTAAATTGGACAGTTTAAGTGTTTTTTTCCAAGCAACTTACTGGTAAATATGAAATAACCTGAAGTGAATAATTTGTACTTTGTTTTGTTTTGGCAATCTTGCATAGGGTTAAGTTTTGTTGGTAAAACAGAGATAAATCCCCTTGCTTTAATACAACACACACTCTGTCTGCTAACTCTTATCCTCTGTTTATTTGCTTCAAGTTACATCCACCATATAACTTCCACAAGTAAATAAGCTTCTGTGCTTCAAGCCTGACTCTGCAATAACTGCCTCAGCTGCAGTAGCTCTCCCTTCCATACAAAAAGGTTTTAACTTGTGCCACAGTTTTGGAATTGAATTCTCTATCAATGTATTTAAAACATATCTTGAGAAAAAAACAACAAATACACTATGAAATAACACAGTAACAAACAGGATGTTTTATAAATTGGTCTTCAGTAAGTAACACTATGAGACTTGGAATTACATTGAGATGTACTTACTCCATTGCCTACCTGGTTAGACATACTATTTAATTTCTCCCTCAGACGAAAGTTTTTAGTTTCAGAAACAAAATCTCAGTTTCTGTAAATACGCAACACTAGTTTCCATCTTTCTATGATTATTTTCAGCAGAAACTATCCATTGTCAGACCGATTAATATACCCACAAGATGTTTTAGTCATTTTAAAGGACATGCATCGATCACTATTAATTCTAGAAAGCCATCCTTGATTTTCCTTAGCTACATTCTCTTATTTCTTCATTTTTACACTTTTTTTTTTTTTTGCTCATTTCAGAAACTGAACACTGTAGTTGCTGGATTTGCGTGAAGCAGAGGGAATATGCATTGTGAGGAACAGCAGGAGATTAGCAAAAAGACAATGGTGATACTAAGCAATGCAGAGGAAGCGTTTTCAAGGTTTTGTTGAATGTAATGCAATTAATTCAGTCATCCATTTTCTAAAACTCTTTTTTTTCCCTTTATAGGAAAACAGACATGGCAGCAACCACCTCTCAACAGTGCCAGTTTGTCAAATGATTAACACACTCTCATATTCACTCATACTGGGTTAACTGAAATTTGTCATTTAAAATAAAATGTACATGCTTTGGACATGGGAAGAATTTGGTATGTATAGGGGTTGTCAAATAATTAAAAGTTGTTATCATGATTAATCACATAGTGTCACTTGATGAATCACAATTATTCACATATTTAACCAAGGTAGCTTAGCAATGTACAGTAGTATACTGTGAATGTGACTGCTGTTCAGTTTCTTAGTTTCTCAAACTGTAAAGACCTGTGCCTTTTGTATAAGTCCTTAATACGTGACTTTACGTAAGAATTGCCGCACCTAGCGGAATGGCGTTTCTCTCCGCCCTGTATATATACAAATTTTAAGAGGTCTGCAATTTCAAGTGATCTATTTTGGAATAAATAGTGGTAGCTAATGTTTAGATTTTGTTTCATTTATGAACACAAGTCAAGCTGTACATTCATGGATCGTAGTCGATAGATTTTGCTGCCTAATGCCATCCATCCATTTTCTAACCCGCTGAATCCGAATAGGGTCACAGGGGTCTGCTGGAGCCAATCCCAGCCAACACAGGGCACAAGGCAGGAACCAATCCTGGGCAGGGTGCCAACCCACCGCAGGATTTTGCCGCCTAATGATTTTATGTAATAGTACAGCTGCTAGTCAAAGCTAAATATTTAACTACAGCAGACTATTAATTACATACAGTATATGATTAAATATCATTCAGTATCTCTAGGCCAGAGTTTTCAATCTTTTTTCTTGGTGTAGCACCTCCAGGAATTGAAATCTTTTGAAGTACCACCATTTTCTTTAAGTTGTAAAGTGTTAAGTCCTGAGCTCTTATTGGCCACGACTAAAAGTGAGATATCTTAACTCCCACCCCTGACCCTAATATTCCATTTTGGGCATTTTAACAAGTCATTACAGAGAGTTTTTTGTGTGGTTGTGTATGTCAATTATTAGTTTTTACTCTGCACATCCAGTGCTTTTTTAATGAATTATTTTTTAATGTATGAACTGTGGCGTTGTTTGATAATAAGCAAAAAAGTTCTCTAAAATTTCCATATTTAAAAGAAGCAGAAAAATAACTAAAGTTAAATTAACTGTAACTAAAGGTGAAAAAATGGAGAATAACTCAAAATCAATTGTAAATGTTGAGTTGTTTTTATGTTTTATAAGCTCATTATTGTTATTGGTTCCAAATTTGATAACTTTAAACACTGTCTTACTTCTAACTTCAGCCTATTCCTGTATTTATTTTTAAGGGAAGGATGAAAGTTGTCAAAAACTGGCAACTCGGTCTGAATCAATACCTTTCCACCGAGGATTAATATTACTAAGAGTAAAATGCAATGTTAGATATGTGTATTTTAACTTTTTCTTCTTCTTCTTTTGGCTACTCCTGCCACAGTTGTTCCATATCTTCCTGTCCTCTACATATTGCTCTGTTACGCCCATCACCTGCATGCCCTCTCTTACCACATCCATAAACCTTCTCTTAGGCTTTCCTCTTTTCCTCTTCTCTGGCAGATCTATCCTTAGCATTCTTCTCCCAATATACCCAGCATCTCTCCTCTGCACAAGTCCAAACCGATGCAATCTCACCTCTCTGATTTTGTCTCCCAACTGTCCAACCTGAGCTGACCCTCTAATGTACTTGTTTCTAATCCTGTCCATCCTTGTCACACCAAATATAAATCTTAGCATCTTTAACTGTCACCACCAGCTCTGTTTTTAACTATTTTTAATTTTAAAAATGTGTCGCTCTTCATTTTATATTATTCTGCCTTAATCTGCCAATTTCTAAAACTTTTCTAAAAATGATGGTATAAAAAGCAAGTTCATCAAAACTAAAAATCTTGTAACGCTAGAAGACCAGACCTAAAAAGAGAGAGAGACGCTCTGCGCAGACTGGTCATGAGGTGGGAGGCTGATAACGAGACACTCACCTGGCACTCCTTTCACAAAAATCCATCAGTGAATGGTGGAAAACTTCAGTTTGGGGTGGTGGGTTGAAAAGGAGAACAGGAGGTTCACATACCACACATACTTCACATACCATTTGACAGCTTTCTGTATATCATCCACTGTTGTTGTGTACAGCTTTATTGACATACGATTACTTTTATGTAACAACTCAAGAACATTTTCAGTTTGAGAGACGGGAGCATGCTGGGAGAGAGAAGCGCTGGCTAGGAAGATCACGGATTCTCGGCAGCGTTTGAAGCAGATGGCAGCTCTTTAGCGAACATTCTAAACAATTAAGACACATTTACGCCAAATTTATTTACTGACAACGCAATTAATCCGGTAAGTATAACTCGCTCAACCTGGAGGTAAGTGAAGAAAATTTGGAAAGTTTACAAAATTATATTGATCAAGTTTTTGAGTCTGTTGTCATGGGGCCTAAGAAAGCAGCAGCTATCACGGAAACACCTGCTACCAAGAGAAGCCGTCCTCAAGATTCCCCCGAGGCGACCTCATCTCCCCGCAAGGATATATATGGCGTTATTTCAGTGCCACTATTCTGAGCGCACGTAAAAAAAGATTGCAAGTGCAAGTGTTGCATTTTGAAGAGAAATTTATTTTGAGCGTACAAAAGCTGAATTTGAGTGAACAAAATTCATTGCTGCGTGCAAAAATGTATTTCAGTGTTTGCACTTATCCATATACACACACACAATAGCACCCTCTCGCTCAGTTTTTCATTTGCGCTTGCTGCAATGTGTTGCTAAGCTCACAACATTCTCTGCTGCGGCGCTCAACTCTCTGTACACCGTTATAAGTGTACCACAAAACCAACCAATCATTTTAAAATAAAATAATTAAAGATATTATCCGCAAATTGGGGTTTAATTGAGTTTAGCTGGATTTAGCTACATTTCGGACTGTTTCCGGAATGCAGCAACTAGCGAGCTGATTGGAGACCGTAAGAGCCAATCAAAATTTTTGAAACCAAGTCTGTGATTGGTTGGTTTTGTGGCACACTTATAACGGTGTATAGAGAGTTGAGCGCTTGCAGCAGAGAATGTTGTGAGCTAGCAACACATTAAGTAGCAAGCTAAATGAAAAAACTGAGCGAGAGGGGTGCTATTGTGTGTGTGTATATGGATAAGTGCAAACACTGAAATACATTTTTTGCACGCAGCAATGAATTTTGTTCACTCAAATTTAGCTTTTGTACGCTCAAAATAAATTTCTCTTCAAAATGCAACACTTGCACTTTCAATCTTTTTTACGCGCCAATATTTTTACGTGTGCTCAGAATAGTGGCACTGAAATAACGCCATAGATATATTAGAATTATTAGATTCTATAGATAAAAGGCTTTTGGGATTTGAGGGACGACTCCACCTGCTCGAAATTCTACACCAGGAGTTCCAGAACCTCCGACAATCTCTGGAATTCAGCCAGGATCAGGTGGAGCGGCTTGCTGCTGAAAACGTCTCTGCGGGAGACTGTGTCTTCCCTGACAGAGGGATGGACACGGATCTCCCAAGACAACAAGACCCTGAAGGAGACGGTTTTGGATCTTCAGGCCCGCAGCATGAGAGACAATCTGGTGTTCAGAGCCTGCGGAGCAGACGGAAGGACAACCGGAGGATTGCGAACAAACAATCAAGTATTTTCTCCAGACCCACATGAAGATACCCGAAGAAACGGTAAAAAACATCACCTTTCACCGGGTACATCGCCTTGGAGCCAAGAGAGCAGACAGCAGAAGACCTCGTCCCATCGTGGCTAAATTTGAGCATTTTAAACAGAAGGATTTTGTTAAGAGCCACGGGAAAGAGCTCAAAGGGAAAAATTTTAGCGTGAATGATCAATTTCCTAAAGAAATTTTGGATCGCCGCAGAGTTCTGTTCCCAATACGTAAAAAATTCATCCAAGAAGGGAGCCGCGCTGTCATTTCTGTGGACAAGCTCTACGTCAACAACAGGCTGTACAAGGAGCGAGGAGTGACAGACTGGCTTTATTAGCCCAACATCAGGTCACAAGTTTATTTTTCTTATCGGGATTCACTGGGTATGAGCATGTCAGGATATAAAAAAAAGCTGCTATATCCGTGTTTAGATGATGGGATCACCTGTTCTCTCGCCACCCCACACCTCTAACACCTTTTCTTTTTACTTTTTTTTTTCTTTTCTTAACCTGTATCACTCTTTCCTTTCCTTCTTTTACCTGCTTCTGGAACTTTACATCCATGACACAATCACACAACTTTCCTACACTGCGCCAGCACACACACAACGCGCATACAAACACTAGATTATAATTATTACATTTTATCATACAACCACAAACACTTTTGGTTCTGTCTGATTATTATTATTATTATTATTATTATTATTGTCTGATTATTATCAGCTTTAGTATTATTATCAGAATGATTATTATTATTATCAGCATTAGTATTATCATCAGCATTATTATTATTATTTATTTTCAGCATTCATATTATTATTATCATCAGCATTAATAATATTATTATTGTTATTAGCATTATTATGCATATATTTTTATTTACTTATTTATTGCTTTATTTTTATTTATATATATATATTTATTTTTATTTTTTTTTTTTTTTTTTTTCTTCAGATTAAATTATACATTTATTTACTTAACTAACTCACCTGAAGGCACCATACATTAGCTAATCACACACACAACTATGGGTACACTAAGGTTTGTCAGTTGGAATGTTCATGGAACTGGCTCTAGAGAGAAGAGATTAAAGATTTTTGATCAGCTTAAAAGACTGCAGGCAGATGTTGTCTTATTACAAGAGACTCATAGGTCTGCCACAGTTGCAGATGAACTTAAAACATCTGAGTTTCCCACACTGTTCTCTGCCGCCTATAACTCTAGACAAAGAGGTGTAGCTATTTTAATACACAAAAATACAAATTTCAAAGTATTGGACACAGTCTCAGATCCAGATGGTAGATTTATAATACTAAAACTATCTATACAAAATCAAAGCTTATGTATTGTTAGCATATACTGTCCAAACATAGATGACCCGCATTCTTTCATAATTTTTCTCTGTACTCTCCGAACACTTGGACTGTCCACTTATACTTGCGGAGATTTTAATTTTTGGATGGATCATTCTTCAGACAGGCTCAGTACAGCTGGGACTCAGCGCAGTTGGCATTCCACTAATATAGTCAAACAGTATATGAGTGATTATGGGCTTTGTGATGCATGGCGATCTTTTTATCCCAGCCGTAGAGAGTATACTTTTTTCTCACATGTTCATCACTCTCACTCACGTTTGGACTATTTTCTAGTCAGCAGCTCATTATTGGCTGACATTTCAGACACTGAGATACACCCTATAGTTGTCAGCGATCATGCTCCAGTTTCTTTAACTCTGTTAAATAAGAAAACAATCCCATCAGGTAAAACTGGAGGTTTAATACGTCACTGCTTAAAGATGAAGGTTTTGTGGAATATTATAAAAAAGAGTGGGCTTTATATTTAGAACACAATGACATTCCTGGAACATCAGCATCTGTTCTCTGGGAGGCAGGGAAAGCAGTGATGAGAGGTAAAATAATTTCCTTCTCATCACATAAGAAAAAAATAGAAAACAAACGTATTCAGGAATTAGAAGAAATCATTAAGTCTCTAGAGGCATCCCCAGAAGAAGAATTACAAAACAAATTGCGTAAAAGTAAACTAGAACTTAAAGGAATTATTGACAAAAACACAATTTTAGCACAAAGACTACGAATAGAAAACTTTGAACACGGTAATAAATCAGGCAAGTTTTTAGCCAACCAGTTAAAAATAAACAAAGAGAAAACTGCCATATCTGCTGTTAAAGACTCAACTGGGAATATAGTATATGACCCTGAAAGAATAAACAACACTTTCAGAGATTTTTACAAAACCTTGTACTCACCACAGATTAACCCATCAGATAATGAGATCAATGAGTTTCTAGACAGGATAATACTTCCTAAATTATCAGATAGCCAAGCTACAGTCCTGGACTCGCCATTAACATCAGATGAGCTTCAGGAAGCTCTTAACTCCATGCCTAATAGGAAGGCTCCAGGTCCAGATGGGTTTCCAGCAGAGTTCTACAAAGAATTCTGGATCATTCTGGCGCCAACATTCTTCAGAATGATGTGTGAAATACAAGAAAATGGTAGACTACAGCCAAACATGAATTCAGCCAACATTAGTCTCCTGTTAAAACCAGGCAAAGATCCTATATTTCCTACCAGCTATCGCCCAATTTCTCTTATTAATGTTGACCTGAAAATAATTTGTAAAGCCCTTGCAAAAAGATTAGAGAAGGTAACCCCTTTCATAATACATCCAGACCAAACTGGTTTCATTAAGGGGAGACATTCATCCACAAATTCACGTAGATTACTCAACTTAATAGACTTTTCTTATAGCAGAAACATGGAAACCAGTATATTATCTCTCGATGCAGAAAAGGCTTTTGATAGAGTTAACTGGAAGTTCTTATTTGCAACTTTACATAAATTTGGTTTTGGAAACTTCTTCATAAACTGGTTAAAAATTTTATACAGTTCACCAACAGCATGCGTCAGGACAAATGACCAAACATCAGATAGCTTCTGTCTTCAGAGGGGGACCAGGCAGGGATGCCCTCTCTCCCCCTCGCTATTTGCTATCTTTATTGAACCACTAGCAGCAGCAATCAGGCAAACTACAGTTATTAAAGGCATAAAGTGTAAGAACATAGAACATAAAATCAGTCTTTATGCAGATGACGTGTTACTTTATCTTCAGAATTCTCAATCCTCTCTCTCCCAGGCAATTGAACTAATAAACTCCTTTTCAAGAGTTTCAGATTATTCAATAAACTGGTTAAAATCCACAGTTCTTCCAATTAATTTCTCTTTTGTCAATTCCCTTAATACACAATTGGAATCAGGGAATATTACATACCTGGGCATTCATGTGTCTCCCAGGCTGGCAGATCTAACTAAACTAAACTACATCCCACTATTAAAGAAAGTGGAAGATGATCTTGCTAGATGGAAATCCTTACCGATATCACTTATGGGGAGGGTTGCCACAATTAAAATGATGGTTTTACCAAGAATCAATTACTTATTTTCTATGATCCCAAACAAGCCATCATCTGATTGGTTTAGATCCCTGGACTCCTCCATCACTAAATTCCTTTGGAAGGATAAACCTCCACGAATTAGCTTAAAAACACTACAGAAGACCAAAGATAGAGGAGGGTTGGATCTACCCAACTTCTATCATTATTTCTTAACCAACAGGCTCCAATATATACCAAGATGGTTGCAACATAACCCGCTGGATGAGTCCTGGTTAGATGTAGAACAGACACTTTGCAATACTATAGAGCTTTCGGACCTACCGTTTATTAGCTCAAAAATAAGAAAGCATGAAAGCTTTAAAAGTATTAATATCAGTACCTCACTGACAGCATGGTGGGAATATCTAAAAATGACGGAGTCTTCACTAATTCCATGCAGACGCACACCCATCTGGAATAATCCTGACATATTGCAAAACAATAAAATGATGAACCTCCCATACTGGAAAAGTAAAGGAATTCTATACATGGAACACATAGTTGAAGGATTGGATTTCATTCCATTTAACAGAATAGTCTCCCAATTTGGGATAGACAAGAATAGATTTTAGAATATCTCCAAATTAAATCAGTAGTTAAAGAAAAATTTAAACTTAAAGTAGAATTACAAACACCATCAAGGGTATTAGACTTCTGTAATCTCAAACACCCCAAATTACTGTCTAAAGTATATAAAACATTGACCAAAATAGATGATACAATAGCAATTCCTATAGGCAAATGGGAGGAGGATCTATTAGTTAGCTTTGATCAGACTTTCTGGTCCCAAACCTGTTTAAAAACTTTTAAAACGATCAGAAACCCCAATTTACAACTAATTCAATACAAAATTCTACACAGAGTACACTATACAGGTCATCGGATGTTCAGGATGGGATTTGTGCCATCTGACACCTGCACACACTGCACAGACAACATTCCTGACAGTTATATCCACGCACTGTGGTCATGTCCACCTGTTCAGGATTCTGGTATAGAGTATGTGAAGACCTGTCAAAGTGTCTGAAATGTGATATCCCAACTTCCCCCTCATTTTGCTTGCTGGGGAACCTAGAGGATGTCCCGATTGAAACAAATTTGGTTCACGTGGTTCTCACTGCCATATGCATCGCTAAGAAAACTATCCTCATAAACTGGAAAAACAAAGATAATCTTTGCATTAACCAGTATAGAAATCTTTTATTGGATCATATTACACTTGAGACAGCCTCTGCCTCCACTTCAAATCAATCTCTCTGGGCTCCTTTGATCGGTTCCATCACATAGCGATGATGGAGGGTCATTGATATGGTCCTGCGGGATGCTGTGGTTGATGTGGTGGAGAGTCTGAGCTTGGAGTATCTGGAGGATCCCTGGGGTGGGTTCACTAGGGGGGTCTTGGGCTGGGGGGCTGCTGCCCGACTCTGGGTGGTGCTTGGGTTACCTCGGGGTGGGCTTCTGGTGGTTGTGTGTAGGGCCTTAGGGGGTCTTGACGGTGGCTGCGGTCGCTGCCTAGTGGCCGCAATGCCCCTGGGTTGGTCTGGGTGTGGGCCTGGTGGCTTAGGGTTTGGGGGCGGCCGTCCCCGGATGGGGATATGGGTGGGGCCTTGGGGATTGGGTCCTGGCATGTACGCTGCGGGAAGAGGGCGGAACGTGCGGCAGTTCCACCATGGGGAGGGATGTCCGGGAGGGAGGATCCAGCTTTATCCTGGGTGTCTTATGTCTTACTTAATCTGAATGTTGAGTAAATGTGGGGATGGGAGTAAATATCCTGCTGGGGTGGTGTGGGTTGGTGGCCTCAGACTCCGTGGGGCTCTGTGATGCTGCTGCTTGGGCCATGGCTAGATAGGCTGGGGCCTCCGTGCCCGGGTGGATTTTGGGAACGGAGGTGCCTATTGGGGCCAGTAGGGGAGCTGGCTCCCTGGAGGGCTCAGGCCCCTCAGCCGTTCCTCCCCATCCTCAGACATTTCCCTCCTCCTGCTCCTTCACATCATCACACAAACATGCACATAGGGCCTTGGGGTGTGGGTAAGTCAGGGGGGCGGTATGGATCCCGTTTCCGCAGTCCTGTGGCAGCCTACACCCCAATTTTATTTGCACATTAAACACTTCCACAAAAAACATTCCACACAAATGCACACTTAGGGCCTTGGGAGTGGGCACACTCAACGGCATCCGGTGGGGAAATTTCAGCCTCACTCCGAGTGCGGTGTCCACTTCCAATTTTAAACTGCACCTAGTCACGGAGAGTTTTGGGGGGGAGGTGGGGCTGTGTGTTGGCATCAGCTGGTGTAGGCCACATGGTGCCGGCACTGCCTGCGCCCCAACCACAAAATGCACCTTATCAGCACACACCAACACTACATTAGAGCAGGCGGAGGGAGACTAGAGGTCTTATCACACTCTGTTCTCAGTTAGCTGCCGGGGCTGGAGGCTAGGAGTGGGAGCTGGCCGTCTGCCTGTGGTCTGGAGTGGTGGGTTGCTTTGCTCTACGTTGGATGGGGTGCCTGCTCACTATTACCCCTGCGGAACGGGGCTAACTCTGACGTCCAGGAATGGCTGTACCTCAGGTACGACAGCACCGGGACCAGAGTTAGGTAAGGTGTGTGTGGGGAGTGTGAATGGGTGTCTGGCATACATCCTTGTAAGTCTTGGGTTGTATGTGTATGTGAGAGCATGAGGGAGAGAGTGTATGACTGTGTTTGTGTGTGACTGTATATGTCAGGTGGGGTTTTGGACTCCTCCTCTCTCCTGGGACATCTGGCAATACTACAACATCTTTGCCTACCCTCCCCCTGCCTTAAGCATCTGTCTGGTCGCTCCCGGTGGCTGCCTGGTGGGATCTGGTTCCCTGGGCTCTGTTGGATCCTCGGCGGGTGGGTCGCCCTCGGGTCCCGGGCTGCTGGGTTCGGGCCCGGCCGACTCGGGGGAGGCGGCTGCGGGCGGGCCTGAGGGCTTGCCGTTGATATCTCCCGGGACTCTGCCGGCTGCTGGTTGTGACCCCCGGGGTGATCCTCTGCGCCTCTCGGTGGGGGTTGGGGCTTCTCTGGTGACGGCCTCCCTGGGGTCTCCGCGCTCTGGGGTGACCTCTGGATCTCTGGGCTTGGAACTCCCTCCATCTTCCGACGTTTTGGGGGCAGGTCTGTGGCCCTTCACACTCACTATTGGATGCTCCTATAGAGAAACCTTACACATACAAGCGTGCGTACACACACAGGTGCTCACATGGTGATTTCATAAGTATGACTTGGACATCTTCAGCACATGATCTAAGGTTGTGGTGGCCTTAAATGCCTCAGTAATAATTACTGTATGATTGTCAGCAAACATTTTTACTTTTATATATCTTCATGTAGCTGATGCAGCAATGTTTTTGTCTTGTGGTTTTTTTTTTCCCCCTCTCTTTCTGCAGGTCTAGAAGCGGATTCTGGTTCATTTATTGTTTATTCTATACGAAACCCCCCCTCCCCCTTTACCTCCATCTCTTCCTTCTCTCTCTTCTTTTCTTTCACTTTTGTCTCCGTGTCCGGTTCGAATCTTAAAACATCTAAAAATATTTTTAATAAAGTTTTGGTATCAGGCGTGACGTCAGCAGAAGCTGTAACGCTCCACCTGAGAGAAAAACTGTAAGGCTAGTCGCCAGCATTCAGACATCAATTCTGATTGCTTCACAGCCGAACAGGACACGGTAAAAAAAAAAAAAAAGAACATTTTCAGTTATCTGTATGCTTCTTTAAAACCTAGGCAATTTAAAGACAATCTTTAACATAGGAATTAACTTTAATAATAATGTTAATCTCACTGGGGCTAAGACCCCCTGTTACAAAACCATTGCCTAGGATACCAAGAGATGTCAATCAGGAAAATTAATTGCATGCCTTAACATGTTGTCTTTGACAGCAACTTGTATATAAATAGAAAAAGCATGGCAAGAAAGTAGTCCATCCATTATCTAATCCACTTTTGCCAGTTCAAGGTTCCATGAGGCTGAACCATTTCACAAGGTAACATCTAGATTGTTGATGGAGTGCTAGTCATGCATAGGCCGTATTCATGTGAAACCTGACCCCACGTCTCAGGATCAGTGAAGAAGCAGCATGAACCACAACATTACATTTCCAAACATAAGATAATAATTTAAATTCCATTAAAGAAATATATACTTGTGAAACTCACTTAATCAAGTTCATGATGATGGAGGGTCAGAGTCCATCCAGATGGTACTGAGCTATAAAATCTTCATTGCTACAGTATCCAAGAATCATCTGTTTGCTGTGTTGTTTCAGACTGTAAGAAGGTTTGCAGTTTTCTAGTGGCACTGTTTCACCCCATACTTCTGGCAGATATTAGCAGTAAGCAACATATCATTCGAAACATGATACTGATGTTAATTGATTTTTTGTAGCTATAAAAGATGACTTCATTGTATTTCACTGTATTCTCAAGAGCAATGGAATTGCATTTTGTCTTCATAGCACTATATGCATTCCCATCTTTTCAGCCTTTATCCTTTCAATGGATGCGTTCCCAAGCACATTAATATACTTGTCAAACTTAAAGTGCCTTTGCTGTCACTTTTTGATTTTATGATTAAGGCAATTGAGTCTTAAACATTAAATGGCAATATCATGATGGGTTAATCACTGCCCAGTCAAGCTGTAACTGTCAACTATGGCTACACCCAACAGCAGTGATGACATGCCATTCTGAAATCTGGTTAATCCATTTCAAGGTCTTAGGGGGTCAGAACTTATTCCCTCAGCATCTATTGCAGACTAATTTTAATAGCTACTTTCAAGTTCAAAAGTCATATTGTTTATGAGATAATCTGAGTACCCAATAGTAGCACCTGCTCACTTGGAATATTTTCTTTTACAATTGCAGCTTAATTTAAACTTTTACATATATTCCCAGTAACCACAGCAGAGATAAGAGATATTAAGACAAGAGAAACATGGTACAAACAAAAGCATATATTTACAGTATCTCACAAAAGTGAGCAAACCCCTCACATTGTATTATATCTTTTCATGGGACAACACTGAAGATATGACACTTTGATACAATGTAAAGTAGTCAGTGTACAGCTTATATAACAGTGTAAATTTGCTGTCCCTTTAAAATAACGCAGCACACAGCCATTAATGTCTAAAACGCTTGCAACAAAAGTGAGTACACCCCTAAGTGAAAAATGTCCAAATTGTGCCCTAAGTGTCAATATTTTGTGTGACCACCATTATTTTCTAGCACTGCCTTAACTCTCTTGGGCATAGAGTTCACTAGAGCTTCACAGGTTGCACTAGTATCCTCTTCCACTCCTCCATGACAACATCACAGAGCTGGTGGATGTTAGAGACCTTGCGCTCCTCCACTTTCCATCTGAGGATGCCCCACAGATGCTCATTAGGGTTTAGGTCTGGAGACATGCTTGGCCAGTCCAGCACCTTTACTCTCAGTTTCTTTAGCAAGGCATTGGTCGTCTTGGAGGTGTGTCTGGGGTCGTTATCATGTTGAAATACTGCCCTGCGGCCCAGTTTCCAAGGGAGGGGATCATGCTCTGCTTCAGTATGTCACAGTACATGTTGGCATTCATGGTTCCCTTAATGAATTGTAGTTCCCCAGTTCTGGCAGCACTCAAGCAGCCCCAAACCATGACACTTCAACCCCCATGCTTGACTGTAGGCAAGATACACTTGTCTTTGTACTCCTCACCTGGTTGCACCCACACACGGTTGACGCTAACTGAACCAAAAAAGTTTATGTTGGTCTCATGAGACCACAGGACATGGTTCCAGTAATCCATGACCTTAGTCTGCTTGTCTTCAGCAAACTGTTTGCAGGCTTTCTTGTGCATCATCTTTAGAAGAGGCTTCCTTCTGGGATGACAGCCATGCAGACCAATTTAATACAGTGTGCGGCGTGTGGTCTGAGCACTGACAGGCTGACCCCCCACCCCTTCAACCTCTGTAGCAATGCTGGCAGCACTCGTACGTCTATTTTCAAAAGACAACCTCTGGATATGATGTCGAGCATGTGCACTCAACTTCTTTGGTCGACCATGTTGAGGCAATGTTCTGAGTGGAACCTATCCTGTTAAAACGCTGTATGGTCTTGGCCCCCGTGCTACAGCTCAGTTTCAGGGTGTTGGCAATCTTCTTATAGCCTAGGCCATCTTTGTGTAGAGCAACAATTCTTCTCAGATCCTCTAAGAGTTCTTTGCCATGAGGTGCCATGTTGAACTTCCAGTGACCAGTATGAGAGAGTGTTAGAGCGATAACACCAAATTTAACACATCTGCTCCCCATTCACACATGAGACCTTGTAACACTAATGAGTCACATGACACCGGGGAGGGAAAATGGCTAATTGGGCACAATTTGGACATTTTTCACTTAGGGGTGTACTCACTTTTGTTGTCAGCGGTTTAAACATTAATGGCCGTGTGAGTTATTTTGAGGGGACAGCAAATTTACACTGTTATACAAGCTGTACACTGACTACTTTACATTGTATTAAAGTGTCATATCATCAGTGTTGTCCCATGAAAAAATATAATAAAATATTTACAAAAATGTGAGGGGTGTACTCACTTTTGTGAGATACTGTATATTTACAGTTCTTCACTGAAGTGTTTGATGATCACTTCTCCATCTTCAGAGAAGTCATAGATATTTCTCATATACACAGACATTATGGGATGACTTCCATCTGTGTAAAATGGCTCCTGGTTCAATAAGAACTTAAATATGATTATGACAGTCCTTATTCCTAAAAGACATTGTACACATTTTCATCTGACTAATGCAATACATAGATTTGGCTCCTTAAGACCAATATAGTGCATATTTTGATTATCTGCCATTACATGCTATAACTTTCTTCTGTCAAATTGGAACAGGGCACCAGCTCTAATCACTACAATACTTTATGGTTCCTTTTTACAGTCCTCACATTGTCACAGCTGTCTGGTAAAAGTCTTCAATTTTTTAGCAAGTCAGTTTGCATGTTCTCCCCGTGTCTGCGTGGGTTTCCTGCGGGTGCTCCGGTTTCCTCCCACAGTCCAAAGACATGCAGGTTAGGTGCATTGGCAATTCTAAATTGTACCTAGTGTGTAATTGGTGGGTGGGTGTCCTGCCTTCTGCCCTGTGCTGGCTGGGATTGGCTCCAGCAGACTCCAATGACCCTGTGTTAGGATATAGTGGATTGGGAAATGACTGACTGACTGACTTATTTATGCATTGGAAAATATATATATTTACGAGAATGTTATGCATACAGTACATATATTTATCACGTTTAGAGATCACAGTGGTGCTTTTTAAACTCTGGTTACAGTCTTTTTTTCTTTCATAAATATGGGCTACATTCTTAGAAATATTTGTATGTCTTTGCACATCACTGGTTTGGGTCAGGCAGCAGCATTTGTGTGTGCATCTCAAATGTACAGAAGTCAGTCCTGACTCAGTGGCTCTAGAAAGAGGGTTGACTTAGAAATCATACTGTCTGTAAATCTTTTGCTTTGTATACTCTGTAAAATACTGTAAATATATTTGACAAAGACAGTAATGTAGTGTCCAAAAAATGTCCAACCACGCTTAGAAAATATTGTATGGCTTTCTAGCCTATATACACTAAAAATATTGAATCCATCAAACGAGCCATTTTAAGCAGGCTAAAGTGAAGTACAGTTACTGTATCTTTCTGCTGTCATCAGGCATTCAGCAGTGAAGTATGCTGTATTAATATTCAATTTGCATTTAAGGCCTTCAAATTGTGCAACACCTTTATGATGTTAAAAAATTACTTCATAGTTTGCCAAGCTGCATATCCAAGTACTTTTACTTCAAGCATCTATAATTAGAGCTGAAAGCTGAGCTCACTTCCAGGAATTTTCTTGTTAAATCTTAATAAAGACTTATCATATGCTTGCTCGTTTCTACCTGCCTTTTTCTATCTATTGGTAGGCAATATTCACATTATTTAAAGCAAACCACTTCACTGTGCTGAATGATTAATAAACTGTCCTCAGGATAATCTTTCAGTTTGTTAAACAGAGCGTTTCAGCAGTCTGCAAGTAATACATTTTAATTGTTTAGATATTCAACCCCCAGAAATTTGTCCTGTTACTGCTCCCTTTGTTAATTTGAGATTTAGTGCTATCAGTGATATTGCGGTGACCTTCAAACATAGCTTTTTGTCAACCCGTCTGTGAGCATGTCAGCTTTAATGTGTTCTTGAAAAGTAGCGTTAAGTTGTGCCCTCCAGCCGATGTATCCAAGTTGAGAAGCTTTCCTCCAAAGACTTAAACCAGTTGGATTTCCACAGACTTTATTATTAATTTCTTCTGCCATTGTTAAAAGCTTCCAATATGTCCTGTAATACTGCACCAGCGTTTCTCCTAGCCTGTCATTAACAAAGCCTAGCAGCTACTTTCAAAGTCCCTTACATTTATCTTTCATTTCTTCTGAAAACTCTAAATTTCTCTTTCTAACTTTTTGCCTGTCATACCTTACACTTTTTTTTTGTTTTTGTTTTTTCTCATTCATATTAATTTTGCTACATTTTTACAATAAACCCCAGCTTTGTGTCTTTGTGTCCTCTTTCATAAAAACTGCATTCATATCTTTTTTATAGTTTTGACATTATTCTTGTTAATTGGTAATTGTGGTGTCTTATGCTAACATCATCTAAATTACAGTGTTCTAGAAGGAGATACTCCTATTAAGATGTTTCTTGATTTACAGAAAGAACTTCAAAAGTAAAAATATCGAAAGACCATCTCAAAGAAAAAAATGTCTTAGACAGCTCCTTTGCTATAATTTGTTACTTTAGAACACAAGAACCCTACAAGTTTGACAAACAAGAGAAGACCATTCAAACTATCAAGCTCTTTTTGTTAGCTACTAGTAAGTTGTCTCAATAGTCTTTAAGTTTACTTTTTCAAAGTTGTCAAGGTGTCTGTTTCATCTGTGTGACTCTGTAGTTTGTTTCAACTTAACATCATTCTTTTTGGGGAGAAGTACTTTTAGGGTTCTGTGTTAAATATACTTTACACTGGTGTTCTCAAGTATGTATTTAACCAAAAGAAGCCAGCATGTTAAATAACACAGTCTGAGCCAAGGTATATTTTTTGCAGCCACCAACACCCTGATGTGCTTAATCCACGCACAATACTACATATATTGCAAGCAGGTTTTGCAATACAGTGCATCCTTGCAACGACCGACAAAATAATAAATAAATACATTATTTTGGGTGAAAAATGCAAAGAAAATGAAAATTATTAGCTTAACAACAATGAAATACACAAAATGGGCTTATAAAATGTATACATTCTTCACCACTTCTGTTTAACCCCCACAAAATGTTTTTATTGGGGCATCCAATTGCGAAATGTAACTTGACCATTTTGCTCATCCTGCACACTTCTCTGTACTTGCCTGTACTTTTATTAAAACAAGCATCATGTAAACTAAATTGACATGTAAAAAACATTGTGCATGTTACTGACACGTAATAACATTCCAGAAATGAACAAAACGATCACATTAATCAGTAAACATACATACAATATGTAAAAATCAGAAAAATTACCACCAATTTGTTGTTCCAAAACCTGTAAGTAATCTTTCAATTCTTGCACCATGAAACTTTCAAAATAAAAATATTTCTTGCAATTTTTAACAGTAGTATATAAATGAGGCACTGGATGTCTATGTAATTCTTGCAGTTCATGCTTAACTTTTATTTTTTGTACTGTTGTGCATTTTTAGACAACATGGTCCACAACAAAGGCATCCGTCAGGATACACATACTTTGTTTCTTGATTAATATTTTAGATATTCCTTTTTACATAAATATTTCCACTATTTAAGTAAAAAGTAAATATAACTACAGTATATTATTCTTATCATTATTATTTATTGTGTTCTGCCAAAGAGAAGAAAGGCGGGTGGAATTTGAAAGACCAACAGATGGAATCACAACTGGGAAAAGTAAGCAAGAAGACAAAAATGATCACAAAACCTAAAATGATAGACAGATTTGTAATACATTATTCTTTGCAAAAT
Source organism: Polypterus senegalus (assembly GCF_016835505.1). NCBI lineage: Eukaryota > Metazoa > Chordata > Cladistia > Polypteriformes > Polypteridae > Polypterus > Polypterus senegalus. Next base: position 83,096,931 of record NC_053167.1, on the reverse strand, counting down.
TCTAAAACTTAAAACCAAGAATACATAGCAAAATCAAAGCCTTTGAAACAAGACAAAAAAGAACAATAAAAAACAAAGCAGTTGTGATTCTTTGAATTTGTAATTTTGGACAAGCTATAAGTGCATGACACTGACCTTTATACTGTAATGATGACAAAACGCATCACACACTTCCTGTTGTCACATTGTTCAAGTTCACAGAGTGGCTGCGCCTAAGTCAAAACAAAATGGCACCACATAACATTAGAAATATGATATAAGTCAAAACCAAATTGAAAGTAAAAGTAAAAAAAACACTAACTGTCTGTAGTACTGATCCTCAGATTACATCACAAAAATATTAAATACAAAATTAAACATGAAACCAAGTAAAAACTTTGCTCAGTCATAACCGGAAGGTATGTCCAAAGGTGTGGTGCCAGCAGTTTTTTTAAAAGTCACCATGTAACAATTCCTATTTGCCATAGAGTTAGCAACATTTTCTCCCATAATCTGTAGTCAGGGCACCTGGGTCTCTTTTCTAATTACGCTTTGAAAGGTTTCTTTGCAATTTAGGATAGAGAAGTTCTTTGCCAAACATTTAATAAAGCCACAGTTCTAGTCTAGGTTATGAAATGTATAATAAATGTTTGGCTATGAAGCTGTTCTAAATTGGCCAAAGAGAGATTGACATATTCACACATACAGTGGGATGCAAAAGTTTGGGCAACCTTGTTAATAGTCATTATTTTCCTGTATAAATCGTTGGTTGTTACGATAAAAAATGTCAGTTAAATATACCATATAGGAGACACACACAGTGATATTTGAGAAGTGAAATGAAGTTTATTGGATTTACAGAAAGTGTGCAATAATTGTTCAAACAAAATCAGGCAGGTGCATAGTAATAGTAATTGCTATTAATTAATTATCTATTAATTACTATTATCAATTACGTAATTACTCTGTTACAATTTCTTTTGGAAAGAAGGCATATCTACCCTACTTTTTAGGTTGCAATGAGGAGTAGGGATGTATAGAAATAGTGTAGCTGTTACAATTTGCTTCTGCTCTCTAATTTCTCATATAATGTAAACTGATGAAATGGTAAATAACAATATGGAACTAAAGTTTTCATGAATCTTGATTAATACTGTACTTACTATTAAGCTTACATTAAAGGAACTGTGATCTTGGCTGGACTGTGCTTGCCACCGTTTTGCAATGTTTTATCACAAAAATGATTCAAGCTTGGAAACTGCCAAACAGTTAAACACTTGAAATGCAAAACTGATGCTATTTTTCAACAGATTGAATATCTTTATATCACATAAGCTAGGTGGTAAAAGTATTAAAGAAAAGTCCTTATGTCATGAATGTCTTGCCAAAGAATTCCAGCGTGATTCTATAAACCTGTATTTGTAAACAAATAGAACTGGCATCTGTATGATTCCTCTTTAAATTCTCAGTGCCTGCCGCTCTTTGTGCTTCTCCTCACAACCTCCTGTTCAAGAAGTGATGTCTGTAGCCATCAAGTGGTTAGCAGACCAGAGTGTAATTTTACTAATTCTTGCAGGCATATGACAATACATCATTTTTTCTTTTTACCTAATAAGAAATACAATTCCACATTTTCAGTTTACATCATATAGTAAAGTAGCTTTTTAAATTTCCTTTCATATTCTAAATTTGATGCAATTTTCTGTCAGTAAGGAAAAGATATCAGAGAAGCCTTATAAATCCTATTCCTCCAGTAGAATGCTCTAAAAGCAACAAACACGTTCACCCTTATTTTCCTACAATTAACCACGACATTACATGAACCTCATTTCATTTTAAAAAATGCAGTACAGTGCTGACGGATTTTGATTCACACTTCTAGCATCTCACTCCCCCTCTCCTTCTGGGCTTTTTTCCTTTTCTTTACATGTCAGTATCAGTAAAGCATTGCTTTTTGGAGTTAAATAAAATTGCAAATTTTGCATCAGTGCTTATACCTGGATTATGTGATCCCATTGATTACATTTGCAATATCAGGCAGAATAATATTAATAACATATTTTATGTTTATGGCTGAAACCATCACATCACATAATTGCTTTGCATTATACAAATTATTTTCCAGACAAAAATAAAACTATCTGATGAAGATATAGATGACATTTAGTCTAAAGGAATGATTATAGTACACATTGTAAAGGGGTCAGAGTGAAAAATAAGTCAAGGAAATTAGAAATACTGTAAGAAAATGAGGGTAAAAGCACCAGGTAAGTGGCATAGCTTCTAAATAGTCAGATGATATATGGAATATCATTAATCTTTTAGGAGGACATTGGAGCTTATTTGCTTTGCTTTTGCCATTGGTTACATTATTATACAGTATACTCAGTGGTCATTTCATAAGAAACACACATATCCAGTATCAGATTAGACTCCATTTTAAATACAACAGCATTAATTCTTCAAAGTATGGCTTTATTAAGCCTGGAAAACCTTTGTTACGGATTCTTATATGTTTACTGCATGCAATGATGCAATTCTTGAAGACTTTTTAGTCACACATTTATAATGCAAACCTCCTGTTCTATCGTCTCCCAAAGGTGTTTTATTGGACTGAGATATGGAGATTGCACAAGTCACTGAATTAAACTCAATTCACTATCATGTTTGTTGAAGCAGCCTGAGATGATGCATTTTTTTGGTGCTATGTTGTATTATTCTGCTGGAAATGTTTATTTCAAAATAGGTAAACCGTGGCCATTAAAGAATTACAGTAATCCCTCGCTATATCGCGCTTCGACTTTCGCAGGCTTCACTCCATCGCAGATTTTAAATGTAAGCATATCTAAATATATATCACGGATTTTTCGCTGTTTCACGGATTTCTGCGGACACTGTGTCTTTTAATTTATGGTATATGCTTTCTCAGTTTGTTTGCCCAGTTGATTTCATACAAGGAACGCTATTGGCAGATGGCTTAGAAGCTACCCAATCAGAGCATGTATTACATATTAACTAAAACTCCTCAATGATATAAGATATGCTTCCCGTGCGGTGCTCCATTGTTTGCTTTTCTTGTTCTCTCTCACCCTCTCTGACATTCTCTGCGCCTGACGGAGGAGGTGTGAGCAGAGGGGCTGTTTGCAAAGAGGCTGTTTGCTTAGAAGATACGGACGCTCCTCTAAGAAATGCCGCTTTATCGCGGTGCTCCGGCATACTTAAAAGCCCAAAAGCACGTATTGATTTTTTTATTGTTTGCCTTTCTGTCGCGCGCTCTCTCTCTCTGACATTCTCTGCTCCTGACAAGCATTCTTTGAAGAGGAAGATATGTTTGCATTCTTTTAATTGTGAGAAAGAACTGTCATCTCTGTCTTGTCATGGAGCACAGTTTAAACTTTTGACTAAAGGGTGTTACTTCATGTCAAGAGGGCTCTAATAATGTTAACAGTGTGGGAGAGTTTATAAGGGCTTAAAATATATAAAAATAACCATACAACCATATGGTTTCTACTTCGCGGATTTTCATCTATCGTGGGGGGTTCTGGAATGCAACCCCTGCGATCGAGGAGGGATTACTGTACACACGTAAGCAGGAATGCTTTGGTACATTGTGGTATTCAAATGACATTCATTTAACATGAAGCGGTCAAATGTGTGCCAAGAAAATATTCAGCACACCATTACACTACCACCAAGAGACTGTTCATGCAATATAGATCCATTATAGCACTTCCTGCTGTAAGTCAGAGCAGAACATGACATTTTCCGGAGAAGACATTTTTTTTGAATATCTAAACATCTAGCTGTGGTGATCACATGCTCACTACAGAATCATCTTCATGTTCCAGTTGATAAGAGTAAATGTCAGTCTGCTGTTAAGCTGCTGAAGCCAATGTGTTTCATGCTCTCATATAACGTTTTGTTAGATATGTCCTTATGCACATCACTGTTGTAAGTAATAAAAGCTGTAAGAAAACTACTCATCAAGTCTTTAACGAGTCCTAGACACAAAATCAGCCTGGCCTTAAACTCAAGAAGCAGGCTTCATTACTTGCGTAATCAAAAGCAAAGCCAAGGCAAAGCAAAGGGAAGTGAATAACACCCCTGGCCCTGGTAACAAAGCAAAGTTTCTTTATATGTTGAGATTTTATAATCAAAATTTTAAGAATGAAGGAAAAAAACAGATGCAAAAAGGTATCAAAATACCTAAAAAAGCAAACAAAACCAAAACCATTATCCAGAAAATGAAATCCAACCGCAGAGCCAAACTTCATGCACTAAAGGTGAATGTAAAAGCATTTACAAAGGCAAAATTCAAAGTCAGAGAGCAGAGCAACAGAAGAAAAATATTGAAGCCTCAGTGCTTGCACCGGAAGCAGTCCCATAGCTGCAGCATCAGGGCAGGATCAACACAAAGCAAAAAAGGAAAATAATTCAAGGAACAAATTAATACATAATTAACATAATAAATGAATACAAAATAAAAAAACAAACAACAAAACAAATATTCAGTAAGAAATAATAATACAACCAGAAAGACTTTTACATCTGTATGTAGGAAAGATACACACTAACATGCATTTAATGTACATCAGTATTTAATCAGTGCGTTAAGTCTCACTTAGCTTCCAAAGCATTCTATTGTATGCCTTCATATAATATACATATTGTGTGTGTGTATATATATATACAGTATATATATCTACTAGCAAAATACCCACGCTTCGCAGCGGAGAAGCAGTTTGTTAAAGAAGTAATGAAAAAGAAAAGGAAACATTTTGAAAATAACGTAACATGATTGTCAATGTAATTGTTTTGTCACTGTTGTGAGTGATGAGTGTTGCTGTCATATATATATATATATACACACACACACACATATAAACGTATATACACTGCTCACAATAATTAAAGGAACACTTTAAAGAAACACATTAGATACATCAGATCTCAATATGAAGTTGGATATGTATACAAATAACGACAGGGCAATGTCTTAGGAACAAAAGGATGCCAAGTCTTTTAATGGAAATAAAAGTTTTCTGCCTACAGAGGGCTCAATTGTGTAGACACCCTAAAATCAGAGTGAAATGAAGATGTGGCAGGCTAGTCCATTTTTTCAAAAACTTAATTTCTGCTACTCAAAATGTTTTTCAGTATCTTGTGTGGCCCCCACGAGCTTGTATGCATGCTTGACAACGTCGGGGCATGCTCCTAATGAGACGACGGATGGTGTCTTGTGGCATTTCCTCCCAGATCTGTATGAGGGCATCCCTGAGCTGTTGTACAGTCTGAGGAGCAACCTGGCGGCGCCTAATGGACTGAAACATAATTTCCCACAGATGTTCTATTGGGTTTAAGTCAGGGGATCGTGAAGGCCATTCAATTGTTTCAATTCCTTCATCCTCCAGGTACTGCCTGCATACTCTTGCCACATGAGGCCGGGCATTGTCGTGCATTAGGAGGAAACCAGGACCTACTGCACCAGTGTAGGGTCTGACAATGGGTCCAAGGATTTCATCCTGATACCTAATGGCAGTCAAGATGCCGTTGTCTAGCCTGTAGAGGTCTGTGAGTCGCTCCATGGATATGCCTCCCCAGACCATCACTGACCCACCACCAAACCTGTCATGCTAAACGATGTTACAGGCAGCATAATATTCTCCACGGCTTCTCCTGACCCTTTCACGTCTTTCACATATACTCAGGGTAAACCTGCTCTCATCTGTGAAAAGCACAGGACACCAGTGATGGACCTGCCAATTCTGGTATTCTATGGCGAATGCCAATTGAGCTCCCCCGTGCTGTACAGTGAGCACAGGGCGCAGTAGACATTTGGGCACTCAGGCAACCCTCATGAAGTCTGTTTCTGATTGTTTGGTCAGAGACATTCACACCAGTGGCCTGCTGGAGGTCATTTTGTAGGGCTCTGGCAGTGCTCATCCTGTTCCTCCTTGCCCAAAGGAGCAGATACTGGTCCTGCTGATGGGTTATGGACCTTCTATGGCCCTCTCCAGCTCTCCTAGAGTAACTGCTTGTCTCTGAGGATCTCCTCCATGCCCTTGAGACTGTGCAGGGAGACACAGCAAACCTTCTGGCAATGACACATATTGATGTACCATCCTGGAGAAGTTGGACTACCTGTGCAACCTCTGTAGGGTCCAGGTATCACCTCGTGCTACCAGTAGTGACACTGACTGTAGCCAAATGCAAAACTAGTGAAGAAACAGTCAGAAAAGATGAGGAGGGAAAAATGTCAGTGGCCTCCACCTGTTAAACCATTCCTGCTTTGGGGGTCATCTTATTGTTGCCCCTCTAGTGCATCTGTTGTTAATTTCATTAACACCACAGTAGCAGAAACTGATTAACAACCCCCTCTGCTACTTAACTGACCAGATTAATATCCCATAAGTTTCATTGACTTTATGCTATACTCTGATTAAAAAGTGTTCCTTTAATTCTTTTGAGCAGTATATATATATATATATATATATATATATATATATATATATATACGTATACATGTGGATGTAGGTGTATATATGTATATGTATATATATATACTGAATATATATATATATATATATATATATATACAGTATATATATATATATATACACTCTTTGGGGTGCGAGCAACTGTTGCTGCGGGTGCCAGAATCCATCAAGGATCATATTATGAACTATCGTATCTGTTCAAGTTCTATTTAAATTTTAAATAGAAGGAATTTTTATTTAGTCGACAGAAATATCTTTGGTAGGAATGTAAGTTAAATGTAGGCATCATTGCATACATTTTTCTTCACCATATAAATGTAAAGAGTAAATTCGCCTTACATTCCAACCAAAGATATTTGTGTCGACTAAATAGAACGAAAAGATATATTTTTTCGAATGTGATCGCACAATTCAGATCGAGTTGATGCGCACTACAGTACATCAAGCCCATGTGCTATTGTGGTTTTGCCTGCGTGCCTCAATAAGTCACCCTCCACTCGCTCTTACTTTTTTACCGTTCATCTAATGAATACACTGAGTATGGCTTTACCAAAACAATCATTGATGGCGAATAAAGTATCCATTATTCATAAAGCTTCAATTGGTGATCTGTCTTCCTTTGTTAACCGCATATTTTTTCATACGTCTCAAACCAAGGGGATGCGAGGGTAAAATGAATCGGGAAGCGCGTGTACATACTCAGCGCACCCCCTCTCGGGAATCGAACCTTGGCGCTAGAGACGAAGTCTCTACCATTGCGCCACGGCATGTGGTTTGTCTACTTGAGAGTATGTAGATCGGGGTATACAGTATATATATACATATATATATATATACCCGCACTTCGCAGCAGAGAAGTAGTGTGTTAAAGAAGTTATGAAAAAAAAGGGAACATTTTAAAAATATGATTGTCAATATACAGTAATTGTTTTGTGAGTGTTATGAGTGTTGCTGTCATCAAGGATTTGATTATCATTATTTCTTTCAATCAGGTTTGTATTTGTAGGATGTGTTGTGTTCAAGTTACATTCCGTGTTTGTCAATCGTTGTAAAGATAACAGGTTTCATTCATCGATTCCTTTCTTACTGCATCAATAAACAGCTCGTCTTCCTCTTTATCTGAGATGTGACACACTGCATGCACGGGTTTTTTTTTACACTGTCTTCCTTTAGCGGGACATTGACTTTTTTTCACTGTGTGCTTTGTTTCCGCAGTAGCTGCACTTATGAATATGCTTGTATGTATCACACGCTTCATATTTTTTTGCTGCCTTCTCAATTGTGTAATTCGGTTTTTGTTCAGCACTCTTTGGAACTGGTGCTTCTTGTCTGTGCACTGCGTCAGTTCACGTGAGCCGCTCAGTGTACATGCATTGAAGGTTCCCAGCTGTGCTGGTGCCATCTCGTGCGATGTCCATGGCTGTATTTAATGTTAGCTAAGACCCGGCACTTAAAAATTTCTCTCAGAGTTTCGCTGAGTTTCTGCCAAACACCACCCTGACCATCTCATCTTCATCTGCATAAGCACAGTCCTTCACCCGTGAATATTTAGCGGCAGTGTTTGTATTGGATTGCCACTGATGGACGGCCTTATATGGGCAGGCACTAAATTACATGAGAGGCATAAGTGAGTGAGTGAGTGAGTGAGTGAGTCAGTGAGTAGTATAGATACTAATAAAAGGCAAAGCCCTCACTGACTGACTGACTGACTGACTCATCACTAATTATCCAACTTCCCGTGTAGGTAAAAGGCTGAAATTTGGCAGGCCCATTCCTTACAGCTTATTTACAAAGGTTAAGCAGGTTTCATTTCGAAATTCTATGTGTAACGGTCATAACTGGAACCTACTTACGTACATATATACGGCCATAGCCTGCAGCTCGTCACGCCTCCCACGTAATTGAGTTCCTGCCCATATAAGGCCGTCCGTCAGCAGCTATCCAATAGACACGCTGCCGCAAAATATTCGCGGGTGAAGGACTGTGCTTATGCAAACGAAAATGAGATGGTCAGGGATTCAGGAATAGACTAGTGTTTGGCACAAACTCAGCGAAAGTGCGAGAGAAACTTTTAAGTGCCGAGTCTTAGCTAACATTAAATAAAGCCGTGGACATTGCAAGATCGCACAACATAGCACAAGCAGTAGGAAATATAATATAATATATATTGTGAGCTGGAGGGCTGATCGCACCCCAAGAAGATACGGACGCCCCTGGGAAAACCACAGAGCCCGAAACACGGACTACCCCCGCATTGCTCATTAACCTTGCACTATAACGCGCAATACAAGCCTCACGCGGTACTCCGCCGACTTAAAAAGCCGTGCGCAGCACCTGTCGGTTTTGTTATTGATTTCTTTTGCTTTCTCTCTCTCTCTCAGACTGCCTCTGCTCTGGCGTTTACATTCGAAGAAGAAGAAACTCATGTAACCTTTAATTGAAAGACGAAACAGCCATCTTTGTCAGGGAGCAAGTTTGAAGTGACAAATGTTTATTTGCAGTGCTTGAATAAAATTCCTTCTTTTTTTCCACGAACCCGAGTGTCTTTGTGCAAATCTGTGACCCAAGCGTGACAATATATATATATAATACTAGCAGAATACCCGCGCTTCGCAGTGGAGAAGTAGTGTGTTAAAGAAGTTATGAAAAAGAAAAGGAAAAATTTTTAAAAATAACGTAACATGATTGTTAATGTAATTGTTTTGTCATTGATATGAGTGTTGTTCTCATATCTATTTATATATATATCTATATATATATTGTGGTAGATAGGGGGCGCTCTCGATCCCTTGAACCCCTGTCCACGACTCCAGACACCAGGTAAAAGTCCTCAAGTTGACTTTATTACTCTTCCACAGTGCACAAAGCTCACTCTCCACCACAATACTCATATAAATCACTATAATACACAATAAACAATCCTCCAGCTCCCAGACGCGTTGCCACCCTTCCATCCAGCTCAGCTCGCCGTCTGGGAGCTCCCACAGTCCTTTTATATTCCCTGACCCGGAAGTGTTCTCAATTCCCAGTCCATGTGATCCTCAATCACTTCCGGGTCAGGTAAAAGTTGTTTTCTTCACCCCGGAAGCCCGTCGCTCTTCCTATGACGAGCTTCCGGGTCATAGGGCCCAAATGAGTCCTTGGTTCTCCCTGCAGCACTCTCTTGCGGCCCCTGAGGTATCCAGCAGGGCTGAGGATAAAAACTACATCGTCCATGATTCCCTGCTGGTCTTCGGGGCACCTCCATACTGCAGGGAGGGCTCCATCTGGCGGCCTGGGGGTATTGGCCGGGATGATAAGCCGGCCAAATATCACTATATATATATCTATATATATATATATACAGTATATCTATATCTATATCTATATATATCTATATCTATATCTATATCTATATCTATATATATATATATATATATATATATATATATATATATATATAGCAAAATACGCAGCAGCGGAGAAGTAAAAGAAAAGGAAACATTTTAATAATAACGTAACATGATTGACAATGTAATTGTTTTGTCATTGTCATGATTGTTGCTGGCATATATATATATATATATATATATATATATATATATATACCTGTATGTATACATACATGTATACATATATACACACACACATATACTATGGGGTGCCAAACAGGCAAATACATTGATTTTATGAATATATAAAGTTGGCGTCAGAATATATAAAGTCAAAACTTCCATCCATCCATTTTCTAACCCGCTGAATCCGAATACAGGGTCACAGGGGTCTGCTGGAGCCAATCCCAGCCAACACAGGGCACAAGGCAGGAACCAATCCTGGGCAGGGTGCCAACCCACCGCAGGACACACACAAACACACCCACACACCAAGCACACACTAGGGCCAATTTAGAATCGCCAATCCACCTAACCTGCATGTCTGGATTGTGGGAGGAAACCGGAGCGCCCGGAGGAAACCCACGAGACACGGGAGAACATGCAAACTCCACGCAGGGAGGACCCGGGAAGCGAACCCGGGTCTCCTAACTGCGAGGCAGCAGCGCTACCACTGCGCCACCGTGTCGCCAAGTCAAAACTTGAATGTATAAAGTCATCGCTGGAATATATAAAGTGAAAACTTGAATATATAAAGTCAGCATCAGAATATATAAAGTCAGCGCTGGAATATATAAAGTCAAAACCTGAATATATAAAGTCAGCGTCTGAATTTATAAAGTCATTCCTGATTATATAAAGTCAACATCGGAGTATATAAACTCACTCCTGAATATATAAAGTGAAAGTCAAAATCTATTGATTGAAACGACTCTGAACTGAACTACGTTAACAAAAACGTATTCAGAAAAATAAATTAAAAAAACATGCTCGGCTAATGTTTTGAAAATCATGCATGTGCCCTGCCCAGGATTGGTTCCTGCCTTGCGCCCAATGTTGGCTGGGATTGGCTCCAGCAGACCCCCGTGACCCTGTGGTCGGATTCAACCGGTTGGGAAATGGATGGATATTCCAGTGCTGACTTTGTATATTGAAGTTTTGACTTTATATATTCCAGCGCTTACTTTATATATTCACAAATATTCCAACGCCGTCTTTATATACTCAGGTTTTGATTTTATATATTTGAGAATAACTTTATATATTCAAGTTTTGACTTTATATATTCCAGCACTGACTTTATATATTCAAGTTTTGACTTTATTTATTCGGGAATGACTTTATATATAAAAGTTTTGACTTTATATAGTTAAATTTAGTCATCATTGCATAACAAAATGAATCGGGAAGCGCTGATCAATGTAATCGGTGTACCAGGAAATCATGCATTGACAGAAGTTCCCCTTTGTTTGTAATGCAAAGTGTGATTAAATGCGTAATTTTTTAACGCGTTATGGAGCACATGCATCGAAGCTTCTCAGCTATGCTTGTGCTAAGAAAACTAAACATTTTAAAAATAATGTAACCCGATTGTCAATGTAACCTTTTGTAAGTAGTGCCTGGAGGATTCAGTGTAGAGAAACTGTAGAGACAGCATGTGTATTAACTTGTGGATTTTTCTGTGAGTATTTGGTGGCAGCGTCACAAACTCGCTTCCGTATTACACTTCGTTAGCTGCGGAGCTCAGCTCAGAGCAAAATGAGGTGAATGGGAGGGGAGATGATGACGTGACTCCCCCACCCGCCTTAACTGTCAATCCGCCACAAACACAGTCTCTCGGAATTTGCATAAGCACAGCCCCTCACCTGCAATTTTAACTTAGTTATAAAGTGATCAAAACTCTCGCTTATATCCTGCCTCCTCTCATTAAACTTGTATCCCGCATTACCTGTGGGCATGACAAACGCCAGCGGCAGCCTGCCAATGAACTTAATTTAAACTTTAGGTTCACACCGTGCTTTGTTTCCGAAGTAGCAGCACTCATGAATATGGTTTTATATGTCACTCGCTCGATTCTTATTGTTTCGCTGCCTTCTCAATTATATAATGCATGTTTTCTTCAGCACTTTTTGGAGCTCTTCCTGGTTTTCTACGTACTGCGTTGACAGTCAGTTCACGTGATTACGTAGGAGGCGTGATGATGCCACACGAAACTCCAAAACGGTTTTCGAGCTCAACTCCATTACAGTATATGAAGAAAAATAGCTTCCAGGTATGACCATTATGCGTAGAATTTCGAAATGAAACCTGCCCAACTTTTTTAAGGAAGCTGTAAGGAATGAGCCTGCTAAATTTCAGCCTTCTACCTACACGGGAACTCGGAGAATTAGTGATGAGTGAGTGAGTGAGTGAGTGAGTGAGTCAGTCAGTCAGTTAGTGAGGGCTTTGCCTTTTATTAGTATAGATATATGCAGTGTATGTACAAAATGATATTAATGTGACTCTGTGTACTCTGTGACTTACTTCTAGTTACTTAATAGAGATGCTGATGAAAAGTCATTCTGTACCTTTTCAACTTAAATGTCTCTCAGCACTTGTCAATGTTGTAATGCAAGATTTTGTGAAAACTACACATTATCATTTAAATTTGTGCCTTCTTTTATTGATAACAATGCACAAGAATGTAATTGTTATGGTTTGTGTCAATTAGGTTTCCTCATATAAATATGACGGACTTTAATTGGTTTTGTCTTTGTTTTGACATTTATTAGACAGTAATCTTAAAAGGATTAACAAAAGGATATATTTGTAATGCCATTCATCCATCAGTTAATACGGTGGGAAGTGTTATTGTAGCACTCAATAAAGCCAAATGCCACAAATTAATTCCACTTTGAATGGAAATGCAATCAACACTTTCAGTATTAGCAATAATACTGCAACCCATTGTCTCTGATTAGACAACATCATGTATAATACATACACAATGTTCACTTATGTGACATTTTAATTTTTCTCAGTTTTTCATTAGATTGTGAAAAACACTGTGTAATCAACATTTTTCAGTTTATTTTTTATGATAGTTTATTCATGTATACTGATCTATAATTAAGGACATTTCTCTTTAATGAAGAGTAAGAAGACAGTAGGGTGTTTCCTTTTTTTCTAAATTCATTATAATCAGACTGCATATTAACACGTTATAGGGAAATGGTACTGTGGAACATTCTATGTTTTGGATTTTATAAATTTAGTCTTGCCCAAAAACACAGTTACCATCTTGCAATGACGAAACTGCAAACAGAAGGGCACACTTTGAAAGATGCTTTATTTATAGTAAATGACCAATTCCATTTTCCTTTTCCAATATAAGACAATAATTCTGAATAATGCCACAAATTATGCTATCTATTTATAAAAAAAATAATTCTGCCTTCTGCAATACATATGATGGGTTACCCGTTTAAAAAAGATTGTACAATATATACATTTTGTTTAATACATTTTTAGGTGTACAGCAAATTTTTAAATATTATCTTTAAATCTTCTTCATATTTTCCCACTTCTGCGTGAAGTCAATGTACTTCATCAACCTTCTCCAAACAACTCGCCCCTGCACCTTCTCCTCAGTCACCTCCTGTTCCTTCACATCTTCTTTTACTCTATCCATCCACATCTGCTTTGGCCTCCCTCACTTTCCCATCACTCTTTTGCCCACTTATTCATTGTCTCTCCTTATCACATGTCCATACAACTACTGTACAACTTACTTTCTTGTACTTTCTTAGATATCTCTCCCTAATTGATTATACCTCTGATTGTCTCAATTTTTATTCTGTCCTTTTTTGTAACTTCAGACATCCATCTCAACATTCTCATTTCTGACACATCTAACTTCTTCTCCTACTCTCCCTTTACTGGCCATGTCTCAGCTCCATGCATCATGGCCGGTTTTACCATTGTCTTAAGAGCCTTAACTTTGATCACACAATCGTGCTGATTTATTCTTCCAACTTTTTCGTCCACACTGCATTCTGTGGGTTATCTCTGCATCTACTTTTCCACTTTAGGTTACCACTGATCCTAGATATTTCAGTTCATCCACTTCTTTCAATAGCTCTCCTTGCAAGCTAACTTCTGAACCCTGATTATTATTAAACCTCATATGTCCTGAGTCTTCCTATTTATCTTAAATCCTCTCTTCCAAAGGTCTTCTCCATTCTTCCACCTTCCTCTTCATCTTTTCTGGTGCTACACAAACAATGTTATCAGCATAACGTGTGCACTGTGTTGATCTTTAATTCCATGACTCAACACATCCAAAAATATTATTTTAAAATATGTATGAAAAACACGAGAGACCTTAGCAATAAAGAGTACAGTAAATGGTCAAAAACAATATAGAATACATTTATACAGAAAGAATACAGAATTGATGTGAGCACATATAGGTCATTAACACACTTAGCCCAACACTGCAGAAGTTGAGTGATGGGTCAGGCATGTATCACTTTCTTCCTTGCTGTTGATAGTGCCCTTAATTTCTTCTTCACAGACCATGTGGGACGCTTCCATTTCAGGCTTTGGTGTTTGCTCTTTGGCTTGTAGTGGTGGAACAGTGTTTTCTGGCCTTTGAAGCTTGATCTTGGCCCAATCAACAGTTTTGCTGCCACACAAGCAATGCTGTGTGACGTGCCACATGGCTGACATGACAAGTATGGCTGTCCGATTACACCCCTGGTCTGACATGAACACAACTCATAAATTAAAGGTACGGCACACAGATGGCACATTTTAAGGCTTCAACACGAGATGCATGCCCCTCCTCAACACTGACAGAAAGGCCAACAGCGCAGAACATGTGATATCACTGACAAGTCAAATATGGCCTAGCAATTAGATCGGACACAAAAGCAACCCTGGCAACAGAACACTATTACAATAATCATGGTGGAGTGACTAGTAGTGCTGTATTTCATGAGAAATGGATGCACCACCAGCTCCAATGTGACTTCATGCCACATACATGCAGATGGTGACCTGCGTAACACAGGCTGCCTGATAAATTCATGGTGGATTTGATTGTTATTTTTACATGGAAACACAAAATGTTAAGTTTTATATATATATATATATATATATATATATATATATATATATATATATATATATATATATATATATATATATATATATATATAAAGGGCAAGCACTACATTTAGATCCAGTTAAATCTGTAATGTTATGAATCATTTTCTTCGTATTGGTCTACTGGCAGGTACCCTAAAGTAAGTAAGACAGACCTGGGCAGAATTCAGAACTGGGCAGATCCAGTTTAATAAATATGTACATGTAAGTATTACATAAAGGGATTCAAAATATTTCATGTAATTACGCAATTACAAACTTGAAAATACATGTTTTGAAAAGGCTTATGGGCCCTAGAGGTCACAGAAGCTGTTATGAAGGCTAATATAATGTCTGATGATTTAGCATACTGTGTTTAGGTCAAGACATGGGAGATTATTGTGAATACTGCATGCAGTTTTGGTCTCTTTATTGTAGACAACATATGACGCCACTCACAGAAGTCCAGAGCAGAGCAACTAAATTAACTTTAGGCTTGCAGGGTATGACTTGCAAGGACAGACTCAAGGTGCTGAATATTTCCAATTAACAAGGAGGTGACAAGTTAGAAGTGTCTAAATGTATGATTGTAAATTATAAGATGAAAGCTCCCTGCTCCTTTAAAATGAGCTCACCAAGAATGGGGGCATAAATAGAAACTGGTCAAATGTACGTTTCACATAAACATTAGCGTAGTTTTTTTTTCACAAAGAGATTTGGGGATGTCATGCATTATGTTACCTTGTATTGATGTTGGGCTAAATGACCTGTACTTGTTCAAATTATTTGTATATATAAATGAAAACCCGACCAATCATATTACTTTTCTTAAACCCTTTCTCATATTCATAAAACTGAAACTATGTACAAGGAGAAACTGAAATCTGTAAAAAAAATTATATAAAAAAATACTTTTTAAAAACCATGCTTATATTAAGTTAAAAAGTGTACTAAAAAGTAAAAAAAAAAGTCTCTCATACATCACTCGTAAAATAAAAGGTGGCCGCTTTTGCTAAGATTTTAAGACGTATTTTATGAATATTGATTGATGAAAAGCGCCCACGCTTTTATTTTATGAGTGATATATGAGAGACTTATTTTTTACTTTTCAGTACACTTTTTAACTTAATATAAGTGTATTTTTAAAAAAGTATTATATATATATATATATATATATATATATATATATATATATATATATATATATTATTTTCAACTTTTTAGTCTTGAAAATTTTTCAAATATTCTCGAATGAAATGTTCTAACCAATACTAACGCCATCTATTGGGTAATATTTCTATCTGTTACTAGCTCCATCTATTTGTGACATCTTGAACTATTTTTGATATGATAATTTCATTTCTTAATTATCATTGATTAATTGATCAATTAGTGAAACTCATTATTAATTCATGTATTGTCATCCGAAGTGAGTAAGTGTGCAAAATTTCAAGTCGTTTGGACAATAGGAAGTGGGCTAAATATCGATTACAAGATTTGTACCAGACAACAAACAGGTGAAGTTTATATAAGCGTGGTAATAATAAAGTGCACTGAATAAGCCTCATTTACAGAAACAAACAATATAGTGCAATACTTAGTGGTGTACTAAACATTAATAAGAAATGCTGGCCATTACAGTGTTGTTTTAAATTGATTTAAGCTTTTAAATGACCTTCATAAGCAAAACATTAAGCACACTTTTTTAAATGGTCTTGTTGAATTTAATTGTTCCCATGTCATATCAGAGAAGCACATTAACAGGCGTTACTAATGTGGTGTGAAAGTTGGACATGTAACAATAGATTTGCTACCCTTGTGAATGTCCACCAGGTCACTAGAGGGCACTGGGAGGGGGTGTGGGGGGTAGATTCACAGGAGTATTGCAAAGAACAGATAGTCTGGCCCTCCCCAATCACACTCTGTGGCATGGAGAGTCAGCAGGAAAACTTAGTGCCACTAGAGGGTGCTCCCCTATGTATTTATTGGGTATTTGCTTTTATTGTTTATCTGCTTTGTTAATAAAAATCTTTTCATTGGTTACTTTCGTTTTTCTGGTTATCATTTGGTTTCAGTGACCACACATAAGCGCTCCCTGTTGTAGACAAGATGTAAGAATTTAACATAATATAACAATGTGAAACCCCTGTGACCCAACTCAGTGTGTCTAAGGGGACAATGGTGCATCCCAGCAGTAGATGGAGTTAGGAAACAGGCCTGGATAGGACGCTGTTCAATAACAGGTCCAAATTATACACACTGCCACACAGCCAGTTTGGTCACCTTTGGGGATGTGGGAATAAAACCACAATGACACAAGGAGAACATGCAAGATAGTGGTCAGTTGGGAGTTTCAAAGCCAGGGTGCTGTGCTACCCAGCATACATGAATTTAATTCTAGTTAATCCAAAGAGATAACTGAAATCCCACATTATGCCATTCCATTAAATGACAGAAAATTTAGCAAATGTGGATGTACATTTGCATAAAATGCAGTCTCCTCATAAATAATTTATGCTTTATAAAGCTTACAACATAACAGCGTCAGGTTTAGTTACTTTTTTAATTATATTTGTTTACCAGACTGTTTTTAGGTGTAAAAACACATTTTTATTTAAATTGGTATAGAGATCTAAGAGAAAAGATTCCTAGACGTGAATGTAAAACTTTTGCTTTGAGTATGCTATATCCGGATTTTAGAGATTAAATGAACGACACAGCTAAAATTAATGCAAGAACTGCAATGGTAGTTTTGCTGCGGATGGCTTTGGCGGAACATTTACAAGATGTTTTAAAGATTTACAATGAATGCTTCCATTTAAAAGTAATGAAAAAAAATAAAGCTGCAAGTGAGAAAAAGGACCAATGAAAGATTATATTAAACACCAATTAACACAATGTTAAAGATGGAAACCAGTAAAACAACAATTTTTGATGAAATAACAGATCATACCTAGGTGACTGATTGCAATGAAAACCTGTGGAATTGCTAGCTTGAAAGGCACCTGATGTAAACAGGCATGAAGTAATGAAATGTGCCCTACTACAAAAAAATCACACTGTCTTCTGACAAGATGCAGATCTTTTTATGTTACTTTTATTCTGCCAACATGTTTGGACATTTTGGCAAAAAATATGCCAAACTGAAGCATATTATTGCAATGTGTATTCCCGAAATTGGTGTTATTGATTTTGTTTTTCTAGTTTAGCTATAAAAGATGAAGACAAATTATAAGTTTTGACATATAACAGTTTGACAGCCTTAACAACAACCTACATGATACAGCGATGCTTGACAGCAACGCTTATTACAACTATGTATTTTCATATGCTTCACTCTCATTCTGCTTATCCCGGTGGCAGTCGTTGGTCTGGAACACACTGAAGCACACAGACCAGGCCACCTGGGGCCTCCTTCATAACGCAGTGCGTAGAAGTCACACTATAACATGGCATAAGCACAAAAGCAGAAATGTGCTTATGCACAAAAAAATCCAGATGCATAAATCTGTGCGAACGCCAACTTCCATGTTCTTCCACTACATATATCCCGGTTAGCGTGAAAGGTAACACAAGTGCACACGCCTGCTGTCCCGCACCGTCTCCTCCCAGAATTATGCCTCTTTGAATATGAAAATCAATATAAATAGCCCTTAAACTCAGCATTCTGTGAAAAGGCAATGGCAAAAGTAAGAGGGGGTGTGGGGAATAGAAGAAGCTCAGCAAATACCAAGTGGAGGCAGGGGAAAACATACTATTTGTTGGTTTAAACAGTGGTATAAACAACAGAAGGAAGTTGATCGAGTGACATTCAGTGTCGGAGAAACTCGAAAGCTCAAGTTCACAAAGTCGCACAGTGCTCAAAATAAAAAAGAAGTTGTCAGAAATCAAAGCCGTTGTGAGTCGTAGCCCACCTTCTGAGTTTCATATGAAAGCTTATTAGGGTACAGAGAAAAAAAAAATACGCACACAGTGGGGAAAAAAGCACGAAATGTCAACTTTAATCTCGAAATTTCCACTTTTATCACATAGTTTATTTTGTCATTAAAGTAGAACATCATAAACTTCATCTTAAAATTGTTTAATTTACCAGTTTCTCAATTCCCATCGTAACTAAAGTAGTACGTTAAATGCTTTGTTTTGTATTTGATCTTCTATGTGTGTGAATCACTACGTGCTTCTGAGCTTTCTCTTCCTCCGACAGGACACAGAATCCATTACATTCGTAATATTACAGCTCTCTGAATAATTAAAATACTGAGATGCATACTTGATATTATTTTCATAATGATAGGAGTTAAAGCATGATATTAAACATGGGAACACGGGGGCGCAGTGAATGTGCATGACCTTCAATGAAATACTTTATTACAGAAGTGCTGTCTCTTTCAGATGTACTAACCCCCAGTTCCTGTCCTTCCTTTTCTTTCTCCAAATACCCATTCGCCACACAATCAGCTCTGTAATAGATGTTAAGCCATCTGTAAGCTTATTCTTCAAAACTTTTAAGGAACATTGAAATATCTTTTTAGTACATGTTTAATTATTCTGTCCTAATATCTTTTTAGCACATGTTTAATTATTTTGTCCTTCCAGTGTCATGCCAGTCCCAGCAAGCATACAACGCGAGGCAGGAACAATCCGTGAACGGAGCGCCAGATCCTTGCTAGCGCAGCAACACCGTGTCCACGCATGTTTAATTATTAACAATATAGATTATTTAAATGAAGTTAAAGTTTTTTCTGTATAATATAATATATATATATATATTGCTAACTTTCATCTTAAAAATGAAATCGTTATCATATGTAAATATGCGCTTTATAAAGTGGCTCAGGTTGTGCAATATTATAACTGTAGTGCAAGTTTACAGTGAGGTGATTGTACTAATAAGTACAAACAGTTCTACAAGGAGCACTTGATGGACTGATTGAATGCGTTTATAGTTCTTGGGGTGAAACTGTTTCTGAACTGCGAGGTCCGTACAGGAAAGGTTTTGAAACACTTGCCTAATGAGAGCAGTTCAAATAGGCAGCATGGCTGAGGCAGCGTGTGATTGATGCTGTATATCGATAATTCTCTTTCCGATCAGCTGCTCTGAGTGGTGCAGTGAGAGTAATATGGAAAAAGATGACCTGCTGTGGCAACCCCTAACGGGAGCAGCTGAAAGAAGAAGAAGGTGCAGTGAGAGTAACAACGCTAAAGCAGCTATGGTATTTGGAATAGTTTGGCCATTCCATGGACCATTATATTGTTACAGGTTAATTACAATCAGCTGCATTAAACTAATAATTAATATGTGGTTAATTTCAGTATATTTATAAAGCCATGTCAAGGATGTGGATCTTAAAAAGAAAAGGAAACCACACTGGAACAGTAGCACTGCTTTGATGCTGGGTGCTGCGAGTCTGCAAAGCCAAGCACAGAACTTGCGTTTGCCAGGGTATGTGCTACTGTGGAAATGTGTGTGGCTTTATGCCAAGTTAAAGTTTTATACATCGCGATTTGAACGTGGAAACAGCCTTACACAACATTTTTGTGCGTACGCACCGTTTATACATGAAGCCCCTGGAAACTACAACAGTCTCCAGTTTCTCTCCAGTGTTTGCTCTCAAGTACATTTAGCCCTCCCCATGAATAAAGACAAAATCTGTTTGATTTTAATAAAGTGAGTCGTAAGATAGTTGTCATTCATTGGGGTTGTCACATTGCACGGTTGGCCTCATGATCTGCATTCAGTTCTCTAAGATTATGTAAATGGCGGCTACAACTGAAAACCACTGGAAAAGTGGCCTAATGTGACATGGCCTAGAGATTTTATCATCTCTCCAGGTTGTCCTGGGTCTGCTTTTGGGTCTTCAGCTGTAGGCATTCTCAATTTATGTATAAGCCACCTTACTTAACTCCTACAGATTTAGAAACTGCTACTCTGAGGTCATTTTGTATTGTTAAGTTCCTCATTCTATAGTGGATAGTAGTGATGGCCACTTTGATTCAGTTTACTAATTCAATTCTTTTGAACTACCCATTTAAGTAAATCGATTCTTTTGCTTCATTGGATTCAATTGTTTCATTTATAGTGTGGTACACATATATAAAATTCATTAATTCGTACATTATTTTGATATACATTATATGTTTGCATGTATACAAATTATAAAATGTATTCATTTATATGTAATTTATGTATTTATCACAATAGTTCATATTGTCTTGTTTCTGCACACAAAGCACGATAAAACATTTAAGATGCGTGATTAAAATAATGTGATTTGTTACAGTATCACAGGTGAATGAGAATAGTGCAACTCTTAATAATTCATTTGCAGATCAAATAAACGAGAGACATTAGACTGGTTCTTGGGTAGAGACTCCTCCACAAATGAAATGAATAAGAATTACTAGACTAATTCTTGAGTAGTAACTCTTTAATTACTGCTCAACTATGCCTCTAAGGCCACCATCTCAGAATCGTCTTTTCTCTATTGCATATGACACTGGTATTTAGTGTATATTTAATGAAGAAGAAAACTGAGGACCCATGAGATGTTTGTTTCTCAAACTACAGATTCTGATGTCCTTCTCCTCTTATACATTTGTGCATTTGGGCCTTTCTCCTCTTTTTCTATATTGGTTTGCCCTCTTCTCTCAAGACAGTGATGGCCACCTTTGTATGAAATCTTTAGTTTCTTGGCAATCTGTCACATGGAAGGGAGTTGACCATTAGGAAATCTAAGGAATGGGCACTAAAAATGGGGCTTTGCAGCCATATGTAAATAATAAATTAAAAACCAGTCATTTCAAGCAGTAATAGCCATTATAAACATTATAAAATATTAACACCTTGGCTATATTTTTAAATCAACTTAAAGGTATCCTGATAATAAAAGAGATCAATTTCTATCAAAAACATTACATTTTCTGGCTGACCCCATACTTTTGAATGGTAGTGTACATCTTTGATGAAATGCTACTTTTTGCTACAACTGTGAGAATCTATTATAGCAAGCAAAAGCTGGATTTCTTTGTTATTAAAGGTAATGGAACATAACCACCATATTTTCCTTTTATTATTGCAACACTATTTAAATCTCCAACTTAAAGAGCCCTTTAAAAGTCAGCAATGTTAATTTTAGCTACATTAAGGTTCATCCAACAAATGGTCCGACATTCTTTCTTGTGTGGGGCTGAATTGACGCACAGTGCCTAAAAAAATAAAATAAGGGGTAATGAAAAATAAACATTTAAAGTAAGATGTATTACAATTTTGCTGTAACTTTAAAGGGAGGAGAGAAAGAGAAAATCAATTTAGTTTATCACTGTATGTTATTCATTGACTGTCTGAGTTCCGACAAATGATGTTATGATTGAGTCCAGCTTCTTAAAGATGATTTTTTAGATATATATGGGGATGCTCTAAAAGAGATATATGAGCTTTGAGAGGATATTCATTTGAATGATATTGATTCTCCAGTCTTAAGTAAGATGGAGGGAGGACCATTTATTAACAAATTGATGTTTCTCCTCATACTACTGAAATTGTGTTAAAATATATATTTATGTTTTCTTATAATAATTATTCTCCAGTATTTAAACTGTTCTAATACATTCAGCAAAAAGTGATCTAGCTTAGTCTGGAGGGCAAGAGAATTCACTGAAAATAATGATCAAAATAATTATGAATGCAAAACTCTTATGAAAATCTCCTACCAAATGTATTAATAATAATTGCAAAGACAATGAAAGACTACCATATCATCAGTATAAAGCCGTTCAAGCCAAAAAGCAAGATGGCAATGATTTTTGTCTGGTTCCATGTTCTAATTCTAGTTTATAGTATTTATACAGAAAAAGATTCCTGGATTATTATAAACAAATTTAAATCATACACATACACTGGGGACAAACACACATTTGCACATATTAGAAACTAATATCCTCATTCAACCCCATTTCAGGCTTTTTGTCCATATAAGCATCATAGGGCCTCTGCAGATTGAGATTCTCAATGAGAATATCTTTCTGTATTACATTAAGCATGAAGACTGGTGTTCTGCTAGAGATGCAAAAGTAATTGTCAGACCACAAAGGCAAAGAGCAACGATCAGGAGATGAAAATGTAATCAAAACAATAGCAGATACACACATGGTACCTCCTATATATTGTGTTGTTAATGACTTAGTTGCAAGTTCTAGGAATCATGACTATAACTACAAAAGAAAATCTCCTACCAATCATCACCCAAATTAGTGGTGCTTGAAGAATAACAAAATAATTACAAAATAAAACTAACAAGTCCATAAAACAAAATGAGGAAATAAAAATGAAACAAAAAGCAGCACAATTCAAAATTTGAGGTAAAAAAAAATTTGGGAAAAACTAAAATCGCAGAGAATTTTGACAATTGCAACTGTCTTAATAACCCAGGATGATCGGACAATATTGCATAAGGAAACACTTAGTCTGTTTTTTAAGTTAAAACTTCACAAGGATCTCAACATCTTTATTGAGAAGTGAAATTGGTCAATAGGATGCAAATTGTAACAAGTTTGTTCTCCTTTGGAAAGACAGTAATTGACACTTGGTAGAATTTTATTTTCTTTTTCTTGGTACTGAGTATCTTTACATGAACTTACCCCTGGATACCCATTGGGGCATACAGCTTTACCTCTTAAATTGCAATGAATGTTGGCATCTTAAATTTCAGAGAGCATCAGAGGTTTAAGAAGCTCTCCACATAGAGAGTAAGGAGCTGTAGTATTCATGTTTTGAAACATACAAAATAGTATGTTCTTGTAAAAATGACTTCATAGGTTTCTCAAGTGTCCCCGCAGAAATCTCTGGGGAAACAATAGTCTCAGTTAGTGTGTAGATGAATTTTATAAAGTAGTCATCAGCCAATATTAATGGATTAAGTCACAATTTGTGAGTTGGACTTGTGGCCAATTATTGGTACTCCAAGATAAGAGCAAATCTAATAGAGGTTAATAATTTGTAATTAATAAACAAAAAAATGAATTCTTAAGTAACTATGATGTGCTGATGAAAAGAAAGAATATTTTCTTTAATACGGATCCCACTTTTCATTTTTTTCTGGGCAATTGGGGTCAATTGGACTGACCACAATGCTTCATGAAGAGCTACAGTTTAGTCTTTATCAAAGTCATTTCATTAATTGACTGTTTAAGTGTTGCCTAAGTGTTCTTAATGTATTTTAAAAGCAGTTGCAAGTATTTCTTTGGTCGCTATAATCTGACTCTACCTTTCAATGGCAAGCTCAATGTGTGACCTCCTAGTGGCCTGTTCATTTGCACACTTGTTCTGTGTATGTAGAGCTGAGATTGGCTGAGTACCAAAAGTGCACTAAACAGCACTGCATAAAAACAGTTGAGGGTACAACTGCAGCAGACCCTAAATGGTGGGAAAATGTGTCAAGAAATATAACAAGAATTTGATCCGCCTTAGTCAGGGGCTTGATAATTACCAGGGTGAATTCCACAAATCCTACAATAAACTAGAACAGCTAATTACTGAATATCATTAGCATTACAAAATTTAGAAAACGGCAATTTTATTGTAACTCTATATGTTATTTGGTCTTAAACAACTTTTACTTATACATTTCCTCCAGGCTCCACTAACTTATTTTACTTTTTTCACCACGAATTGTTAAAAAGTGCTGAGTACTCTAATTTTAATTTTTACAACTATTGATAGACATAATTATAACAATATTCTTAAACCTCCTTAATCCAATTAAGAGGTTTAACAAATCACCAGACAACAGTCCCAAGTGCAAAAGACTTATTTTCATTTAAAGAAATACCTTCACACTGCTTTTTTCGTTTTAAATTAGCACTAACACAATTCCTTCTCTTCTTTCTTGTCCTTTCTTCTGCACACTTCCCAAGTGGGCTTTGTCTGCCTCCTCCTCCTCCTCTTCCTAACCTGACCATGAGTGAGATATGCCAGCATCTTTTATGCTACCCTGGGAGTACATCTGGTGCCATGACATTGCAAGGTGGGATCGCTTCGAGGCTAGATAAAAGCAGTCAAAATAAGGACATGTACTCTTGACAGCCTCCTCTGGTGGCTCCCTATGACAGGGCGCGTTGCCATCAAGAAATACCATTGCCATGAAGGAGTGTACATCTTTAGGTAGGTGGCATGTGTCAAAGTAACTTCCACATAAGTGCCAGGATCCAAGGATTCTAAACAGATCATTTCCGAGAGAATCATACTTCCTCTGCTGGCTTGTCCTGCCCTTGACCTGCCATTTTGGAGATACTCTGACCCAGTTGTCCAGCCATCATAAACTGACCTATGTTAAAGCTGATCAGATCCTTACACTTGCCCATTTTTTCCGCTCCTCACCTTCAAGGACTGACTGTTTACTTGCTATATAATATATCTCACCTTTTAACAGGTGCCATTGTATTGTATTAATCAATGTTATTCACTTCATCTGGCCAGGGGTTTTAATTATGTGTCTGAATTATTGAAGGAGTAATAATAATACTTTAGTCTGGAATGTCAATAAATATTATGCTTGGGTATTTGAGAAAAAATTATGTATTACTTACAAGAAGTAACATTGCCATGAACAGTGCTAACCAGTGCCTTTGTGAATGGGCCAACGCAGAGCATTGTACCCTTCTTTTTGTCTCTTGTTGTTATTTTCTGTCCATAAGATCAGTATGTGCAAAAACACACAATAATAACAAAGCCACAGAACATATATGAGTCTGTTGAGTGTACATAGGACATACCCCCAGGTGAGATGGTATCAATTTTTGTTGCTGACTAGAATTCACATATTGACGAGTATCACAGGATGCTGGCAAGTGTCAGCCTTACTAAATGTGCAGCACAATTACCACACTATTAGTGAAATGTGCTGATCTGTCAGCACAGAATGAGAGAACCCTGAAACAATGGACTATTTGGAACAGATCTTTAATGTTTATTGTATTAACCAGCCAAAAACTGAATGCCCCAGAAGGGAGATGCAGATGCAAGAAGCATTATGTATACATTAGTGTATACAATACAATATACAGTAGTATGTATAGTACATGTAAGTAACAATACAATTACCAGTATAAGGACAAAATTCTATTATGTAACTATAAATACTTCTAGTCAGTTCTTTTTATTCTTTTTTTTTTTAACTTATGTTACATATTGCTCTACCTGCTCATCCTGCCCAAATTTAATGCACATTATGAGAAGGCAGAAGAGGGGTTGGGGCTTAGGGCGTTTTGAAAATAACACCAGAATGTAGGCTTGTCTAATTAAAAATAAGCATTAACATGAACAGTTGAAATGTATTAGTAGGGTATTGCTATGATGTGGAGTCTTCTACATGGCGAAAGGGGTGTGAGGTTGCCAAAAGGCTTCACTAGTCTGGCCTGGTCTGGCCACACCCCAGCAATTTTATTCTAAGTCTAGTGACCTGCCTTAGCCTTCACAGACCCAAAAGGGATTTAAGCCTCAAAACTAAACTTTAAATATCCCAAAAATATCATAAAAGCCACACAAGAGGATGGATGACTGTAAACCCTCAGGTTGTATAAAAAAGAACTACCAAGAAATCTTAATAAAATAAACATTTATTTACAGAAATTCTAATCAAAGCACAAAGGAGGCAAAAAGTATTTGCCTAAAAAGGCAATCCATAACCACCTAATTCTAATAAACAGAAGAATAATCCAAGAACAGAAGGCAAGAGTAATCAAAAAACAGAGCACCTCACTGTCAATGAATGATGTCCAGCTCCTGAGCCTTCTCAGCAGACTTAAAGAGCCATGTGGAGTGCTAAGTCATGATGTCAAGGTGGCCCCACCTCCACGGGACCCACCCATAAAGCACATGGAACAGCAGGACATTTAAACAGTTAGTGAAAAATTAGAGAACAACAGAAAAGAAAAATAAGAACTCAGAATTAACAAAAACAACAGTAAAACATAAATTACACAAAAGGTCACTGGGATACATAACAGGTACTAACCAGCATCCCTGATTTTCAAGTTAGACATTAGTAAAAAGTACACTATAATGCAGTAGCTCAGTGTCAGATGGTGCTTCATAACCCATAACCTATTTAATGTAAGTATATTGGAATGACTGAGGTGGAGAGCTTGGCCATATTTAAATTTCTTTAAAGTAGCATCTCTAAGGATCTCACATGGACCTACAACATCCAAGACCTGGCGGGGAAAACCCAGCAACATTTGTTTTTTCTGAGACGGCTGAGGAAGTCTGGCATGCCAAGCACTATCCTCCGCAATGTCTACAGATGCAGGATTGAGAGTATCCTCACCTACTCTGTCACAGTCTGGTTTGGGAACAGTAGAGAATGGGACCACAAGGCTCTACAGCAGGTGGTGCAAAATATCATTGGTATAGTACCCCCTGTACCAGAGGACATTTATAACACCAGAGTTCTCAGGAGTGCCCATAACATTATTAAGGACACAAGCCACCCACAGCATGAACTGTTCATACTGCTGCAACACTATAAGAGACACTACAAGAACATAGCAGCTAGAACAACAAGGATAAAAGACACTTTTCTCCATTATGCCAGCAGGTTTGTAAACAGAACCCATCTACTGCCCCTCCACTCAGCACTGCAGGCTAGCTCATGTCTGGAGGATGGAAGACCATCTTGAGCCCATATTCCTGCAGAGCTTGCATTGAATCATTTATTTATTTGCACGTTCACTCTTACTTCTGTTTGTTTTTGGTATTAGTTTGCACTTGAGGTATTTTTGTTTATTGTTGTGTATTCTTTTCTGTAGCAGTGTATTCTTGTTTATAGCTGGAAGACTCGCAAAATAAGATTTTCATTGTACTGATTACGTTTGACAATAAAGCTAAAGCTGAAGTTGAACCCACCCTAATTTTTTTTACCAAAAGTTTATGCCACAACTATTGCATGTCAGTTCTTCGATGGTCTCAAATCGATGGCTTTGGATCTCCCAGCCTAATCTCAGAATGGATTATTGAATTAATTAATTTGCTGGTCCGTACCCAGCCCATTAGTATATGCTTGGTAGACTACCCTGAAACTAACCATCTCTGTTTCTACCTGTGGTTATCTCTTTAATATTTTCAGTCATCTGTAGTAATCTGTGCAGCATTACAGATAAAATGAATGACAAATTTACATAAAAAATAAAAGTATTCAATCATAATTTAATTCTTCTGAGTGGATTCTTCAGGGTAGATGAGTATATTTTGGCATGAAGTCTGCTCCTTAACTTTTTTCAGCTGATGGCAGGGAAGGGATGGATTACAGTGACATAGCATTGGTGAAACAGATTGCAAACAGAATCAAAAACTGCATGCGGAAGCAAACCAATTATTATGAGGAGAGTGGAGGTGCAAAGGAGGGCAGGGAGCAATTAAACCATGTAACATTAAAACCACCATCTTGACTTTGATATTCCATTTAGACTAGTTTGAATTTAACTGGGGGAAGGTTCATGTTACATGATAAATTATTGTATATGAAACAAAAATTTACAGTTGTTTAATACCTCTTGTGAAGAATGTGTAGGATTACAGAATATATGCAAATCCTCTAAATCAAAGAACTTGCCATTATTGCACTGTTATCAGTTATTAAATCACTGATAATAAACCCACAGAAACAGTTGGCAGGCTGAGTATATACCTGCTGGCCCATTTGAATTGTACTGATAAGAGAAGCTAATGCACATCCTGGCGTTGATTACATACTGTACAAAGCAGGGCGCTTTTTAATACTACTGGATTTGATTATTTCTACTATGATATTGAGCATCTTAATCAGGCATACTGATTGGACATAGGTCTTTCATTTTTTTATTTATTTTTTCTTCAGGCAGTTATATTACAAAAGGAGCAGGATATCATAGGTTTATAAGTCTAGCACTTCTCAGTCAGTCTCTGCTTCTGTTAGAAGCCCATTTGTATTATAACTTAAAAACTCTTTCATAGTTACTTGGATGGCACCACAGACACAGTATTGCACCTTTTGGATGGTTCCTTGTAGTTCCTGGCACGTTAAATCTACCTACAGCCAACTGTTTTTGTGTGATTTGCTCTTCAAAAGCTGCCTTCTTTTTATCTTCTGCCCTGTTGATTTTTCTAGCAACATTATTTTAAAAAACAGCCTGCTCATCTGATAACACTCATTTGTCCTAAATGCCTACACACGTTTCATTCCTGCCCAAGTTTCCTGTAAATGACATATAACATTTCACAGACTGGCACGGAGCTAACAAAACTTCCTGCAATGTAGCTAATTGTGTGATTAATGGGCCTTCACTTTATTATATAAAGATTAGTATTCATTAAGATTATTTGATTTCTTCCCTTCATTTACTATATTTATATCTGTAGTTACTAGGTTTTCAATATGCACCTAAGAAACATGATTAAAACTCATAAATACTATTCTGCAGTGTCTCCTTTTAAAAGTATGGCACCATGCCACTAACATCAAGTTTGGTAATTCAAAATTCAGAGCAACAGTCTGACTTTAGTGTGATTGGTCAGTTTGGCTTTGGTGACATGACAAACAATGAAGTGCAAATGTGAGGCACATGAGGAGGAGTAAAGGCACTTGCTGAGAGAGCTGCCTTCAAACACAGATGGTATAAAACCAGGCAGGAAGCAACAAAGGTATCTTGAAAGTAATGACAGGCTCAGAAACAGACTTTACAGGAACATGTTCAACAGACAGAGCGCCCGTAAAGAGACGTTCAAACCAGCAAATGCAGAGAAAATGCACTGAAGGAACACATAGGGCAAGAGGTAGAAAGTATGTTTTAATTATTCTTTAAACCTGTCTTTGACAGTTGCCATAGCTATATTATATTATACTGTATTATATTAAACCAGTAACGGCGCACTGCACAATAACGTGCAGTGAATACTATTGACTTGAGCATTCCTCTTTCTCTGTACATTTAGCATTTGTTTGCTCAGAGGTTGATGCGCTTGCTGTTTTCTGAGCAGCTCTTCTTTACTACACCCTAGTGGCCCGCTTCTTCTCTTCTTTCGTCTGCATCTTTTCGTGTTAAATCTGATTAAGTCAGTTGTGTTGCAATTACTTAGTACGTTTTTCTTTAATCTTTCACTTAAGCTGGCACTTAAATTATTCTTGAGGCAGATTGAAGACTTAAGATATGAAGAGGTAGGGGAAGTGATGGTGATTGGGATGAGAACGGCACCCATACGCATGCACCGCACGGCTGCCCTGCTGGCCGTTGCCAAGAGTTGATTCTACAATAAAATAAAATTAAAAGAGGAATAACCTTGGAGGTCAATTAGTTTTCATCCTTTTTTTCTGTACGTTTAGCATTCATTTGTTCAGAGGTTGATGAGCTTGCTGCTTCCTGAGCAGCTCTTGTTTTCTCCACCCTAGCGACCCGCTTCAGCTACAGGTGATTTAAAATCCTGGACAGACAAGCAAACAGCCATGGTAGTGTATTATCCATCCATCCATTTTCTAACCCGCTATCGAATAAAGGGTCACGGGGTCTGCTGGAGCCAATCCCAGCCAACACAGGGCACAAGGCAGGAACCAATCCTGGGCAGGGTGCCAACCCACCGCAGGTAGTGTATTATATTATATTATATTATATTATATTATATTATATTATATTATATTATATTATATTATATTATATTATATTATAATGTGTTACATTTATGTAACTTTACTTCATCTTCACCCATCCCATTTTTACACTGTGCTCAGCATCTGATTAGGACAGGTTTAAGAAAATCTACAACATGGAAGCAGTAAAGGAACAATATCAAAACTTGACTTTATATAATTTTGGAGGAATTAAGTGGATAGAACTGCTTTATTGGGCTGAATGACCTTTTCTTGCCTAAATCTTTCTAATGTTCTAATTTTCCAATAACTAATAGCAAATCATCAAAACTCACTCAGCCCAGTAAGCAGATTTTTTTTTGAAAAAGGTCTGATATTAATGTAACATAAAGCAAACTGCCCAGAACCACATGTGCAATTCAGGGCTCAAAAGGCTCCCAGCCTTTTGGTGCAAAAGGATGAACCAAGCCTGGAAGAATCACCAGTCAAATTACAAATTTCATACTCATATACACAGCTGGACTCAGTCACGCATGGCCAATGCACAGCTGTCATTAATCTAGTTTATAGATGTATAGGTTTATGGGTTGTTATTGTCACTAACTGTTAAATCCTTACTTGCATGTGCTAATCAACATTCAACATATCGCCACTTTCTGGCACCATAATTAGTAAGTATAACAACCTTACTTCGAAACTTTTTAATTTGAGAATTTATAAATTTTAATTATATTTAGATGCTTTTGTGTCTGATAAGCATCACAACGAAAAGAACAACTATCTACAAGAATCCTTTTCCTGTGAGATGATCATAAGGTCAGACACATCATAAATGCATAGTCTTCCCTGTAGCATTGGCCACTTAATCTTTTCCTTCAGCTGGTTTCAAACAGAGCACAGTTTTTGCAAGAAGTGAAATAGTTTGAATTCATTTTAAAATAATGAAACATCACCTGGAGAAACACTGAGACATGGTCTTTGAAGAACCAGATAAGCTGGTGTCATATACATAGTCATAATTGTACTTCTTTCTGATGAAAAACAGGAGTTCCCTGAGAAATACCTGTATAGACAAGAGGAGAACTTCACACATGCAAGGGTCAGACCCAGTCTTCACATCCATTATGGTGAGATTATTATGTGGCAGTATTAATATTTGAGCCACCATGCAGTTCTGCTTTTAATGTCCTTTTGTTCATTCTTAAGAAGGTTAAGTATAATGTTAGTGACATGTATACTGTTATCTATTGTATTATATAAAAATATTCTCATAAAATATTCTGTATGAACAAAAAAAATGACTAAGGATGCAGGAGGCAGAATTGGAACTTTTATCTTCAATTACTTTATTTTCCAGAGAACAACTAGAGGATAACAGATGATTAGAAGGTATGAACACACTTTAGGGGAGCGATAAAAAGATGAAATAGCAGCTTCTTTCATTTATTTTGTGCTACAGAAGCTGGCTGTGAATTTTTCTTGAAGCCTCCTTCTATATAAAGTCAAATATTGTTCTTTTACCTTTTATGCTTACGTCAGACTGCTGATATTCAACATGCTACAGTCTTCTTTAGAGAGTCTGCAGTTATGAAGGAAACTAAGGCAAGTGTGTTGCTGAAGCCTGAGCACACACCCAAGTTCTGCCATCCCCATCACCACACAAATGGATATTGCTTTTCCTGAGGTTCATTTAAGTGTGAAACACAATAACAAACTAGATACAGTACGATAACACTACGAGTTAACACCACTGAAATCTGACAGGAGATGGTGTCTGATCCTGTTTTGTCAGTGGTGCTGAAACTTATCACTAGGAAACAAGGCAGCAGATATTGTTTAGAGTTGTTAAACATTCTTACTAGATGCTGTAAACAATAGTACAGCAAAGTTGCTTCAGGTGGGGCATGAAAGTTATTGTTCCACCTAAACTACTCTGTAGAGAGTTTGCAGAATTATACAGTGGTCATTCTGGTATTGTAAGGATGAAGGCCTCAGACAGCAGTTATGTAGGGTGACAGTGGCATTGAATGACAACTTTGTCAGCCCTGTGCTCAGGCCCAGATGGTTTCATGCCTAGCATTCATCTCTAGGTCTGGCCAAGTAAGGAACACGTGCAAAGTTTGCTTGGACAAGCAAGGAAACATGTTTATAATCTGATTGTGCTCAATGAGAATGTCCCAAAGTCTTTAGGACTGATGCAGGATGTGAAAGTTATGGTGAGGATGTTGGAACATCAGACCAGTTTGGCAAGGGTGACTGTGTTTGGACTTAGAGCCAATAAGCCGTCCACTGCAGGAAGGCAATGAATTGCCTAAACAAACCAACTGGAGGATGAGTTGTACCTGAGCACGTTCAATGATAACTGGTTAGGAAGGAACTGGAAAATTAATTCTATTGGTCTAAAGTATGGCTGTTTATGGTTGGTTTTGAATCAGATGCCATTCTCTACTACAACACCTCATTGATAAAGAAAGTATAAAGTTGGTCACCTTACCTTTACCTCTCTCTCTCACCACATAGCCATGAGTGAGAAACATGTGTACCAAGTTTCATGAAATTCTCCAGCCGTTCAGAAGTGATGGTGGAACATACATTCATACACCTACACATAGATTGACTTTTATATATAGATATATACAGTAATTAATTGTGTAACTCCTGCCTGTTCATGTTCACTTGAGGTTACAAGAGTAGAAGGAAAGGGGGAAGGAAGTGCTAAAGTACCTGACCACAGAGTGGTAAGTGTATGGGATTTTAGATATTTTACTAAGGTCTACACAATAAAGAGTACAAAAGAGGAAAACAGGGACACCGTAGGACTTTCCACAATAAAACACCACTGTACAGGTTCAGGAAATGGTTTGAATTTATATAGTGACAATGCCAAAGTAGGAGTTACTAATTGCAACTTAAAGTCATTCTCATCTTTTGTTTACATTCACTGCTATAGAGATTATACAATATGATATGAAATCACATCAACTAATTTAGTTTTTGCTATTATTTAAATGTAATGTTGAGGAGATATATTCCAATGTCTTATTTGGAAATTTAATGAATGCCTTTACAGGCACCTTTCATAAAATGTGGACTTTAATAGCACATTAAAAACCAAGACTAGAAATTACAATCAAACAGTTAACATTGAAAGTTGCAAGAATGAAGCCGAGGGTTCTCAAATTTTCCAACTTTCACCTTGGAAAGACTGATTAAACAAAGCAAAGTTTAATAATAGTCTGCTGCTCAGCTTCTTTGGAAAGGTCAAACATTAGCCCCATTTAATCTGCTTATTATGCGCCCGCTTTGGGGAATGCATTCACGTCGGCTGATGGGAGGTCACATGAAGTCTTTGCTCCTGATCAAGCCATCTTCACTGGTGACAAGAATATTTTTAGATCATAACTTTCCTCTCCCAGTAGAAGTCAGGCATTAATTATCTGCTTTCTTGTTTCTTGTTTGTACTTCTGCGTAGTGAGTGTTGTATCTGCTTGCCTTTTGTAGGAGTCTGTATGTCCTGACTTCCCATGTGTGTCTTTAGTTTGCTGCTTGTATTCCATCAGATGTGCAGTATACAGTATAATGTGCTCACTGTGAAAAGCACAATATAGCGATTGACTGCTTGCTTATAGTGCTTTATCCTGTCTTTGAAAAAAATATCTGTTTACTTATAACACACAGGACAAGATTCTCATTGCCGTGAAAAAACCCTTAAATATCAAATCACAGTTTATACCAGCAGTTTATTGGAAGACAAACAAGCAATTTAAAGCACAAGTAAGACAGTGAATCATCTGCTTAGCACCATGTTTGAATAAATTTGTAAAGCAGGCATAAAAAATGACCGTCTTTGAAAGGACTGGTAGCCAGCCAGCACACCATGCGCATTTTAATCTGCACACACGCACGCACATATTCTCTGTCACATCTATGACCTCAGCAAATTGCTTCTCCGTGTGCAAAAAAAGAAATCTTAATTATCTTTTGTAGACTATGGATTCTCTGAAATAATAAAAAAAAAAACACGGGAGCAAAATTTGCTGTCAAGTGAGTTCTGTAGACTGCAAAACCCTCCAAGACTACTGGCTAAGTCATCGGAAGCAAAGGCCTGCAGCTATTTAAAAAAACTGTTAATTCTGATGGGCTGAAACTTAACATAAAATTGTGTGATCTGCTCTGACTGCTGTAGGAAATGAGAATGCTGTAAAATTACCTTGCCAGTACCTACATCTTAAAAGCTACATGTTGCTTTGCTGTATGAATAATTTGAAGGTGCTAAAGAACAAGATGGGCGGTTGCTTTTTCAGCTGTGTTTAGACACCGGCAGAAGAAGAAAAAGCGCTTTGCTCTAAGGAAGCGAGTGATGCATAGAAGCCATTAATAAAAGCAAATTAAATGTGCTGCTCACTGAATCAATTGTACAAGATTAATCCTTGCATTTCTAACTTTCTGCATTTTGATGAGCCTGGAGAAATAAGTTTAAACAAACCAAACAATTAAGTGGTGGCTATTAAATAAAACCCAGCAATGTAATGACACAAAGTGTGCAGTGTAAGGGTGCTCGTGTTATATATTAAATTGTTCATCAAAGCATTGATGTCTTGATCCATGGTTTTTAAAATTGTGAGGTTTCCTGTTCTACCTTTTGACACATGAAAGGAGGCTTCATTTTGTTTTATAAAACTGATTAAATATCCTCTCCTTAATAGCTATTGCAGCCTTATGTCTAATCTTTTGTGCAGTACATGTGGAGCTGTGGTAGACTTTCTATAAACTGAAGTTTTGACCGCAGTCCTAGGGGACTACTGCGATTCCTTAATTTCGCTCCCGCCAGTTTCTTAATGAGAGACCAATTTCTAATTAATTGGCCCCCAAGCTTAATTCAAATGGTCAAACTTGACTTCCTTATTTATGCATGTCCTTGCTAGATCTTGACTGAGCACTTTGAGACTAAATGACAACAGAGCTGCAGTTTATTAGAGTAGAAAGGCTTAGGGAGTACGTGATACAGGACTTCTGTAGATTGCAAAATCAGAAGGAGGTGTAGATTTATTTTGGCTTTTGTTACTATAACTTTGAAGTCTATGGGGCCAGTATAAGCATAGACTACGTGAAGCAGAACTTGGTGGGCACCAGTAAATCCAAAGGTTCTTCCCATCTTTGTGGTCATGCTTACTATTCTGTGCTATGTCAGTGGGCTATTGGTCTAAAAGAGTTTGAGTGCGGCCTATAAATAATAAAACTATTCACATAGAGCAGATTAGCTCAGGAAGTCAATACATCAGCACTTGCATGGACAGAAACTTTTGAAATGCTGTTAAAGAATAAAGAAGCCAGCTTTGTAACACTAATGTCTGCAGTCCATTTGAGCAGTATTCTGGTTGTAATGCTAACAGCCAGCTATTTCATGCATCCTTATTTGTCCTTGTGAATACAAAACAAACTTAACCTTTGCTAATAATGATTATTAGTTGCACAGAAATGCATCTACCTTAAACATTAAAGGACCCTTTAGAATGAGACTGACCACCACAAAGACAGATAGAAGAATGGTGTCACCCTGCCTGCCTCCTTAAGTCACAGACACATACCTTTCTGTAGGGTTTATTTATTCTTGTTGCTCTGATTAATGACTTGATATGGCCAAGCACACTGATGTTTATGTAATAATCAACAGCAGCAAAAAATAATTGTAATTTTGAACTAAATCCAATTTAGCAAAATTTCTAATCAAGCAATAAATTTGACCTCTGCAATAATTCGTTATTTGATCCTAACAAGAAATGACTGCTTGACTATTTTTCTTGTCTACTAGCAAAAATATTAACACATTCAGTACCTTTAAGTGAATTTTACATCAAGAAATATTGCAGGTAGAGTTATAGTAGAGTTACTTGCATATGCCTCAAGTACAGATAGGTTTAATCATTTCTTTAGAGTTTAGAGTTATAGTTTTTTAGAGACAGAAATGACAGTCAGTTCAATAAACACAGTCATATTATGCAGAAATATATTCACTCTCTTAAACAGTTTTAACATTTTCAGATCAGTTTAGTCTAATTCAAGGTTTGAGCCTGCTCCTGAAGCATTGTGAGAAAAGCAGGGTTCACTAATTTATTTAAAATCGTCAGTTTACGTACATTAGCACACACATCTTTGTAAATCCCAAACAGATATAATGAGAACGTGCAGACTCCACACAGACAGCAATCAAGTGTGGGATGCAAAACAGGATGTCAGGACACAAAACACAATTGTACCATCCATGAATAATTAAAGTTTACTTCTTTCATCAATCCATATCTACTAATTGGTTTCCAGTTACTTTATTTTACATTACAATCACAAAACAGAAAAAGCAAGTTTACAGGTGGACAAATGGATGGATAATTCTCTTTAAGCTTAATAGCTGTTATAGAAAACCAAATAACTGAAGCAAAAGAAATATCCACACGATCCATCCATCAATTCTGTGAACCACCCTATCCAAAATTATTAACTCTTAAAAAGTAGATGATTTTGTGCCATTTCCACTAGTCTGCCTTTTAGTCAAAATTGTGGCAATAAATAGGTGACAAAAGAATTCAGGAACACATTGTGTTTTTTCTTTTAAATTCAGTTTCCTTTATTACACCTGATTAAGTGTTACTGCTAGCAATTTACAAGCTACATGTACGAGTAGAATACACACACATTCAAACCAAAGAAGCCCACTTCTGTAGACTGTCCTTATGGCACTCATTTTACTAAAGGAATGCTCCCGTCTAAAATGATTTTCTTTAACATATGTTACTGATCTCATGTAGTTTCTTAGTGATGGCTTAGAAAAAAAAATAATTTCATGAGTTCATGTAGAACAGAGATTCAAATATTTGTGATAAATCAAAAGTCTTTAGTGAACCACTGCTGCACAACTGCAATTAATATCAAAAATCCATTAAAAAAATCTCACATCATTCATGTTGCATAATCCACATGTCATGTGGAGTATTCCTATAAGATGAATCTGTTGTTCTGAGCCTTAAGTCAAGTAATCAATGCCCACATGAAGGAAGGAAGTTCAAAGCTCACAGGTTCACCTTCAATTAAATTGTATATGTAAAGGGATAACACTATTGAAGGTGCACTACTATTACTGTATATTTAAAACTTTAGAACATTAGGACAATCTAGACGAGAGCAGGCCATTCAGCCCAACAAAGCTTGTCAGTCCTATCCACTTAATTATTCTAAGAAAACATCAAGTCGAGTTTTTGAAAGTCCCTAAGGTCCTACTGTCTACCACACTACTTGGTAGCTTAATAAAGTGTCTGTGGTTCCCTGTGTAAAAAATGTTTATGCAAAATTTACCCTTAACAAGTTTCCAACTGTGTCCCTGTGTTCTTGATGAACTGATTTTAAAGTAACAGTCCTGATCCACTTGACTAATTCCCTTCATAATTTTAAACACTTCATGTCACCTCTTAATCTTTTTTTGCTTAAATTGGAAAGGTTCAGCTCTTTTAATTTTTCTTCATAATTCATCCCCTCTAGCCTTGGAATCAGCCTAGTCGCTCTTCTCTGGACCTTTTCTAGTGCTGTTATGTCCTTTTTGTAGACTGGAGACCAAAACTGCACACAGTACTCAAGATGAGGCCTGACCAGTGCTTTATAAAGGCTGAGCATAACCTCCTTTGGACTTGTACTCCACACATCGTGCTATATAACCTAACATTCTGTTAGCCTTCTTAAAGGCTTCTGAACACACTGTTTGGAGGTTGACAGAGTAGAGTCCAATATGACTCCTAAATCCTTCTTAAAGGTGTACTCTAGATTTTTAGATCTCCCATTTAATTTGAAAGAAAGAAATTAAAGTGTATGATAAATGAGTTAGCTTACGAAAATGAGTCTGCTCCAGTAATAAAACACGAAACACTTTTATCCTGAATATATCTGATATGAAACCAACTCAGTTTTTTCAGGTTTACACAAATTTATATATATTGTATAACACTGTAATGCACATTTTGCTATACCTACCCATAAAGGAAAAAAACAATAAAAGGACAAACAATACCAGATACATTGAAGCATGTTCTTAGGTGGGAGCAAGAAGTTTCTGGAAGTTGGCTCAGCTCAGTGGGGTCACCTCAATACATTTGAAATCTGTCCCTTCTGCTAATGTGACTATGATCTATACTAATAAAAGGCAAAGCCCTGACTCATCACTAATTCTCCAACTTCCTGTGTAGGTAAAAGGCTGAAATTTGGCAAGCTTATTTCTTACAGATTATTTACAAAAGTTGGGCAGGTTTCATTTTGAAATTCTACGCGTAATGGTCATAACTGGAACTTATTTTTCTCCATATACGATAATGGACTTTAGCTCGATGGCCGTGGGGGGCGGAGCTGCGTGTCACATCATCACGCGTTACACATAATCACATGAACTGACTGTGAACGCAATACGTAGAAAAGAAGGAAGCGCTCCCAAAGAGCGCTGAAGAAAAATGCTGAATACTTTATATTCGCGAGATACAAGTTTAATGAGAAGACACGAGGTATAAACAAGACTTTGGATCACTTTGTAACGGAGTTACAATTGCTGTAGCGAGAAACTTTTAAGTGCCGGGTCTTAGCTAACATTAAATAAAGCCGTGGACATCGCAACATCACACAAGAGAGCAGCTCACGTGAACTGACTGAACTCAGTACGAGTGATCACTTCCATGCATCAAACCTGTTCAAAAAACGCATTACACAATTGACAAGGTGGGAAAAGAATATGCTCCGAGCTGAGCTCCACAGCTAACGCGGTCTTGCGGAAGCAACTTCATCACGCTGCCTCTAGAGTTTCTCCACACTCAATGTATTCCTTGCATCCCCGTTACACCCTCTGATCTCACATTTCAATTCAGATGCCTCCAATTTCCAGTAAGGCTCTGCTTCACGATGAGAAGTAATAAGTCTCAGGGACAAACCCTACAAAAGGTTGCCATTGATTTCAGGCAAGATTGCTTTTCTCCTGAACAACTATACGTTGCATTCTCAAGAGTGAGCTTGCGCAGCTTCGTTATATTACAACCAGAGTGCTGAACTGACAACGTGGTATACAAAGAGATCCTTAACAGATAGTTATTGGTATATTTTCCCTCAGTTTAAAAAGGTTTTCTTCTCTTCTTAATAAAAATTTAAAAGCAGTTCTTCGCTGCTGCTGCTGGGATTTTGCTATATACAGTATATATATATGTAGATATGTGTGTATATATATATACTACTCAAAAGAATTAAAGGAACACTTTTTAATCAGAGTATAGCATAAAGTCAATGAAACTTATGGGATATTAATCTGGTCAGTTAAGTAGCAGAGGGGATTGTTAATCAGTTTCA
Source organism: Polypterus senegalus (assembly GCF_016835505.1). Classification (NCBI taxonomy): domain Eukaryota; kingdom Metazoa; phylum Chordata; class Cladistia; order Polypteriformes; family Polypteridae; genus Polypterus; species Polypterus senegalus. The sequence goes on along the minus strand of NC_053167.1, from coordinate 83,056,977 downwards.
CATGCTGTGGTGTTAATGAAATTAACAACAGATGCACTAAAGGGGCAACAATGAGATGACCCCAAAACAGGAATGGTTTAACAGGTGGAGGCCACTGACATTTTTCCCTCCTCATCTTTTCTGACTGTTTCTTCACTAGTTTTGCATTTGGCTACAGTCAGTGTCACTACTGGTAGCACGAGGTGATACCTGAACCCTACAGAGGTTGCACAGGTAGTCCAACTTCTCCAGGATGGCACATCAATACGTGTCATTGCCAGAAGGTTTGCTGTGTCCCCTGCACAGTCTCAAGGGCATGGAGGAGATTCTAGGAGACAAGCAGTTAGTCTAGGAGAGCTGGAGAGGGCCATAGAAGGTCCATAACCCATCAGCAGGACCAGTATCTGCTCCTTTGGGCAAAGAGGAACAGGATGAGCACTGCCAGAGCCCTACAAAATGACCTCCAGCAGGCCACTGGTGTGAATGTCTCTGACCAAACAACCAGAAAGACTTCATGAGGGTGACCCAAGGGCCCCATGTCCTCTAATGAGCCCTGAGCTCACTGCCCAGCAGCATGCAGCTCGATTGGCATTCGCCATAGAATACCAGAATTGGCAGATGCACCACTGGTGCCCTGTGCTTTTTACAGATGAGAGCAGGTTCACCCTGAGCACATGACAGAAGTGAAAGGGTCTGGAAAAGCCATGGAGAACATTATGCTGCCTGTAACATCATTCAGCATGAGCAGTTTGGTGGTGGGTTAATGATTGTCTGGGGAGGCATATCCATGGAGGGTCACACAGACCGCTACTGGCTTGACAAAGGCACCTTGGCTGCCATTAGGTATCAGGATGAAATCCTTGGACCCATTGTCAGAACCTATGCTGGTACAGTGGCTCCTGGTGCATGACAATTCCTGGCCTCATGTGGTGAGAGTATGCAGGCAGTTCCTGGAGGATGAAGGAATTGATACCATTGACTGGCCACCACACTTTCCTGACCTAAATCCAATAGAACACCTCTGGGACATTATGTTTTGGTCCATCCAATGCCACCAGGTTGCACCTCAGACTGTCCAGGAGCTCAGTGATGCCCTGGTCCAGATCTGGGAGGAGATCCCCCACAACACCATCTGTCATCTCATTAGAAGCATGCACCAATGTTGTCAGGCATGTATACAAGAACACAGGGGCCATACAAAGTGCTGCGTACAATTTTGAGTTGCTGCAATTAAATTTTGGCAAAATGGACTAGCCTGCCACATTATTTTTTCACTCTGATTTTTGGGGCGTCTTTGAATTCAGGGCTCTGTAGGTTGATCATTTTCATTTCCATCAAACGATGTGGCACCCTTTCGTTCCTAACACATTACCTAGTCTATATCAGTATAGATATCCAGGAGGATTTCTTTTTCCCATTGAGATCTGATGTGTTTTCAAAGTGTTCCTTTAATTTTTGAGCAGTTTTATATATATATATATATATATATATGTAGGTATGTATATATGTATATGTGTGTGTATATATATATATGTAGGTATATATGTATGTATATATGTATGTTGTGTGTGTGCATATATATGTAGATATATATATATATATATATATATATATATATATAGATATGTGTATGTGTACATATGTGTATATGTAGATATGTTTATATGTATTGTAACAGATTCAACAGGAGACAACAAAAAGGTTTGGGGTTTTCCGGCCCCTCATATTGTCGACACTCCAGTATTTCAAAACAAACAGGTCAGACATAAACAATTCATGCGCGATGCCATACTAGGCGCCGCGGCCATTTTTATATGGGAGGAGCCGGAAGTGCAGGAATGCTGGGAAGGAGTGTGATGGATGATGGGAGAAATGACGTCATCAAAGATGGCGGAGGGAGGGCGGAAGTAGTCATACTGCGGGCAGGTCTTTATGGCGGAGTGTCTTTGGGTCTGGAAAACAAAGAAACAAGGTTAGTACCCCGCCATTCCCCGCCGAGCGAACATCCTTCGATGTGTTTTAAGATCCGTCCGCGATCTCCTACTCGCGCATGCATGACAAGACCCCCCCCTCAGCCCGAAACCGTCAGGACGGGTGGACCGAACCGAGAGGTCGTGGATACGGGAGAGGGCATCGGCGTTGGCCTGAAGGCCGCTATGGCGATAAGTGACCGTGAACTTATAAGGTTGTAAGTCCAAAAACCACCTGGTGACCCACGGGTTCGACTCTTTATGCAAGGACATCCACTGCAACGCGGCATGGTCAGTCACCAGAGTGAACTCGCTGTTAAATTAGTCAAGGGTGCTGCTCTCACGGAGAAATGGGGTACGAACCGGCGGTAATACCCAGCTAGCCCCAAGAAAGCCTGCACCTGTTTCTTCGTACTCGGACGGGGCCATTCCAGGATGTCTTTAACTTTGGAGCATTGTGGTCTCACCTGTCCTCGTCCCACTAGGTACCCTAAATACTTGGCCTCCTGTAAGCCAAAGAAACATTTGCGGGGATTAATACGGAGGCCGGCGTTAGCCAATGTCGCGAGGACAGCTGAGAGCTGCAATAAATGTTCCTCCCAGGTGATAGAATAGATGACTACGTCATCGAGGTAGACGGCACTATAGGACTGGTGGGGCTTCAACACTCTATCCACCAGACATTGAAAGGTAGCTGGTGCCCCATGCAGCCCAAATGGGAGGACCTTGTACTGCCAATGCCCGCTAGGGGTGCTAAAGGCTGTTTTTTCTTTTGCGGATACCGTTAAAGGAATCTGCCAATACCCTTTTGTCATGTCAAGGGTAGTCAAGTATCGGGCAGCACCTAGCCGCTCAAGAAGGTCATCAATGCGGGGCATCGGGTAAGCATCGAATTTGGAGATCTGATTCAGACGTCTAAAGTCATTACAGAACCTCCATGAGCCGTCAGGCTTGGAAACAAGGACAATTGGACTAGACCAGGGGCTGTTACTTTCCTCAATTATGTCCATATCCAACATCCGTTGCACCTCCATGTTCCACTTCGGCACGTTTTGCCTCGGGGAGTCGGTAGGGCCTCTCCCGAACGATCATCCCGGGTTCCGTGATTATGTCGTGCGCAATCAGTGTGGTTCGGCCCGGTGTCTCGCTCACCACTTCAGGGATGGCATGGACAGTTTTAATAATCTCCTGCCGTTGTAAGGGGGTAAGCTCTTTACCGAGGTTAAGGGCGTTCCTGTCAGCGAATAAGGAGAGGGACCTACTAGCATTGGGAGACTCTTCCCGGTCTTTCCAAGGCTTTAATAAATTGACATGGTAGATCCTCTCGGTCGGTCGGCGATTAGGTTGGAGAACCAAATAGTCGACCAGTCCTTTTCTGTCCTTAACCTCGTATGGCCCTTGCCAGTGAGCTAACAATTTAGAATGGGATGTGGGAACAAGCACCATCACTCGATCCCCCGGGCGGAACTCTCGGAGGACCGAGTTACGGTTGTAGCACCGGACCTGAGCTGCCTGCACACAAGTCACGTGGTCTTTTAGTATTGGTTTGATTTTTTCGCGCTTGTTACGTAGTTGCGTAACATACTCGAGCACATTTGAGGAGGGCAGGGGTTCGGCCTCCCAGCCCTCTTTTAGGATATCCAAAAGTCCCCGGGGCTGTCGCCCATACAATAATTCAAAAGGGGAGAAGCCCGTGGACGCTTGGGGGTACCTCCCTGTAGGCAAAAAGGACGAGCGGAAGGAGCTGGTCCCAATTCCTGCCATCGGCGCTGACTACCTTACGGAGCATCTGTTTGAGCGTCTGGTTAAAGCGTTCTACCAACCCGTCTGTTTGGGGGTGTGTAATACTACATTTTTCTTTATGTCACTGTATCTGGTCAGTACTGTTATGAGTTTTATTCACATGTGCATGTTAACTGTGGCACACATGGGCTCAGCAGTTAGAATTGCTGACCAAGCATTGGATTAGATAGCCAAAGACAACTGGAGGCTTGTATAGTCAGCTTAAACACAGGTTAGGGTATTTCTGTCCTCTATCAGCACAAACCTTCTTTCCTTCTTGGGAGAATGAGAATCGACATGTAAGCACTATGATATTTCTGTATTTTGTGGGAGAGGAATTCAGCCCTTGTTTGGAGACGGAGAAGACCAGCAAATGAAGCAAGAACCATATAAAAGGTCTGGACAGTGGCCAGACCCTTCGAGGCTGTGCCGACACAGAGGTGTTGGAAAACCTCCCAGCGTAGGGACGGAGAAAATGGCTGACTGTGTTGATCCAGATTCCCACCTGGATAAAGTCTGTCCATATGCCTCCCCGTCTGTAACTGCGTAAAACGTCAGTAAATGTAAGCTAAAAGATATTTTGTCTCATGTGATTCTTGTACCGTAATCACTATGGGAGGGATATCGCCTTTTCTGGTATATTATGATATTGTTTAATTATTTAATAAGCCACAATATTAAAAGAACACATTTCCAAGAGAGCTAATGCCTCTGCAGGAAACATAATGGCGTAGTCGGCAGGATTGTGGCTACATTAATAATTATATTATTATATATTAATTATAATATTTTATATATATATTAAAAATATGCTTACACTGATGAATGGGAGGCTCGGTTTTGAATGGAGGTCGCCGCACTGTCATGGACTCCGGCCGAGAATTAAAACTGCCTTAACATGCCTGGCCTGATTAATTTATCCCATCAAAAGACAAGAGGCGGACTTGTCAAACTCGGCACAGTGCATGAGGCTGGAAAGAAAGCCCGACATCTGTCGGCGAATCGTGGTAGTCTGCTACCTACGGTATCGAGTGAACTTTTAAGGTTGGACTTTTAAGTTTAACGCATAAGTGGGACTAAAATTGGACAAAATAAATGGAATACAACAAGATTGAAACTGATGGCACGAGACTGGCTGTCCAGTAAAATGAAACGGCACTCACAGGGGCAGCACAGATTAATTAATGGCCGTACGAAGCCCAAAATCTACCTAGAAAAGTAAATGCCGTGTTGGGAACACGATTTAAAATAAATTACATCGCTAGGCTTTAGAAAACAATATTGAAAAGCTATAAAGAACGGCGTTATTGTATATTAGTTGCGGCAGGCAGACAAGACATGCAGGCAATGCACTCACCTTGCCGTTTGCGTGGTAATCCAGCGGAGCTGAAAAAACTTAAAGATGAAATCAAAGCAACAGCGATAGAATCCATAACGTCTCAATCGCGATCGCTAAAATAATTTGTAGAAATCTTTAATGGCATCCAAGCAGCTCGATGCAAAAATACAAGCTTCGTCCACGTGTTACAAGCAGTCTAAAAGACGCCAGCTGTTTCTATCAGTCTACCTACAAGGGTAAAGGTTAAAGGTTTTGGCAAAACCCCACCTATTTTGGTACTTTTAAGAAATTGCCGTGTGTTTAAACACACAGAAATAATTAAATTGCCTTTTAAATATAGCTTAAGTAACGAACATACGTTATAAGCTAATGTTTAAAAAGAATTTGTAAAACGGTGTACACATATAGCTAAAATGCAAAAGAGCTCTAACAACAAAGTGGAAAAAGAATAAATACATTTGGGGATGAAACTTACAATAAGAAACATGCCTTTGTACCTTCTGGTAAGTACTGGCCAAACTTTGTTTTAAGAAGGGATTATTTAGATAAGTATGAATTTGAAAACATGAGGCAGTTTCTCATAAGAACAATTGGTTTAAAGCAAATCAAAAAAAAAAGTCTCCACTTTTGTTTAAAACTTATAAACGTGCAAAACATTTTTCTTTTAAACCCTGATCAAGTTTAAAGGAAAAATACTCTTAATAATACTAAATAATAAGGGAGACAAGTTCTCACGGATATGTAGCATGTGCCCGATTGTGCATGAATGGAGGTTATGTATTTTGGGAACTCTTAAGGGAATGTATGGTGGCGCAGTGGTTAGCACACTTGCCCGGTGATATGAGATAAAGGTTCAAGCATGTATGTTTTCCTTGTTAAGTCAGAATATTCTTTGTGACCGCATAACTTTTCTGGGAACACTTTCTTGTTGTGGAATTGTGCTGCGTGATTTCCTCGCGTGGATTTTCTTGTTGCGCTGAATTTACGGATCGCCAACGGGTAATACGTTGCCCTCGTTGCCGCTGGACTGTGATGTTCGCCACGAAAATTCCATGATCTGGAAAATAGCGTATGAAACTGAGGTAAGAAGCATTCCTAATATTTTCAGTAATATCAGCTTGCGGCCTGAGATGTTGTTTGATTAATAATAAGCATGAAGGAAAAGACGTGCTTAAGTATGTTGCATGGTGAAACCCTATAGATAAACAAAAAAGCACAACCTCGAGTGAGTTTATAGCACGTGTGCTAGAAATCGAGAACTTTATTCTGTGAATGAAGTATTGTTGTAAAGAGAACGTGAGTATGTGAATACATGTGAAAGAATGAAGCAATTGCCAAATACTGTGTGTAGAAATGACTGAAACAGTGAAGGTTGATTGTCTGTTCTCTAGTGAACGAATTTCTGCTTTAGCTAAGTAATTCTACTTGGACATGAAGCAGAGTTTAGAATCTAGAAAAGAAATAAAAGACGAATAAATTATTTTTATTCAGAGTCTGGGGTGGCAGATGCGTGTTTATGTCATTTGTAAGTCTGTCTTTCTATGTTCGTCAGCTGACTTAGAATGTTAAATAAACTGTAGAAATGGGAGACGTCCCATATAATAATATTCAAAGTTAAATGTAATACATGTGAATATCAATAGTGATCATGACTGGTGATTGATAACACAATCTGTGCCTGGTCTGTGTCTTTGAAGCCTGCAAACAGATGCAGAGTTTAAATAACGCCATGACTTATTGACCTCGACGAATCTCAGAATAGCTTGTAACATGGTCAGTTAAAGAGAAGAATTTTCAAATCTGAATTTCATGAAAAGTGTTATAAGCATAAAAGTTGCATTTAAAATCTATAGATGTTCTTTTCTCCAGATTCAGCAAATCCACTGACCAACGGATGAAAACACAAACTATGTTTCTATACAAATTGCAAAAAATAGCTTAATAGCAAGTTTGGGCAGAGCAATTAGAAATAATCTAATCGAAGGATAGTGAATATTTATCAATCATACATTTATGATAGGCAGCTATTAGAATAATTTTCTTGCATGCTGATTTAGTGCAAGTGTTAAATGTTTAAATGAAAACATGCAAACAAATGAACACTAGACTGATTTCGTTCTTTGAAAGAACAGTATAGAGGGTTTACATATTTTGATGTATGACAAATGATTATTATTATCACTTCAGTAATTACAAAATGTATTAGAAATGACATACATGTATTGATTTGTTTCTGTAAGTGATTAATTTTAAGAAGAGTTGTTATTGCATCAATGTATTAAGTTAATGCTCAGTGATAATGCACACAGCTAAATGGATTATGCAGTTATACATTAGAAGCAATAGTCTATATGAACTGTTATAAAATCCAGACATTATAAAGATTTTGTCTTTTAATAAGATGAGCTATATGATATGGATGTTATAAGATATTTTTGTTTAACACTTAACTTCAAATATGTAACATCCTGTTATAAGTTAAGACACTTGGATAACTGAGGCAATGTGTTAATTTTGTGTAATGTATGATGATCCTACTGAAGAAACATTGTCACTAGCATAGTTTAAATGTATTACTCTATTTCTTGCTGTTATTTTATGAGACTGAACTGCGGGTCTAGAATTGTCATTTATAATGCTGCATTTGTATGATACATATGATTGGGAAATAATTGCTTTATGTTATGTATTTGCTCTACCTTCCACCCTTCGCTAGTTTAGCATAGCAAGTAGCTTAAGTTTAGCCACTAAATTTAGTGGTTAAAGCCTCTCCATTCAGTGGTAAAGTTTCATGAATGAAGTAACAGGTGGTGTATACACAAACGAAGATTTACAGAGACTGTACTGCGCTAATGACTTTTAATCTGTTGCACATACCTGAGAATAGCTGGTGAAGAAACACTTGCTTTCCAGAGGAACGGAGTAAAGAACTAAAGAAAGATTGCAAGTCCAGCTACTCAGATTTGATGCCATGAACTAAGACAAGTTTTATGGACTGTGGCAGAGACAGGCTGTAGCCACTGAGGTGATGTGACAGCTGTTGAAGGCTCCCATGAATGACCACTGAATACAGTGCAAGCTAGAGGGAAGTGAACCTCTGCTAAAAGGGACAGTCACCATGTGTTCATCTTATGAGCTCCCTAATGGCAAAAGGACTGTTTACTTTCTGTTCCAGTAACAACAAACTTTAGTGCCTTGAAGCAGTCACACTTTGTTCAGACGGATCTGCAAAGCCACCAAGAAAAAGACTTTGTTAACAAACCACTGGGTTGGACAAGGCATATATATAGCAAGTCTAGGAAATACTTGAAACTATTATAAGAAGGGCTCAAAGGTATGAGGATATGCATGATTTATCAATGATGTGAACTTGTAAATTGTTAACTTGGAATAGAACATCTGATAGTGAAGTTGGGGAGGATAACAGATAGTGAATGAACAATTATGCAATAATACTAGTTAAGAACAATTAATAATCATAGCAATGAAGCTAGAATAGCATCTGAGTTATGTTACAACTATTGTAACTCATAAAGGGATCAGACATCAAAGGGTGGGCACATCTAGCAACATATTGAAGCTAGAAATGATAGGAGTGCCAAAGAATAGTAATCCATCAAGATGCTATATAGGATTGTAATATAATCTGATGCTATGACACCCACTGCATGAATTCAGTAATATGTAGACACAACACAGACTATGTAAGAAATAACAGGGCAAAAATCTCCACTAACACCATTGATGAGATATCACTACTTGATAACAGCATGTTAAATGTAACTGTTTGTCCATGTTTACGCTGGTTTTAGATGAATGGTACAGAAGCTATAGTGATACTACATCTCACATGTCCAAATGACTTGAAATATTGACACTGTGATGGGGGATCAAGTACCTTTTGTTTTGTGGATATGACTTTCAAATATTGTTTTTTGTCACAGATCCAGTGACAAAGGGTGGCTTGTAATACTACATTTTTCTTTATGTCACTGTATCTGGACAGTACTGTTATGAGTTTTATTCACATGTGCATGTTAACTGTGGCACACATGGGCTCAGCAGTTAGAATTGCTGACCAAGCATTGGATTAGATAGCCAAAGACAACTGGAGGCTTGTATAGTCAGCTTAAACACAGGTTAGGGTATTTCTGTCCTCTATCAGCACAAACCTTCTTTCCTTCTTGGGAGAATGAGAATCGACATGTAAGCACTATGATATTTCTGTATTTTGTGGGAGAGGAATTCAGCCCTTGTTTGGAGACGGAGAAGACCAGCAAATGAAGCAAGAACCATATAAAAGGTCTGGACAGTGGCCAGACCCTTCGAGGCTGTGCCGACACACGAGGTGTTGGAAAACCTCCCAGCATAGGGACGGAGAAAATGGCTGACTGTGTTGATCCAGATTCCCACCTGGATAAAGTCTGTCCATATGCCTCCCCATCTGTAACTGCGTAAAACGTCAGTAAATGTAAGCTAAAAGATATTTTGTCTCATGTGATTCTTGTACCGCCGTAATCACTATGGGAGGGATATCGCCTTTTCTGGTATATTATGATATTGTTTAATTATTTAATAAGCCACAATATTAAAAGAACACATTTCCAAGAGAGCTAATGCCTCTGCAGGAAACAGGGTGATAGACAGATGTCTTTAGGCGCTTTATCCTGAGTAATCTGGCAACCTCCTTGAACGTATCCGAAGTGAATGGTGTACCCTGGTCCGTGAGGACTTCTTTGGGGATACCCACTCTTGAAAATAAATTAACCAATTCCCGTGCGATATTTTTTGTAGTAGCGGAGCGCAGGGGAACCGCCTCTGGGTATCGGGTCGCATAATCAACCATGACTAATATATATTTGTAGCCACGGTTTGAGGGTTCCAGGGGTCCCACTAAATCTACCCCTACTCTGTCAAACGGGACGTCTATTAAAGGAATAGGGACAAGAGGAGCGCGGTCCCTCCTCGGAATCTGGCGAATCTGACATTCCGGACAGGACTGACAGAAACGCCGGACCTCCTCATTGATCCCAGGCCAATAAAAGCGGAGTTTAACTCTCTCTAATGTTTTTTCGGCCCCAAGATGGGCGCCTAAGAGGTGAGCGTGTGCTAGTTCACACACCTCCCGCCGGAAGGTACGTGGCACTAACAACAGTTTCCGCACCTCACCCTCGTGAGTTGCTACCCGATACAACATATCATTTTCTAACACAAAGAAGGGCTCGCGTGGCATGGAACCATCAGCATGTGTGCTACCAGGAAGAACAACTGCATTCCGGGTAAACCACAGGGAATCATCATTCCACTGTTCTCTTTTAAAAGACGCAGGCGTAGACCGAAATTGATGAACAAGGTTGCTTAGTGGATCTTGAGACAGGTTTGGCGGAAGTGTCCCCCGGCTTGTCCCTTCCCCGGCGGATACTTCCGGGTCAGAGGGTGTCACTCGCGAATCCACTCCCGACACGCCTGCGCCATCTTGGCTTGCCCCTGTGCATGGCGTGGAGATCGCGGGAAGGGCACCTCGTCCCCTCATGGCTAGACCCAAGGAGGCTCTGGGAGCGGTGTTCATCCTACCACTGCTAAATTTGGACCAGTCTTGCCCCAAGATTACCGGATAGGGAGGTTCAGGCAACACCGCGACCATCAAATTGGACACCTGCCCCTTCCAGGTAATGTAACACTGGGCGGATCGATATGATCTGGTCTCCCCGTGCACACAGGTGACTTGTAAATGTTTCATGAGCCACTGTCACGGTAAGACAAAACGGCGAGCAACAATGGTAATGTTACTGCCGGAGTCGAACAAAGCCACCACCGAGTGCCCATTTAACAACACCACTCCCGTATTCAGACTTGCCAGCAGGTGTGACGGAGTACAGTACCTCTCTTTCGTAGCCCAGGTGCAGTCCATCGGCTCCAATGATGTGTTGAGGGGGCAGGTTGGCAGTAGATGACCAGTCTCTCCACACTTGTAACAGCGTGGGGAGGCCGGCTTCTCTTTGAATTTCTGCGGCGCTTCCGCAGCGCGTCGAGAGGGCTCGGGGTGGGTCACCCGTCCCTGTCGGTTCCCACGCGCTTGCCGTTCCGATCCCCCGGATCGGTAGACCGCCAGTTGACGTTCCAGGACCTCAAGGAGACCTGACATTTCCTTATAAGGATGGGACCGGACCTGCTGGGCGAGAGAACTAGGCAGGGCGTTAACCAGGCCTTCACAGGCCACTTGTTCGACCACTTTTCTGGCTTGGGGGCCTTCTGGCCGTAGCCACCTCCCGATCTTACCCCAGAACTCGAATACCTGCGCTCGGGCCGGCTTCTCCGGGTCGAACTGCCAGGTTCTCCATTCCGCCGCCTGCTGGCCCGGTGTTATGCCGTAGCGGGCCAGTATCTCCTTCTTTAAGACGTCGTATTTGGCGGCCTCCTCCTCGGGGAGGTCGTAATAAGCGCGCTGCGCGGGTCCCTTCAGGTAGGGCACCAAGATGGACGCCCACTCGGACCGCTGCCACTCGTTCCGGGTGGCCGTCCTTTCAAAGATTCCTAGGTAGGACTCGACAGCATCGGCCTCCGTCATAGGTACCAGGGTGGCGGTGTATGGCGCGGATGGTCTGCTATTGCTCTCCGGGCTTCGGCCAGCTGAGACCTTGTTAATTCCAACTCCCGGTTGGTCGCGGCCTGGAATTGCTGCAGTGCCGCGATTTGGGCGCTCATCCCCTGTAGCACTGAATTCAGGTCCTGTCCTTCCGACATTTTACTCGGACAACGATCCTGCCGGCTACGCCAATGTAACAGATTCAACAGGAGACAACAAAAAGGTTTGGGGTTTTCCGGCCCCTTATATTGTCGACACTCCAGTATTTCAAAACAAACAGGTCAGACATAAACAATTCATGCGCGACGCCATACTAGGCGCCGTGGCCATTTTTATATGGGAGGAGCCGGAAGTGCAGGAATGCTGGGAAGGAGTGTGATGGATGATGGGAGAAATTACGTCATCAAAGATGGCGGAGGGAGGGCGGAAGTAGTCGTACTGCGGGAAGGTCTTTATGGCGGAGTGTCTTTGGGTCTGGAAAACAAAGAAACAAGGTTAGTACCCCGCCATTCCCCGCCGGCGAACATCCTTCGATGTGTTTTAAGATCCGTCCACGATCTCCTACTCGCGCATGCGTGACAGTATATATGTATATGTATATATGTTTGTCTGTGTGTGTGTGTGTATATATATATATATGACAACAACACTCATAACAGTGACAAAACAATTACATTGAAAATCATGTTACATTATTTTTAAAATGTTTCCTTTTCTTTTTCATAACTTCTTTAACACACTACTTCTCCGCTGCGAAGCGCGGGTATTTTGCTAGTGTTATATAACGTGGAGAAAGGAATAAAGATCTCCATAAAAGTAGGAACACCACCTCCGCATTGGCCAAAAGCAACCCACAAAAATACCAAGAAGTACCCCTACTCTGATAATTAGGGAACAGTCCTGTTCAAAATAATAGATGAAGGTGGAACTAATTATAATAGATACACCATTTCTAATAAAAAAGAAAGCTATGACACACTATACTTTGTTGTGAAAGATGTATCTATTTTGTAATTTAAGTCTGAAAGACTTTACTTAAGTAATCCCACATAGCTGGGATAGAATTCATATTGAAGGAGTTTGTAATATGGCAGGCCAAGCATTCCCACTGGTGACATAACAAATGGAGATAAGATTATTGAAATGAAAACTGGATCAGAAATGGGAGCCAATACAAAATATTGTGTGAAGTGGGAAATAAACATTTATGGCCTATTCACTATTCCTTCATTTTCTTAGCCATCGTATTCCAATATATGGTTAAGGGGGCAGATATTTTTGTATATACAGTGTATAATCATACTAATTAATATTCTAAAAACTAAAATAATTTCATGTAACTATGACAGTAACAACATCTTTTATGCAGGCTCAGAGGAAGGTCACTTACAAAATGTTTCAATGGCCGATTTCTTAAAAATCTTAATGCTGGTAGTGGTGTAAAAGCCTTGATGTGTCTAAAGATAATTGAAAATGGGAATGAGGTTTGGTGACACAGAGGAATTGCTTAAGAACTGTTAGGAGGGAACCATGCCAGATTTCATTTAGAAAGCAAATACAACATTGGAGTGATGTTTCTAAGGCCTAGGGGGCAGACACTGCATACTTCAGCTTGTATAAATAGGAGGATTCAGATTAAGAGAAAAATGATCATGCAGTTAACATGTTTAGAGGGCTGGGGACTTTAATTTGTTGTCATTTTATATATATTTGTATTATATATATTATTTATTAATTTACATTTGGTGAAACTGTTCTTTCTTTTAAAATATTTTCTTCATTTTAAAAATCACATTGCAATGAATTAGACTCAGAAGAAAACAAAGAACCAGTCAATATTAGTCCCATATCAAATCAATTAAACATCACAGAAGGCAGTTCACCACTATGCAGCATACAATATTTGACAGAAAAGGGTCTTCAAAAGTTTATTGAGATGAATGAGTATAGTTCAGCAAGGGTCTTACAATAAATAATCCATTATATAGTTATTTTAACAAAGAAATGAGGTACAGAAAAAGGTGGTGCTTCTTCTAAAGAATTAGAAATAGTATAGTTCATATCAACAATTCAGTCTAATCCCAGGTTCAAGGTCAGTCTCCAAGCACCCTCGAAGAAAGTCGCTAGAGATACCAGTGGATTGTGTTGTCAATGCTTTGTAGCATAAAGTTCCCTTCTTCAGAGCAAATCCACATTTTAATGATGTAAATGTGAACAGGTAAAAATGTATGCATACTGTATGTAGATTTTATAAATAAATGAATCTTAATGACAGAAAAATGTAGGATGTGATTATGGATGAAAGTGTACATTTACTTACAGCAGAAATGAGTATTTAAGTGAGATATTGCAGGTAGGAGGACCAGTCCTTAAAATAAAAAAATGACTTAAAGTACACTCAGAGAAAAAAACAGGACAAAGAAAACATTTAGCTCCTTGTTTTATGTTCCTTTTGCAAATAACAAACATTTTCAATTTAAACTAAATGTGTTATTTTTGCAAAACTCCTGGCTATATTCTTATTTATTTCTATACACTTATCTGTCAAAGCTGTATGTTATGTTATGGTGAACTGGTGAATGGTGAACAATAACACTAAAGACTTTCAGCTAACAAATTAATCAGCATTGTGCGAGTGATAAGAAACACTACTGGGACTCCTTTATACCAACAGCAATACGTCTGCATAATGCCTCACTGTCATTGTGATGGCAATTGTGATGTTTAGTTGTGTTAATCAGATGTTCATCTCCCCTTTTCATTATGACAATTATGTTTGTACCATATGAAATCAATACTAGCACCTCATTTCTAATCTGTACAACTTGGCTTACTCTCACTAACACCTGCCAAGTCAGTTTGCAACCTTGGTGTGATGATTGATGCAGGTTGGCACTGTACAACATCCGCAAGATCAGACCTTTGGTCCAGGCTTCGGTCTTATTACGTCTGGTGTACTGCAACTCGTGCCAAGCAGAAGTGCCTGAATGTGCTATCATGCTGCTGCAAATGATCCACAATGCAGTGGCCTGGCTTCTATTGACCAAGCCGAGGCACACACGTCACTCCTGTCTTCAGGTCACTCCATTGCCTCCCTGTAGCATCAAGTATTAAATTCAAATCCGAGATGCTTGCCTACAGAGTAGTTGTTCTGAAAACTAATCTCTTTCTTGTCTTGGATACATTTTCATGAAACTTGCCATATCTAATAGTTAAAGCTTTTGGAAAATGATTAAATGATCCATTCTGCAAACTTTCTGGTTTCTCTTAAAGACAACCTTCAGAATTTTAGTAACAAACTCTAATATGTATTAAGTAGGATTTCCACATTTACCCCCACAGGAATTCCAAAAATTCTAACATTTTTAGTGTTAAAGTCAAATTCCTTTGTTGGGAGAAATTGTTTATTCTTCATCTACGTGGTTTCAAATTCCTTTTAGAGTGATATTCATTTTTCTTGCTACTGCGTTTTTTGTGCTGGCTATTTACATCTACAGTATATTAATGTGCTCCTCATGTCCACAGTTGTTGGAGAGCAGAAAGCTCTTCGCATCTATATTTGATGTACAGCAGTGAGTTATGCACCTTCTATTCTTTCTTCAGTGCATGCTTTTAATACATCATTAGTCTGTTCTTCTATAGCACTAACATACTTGTGTAGATCTTTTTCCTTGGAAGACTGTATCACTTTAATTTGGAAAGTGACATCTTTCACATCTTCTATAACTCTGTGATGGCCAGTGTGACTTTCTACATTATGGTGTGCTGGGCTGGTAACATCACTTCAAGAGAGGTCCACTGAATCAGTAAGTTAATTAAAAGGGCAGACTCAGTTATGGGATGCACTCTGGATTTGCTGGAGGTCACAGCAAAAGAGGGAATTAAAACAAAACTGAGTGCCATTATGAACAATCCTGAGCATTTTCTCTCAGAAACAATAACACTGAGGACTTTCAGCCAACAAATTACTCAGTATTGTGCAAGTGATAAGAAACACTACTGGGGCTCCTTTATACCAACAGCAATACGTCTGCATAATGCCTCACTGTGACTGTGATGGCAAATCAGAACTTTTCTTTCTTTTAATTCTTCTTGCTTTATAGTCACCCAGTGTATGTTCAGACCAAAGTATGTGTGTATATGTATTTATTTATCTACTGTATTTACTTACTTACTTATCTACCTATTTACTTATTTAAAGCGCTTCTGTATAAAGCCAAATTTCCCCTTGGGGACAAAATAATCTATCTATCTATCTATCTATCTATCTATCTATCTATCTATCTATCTATCTATCTATCTATATTCTGTCAAGTGTGAGTGACCGCATCACAGGTTTTAGTGTGTCGCTGAAAAATATATAATTACTTTTAGCATTCTCTCTTTCTTCTGTAAATAGTTATAAGGCACTTAACTTTGGCATATGAGGTAGTGCAAAAGGAGTCTCTGGTGAAAAACAGCAGTGCAGTTGTGGAAAGACATGCTGCAAGTAGAGGGGCTCTCAAGGTACGTTTGTGTCCTGGTAGCCTAGAGTGCTGCACAAACCTCTGAGAAATAAAAGGGCTGCCATCCTGACTTCAGTCTATTGCTCCAAAATAGAAGAAGGAGGTTAGCAAAGCCATTAGAATTAGACATAGAGAGCCCATGAAAAAAGTGCTGGAGTACTGCTCATCTGTCTGCGGGTGTGTTTGAGTCATTGATGAACAGAGTTCCTGCTGGTGTATGAGCAGAGCGTAGCCAACATCACAATGTGCTTCCTGATAGGCATCATTGGTGATTGGATGGGAGAATCCCTTAACCGTATAAAACTAAACAGCTGACAATATAGGTCATCTTTTGTTGATCAGCTTTTGGTGAAAACCATTCTGAATACAGTACTCTGAGTGGTGCAGTGAGAGTAATATGGAAAAAGATGTTCCGCTGTGGCAACCCTTAACAGAAGCGGCTGAAAGAAGAAAAAAAGGTGCAGTCAGAGTAACAGCGCTAAAGCAGTTATGATATTTGGAATATGATGGCTATTCCCTGGACCATTATATTGTTACAAGTTAATTACAATCAGATGCATTACACTAATAAACAAAATGTGGTTAGTTTCAGTGTATTTATAAAGCCACGGCAGGAATGTGGCTCTAAGAAATAAAGATAAACCACACAGGAACAGTAGCATTGCTTTGATGCTGGGTGCCGCCGATCTGCAAAACCGAGCGGAGAACTTGCGTATGCCAGGGTATCAGGTACCGTGGAAAAGTGCGTGGCTTTACACCAAGTGTAGGTTTTATACATCGCGATTTGAACGTGGAAAAGTTCTTACGCAACATTTCTATGTGTATGCACCATTTATGCATGAGGCCCCTGGCCATTACGAACATGAAAGTTTATTTGTTTTTCACCCAAAGATTTTAAAGTGTACACATGTTTATGATAGACCAAAACTGATTCATTTTAATAGTAAATGCACACACTGTGTAACTGAAATGGAAATATTGTCTACAATGCAAACCTATGACAAAAATAGGTAGTTTACACATGATTTTAGTTTAATACTAAAATTTTGAAAAAAAAAACAAATAATAAAAATTTTTAATAATAAAAGAAATTCCCCAAAAATTCACAAATAACCATTTTAGGGAAACCTCTGACTAAGGGGTCTAAGCTCCATGGCTACCCGATATTTCTCACTACGACTGAATTTATGTGTTGCAGCTAAAATGAAACCCATAAAGATCAAGCCTGGCCTTTGTGCCAACAACATTTTAATGAACAAGGCACAGAAATAATCTGCCTGAGCTAAAATTCCTACCGTGGAACAGGAACAGATTCATGCAGCAAGACCATGACCATCAGGGCTGTTGTTTAGTCTCAGGTGGAGAAAATGCTATGTCCATATTAATGCAGAAAATTTGAATATGAGTAGGTCATAATCACTTCACTTCTTCCAGATGGTCCCCTATGAAATTAATTATTTGAAAAATACAGAAAAAATTAATTTAAATTATTAATCAGCATATAGAAAATAAAGAAAGGAAGTGTCATTCCGCAGTCCTACTCCCACCTTGGCCAACCCAGGTCCGTGTGTTTTTTAAATCTATCTATATTATTATCCTAATATAACATAATATACTGTAGTTTATTTTTAGAAATTTTAAGATTTCAGTTTCTGAAAAGGTAAATTCTAATTTTATGGACCAGTAGGTAAAAAAATAAACTAATAAAACTGTAAATATATAGGTCCATAAATTTTTGGAGTAGCTAAAATATTTCTGCCATATGATTGAACTGAGTTACTTTAATATAAGAGAAAAAAATGGCCTGCCTAGTACACTAGCACATCTGACGCCATTTGTACCAGCATATTTAAATTAGAAAATTAGATCTTATATAACATTTAACTTTATATTTTGCTCTTTGATAACCATTTACAAAATAAAAAATATTTACTTAGGACTTTTAATATGTTTAACTAGTTTGGGATTTCACATAATGCTTAATGACGTAAGGGGCTATTTTCTGGAGTGCACCATTTTGTGTATGCTGATTGGTGAAAATGAAAATGTATTCAAATATGCTATGTAAATGCGCCTAAATGATAAGACAGTGCTCTGATTGATTTCTTCAAAGTGCCATGTTGCATTAAGCAAAGCACATAGGGGCTCCACCTGTTAGTGTAAATAAAGGATGTCCATGTTTTAAATTCATTTATAAAGATGTCTCAAGACTCTTCTTTATTCTTGCTGAATATTTTCTGCAAAAGATACATCATGAAGCTATGCATTTACACATTTTCGTGGATCTGCCTAATTCTCTACAAGCACCTATACTATATATTCAATTAATTTTGATGTTGCAGCTGGAGATAGCTGTGATAATTTAATAATAAAAATATTTAATACTTTCACTTAGATGCCTTTGTTACTGCCATACATACATTTTTGTGACAGAATTACAATATGAAGCTATTTTTAACTTACTGTTTAGGGAGTGAGGAGATTTACAAGATTCACAACATTGCCAGTTCAGCATGGCTTCAAGAGCTTTTAGCATATCTTAGCATAACAGGCTTCAGCAAAGTGTCATAGGTCTCAGCTTGGCAGGCAAGAATGTACGTGATGCTTATGTTTGTAACCTTGCTTTCAACTGTAACCTTACCTTCATAAAAGTGTACAGATATAACACCAGTTTGCACTGCTTTTGGACAGACCACCCTGACCTGAATGAAACTGACATAATCGTCCACACTTGAATGAAACTGATAGTGCCATACATTGAGGCAAGAAAGTAGAAAGCTTTTAGGCACTTATTAGCAAAGATGGACTGTAATAATTATCTGTTCAGCTAGCTTCAACAACAAATGTATTTGCCGCTTAGCTTAGAATAATTGTAGCTTGTAACCAATCATATTTCTTGATATACAATTCTGTCCTGCCTTAATGAACGCTACAGTAAGAGATTTAACTGAAGGTTACTGTGGAAAAAGTTATTTGACAGCCTGAAGAATTTGCGAAACCTGTTAAGTTGCACCTGAGACAAGACCGTCCCCTTCTCCTGAGCTTAGGCATGATTTTGTTATGTATGAAATTGGGTTTGTGTGTGCTTTATGTTTTCTTGTTGTTTCCATTATGTTTCAATTATTATTTTTATATTATTTTGTCAGTTATGCTTATAATTATGAACTGTCACTTTAAACGTATTTACATCCCACATGTTCTGTGGATGGAACCCCAATGATGTGGTGCTACCCTGACGTCACCAATACCGAGACCTTCATCTGGCTGTATAAGTTCAGGAAAAGAATTTCTCAGGCTGTTGAGCATTATGTTTGTTTGGAGTATGTTTTTGTGAGTATTGTTTTTCTTTGGATTTCATAGTTTTTGTGATTTATTGGTTCTGTTTTCTGGATTTGCCATCGGTTTTACATATTGGTACTTGTTTGCTTTGGTTTGCTTTTTTGGCAACTTATTTTTTGTTCTGTTTGTTCTCATCTTTATTTAGTTAAATAAATCTTCAGCTTACAAGCCAAAGTCGTTCATGGTTTCTGCCTCTTGTGCAGCATTTGTGATATTTTGAAACTTTAAAGAGTGTTTTCCACTTTAAAAAACAGTTTTCCTACTATTGGGTTAGCTTAGGCTGAAGCCTCAGCAAGTAGCTGGCAACTGGCTGGGTTGGGATGAGCTTCTTCTGGGCCAGTCAGTGAAGATCCTGGCCTACTTTTGTGGCTGTTTGTGGAGGCCTCATACCCCTTCTGCCATGTTCGTGACTACTGTCTACAACACTTTGTCTTTAAACCGTCAAGAATGCCTCTTGGTATTTTCATGGGATTCACTTAATCACTGATTGCAATGATTCTTAGAAGTGAAAACTTTTCTTAGTAAAATAACCTGCTCTTTATTTTTATGGTCTTTCTTATTCTTACGGGGGAGGCACTGAAGTAGCTAATTGAGACATTCTGTCTCATCTCTAATTACCAAAACATCTCCATTGCTGGTATCCAAATTTTAATCTAACAGTGTGCATTCTGCATCCCTGAGACATACTTTCTGTAAAAAAGGTTATATACTGTATGCATGCAGACAGTCATTTATACCATTTCATCTTGTATGCACTCACTTCTGACCATCTGTGCATTGGATTGAGTTTCTCTTAACACCTTTGCCACACTTGACATGCACTTACCTCTTCCATGCTTTCTGTTCCTACACCTACAACCATCACCATGGTCTTTCATGCATTTATCTCGGGACCTTTCACAACCAAAGTCGCTTTCTGCTTCAGTATCTTCTCCTTCAATTCCATTTCATTTTTTGTCATCAATGCAAAAACATCCCCATACAAGACCTCCCATGGCGATTCTTTATGCACTTTCTTGGTTACCACTTCTATCACAATGATGAAAAGCAATTGACTCTTTTATGCAGCCCCTTCTTCACTATGTTAGTCTGCTTTCCTGATCACTGTTTCTGCTTCCTTATGCATTGACATAAATGCTGACAATAATCATTTCCAATGCCTGCTTCACCAAATCAAAGGAAGGGCATGCTTTCTACAGATCCAGAGAAGC
This sequence comes from Polypterus senegalus, assembly GCF_016835505.1. Taxonomy (NCBI): domain Eukaryota; kingdom Metazoa; phylum Chordata; class Cladistia; order Polypteriformes; family Polypteridae; genus Polypterus; species Polypterus senegalus. Next base: position 83,036,266 of record NC_053167.1, on the reverse strand, counting down.
ATAATTTTCCTGACAACAACTGCATCTGCTGTTACCATAGTGGAAATTAATTAAATTTTATGTAGTTGACTTTGTGGACGAAGACTTCAGATAAGACAGCAGGTGTGGTTATAAAGCAGCTTTATTTTGCAGAGTCACAGTGAGAAGAGTTTCAGAAAAGCAGACAATCAATAATACATGACAGCGTCAGGGCTCTTCTGAACCCCGTCTGTTGGGTGGGGCAAGTTTTTATACCCCTAGAATGCGTGATTTAATATCATTATAAAATGTAACAGTCAACACTTTTATTATAAACCATCCTTGAGCCCCTTCAACGCCCCTTATGCAACTCGATTTATTGGCCCCTTTTGTTATGGCATTCAGATGTAAGCTAAGGGAAAATGTGATAAGGCAGACTCATGTGTGGAATGCTTAGACCTTGAGTCTTTTGCACAAATATTTTTCTGTTTGCTAAAACAAAGCATGCTTTTACATGGTTTCGTAAAGCTTACTTCTCAGACATGAATTAGTACAAGGGAATGAAGAGAACATTCGTCTTCCACAACTTTCACTTATTTCTTAACTCTTTTCTCACTTGAGGTATGACCGGACCCTCTCTCCGACATTTACTTTCAGTTCAAACAAACACCGGCCTCTTTTAAAAGGGAGCAGTGGAACGATGACTCCCTAAAATTTGCAGAAAATGCAGTAGTCCTGGTCAACAGCCAACGCACACATCAGCCCATGCCACAAGGACCTCACTTTGTAATAGAAAATGATCTATTATATTGGGTCGCGGAACATGGGGCGGAGGTTCGGAAACTGTTATTAATTCCACGAACTTACCGGCGGCAGGTTTGTGAATTAGCTCACGCCCACCTCCTTGGAGGCCATTTAGGCTCCGAAAAAACTTTAGAGCGGATTAAGCTCAGATTTTATTGGCCGGGAATTAACGAGGAGGTTCGTCGGTTTTGTATTTCTTGTCCAGAATGTCAATTGCGGCAAATTCCTAAGAATGACCGTGCTCCTCTCGTTCCCCTTCCCTTAATTAATGTCCCACAAGCCTCTACGGGGTTCTCTCCTTTTCAATTATTATACGGACAACAACCCTGAGGTATATTGGATATTTTGAAAGAAGGTTGGTAAGGAGAGGCTCTTCCCTGTACAAATATTTTAGAATATACTGCACAGTTACGTGATAGATTTGAGAAAATTCAACCTATTTTAAAAAGTCATATGGAAGACGCACAAGCAGCACAGGCCCATTATTATGATCGTGGCACGACACTCCGAGAATTCCAGCCGGGGGATCATGTCATGGTATTAATTCCCACCTCTCATTCCAAATTACTCACCCATTGGCAAGGCCCTTATGAAATTAAGAAGAGAAAAGGGTTGGTCGACTATTTGGTGAAAAAACCCAATCGTAGACCAACTGAGCGGGTTTATTTTGTGAAAGTATGAAGTCGTGGAAGGATAGGGAGCCAGATCCCTCCTCCGCTCAGCCCTGCTCATCCTGTGCTCACATAGACACCCTTAATTTCGGCGAGGAATTAACCTATAGACAAAGATGGGAGCTGGAATCAGCCATCCTGTCCGTCTCAGAGGTTATGAGTGAAAAACCCGGACGGACCTCTCTGATTGCGCACGACATAGTGACTGAACCAGGGGTTATAGTCCGAGAGCGTTCCTATAGACTTCCTGAGGCAAAGAAAGCAGAAGTGGAGCTGGGAATCTTGGTTAGTAAGCCTGACGGCAGTTGGAGGTTTTGCAGTGACTTCCGTCGGCTTAACCAGGTCTCCCTTTTTGATGCTTATCCCATGCCTCGCGTGGATGACCTCCTCGAGAGATTTGGACAAGTTGAATTTTTAACCACACTTGACATGACAAAAGGGTACTGGCAGATTCCTTTAACGGACTCCGCGAAGGTCAAGACCGCGTTCAGCACTCCTAGCAGACACTGGCAGTATCGTGTTCTTCCATTCGGGTTACACGGGGCTCCTGCGACTTTCCAGCATATGGTGGACGAAGTGCTCCAAACCCATAATGCGTATAGTGCTGCCTTTCTGGATGACGTAGTCATCTATTCCAGCCCATGGAAGGAACACGTACAGCAGGTCACTGCGGTATTGCGGACACTAGGAGAAGCCGGGCTTCGTATTAATCCCAAGAAATGTTTCTTTGCATTGAAAGAAGCTAAATATTTGGGGTACCTGGTGGGTCGGGGTACTGAGAAACCACAGTGTTCAAAAATAGATAGGTCCTGTCCGAAACCGGCAGGCGCCGGTTTGTACCTCGGTTTTCAGAGAGAGCGGCGCCCTTGACTGATCTTACAAAGAAGAGGGCTCCTAATCATGTGGTATGGACTGACAAGGCGGACGCTGCATTTAGTGACTTAAAACAGGCTCTTACGTCAGCACCAATATTAAAAGCTCCTAATTTTTCTCTCCCTTTTATTCTCCAGACGGATACTTCGGACACAGTCCTGGGTGCAGTGGTGAGCCAAAGTGTCGATGGTGTTGAACACCCCATCATGTACCTGAGCCGGAAACTGTTGGATCGAGAGACCAGGTATGCAGCGGTGGAAAGAGAAGCCCTTGCAATTAAATGGGTGATTACACAGTTGAGGTACTACCTCTTGGGCCGGGAGTTCACTCTAGTGACGGATCATGCTCCTTTACAGTGGATGGCCCTTCACAAGGAGTCGAATCCACGGGTCACTAGGTGGTTTCTTGACCTTCAACCTTACAAGTTTTCGCTTATTCATTGTAAGGGTTCTCTCCATGCCAACGCTGATGCTCTCTCTCGTGCCCACGACCTCTCGGTGCAGGATGCCAACATACAGATGTATTCGTGGTGCTTTTATATTCAAGCGTCACATATTCCCGATCGTATTGACACACTACATTTTAAAAGTCTCATATACTGTCTTCTGTGCCGTCTTTTTTTCTAAGGCTTCCATCCGGTCCTGACAGCAGCAGATCGCCAGCTATAGATCGCCACATGAAGCACATTAAATGTATGATATTCCAACTCTCTGCACATTTAAAATCCTTACATTTATACTTGGTATCGCTTTCATGATGAAATGCATTAAAGTATGTATGTTACATGTTATAGATAAATCGGTAATTTCGTTTAAATAATGAATACTGTTAAGAATTACACACATGGGGGTGACACGTTGGTGGAGCGTTAGCGCTGCTATCTTGCAGGGAGTCATGCCGCTGATATTCCCTGCCTGGAGTTTATATGTTTTCCTGCTTGGTTTCCTTAGTGTGCTCCGGTTTCCTTCCAAAGATATGCAGATTTAGTTACACTACAATGATGCTAGTGTATGTGAGTGTGATGAGCTGATGCCTTGTCCAGGGATTGTTTCTGCCTCGTGCCCAATGCTAGCTGAAATGGACAAATCCCTGGACTGATGGATTTAATCATTAAACATCCTTTTCAGAGATATTGCAGTAAGGTGTCATCGGAATTTAATGGGTGTTCCAGGCAATTCACAACATAGCGAAGCCGAACCTGTTCTCACCGTGATAATAACTTGCACTGCCACCTGGTGGATTCCTCCCGATTTATGCAAAGTACGCGCGCAAGTATAAACAGTACAACACTTGCATAGCAGGAGCGTCCGCTGCAGCACGCGTCGCATCACGTGAAGTATAACCCTGGCCTTAGGTAGGCAGGAATGCCTGTAGGGTACTATTGGCTGTACAAGGTCCACACTTTGTAACTCTCTTTGAACATCATCATGGGGGCATTGGAGCAGAAACGTTAAGGCTAGATGCTCTTTCTGACACCAGCCTCATTTGTCTTTTAAGACAGACAAGAAGGACAGTGATCTTATTCTAACCCTAAGTCACAGGGTTACTATGCCAATCTTAGCATAATTGGATTGCATTTTTATACATAAATATTAAAAGCAAACATCAATTTTAAATAAGTATGAATTATATTTTTTTATATATTTCTACAGATTGTTTCTGCATTTTACAGTAATTCCATAGCATTATAATAGTCCAAAGAATACTATAGCTGGAGCTGCAGTCAGAATTAAACATCTGGTTTTTGGCTCACTTTTGTTTATTTCCAGTTGTCTTGCATCTTGCATTGTTTGTGACTGTTGCTTTATTCAGCCTTCCAAAAGTAAATTTAAAAATGCTTAGAAAATGTAATTCAGCAATAGAGTCTTAAAAGCCTAGAACCTAAATCCGAAAATAATTCCTGTGCGGTTTGGACACATATTTTTATTTGGTTTCAGAATTATGAATATGTCTGTTTTAGCAGTAAACAGTGTTATCCTGGCTATTTGCATAAACACCTCTCTTTTTTCTTGTCGCATTCATTACTGATTTTGCCCTTGTTCACATTAGCATATTCATTAGAGTTTCTGCTCAATGTAAGGGATCCAGAAGTTGCATCCTAATTTCACTCAAGCACTCTGTGCATCTCCTTTGTAAATCAATGCATTGAATGTTCCAGCACATTTACAGGGACATGCCAATCCATCTGCTTTGTAACTTTTATCCACAGCATTTTGCACATTGAAGATGTAAATAAAGCTAACTTCTGTCAACCTAAATGATGTTTAACAAATAATGCTTAAATTTGAAAACTTTTATCAGATTTCATACCTTTTTAGTATTCCTTGAATTAATGAGAAAAAAACAGCAGAAGTGTGATTTGCTGGATAAAGAAATACATAAAAATGGGTTCATTAATTGAGCTGTCAGAGACAGAAATTACAAATTATATTCAGTCACCGTACTTTTAATATTTCTTACCAATTAATGTTTAAGTTACTTAAGCTTCATGGCAGCTTAAATGATTTATCTGCTTTAAGTTTATGTTATAAACATTAACAGCAAAGTTTATTCCATTTATGATACACAACAAAGTGAAAAACACTGAATTAAAAATGAAACTGAAATGACTGTGTGACACTACGTAAAGCCAGTTCATCTATACAGAGCATATTCTTCACCAACATGAGTAATATGCATGTCACTTTGAGCTCTCATTGTCGAGACAATCTCCTGAACTTTGTTTAATGCATTCCGGGACCACTAACCCCTCACAAGAAGAAGAAGTACCGCACTAAAAAAGTAAATGTAGTCATTTAAATTCAGGGACATTTTTCTTGACAAAATGAATTTGCAGGCTCACAGACACTACCAAAGTTCAATAAGAGGTTACCCTTTCTGTTTTGGCTAACTGAAACTCAAGGTTCAATAAAATAACCAAAGGGTTACTTTTTTTATTAATGCTATAAGTGAACGAACACCATGAAATTTGTTGATAAGACAAAGCAACTCCCACACCATTTGTAAAACTACTCAGTCAGTCAAGCTGATTTGTTTAAATTAGGTTGTCCTGCACCTTTTTAGAAACCTTCAGGATCTTTGCTTCCACTACAGGTGTTTACAGTTTTCCCCCAAATCCCATGACTCTTTGTGTGAAGAAGTGCTGGTTTCTGACTTCAATACACTCCATCCTTACTCTTAAGTACATGATCAATTATATTAATAAAGTCCAAATACAGTAGCAGGCATTTGAGTTTTTAGAAACACCTTGCCTTTTTCATATTGGTTCATATACAGAAAAGAGTGGCCTATCTGGGTGATTCTATTTAGATTTCAGGACCACTCTGCCTCTATACACTGCAATATGACCCTTCGCAATTACTTAACTGAAAGAATTACTCTGGATCAAATTTATGGTGAGAGGTAGGCACCAGCTTGATGTTCCTACAGCAGTGGGAGTGTGAACAGGGTTGCCTCCCAACACCAGCTCTCCAGAAAGGAAAAGCTGACTAAAGACACTGGTGAACCAAGAATGAAAGAGGATTATCTAAGTGTAAAAAAACAATAATCCATAATCCAAAAGCCAGGCAGGAGAACAAAACACAAGGCTAGCAATCACAGAACAAAGTATTCAAAATCAGAAAAGAGAGCTAAGCAAGAGACAGAAACATAATAAAATGAAACTGTAAAATGTGGAAGTACTAGGCGAGAAGCTTTCTGAACAACTGAATGCACAGTGTTATAGCACAGACCTCTTATTAGGCTCCTCCCATCACATGACTTGGGCGTGATAAATGTTGCCTAGCAACAGATACTGATAGGAAGGTAAGAAGGAAACTGCAAACAATAAGGAACAGCGCCTGACATTTTGATGCCTTTGAAAATTTAAAAGTCCAGTGTCAATCTCCATGTAGCGTTGTTGATTTAGGACTAAATACATTTAATTCACCTATTAACTAGAACATTTCCTTTAGACAAGGGTAATACTTGCTTGCTTTTCACTGCACACTTTCTAGTACTGGTTGGACTTTTTTAAGTCACAGATCACAAAAGTACCTTTCTTGGAGCCTAATACCCCACCTCACACTAGGTTTTTATTATCATGAAATGTGTTAATCTAATTATTATATTGGAAAGGCACTAACAAGTTTCATCATCCTGGAGAGGAATCACCCACAATATTAACTGGAATTCCATCATACAAATGAGCAGCTTCAGAGCCCACTCAGAGAAGCCTATGAAAAACAGCTTAACTGCAAAGCTACAAAAGAATTCCAACTATCTATCTATCTATTAAGGACAGTAAGACACCAAAAGAGCGATGTAAAGAGCAAAAGATCTACACTGGCATTCAAAGCTGGCATCATTTTTAAATACTCACATTTTGATAACATTTGCTCCCTCATTTTAGGTAGTTTATACATACATTAGAAACCACTGGTAATTGATTAATCCTTGCTTTTTTTTTGTTTAGAGCATTTTATTACTCCCATGACAGTACTTTCAAGGTAGTGATATACTGTAACTGTATTTACAAAATTTAAGCAGTTCATCATTCATCACAGCAGTTAATTTTGGACCAGCTTTTTTTAAAGAAACAAATGTGTGTGCTTACCATACAGTCACAAAAATAATTTATTGTGCTACAGTATATAGAAGTGACATCCCTTTCACTCCCAGAAAATTACAACAGCAAATCTACTTGTCCTGTGGGACCGACTACACACAAGTCCCGTGCATCCATGTGGATGGATCACCCACTTACCCACACCAAAGCCCTCCCATTCTGACTTCAAATTTCTCTCTCTCTATAAAGACTTGGACTTCTCTTCCTCACTCCATTCATGTGTTTGCTCCATCCATCTACCGACACTGCAGGAGGTAGCTTTAAACCCCATCTCAAGGATGTTTTTGGCTATCCTGAACACAACCTTTATTTGTAGCCCCAACATTTACTTCAAGGACAACAGGCTAGAACCAGGCTGTAATGCTGCATGATGTCCTTGCACAAGGGGCCTTATGTTGTGTTTAAAATCTGGACCCACAACATCTCCCTAGCTACATGCTCAAGCAGTGGGACAGCACATTACTATATGTTATTTTCTGATACTATATGCCCTTTAGTGGTCAAAAAGCATTGTCATCCCCTGAATCTTCTCCTGGGCCTCAATCTCTCTCTAGAAGAAAGTCAGCTTCCATCTCATTTGTGTGGTGCTCCTGCCTAATGCCCTTCTAGGGAACATGGCCCACATACACGATGTACTGTTAACCGTCTCAGCTTTCGTACTCTCAAACTGGTACAATTAGCTGCATGACCTCTACTATTTCTACTGGTATCAAGGCTTACTTGGGGGTATTCTTGATGCCCTTTTCTTTGGTAACCACTTGCAAACCATGTGCCACCTTACTGCAGTGATCCTAGTTGAATACAGTGTATTTTGTATTCTGATTACCTCATTATACTACAATACGTATTGTTCGTTCCATTCCTCATTATACAATTCAGGTTTTAGGCAAGATTTTCCATCAAGGATCACAGAGCAGGTGGAGCCATTCTTGAATTAGACGTTTATTATTTTTGATATGCCGATCATTAAAATGTCATATTATTCAGTCAGTCATCATCCAACCCACTATATCCTAACTACAGGGTCACGGGGGTCTGCTGGAGCCAATCCCAGCCAATACAGGATGCAAGGCAGGAACAAACCCTGGGCAGGGGCCAGCTCACCGCAGTCATACTATTCAATCAAACAAATAATAACATAACAGATACAACAATTTACTTCAAAATGAATTCAGAGAAAACAAATGAAAGTTAGAAATACAAAAGGAAAAAAGCAAAACAACCCCTACCCAAGAAATTAGACATTTATATTTTGTCACACACGTGCGTATAGGGGGATGTTGTGAGGACCAAGTAAAGGTAATTCCATGCCAGGCCATGGGAGGGCGGGGTGTATTAAACCTTCTCCTGCTATCTCTACAGACCAGCCGCGGGAAAACCTATCTGAATCAAGAACATCACATCTGGTTCCGGCGCCCAGAAGAACATCACTTCCAGTTCCGGCGCCCAGAAGAACGTCACTTCCAATCTCGGCTCCCAGGCTGATTTCAGAAAAACATCACTTCCAGTCAACTTACATCACTTGCAGTTAACATACATCAGATCCTGTCTGACTTGGACTCTATACAATCACCTACTCTGTTGAATGATAAAACAATCCTTTGCAGCTAGGAATATTATAAGGGTGGCTGCCCCAAACCTTTTTACGTGTGTCGAGTCTCTTCCTTTTTACAGTGGCATAGTTGGCAGGATGATGGCCTCCTGGAGAGAATGGAAGCCTAAACCTAGGCTCGACACACGCTTATAATCCAACGAAACATCAGATGGGTAAGTACCGCTCCCGAGCTGCCGAATGGGCGTCAGTCAGGGCGTGCCGGGGAAAGCTTGAATATGCTTCAACCCATCATTCTGTTAAAGGTCCGGGGAAAAATAGCCCCGGGACCCACAGACTGGAGCCAAGTGCGTCAGGGAACGTATTGAGTACTTATTATGGCATCCCGAGTGTGGGGACTCCCCCTACTTATCCCACGAAAGGGCAAGCCCTTTAATAAAGGTGGGAGAAACCCAGGCTGGCAGGTGAAAAAAATGGCCTGGAAAATTAATCCAGCTAAGGCAACTAAGAAACAGGCCGTGGCTTTATGGGCCTATATTAAAGGCACCAGATTCTTCTTTACCTTTCATTCTCCAGACGGAAGCTTCGGACACAGATCTTGGAGCCGTGCTGAGCCAAAGCGTCGATGGAGTTGAACACCCCATTATGTACCTGAGCCGGAAACTATTGGATCGGGAAACTAGGTATGCGGCAGTGGAGCGGGAGGCTTTGGCTATTAAATGGTCAATTCCTCAGCTGAGATATTACCTCTTGAGACGTGAATTCACTCTTGTGACGGTTTCATGCATCCTTGCAGTGGATGGCCTTGCACAGGGAGTCCAACCCGTGGGTCACGAGGTGGTTTTTGGATCTACAGCCGTATAAGTATTTGGTCGTTTATCGCCGGGGTGTTCTGAAAGCCAATGCCGATGCCCTTTCTAGATGCCACGACTTCTCGGATTGGTACTCCCCACCTGACGGGTCTGGACTGAGGGGGGGGCCATGTCACACACGTGCGAATAGGGGGACGTTGAGTGGACCAAGTAAAGGTAATTCCACGCCAGGCCAGGGGAGGGCGGGGTGCATTAAACCTTCTCCTTCTATCTCTACAGACCAGCTGCGGGAAAACCTGAATCTGAATCAAGAACGTCACTTCCGGTTCCGGCGCCCAGAAGAATGTCACTTCCAGTTCTGGCACACAGAAGAACGTCACTTCCAGTTCCGGCGCCCAGAAGAATTTCACTTCCGGTCACTTCAGGCTGATTTCAGAGAAACATCACTTCCGGTCAACCTACATCACTTCCAGTTAACATACATTACTTCCTGTCTGACCATTTAAAACCAACATCTTTTCCAACCTTCATCAGTTCTGTCTTCGACTCTCTACAATCAACTACTCTGTTGAATGATAAAACAAACCTTTGCAGCTATGAATATTAACCTTTTTACGTGTTTCGAGTCTCTTCTTTTTTACAATTTACTGTACTGCAGACCTGGACAGGCAACCTGAAAGCAGAAATTCATGCTGAATGGGACACTGCAAGTAAAATTTATTTTTCTCCGTCTATTTTTTTTTCAATCTTATTATTCAAAGATTTTAGAAAACAGCTTTGCCTGGTTGACACCCAAATGCATTATTGTGCGACCTAACAATACGTTATCTATTATCTTAAATCAAGAAACCAAAAACATTTTCAGCATAAAATCTATTTATGCTTCCCTGTTTGAAGAGCAGGATTATGGTTTACAAAACCTTGCCATGTAGTCTATTGTGTGATCAGGCAGCACAACCATATTACAGTCAGCAGATGATTCTAAGTCTAAGCTTCATTCAGAAAGTTTTTTTTTTTGCGTTTTTTCAGATGCCTTCTAAAACATATGAAATTTTCTGGTGTTGCAGGTTCCGTCATCTTCCACTGGGCAAGATGTCAGATTGCAGGATGAAGAGATGCAGAATATCTTTCCATTTTCTTCTTCTTTTATTTCAATATAGAATAGAGACGCTGGAGTCTACCAGATAGTGTACAAAGATATTTGGTGTAGGTTTGCTCTTATTATTGCTAACTCAAATGATGGTAACTCCTGAACTTTGGCCTTCCCATTCAAACAGTTAGGAGTCTAAAATCAGCCCAGAGTGTCAGATTGCTAACATGCCATGATCACTCACTCCTTTACCTGTTCTGACTGCAACTGCTTCCTGTTCCACAATATGGAGGTTGTTCTTTTGATTCCCTTTGCACTGTAATACATCACTTTTTTACACAGTGATAGGGTGCACTGCAGGATTCTAAAGTTCTAGTGACAGAGTACTGCTATATTAAATAGAAAAACTATTGATGGCAACTACGTTTATTGTTGGCTGATAGTTCCAGGTGGACAAATACCGTGCATGCACTGTATAAAAAATGTAAAGTAAATATAACACAATAAAAAGATGTGTTCTGACCCAAGTACCATCCAGTGCCAAGAGTGTAACTACTATGATGACTTTAACCCCTTGCAGACAATTGTCGCAAAATGGTTTCAAACCACTTCCAGGCTGAATGTAGCTGAGGTGGCTTACATATCCCATCAATGCTGGTTGATGTGTATTCGATACATACCAAGGATATATTGAAAGCACTGGTCATGCCATCTAGCAGTCATAGTGGAAACTACATCTGCCTGATGGAAGAGAAGTTAAAACACAAATTATTTTTTTTTTTTATATAATTGTAAATAAATTTGGGCGACAAAGGAGTTAAGGGGACAAACTAAAGGGGACACATGAGCCGTAGTGCTAAAGTATCGGGGGGCACTAAGCTGTCTGTTCCCTCTTCAACCTCAGAAAAAGTACAGAGGTCTGTAGCCGACCCGCATCCACAGGTCCACGTTTAAAATGTACCCAGTGTAAACAGTATTAATTTTGAGTTAACCATAAACAGGAAAGCAAAGACACCAGATATAAATAGTAGATGCTATGGTGGCTGCCAGCAGTGTGAATGTGCTTTATTTAAAAATCTTAGTCAATAAGTAGGGTCCTGACTGGATCTTCATCTCTGTTTTAGCTTAATCTTCCAAGCAGTTTTCTTTACAACACCTTCAGTAATTAATTACATTTTTTTAACTTTTAAGAACAGAGATGCCACCAGCTCCTGGAACTGCCTTCTGTGAGAGCAGTGATATTTACTGTAGTAATGCACTTCATTTTGTTGATAAATGGACACCCACCCATAAACATCCAGAATTTAATTATTAGTTCTAAATGGCTGGAATGAATAATCAGAAGGAGAAATAACTATTGAGGATGGATCTGAATGCTAACACCTGCACCAGTTCACCTGGGGAAGGCGTCATGTCTCTAAGCTGCCTGGCACACCTGCTTATTTCAAAATGTCATGGAATGAAATAGAAAAATGGATATGAGAGCAAAATGAGTCTGGCAATAACAAACTGTCACTGTACAACCGCCACAGACATTTTCAACCATAACACCCCTGCAAAAGCAAAATAAATAAATAAAATATACACCCCAGATGCATAGGCTAAAAGTTATTCCAAATGTACATAATAACCTAGAAGACAAATAATACAGAAGTCCTTAAAGTTTTAATTACACTGGAGTGCTTTCAGAATGCAGCAGATGTTTTGGTGTTCTTGTTTTTTCTCTTTGTGTTTTGTTTCGTTATTTTAGGAAAGGGAGGGAATGATTTCTGCATACTGCACATGTTTATTTGCCCTGGTTGAAAAAGTGGGTAAGAATTCATTACCATTTAATTTACAACCCATCTGCTGCATGTTTTAACACAGCTATAAATCCAGACGCACAAGTCCAAACAGAGCAACAAATCTTGAATAGCATTTCAGGAGCATATGAGCCCTTAAATGTCTTATAAGGTGCATGTTGAAAATGTGCCTTCCTTGCATTTACCTTTCCTGGTATATTTTATACCAGCATAGGCTATGCAGTTATCACTAAAATAATTGTGAACCAATTCTTGACATTTCTGTGCTATATTTTATTGGCACTTATTTAGTTTGAAGTTGTTTCCTTCATGCTTTTTTTAAGTGCCATTTGTCATCTCTGTAACCCTTTAAGTTGTTCTAGCTTATTCTATTAGCCTCTTCCTTTGTATTGGGAATGGTGAAAACTAGAAATATTCCTGGTTTTCTGTTTCTTAGTTTCATAACATCTATTTGTTATCACAATTGTTTTTCCTTTGTGTTGGGTAGCATGTTCTTCTTACATTTGCATACTATAGGATCTCTACAAACCAAAGATGTGCTGATATTGTGCCTATAAGATAAGTGGGTGTTTGCACATTGTACTGTTATATTACTTTGAATCACAGTGAATTTATTTTAGCTTTTTTTGACACTGATCAATACAAAAAGACTTTAGTTTCAAAGTGAGAACATCTCTCTCTGCAAAGTGATCCAAATTAATTACAAATATAGAACTCAAAATAACTGATCTCAGTAGTATTTAGCCTCACTAGTATGACAAACCTAAATCATTGCTGGTGCAGCCAATTGGCTTTAGAAGTCATGTAATTAGTAATTGGAGATCACCTTTCTGGGGTTTCAGTTCATTATAGTGCAAAGGCAACTTTTCTGGAAGGTTCAACTTGTGGTGAGTCAGTGTGGTGGCCTGCCCTACTCAATGAAGACATAAAAACACAATGATTGAAAAGCACAAGTAACAGCTGTGATAAATAATTGAGTCTTGACACAAAAAAGAGGTTTGAGGAAGCCTCCTGTATCCTTAGAAAATGGCTACCAAAGAAAGAAGGTTGTGAAAAATATGGTCTTTACAGACAGGAGTCCAAAACAGAACTGTGGTTTGGTACAAACATGGTGAGTTTTAAAGATGGAAGGAGGAAATGACATCTTCAGGGGTGGAACCGGAAGTGACGTTTAAGGGCCCAAGCAGAATTTTTCGCATTTGGTCTGCGGGGAAAAAAGAGAAATGGTCAGTGCACTCTGCCACCCCCTTTGCTGCCTCCCATGGGCACGTGTGTAACAGAGGATGGAAACAAGACAATATCCAAGACCCTAAAAATCTTTTGAAGTCATTAAGAAAGGACTGAGTATGGCACAGCTGTAAATCTACCTAGAGCAGACTGTCCACAAAAACTATTACATTTGGTGTAAGCTAAATATTGCACATTATCAAAAAACACACCATCTCCACTGTGAGGCATGGTGTTGGCAGCATCATCCTGAGGAGATGCCTCTCTGCAGCAGGCACTGGCAGGCTAATAAGGTTAGAGCTAGGTTAGACAGCTAGTATAATATAAACCCACTAACCCACACTCAGTCATTTCAGCCTAAATGAAATAAATGCAGCAAAATAAATGGATATCCTGGAGAAAAACCTGATACAGACTGCAAAAAACCTGTGCCTTGGGAGAAAACAGTTTTCCAGGAAAACAATCACCACAAGTGCATTTCCAGAGCTACACAGAATGGGCTTAAAAACAACAATGTTAATGTCCTGGAGTGGCCAGATTCCAGATCTCAGTTTGTGGCTGGACTTGAAAAAGGCTGTTCATTCACAATCCCCATGCAACCTGACAGAGCTTGAGCAATTTTGCAAAAAAGAATGGGGAAAAACTGCAGTGTCCAGATGTGCAAATCTGATAGAGACATGTGTACACAGATTCAAGGCTGTCATGGCTGCCAGAGTTGCATCTACTAAATACTGACTTAAAAGAGGTGTGTACTTAAGTGATCAATTCTTCTGTGTCTTATATTTCAATTAATTTAGACCACTTTACAGTGATCTGTTTTCACTTTGACATTAAAGAATTTTTTTTATGTACCTCAATGTTAAAAAGCCAAATTAAATCCTCTGTGATTCAATGTTGTATAACAACAAAATGTCTATTATACCAAATTAAAGTTGCACACTTTCATATCGACTGTTATTAAACGAGTCAGAATGAAAAATAATGAATAACGACCATCCATTGCTGAAGTGTGTGGAAGTAGAGCTTTAGCCTACCAAAATGCAGTGCAAAGCAGTTGTACATGGGATACTTGCCTGTTGCATGGCACATTCACTCATCTCTTTCTCTCTCTCTGTATACACATATAAAATCCAACTTCTGTCTGTCTGTGTGTAAGTCTGTCTGCTTTTCACACAAGAACTACTTAATGGATTTAGGTCTTTTTTTTTTGCATAATTTGCTTGAACATTCCAGTTGATTTTGCGACTTCTCTCATTGCACTAAGTATCACAGTTCGCTTGTGGTAGCAGTTTATTTGCACGAATCCGAGAGAGATACTGTGGGCCGAGGGGAGGGGGAAGCGGGACCTCAGGAGTGGGGAGACGGGCGGGCCCCTCCTCACTCATTTGACAGCCTCCGTTCCAGTTGGTCTGCATCTCACCATGTGTTAAAGCATACCTTGCCTGCACTTAGCAATACCTGCTTGTTCAGCAGACATTATCATCTAGAGATTGTTAAGGAGTAACGTTTGACATTTTTGAGAGAGAGGGATCAGAGCTATGAGTGTTTTAGAGGGTAGAGAGTTATCACGGCCATGTGCTTTTCTACCCACACAGGGGACGCTCTCCCGTCAGAGGTGAACACGATCAGATACAGTGCCAACATTTGACATTGGAGCATACCTACCTTGTGCTTGGCCAGAATTACATTTTTTATTGATTTTTAAAGTTTGTCTTGTCTTACTACTACGTGGGTGGAACTGCAGAGCTAGTATGGTAAAGCTAGTATATTATAAACCCACTAACCCACACTCAGACATTTCAGTCTAATGTTGCCAATTAACCTAAAATGGCTCTCACTGCTGCCCCGAAGTAAGGAGACTACGGTTCGCATCCCAGGTGTTCTCTTTGTGCATGTATGTTCTTCCCATGTACGCATTGTTTTCTTCCAGGTGTTCTGGCTTGCACCCACAGTCCAAAGATATGCAGTGGCATTGTTAAATTAGTGTTTTCCTGCATCTTGTGTGTTTGTCCTGTGATGGACTGGCACCCCTGTCCATGTGTTATTCCTCTCTTGTGCCTGATGATTGTTGGGATAGGCTCCAGGTGCAGTTACTCTGCCCTAGATAACTAGGTTAGGAATCCAGAATGATAGATGTTCCTCTTTCGGATGTGGGATGTGGGAGGGAAACTAGGGTATGTGGAGAAAACCAACATGGACTTCTGGAAAAAGATGCAAATACTATGCAATTACTCTGCTGGGATTCAAAATCAAGATCCCTAGAGCTGTGAAACAGCAGCACTAAAAACTGCATGACTTTACTTAGGCTCAGAAGAAGGTGCGACTAGTTTATTTAGTTTTCTCACTTTTGAACAAAAGGGGTTTCCCATGCATGACAAGCATCTGTGTTAGTCTCTTTCCTGACCCTGTGCTTCCAGAACATGAAAACCAAATGCCTACTGTCTTTTTTTCAAAATTGAGTTGTTTTTTTTTTTAGTTTTTGGAGTTACTAGGTCTTTCCTGATGTGATAAGGTAGTGGTGATGGCCAATAATGTCTTCATTCCTCTCATATCATGATGGAAGTAGCTAGTATGTACACAGTATTTTACATACTACAAGACAAAAACCTAGCAACTTCACTGACGAATGAGGAAAGACCGCCTACCAATGAAAATGTCGGATTATGTTCACGTGATTTAAATGCTGCAACTGTGTGATTTAAATGGCAGGTGTTATTAATTTAATGTTATTAATAATAATTTCTTATTAAAAGAAATAATATTGTGTATGTGAAGCTCAGGAAAAATGAAATCCAGAGATCGTTAATTATAGGGGCAACAACATTTTTTCAATTTGCCAAAAACTTGAAAGGTTGTGGCATACTAGGTTTCTTCATTATGGCAGAGAATGGGCATCAGGAAAGAGTGAATTTATGAACTCACACTCACTCTGGGCTAATTTAGAGTTACCAACGAGAATAATGCAAATCTCTAGGACTGTGAGAGGAAGAAAGGAGTACAAGAACAAAAAAACATGTTGACGTGCTGAAAATATACAGACTCCCCACAGATAACCACTAGGTGTGGAATTTGAAATAAGAAATAGTGAAGCAGCAGCATTAACTTGCCATTTACATCTGTCTTGGCCATAACCACAGTGGTGGAGATTGGTGACATGTACAGTAGTATGTGCAAGTAAGAATTTCACTGTACTCTGTACCACTCTGCCCCCATACTGCCACCATTTTTATGAGAATAATGCTAAAGAACATTTTCTCCAATATACAACGTATATACATAACTATACATTTAATATTTTTAGAAGCTGAATTCATGATTTAAATCTAATAATAATAATAACACATTATTATTTTTGCAAATTAAAAAGGAGTTCCAAGAACACTGAATTGAATCAAGTAATCAAAGGCTCCCTACTGAGAAAAAAGTACATTATAACACTGAAACTGCGAATCAATAGAAATCCTGGATTGCCAACAAAGGAATGTTTAGTCAAAGCGACTTTAAAATCTCAACGTTAACTTTTAAACCTCGGTAAAGCCCTTTGATGCTGCCTGCCTCAAATGAACTCATTACAACTTTTTCATACTTGTCGGCAGTCACTCACTCTTTCTCTCTTTTGTCTGTCAGGATGTCAAGGGATGCGGTCCATTTTGAATTCCTCAATACATTTGTCTCAGAGGCATTTAAATACGCAACTGAGATTGTGCTAGTCAAGATCAACTTGAAACAAAAGTTAATCAGAACTATTTAAATGACAAAAGAAAACAAAATCAAAGTCTTGACAGATAGTAAAAGGCTAAAGGAAGTAGACGCTTGCTGTGTGGAAATCAAGTTTTCAAAAAAACACCTTAGTTCTATTTAAAGTTGAAAAGATATTATGAAGGCCCCTCAAAACATTAGCAGTATGTGGTTAAAAAATATTATGGCTACTTCTTCATCTCTTCAGTTCTTGTACAATGAAAAGAATTTTATGAAGCAAAATGAATGCCACCCTGCATTCTGAACTGGGAGCAGCAGCTGAGAGGTTCAGGCTATTTTCCTTGCTTTTTTAAAAAGTGATTGCTCTGAAAGATGCCATAGGCAATACAGATTGATTTGAGATGTGCTTCTGTTTTAATTAGGATAATCATAGTATAAAATGTCAGAATGGGCATCAGAAGACATGGGGGCGAGGTCAATAAGTAGGAATAACAATGAAAAATGCAGATGGGTATGGGCAATCGTCAAGATGCTGGGAGCTTTCTCATCGTCATGTCTCTACAAGGGCAGGTCCACTGTAGCCTGGACTGAAATGTCTCATGGGCAGTGGACTACATTTCAACATAACAGCTTTAAGTGATTGTGGGATGCCACATTATCGTTTAATCTAGCCTTGAGGTTTTTTTTTTTAATGAATACAGAGTGATCTGAGCCAGAAACTGCTAACAATCAAGAGAAGTAGTTACTCTTTCATAATTCAAGCAGTAATATTCACAAATGAGCATTTTATATGCAGTATTTCCATATTTACACTCTGCGGCAGACTGTTTATCAGAATCCAAGTTTTATAAGTGCAATGGGCAACGCAGCATGTACTATTGTCACCTCACTGTGGGAGCAGGTGAGGGTGGTTCCCAAAACAGACCTTTTTTATTGAAACTGTGGTGCCCGGCCGGGACGCCCAGGAGGACGAGAGGAGGGCTTGTGCCTCCTCCAGACCGCGAGGGGGCATCCGTCCTGGTTATGCTGGAGGCCTCGGGTAGAGGGCTTGGAAGCCCAGCCCTGTAGGGACCCGTGGCCACAGCCAGGCGGCGCCCAAGTGCCTGATTATCCTGGGAGCCTGGCACTTCCGCCACACCAGGAAGTGCCGGGGGGAAGACGACAGGGAACACCCGGACGGCTTCTGGGTGCGCAGCCGGCAATTCCGCCACACGGGGGTGTGTCCGTGGGAGATTGCCGGGAAGCAGCTGGAGCCCATCCGGGTTCCTATAAAAGGGGCCGCATCCCTCCAGTCATTGGTGGATGTCGGGTGGAAGTGGACAGAGCTGGAGAGAGGACGGGAGGCGGTCAAGGAAAAGGCACAGAGACTGTAAGGCCTGGACTGTGGGGAATCGGTGCAAGAGGCACTGGGGTTTTGTGCGTGACGTGACTGTTGCTTGTATATATTGTAAATAAACGCCTGTGTGTTGGGTGAAACAAATATGAAGAAACAAATGGGTGGTCAAACAGATCACACCTTAAGGACATGCACAAAATGAAAGCATGACTGACAGATTCAAATGGCTGAAGCAGAAATACTGAGTAGCACTTTCCCATAACTTAATTTCAGTTGCCGGTAAATTGTCTTGGAGAATAGGGCTGTTAATGCCAAGGGATTTTTGTAATAAAGTTCAAGTCCCCTCGAGTTTATCTTAATTATGTTCACATTTTTAATCAGGTCTATTATGATCACCTGTGTCTCAAGAGACTTGATATATACCAGTATTACTTTATTATGGTCAGCCAGAGTGGGCTGTATTTCACCATGAGCCTCCTAACAGGAAATGTAGTCCAGACCCCTTCCTTTCTTTCACATTTAGCTGTGCTGAAGCTTTATGATAAAATCATTCAAAAAACTCATTCAAGCAACTCTCAATACCCCAGAATGCCAAAGTGAATCCAGGATTTTAGAATTTTTTGCAAATGTATTAAAAATAAAAAAATTAAAAAAAAAAAACTGAAAAGGCACACTGACACAAGTATTTGCATCCTTTTTTCAGTACTTAGCGGAAGTACCTTTTGTGTCGATTACCACCAGGAGTCTTTTTAGTATGACTTAATAAACTTCACACACTTGGATTTGGGAATTTTCTGCTATTCTTCTCTGCCAATACTCATGCTCCAACCATTGGTAGACCGCTATTTTCAGGTCTCTGGAGTAGGTTTTTATTTAGAGATATCTCTGTGTTCTGCTCCATTCAGCTCAACTCCACTCTGTCTATCTAGTCTCTCAATCCCTTTTGCTAAAAACAATCCCATAGCATGATGCTGTCACCATAACTTTACTGTTGGAAAAGTATTGCACAGGCGATGAGTGTTACCTGATTTTCTCCAGACAGAACACTAATTTTGGTTTCATCAGACCAATAAATCTTGTTTCTCACAATCTGAGAGTCCATTACTAACTCCAAGTGGACTTTCATGTGTCTTACTGTGGAGAGGCTTCTATCTGGCTACTCTTCTTAAAGCCCAAATCAGTGGAATGTTGCAATGATGGTTGTCGTGCTGGAAGTTTCTCCTATTTCCATACAGATTCTTAACAAAAGGGACCATTCTTGGTAACCTCTATTAACATGGCCCTTCTCCAATGATGGTTCATTTTGGACAGCTGTAGGAAGAGTCGTGGTCGTTCCAAACGTCTTCCATTTAAGAATTATAAAGGCCACTGTGCTCTTGGGAATCTTCAGTGCTACAGATGTTTTCTTTTTGTAGGCGTTCCCAGATCTGTGCTTTAACAGGATCCCATCTGTAAGCTCGGCAGGCATTTCCTTCCACCTCATCACTTGTTTTTTTTTTCTTCTCTGAAACAAATTGTCAGTTGCAAGACCTTATATAGACTTCTGGGTGCCATTGCTAATCCTGTGCAATCAACTGAAATGACCAGAGGTGGACTGTAAGCAATTATGATTAGTAGAATAGGATGCACATGAGGCAGATTTCAAATATCATAGCAAAAGGTCTGAATACTGTGTCAGTGTGATTTTTCAGTTTTTTATTTATATACCAATAACGGCGGACTGCACGATAACATGCAGTGAATAAACTTGACTTATAGTTTCACTAGCCAACCCGCGGCGTACCATACACCGCATAATCAGGACGGTTTTTTAATGATTTTTAAGCACAGGGAGAAAATTAACATTTGAAAAATAGGTAATGTAATAAATCAGCAAGAAAAGCATCATTGTAATAATGCACTGAACGAACCAACACACAATCGTCCGTGCGGTACTCACGCGTGGAGGGTGGAACGGGAGGAGAGGAGAAGGACCTCCACTCCGCTCCCTCCGTCATGCTAGTCTGCTGATTTCTCGTCCAGTATGCACTGCCTGCTCATGTGCCCACCTCCAACTCGTCACTCGAGTTGTTGTCGTCTTTACACAGTCCAGATGCACCTGTGATTTACGTAGACTTTTCATTGCTTTGTGTGGTTTTGGCTGCCTTTCTATATATAATTAACTAAGACACCCAACCACTGTAGTAGTGAGGTGGGACGGCGGTGTGTACAAAGTGCAGGAGCATCTAAGAAGACGCATGTTTGTCGCGGATGCGAATTGCTGTATGTAGTATGTAAAACAGTTTGCTATGGTGCACGCAGTCGTGTGTCGTAACCGAAAACTTGGTTTTTAAAGACTGGTTACTTCATTGTGTATACAACTGTAGGTGAATGAAAAGATGTAACTCTGGAGAGGGCAACATACAATACAGCGTTTTACACGCTGCATACAGCGATTCACATTCACGACAAATTGTTTTACACGCTGCATACAGCGATTTACATCCACGACAAATATGAATCTTCTTAGATGGTGTTGTCAGGTCCACCCACGCTTTCAAAGCACACACACTGCCTGGTCATGTGACCGTTCGCAAGAGCAACTAACAGAGACTTGCCCACCAACTGTAAGACCATGGGATACCCTTCGCAAACTGCTCTACACGCCGCATACAGCGATTCACATCTGCGACAAACAAACTGTTTTACACACTGCATACAGCGATTCACAGCTGCGACATGATTTTTCTTAGATGGTCCTGTCGCGTCCATCCTCGCACTCGAAGCATACACACTGCCTGGTCATGTGCCTGGTCGCAAGAGCAACTGACAGAGACCCGGCCACCGAGTCCAAGACCATGGGAAACCCCTCGGAAACTGTTTTACACGCTGCATACAACAATTTACATCCGTGACAAACATGCCTGTTCTTAGATAGTCCTGTTGCGTCATGTGGTGCCTCTGCGTGAACCAGTCAGGCACAGAGAAGGTCTGCTGCTGAGAGAGCGTCTCGACTGTTGCAGGGCCTGCATTGGTGAAGCAGGTGAGACGGTGATGAAACAGAGGCACAGGGCTTATTGGTTTTTAAAGACTGCTTCCTTCATAGTGTTTTAAACTCAGTTTTAAAGGATTGTTTTAAGGATCCCATGGGATACCCCTCGCAAACTGTTTTACACGCTGCATACAGCGAGAAACATGCCTCTGTGAACAGTCAACGTGGCTCAGAGCTGCATGTGGACTCTACGACAGACCAACATAAATGACGCCGTTTTTCCTGTGTCGTCGCGTCCGAGCTGGTGGGCATGGTTCTGTGAGTTGTCGTTGTATCCAATGGTCTTAGAGTTGGTGGGCGTGGCTCCTTCCTGCGTGCGCCATGGGCGTCTCACTTGTCGGCGGCATAGTGAATCCACGCCCCTTCCAGCGTGCTTTCCATGGTTGTCTTGCCTTAGTGAATTATATATATAGATACTCTTTCTCTGTACGTTTAGCATTTGTTTGCTCAGAGGTTGATGCGCTTACCACTTCCTGAGCAGCTCTTCTTTTCTCCACTCTAGCGGCCCATTTCTTCTCTTCTTCCATCTGCATCTTTTTGTGTTAAAACTGACTGAGTCAGTTTTTGTGTTGCAATTAGTTAGTACATTTTTCTCAATTTTTCACTTAAGCAGGCACTTAAGTGTTCAATCTGCCTCAAGAATGATTTAAGATATGAAGAGGTAGGGGAAGTGATGGCGAAAGTGGTAGGGAGAGTTGATTCTACATTAAAATAAAATTTTAAAAAAGATAATAATAAAAATCACTACGAAAGCGGATAGTAGAGGTCACGTAGTATATGTGTACCAAATTTCAGGTCTATAGTTCAAACAGTTTGCGAGCGATAGGTGATTTAAAATCCTGGACAGACAAACGGACAGCCACAGTAGCATATTATATAAGATAGATAATGCAAAATTGATTGACTCATTCACTCACACACTCATCAACAAAAACACTATTTCCTATTTAGTTAAAAAGCTGAAATTTGGCAGAATTTAACATCTAAACAATATCCACTAAGAAAGAACATTTCAATATATTAATATTTAGGGGAAAATGCACCCCATACAATAGAAAAAAATACTGCAAAATCTGAAATATGCTTTGATGGATTTGTTTGAAATTTGCTGACATTGTAGAAAAAAGAAAATTATCTGACATGTACATTTTTTTATTTTTTGCTATTTATTAATATTACGCTAACATATATGCTCTGTGCTGCACTAAGAGCATGCTTTATTCAAACAAGGCACACAAGAGTAACGGATGTCAGCCAACATGAATAGCACCATTATTCAATAGGATGGTGACGAAAGAAGACAGGGTGGTGTCCTGTATAGGAAAAAGGAGAAGTGACCATGTTGTAAAATGGAAAGAGAAGTTTGGCAAAGCTCAAAAAAGATGCAAAGCTCAATGATTAGCAATCGCTGTTTTTTGCAGTTGACTACAAATACTCTTAGATGTATACCAGCTCTCATCTTAGTTCTGCAGTGACCTCCTCCTGGCATTATGTATTGAGCAACACTCTCACACAAATGAGATGGGGAAGAGGTCCCCTGTGAATTATCAAGCACTGTGAAGCCCCATCACATAAACAAAGAACAGGAAGGGATTGACCCATAATATTTTGTGAGCCATGGATGCATTGTTAAAGTATGAAAGGCAACTTTGCGGCTCTTTCAAACTGCTGTGTGGGAGAGGAAATGAGCAGCACAACAACAGCTACACAGCAGTTCAAAAGTGTTGCCTGGCACCAAGAGAATATGGGGAAAAAGCAGGAAAAAGTGGGACTTGATCTATGGCAAGAATGTTTAACTCATGGACAAATGTTTATAGCATGTTCAGGAGTATGCATTTATCCAAGGTGACTTACAAAATCTGAGATACAATTGTTTTCCAGCTGGACTACAGGCAGGTGAAGTGACTTGCTTAAGTTCACTGTGTATCAGTAGATAGATATGAACCCACATCCTCAGGGTTTGAAGTCCTAGCCCCAAAGCCACTACACCACACTGCCTGCCAATAATATTACCCTTGGTAAAAATAAATTAATGAATAAACAAAAAAAATACAAATGATGTCTACAGAAATTTGCTTAGTTACATAGTACTTCTGATATATCTGATTAAGTGATGGCACTACTGTATAACAGAGGCCCTTTATCATATGATATTTCCCAGGTGAAGTGGGGTAACATTGCTAGTTTTTAATAAACCTGCAAAACATTCTGAAATCCTGTTTTTGCATTATCATTTTGGGGTATTGAGTGTTGCTTGAAAAAATAATTTATATGAGTTTAGCACAAGACAGCACAATAGAAAAGTGTGAAAACAATGAAGGGGTCTGAATAATTTTGGAATATCCTGCTATAATGACTTTTTGGTTCAGGTTAGGACGGAGTGGTAGTTCTGAGGTGAAAGATCTGTGCTGGTACATGGAAGATTGCAGGTTCAAATCCCATTACTGCCAGAAGGGATCCTACTCAATTGGGCAACTGAACAAGGACCTTAACCTTAAAATTGCTCCAGGGGCACAGTACAATGGCTGACCCTACTCTCTGACTTCCAAACGTCACGTTCAAAGACAATTTCTCTTCAGGTTCTAATAAATTGTACCAAACACTAAAAAAATACTTTCCTCCCTGAAAGAATTCTTTATTACTGAGAACTTCTGCAAGCACATCCGCCCATCCATTTTTAAACCATCTTAATCCTAGTTTAGGGTCACATTGAACCAGGGCCTATTTCCATGTTAATTGATGTAAGGCAGGAAGTAAAGGCACAGTCACAAACATATCCTCGTTCACTTATAACGGGTCATAACAAGTGCCCTAACATGCATGCCTTTGGAATGTCAGAGAGGAACTGGAGAAAACCTCAGACAAGCACAAGGAAACCATGCAAACTACACACAAATTTCACAGGCCTGGGATTGTAAACTAGTTTTCATAGGCAACACTATTGACTATGTTACCATGTTACTACCCACATCTAAACCATTATAGGGACTCCATTGAATACATGAGACCCTTGCTTTTTCAAAGTTAAACATCTAAATAAATACCCACTGATACACAAACATTGTGCTATATTTACATATAGGATTTCTGCATTAAAATGATAATTATTCTACTTAAATTTTACTAATATAACACCTATGATGGAAATCAGGGTGTCAACGGCCCAAACCCCCAACACAAACACACACAGAGTCCCAGGTTCAAATAAAGGATGGTTTATTCAACCTTTTTCTTTCCACAATACAACAAAGTAGCACCAAAGCACAGATTTCTCTCTTCACAATACACAATAATCTCCACAATACTCTTACCACTGCACTGCCCTATTCCAATTGAGTGTTGCCTTTCTTCCTCCCAGGTCCGACTTGCCTGGGTAAGGGAGAGTGGTCCCTTTTATTAAGGACCTGGGAGTACTTCTGGTGCCAGAGCCACTACCTGATTGAAGCACTTCTGGGTCATATGAAAGTCCATTGCAGCAGGGAGTTTGTCTCCCTGCTGCCCCCTCTTGCAGCGCCCAGTGACCCCAGCAGGGCTGTTCTGCCTGACTACATGCCCTGCTGCCTTCCCACTGGGCACTGATATCTGGGGCTGCTACCATCTAGCGTGGTGGGGGAGTAAAAAACCCCAGCCACGTCTTTCCTTTCGAGTGGACAATCCGTCCATCCCTTCTGGCCCTTCCTTCTGGGTCTGATCCATTTTTCTTCCCTGGCCTGGATGCCTGTCTGTCTGTTAGAAGCCCCCCATCCCGGTAAGGATCCATCCCTTCTTCTGGCAAAGACACCTGTCCAGCCCCTGTGGCATCTACACATCAAATAGTCTTACAGGGCACGTTTTGGGGACAAAATGAAGCATGGTTTGTTTTTTATTTTACTCAGATTCCACCTTTAAAAAGGTAAATGCATAGAAAGGATCATAATGCTTACTGAAGAACATAATGATGATAAAAACAAAAACTCAGAGCATGAAAAGTACAGAATATGAATGATAAATCTTTGTTTTTGAGTGAAGTATTGAAACCTTAGTGGTTGTCCTTTGAGTTGGAGTTTGACAAGGAACTTCAGAGACAGTTCTACAGAGAACAGTTTTGGAAGAATTAGAAAGGCAAGCATCAGAGCTCCAGATCTCTTTTTACAAATATAGCAGCAAAAGCAGGTTTCAGGGTGTGTGATTTGTGAAATCTGAATGTAGCCAGCACGACCCTACAGGAAATTTACATTATATCAACCAAGTACAGTAGTTGTATGGAAATGAGAAGTCTATTGTTATCATCATTAATTAAGTTTCAAGTGCTTAACTAAAGCATTGCTGATTTAGACATATTCTGTGAGAAATAAAGGAACAGATTCTTCTTTGTGAGAAAATCACAGAAAAGAATAGGCATTAATAAAAAGTTCTGTTTTAATTAAAGCAAGAAAATGAAAACAGTGATAATTACAGCAAATGTTGTAACACTATTGTTATTATGCACATCAAAGTAATTTTACAAATAATTAATAATGAATCGTTGCCTGAAAGGTCTAAGGAGCTAAATAAGAGTTGTGCAGGAAATTTTGAGAAGCCATAGACTCAAGAATAGGGGACTGCATGATGGTCCTGTGATTACCAATGTCCAGCATCAGAATCTTAGGCTAGAACCTTGGCCTGTTCATGCTGTATCTAGTTGTTTCTTCTGCTGCTGGTTTTTCTCCCAAGGACTGGTTCCTTCAGTGCTTCATTGACATTAGGAGAGTGCATTTCTGTCGTGAGTATTTTGTTCTTGATCCTGGATATTTTGCCTCTGTTTTGTGGATTTTTAATATTTGATTTTGTTTTGATACTTTTTTTCTTACTCAGGGAAACCCTTTCAGGTGAACCCTTTTTGCCATTATTTTTATTTTTATAAAGATTTTGTTTGGAATTGTCTTTAAGCCAAAGGCTTTAACAATTCCTCTTCCTTTTGGGACATTATTTGGTAGTTTCTTGTGACATTTAAGAAACAATCTGAACTTTTAAAGCCAGTGTAGGAATTTTTATTGATTAATAATCTATACGATGTCTACCCAAGAGGATGCCATAGTAATGTGTGATTAATCCAATAATTCAGCAAGACTTTATTACCTTACCCTTCTCCGTTGTAGGAGGTCAGGTCTCCAGCCTTTAGATATATATCACAGTAACTGAGGCACACTCATTTTAAGAATATATTTATTGACAAATATAAGGAGTACAGAAATATGATACAGTGGAACCTCGGTTCATGAACGTCTTGGAACACGTACAAATCGGTTTATGACCAAAAAGTTTGTCAAACTTTTCCATCTGTTCACGACCACACACTCGGTATACGAACAAGCCAGTTTCCCTTTCGGTTTGTGTGCGCCGATGATTTCCGCACGTGTTCAGTCACTCCCTGTGCATTCCCTGTGCAGCGAGAGAGAGAGAGACACACACAGACACGCGGTGAGAGAGAGACACACACACACACACAGACACATGCGCGAGAATGACGCGCGCGCATGAGAGGGACACACGCGCATGAGAGAGAGACGCACGTGCACGTGCATGCGTGAGAGACAGACACACACAGACACACACACGCACACACACACCTGCGTGCGAGCGAGAGAGAGAGAGAGATGGCTGTACGCATAAGGCCGAGAAGGCAGTTAAAGAATGCACCGGGCTTGTTTTTAAAGAGACATATCCGAGCACTGTTTTAACCTTGTATTTAATGAAGACTTTTTTCTATTGGATTTTAACCTCCACTTCACTTCTGTTTACAGTGATCAGTTTGTAGCGTGCATTGTTGCAATGTTACTTTTCTTGGTGGTTTATTAAATTACAGATTTTTCAAATGTTCATTTTATTCCCTGTGCTTAAAACTCATTAAAAAAAAGTGTTTTTAGCGAGCGGTTCGTAACGCTATAGCGCAAACTCTTGCAGTGTTAGTTTTCTCTGTTGTTCAAGGTTTTCTCAGTGTTATTCAATGTTTTTACATTTAGTTTACTATTACGCTGTGCATTCTATGGTTTAAATATCTATATTTTTGCTTAAACATCTTTAAAAAATATATTTACATACAGTTCGTACAGTCTGGAACGGATTAATTGTATTTACATACAACCCTATGGGGGAAATTACTTCGGTTCACGACCAAATCAGTTTACGACCAGAGTTTTGGAATGAATTATGGTCATGAACCGAGGTTCCACTGTAACTTTATATATCTTGTGATGTGTGGGTCACAGAATTGCATAAGAGAGATGGAGTTGAGTCCAGGTTTCTCAAAAAAAATTTGATTTATTGCTGTGAAGACAGAAACATTCTCAAAGCATTTATTCAAATGGAAGCTGTCACTTAAACACAAACAGCATTTAAGCAGTGACAATGACATCACCCTGCATTCACTCCCTGCCCAGATCAGAAGAACAGACAGCCATCCAGCACATTTCTGCATACAGAAAGTGATTGGAAGGCCATGTCAGTGTCTGCTTTTAAATGTTCCCACCTCAACCATCAGGCCACAGATACATTACATGGGGAGTCTGTGAACTTGCAGTTGCCTCGGTGGGCGCATGAACCTGCAGTTGCTTAAGCGACAGACAAGTAGCCCTTGACAGACATGTCAATCGATGTGCAACCGCATTGGGGTGTCTCTCAAAAGAGCTCAAAAATCTCACTATATGTATATATATATATATATATATATATATATATATATATATATATATATATATATATATATATAGCCACAGCAGTGTTATAAGCCAATTGCAGCTTCATTTGTCATGAGCAACTGCTTTGTGTGTCACTGCATGTTCACCGTTATTAGAACAATTGGTAAACCATACATTAGAACATTAGAACAATCTAGACGAGAACAGGCCATTCAGCCCAACAAAGCTCGCCAGTCGTATCCACTTGTTTCCTCCAAGAAAACATCAAGTCGAGTTTTGAAAGTCCCTAACGTCTTACTGTCTACCACACTACTTGGTAGCTTATTCCAAGTGTCTATCGTTCTTTGTGTAAAGAAAAACTTCCTAATGTTTGTGCGAAATTTACCCTTAACAAGTTTCCAACTGTGTCCCCGTGTTCTTGATGAGCTCATTTTAAAATACAAGTCTCGATCCACTGTACTAATTCCCTTCATAATTTTAAACACTTCAATCATGTCACCTCTTAATCTTCTTTTGCTTAAACTGTAAAGGCTCAGCTCTTTTAATCTTTCCTCATAATTCAACCCCTGTAGACCTGGAATCAGCCTAGTCGCTCTTCTCTGGACCTTTTCTAGTGCTGCTATGTCCTTTTGTAGCCTGGAGACCAAAACTGCACACAGTACTCAAGATGAGGCCTCACCAGTGCATTATAAAGGTTGAGCATAACCTCCTTGGACTTGTACTCCACAGATCGTGCTATATAACCTAACATTCTGTTAGCCTTCTTAATGGCTTCTGAACACTGTTTGGAAGTTGATAGCTTAGAGTCCACTATGACTCCTAAATCCTTCTCATAAGGTGTACTCTCGATTTTCGACCGCCCATTGTGTATTCAAACCTAATATTTTTACTTCCTATGTGTAATACTTTACATTTACTGACATTAAATTTCATCTGCCACAAATCTGCCCAAGCCTGTATGCTATCCAAGTCCTTCTGTAATGATATAACGGATTCCAAATTATCTGCTAATCCACCTATCTTGGTATCATCTGCAAACTTAACCAGCTTGTTACTTATATTCCTATCTAAATCATTTATATATATTAAAAATAGCAGCGCCCTAGCACTGACCCCTGTGGAACACCACTCTTAACATCGCCAGTTCTGATGAGGTTCCTCGCACAATCACCCTCTGCTTCCTGTGTCTGAGCCAATTCTGCACCCATCTAAAAACATCACCCTGAATTCCCACTTCTTTTAACTTGATGCCCAACCTCTCATGTGGCACCTTATCAAATGCTTTCTGAAAGTCCAGATAAATAATATCATAAGCTCCACTTTGATCGTATCCTTTTGTTGCCTCCTCATAGAATTCCAACATGTTAGACTCCCTCTTCTGAACCCATGCTGACTGTTCAGAATAACTCCTGTCCTTGTCATGTGTTGCTCAATCTTATCCTTAATAATTCCTTCCATTAATTTTCCTGTGATGCTTGTTAAGCTTACTGGCCTATAGTTGCTTGGATCTGCCCTGTCACCCTTTTTATATAATGGGATGATATTTGCCATTTTCCAGTCCTTTGGAATCTCTCCAGTGCACAGTGACTTCCTAAAAATATGTGTCAAGGGTTTATATATGTACTCACTAGCCTCCTTAAGAACACGAGGATAAATATTATCTGGGCCTGGTGATTTGTTTGATTTCATCTTATTTAATCTGAGCAGCACTTCTCCCTCTACAATTTCCAAATCCCTCAGTACCTCCTTAGTAGTTGTTTACCTCTGGCAGGTTATCCACTTGCTCACTTGTAAACACCTCAGAAAAATGTAAGTTTAGGGCATCTGCTATTTCATTGTCTGTATCTTTTAATTCCCTTTACTATTCCTGATGAACTTGACCTCCTCCTTAACTGTTCTTTTACTACTAAAATACTGAAAGAATCTCTTGGGGTCTTCTTTCGCCTTATCTGCTATATTCCTCTCCAACTGTCTTTTAGCCTCTCTGATATCCTTCTTAATGGTTGCCCTCATTTTCTCATATGCGCTACGGTTCTCTTTGCAGTCATTAGTCTTATATGCCTTATACAGCAGTTTTTTCCTTTGCAACTTCTTTTTTAAATCTTTATTAATCCATCGTGGAGTTTTTTTTAGTTTCCTATTACTTCCAAATTTAGGTATGTATCTGTCCTGCATTACATGTAAAACATTTTAAACCTGTTCCACT
Organism: Polypterus senegalus; assembly: GCF_016835505.1. Taxonomy (NCBI): domain Eukaryota; kingdom Metazoa; phylum Chordata; class Cladistia; order Polypteriformes; family Polypteridae; genus Polypterus; species Polypterus senegalus. The sequence goes on along the minus strand of NC_053167.1, from coordinate 83,005,943 downwards.
GCTCCTCGACTGTCTCCACATTTAAAAGCTTATCCCAGTCTATCCTACTTAGACTTTGTCGCATCTGCTCAAAATTAGCCCTACTAAAGTTCAACTTAACAATTTTAGTCTTTGCATCTGTACTCTTACAAAATACTGAGAATTGTATTACATTATGGTCACTTGACCCTAGTGGTTCAATCACCTCTACACCCTCAATTCTATCCTGATTATTACAGAATACTAAATCCAGACAGGCTTCACCCCTTGTTGGTGCTTTAACATGCTGTGTTAAAAACAGTCACTGATTACTTCTAAAACTCCTGCTCTTGTGCTCCTCCATCTGTAAGGTTATCCCAGTTAATATTTGGATAATTAAAGTCCCCATGACTATAATATCCCCTGTAAACTTGCCTTTTGATATTACTAAAAAGATGTGTGTTGAAATTACTGTCTTAATTGGGTGGTCTATAACACACTCCTAAAATAAGACCTCTTTCCCTAATATTTTCCACATGTCCTCACTAAGATGGGGCTCATCATCCAACTGAAGATGACTTACATTTAATTCCTGTTTGGCATAAACAGCAACCCCACCTCCTTTTCTGTTCTGTCTATCCTTCCTCAAAAATGTGTATCCCTCTATGTTACACTCATCCCCATCTTTGTTATTTAGCCAGGTTTCCGTTATTGCTATAATATCATAATTGTGCTCTGCTACATACAACTCCAACTCACTTACCTTATTTTTGATACTTCTAGCATTAAGGCAAGCTATTTTTAATGTGTTAATCCTTCTATCTTTACGTGTTTGCTTAAAATTTACATTACTATGCATTTTTATTTCTACACCATTGTTTGTTCTTCCATGTATAGATCTAAATCTGGCCTGTCCTAAACTCCCTGCCCCCCCATTCCCTAGTTTAAACAATCCTCGACTAGCCTACACATACGCCTCCCCAATACATTGGTGCCCCTCCGGTTCAGATGTAACCCGTCACGGAACAGGTCCCATCTGTTCCAAAAGGAGTCCCAATGCCCCATAAACCTATACCCTTCTACCCTGCACCAAGATTTGAGCCAGCGTTAAGCCTTCTAATCTCCTCAATCTTACCTGGACTGGCGTGGCACAGGCAGAACGGAGAAGACTACCTTGTCAGTTCTGCTCCTCAGCTTGGTACCTAACTCTTTGAATTTGGATCGCAGAACTGACAGACTACCCTTATGTATGTCATTTGTTCCAACGTGGACAATGACAACTGGATCCACCCGCTCTGGCCAAGAGCCTATCCACCCTTCCAGGAGGTCTCCCACCTGTGCTCCCGGAAGGCAACACACGTGTGAGACTCTCTCTCTCTGGAGCACACCTGCGCTTCAATCCCCCTAATGATTGAGTCCCCAACTATCACTACCTCTCTCTTTTTGGGAACTGGTTTTGAGGTGGCCCGTTGGGGCTCCTCAACCCTGCCTACCACCTCAGAATTATCAGAGTCACCGTCCAGCTCCGCCAGGACATGATAACGGTTAGACACTTCTAATTCTGGGGTTGATGCCCCCGGACAGTGTGCACCCTTTACCTTACACCTTGTGACCGTGACCCACCTATTCCTACCTGTCTGGTCTGGAATCTCCTCCCGCCACCTTAGGGGTGCACACTATCTCTAAAGGACACCTGGGCCAAGTCCGCCAATTCTCTATTACAACGCAGGTCAGCCAACTCCTCCTCCAGTTCAGCGACCCTGAGCTCGAGGTGCTGGATCAGCTGGCATCTCTTGCAGATGTAGCCCTCATAGACAACTGGCTCTTCCAAACCATCATCTAAAAAGTCCAACATCCAACAGGACTTGCATTGCACTGGCCTCATTATTAAAATTTGATTTGGGATTACTAAGCTGCCTTAACTTTTTTTTTTCTTAAAATTAAATTTCTTCTTCTTTCAGCTGCTCCTTAACTTATATGGTAACACTAAGATCTGCTGCAGATATTTTACACCTTTTCCCCTTAAGCTCCTGTACTGTTCTCCCTCTCAGCTGCCTGCTATTTATCTTTCTATGAGGTTAACTTTACTTTTCTCTGTCTCTTCTAGCTTTGCTCTCTTCTTACTTATAAGCTCTTCACTTGCACTGTTTGTATTCCCCCATATTAATGAACCAATACGCTGTCGCCCACTTAACTGTTCAACCTCTGGAACGCTAAGGACTGTTTAATCTAAAATAAACAAATAAATAAAACTTTACTACCTTATTTGCTCCTACTGCTCTTTGTGCCTGATTGGCGTCTTAACGCAGGCCGCTTACCTGCGCACTGTTGAGTTTCCACCTTTTACTGCTTTGAAGTCAGCCGCGGCCTATTTTTCTTTTCCTTTAAACTAAGGAATCGCGATTATTTATTTACAAATGCTGATATCAGTTACTGCTGCTTTCTACCCTGCCGCCTCGATGCTAATTCAAATTATTATTCTAATTATGGCATACATTAAATCTAAATCTGTAAAAGACATGCAAAGAAGATTTCACAATAAGTTTAACGTGCTTTGTGGTAATGTGCCTTACTGGCATTACCAGTAATTAAATAAAATTAGTTAAGTGTCTTCAGCATGGTGTTGAGAAAGGCATTTGTTTGAGAAAAAAAGGTTAAAAAGGTATAAAGAAATGAAATTTGCCTTTTTCCTTTTTATATAATGCAGACAGACGTCTTCACTGACCATATTAGCGCCTTTTGGGGAGTGTTGTGGTGGGTCTAGTGTAGACTGGAGAGACAGCCTTGCCATTGACCGGCCGGGATGGCATTGTCGGTCCTCCACTCCTACACGTGACTCCCGCAACCTCATAACACTAAAGGAGTAAAAGAAAGTGTGAAGCGTCGTAGTATTTGTTTACTCCGGTTTAGAAAAGGGATCCCATGTTTGTAGTTTTCTGAGCTGTAGCTCAGGGAAGGAGGAAAAAATGTAAAAATGCTTACTTTCACTTTTGGGAGAAGCGCAGTCCGCATCTCAAAAGCCGGTATAACTGCTCGAATGTTTATAGTAATTGTGTGGGACAGAAGATGCCTCCTTTCACAGACATGTTCACATCATCGCGTGCCAACGGAGGGATGACATACAGCAGTTAACTGGTTAGCGCAGCGGCGCCGAATACAAAAGGGAATCATGGCCTCTAGAGGGAGTTCTTCTGACTAGATCTTCTTAGAGAAAGTTTCTTGGTAGAACTTTGTTTTGAATTTACCAAGCATCACAGCTTGTGCCTTGCTTATTGTAAATGTTTTTTTCTTGTATAGATAGGGTTGTCCGGGTTCGCTTCCCGGGTTCGCTTCCCAGGTCCTCCCTGCGTGGAGTTTGCATGTTCTCCCCGTGTCTGCGTGGGTTTCCTCCGGGCGCTCCGGTTTTCTCCCACAATCCAAAGACATGCAGGTTAGGTGGATTGGCGATTCTAAATTGGCCCTAGTGTGTGCTTGGTGTGTTTGTGTGTGTCCTGCAGTGGGTTGGCACCCTGCCCAGGATTGGTTCCTACCTTGCGCCCTGTGTTGGCTGGGATTGGCTCCAGCAGACCCCCGTGACCCTGTATTTGGATTCAGCGGGTTAGAAAATGGATGGATGGATGGATATACAGTATAGGGTTGTAGTTATTGGTGCACTTTTTATTTTTGTATATACACTTTCTCTGTATTTTGAATATTTTTGTTTTGGTGAATTCTTTATACACTGTGAAGGAAGACAGCTTCATTTTGGTTTGTGTATATATGGTTTTCACTAGTTTGTGTGTATTTTGCTTTCCCATTTAGGACTTTCTGGCAGCACTGTAAATACTGTATATAGTCATTTTTGGGCTCTATTTGATCACTGTTTTTGTGTGTCCTTTGTGTAATTGGACCGTGTATTGATATATAAATTCCGCAGGACATTATTTTTGTTTTCTTTAAGTGCACCTGTAAATAAAATCTTACTTTATTTTTCAAAAAACCCAACCCTTTTTGTGTCCCTGTCTCCCTGTCTTACACCATCATCCTGGTCACGCTCGGTCTCACATACAGTACTAGACACCTAGAGTGTAGGCTGGTGATCCTAATTCCCACTACACGGGGTGTCATATGTTTCTGCAAGTAAGAATTCCTGCTTGACACATCACTTTAAAGTATTTCAATAAATTCTTATCTACTGGTACTGTGAAGTATGTGTATGTTAGACCACTAAGAGCTATAACATTACCAAAAAATATTAAATATTCCTAGGCAATAAAATGAAGAGCTTGTAAATTAATTAAAAAATATGTTATTAATAAATTAATTTTAAATAAGCAAGCTGACATATACAGAATTCATGCAGCAGGACGGAGCATGTGTACAAGGAGTGATCACAAGTAAGGTCTCTTTAATTTACAGCAACACAAGTGTGAAAACAAAACTCCAAGGAACTCTTTATTATACTATATGCATGACTAGTCATGGATGTTCGTTCCAGATTTTCAATTTATTATTTCACTAGCCGTCCCCCGCGGTTCCACCCATGTAGTAGTGAAACAGGACAGTGAGGAGGGCCCTGCCTGGCTCCCTACTCTTGACGTCAAGCTTCCCCTTCCCCTTGGCCTGCAGTGTCTGTCTCGGATTATCGTAACTATATTGCTCCTGCAAACAAACTATGATTCTTAGCACGATGACAGAAGTCGTAAAATCAACTGGATTGTTCAAGCAAATTATAGAAAAAAACCCAATCTAAATCCTTTAAGTAGTTCTCTCGTTTGCTAGCTAAGCGGAGGTAAGGAGCGTCCTGAGGCTGGCGCATGAGTGAGAAGGGCCCGGCCTCCCTCCCCTTGGCACGCTGCACCTCTCTCAGATTCACTCAAATAAATCGGTATTGCAAGCAAACTATGATACACAGTGCAATGACAGAAGTTGAAAAATCAACCTGAATGTTCAAGCAAATTATAAAAAACCCAATCTAAATCCGTTAAGTAGTGAAAAGCAGACAGAAATATAGACAGACAGACTTTAGATTTTATATATATAGAGATGTGTGCATCTTTAAGAAAAGTTGTAAGTTTTTTTATTCTATCGTGGTATACCAATGATGTCTGTAATTTAAGAGTGTCCTGTAGGATGTGTGGTGAAACGTATTATTTTACAATTCTTATAACACAATCTGTAGAATATAAACCATAAGTCAACAAAAGAAAAAAGAAAGAAACTACTATATGAATAAAAGGATCAATTTATAAGGGTAATAGTAACAGCAGTTTCAAGTATCGTATTGTCATACGTTGACAGAAGACATAATATCAAAATAGCCAGACAATCTGAAATACCCTTCATTGGCTAATTTAACTTTATACTGTATATTCAGAATTAATTAAATATATTGAATTTTAGATCTGACATTATATACTGTATTAAAATACATTCCATATACTTCAAAATCTAAGATATTTTTTCTGTTTATCACCCTATAAGACATATATATGTATATATTGGTAAGAATGTTTCCTGCTGAATTAACTCATTATTTGTGGCAAGGAGATTGTGATTGTTATAGGAAAAAAGGCTTGTATGTCAATGGACAATAAATTAATTAACAAGAACTGCTTTTCTCAGATGGTACTCACCCAGAAACATGCCTACTGTTTCCTCATCAGTGATCTGTAGGAGTGCAGAATGATGTTGGAGACAAGTTGAATTGACTGGCGCAATAGACAGCTTCATTGTGTGTGTGACAGGAGAAGAATTCTTTGAACCAGACAATTACTACTAAAGGATAAAAATGAAATAGTGACATTTAAAGAGTCTTCCTTTAAAGCAATCAGGTCCCTTCTATGTTAGTACGTATGCCTTGTTTTCTAATCACACATGACACCCACAGCTTTTCTCGTCGTTTTATTATTGTACATATTATCTTTCCTCTCACATCACTCAGCAGTATTTGACAATTAAACACAAGCCTGCAGGTCCCCAGCATGCATCTAAAGGTAAAAGCCCAGGGTGGGAGTACATTCTATTTAAGCAGGGTGCATGTTATTTACTGTTTGCTCAATAATGAGCTCAATTAAAATCCCATTCTCATTACAGACCTGGTATTAGAGCTCAAGGTGACCTTGTGAACCAGTTCTTGAAATGTGATGTGCTGCTGCTATGAGACAAGAGTTCTTTTTGAGTGCACAGAGGGCAAAAGCAAGCACCAAATATTACAACGCTTAGAAACCATGAGCAAACTTTGTTCATTTCACTTTTTGGAGGCTTTTCTTTATGGATTCTTAGAATATATTTGTGGAAATAAATAAATATAATCTGTGGGGAAATATATATGGAAAGTCTGCACAGAATGAAAAATATCCCCAGATGTAAACTCTCAAGCTTAAAATTTGCCGGTCTCTCATCAATAAAGTTAATTCTCAGACAAAGTAAACAACACCCAAGAGCTGAAAATAGCTTTTGGCTTCAGGTTACACTAAAGAGTTTTAAAAGAATATCACTTTATGGTTTCAGGAAATGCCCAACGACCTATGGATGTAACCTGTGGACAGTATGAAGATCAAAATTCTGTAGTTTACCTGGGGTCTAGTAGTGGACAGTCAGAATATGAATAAAGAGAACTAAAAGAGAGACTTAAGTGATTGATGAAACTTACTTTTTTTTTAAACCAGAAACAACACACACAATAGCATAGGTTTCGCGTGAAAGGACAGACTGAATATCAATATCATTAGAAAATAAACACAATAGGGAAACTAAAGAAAGGTAGGAATCAGTAAGTGTTGAAGATGAACTAAAAGAGCAGCGGCCACTTGGCATAATAACTCGACAGTGGTGAATAGCGGAGTACTGAACATTTCAGTTTGACTGGACAGGTTCCAGCAGTGTCTCTAAATATTGAGGGTTTCCAGCAATTAGACTGAGAGGAATCTTGGGTATTTTGTGAGATATCCAATGTATCCCCTAATTATGAAAGGATGGCAGCAAAGACCATTCCAGGGGCATTTAAAGGAGTCAATAGAATTAGGGATGCCAAGACATCTGTGACAGCTAAAGGCCTCTTGAGATAGGTACTGAGCTTTCTGGTTAATATTTATTATTCTATAGCCAGTTGTGGGGATTGCTCACCAAATAGTGCCTGTGAGAAGTTTAAAGTGTTTAAAGTTTTTATTTGCCATAGCTTATTTGAATCTAGAGTTTGGCAATATGGTGAGGCAAACGTTTAACTAATGCTGAGGTGGCAAACTTCCAATATTGTGACGAGAGATCCAAAGGTCAAAGGGAGTGTTTGTATAATGCTGATATTTATTGCCATTTTGAGATGTTCAAATGAAAACGTCAAGTCACACAATAGAACAAGCAAGTCACATAGGCCCACGGAGGAAGCAGTACAGTATTTTGCTTGTTTTATTTAATGTCTACTCCCTTTAACCTTTGAGTCTTTATTGTTTCATATATTTTGTCATTTTGTTTGAGTTAGAGTGGTACAAGAAGGGGAACCAAACAAAGATAGATGCTGATTTTAATCTATCTGCTTTTTAACCACAACTTGAATATAGGCATAACTATAAAGTATCTACCTTAAGAACATAAACTGAGGTTGTCTCTGAATCTCAAGGATAAGTGCTAACTACGCTTTATATAGGAGAAAACACCAGTCAAGTCATTTTATTAAGCACATTTTTAATTGAGACTGTTTAGGTTAATGCGAGTACTCTACTGAACTGTGCCCGTATGCGTCAATTGTTTTCCTGTCCCAGCATACAGCATAATTATGACATCTTATGTGATCGCAATCAGGGAATCTTTAAATGCATAAAACAGCAGGCTCTCGCTTCAGGTGACTGAATTTCATTGCTATTTAATGATTTATTTTTATTCCGTTGAGTAATGTGCACTTTCTAATTTAGGCAAAAAATATTACATTTAACTTTTTTGAGATATAATTAAAGTAGCACTGCTACTGTATAAACATTGTCTACATGGGTGTTTGTGGGAGGACAAGGGGGAAAGCCAAATGATTTTTTTTTTCAGTATTACTGTCTTTGCATTAATAGTGAATGGTTAATGGCAAGCAGAGCCCTGGGGTGCACACAAAGGTCACCTTGATGGTAGATCATGCCAAGCATACAGTATATATTCTATTGGCATTGCCTTCTCCATTCACCCTCACAATCTGGGCTTGATTTCTAATATTGTTGTTTAATATCAAACGAATATACTGTTTACCTCTGTTTCTTATTAGTTATATTGGTCTCTGTACATATTCATTAATTTTGTGATTCACAGGAAATTACACCTACCCTTCAAAATTTTCTTTGTTTTCCTCTTATTTGTACCAACTTGAAACTTACGCATACTAATTCAGTTTGTACTCATCATGCCCAATATTAGATTAAATAATTAAATAAACATTTATTTACATATTGTAACCAGCAGCCAGGAAGCAAGTAAGACAATGAGAAAATTTGGGGTAACCTCATTTGCTTCTTAACTGAAAAGAAACAATAATAGAGACTATCCCAATAATAAGGTAACACAGACTTCAAAAGAACAGAAATGGCAGTGATGTAATCTCGTTTGTAAACACTTGTTCTCTCTCGTCTGTGGTCTTCTCAAGACGATGCCACTTTCCAGGGGTTCTGTTGTTTATGTCCCTGGGACCAGAAGAGGTGGGCCTTTCTTCTGACCTTACTGTCGCCATTGGTTGCCCTCACTGGGTGTGTTTTCCGGGTTGTGGAAAAAGGAGAAGAGGCAGTTAGCGACAGTGTCCCATCTCGCCTGGGAGTGGACCTGTTTACCTTGGCTGAGCATTTTAGGGAGCTCTGTGGCAAGTGTGACAATATGTACTAATTTATTTAGACATATTTTAATTCATTAAATATAATGTTATTTAATCTGCATTTCATTCAAATATTCTACTTATCAAATGTACAGTATTTAAACACTAATCTGACAATTTGAAAAACTGCATGAATTATTAAAATAGAGAATACATGTGATGGTCTATATTGTCATTTTGTTTGTCACATTTTTGAAAAACATTTATCTAGCAATTGTTGGTGATTAAATCCTTACCTCCAATAATTCCCTTTATAGTGTTAAAATTAAACTATGGACATTGTATGGCACTCAATGACATATTTCATTTTCCTACAGCAATAACATTTTCCATAATGGTGACAGTCATTGCAGCAAAAGTAGATTTCACGCCAATTTTATATATATCCATTTAAACCTAGAACAGAAGTGTAAGATAGTAGTAGTAAGTAGTAGTGAATATTTTTTAATGGTTTTAAACACATTCCTAAGCTCTGTGATGCCAAGTAAAGTTTAAGAAGCCATTTTTGAATAATGCTAAGTAAAAACTGTAACAAGATGCATGTAATAATTATCAAGCTTAAAAAATGTCTGGATGTACTGTATGTAACTCAGGAAGACTTTTTTTTACTGCTTGTTCCACACTAAAATCTATTTAAAAAGAATCTTTCAATGGAAATATTCTCCCATATTCCCAGAAGAGTACTGAATTTATATTCATAGTTTTCTAGCTTAGTGTAAATCTTGATCTTTCGTAACCAAGGTCAAATGTTATAGAGGTTTGTATGTAGTCATATTAACTTCCTAAAAATATCAGAATATTGTCCATATATTCTACTGCAGGGGTTCCAATGCGTCGATCGCAATCGACCGGTAGATCGCAAAGGTAGTGCAGGTAGATTGCGTTGCATTCAAAAAAATTTTTTTTAAACATTAGTCTATCATATATCCTCCCTATGGCATTTGCCACTTGATTGACATACAGGGTGGCCAGTCTGAGATCTCTTTTCTTCTCACACACTGGTCATCCTGCACACACGATCAAATACGCGAGTTACTGCAAAACTCCAGATGTGATCTAGTTAGCCTTCCAATTTATATCGACTAAAGAAGGGGTTTAAAAAAACTTGTTTAGGGAGGGTATGGGCTGGATGTGGAATTGGAAGAGGATTTTTTTTCTCACAATGTCACAATCGAAGTACTTTTGTCTGACGTCCGAGGTTTTATCCCTGATGAGGGGTGCAGTGGAGTGTGTTCGCCTGATGAGCCCAAAATAGGATGAAACACGTGTCGCGTACTCTTTGCATTATTTGAAAGTTAACTATGTAACATTCTATGATCTGCTTCCAATTATTAATGTAGGTAGATCATTTCAACCTGGTCATTTTATAAGTAGCTCGCTAGCCGAAAAAGTGTGGGCACCCCTGTTCTACTGGGTAAAACCCTAATATATACAATATTGCTGAAGCCACTTAGTATAAATGAGGCACAATTAATGGACATATGCTGTGTTAAGTGAAACTTTTCATACTTTCTGCTCCTACACACATATAAAATTATAGGCAGGCCATAAGCATAATTTAATAAGCATAGAATATTAAGTACAATGGTACTTCGGTATACATCCTTAATCCATTCCAGATCCTTTGACTTTGACAAACAGGACGTATACCAAACGAAGTTTTCCCATAAGAAATAAAGGGAAAATGATTAATCCATTCCCATGAAAAAAATCCTATTTTTATTGGCATATTATACATTGATGGGGTTGTATAAAAGAATTTAAGTACTGCTTAATACTAAAATACATAAATACAAAAGCAATTAGATGAAATAAATGAAAATTTAACCTCACTTTACTTTTTAATAACTTCTTTGTTTTTCACAATCGTAGATACCGTTGTCCTCGGCATACGGTATGCAGCAGCCATGTCCCGGATACGCATGCCACCTTCATACTTTTCAACAATCAATTCAAATTTATGTGAAAAAACACAATCACGTGAAAATTCACATAGAGTTACAGCGCGGGTTGTCCACTGAATGCTAGCAACTGGCGTGCTGACGCTCAGGGGAAGTCGTGGCTTTGTCTCGAGAGAGGTAAACAAGGGTAGCACGCGGTCTTCTAGCACGCAAGTCATATTCCAAACAAAGGTCGTATACCAAGCAAAATTTTTTGCATCCAAACAGGACGTATACCAAGTTGGACTTATTCCAAAGTGGACGTATACCGGGGTACCACTGTACTTGTTCAAATAGAGGAACAGCTAATGATAGTGGGTAGTTATTTCTAAACAAGACTTTATTTTATACAGTCATCGTCCAGTTCTTCAGTTGAGAATGCTAATGACTGTACTACTGGTTTAGTGGAGTGCACGATGCGTTCTTCTTGCTGATGGTTTCTGGCCTTTAGAAGTTCCCTGACCATTATGAATACCAACACATTTTGCTTATTCACAGAGCTATTGGTAAAAAAAAAATCCTGGTATTGGTAATTACCATCTGAGCTATTTGATTATGTTATATATGGACTGCCCTCTACTAAGACTCAAACACAGCGCATTTTTTTGACTATCTGTGAACAGTGCACCAGCCCTGCTCACTTCAGGCTGCCTGAAAGAACTGTCCTTACTTCAGCTGTATATGTTAACACATTGGGCTCAAAAATCACAATGATCAAATAGATCTGGCTACTCCTCCTTAACCCAAGTTAATCAATAAGAAAAAGTGTCTCAGACCATTGCTGGATAAACTAGGAGCTTTTTGTAACTCATGAAGGATACTTTGATGGCCGGTTTGGCTGAGAAATGTCAATAATAATTGCCCTGGCTAGGATGAATTAAGGTGGCATGCATAAAGCCTAAGGTACCTCTCAAGTACAGAGAAGAAGTCAAGCAAGCAACAGAATATGGCCAGCCATCATTTTTTCAGGAATGCAATGGTGTTTACATTCTCTGCATTTTATTTTCAGTAAGCAAACTTTATTTCAATAGTTCCATTTTCCAGTTACAAAACTTTCTTATTTGGTGATGCCTAATTAAGGCATTGTCTTCCGCAATGTTTATATTTCTTATCATCTCTTTTTGTCTGGATCTGGCACAACTGCAACCCTACCATCCTAGGCAGCACACTCCCTGTTACAATTTTATTGATGAGCTAAAAGGATGCCTGAATAAATAGCAGAGATTCTTTTGAACCTTCATTGCCTTGTTATGACCTTATAAATAAAATGGATTTTTACTTTTTCTAGGTGAATTTATTTCTACAGACGGTGCTTTGATTAGATGGTGGTGGCACAGATCATCACCACAGAAAACCATAAAATGAACAGAAGAGAAAGTACGGGTTAGTATGGATTTTGGAGCCACGATGAATAATAATGATCATTTAATATACAAGGGAGGAACCTGCTCTACATGGTATGGCAAACCATCAGAGGCATACACAAACACTACCACACACAGGACATATTAAGACATAAAATTTACTAGCATACATCTCCAGGTTTTTACAAGAAAGGCAGTATCTTTTGAGCAACATTTCACAACAACTGTAAGTGAACACGGAAATCAAATCTGAGATGTGACGACACTTACCGATATGCTGTTCTTTAGTAAAGCATGTAAGTGGAAAAATAACCTTGCATGTCTAATATATTATCTTTGAAATAAATCTAATAAACATTATAAAGCAGCCTCATATTTATTCCAGAATTAATGTTTAAATGGAGGAAGTATACATTTCTCTCTTAGGCAAATTTGTATTAAAGGAGGTATGTAATTGCTTAATATTAAATTTAGAAGTCAGATATATGCCTTTGATGATTCACAAAGATACTACAGCAGAAACCAGCCAAAGTATATTGAAATACTTTGTAATGTCTAACCTTTTCCAGGGAAAGCAGCCAAGCCTTTTCGAACACCTACTGATGAAAGCAAAATTATAAATCAATGCCGTACAGCTGCTTCAGCTAATCGTTTTTTTCCACATGAAAGGTCTTAGGTCTCCAAGAACTGCAAAAAGTTCCCTGAGGTTTCTTGATTCACAATAAAAGCCCTGCCTATTTGCCTCTTAATTAGAATGGGTCAATTTAAATTGTAATTTCTAGTTTACAGTTATCTGTTGTCTTGTGCCATTTCCTGTGTACATAGGGGTAGATCACCATAAAAAAATGCAAATGACAGAATTCCAGATAAAGAAATAAACAAAAGCAGTGTTTAAATAAATATACAGAAGAAATAGATGCTTGAGAAAGTGATTCCCTACTGGCATACCATATAGTGAGTTTAATTGAATAAAGAAAGTGATTAAAGAAACATGAACCCAGCACTTTTGATAATTGATTCAATTATAGAGCACTTGTAGATGCAGAGAGGAGCACATATATTAGAAAAAAAATTAGAGCTCACCGCAGCCGAACATGAAGTCACCTATTTTACCACCCAGTGAAAAGATGTACAACTGGAAAATAAAAGTCACTGGTAGTCATAAGAAGGACATTATGTTATCTCCAGCATGCTTACTTTAGCTATATAGCAATGACGACAATGATTCTTCTTCTTTTTAGTTTTAACTTCATAAGCATATTAATTATACCAACTTTAAATAAACAAATGGTCAGGATTGTCCTTCAGAAAGCAGAGGGTCATTATATAGAAATTAAAAAGCAGGAAGTTTAATGTTTGAAATCTGGAGAGTAGAAGTACATAAAGAATAATTGTGACATCAAAACATGAAATTCACACAACAGTCAAACAGCTCTGTACAGTTTTAATACATAAAGAACAAATGTTTCATTTACATAATCAAAAGCATGTCAGAAGGAAGGAATGGCAACCAAGAGTAATGTTGCCAAGCCGTATAAAATGAGGCACAGATGGAAAGAAGTGGAGAAATCAAATGAGTTGAACCTACCTTCAAGCAGACGTTGATGGTGATGATGCTTTTTCTCTTTTATTCCTAATAACCTGACAGTGTAAAAAATAGACACTTCATAATGATGAAAGGTTAAACCTGGGCCTCTGAATAGATGGAATGACAGAAAGAGGTTAAGACAAAGTAATAAATGAAGCACTACACAAAACGTGAAGGGTCCATTTAGAATCTTACTTTAGAAGAACACTTGATTCTCTGAAGAAAAGGTACATTTGTAAGTGACAGGAAAGGCATAAGGGAAGCAATAAAGTCAGGTAGCATCTGACAACAGCAAGCCTAGAGGAAGAATTTTCTACAAGAGAAGAATGTGCTGTTATATATTTGTGAAGTGCCAGGTCAAGTCCAGAATGGCAGGAAACAGGGGCACTACGGAGTAGCTGCATGGACCAAAAAAGCCCATCTTACAACAGAATTGTACTGTAATTAAATGTCTGTCATCAGGGAGTGGTTGATCACATATATCTAATAAATGCTTAGGAACTACTTATTATTTTAGGCACTCAGAAGTGGGGCAATGATAATGGTAAACGAAGCATCATTTGACAGAAGTGTCCCCGTCCAGCTGGTGGCAGCCAGATGACTTCTTATATTATGTACAGCCTCCTGCTGCCCAGTATCCTGCACAGTCTAATTGGGTGTTCCATAACCATTTCAAAGTCAGCGGGAATAGAGGGACCCCTAGAAGGTGATCTAAGAAAAGGGTCCTGGGGAATCCAGTTTACTGTGGAGATAAACCTAGAAGGGATTGATGGGCAGGAACTGACAACCCTCTTGTCCTGCACAAGCAAGCGTGTTCTTAGCAAGCATATCCTTATTCCTAGCTAGTTGGCCACGGTGCACAATTTTGTCTTTTGTGCAGTACTTAAAATGACACCTGCCTGACCACTGTTATTATATTGCAGCAGCTTTTGGTGGCTTTTTTATCCAGATTTGCAGAACATAATGCATCCTCCTCAGGGTTTCATCCCACTGTTTTACAATTTGCCATTACTTTTCTTTTTAAAAGTATACAGTATTTAACTACTTTGGTAGATTTTGCTTTCACTGTTTCTCCTTTGTTTTTCCCTTTGTATCGCATTCTTTTTCACTTAGCTATTCAAGATCTTGTCTTTTAAATCACGCTTAAAGCTGTTCTCCCAAAGACGCCCACTTGTTTCTGCTCCAAGCACTGCTTGCAACCTCCCTTCATACAACACATTCATGGGTCCCCTCAGATATTCTTTCTGGTCTTTCTAGGTGCCCTTTGACTTCTGTGATAAGTACATAGCATTTTGTTGGAAATACTAAACATAGGCATTATATTTCCCTGGATATTTCTCCCTTCCTCTATACAATCATCTTTCAACGTGGAAGGAAAATACTTGTGCTTGTTTCAAATGTTAATCTAGCTGATTCTTTCTCCTTTCTCCCATCTTACATATTCTTCGCAGAGAAGATTGATTTTCCACCCCCTCTATCACAGTGTCATGGGAAGCTGAAGCCTATCAAGGAAGCATTGATCACAAGTAGCTATGGACTGGGTGCACATGCATGCTTGAACACTTTAGAATCATCATTAAATCTAAAATGCACCTCTTTAAAATGTAGGGAGAAACCAGAGAACCCAGATAAACACAGGCATGGGGAGAAAAAAGCTATAGCAGTGTGCTGGGAAATGAACATACTGGAGCCAACTACTGTGCTGCCCCATTTAAATATACACAAGGGCTGTTCAAAAAGTTTCCACATGTTTTTAAACTCTATTTAATAAGACTTTAAAAAATAAATTACATCACTTTTCTACATGGTCACCTTCCTTTGCAATGTAATTTTCTCAATGTCATACCAACTTTTTAATGCCATCAGCAATAAATTCTTCTGTTTTCGCGAATCATTTCCAAGGTTCTTTCTTCATTCCTCGTGGTCGTGGCTGTAGCTGGACGTCCAGAGCCCTCTGCATCCGTCGCACTAGTACGGCCATTTTCGAACATTTCAATCCGCTCATAGACAACTCTATGAGAGAGAACATTATCCCCATACAGAGCACACCTTCTGCCCACAAAAAGCGTATGACAGAATGCTGTTCCTCTTCATAAGTTTCACATCCATCTTCACCACAGCGTGATAAGTCTTATACTAAACTGTAAGGGCAGCCGGCTTGCCAAACAGAATTAGTCACATGACACTCTCAGATGAAACCAATTACTACTCCTCCCGCCTTCACTGTATCCAACCAAAATATAAAAGTGCGGAAACTTTTAGAATGTCCCTCATATAATTAAAACCAAAAACCATCACTCGTTTACAATAAAAGAAACAAAAGAATAATTTGCAATGTTTGTGATTTAGGCTGCAAACAAAGAAATCAAAAGCAGTTTAAATCGTATTGTATTAATTAAATTCTGATTATAAGAGTGGAGGTGTGAAGAACTTGAGCTGGTGTTTGGTTTTACTTTTTGTTCAATTGTGCTTATATTCAGAAATGTACAATAAATAATTGCATTTTGGCAAATGTGAGCAAGAAAAAACTTCTAATATTTGTAAGCAGTGATTTCTGTATAACAATGCTGAGCATTATTTGCTGTATTGGGAGTCAAGGTTCTGGTGTTTCAGTGTTACATTCATATTATTCTGTAGTTATTGCATTTTATTTTCAGTTCACTAAAGGTTAGCTTGTTTTTTGCAGAACCATTGAGTTTCTCTAAAATCTTTAACTAAATGTTCTTTTATTTAATTTTATCCTGCTATTCACGATTAGTCATCTGGCCTATAACTCAAAATAAAAGTACGCTCTGCTAATGTGTCTTTGTTAGGCATCATCTTTCGCATTTTACACAGGGGTGAAGGAGAGATGTGGTTTTGTGGCTTGGTGTGGTTAACACAGCCTTTGGCTCAAACAGCACTTGGGATGGACAAAATCAAAGATTTCCAACCACAAATCCAGAACACCTTTTTTTCCCTGGATTCTATGAGGCTGACAGCTTAAAGGTTGCTTGAATTACTGTGATGTATTTTCCCACAATCTAAGCAAATAAAGGAGTAACATCAGATATACCCATTTTACTGACAAATATATTGATTTTCTTGTTGTATGGGAAAATAACGCTATGTTTAAAATATCAACAAAGGATATACTCTAATACAAACCTGGAAGAAAATTCTAAAATGTTAATGTTCCCTAACCATGAGTGACAAATGTGCTTAACATGCTGGATTAAAACAGCAGATCATAAGCCTAGAAGAAATGTCCCATGTCATATGTACCCTTCGTGTCTGGCATATGCCTTAAAGCCATTTCTGGTGCACCAGCCTGCAATGATTCACTCCAGACAGCACGAAAACGACTGCTCTGCTCCTACTCTAATCATATTAACTCTGCTCAATGATCAGCAATTCTTGCCAGAAGAACGGATGAAAGGCTTTGATTCCTGGGTTGATTCAATCCTGGAGAGACTGAGCGCTTCACATCCATAATCCTGCTTACCTCCAGTTGAGCTTTCTCGCAAGTAGCCAAAGATTTTAAAATGGCTAACCTGATTGTGCCTTCAGCTAAAAAAACATTTTTTCATGAAAAGCTTTATTTTGAGAATGTAATTTTGCTTAATTTGATTTATCTTGGAAACCAAACTCTTAAAATTCATCTGCAAATCTAAGTGATATCACATCTGAAACAAATGTGTCTTCCTTATCTTTATTTATTTTCTACTGTATTTTACATGCTGTAGTGTATGTAATGAGAAAGAGCGATTCAACGCAAGCGGCCTCCAACCACAAAGACATACAGAACCCATGGAAGAGAGGATGATGTTCCAATGTCTGTGGAGTTAACATGGCCTCTTTGTCAGGGGATTTTCCTCCTTACCAGTCACCTTTTAATTAAGGATGTCAACATTTTACAAATGCAAAATATTGTTTCTTTTATACTAATACAGAGGTGTTTTTTCACAGTTCTCATTTAGACTTTATATAAAATAAAAATAGCTAAAAGCACATTTTGAAAAATACTTCAGAGGGACAGAGTGAGGTAGTGTGAAGGTTTTAGAGGAACCATATGTGCTCTAAAAGATTGCTCAGCCAGTTGTCTCATGTGAAGCTGCCCACAACAACTAGAGACATACAACACAGCTAAACAATAAGCAACAAAGGATAACCAAATGAAACAATTCACTAAACTAAGGAGCACACATGGGTTTAGACCAAGCAGTGAAAAGCAATGGTTCCCTATAATTTGCCTTCTGCAGTTTAAACCACTCTTTCAGGAACCCTTTAGCACCTCTATAGCTCATTCACAAACTCCATGAAACAAATTGTGCTGCCTGTCCCATAATGAGAGTGTCCATATCATTAGGCCTATACAGTTTAAAACGAAGATGGTACACAATGCAGCATCCCACAAGTGCACAAGTGGGGTTTGCTTTTAAAATCCCTTATTTTACCACATTTTCAACATAATGACATCACATTCTCAGACCAACCTAATCCAATTCATGGTAGCAGGGGGACATAGCCTATCCTGGCAACATTAGACACAAGACAGCAACTAACCTTGAATTGATTACCACTCAGTTGCTGCCCAATTCCCACAAAGCAGTATAATCAACAACTTCAAATTATCATGGATGTTTTTGGAATGTCTGTGAAAAGTTACGGTACTAAAACTGCTGACTCTACACAAAAAGTGTCCAACAGTGGGTGATTCTTTGACAAAGCAGTACTAACCGCCATGCCACCTTATACATCAAAATTCCCAATGTTACATTAACTCTGATAGTGTCAGAGGAACCATTTAAAGTGTATGCAGAATACAGAAATAGTGTGAATGTAACACAGATGTTTTTGTTTTGTAGTAGCTTGTTCCAAATTTAACATTAGATGACACTAGATGCAGCTTTATGCATCATGGCACTATTGTTTCCAATCTACAAAGTTCAGTAGAGAAAAATAAAAGCAAAATTCAGACTTTTTCAGAAATAAAAGTGAGAAAGTGCTATACGTTTGACCCCAGACCTACAAAGGGTTGTTAACGATATTAATTATTAGCTGTATGTCTTATGTAAGCCTGTGCTATAAAACGCCCAGGGTCCTAGAAACTATTGAAATCGGCAGAAAAAAAACTGAAATGTAGAGATGTCAGGTAATCGAAAGGAACTACTCTGGGCATCTCACTCCTAGGAGGATTTGTTTTACCGACGTGCTGGCATCACTTGTGCATTAGCGGCAGGAGTAAAAGGGATACCGTTTTTCTGATGTTAGCAGCTAAACAACTTTGTCTTTCTTTGGAGGTTTTGTTTTGCTGACGTGCTGGCCTCGCTTGTGTTATTAGTGGCTAAGCGAATTTTCTGTTATCTTGGAGGTGGAGCCCTTACTCCAACTTCCGGGACAGACAGACACACACTTCCATGCGTAGAAGTTTATATATAAGATAAAGTACTAAACCTATAGCAAGTTGTGTTTACATGAAGGTTATCTTTACATATAAGATATATTCCATAATGTAGGAAAAAATGTTTATCACAGAGACCTTCACAAAAGAATTGAACTATAGACATAAAAATGTATGCTTTTTGTTGCATACACAGTATTTTGTTTTAGTGTTGGGCAGTGTTCATTTTGTTGATAAAAACTAAGACAAAAAATATCGAAAATGAAAAAAGCAAAATAAAAATATACCTTTAATGATGAAACCTAAGATGAATGCTTCTAAAATCATTGTTGATTAAAAATAAACAAAATGAAAATGTTGCAAACTGACCCCTGGGCAATGAGCGACGTGAAGTTCCTTGCACATCTCTATTACACATGATGTGGTCTGCCAACAAATAACGAGCATGAATGCAGTGGTGCAATTTTACTGTAATTGTATGCACGCTTGGAATTGGATATCACTAGTTTGGGCACTATCAGGAAATCATTATGTCAGCCAGAATCCTGCTGCACTCCTGTCTGATATGCTGGTCAACATAGTTCTTGGGCGAAAAAAACAGTCAGACATATGGCCAACTTTAATTACAGCGCTGACGAAAATAAAACCCAGTGTAAAACATGTGGAATAAAGCACACAGGAAAGAACACCACAAACCTGAAGGGGCATCTAATGCTAAGGTATGTAATGTTATAGGTGGCGAATTGACCGACGCCAATACTGTTAACTCTGGATCTCATTCAGCCTGCTGATACTAATGTGTGAAGTGCATTGGTTTATTTTAAATGTGCTCCTATTAGGAATATCACATCGCTAGTAAAGTTTGTACTGCACTCTTGCATGACAGCAAATATTCAAATAACTTCAGATGGCAAAATAAAATGTGAGAAAAATGTGAGGAAAAACTACATACGAAAAAGAATTACAGCAGTGATGATACAGCTCTGCATAAACAAATGTCGGAAAGAAAAACAGCATAAGTCATGTCTGGCAATGCTGCTTGTTCAGGAATTTTAGCATGCGACTGGGGAAAAAGTCATGCACAACAGTTTTATCACTTCGCAAGTTACTTAAGAAACAGATTTGTGCAGCTTTCAGAGCACAATCAGATGCGTTCAGCCTCAGATGTGTGTTGTAACTGCTTCGCTTGTAGTGTCATGCATTTGTTATAGCAGATGAAATGACAGGGTGGGGGATTAATTGCTTTTAAAACAGTGTCCTAAACAGTCCCGATGAAGGAGTGAAAGCATTGCATTAGTTCTTTGATTGTAATGAGCACATCTACACATGTTCGTCCATGCATCCATCCATTTTGTAAATGGTGGATACAGTTTTGTGTTGAGGGTGAAACCTCTTTGCATGCAACTAGTAACACATATGGGCACATTGGCAGTGATGATAACAGTCATAGCAATTAATAAATGAGGCAAATTTCAAACAAAATGGGAATTTGGCTTGTTTAAATCATCGAAAAAATTAGTTAATATTAACATAAAATGTATTTAGGATTTTAGTGCTTGAAGAGCATCTTGCAATTAATATGACATGTACATGTACAGTATGGCAAAACAACATTGCTTCATTGCAGAATACAATATATATATATATATGTATAAACACACACATATATATATATTACTTTTTCTTTGGTAAAATCTTATAGAAGCATAACTAAGGCATGTTGAAGGCCAGAAAACTGTGATGACAGAACAGAGCTGCCATTATTTAACCAAGATTTTTTGGAGTAAATCCTTTCTACACTACTTTTCATGTTATCTTCAATAATCACTATATGTGGTTTGGCTCTAGTGTACATGTTAGTACTAAACTAAAATGAAGTTAATTTTTGTTGACTAAAACTAACAATAATTAAATGACTAAAATATGACTAAAGCTAAAATGCAATTAAGACTAAAACTAAATCAAAATGTATTGTCAAAATTAACACTGGTGTTGGGAAGGATCAGGGTGTGATTTCACAACAAAACATGTGTGCGTAGTCGGCAGGATTTGTACTTTGAATGAACAGAATGTAGTGGTACTACTGTGCAAAAGGTGGGGTTGAATGAGAGAAAGCTCAACTGATGTCACCAGGAAGCACTCCATTTGAAATGCTAAGATGAAGTCCTTGTGCGCATGGGCAAAGGAATTCTACTATTGCTCAGCATAAAAACAGGATGTTTCTTTGTAATAATAATAATAAAAATAATTCTATACATTTACTTAGCACTCTTCTCACAATTCAAAGCGCTTTAGTGAGTGGAGAGCCACTTCAACCACCACTAATGTAGCACCCACCTGAATGATGCGACGGCAGCCATTTTTGCACCAGTACACTCACCACACATTAGCAATTATGTGGTGAAGTGGTGAGAGAGATAGCCAAATAGAGACAGGGCTTGATTAGGGGGCGAAAATGACTAGGCCATGCAGGACAATTTAGCCTCGTCATTGGGATACACAATGCTTTTTACGAAGGATGCCCAGGGATCTTTTATGAACACAGATAGTCAGGACCTCATTTTTACATCTCATCCGAAGGATGGCACCATGTTTGCATCACAGGGTCCCTGTCATTGCACTGGGACATTGGCAGCCACATTCAGACCACAGCATAAGTGCTGCCTGCAGGCCTCACTAACACTTCATCCAACAGTAACCCAAGCTTTTCCTTTTTGGGCTCCCATCTAAGCACTGGCTAGGCCCGAACATGCGTAATTTCAGGTGGATGACCTCTTCTGAAGTGCATGTGGTACGTTGCAGGTTTGTGGCTGGCTGCCAGCTACTGTATATGGAATATATTATATATATAAAAATAGTACAAATGTCCCAAATGGAATGGATTGTGGTGTGATTCCATGACAAAATGAAAGTGGACAACAACGGGGGCCTCAAGTATAACGCAGTGCGTAGAACTCGCACTATAACATAGTGCACATCCCGATCAGCGTGAAAAGTAACGCTCGTGCACACGCTTTATGTAACGCCCCAGCTCCTCCCAGAATTACGCCTCTTTGAATATGCAAATCAAAATAAATCGCCCTTAAGTTCAGCATTCTGTGAAAAGACAATGGAAAAAGCACGGGGGAAAATATAAGAATTTCAGCGAATACCAAGTGGAGGCAAAGGAAAAACATACTATTTGTTTAATTAAACCGTGGTACAATCAACAAAAGGAAGTTGATCGAGTGACATAGCGTGTTGGAGAAACTTGAAAGCTCACGGTCACAAAATCGCACAGTGCCGGAAATAAAAAAGAAGTCACATATCAAAGTCGCCGTGAAAAGGCCAGTTGTAGCCCACTGTCTGAGTGTCATATGAAAGCTTATTAGGGTACAGAGAAAAAAAAAGGCACACAGTGGGGAAAAAGCACGAAATGTCAACTTCAATCTCGAATTTTCCACTTTAATCACGTAGTTTATTTTGTCATTAAAGTAGAACATTATAAACTTCATCTTAAAATAGTTTAATTAACCAGTTTCTCAAATCACATCGTAATTAAAGTAGCACGTTAAATGCTTTGTTTTGTATGTGATCTTCTATGTGCGTATGTGTGGGAATCACTACTTGCTTCTTAAACCGGCTCTCTTTCTCCAACTGGACACAGAATCCATTACATTCGTGATATTACAGCTCTCTGAATAACTAAAATACTGAGATGTATACGTGATATCATTTTTATGATGATAGGAGTTAAAGCACATTAGTTAACATGGGTTTCACGGCGCAGTGATTGTGTGCGACCTTCGACGAAATAATTTATTGCAGCAGTACTCAGGGGCAATTCTAGGCTTGTGGTGGTACTGGGCAGAGTAAGAATCGGTGGCTCCTTCGCCCGCCAATGTCAGTAAGGTAGCTTATGCACGGTGGATGGCCACATCCGTTGCGGACACTGCATAGCCGCCCGTGCTCATGACACAAGCATTTAACTTTTGCCGAAATTTGTCGCTGCGTTTTTAGCTGTGTTGTTATTTTCTCTTTCTGTTTTATATTCAATATATATTGGCGTAGCTGCCCCTGCAGTCCTTGCTTTTCTTTGTCCAAGTAACCGATCGCCACACAATCAGCTCTGTAATAGATGTTAAGCCATCTGTAAGCTTAGTGTGCCGATTCTTCAAAACGTTTAAGGAACATTGAAAAATCTTCGTAGTACATGTTTAATCATTCTATCCTTCATGGCAGTCCCAGTGAAGAATATATATTATTTAAATGAAGTTAAAGTTTTATCTGTATAATATAATAAACATATTTTGTTGCATTTCATCTTAAAAATGATATCGTAATCATATGTAAATACACGGTTTATAAAGTGGCTCAGGTTGTGCAATATTATAACTGTAGTGCAAGTTTACATTGGGGTGATTGTACTTATAAGTAGGCTACAAACAGTTCTACAAGGAGCAATTGATTAAGTGTGTTTAAAGTTCTTGGGATGAAACTGTTTCTGAACCGCGAGGTCCGTACAGGAAAGGCTTTGAAACGTTTTGCAGTGGCTGAGACAGCGTGTACTTGAAGCTGTATACCGATAATTCTCTTTCCGATCAGCTGCTGCTGTGATTCACACTCAGATACAGTGATATAAATACTCCGAGTGGTGCAGTGAGAGTAACATGGAAAAAAATGATCCGCTGTGGCAATTCCTAACGGGAGGAGCTGAAAGAAGAAAAAGAAGGTGCAGTGAGAGTAACAAAGCTAAAGCAGTTATGGTATTTGGAATACTATGGATATTCCCTGGACCATTATATTGTTACAAGTTAATTACAATCAGATGCATCTTCACTAATAAACAATATGTGGTTAGTTTCAGTGTATTTATAAAGCCGCGTCAGGAAAATAAGGTGTAATCACACAGGAACAGTAGCATTGCTTTGACGCTGGGTGCCGCCAGTCTGCAAAACCGAGCGGAGAACTTGCGTACGACAAGGTATGAGGTATCGTGGAAAAGTGCGTGGCTTTACGCCAAGTGTAGGTTTTATACATAGAGATTTGAACGTGGAGAAAATTTCTGTGCGTACAAACCGTTTATACATGAGGCCCCAGATGTGTATTTAATAATTAAAACGACAAAGTTATTAATTACTATCCATCCATTTTCTAACCCGCTGAATCCGAATACAGGGTCACGGGGTTCTGCTGGAGCCAATCCCAGCCAACACAGGGCACAAGGCAGGAACCAATCCCGGGCAGGGTGCCAACCCACCGCAGGTTATTAATTACTAGTTAGTCATAAATGTGCATGTGTCAGTAGCAAAATTAAGAGTTTGAAAACAGAAACCCCACTCTCTCTAGAGTTTTTGTAATCACAGAAAATAAGGCTTGGCTCAGTGTCATAATGGTTAGAAATCCTCCTTCATAATTCTACAGAGCCATGTTCACTTCCCTGACTGGAGTTTATATGTTGTTTTCATCTGCATGGGCTTCTCTTCTGATGTTCTGGTTTTCTGACCCTTAACACACAAACATATGCTAGGCTGATAAATGAGGCACTAAATGTTGCTACACCTGTCTCAGTGAGTGATATTGTGAAACGCATCAGATACTATGAAGATAGCTGTCAAAAAGAAAAAGAGTTAACAAACAAGTGTTAGGCCTTTCAGTGCCTGGTCATAACATATAAGCATTGCCAACATAACCACCTAAAAAGCAAGCGTCCTCTGAAAACTGTCATCTTCTTTAAGTTAGACTACTTCATAGCTGATGCATCATTTTTCATCTCTCAAGCTACTGGCATGCTATCCACACTTTAAGGTTAAATGGCGAAAGCATTTGTGCTTCAATGTATTATCCATGTTCATTTACATATTCTGGTAGACTTACAAATAGAAAGAACCAAGCCAACTTCAGGAAATCCACACATCTACAAGTTTATTTATTTGACACAGAAGCTTGAATCACGTCTGCATTTTTTATAGTTATGGGATATAAATGAATAAATACAGTGTATAACAAATTGAATATAAAAAGCATGTGTCAAAATAAATTCAATGCAATTTTTATTTATTTATTTAGTAGTAGTTACAGCAGTATTGTCACATGTACATAGAACAGTGAAATTCTTAACTTTCATGTTTCATCAACATGCATCCTGTTGACACTCTGCAACACCATGATAAGCAAGAATGTATTAATGTGTATAATTAAGGCAAAGATGTCTTTAGCCAAATAGAATGTATAATTAGAAATTACCTATAGTGATTCACATCAGTTATTCTCTGTTGTACCTGCATGCCAAACTCCAAGTCTGCAGCTTGAAAAATAAAGCTACACACAAAGAACAGCAGTTTGGGGAATCTCTCACAGCAACTTTAAGTTCAAACTAAACTTATGCAGGCAGCTATGAAAATTGCTGGAGTGTGTCAACAGAATTGTCCTCAAACTTTATTTGAACAAGCTCTCTTCTGGAAAAACGAGAAAATAATTTTATGGCAAGCAGAGTGCTCTGAGTATTAGCTTATTCCAACAGGCAAGGGTTTTTGGGTGCCCCAATGAAAGCTAAATAGACATGGATTCTTCTGTACCAGTTCTAATTAAAAACCTTAACTCAGAGATGCAAAGAGAACTTGAAAGAAGGTTATTTTTAAGTTTATTAATAAGATTGGATTTTTTTAGGTTTTATCTTTTTATATGTTTTAATGTGTTTTGATACTCATGTGATCCTTATGTTGTTATGTTGATTTAGTGGTATTTTAAAATGTATAAGGATAATAGATAGATAGATAGATAGATAGATAGATAGATAGATAGATAGATAGATAGATAGATAGATAGATAGATAGATAGATAGTGTGGACTTGGCCCGGACACAGACAGGCGGACATGTTGTTTCTCAACCACCACACGTTTATTTACAATATTTACAATGGTCACACAGACCCAATTCAGTGCACAATCCCCAAATACACAGTCCTGGCCACAAATGCCTCTCTTCGGGCCGCCTCCACACCGCCTCTGTGCTTCGTCCTGCCTCCTCCCGACTCCAGCCTCGAATGAATCCTTTTATCCTGTCCCCGGATGAGCACCAGGTGTTCCCGGCATTCCTCCCTTGGCCACGCACCAGCGTGGCGGAAGTGCTGGCTGTCCTCCCGGCAGCTCTCCGGGTGTCTTCCAAAGTGTCTTCCGGGTGTGGCGGAAGTTCTGGGGCAACAGGTCCCCAAGGCATTGGGGTGCCTCCTGGCGGTGACCACGGGCCCCTACAGGCTAGGGCTTCCATGCCCTCAACCCATGGCCCCCAGAACAACCAGGAAGGCGCCCCCACGTGATCCAGGTTGGGCTTTGACCCTCTTCCGGTCCCTCACGGCGTCCCAGCCGGGTCGTTGCCCCTGGCATCCCTGACAATAGATAGATTGCTTTTGTTTGTATGAACTTAATTAAAGAATTAACTGTTGACTGTAGGCATCCAACATCCCATTAGTTAAAAATCTTGTGAAAAATGATTATGATAAAGATACACTGCATTTGCCCTAGTGTCCAACTTAAGATTGATTTTCAGAAAGGAACAGGTACAATTTCAAATAATTTTATTGCTCTTTAACATTAGACAGTAAATATAAGAACAATATACCAAATGCATTTCACCTTAGAAATTTCAAAGCAATTATGCATAGAACTCTATAACATTACTTAAATGCCTCTAGCATTAAATGCTGCATAATTCTGTTTGGTAATATACAGTATATAATCAGGTTTTCTTATTTGAATAAAATTAATTACTTTCCACTATACAATATGGTGAAATATTACTTCTTCTGGGACTAAAATGAAATGAATAAACATGAATGTGTATAAGTAAACAAATTCAAAGATCAATGCAGAAGAAAATGAAGAGCATTGTTTTTGGAGAGGCGGATGATGATGAAGTATGACTAAATGTATCTTAATATGTGTTGGCATCAGACAGACTTAAACTTGGGCTCACTAGCATCGCATAAACTTACAGCTATTACTGTCGGTTTAATTTACTGAATTCACTTCTTTGTACATTAAGACTCTGCAACAGTTATTTATGGTGTCAGTTTTATTCTTAGAAAATGCAGTGCACAATAAATGAGATGCCCAACACAGTTATTAAGGCGGGAACTTAATTTATTCTGGTAGGGCTATGCACTTATTATTTAACATTACAAGGATGGATTTCTACAGCTTACTTATGTTCCTCTAATAAAGGTCATTTTTACCCACTGCATGTTTATTAAATTTGACTTACAATTTTCAACCGCAATGTAAGGTGGCAGCCGCTTTCAGCTCCTCTAAGTGAAAATCGATAGTACAGCTAAACAAGGTTTAAATCATCATAATGTAATATCCATAATAATTCACCCTAGTCTCTAGCACAAGTGGAGATCAACGACACAGGAATTAAAGTTATATCAGAGCAGTATACAGCTTAACAATCTGATAGTATAAAACATAAGAATGGGGAAAAATGTATTAATTTGGTCAACTAGTACTGATAAGATTTTTCATTGACTTGCACCTTGTTTTATGTAGTCCTGCTGTATATGCAATGTACCAATATGGCATGGACCTCAAGCTTCACATAGACAATTCTGATGTATTTGGGACAGCTTTAGGGCTGGGGTCATACATTTTAAGGATATATCTTTAACATGTTATGTGTAATAGATGAAGTCAAGAAATCCTTGTGGATTACTATATATTAGACATATAATTCTATTTTAGAAACTTGCACAAATAAAAAAGGAAGACTTGAAAGGCAGCACTAGATCATTTAACAAAAAATTGATCATCAACTATAACTTTTTATAGCTGTACATTCCCGAAACTACTTAATGATCTTACACTAAGGAAGCAACCTAACACATACTGCAGCAGCTGTTAGAAAATAAAAAAAGGCCACAACAGTAGGCGTAGGCCAATTACTTTACCTGACATGCATATCTTTGGGATGTGGGAGGAATGACACAGAAAAACACTGAAAGAAATTGCAAACTCCATGCGGATAATGACCAGACTCAGATTTACCAATGTATCCCAAATTATATATATTTTTTGAATGACTCAATATGTCATGAGTGAATATACTGTAGTTACATATACATACTCAGATACCTGCAATTTGAAAAATGTAGTAGAATGGTCACAGTGACTGCACAAGGGCACAATAGAGGCCGCTCTTGTCTTACAGTTAATTATACTGTCAGTTAATAATTTGTAATTTCCACATTCTGAATTCATTCGAGGAAACAGAATGCTTCATTTTAAATGGGAAATATCTGAGAGTGACAAAAGTGGTACAGAAAACATGCTGAATTGGGGTATGTAAGTATTCAATTTAATTCAATCCAATTTATTTTTGTATATCGATATTTACTGAGTACAGATTGCTACACCAGATTACAGCTTTAATACAAATTACATGGTGTACATACATAAAAATACAAATTAGCTTAAAGGCACAGTAAAGCACAACAATTTCAAAATAATTAATACAAACAAACTGTGACATTACTATTCCATTAATATTGCAAATGAGAAATGGCCAGGCTAAACAGAGGTAAACTCTAGTCAAAGCATTCTTGAAGAAAATGAACCTGTAGGGCAGTTTGTGGTCTGATGTAATGTACTAAGTCATAGACAAAGACACTAAGAGTCACATTGTCTGACTCAGCTCTGGAGACTTAGGCCACCCGACCACACCCTGGCTTGGGGGCATTCTACAATATTATATAAGTTTGTGCTGGGCTGTCGAATACAAAATTGAATCCTTTCATCTTTGGATTCCAAAGTACTTGGTATGTCTGGTGCTTTTCCCATGAGCAGGAACAGCCAACTGAGAGTATAACAGAGGCACCAGTAAGAAAACAGAATAAAAGAGGGTCTGTAACAGTTTATAATTACTGTAATACTTATATTTTTGTGAGAATAGACCAAAGTAGTGAGTTTTCATCTTACATTTGGATGTTGAGTCTGAAGGGACATTGGCTCTACAGCTTTGGAGCCCTGTAGGTAAAAGCTTTGACTCCTCTGGTTGTGTAACTAATCTTTGGAGTCCTTAATCAACCAGTAAGCTGAGATCATAATGTGTGCTCCAGTGTGCATACTCAGATAAGTAAGTAGGGCCCAGACTATCTGAAACTTTATTTTTTAAGTAATACATTGGTTTTGGCCTTACTAACATCTATTTCAAATTATGACAGTGTAATTATTCTACTGCAATTTTGAATCTATGTTACCATTTGCATCACTATTGTTTTCCAGTTGCTAAGCTAGTTGCCATCACATGACAGTCATTAATCGATTGACTATTTGAGATAGCAGAACGGTAATCACTATCCTAGTTGTTTTATCATGGAAAGATTTTGGGTGACCTCTCCAAAGACATAAACCTCTCATCTCAATGCATAGACTCTTCCTGTAGACTAACAGTTATGTCATCTTTGTGTAATATATGTGCTGTATTCCTGCACTTACCCACCTTAAAAGAGACACCGCATACAGCTGCAATGCATCCAACTTCACCCAGGATTAAGTGCTACCGTGACTTTTCTTTCACTAGGAAGTGTTAAATACTTTCACCATTCATCCATCCATCCATCCATCCCTCTCCCTTATATCTACCCACAGATCAACAAACCAAGCATGGGAGCACAGTTAAATACTTTCACCATTCATCAGAGCTTCTCACCCTATCTTTCACCATTCATCATAGGCTTTAACATTATGTAATATGCCAAAAGCGCAAGCAAAGCAAACGAGTGTGACAATCACACCAAACAACCTTAATACAGTATTTAGGAGCTGTCACAAATGGTACTGACCAAAGCACTCAGTGTGCAGTGGTGTTCAGGTTGATCTTGGCTCTTGCATTTATGGTTCGATAGCTCATGTGACTCATGCCACAGAGACATCTTGGTGGTTGTGGTGTTTCCTGCTGCTACTAAAATTAACTCATTTTCTGACATTAATAAAGCTGGCCTGAAGTGGTTCAGTTCCTGAGGCTGTGCACTCATTTCCTTTTGTGGAGTTAATGTGAGCTGTTCTGGACCAAAACCATGTTTCTGACATTTAAATCCAGCAGTATATATAGATATATTTAGTACAGTATTATTACTATATAGTACTTGTCCAACTAGGTACACATGCGTGCTGAGCAGCTCATTTTGTGCCAGCAGTTCTGCTCATTTAGCCCATTCAAACCAAACTTTAACCTTTACATTAAAGCATTAAAGTTTTCACCTAGTCAAAGCAAAGCTTACAAAGTTCGAGAAAGCTTATATCTGTATGATCTACTTAAACATCTGCATGGATGACTTAAACACCCCTATGACCTACTTAATACAGAATTATTGTCTTAATATTTTTAACATCTTAGAGCTGAAAAGAAAGAGAACTAAAATACATTCTTAATAATACAACTACATAGTGATATCATATTCCTCCACACGGGTCTTGAGATTATTTTGAAAAAAAAAATAAAACCTTGTTGCGTGACTTTGTGTTGAACTTTGTTTATTGCCAGTGTTCAATCTGTTGATAAAAACTAAGATGAAAAGTGCTCGTCAACAACATTTTTTCTGTGATGAAAATGGAATAAAAACAAAGTAAAAGATGTACTTTTAATAACAAAAAATAAGACAAATGATTTTAAAATCAAATTTAAAGTCATTGTGGAAGTAACCCCAGAGGAAGACAGGAATAGTTCAATCAATCAGTCTTTATTCAGTCACAGATGAGTACGTGGATTCCACGTTGCAAGGCAGAAGAGCAAAGTTCCTTTGTGTCACTCGACTTTTAATAATATTCCTCCCTCCCCCTTCACCTTACTTATCAATAAGCACAATATGTTTATCTAAGCATTTCATCTTACATTGCGTGCATAGGCTAATCATTTCTATTTCGTGTACAATACAAAAGGGGCCCTAAGAAGGAAAAGTCATCTTTCCTGTGTCTAACGGTCGCATTCTAAATAAAGTTGTCGTCCTTCGTCAGCTTACTGCAACCTGTCTTATGACAGACGCCTGTATGAATAACCTGCTGTTATAACAAAAACAGCTTTTAACCCTTAGTATCTTGCAAGCACTTAAATTTTCTTTCACATCAGCCAGAATCTTGCTGCACTCCACTCCACTAACTCCACTATGTCAGCCAACATGATTCTTGGGCAGAAAAAAATAGTCGGACATACGGACCAACTTTAATTACAATGCTGACGAAAATCAAACCCAGTGAAAGCCATGTGGAATGAAGCTCACAGGAAAGAACACCACAAACCTGAAAAGGCATCTCGAGGCATGTCATCCTAAAATTCATGCCAAGGTGGGTAATGTTATCTAGGTGGTGACTTTCCTGACACCAATACCACTGCCTTGTTCACCCTGCTAATGCTAATGCATAAAGTGCATTGGTTTATTTTAGGTGTGCAGCTAGTAGGAATGTTACATTGTTAGTAAGGTTGGTAAATATATGAATAACTTCAGATGGCACCATAGTATGTAAGAAAAATGTGACTAAAAATTACATATGAAAAAGACACAGTGGTGATGATACAGTACTGCATATTGAAAAGAAAAACAGCAGAAGTCATGTCTGGCAATGCTGTGTGTTTGAGAATATCAGTGTGCGATTGGGGAAAACATGCTTATTAATGAAAAAAAAGCCAACACACAAACACACAACAGGATTTGGTTATTGCCAAATGTATCCCTTTACGAGTTAATTAAGAAACTGATTTGTGCAGCTTTGAGAGTGAAATCAGATACGCTCAGCCTCAGATGTGAGTTGTAACTGTTTAGCTTGTAGTGTCACGCATTTGTTACAGCAGATGAAATGACGAGGGAGATTAATCACTTTTAGTACAGTGTCCTATGCAGTCCCAAAAAAAGAACAGAAGCTTCACATTCATTCTTTGATGGTAAGGTGCACATCAACACATGTCTGTCTGTGTTCAGGGTTGAGGGTGAAACCACTCTGTACGCATCCACTAACACATATGGGCACGGAGGCAGTGTCGACAATAGTAATTAAAAATCAAGGCAAGTTTCAAACAAAGTGGCTATTTGGCTTGTCTACATCATCAATGAAATGAGCTGCTCCATTTGTTAATACTAATATAAAATGAATTTTGGATTTCAGTGCTTGAAGTGCATCTCCCAATTAATACAATATGTACATGTACAGTATGACAAAACAGCATTGCTGAATATGAATCTACAAACGCTAAATTTGTGTTATTTATTTGGTTTTTGAGAGCAAAATAATGTTTATGAGCATAACACCTAAAATATGAAGAACATAGTAAAAGCGCTTATGCTATGCAGTATATATATATATATATATATATATATATATATATATATATATATATATATATATATATATATATATATATATATATATATATATGTACAATCTTATAACAGCATAATTAAGGCATTTTGAAGGCCAGAACATTGTGATGACAGAACAGAGCTGCCCTTATCTGACCGAGATCTTTTGGAGTAAATCTTTTCTACACTTACCCTTCATTTCATGTTCAATAATCACTACATGTGGTTCGGCTCATTAGTGTTAATGTTAGTATAATAGTTTTGAGGGACGGTATATTCTGTGCGTATTCATATGTTAAAAAAGATATCCATCTGTCTTTGACTGACTAAAACCAACTTACTTTTTCTTTACTAAAATTAATTTACTGTTTGTAAAATAAAACTGGACTAAAACTACCAATAATTAAATGACTAAAATGTGACTGAAACTAACATGCAATTTTGTCAGAAGACTAAAACAATAAAAATGCATTGTCAAAATTAACACATGTTCTTTTTAATGACACTTAAGGAACTTTTGACTTCTATTGTGTATCATTTTTTCTAGTAGGATTTGGGATTTTTTTAACAAATTGTAAACTTACAAATGTCAACAAATTTATTAGGGACGTGAATGCAAAATGATTTGTAGTTCCGCTAAACATTGCTTTATGTATAGGCCAACTGAAGTCAGTATTTACATCAGTATTGTCTTTTTCTATATAGTAACATTATGTGACTGCTACACTTCTATTTCTTACAGAAGAACCCCCTCTGACAATTATATTGTTGCTGTTCAGTAAAGAACTTAATGCAGTATCATAACCTTACAAAAAAAAATCCAAATCCATGTATTCACCACACATTTTAAATTAAAGAAAGTGAAAACAGCAATATTTTAAAAAAATGTTTCTCTCCATGTCTCCCTTGGTGTAATTTGAAAGCTAATGTACTGTTACTGATCTAACTTTAAATGGGGGACCATCTTCACTGAATATTTTTGATATTTTCAAAGTATATAATAGTTTTAAACTTACGGGAACTTGTGCATTTGATTATGAAGAAAGGGAAGGCAATTTAAAAGAGCCTTAGAGCATAGAAGGAAATGATTGCACTAGCTATGGATTTTAGATTATTTCACATAATCTAAATGGATCACTCTGTTATTCCACACAGTTTTACCTGATCTATGGATAGTCTGCATAGGGAAAGTTTTGAAGATTTATTTTAAAATGAACAGAACATCATTCTACAAGAGCAGCATAATTTGGCATGACATAAAAGCATCATTGGTACTTATTAAGATTCAGGACTGTGTGGAGGCTTTTAAGTTTAAGTTTTAATGTACAGTCATGTATTCTGTAGACAGTACAATGAAATTCTGACTTGAATGTCTCCCACAGAGTAGCAACAGTGCTACAATGCCAGCGACAGCCAATGAATTCAACAATGTACATCATGCGCTGAATATGACAAAGAAACAGTCTGCACAAACAATGACAATAAAAAAGCACAAGTCTTTTCAGAGCTTTACTTCTGTGAAATACATAATGACATTTCAAATATAATATCAAAGATAAAGAGGAGAATGTCCATTTTTGTAGATTTTATACTGAAATTTAACAAAATTTAAATTTCAAAAGAATCTTAACAGTTTAGGTTTGAATGAGGCATCAAAATGATATGCTAATGAAAGCCATTAAATTACAGTCTTAGTTTTCTACATTTTCTCTTTTACTAAAAAACAGTATAGCAAAAAAGAAGAGTTGTCTAAGAATGTAGTTTTATCTGTTTCAACTGTTTTTACATATGTTAACGAATTCTAGCTGTGTTCCTCTGCCTATTGTATATTCTACGGGAATTGATGTAGTGAGAGTAATAATAATTATAAGTGCAAACAGCAACAGCCATCGGCTATGTTTCTGCACATCAGCAAAATCTCAGCTCACTCATACTCATAGTGACTTTTTCAGTAGCTTTCTTCCCATTCTGAAGGCCTGAGTGTTGGGTTATTTGGCCATTAGAAACTGGCCCTTTCTATGAGTGTGGGCATAAGTGTGTGCATGAGTAGGCCTTGAGTAGACTAAGGCCCAGGCTCGAGTACCCACCTGCCTAAATTGAATTAAGCGAGTTTGAGAATGTTATATTAATTTATCTGCTGATTATGTTAGGCATAGTAAAACACAATACATTTCAAGTAAGGAACCAAGCAGACTGCCAAGCAGACATTCTCAAATAGGGTGTGTATGTGTATATTTACTCCATATTTAGATAAAAATCTATAGAGATCTGAATCAGAAAGTCACACTCTCAAACTATCAAACTCTAATAGACTGCAAATGTTTGTACAAAAAAATATTAGAAATTACCAAAGGTTCTCAAATCTACACTTGCTTGGTTAGTAATAGAAAGAGATGCTATTCTAAATCTGCTCTGTGCTTCAGTCAACGTTAATTATTGGCAATTTACCACCAACATAGTGGTTATTAAATATGGAACCAATGTAGTGCACCTTATATACGATAATCAAATATTTCAGGCTTCATTAAACTGTGCAGTTTTCAATCTATGGAAGACGCTACAGACTGTGACATTTAGAACTTTCAATATTAACAATGAATTTACAACTTTGGAACTTTTAAGTTTCAATCAAATCTTTTAGTGAAAAATATTTTTTTCTTTGTTCAACTTGGAAACTTTGTTAAAAGCAACTACCTCAACATCCTCCGTCTTGCCCCTATATATTTCTATATGGTGATACTGGCTAGTGGGGTCTCTCTTTGAACTGCCTTTCCCGAGGTTTCTTCCATTTTTCCCTACAAGGTTTTTTTGGGAGTTTTTTCTTGTCTTCTCAGAGAGTCAAGGCTGGGGGGCTGTCAAGAGGCAGGGCCTGTTAAAGCCCATTGCGGCACTTCCTGTGTGATTTTGGGCTATACAAAAATAAATTGTATTGTATTATTGTATTGTTGATGAGAATTTGGACAGTATCTCGAGTCTGTTAAAAAGTGTTAAGAAACTAAGCCCTTAATCACAAGCCATTGATATAATATACTCTTGTTCGATATGTGTCGAGCATCATAGCTTGTCTAAAAATGTGTAAAATGTACCCAGGGCCAGATCCAACCTGTGAGCAATGTCTTCAAACAGCTGCATCACATATTTTGGAAATGCGCTACATGTAAGCCATTTTGGGTAAAAACATTTGGATATCTCTCATACAGACTTGGATTTAAAATTACTTCTAATCCCTTACCAGCAGTATATGGAGCAATGCCAGATGTGCTATGAAAAAATCAGCTTTAATATACCATACTACCTGTATAAATATTTACTTTTTCAACTGGACAAATCCCTATCAATCCTGCCTTCATCAGTGGGAAAGCAATGTTCTACATTATCTCATATTGAAAAAAATGAAATTCTTTTTCTGAGTATGCGTTCTGAATTTTTCCAGAACCTGGCAAGAACTCATTAATATAATCTTATAATAAATATATTGAAACTGTGTTTTTTTTTTATTTTACTTGCTATTTTATCCTTTACAACGAATCACTTACAAATAGACTACTGCCTTTTTTAATGCATATAAACATTTTCAATAAGAACATAAACAAGCAAGCTAGGTTTGCAGATGACAGCAAAGTAGGGGGAATGACAGGTAATGCAGAATCAGATGAACCTTTGAAGAAGAATTAGGACAGATGTGGGAAGATTTCTAGCAGGTGTAATTTCACATAAGTAAATGTAGATATTACACATCGGATGTAAACATACTAGATTTGAATATACAATAGTAGGTTTGAAACTAGAAAATACAACTTATGAAGATGACCCAGGACATTCAGATGGAGTATAGAAGCCATCAAGGAGGCTAATAAGATTTTAGGCTACTGTGGTACATGGCCAGCCGTTCATCCCAAGCCAATACCCCCAAGCCACCAGATGGAGCCCTCCTTGCAGCATAGAGGTGACCTGAATGCCAGCAGGAAATTATGGACAATGGACTTTTAATGCACAGCCCTGCTAGATACCATGGGGGCTGCCAGGAGTCACGGCAGGGAGGCCCAGAGACTATTTGCCTTACGCCCAGGAAGTACGTCATAGTCACGTGGACAAAGGGAACGATGTGCTGAAGAAAAGAAGGATTTTTATCTGACCCGGAAATGTTCCAGGTCACATGGACAGAGAGGGTGAAACGCTTCCGGGTCAAGGAGTATAAAGGACTGTGGGAGATCCCAGACGGACGAGCTGAGTTGGGAGGCAGAGTGGCCAAGCGTCTGGGAGTTTGGAGGATTGTTATTGGTTATTTAATTATTAGAGAACTGTGGAGAAGAGAGTGCTTTGTGCACTTTACTATTATAATAAATATCGTTATTGGACTTATACCTGGTGTCTGACGTGTGGTCTGAGGGTGTAAGGGTGCAAGCGAGCCCTAATCTGTCACCGCTACATAGCATAATATGTGGAGTACTGTAAGCTTTAACTTGCACTAGTGAGGCCTCATCTGGAGTACTGTGTTCAGTTTTGGACTCCAATATTACAAAAAAGACATAGTATCACTAGAGAAAGTCCAAAGTATTGTGACGAGGTGGATTTCACAAATGTGAGTTGGACCTTTTCAGTTTAAGCAAAAGGATATTATAGGGCAACATGATTGAAGCTTTAAAATTATGAAACTACTTAGTATGGTGGATCCCAATTGTTCCTTTAAATTAAGTTTTTCAACAAGAACATGGGTTACATTGTTAAGGTGTATTTCACACAAACTTTTTTTATTTCTTTCTCATGTAGAGAAGCATAGGAATGTGGAATAAATTACTAAATAGTGTGGTAGAAATTAATACTTTAGGGAATTTTAAAACTCGACTCAATGCTATTTTGGAAATACTAGGAAAGTAGGATTGGTGGGCTTTGTAGTGTTGAATGGCCTGTTTTTGTGAAAATTGTTTGAATGTTTTAACCTATCCTAGCACCACAATCTCAATCTTCACAATTAATTCAAGAATGCAAGTGGTTATAACTGCTATTTCACAGAGCCATGGAATGGTTTTGACTTCCTACCAAGTCACCACCTTGTCCATTTTTCCTCCCATATTCCTAAGATCTACATCTTGACTTGACGGCGATTGTAAACTAGCACTACACAAATGGGTGTGAGTTGATTATTGACTTGTGAAAAACACTGCTGAGGTCAACCTTTCGTGGATGAAGAGATCGTTATATTTTAGAAAACATACTGTTTGGTTACATAATAAAGCATTATAAAGGATCATTGTTTAGTAAAATTTACAATAATTTTTAGAGCAGCACTAGACATGGTAGATTATGGAAGACTAAATAAAACATTGCTGAAATCCATATTTTCTCCCAAAGTCAGAAGGCATACTATTTCCCATCAAAATAAATATTTGTGCAAATTACAGTGTTAGACAGGGTACTGATCTGCAGCTACATAACTAATCTATATGATTTTCTTCAGGAATGCTTATTTGCATTTCCTTTAGCAAATATGCCAAATGTATTTTGCTGCTGCACTCCATTACTCACAAAACAAATGTCAAAACTATCAAATTATATGTCATGGAGTGGGTCACTGTAACCTTGTTTAATATGTAGCGAATACTACAGGCAAGCACTTTTAAGATTGATTAGACTAGAGTTTCCACAAGAGATATTGTTGAAGTGAGTTTGCCATGTCAGGTTCTCCTTCAAATGATGCTGATCGCAATCACAGTGGAGAAACAAGGACAAAAATACATTTTAATACATTATAATACATTTTAGGCCAATGTTAGACATTATTATTGGGTGGCCTGCTATGGCCATCATTTTGAGACAACCTTGGGCTGAAAAATCTCAAATAAGACAGACCATTCTGAGGTTTATATATTATTTTGGAAAATAAAGGTATGATGTAAGGCACAGAAAGCTTTGTTTAACATGACTTACAAAAACTATTCACCATTCTGTACTGTATAGGTTACAGTAAATATTTTATTCAGGCTTTTAGGATTGTATGGCATGCTACAAATATTCTAACACTCTCACACACTTCTCCCACAGTACGGAAATATATATTTGCAAATTTTGCATATATATTGTGGCTGGCTATAGTAGAAGCTTTACAGTCTTTGTTTTAATAATTACAAATATACTACACAGGGGAACTTACCAGCAATAATTTGGACTTAACAGTTAAAAGAATAGTCAGCAAAATAACAGTTGTACACTAGGATTTATAATGTCCTTCTTTTGAACAGACTGATCACTTCTGAAGCAAATTTAAGACTGTTCACATATGTGTCTTAGAAGGCAGTCAATGTAAAATGACCCATAATGCAATACAGCAGATGAACTATACACAAAATACAATACAATACAGTTTATTTTTGTATAGCCCAAAATCACACAAGAAGTGCCGCAATGGGCTTTAACAGGCCCTGCCTCTTGACAGCCCCCCAGCCTTGACTCTCTAACAAGACAAGGAAAAACTCCCAAAAAAACACAGTAGGGAAGAAATGGAAGAAACCTTGGGAAAGACAGTTCAAAGAGAGACCCCTTTCCAGGTAGGTTGGGCGTGCAGTGGGTGTCAAAAAGAAGGGGGTCAACACAATACAATACACAGAACAGAACAAATCCTCAATAGAGTATACAAATAAAAATTTTAGAAGTACGTAGCAGAATTGAACAGTAGATGATATCCCATAATATGATTTGGATTTGTTTAGAGTCCTGGAGACCTCATCCATCAAGCTGCCTCCCCATTTGGCCATTCCACGGCTGAAACAGAGCTGGGCCAACTGATGAAAGGACCCCTCTTTCCAACGATTCCTACGATCCTCCATCAGGGATGACTTTACCTTAGGCAGGCAAAACAACTTGGCAGGTGGGCCGTGGCACCAAGTGCCACATTTGAGTACCAAGAAGAGAAACAGAATAGGTGAGGGTTAGTATTCAAATATAATTATCATGTTACTTACTGTATGTTATAGTGCTAATGACTAACAACAGAGATGCAGTATGTACAGTTAATCAGCAGCTCTAGTCAGGATATGCTAAACTGAAGTAGTGAGTCTTCAGCCGGGATTTAAAGGCTGAGACTGAAGGGGCATCTTTTATAGTAGCAGGCAGACCATTCCACAGTTTAGGGTCCCTGTAACTAAAAGCTCGACCTCCTACTGTTATTTTATTAATCCTTGGAATACTAAGCAGACCGGCATCTTGAGATCTTAATGTGCGCTCAGGTTTGTAAGTCATGCTAAGTTCAGACAAGTAAGCCAGACCTTGTTCAGATTTGTTCTGACCATTCTAAAACTAGGATAACCAGAACCTGCACCCCCATCTTTTTATATTCTGGCAGGGATGATGTCACACATCACATCCTGACCAAAAAACAGTTAATCAGGACTCAACAAAAAATGAAATATGACCTCACCATCATGGTGGCAGGCATTCAACACAACAATAAAAATTAGCAAACAAAAGAAAACCCAAAGTTAAACTCAAAATGACTCATGGAAGTCACACAGAACCTAAAAAAATGTTTACATTTAGTTTAGTTTGTATGTGAGATTTCATAAATATTAAGTACTGTAAGAGCCAATCTTAGAAAGTTAAAGTTTTGAGTTAAACTCATATTAATGTTTGCTTAATCTGAATAGAATATAAATTCCTTTCATAGTCATAACTTATAGTATAGTCTTTTCCCCCTATAAGTTAGCAAGAGATAGAACCTTCTTACTATAACTGAATAACAGTGTGATAATAAACTCAGTTTGTTTAGAACAGGTCCCATTAAAGAGGGATATGAAAGACCCATTTTTAGGCTTAGCAATGGGATAAGCATACAGTTTTCTGACCATTTTGAAATGGTTCAGAAATGTTAAGTAAGAAGTAACGATTTGAGATGTAACAAGATTAGTTTAGAACTGAACTTTTCTTAACATTAATTTTTCCTTTTTTGTGTGAACTGTTTTTACTTCAAATCTTAACTAAACTTACAAAAACCAAGATATTTTGTCTGTGGAATCATTTCTGCGCGTCAGGCTTTTGTTGAATCC
Organism: Polypterus senegalus; assembly: GCF_016835505.1. NCBI lineage: Eukaryota > Metazoa > Chordata > Cladistia > Polypteriformes > Polypteridae > Polypterus > Polypterus senegalus. The sequence continues at coordinate 82,965,525 of NC_053167.1, read as the reverse complement.
CATTTTTTGAGTTGAAGCTGCAGAACTTTGGTAATTTTGGGAAAACGCAGCTACAAGTATTCTTCATTTTTCTTTTTTGATGCTTATTTCATACTGCCAACCCATTCATGATTTGGTAAAGAATGAAGGGCAAACCATTCACTCAGGGAAAAAAACTGGCTAAAGAGGTAAACATACTTGATTTTATACAACATTAAATAATTTTATTTTGTCCTTTTTATTTTAAAACTAAGTCTGTCTTTGTTTTTTTTTTAAATTTTTATTTTATTATTTAGTGATATGGAACTAGCAACTCTGGACTGAGTATGAACCTTCAAGAAGTTGTTTACATCTTTTATTTTTTTTTTGTTTAGTTTAATGTGCACCCAAAACTGTGTCTAAATCAGCAAATCCCTATTCAGATTAAGTAAGGTGTGTATCCATGGATTACTGTTATTCTATTCTAACAATCCACCGATTTTACACCAATCAGTAATTGACATCTTCTGCCCAGTTGGTCAGATCTCTGGCAGTTGTTTTGTGTGTGTCTGGCTACCTTTCAGCCTTTCAGTAACTTCATCTTATCAGTCTGACAAACCCTAAGCAGATACACTGTTTCAGATTCTGTATGGCACACCCAATCTAATAGCGATAAAGTAGATTCAGAAAATATTCAGACCCCTTCACTTTCAGCACATGTTATGGTGCTGTAGATTTAATTGTAAATGGATAAAATTTGCCATTTTTGCCCTTCAATCTACACTCAGTATACACTCACCCCATAGGTAAAAACATGTTTTCTGAAAGTTTTACAAATTTGTTAAAAATCAAAAATTTAAATCTCTTATTCATGTAAGTATTCAGCCCCTTAATTCAGTACTTTATTGAAGCCCCTTTGGTAACAATTATAGGTTTGAATCTTCTTGGGTAAGTTTCTACAAGCATTGCATATCTGGATTTGGCCAGTTCATTCCGTTATTCCTGGCAGATCCTCTCAAGCTCTGTTAAATTGGATGAGAAGCATCTGTGGGGTTATAGTATGGTCTTTCAGTTGGGCCACACAAGGATAGTCAGAAACCTCTCCCAGAGCCACTACAGCTTTGTTTTGGCTGTATACTTAAGGTCATTGTTGTCCTAAAAGATGAATTCTACCACTTGTCTAAAGTTGCATGCACTCTGCAGCAGGATCTTTCTGTATTTCTCTAGATTCACCCTTCACCCAAGTCTTACTGTCCCTGTTCTTGAGAAGCATCTTCCATTTCACAATTACTGAGGCAACCATGCTCCTGGGAATATTCAAAGTTTCAGAAATGTTTTATCCACTTGCCCTGATTTGTTCCTCACCACAATTTGAGGTCTACCGAGAGTTCCCTGGGACTTCATGGCTTGGCCTTTGTCCTAACATGTAGTGTGAATTGTTGGCCCTTAAATACACAGGTGTGTGCCTTTCTAAAAAATATCCAGTCATTTCAGTTTGCCACAAATGGACTCCAATCAAGCACTAGACGCAGCAGGGATAATTAAAGCAACAGTAAGCAGATGACAACAATTTGGAGTGACATAGCAAAGGGTCTGAAAACTTGAAATGAGAGTTTTCAGTTTTTGATTTGTAATAAATTTGCAATCATTTGTGAAAACATGTTTTAAGTTTGTTGTTATGGGTGACTGAGTGTAGATTTGTGGGCAAAAATAGCAAATGAATTATTAAATCTGCAACACAATGAAGTGCGCAGAAAGTGAAGGGGAATGAAAACTTTCTGAATCCACTGTATTACGTGTACTGTCTCTGTATCTATTTATGCAGTATACAGTTCATTTCAGGGACAACAATATTCCTAATTATTTGACTTAGATTCACTCTTGCTCAAACTCTGGGATCTACCTGACACTTTGACTTGTTCAGTTTCTGGTTACAATCCACTTGCTTTACCTCTGTAATTGTTTCTAGTGAATATCATGACAAAGCTGGCACAGAAAGTGTAATTAAAAGTAAAATTTCAAATGTAAGTAAAATTTCAAAACTGAATTAATTAAAAAATTCTTAAGGTGCAAATTGTGCTTCTATCACTTTCCTCATTAAAGTTTCAGGGAGACACAAAAGAAAGGCAATTATAAAAAAGTAATAATATTAACCTCAATAGGTCTTAGCAGTTAAACAGTTAAAAAAAACAGTTGTATAAAAATCAGAGCAAACACTAAAATTTTCTTTTTCGTTTTTTGTGAAATACCCCAGTAATTTCCATATCCTTCCTTTCCGCTGAAAACAAAATGCCCCATTTTTCTTTTTCCTCCCAACAATTAATGGTTTTCCCAGTTCTTCCTTTTCCTAGAGGCTGAAGACTTCATTTTACGTGTTTTTTTATTTTAAACAGGTTTTTCACTGGTTAAAAGCATAATTTTAACCACTGATAAGACACAGTAGAGACAGGAAAACATGCTCTCCCAGGAAGTGAACACACAGAAGTAGAAATAGAGGGCTCACGTGACACACCGGCAAGCAACTCTGAACTACTGTATATTACAAATATAGCAGCCTAGACAAGTGGCACTACATCTCTGTCACGCTGCCCTTTCCTTAGGGCCAGTTATTCCCAGTGGCCTTCATTTTATTGCTAGGCCTCCATAGAAACCCTGGTGCTGATCATCCTCAGCTTATTTCACCCCTTTACGGTCCACTAAGAGAGGTGTCAAGGAAGGCTGTGGAAGACGCACCTCCTTTATCTTTCCCTTACTTTCCCATACTCTATGGGTGTGCCAGCCACCTACTGTACTCCAGGATGAGGTTCCCCTGCCCCAGCTTTCACCTGGTGGTTGCACCATGGCCAATAACCTGCTTCCCTCTGTTTCATATGGGAATGTCTCCAGGCACGAAAAACCATCCATTTGACTCCCACGAGTCTCTGGAGCAAACATCAGTGACTTGCTAACATTCACTTTGTCATGGCACAGCCTCTAGAAATGACACCATCTGGTGTTGCTCAGGTACTGGTTCCACAGTCTGTGGTTTGCTGTCTTCTGCTTCATGCAGTGGTTTTGCTGGACGTAAGACACTTGGGTTTCCATCAGGTTCTGGTCTTATGGAAGGATGTGAATATGTAGATGCTGTACCATCCACCAGAAGTAAGGCACTCTCCTGCTCGCCTATAGGTGCAGCCTCTCTAACTATTTCTCCTAGTGAGGTGCAGCCTCTCTCTTCTAAAAGTGGTAGCATGACATGCTCTGTTGGCAGAAGACTGAGGTACCAGCTATCTTATGGAAGTTTAGCACGTCACTCAGCTTCCTGACTTTAGCAGCACTCTTCCTGGCATAAGGATGTAGCATACCATCAAACTGCAACTTCATCAGTTCTTCCACAGTCTGCAAGTGAACCAGAATTTTACAAAGAAACCCACAACCTGTCCATTGAGTGCTAGTACCAGATGGACTGCCATGTTTCCCAGGACCATTGGTTTAAATCGCACAACCACCCCTAATGTAACCTGATAAGTCCCCGACTACAAACTACCATCATACTGTGGAAGCTGTATCTGTGCCCTTCTCATTGCAGGGGTGTGCACTGTTGTCCAAAGTATGTCGCCAGTTTCAAAGTGTCTTTGTCAGTACGCGCCTTTCCCTCCACACTCCCACACGCTCTTCAGTTTAAATCTGTCCACTGCTCTATCCTGCTTCTTCTGACATCATTATAACCAAATGGTAATAACAAGCACGGAGACATTGGAAACAACTGTGAGCTGCCGTTTATTGCACCTTGGGAGGAGGTGGACAAAGCTTGCCATGAGTGGAGTGGAGGTGGAGGTGAAGAAGAAGAAGAAGACGACAAAGACGAAGCAGGAAAGGCTTTTGTGGTGGACTGTACTAGGTGCTTTCTGTACTGTGCTATGAGGAGCAGAGAAAAAGCGCTTCCCCACGTGGAAAAATAAATGTGTGTTGTGTGGTGAAACTTGTGTCCTGCCTATTTGTGTTGGTTTAGGCTGGCTGTATGCACCCTGGGCTTCACAATATCAGCTTATCAAATTAGATAGATAGATAGATAGATAGATAGATAGATAGATAGATAGATAGATAGATAGATAGATAGATAGATAGATAGATAGATAGATAGAACTTTATTTGTCCCCAAGGATGGAGGTTTGGCTTTTTACAGAATCTCATTAGTGTTAATAGACACTAGAAGTGTCATTATCTAGTACAGTAGAATAGAAAAGAAATTAAACTGGAACACTGTTTTTCATTTAGACACCAAGTCACTAGTGTTATTTATTAAACTAGCACAGATCAACTACCTAAGCCCTAGATCAGACCATTATCAATCATCAAAATAATATTCATTACCTGGAAATATTTTTGTATGGAAATATTTAGGAGCAAACTAAAAGTCTTTGTCAGAACATGTATGGGTAAAAAGCAGCAAACAAATCGATACTTATGTCAATATGAAACATCAGACTGTAACAGGGACTGGCGATGGTCAAAACCTGAAAAGCTTGATACGTTATCGTAGCTGTTGACGGCACAAACCTAGCTTACATCTGCAGCACGAGCAGCTAGAAAAGCAGAACTGCTGAGTCAGCGGATATCTAGGGTGACAGCAGTCCAGTCAGCACAGTAACAGGAGAAAAAGTTTCCACATTGTTATGGGCTGGCAGACTGCACAGACAAGTCAGGAAAAGGGGCACTGCCTTCAGAAATATGTTTTGATTATTTCTTGTCATTGTGCATTATTAATTCCATTTTTCACATTCTGGGAACCTAAAAAGTGTTTTTTTTCGTTTTTTTCCATTTTACAGTTAGATGTCATACATTGTTGTTGTCATTGCCTCATGATGTGTAACACTACCACTGCAGGCTGCTACACCAAAGAAGAAAAGAACAGGTAGGCCATGAGGTCAAAAAAGGAATAGAGCAGGAGATGAAAACATAGTCAGAAAAAATGGGTGAGCAGTAAAAACCAGGTAGGCAATATCAAAGAATCTAAACCCAAAGCACCCAGAACACTTGTCGCTAAAACTCTTTAGGCCCTAGTCAGACAGAATGCTGTGCATCATGACCCAAAACGTTAAAAAAAACATATTCAAAGAGAAGAATTAAAGAAGTACTGATTCACATTTTATAAATTTGTGGATGTAATTACCAATTTTTAAGATCTTTACTGTAAAATGACCACTTTATTTGGAACACAGGATGACTGGAAAAAATGTGGATGATACCTTAAAAACCCTGTATAATGAATAAGGGTAATCATTGAATGTATCCTGTAAACACCCTTGTTTTCCAATGAATTAAACTTAATATAGGTGATAAATGATTTTTACTACAGTAATCCTGAAACTATTCAACATTTATTTTGGTTATGTTTCACTGTAAAAAAATTCTGGACTGAGTTACAAATCTATATTAAAATAGAGACTAATACTGGCTTTAAAAAATAGATGTCATGTCAAATTACAACTCCACTGAAAACAATAAAAATGTTAGTTGTTATTATTTATTTATTTGATCAGCTTCTAAAAATACTGCTTAACCTGATAAAGAAAAAGAACCAAACAAATGGCAGAACAAAATCCATCAGAGAATCAGGTAGGTTTCAGAAAGAGAAAACGAATGACACATGCAACTTTCCACATTCCAAAAGCTGTAGAAAGAAGTAAAGTCTCATGTTTATGCCATATCGATAATACAGAAGCGGTCAAGTACTGTAAAATAAAACATAATGTATTACTGGAGATTATGCACCAGGCTGGTATACCATAAATTGAACGAAAATTAATGCAAGCCATAGGTTGAAATGAGCAAGCTTATGTTACAGCCTTAGTAAAGAAATGGAAGATTCACATTTGTTCTTGGAATGTCCCGAACATGGCTTCATTTTCTGAAAGGGGTGTCCATCCATAGGGTCAATGGGAGTTGGTGTCTGTCCCTGCTGCAGTGGACACAAGACAGGATTATACTTTAAATGGGGCACCAACTTTGCATGCACTATATAAAAATGAGTAAGGTAGGGATGTATTTTATCAGCTGTATTGTTCAATTTACACAGTAAACATTTAATAACAACTACAGTGGAGGAGAATCCAAGAATAATCATTTGAGAACACAAACAAGACAATATAAGACATGCAGATGACACAGTATAGTGATTACAGAGAATGAATTAGACCTACATGAACAACTTGACAATATAATTGAAGATGGAAGGGAGTGGGCGGCACGGTGGCACAGTGGTAGTGCTGCTGCCTCGCAGTTAGAAGACCTGGGTTTGCTTCCTGGGCCCTCCCTGCGTGGAGTTTGCATGTTCTCACCGTGTCTAAATGGGTTTCTTCCGGGTACTCCGGTTTCCTCCCACAGTCCAAAGACATGCAGGTTGGGTGCATTGGCGATTCTAAATTGTCCCTAGTGTGTGCTTGGTGCGTGTGTGTGCTCGCCTTGCAGTGGGCTGGGTTAGTTTCCTGCCTTGTGCCCTGTGTTGGCTGGGATTGGCTCCAGCAGACCCCCGTGACCCTGTAGTTAGGATATAGCGGGTTGGATAATGGATGGATGGATGGAAGGGAATGTGGAATGGAAGTCCGCATGACCGTCATAATCAAGTTCTTTCATGTGAACCCTGAATACAATGAGGACTGATTGTGTGGTCATTGATGTTAGGTAGAATGCCTAGAGGGGGCGGGGTGGTCTCATGGCCTGTGGATTTTATTTTTTCCTCGTCTTTTATTTTATGTTAATTAGTACTGCCTAATTTTATTTTTGTCTTTTTTCTCTTTCTTCATCATGTAAAGCACTTTGCGCTATATCATTTGTATGAAAATGTGCTATATAAATAAATGTTGTTGTTGTTTTTGAATGAAATGTTAACAAGACCAAAGTGATGATAATCTCTAAGACTGCAGGAAAAACATGTGAGAGTTTGGCTAAAAGAATTAAACTGCAGCAGGTAGAAAAGCACAACCTCTTGAGAAGTTGGACAACAGAAACTGGGAAATGTACAAAAGAAGTAAGTACATGAGCAAGAATGACCAATGATACTCTTGGGGACCTATAAACAGCTAATGAAAGAAGGTTTAATACTTGATCTTAAAAAAACAAATTTCTAAAGTGTTACATTTTCTCAGTTTTGGACTAGTAAAACATGAATACTAAATAAAGATCTGAAAAAGAAAATAGACGATTTTGAGCAATAGTGCTATATGCTGGACACACAAGGTGACTAATGAAGATGTATAACTCAGAATGAAAACAAAGAAATCACAAAATCATAGCACTGAACACATTCATGTCCATTTGGACGTGTGACGTCATGTTGGCCTTGTTGTTAAAGGGTGAGATTCACAATAGTCAGCCTAGCGAATTTTGTAATGGTGGAGGCTAAAAACAACATTTCTTTAAAGTAAATTAGTTCTACAACAAAACATTAGAAAGTTTCAATAAAACAATGTTGCGTGTATTAGTTAATGGATTATGACACTGGCTTTTGTCTTCTGAATTTGATTTAGTTTAGCCCTAAGATTTCCTTACATGTGCTACTCAAATGTGATTTAGTGTCTATGCGTTATTCATTTATGAATAGGTCTATGATCGTAATATTAATGATGCAGATTGACTTGCTCGACTGACAAAGCCGGGCTGTGACATCGTCTGACTGGCTGTGTTTATCAGACAAAACAGGAACAAAGATAGGATGAGTTACAAACACAAGATAAATGCAGCTTGGCTGGTGAGTGCAACAGCAGAAACAATACAGCAACAGCAGACGGGCTGAAGAGGCGCTGCTCTGCCATACGTGTATCATTCCAGAAAGCAAAATAGGTCACTGTTCATGTGAAAAAAGGGAACGTGACCTGCTACACCAGAGAAAACAGCAGTACTCGGTTATGACAAAGAAACAAAAAGGTTTTACCCCAAAATTGCAGCTGTCCAGACATACAGGACTGTGCATGGTGTTCGAGTGTATGCACATTTCTCATGGCTCAGAAACTCAGCATGCATGCTGATTATATCATCAATGTGCAACTCCAAAATACAAACAAATAAAAAGGACTGCAAAAATGGTGCAAGTAGAACAATAATGATCCGTACACTAAACTTATACAATGATTCTCCCCTCTAAGTCAGATGTCATAGAAAAAATATTTCAAAAAAGCAGAACAATGCTGTCTGTTGCTCTGAATTTCATCTAGTTAAATAGTGTTTGTAAATTTTACAATAACTACTTTTTCAAGTTTTTTTTTTTTTCTTAAAATATGAACCAAAATAGAAATCATAATTCTAGGGCTGCACGTGGGGAACAGGGCAGGGTAAATTGCCAGATGTGAATGTGTTAATGTGTATGTGAGATGAAAATTAATAATAAGCTTGTGAATTTTTAGTTGGAGCAGGTGACTAAGAGTAAAATATGCTTAATTTCTTTGATTCATTGATTTGAAAAAAACTGAAATTACTGCAAAACTGTCACAAGTATGACAGATGCTGATAATGTTTCAGCATAATCAAACAGAATCTGGAGACAGATTTATTTAAAAATAAGTACTGATAAACCCCACACACACATCCTATCTCACATCTCCCACATCCCTGGGCTGCAGTTGTAGTCTTTGTATATTGTTATCCTATATTTGTTATTTCTTGCAGGTTTTCCCAGTGCATTTTAATGAGTCAACCTGCTTGTCGTGACATTTGCATAAACAATTTTAATCAAATTAAATTGGACTGGGAGGAAATATATTCATGGTAACACTTCATTTTATGCACTCCTAATTAAAACATAATGAAGAATTTAGTCTTTAGTAATTACATTTGACTAGTGAAATCAGATGTATCCTGTGATTTAATAATATGTCAATAATTGTAATATAACAATAAACGACCACTTTGTATTGTAGGATTTTATGTGAATTCGGGATTTGTCGGTAGCTTAAAAAATAATCAACAGACTCAATGACAGAGAAAATGCATACACGTAGGAATTTTTCTTAATAAGTCAGTTACACTAATTAAAGAAAACATTATTTCCTGTTCCCTTTCATGATTAAAAGTCAATCAGGCAAAAGCAGAAGTTCATTTTAGTAATTAAAACAAAGGGACAGATACATTTGTGTTACCCTACAAGTGATGTCGCTTTGTGTCTGCTTGCAACAGCTGAAAATGGAGAATGTGTATTCAATTAAGGTCAGCACATGTAGTATAATGTATGCAGCATGAAATAACGAAGAAAGAACGAGCTGGCACTTAATGGGAAGCTCAACTGTGTATAACAGAGGGACACCAGTAGGGGAGCCCACAGAAAATGAAACACGTCAAGCACACATAATCTTGAATGATCAAAGCAATGAGAAACAAGAGTGCATTGACACATAAAGTGATGTGTGTCTGTGAAACTGTAACTCATTGGCATAAAGTTCAGGGGATACTCCAGAGAGCTGAGAACCTAGAATTCAGAAAGAGATATGTCTATGTTGGCAAGAAATGTTTTAACAAAACACAAATGATGATTTTGATAATAATGGTCTTCTTTCCTTCATGGTTCTGTTAACCCTAAAGTTTTTGAGTTCCCCTTTCTCACACAAACACATTGATAAAGAAAGATTAGCTAGATCTGTCGTTGAGCTGCACCTGAATTAGAATTCTGGTTGTTCACCTTACTAAAGGTATATGGTTTGAGGATATGGACTTACTGATGGCCCACCTTCCCTTGCATTTGGATTACAGATTTTTTACTTAATTATTTCAACAAAAAGAGTCATCTAGTGGCTTTACAAAATTCATTTTACAAGAGGGAGGCACAAAAATTCCAATTAATAGCATAGGGTGTAGTTATCAACAATGCCACTAGCTACAGCTTGCCTACAGTCCTGGTAATCAGTCTGCCAAATGGTATTGTGAGGAGTTGATCGAGATGAATGTTTCTGATATTTATTCTGCAATTCTGCAGGTGACTTTGGTGATTTTCTTCTAAAATCCAAAAAAAGCATGTCAAATCATCAAACATCACAGCATTGATGATCACGGTTTTTAAAATTAACGGACATTTTAGTAAGTGTTTCCCAATGAATAGACTGTTAATCAGCAACATTACATTTAACTGCTGAGGTAAGGTAAGCATTAGTAACAAAATAGGCCAGAGTAGTTTTCTGTCCCCCCTGGCCATTGAACCTTACTCTTATTCGATGTTAATTAATGTTGATTTATTTTAGTTTTATAATTGTGTCTTTCGTTTTTCTATTCTTTAATATGTAAAGCACTTTGAGCTACTGTTTGTATGAAAATGTGCTATATAAATAAATGTTGTTGTTGTTGTAGTGACACATGACAACACACCTTCACACACCACTGCACCATGACAGCACACTCACCGTGCGGTTCAAAGAGTTGTTGACCACAAACAAAGTGCTTTTTGCTTCTTGCTCCTTGTGACTTTTTTGTCCATGATATTAAAACTGAGAATGAAGAGAAGACGATTTGCTACCATGTTAGAAATCCAGGTAAAAAATCCCAACAGGATCTGGACACAGTTACAAACAATGAGTGCAAAAAGACTTCCATTCCACCCAACTGTTACTGTTATTATTAGCACTATTACTGCAAATATTTTTTGCATGAGTTTCTCTTTATGGAAAAGATAAAATACTATATTATGGACAAATAAGCTTTAGTGAAAATATGAAAATTAGTTTGTTCAAATGCACATAGTGAACTTACCAGAAACAACTAAATTATGAGAAAAACTTGTGTTTTTTACAGTACCATGAGACCATTTTCCTTCAGCACATCTTTCATGTCTATGCTTGGTGAGCTTGTAAGCATACAATTATTATGTCTTTGCAACTCAAGTCTCTTAATAAACTAATAAATAACTAAAGCAAAATAAAGCATCTCTTGGTGGATGCATCTGAGCTAAAACAAACTGGCCTGGAGGAAATGAGTGCAAAAAATATTTCCAGAAATGCAAGAAGCATTGGAACAAGTGTATTGCATCTCAAGGGGAGTATTTTAACAGTGTCTAAAACAGAATGGCTTTCAGTTGTATAATAAAAGTTTTTTAAAGTATAGTTTTTCTGGGACCCCTACTCTCTTTTCTGTTTCTTTTTCCGGTTTCTTTGTGGTGGTGGCCTGTGCCACCTCCACCTACTCAAAGCTTCATGATGCTCCAACAATGATGGATGGATTAAAAGGCAGAACTCTACGTGACCATCTTCATCAAGCCCTTCCGTGAGAGCCCTAAAAACAAAGAGGACTGTTTCATTTATGTTAGGTAGAATGCCCAGAGGGGACTGGGCGGTCTCATGGTCTGGTATCCCTACAGATTTTATTTTTTCTCCAGCCGTCTGGAGTTTTTGTTTTTCTGTCCCCTGGCCATTGAACCTTACTCTTATTCGATGTTAATTAATGTTGATTTATTTTGTTTTCTTATTGTGTCTTTTATTATTCTATTCTTTATTATGTAAAGCACTTTGAGCTACTGTTTGTATGAAAATGTGCTATATAAATAAATGTTGTTGTTGTTGTTGGGAAGTTTTGGGTCCCCTCTTGTACTTATGTATGAAGTATTTCTAATTAGATTGTGGCATTTTGTGGAAACACACTTAGTGGTTAGAGCATCCAAAATAACAAGCATGAAAAGTAGTATAAAAATTATGAGCAAAGAAAGGGTTGATGTGCTTTTGATGCTGCGCTCATTAAGACCAGCAACAATGCTGTACATGGAAAGTTGGAAGTTAGTTTTATAGAAGTAGATTGGTATTAATTAATGAAACTGAGTACAACATTTGTTATGAGTGGCTAGCGCCCTACCCAGGATATGGACGTCACCCGGCTTGTACCCATTACTGCTGGAACAAGCTCCGTTTTAGCCAGCATTCCTCACTATGACATACTGCTTGTTAAAAATGAAGGAATACAGTATATCTGTAAGGATAATACTTAAAACAGTATTATCTTTATAACAATACTGAGTAATCAAAGGGAAGTGAAAAAAACAGCTAGAGGGCCAAACTGAAAACTGTTTGCTCTGCTTATCAGACTGCCTTGCTAACTTATGATCAGCAGCTGTTTATAATACCAGTGAAGGCATCATATAACAAAGTATCAAAAAATGCATACACACACTCACTAAATAATCTTTTCAGTAATGTGTCAAAGTTGAACGAGCATGTTCTGATGATCTTGCAGGAGCTATTTAAATAATGAATTTATCATTTTTCATATTCATACTACCATTTTAGGGAATGGAGTCTATCTAACGTTGACTGCCAAATAAAAGAATTCTGAAGGGATTAAGAATGGGGATTAAGTTGTCTTATAATTTAACTTGCTCAAAAAAATATGCAAATATCTGAATCAATAGTTGCAGTCTATGATTTAACCCTATGAATGCTCACCAAGACTGTAGGAATGCTCTGAGGCTGTAGTACAGCAATTTTGTTTCAGGTAATGAAAATGAAAACATTAAAAGACACAAACAATGCTCATATACATTTAGTTTAATTATCAAGGATAATCATTTAATCATCCACGCATATATGGTGTATGTAAGACAAAACATTAATTCTAGAAGGTCATGGTAAGTTAGTATTAATATTTGTTATTAATATTGTTATTGTGACAGATACTTAGTGTCTGCAGCCACCTCCACCCTTCACACCATCTCTGGTGGCTCTTTGACATTCATTCCTCAGTCGCCACATAAGGACGTTACTTCTGCCTTCATGCATACATTCCAAATCTAGTCCTTTACTCATTAAGAATGCTACTAATGATTCAATAAAGCTACATATAGTGTATATACTGGACCTAATATAGCTGTACATATTGTACCTAAAGTACAATATTTATACTATTGGGGGAAACCCTCTCTTGCTGCCACCTGAACAAAACTAAAATAATGAGAGATCAGAACTAACCTAAATGCAATTTATATAGCATATAGAAAGAAAGGGCCAAAAAGGTAACATGAGTGCACAAATTAGATGATGCCTTGGATATGTAAATAAGTATCACTACATATGTTTTAGGCTTTCTGCCTAGCAAAGCATTCCATTTACCTCTACCTCTACTCTACTTCCCTAAAAAATATCCGAATGGTATCTCTTTCTCGCTGCCAGTTATCAGTCAACTCATTCAGACTTACTGATAACATACTGTAACTTAGATTTGTGTAATATTAGGCACCTAATAATGTCTGATAGGCTTGCACTGGCCTAAAAGCTAGGAAAAGCATATAATAAAAACATTTTATTAAATTAATTTTCCAAAGTGCAGTAACCCAAAAAAACAGACAGAACATCAAAACAGAAGGTAGGATAACACGGTCAAAAATATCTAAAGCTCTGGGCAATCCGGAAAAAATGCAGACTAATTCAAAATCATATAAATCTCATAGTTTACGGAGAAATTAATTGATGCAGGGCATTTTCAGAGGTACTAAGCACAAGGCTCAAGCAAGGAGACTTAAGCTCCCTCTTTTAATTCCCTTGTACTTTTCATCTGTTTACTAATATACCAGTGGCCTTATGTATAAACAGTGCGTACACACAAAAATGTTGCATACTCCCATTTCCATGCTCAAATTTTAAGATGAAATGCAACAAAATGTGTTTATTACATTATACAGATAAAATGTTAACATCATTTAAATAATCTATATTGTTAATAATTAAACATGTGAGGACACGGCAGCGCTAGCTAGTTCAGGGATTGTTCCTGCCTCGCGCTGTATTCTTGCTGGGGTTGGAATGACACTGGAAGGGATAGAGGGATAGAATAATTAAACATGTACTACGAAGATATTTCAATGTTCCATAAAAGTTTTGAAGAATTGGCGTTCTCAGCTTACAGATGGCTTTACATCTATTACAGAGCTGAGTGGTGATTGGGTAATTGGAAAAAGAAAAGGAAGGACAGGAACTGGGGGTTAGTATGTTTGAAAGAGACAGTACTGCTCCAATAAATTATTTCATCAAAGGTCACGCACGGCACAGCAAGCATCTTGCAGAAGGTAGGAACAATCTGTGGATGGGGCACCAGCTCTTCACTATCACTGCGCCACCGTGTTCCCATGTTTAATACATGCTTTAACTCCTATCATCATGAAAATCATATCAAGTATACATCTCAGTATTTTAATTATTCAGAAAGCTGTAATATCGTGAATGTAATGGATTCTGTGTCGTGTCGGAGGAAGAGAAAGCCCGTTTAAGAAGCACATAGTGATTCACACACATAGAGCACATAGAAGAACACATACAAAACAAATCATTTAACGTGTTACTTTAGTTATGATGGTATTTGAGAAACTAGTAAATTAAATGATTTTAAGATGGAGTTTATGATGTTCTACATGTACTTTAATGACAAAATAAACTATGTGATTGGAAATTTCGAGCATTTTTCCCACCGTCCCTATTTTTTTTTCTTTTCTCTGTACCCTAATAAGCCTTCATATGACTTTCAAATGGTGGGCTACGACTCACCTTTTCACAGCGACTTTGATATCTGACAACTTCTTTTTTATTTCGGGCACTGTGCTACTTTGTGAACTTGCGCTTTCGTGTTTCTTCGGCACTCTATGTCACTCGATTAACTTTTGTTTTTAAACAACTTTTGTTGTTTATACCACTGTTTAAACCAACAAATAGTACGTTTTTTCCTTGACTCCTCTTGGTATTCGCTGAAATTCTTCTATTTTCCCCCTGTGCTTTTGCCATTGCCTTTTCACAGAACACTGAGCTTAAGAGCTATTTATATTGATTTGCATATTCAAAGAGGCGAAATTCTGGGAGCAGGCTGACCGGGATTTATGGAGCGGAAGAACATGGAAGTTGGAGTTCGCACAGATTTGTGCATCTGGATTTTTTTGTGCGTACGAACATTTCCGCTTCTGTCCATATGCCATGTTTTAGTGTGAATTCTACACACAGCGTTATGCATGAGGCCCCAGATGAACCAGTTCAAACTGCATGCAAAACAAATCCTAACAATGAAATAAAATAGATGTTAAAAACATTTTGCAAAAACAATGCATAAACACTTAGAACAGGATAAATCGTATGTATTTTCTCTCCTTTTTCTTGGGTTTTGTGATCTTTTTCTTTATAGAGTTTTTCTTTATTTTCTATGTCGTATTTTGTTTCATATTTGGAAATTAAGGTGTTAGCACAAATGTCATGTTGTGAAAGCCAGACTATGGGCAATGCAGATTTGCTAGTTTTGGTTACAAAAGGGAGACGAAAAGTAAGCTTTCGTTGTTTATTTTTAGGGACCTGAAAGCCTGGACTGAGTAGGAACTGTTAGAAATTAGTAATAAAGAACTCTATTTACTTCATGTCAGGCTGAGCTTGGCTTGTTTTTCTTTCTCAGCTTCTGTGACCTATTTTATGTTTTGCTTCCTGGAAGGTTTTGACCGGTGCTTGCTGCTTCCAGTACTGGTTATACTTTTGTTTAAATACATTCATGTGCATGGATATGCTCAGTGTTTTATTTACCGACCACAACTGTTATTACTGTATTTGCTGCTTTTTTATTCATTTTTCCTGGCCTTGAGAATTATTTCCCAGAGAATAATGTATGTTTTTGTTGTCATTTCGAGTTAAGAGGAAATTTTCACTTTTGATTTGGATTTAAGATTTGCTTCTTGTTTTTCATTGATGGCCTCCATCAATTTAAGGCATATTTGCTATAATGTGCTAGAGAGATCAGCCCTGGAAGTTGTTGTGTTTGTCATCTTCAACATGATGGTACTTAAACACTTCATTGCCCAGTCTTGTGGATTTTTGTTACTAAATCCTTGACAGTGTTCTGTTTAGATATTCTGCTTTCTGTACGTTTGACTAGGTAATTTTGAGTTTCCTTTTTTGGGGGCTCTGATCATTTTGTCTGGTTGGTATTCATTCAACTTTGTTATTTCTGACTGATGATTCATCTCCCGGTCCTCTTTGCCCACCTCTTTTGGTAAGTTTCTATCCTGTGGCAGTTCAGTGATCTGTCAGTCTGATATGTAGATGCTTCTTGAGTAAAAAACATATAATCCAAAATTCTGACCAATATCATCTGTTAAGCATAAGAGCTACTCCAATCTGTCAAAGTTGAGGCCTGGGGCTTGATATTTTTATTCTTTTTTATTATTACATTATTTATTTTATTTTAAGAAAATAACATTGCATGAAATTAAGTCAAACTTAACAAATCGGAATTCAGCCCCCATCCGAGATAAAGAGTGGAGAGACTACAACATGAGGAAATCATTAAAAAACAACAAAGAAACGAGAATGTCCTTTTCCTCGATATAATTGTTTATTCTAAAATATTTTTAATTAGATCTTGCCATATTTTTTAAAAGTTTTGAACTGATCCTCTAAGCGAAAATTTGAATTTTTTCAATTTGAAATAATATAGAACATGAGTTGCCCACTGACTTATAACAGGTAGGCTGGGATTCTTCCAGTAAAGCAAGATAAATCTACATGATAGTAGTGTGGTATAGGCAATTGCAATCAATTTGTCCTTATATACTTTAAGCCCATCCAGGAGTACACCAAGCACAACTATTAATGGGTTTGGAGATATTGTGACACCAAGGCTGTCTTTAAGAGGCATTCAAATGTTTTTGTCCAGAATGATGTTAATTTGGTGTACACCCAGAACATGTGGCCCAGTGAGGATGGGGCTATATTACAACTTTCTCAGGTTGAATCTTGGCCTGGATACATTTTGTACAATTTTAAATGACATAAATATGCTTGATAAAAGATTTTAAGTTGAATGATTGAATTTTTTGCATATATGGAGATAGAGTGTATTCTGTGCATGGGTGCCTTCCACTCCTTTTCTGAAATGTTAAAAGAAATGTCCTTTCTCCACCATACCCTGAGATCTTTGAAAGGAATTGACTTTAAAATTTTTTTATATATTGTTGAGATGCCATCTGAATCTTTAAGAATGATTGATATTTTTTCTGGAGTATAAAAGCGTAGGAGGTGGGGTAAATTGTGCTGGTTCCTTTTTATCAAATTTTACTAATTTGAAAGTAGTGGAAAAATTGTGTTGATGGAAATTTAAATTTGAATCATAATTGTTCATAAGATGCAAAGACATTATCTAGGTACAGTTCTCTTAAGTGTTTTAATCTTGGATGTTTTCCAAACATTAAATACTGTGTAAGTCTGAGAGGGTAGAAAAAGGTGATTATCTGACTTTAATCTGACTTTTTGTTTTATGGACTTTGCACTCAATTTGGAAATTCAGAGTCAGCCAAAAGTATGAAATAAATATTGCAACATGTTGTTCCACAAAGGTGGATTTATTCCAGACCAGGTTGATTACTGTTTTGTTATTATCAGTTTTCTAAACTAAAGGTAATTTGTAACACATAAGCAAGTGACAATAAATTTGGTGTTCATGGTCTCGTTTCTTAATTATTTTTTTCTAGCTTTTCAGTCTTTCTTTAATTCTGTAAAAAGGTTTTGTTATATGTATGCTAAGTTTATAAGGGTGCTAAAATTATTTTGAAATTTCCCCCAGTGTCTTTTTATATACTCATGGATGCCATCACTTTTTGCAGTTTTGGTGTAGGTGTTGCTATGGAAATCCTATGGGTGATGTCAGTGCTGCCCATAGTTATTATGGGTCAAGGATATAAAGGTCAGCTCCATACACTTCCTGCTAACCCAGATTAGATAACAATGTTTTCCTTGCTGGTGTGCAGATTCTTGTTTTATTTTCTGGTTTGTTCTCTGACATTGATGCCTGCTTTATGACCCACAGTTTTGGGAAAAGATAAGACTTATGATTAAAGAATTTAGGCTTGGCTTTCCATAATGTTTAATTTTCAGGTTTTTTTTTGGAAGTGAATTTTTTTTATTTGTAAAGAGATTATATACATACGAACCTTAATGTGTATTTAGAAACTGGAACCATTATGTGTAATTAGCTTCAATAAAATGTACAAATTAATATAGGATTTAGAGGTGGACTATACTGTCTAAAATGAAATTGTGTACCTTCTGTGGCCATGTAAGGACCAATTTGAGCACTGAGGAATTACTGACACAAGGAGGTACTTTCATAATATGTGAAGAAATAGCTTTTTATTTATGTATACAATTTTCAGATGCCTTGTAAGAATGTTGCTATATAGGTTTTAATTTTAAACAATTTACAATGGCAATCTTCCACTTTATGTTCTGTAACAATGCTAAAAATAACAACTTTTAAGCAATTATATAAAATCAGTTTGAATATAAATTGATATACCCAGCTACCAACCCATGGTACTAACATAAGAATTTGTACAAGGCAAGGTTGAAACCTCTGCTCAGACAACTGTTTAAATGTTAAGGACTGGCAGGACACTCCTGTACAAAACCATTCTTTAATGCATTACTGGGATTGTCAAAAGCAGTTTTTTTAATTTTTTTATTTTATTTAACTAATATAATACCGGGGACCCTTGGCATTCTCTTTACCCCAAACGTGACTTCACAATTGTCACTAAATGCGGCCCCTTAGAGATCTAAGTACAAGTTTTCTGTCAAACAAGAGATGAGTCAAGATTTTGGAGGTGAGTTAAGGCAAAAACTACTTTGCAGGGAGATTGGGAGTTGGGAACATAAAACTAAAGAGGAGAGGAGATGACTGAGTGTTTGCTTGTGTGTTCATATGTGGATAAGCTTGCAGTTTGCCTTGCCAGTTAATTAGGCACACGTGTATGCTAAAGGTCCAGTTGGCAACAGCTTTTTCTTTGTTCTTTCAGTTACCGGTATGTTTGCACTGGTATATTTGTTAAACTCCCCCTTACATTCTGTCAAATAAGCCATTACAGCTGATATCTTGGATTTCCTCCAGGCCAGTTTGTTTTAGCTCAGATGCATCCACCAAGAGATGCTTTATTCTGCTTTAGTTGTTTATTAGTTTATGAAGAGACTTGATGAGTCTCTTCATAAAGAGATATTTCTCTAATATTATAAATAACAATGCTAGTAATCCCAGAGTCTTATTTTCTACAATTGATCGTCTGTTAAACCCAGGTAACACAAAGGAATGCCCCAGAATACTTCCAGTGAAACCTGTGAGAACATTGCTGTATTTTTCAATCAAAAAATTAATGATATTAGAGATAACATAGTATATCTCCCCAACACTGCAGAACCTCCAAAGCCCCGGTACTCCATTATAAACAAATTAAATGCTTTTACCAGGATAGATTTACCTGAATTACATAGTATAATCTCTCAACTGAAACCCTCCACCTGCGTCCTTGACCCAATACCAACCAGGTTTTTCAAAGAAATATCAGACGTGCTAATTGACAATATTCTGGACATAGTTAATTCGTCATTAGATACGGGGGTCTTTCCAGACTGTCTTAAGACTGCTGTAGTTAAACCCCTGCTCAAGAAAAATAATCTTGACCCCTCTGCCTTTGAAAATTTTAGACCCATCTCTAACCTGCCCTTCTTAAGTAAAATTCTAGAGAAGGCAGTCATTATGCAGTTAAATGACCACCTCAATAAACATGCTATTCTTGATAAATTTCAGTCAGGCTTCAGAACAAATCACAGCACAGAAACTGCACTCGTTAAAGTAGTAAATGACTTGCGGGTAAATGCAGACAGAGGCCATTTATCTGTTCTCATCCTCTTAGATCTGAGTGCTGCATTTGACACCATTGATCATAATATTCTTAGAAATCGCCTTAGTCAATGGGTGGGCCTCTCTGGCAGTGTCTTAAATTGGTTTGAATCCTACCTGGCAGGTAGAAAATTCTTTGTGAGTTGTGGTAATCACATCTCAAAGACACATGATATCCGATATGGTGTTCCACAAGGCTCTATCCTGGGTCCACTGTTATTCTCAATCTACATGCTTCCGTTAGGTCAGATTATCTCAGGGCACAACGTGAGCTACCACAGCTATGCTGATGACACACAGCTGTACTTATCTATAGCACCTGATGACTCCGACTCTCTCGATTCACTAACACAATGTCTTACTGGTATTTTGAATGGATGAATAGTAATTTTCTCAAACTAAATAAAGAGAAAACTGAAATCTTAGTAATTGGCAATAATGGATTCAATGAGGTTATCAGAAATAAACTTGATGCACTAGGATTAAAAGTTAAGACGGAAGTAAAAAACTTAGGGGTAACCGTTGACTGTAATCTGAATTTTAAATCGCATATTCATCAGACCACTAGGACAGCATTTTTTCACTTAAGAAACATAGCTAAAGTTAGACCTCTTATATCATTGAAAGATGCTGAGAAATTAATTCACGCTTTTGTTTTCAGTCGACTAGATTACTGTAACGCACTCCTCTCAGGACTACCCAAAAAAGACATAAATCATTTGCAACGAGTGCAGAATGCAGCTGCTAGAATCCTAACTGGGAAAAGAAAATCCGAACACATTTTCCAGTTTTGATGTCACTACACTGGTTGCCTGTGTCATTCAGGATTGACTTTAAAATACTGCTTATGGTTTATAAAGCCTTAAATAATCTCGCTCCATCTTATATATCGGAATGCCTGACGTTATATTCCAAATCGTAACCTTAGATCTTCAAATGAGTGTCTCCTTATAATTCCAAAAGCTAAACTTAAAAGAAGTGGTGAGGTGGCCTTCTGCTGTTATGCACCTAAAATCTGGAATAGCCTGCCAATAGGAATTCGCCAGGCAAATACAGTAGAGCACTTTAAAACACTGCTGAAAACACATTACTTTAACATGGCCTTTTTATAACTTCACTTTAACTTAATACTGATACTCTGTATGTTCAATTCTTCATAATAACTATTCATGGTGGCTCTAAAATCCATACTGACCCCTACTCTCTCTTCTGTTTCTTTTTCCGGTTTCTTTGTGGTGGCGGCCTGCGCCACCACCACCTACTCAAAGCATCATGATGCACCAACATTGATGGACTGAAAGCCAGAAGTCTACGTGACCATCATCATCAGGTCCTTCCATGAAAACCCTAAATACAAAGAGGACTGTTTGATTTATGTTAGGTAGATTGCCCAGAGGGGACTGGGCGGTCTCTTGGTCTGGAACCCCTACAGATTTTTTTTTTTCTCCAGCTCTTGGAGTTTTTTTTTTTTTTTCTGTCCACCCTGGCCATCAGACCTTACTTATTCTATGTTAATTAATGTTGACTTATGTTTATTTTTTATTCTGTCTTCTATTTTTCTATTCATTTTGTAAAGCACTTTGAGCTACATTTTTTGTATGAATATGTGCTATATAAATAAATGTTGATTGATTGATTGACTTGAGATTATTTTGTGTTTTTTACCCTTGCATGGTTCCATTACTAAAAGTAATATTTAATTAATGGTAAATGATTAGCCTAGCGAACTATAATGCTGTCACACCGCTATAGTAGAGTTTCAGCCTGGTAAAGATGTTGCACTCTACCACACAGCCAAAAAAATAAATTAATAAATAACAGATGGGCAAGAAACTTGGCTTTGGCAGCATCTGCTCTGCAGGTGGTGTAACACATTATTATAATAAACAGGTATTTATTTTCTTAGCACTCACGACAAGCAGTGGGTATCTTGCTAGTAATTTGTTGTGAATTGTGAATTCTCCAGAGACCTTATTGCCATCTACTTTGCACTTCTGGTGTCACAGCTGCCATCTGCCGTCAACTAAAAGGCAAGCTTCTGTAAACAATAAAGTTACCTGTTCTACACATTCACAAGTTGCAGGTGATGGCAACAACTTCTACACATGCTTGACAAGTACTTTTTTCTGTACCAGCTGCTTAGTTCTCCATTTATTGTGAATGTGGCCGCTATGGAAGAAATCTGGCAAAGATTTGTCTTGTTTTGCGTGCGAGTAATGGCTGTCAGGAAACCCAAATGATGCTAACATAAATACTAAACATACACTAAGTATGTACAAGGTGCTCAGGTGAAAGGCTGGTTCAAACTAACCGTACCACCATAACATGGCTGTTTTTATCTCTAGAATTCCCAATGTCTTTGACACTGCAATGTTCTCCTTGGCATATAAATGTTATAAATTTGTCAACTTTCTGCTTTATAGGTGGGCCACTCTTTGGCTTACATTTAAAAACATAGCTTCAGATACTAAATATGCTTTCACAATTCACAGATCCCATTGCAATTTAATGACTAGTAATAAATATCTCAGTGGCCAAGATGTGACATTAGTGCATATTTGTGGATTCACTACATTTTTACTTTAAAAGCCACAGCATGTGCTCAACAGCTAAAAAAATGTTTGCTTGACTTAGTTGCCACCTACTCAAAGCTTCATGATGCTCCAACAATGATGGACGGATTAAAAGGAAGAAGTCTACGTGACCATCATCATCATCAAGCCCTTCCGTGAGAACCCTAAATCCAAAGAGGACTGTTTCATTTATGTTAGGTAGAATGCCCAGAGGGGACTGGGCGGTCTCATGGTCTGGAATCCCTACAGATTTTATTTTTTCTCCAGCCGTCTGGAGTTTTTTTTGTTTTTTCTGTCCCCCCTGGCCATTGAACCTTACTCTTATTCGATGTTAATGTTGATTTATTTTTTATAATTATGTCTTTCATTTTTCTATTCTTTAATAGTTAAAGCACTTTGAGCTACTGTTTGTATGAAAATGTGCTATATAAATAAATGTTGTTGTTGTTGTTGTGTGATAATGTTCATTCAAGCATTTTTGGGCAGAAGTCCTCAGAAAAACCCTAATATAAAGTTTGAATGAATGATCCCAGCAAACTTTTTTATTATTAATTTTTTCACATTGATTTCTAAATGACTAATTCTGTTAAAAGATTAATTATAAGGATCGCTTAGTTTTAATTGGAAAGCTGACTTCTGGGCATATGAGGGGAAGCTATAATTTGGATTGCTTTATCATAAGAAGCATAGACTGAATATTTCACAAACACCGGCAACCTTCATTATGAAGCAAACGTGGACATGAGAATAAATCTGAGGGTAAGCAAGGCCAAGCGTAGATTTAAAGGCTCAATTATCAACCGAGCCTACACCACTGAAAATGATTGTATGCCATGGGTGGAATGATGATTTGTGATTTTTCAGTAAAACAATATTCTTAAAAACCAAATTAAAGGGAGCATACTCATCACACCACCTGCTATTCTTGCAGATGTACTGATTTTATCTAAAATATTAAACCAAAAGCAACTGAAACTGTGTTGAAAAACCTGAATACTCATTAGACATAATGAGAGTTCCGTCCACAAACAAACTGAATACTTTTTCCAGTATGGGTTTGCAAAGAGTTGAAACCTCCCTTCTTTGAAATGACCTGTGGATTGTTGGACACACTCACACTGGGACAATTCATACTCCACATTAATCTAACAGGATATTTTGGGGAATACCTGGGGAATGTGTCTGTGTTCTAAAAAGCAACATTCAAGGTCCACACCAAACAAAGTCCAGCAGATATTTTAAGTCTGCAGTGATAGCAACTGCACTTCCATTCCACCCTGCTGTTGCTGTTATTATTAGCACTAGTACTACCAATATTTTTTTACATGAGTTTTCTTATATGGAAAAGATAAAATAATAAATAATGGATAAATAAGCGGACTTTACCGTTTAGTGAAATATGAAAATGAGTTTCAAATGCATATAGTAAACTTACCAGAAACAACTAAATCATGAGAAAAAGTTGTGTTTTCTACAGTACCATAAGACCATTTTCTTTCAGCACATCTTTCATGTCTATGCTTGGTGAGCTTGTAAGCATACAATGATCATGTCTTTGCAACTCTAAAAAGTTCTTTTTGTTGGCTCAGTGATGACAGAGTGTCTAGTAGTCACTATTCTAATCTAACTTGACTTGAGACAAAATAAAAGCAACAGCTGTAGCGAGAACTGGATGTTCCATTTCAGACAATTACTGCCTACCATCATAGCTTCTTGTGGTTTTAAACATAACAAAATCAAGAGGACAGAAAGAAGAAATCACACTGAATCCAATCAAAGTGCATGGCTCCAGAAATCACTTCTAATTGCAAGACCCTTCAACAGATAACAAAATAAGAGTGGCTTTCCTTTGGTCTCTTTGGAAGAACAACTAATGGTAATTAAAATATCCAGTGGTTCACATTCATTATACACATTCATTATGTAAATGCTAACATTTTTTTCATTTTTATTACTATTTAATTTAATATTGTTTCTTTGTATCAGTATACTGCTGCTGGATTATGTGAATTTCCCCTTGGGATTAATAAAGTATCTATCTATCTATCTATCTATCTATCTATCTATCTATCTATCTATCTATCTATCTATCTATGTAAGTAATTCTTTTTATTTTTTGACTAGATACAGTAGCTTAATCACCCTTTTACTTGAGGAAAGAAAAGAAACAGGAGTAACTTAAACAAAGTCAGGCAGTCAGTCATTCTCCAACTCGCTATATCCTAATACAGGGTCACGGGGGTCTGCTGAAGCCAATCCCAGCCAGCACTGGGCACAAAGTAGGAACAAATCCCAGGCAGGGTGCCAGCCCACTGGCTGGCCCACATACACTCACACCCACACACAATAGGGACAATTTAGGATGGGCAATGCACCTAACCTGCATGTCTTTGGACTGTGGGAGGAAACCAGAGCACCCGGAGGAAACCCTCGCAGACACGGGGAGAACATGCAAACTCCACGCAGGGAGGACCTGGGAAGCGAACCCAGGTCTCCTTACTGCAAGGCAGCAGCGCTACCACTGTGCCACCGTGCTGCCCGGTACAATACCTGGCTCTCCTAATAGTCACCGTTTCCTAATCCAATTTGTCTGTTCAGTTGCCCCCGCCATTCCTAGCACTAAATAAAGCAATAAATTCTTTCCAAATCTTAATATTGTAACCTGATTTCCAAAATTCAAGAAGCCAAAGCTCTGCCGGAAGCCTGTGCTCTGCCATTCAAGACAAGTAAAGAGATCACGACAATGGATTGTAAAAAAAGACCTGAAACCATCCTTTTCTCTTGCTGCACAACAATCATTAAAGCAATCTCACACTCGCGTCTTATTGAAAAAATGTAATAAGGTTATGGGAACCTTCTGATACTGCCTCTTCACACTTTAAGACAGATGGATGCAACCGAAAGATGGCAGTAACAGATTTCTAACTGAAACATTTCGTCCAAAAAAAAATGACAGTGTGTAAGAAATCTTATGCTACATAATCCTCCCTCCATAATCCATGTACTCCTACTCTGGAATTATCAGGCACTAAATCTTTTCTTCAAATAATCCCCCCAGAGGCAGCAACTGGAAGCACAGGATTGGCGTCATCCCAACATATACAGTACATGGCACACCAGGTTTTCAGAAAGTGTTTAATTTTCAACTAGCAAAATACCCGCGCTTCGCAGCGGAGAAGTAGTGTGTTAAAGAAGTTATGAAAAAGAAAAGGAAACATTTTAAAAATAATGTAATATGATTTTCAATGTAATTGTTTTGTGACTGTTATGAGTGTTGCTGTCATCAAGGATTTGATTATCATTATTTCTTTCAATCAGGTTCGTATTTGGAGGTAAACCGATTTGGTCATGAACCGAAGCAATTTCCCCCTATAGGATTGTATGTAAATACAATTAATCCATTCCAGACCATACGTACTGTATGTAAATATATATTTTTTTAGTTTTTAAGCACAAATATAATTATACCATAGAATGCAGAGCGTAATAGTAAACTAAATGTAAAAACGTTGAATAACCCTGAGAAAACCTTGAACAACAGAGAAAACTAACACTGCAACAGTTCGCGCTATAGCACTACCAACCGCTGGCTAGAAGTACTTTTTTAATGAGTTTTAAGCACAGGGAAAAAATGAACATTTGAAAAAATCCATAATTTAATAAACCACCAAGAAAAATAACATTGCAACAATGCATGCTATGAGCAGATCGCTGGAAACAGAAGTGAAAACAAAATCAAGCCCAGTGCATTCTTTAACCGCCTTCCTCGCGCTGCCTGTGTGTCTGCGTCCATCTCTCACACTGTCTCTGTGTGTGTGTGTGTGTCCGCTATCTCTGTCGCGCTGCCTGTGTGTGTGTTGCGCTGACTGTGTGTGTGCATCTGTCTCTATCTCGTGCTGCCTGTGTGTGTGTGTGTCGCGCTGTTTTGCGCTCTCTCCCTTGCTCGCTGCACAGGAAATGCACAGGGAGAGACTGAACATGTACAAACTGAAAGGGAAACCAGCTTGTTCGTATACGTGTGTGGTCACGAATATTTAGCTCAATTACGTGGGAGGCATGCTGATTTCCGCAGTAGCTGCACTTATGAATATGAATATTTACCTTATATGGGCAGGCACTCAATTACGTGGGAGGCGTGATGACGCGGACACAAGATGCAACTCCGCCTCACACGGCGACCGAGCTGCCCGCTATGGCCGTATACAGTATACGAAAGTAGGTTCCAGTTATGACTGTTACGCATAGAATTTCGAAATGAAACCTGCCTAACTTCTGTAAGTAAAATGTAAGGAATGAGCCTGCAAAATTTCAGCCTTCCACCTACACGGGAAGTTGGAGAATTAGTGATGAGTGAGTCAGTCAGTTAGTGAGTGAGTGAGTCAGTCAGTCAGTCAGTGAGGGCTTTGCCTTTTATTAGTATAGATTTTATTTATGTTCATATATTTTATTTCTATCTATGTTATTTATGTTATTTGTTTGTTTTCTTTTATTCTATTATTGTAAAGCACTTTGGCCACAGCATTCCTATGTTGTTTTAAATGTGCTATATAAATCCATCCATCCATCCATTTCCTAACCTGCTGAATCCGAACACAGGGTCACGGGGGTCTGCTGGAGCCAATCCCAGCCAACACAGGGCACAAGGCAGGAACCAATCCTGGGCAGGGTGCCAACCAACCGCAGGACACACACAAACACACCTACACATCAAGCACACACTAGGGCCAATTTTATAATCGCCAATCCACCTAACCTGCATGTCTTTGGATTGTGGGAGGAAACCGGAGTGCCCGGAGGAAACCCATGCAGACACGGGGAGATCATGCAAACTCCACGCAGGGAGGACCCGGGAAGCGAACCCGGGTCTCCTAACTGCGAGGCAGCAGCGCTACCCACTGCGCCACCGTGCCGCCCCTGCTATATAAATAAACTAGTAAAATACCCGCGCTTTTATTAAGAAAAAAATTAAACCTTTTTAAACTGAGGGAAAATATACCAATAATTATTTGTTAAGGATCTCTTTGTATACCACATTGTGAGTTCAGCCCTCCGGTTGTAATATGACCAAGCTGTGCACTGAGCTTACTCTTGAGCATGCAACGTACAGTTGGCCATGTGAACAGTAATCTTGTTTCAAATCTCACAGCCTGGCTTGCTGCTGTCATAATCGGTTTGAGTTTCATGGTTTGTTTCAATTACAACAGTATTTGTAGGACTTGTGTTGAAGAGACATTCGGCATCTGTCAAGCGTTGTAAGTATACAACCGGTTTCATCGATAACTTCACATCCAGCTTTTGAGAGTTTAAACATTCATAAACATCAAAGTGTCCACTACTGAAATCGTCACCTGTGAATCTAAGATGTTTAAGAGGCATTGGCGGTTGTCAAAAGGTGTAAAATATTTGGCCATTTCGGTACACTTGAAAGCGACAACCGAACAATTCACCGGCAGCCATCAACTCACATGCAGATGCATAGGTGAAGGGCTTAAGCATTTCACTCTTATAGTGCTCCTGTGTAGTATAATTATCTGCTGTACCGTCATCAGTCCACACCTTGAACCTGTCCCAGTCATTCAATAAATAAGACACAATGTTCCTCCGGATATCAAGAGTGAGCCTGATATGGCCTTGCAATATGTAACAAAGAGAATGGAAAAGGTAGGTGCCATCTCCAGGCATGGAAACCACTCGGTAAGTGACAGTTCTTTGATCGATGGTAATCACCTCGATAGACATGTTAACGGGGGTACGGTTGGAATGATAAAGGAAATGGGTACCTGAACAATGTAAAGTAAGTCTAAAATGCGTACACAATAACTATAATCTTAATAAATGAACAATAAAATAGTGGAGAAGCCGTGGATTAAATAAAAAGGCTGTAGTTATCAGCAGGGAGACGTGAATCCCGTGGCGAAGCAAGGAAGGGAATGTAGAGACTGGAGTGACGGACGGCCTTATATAGGCAGGCAGCCAACAACGTGGGAGGCGTTGGGATGGGGGACCCAATGGCGCCTCACACGGTGACCTACACGGGAAGTTGGGGAATTAGTGACGTTGGAAAGTTCAATATGGCAGCCGACAGTGGCGTCATACCACCAAAATAAGTACGTACATTGGTTTTGGTTAGCGCAGGGAAGCCGCCTACCAAATTTCGTGAAGATGGGGCCATGAATAAGAAAGTACAACATGGCGGACATGGTTGATTGTTATGACCGTTACGCGTAGAATTTCAAAATGAAACCTGTTTAACTTTTGTAAGTAAGCTGTAAGGAATGAGCCTGCCAAATTTCAGCCTTCTACCTACATGGGAAGTTGGAGAATTAGTGACATTGGAAACTTCAATATGGCGGCCAACTGTGGCATCCTACCACTGAAATAAGTACGTACATCTGTTTTGGTTAGCGCAGGGAAGCCACCTACCAAATTTCGTGAAGATGGGGTCAGCCTTCTACCTACACGGGAAGTTGGAAAATTAGTGACGTTGGAAAGTTCAATATGGCGGCCAACAGTGGCGTCATACCATCGAAATAAGTACATACAACGGTTTTGGTTAGCGCAGGGAAGCCGCTTACCAAATTTCGTGAAGATGGGGCCATAAATAAGAAAGTTCAACATGGCGGACGTTGTTGACCGTTATGACCGTTACGTGTAGAATTTCGAAATGAAACCTGCTTAATTTTTGTAAGTAAGCTGTAAGGAATAATCCTGCCATATTTCAGCCTTCTACCTACACGGGAAGTTGGAGAATTAGTGATGAGTGAGTGAGTGAGTGAGTCAGTGAGGGCTTTGCCTTTTAGATAGATAGATAGATAGATAGATAGATACTTTATTAATCCCAAGGGAAAATTCACATAATCCAGCAGCAGTATACGGATACAAAGAAACAATATTAAATTAAATAGTAATAAAAATAAAAAAAATAAAAATAAAATTAATGTTAGCATTTACTCCCCCGGGTGGAATTGAAGAGTCGCATAGTGTGGGGGAGGAACGATCTCCTCAGTCTGTCAGTGGAGCAAGACAGTGACAAAAGTCTGTCACTGAAGCTACTCCTCTGCCTGGAGATGACACTGTTAAGTGGATGCAGTGGATTCTTCATGATTTACAGGAGTTTGCTTAGTGCCCAACGCTCTGCTACAGATGTTAAAGTGTCCAGCTTTATTCCTACAATGGAGTCTGCCTTCCTCACAAGTTTGTCCAGGCGTAAGACGTCCTTCTTCTTTATGCTGCCTCCCCAGCACACCACCGCGTAGGAGAGGGCACTCGCCACAACCCTCTGGTAGAACATCTGCAGCATCTTACTGCAGATGTTGAAGGATGCCAACCTTCTCAGAAAGTATAGTCTGCTCTGACCTTTCTTACATAGAGCATCAGTATTGGCAGTCCAGTCCAATTTGTCATCCAGCTGCACTCCCAGATATTTATAGGTCTGCACCCTCTGCACACAGTCACCTCTGATGATCACATGGTCCATGAGGTGCCTAGGCCTCCTAAAATCCACCACCAGCTCCTTGGTCTTGCTGGTGTTAAGATGTAAGTGGTTTGAGTCGCACCATTTAACAAAGTCTTTGATTAACTTTCTGTACTCCTCCTCCTGCCCACACCTGATGCAGCCCACAATGGCAGTGTCATCAGCGAACCTTTGCACGTGGCAGGACTCCGAGTCATATTGGAAGTCTGATGTATATAGATTGAACAGGACCGGAGAAAGTACAGTCCCCTGCGGCACCCCTGTATTGCTGAACACAATGTCAGACCTGCGTATACGTCATCTTAATATACTTTTATTAGTATAGATAAGACCTATACCCCAATTTTAGTACCTTTTATCATTGAACCTGACTGTGGCCTTCAGGTAGCCATTTGTATCCAAAATATTGTTCTTCAGTCAGGCCACTTTCTAATATTGAATAGGGAAACATCAGTTGAAGATATACATGTGAATTTAAATACTTGAAATTTAATTAGAAAACATTCAGTTAACAGAAATGAAGAGCCAAACAGACAATGAGTGTGCAAGAACAAAAAAGCTTTCCTGGCAGCAGTCACAACTACATTCAAGGTCAAGCATTGATTTGGCCACAGTGTCGGCCCCATCACTGTGAGTGAACCTTTCCTTACAGCTGAGGTTTGTTTAAACAAAGGTTAGCTGATTTTTTATTTACTCTGTTAGTGTAGAATAGATGGATTTAAAGCAATGTTTTTATTATTACTTAAACAAATACCATTTCTTAACATGAACATTGACTTGTTTTGTCTTAAGAGCTAATAGTGGTGAATGGTTCTTCAATGGTTTTACTGTAGTGATAGCTATGAAAAGTGAATGTAGAATGAAGACTTAATTTCTCTGTTTAATCTAATAGTCTTCATCCAACCTCTAATCTGGTATTGGATTTGGTTTTAGATTGCATTTGGATTGTGTAGATTTTAGAATAAATGGATTTAAAACAGCACTTTTTTAGTTCTTAAACAAATACCATTTCTTAACATGATTGCTGACCTTTGTTATATCCTACTTATAGGCTCATAAGGGGCAGGAATGGTTCTTCTATTGTTTCATTGTTGTAATAGCCATGAAAGTGAATGTACTGTAGAAGACTAATTTTCTCTTCAAAACTCAAACCCAGTATTGGATTTGGAATTGGATTCTTTTTGGATTAGGCAGATTTTACAATAGATGGATTGATGAAGAGCAGTAGATGGCAAGACTGGCAGCAGGGACCCCTTTGCACGGGATGGGGTCGATCCTCTAGTAGATCTCCACTTAGAAGCATGAGGTGTTTTAATAAGCAGCCAAAGAGGCCCAGATTATTGTAAAGCAGGACAGTCCTATTAGTACACTTGGAGCAGAGTTTGCAGTTGCCTTTCCAAAGACTAACAGCCAGCCTTCATTGAAGAAAATATTGCAACATGAAGATTGGCCAGTTTGAAGGTTTTCACAACTTTTTTCCAGCCTACTGATTTCTTGATTGTTGCCAAGCATCTAATTTATCTAATCTATCCAATTGCGGTCCAAGATTATTTGGAATTCTGCTGCTCATCTCAAGGGAAGGCCATTCTTGAAGTGAACACTGTAATGAATGATACTAACAAGGTGTCTTGTAGTGATACTGGATAAGAAAGATCAACTATTTAAAAAAAATGTTTTTTCTTTATAGACAGAAGGTCAGTTAACCAGGGTGTTTCACCTACTGTGGTGAAACAGGCAATGTGTAAGTATCACATTAGTAGTGATATGAATAATGGAAAGATTAAATGAGGTTACAATGTACTGCTGGCGCCAAAACAGCACAGTTTCTTCCAGATTCAACTAACTCCACTAAGGATAAATGATTTGTATTTTTAAACAGCCCCTGCTATATCCGTATCTTGTCAGTTATGTTTCATTTTACTCTTTGAAATGTCTGAGCAGCCAAGCAAGCTTTTAATAAAATAGCATCCAACACTTCCTAAATGACATGTAAAATAAGATTTCAAATATTACATATGACAATATGCCAGGCTCCCCACCTACTCTAAACGACTTGAGTCTTTATATTCATTAAGGTCACAACATGAATGATGCATGCCCGGGTTTGGCATTGAGACGGTTGCTGTTGTTGCGTTGTGTCTATAATTAGGGATTTGTTATCTGAAAAAATAAAACATAATTCATACAGACAAATGCAAATTTGTAGCTTCCACTTTTGCTAAACACAAACTAAAAAACAAGTTAAAAAAGTACACCTGGTGTAACATTCTGGTGTGTTCAGGGATTTAGTTAATTGATTTCAGGAAAAAATTGATTTCAGTCACTTATCATATTTTTGTTTATTAACTACTTTTGTAACAGTGAGCCACATTCAAAAATAACATTGATAATAGAATGCAATTACCGACTACATTAAATACATGCTTTTTAACAGACTTTACAACACTAGCATACAATTATCATGTCTTTGCAAATTTAAAAAGTTCTTTTTGTTTGCTCAGTGATGACAGAGTGTATAGTAGTCACCGTTCTAATCTATCTTCACTTGAGACCAAACAAAAGCAACAGCTGTAGCGAGAACTGGAGGTTCCATTTCATGTAGTTAAAAATGTCACACGGATAGGCTTGTGGTGGCTCAATAGCTTTAATAGAGACAGCAGATTCCAATTCAGGTGAAGCCCTATTGTTAGTTGGGAGCTGTCGAGGGTCTATGACAAATTGCACTTTGAATTCCCTTTTGAAAGTACCCAATAGGGAGTTAAAATCTTTTGAAATCTCAAGTAAAATTGTTGATTGCTCTGAACCATTATCAAGAGCTGGGGACTCATTTATAAAACTTTGCGTAGATTTGTTTCTAAAAATATGTGCATGCCGAAAAAAGAGGAAAATACACATATACAGTATAAAACTTGGCATACGCACATTTCTACACAATTTATTCTTTATAAATCACAATCACCTTGTAAATGTGCATGTGTGAGTTCATCTTAATGCTAAAAACCTCATGCATATGCAATCACGATGCTGTTGACATTCATTGGCTGGTGAAGCAGCCGTTCTCCTAGGGGTTGAGACCCCGCCCCTGCATTTCAAAGCATGGCATTATAGAGCCTCTCCTCTGTGTTCTGGGTGTCCAGGAAAGGCATATGGTGCCAGCATCTGAACAAAAACAGTGTTCAAATAAATAGTGCAGTTCTCAAAGATCAATAAATAAATAATCCATAAAACGATGAAAATCCAAAAGTTAAAACCAGGCTAAAATGAGACTAAAAACCAGCAACAGAAATTGGGGCAAATGAGCCAAGCACCACTCCTTCCATGTCTACTCAGCTCACCCATGGCTCGCTCAACTGGCAGAGACTTCCCAGCAGTCTCGGTCCTCTCACTACCGACCCTCATCTTGGCTGCCTCCATTGGCATCTGCCAGACCGCTCAGGGTCAGTTGTCCTCTCACCCTCCTTCTCGCACATGCAGTCGTCCCTCAGATTTCAGGAGAGGACGCCTCCTTGATCGTACCCACTCCTTAACATAATCAGTGGGTACGATCCATCCCTCGAGCGCTGAACCCTCGCTCTGACACGGGACCCCTGACCGCACTCACCTCTCTTTCTTTTCAGCCAGCTCACTTCTTTTCAGTTTCTCTTTTTCCTCTTTCTGTGCTGGCCTGTACTTGTACGGCTCTGTAGGTGCAGAGCCTGAATCACACACCATAGGAAGCCAATGAAGCAGTTGAGAAAGAGCACACCAATGGAGACTGACATGGACAATGGATTATTTAAAACCCGGTCATTCTTTTGGAGCAGAGGACCTGCTATACCACATTAGCAGCAGGAGAAGTGAGCTGTTGTAAAAGAGGCTTATGCGTGCACTTCTCCGTTCATTTAAAAAAAGAAACATGTACAAAAGTTGCCTATACAAGGTAACTTTAAAACAGTTAGCTAATCAGAAAATGAACTCACTCAGAATTTTCCTCTGTGTGAAGATACATGAGTTCACAAATTCACCAAGGCTTTTCAATGGGAATCCAAAACTTTGCAGACTGCGCTGTATTCGAGATATCTCAACAAAAACGTAACTTTCCCAATACACTGCCTTGAAGAATGATGTGCTAAATTTTTAAAAATCAGTCCAATAGGAGCAGGGTTATTTCTTACGGACTAGCAGACGTGGTAATATCAGAGCAGTTGGTATTCTTTTTTTTTTTACCTATGACCGGTGGACAGATTGTGATAAAGCCAGGAAAAAAGTTCAGGCTCCATTTAATTGTATTTAATTTGCAGATGTCTAGCCACAGAACTGAACAAAAGCAAAAAAAAGTAATTTAACATTCTAGCTTCACAGTGCAAGTCTTAGCCTGTCTGGCAGCAATTACAGGCATATAATATAAGGGTCTTGTAGCAGGAGCTACGTCTCGTTGGTGGGGTTTGTAAGATTCTGGGGAACACCTGCTATTATTGCTTCTCAACCAGAAGGGAAGGGGCCATTTCAGGGCTGAAGGTGGTCATCGAGCATCTTCTTGGGCTACGTCTCAGAACTGTGGGTAAAACAGAAGACAGAGTTAGCAACAGTGTTCCCTCTCATCATGGGACAGTACCGCTTCCCTTGACAAAGTTCTGAAAAGTGATCCCTAGGTGAACGTGTGAGATATGCCTTACAGTATATGTGAAATCACTTAAAAATAAGAGTATAGTGAATGATGACATTTAAAGTCATGATTTTATTTATTGCAGCAAAGCAAACATTCTATTTAATTTAGAGCTGTTTTAATAGTCATTTACTAGGAGCATACGCAAGTTCAAAAATAAACAAATTAATAAAATGATGCTAAGTTGGCACACCAACTCAGTGGTTGACTTGTTTAATCCGGGGACCTGATTGTCTGTTTACATGGAGTTGGCACATTGTCTGCATTTGGTTTTGCTCAGTCAGCCTGCTTTCTTTCCATAGCCTAAAAATATATATGATAGGTTGACTGGTGACTCTGTTCTTCATGAGTGACTGAATGTGGGCAATCTTTTGTGTAGCATCCAATGTTTCTGCATCCTTTAATAGAACAAATACAGTTTAAGGAAATTGAAAACATCATTAAGCAAAATGCTACAGGTGAGTCAGTATGGGTTAGACTAATGTTGTAGATTAGCTAAAAATTAAAAGCATGGTTGATAAATGAGCTGAATTTTTACTACTGAGACTGATGTGTCCATTTTTAGCTCTGTTAGCAATTGTAAAAGTCCTGTGTTAATCACAGCATAAAACAACATTAATATTGTGCATTTTCTGGAAGAATTAATAAAGCATAAAATATTCTGTAATATTCAGTTGGGCAATAACTTTTACACTCCTCTATTAATCTTTGTTTCAAAGCGTGCATTTTTTTTGACTAAGTCATCTCAAAATAAGCTGTTTCCTCTGTTTTATAAGGAGATAGCATAATCTTGGTTGTTTTACATTTTAAGTAGATCTCTATAATCCCAGGGAGTATTTTGGACTGCCTAGCATGTGCAGTTTTCTGGCTCTTTCAATAAATTTTTGATTATGTTATTTCATCTCTCACATGAAAAAATGAGTAAAGCTGTGTGCATGCAGATTTGACACAATAATTAGACATAGGCAACAGTTTTAGTCCAATTGACATGCTAATGTGATGTTGTGATTGTTTTTCAATGCTCTGCATATGAATGAGTGAATGATGTCTGTTGTTGCTTTTATTTGTGCATAAGATATATTTCAGCATGGAGATGCTGCATCTCGAAAAGGCGTTTGAAATTCACAGATGTGACTGTGCCATATAAAAATCCTCACCACCCAAAAAAATCTGTTCATTTGTTGTTGATTTGTTTAATGAAGCTGAGAGAAAAAATATCAAAATCCACTTAGGCTAAATGGTGAAGGCTGTTTGTCATGCGTATTTTGCATTGTTGCCATTTTTAACAAAGAAATAACCTTCTGCTAGCCTTTAATAGTAATAGTAATTTAACATTTTGTAAATCTACAGTTTAAGCAGCACTACAACTTGTGATATCCATCATGTTTTTAGAGGCTAACACACTAGTAAAAACACTGCAGTATGCCAATGTGGTTTAAACTGAATTGGAGACGGTCGATACACACACCAAGCTGGGCTGCAACAGTTGTGTATTTAAGCTGGACAGCAATTCACGTAAATAAAGTTTTGGAGCGACAGTGAGTGCCTGCACAGCTATAGGGTGCGGGCATCATAGACACACATTAGACCTGTGTGTGTACGCGATTGATTTTTTAATCCCATTCAAACAGACACTGACTATTCCATCCATTGCCCAATTTTCTAATGAACTCTGTACAGTCCTCCCAAACAGGCAAATAATACAAAAAATGAAAGTCTGTTAACAAGGGATTTTTACTTTAATTAAACCAAACCTTCCATATTTTGTTGCCATCTTAAAGCAAGCTGAGCTAAACCTTTATTAGATTCAGAATCATAGGACTGAATGTCTTCACACTGAAGTTCAATGCAATTTGTTCTTGCATCGCTCTGGTGCAAAACTGCTATCATCCTGGGAGCGTTAATCACAATTCCGACACTTCAGCTCCTTTCTATCTCAATCTAAAACCAGTGGGGCCTGTTCCAAATGCCTGTTGGACTTTGTGTTTACTGTGCTGGACTGACTGGTTTTGATTGTCTTTGGCACATCTGTCATCTCCATTTTCTCAATTTGCTTTGAATTTCTGGTGCTCAGACTGGATTTTAGTGCGTAAACAAGACAGACTTTTTACAATGTAATGATTTTTGATCATATGCAAAGCAATAACAATAGTTTTACAGCACATTATAGTTATTTTGTGGATTATAGACATATAGTCATGACAATTCCTAACAAGAAAGGTGCACAGTTAACAGTTAAATTATTTATTTATTCATTCACTCACTATGCAGCTTCTTTATAATATGTATTGAAGCACATACTTAGTACTTTGAAATTCTGTCTTCTATCCCCCACACCATCCTAACAAATGTAAATAAATAATGCAAGAAGTATGTGATCCTTATTGTGCTTAATACTACCACCTAATCTCAATATCAAAAGGGGACAAAAGGCACCACCTCTGCAGATAAATGCTCACAAATAAATTCTCCCTAAACAGTTTAGGCAAGTAGACAAGAGAATGAAAAATTAAAAAACAATCATACTTTGATCTTGTAGTTCATACTTCAGAATGTATTCCATATACTTTTTAAAGCTAAAATGAGGCCAATATTGAAGTTTACCTCCTGCTGTCAGAGCTGATCTGTCAATATAACTCTCTGGAACACTAGCAGAAAGCAAATAAGTAAGCTATCCTTTCATTAAGTGTTTATCAATCTTCATTCACAATTCAGTTTATAATCAAACGTCTTCTTCTAAGCAGCAATGTCATTGAAGAAGGTAGCATTGCCACTCACAGTACTTGAACCCAATCAGACACCCTTGTTTGTGTGGATTGTCTCCAGGGTGTCCAATGCCCATAGCTGTAATACTGTAGTTTTCAGATGTTGATGGTCCCCCACAACTGTGAATTGGTTCATGTTGGGTCCAAGACCGTTAATTCTATGATGTTTGGCAGTTGTTTATAGTGTATAGTTATCTTATATACAAACATCTATGCATGGAAATGTGTGTCCTTGTCTAGCCTGGAAGTGAGAGGTATAGTCAGGGTAAGGGTTTCCACCTCCAAGGAAACAGAAAACTAAACGTCTACGCATGGAAGTGTGTGTGTCTGTCTGTCCAGCCCGGAAGTGCAAGGCTACTACAACATGAAGATCAGATAGCTGGCAAGGCGGCCCCAAGTTAATGAGTCGGAAGAGGAAAGCAACTCTGTTTCCATAGTAAAACCACCGAGAAAAGAGAGAAACTCTTACGCAAGCGAGATGAGGACATCGGCAAAACTTTTTACTTTTCCTCCCGCCACTAATACACAAGCGAGGCGAGCACGTTGGCAAAACAAAACCTCCTAGGAGAGAGATGCCCAGAGTGGTTCCTTTTAATTACCTGACATCTCTATATTTCAATTTCTTTTCTGACGATTTCAATAGTTTCTAGGACCCCGGGCTTTTTACAGCACGGGCTTACACAGCTACATGTTTTTAATTAGGAAGGAAGAAAATTACACAGCTCATTTTCACTTCTGAAATAAGTTGGTTGCAGGGACTAAATTAGCAGTCATGTGTTTTAAAGTCCACTGCTTTTGACTCGCTGCCTTCTCAAAACTTTCAGCTTATTTTGAGTACTGGGGCAAACCAAACATCAAAGTCAGTAGTCAAAATAGACATCAAAAACCTGCAACAAAACCTAGTACGGGGCCTACTCGATAAGTAAATTAACTGCCACTAAAGGATTTGAGATTTATCCTACCATGGGATACTACTACATGAAGTTATCGCCTTACTTATAGAGGAACTTACACAAAAATTAACAATGTGGCGAGCATTGTCACGTGTCGCATAAACAAACAGCATGAAAATAAATTACATACTACAAAAGAATCCCAAAAAGCCACAAAACGCAAAGTTTAATAAAACAATAACGGGCACCTTGAAGATTGTAATAAAGGATGTACATCCTTGTATACATCAGTAATGATGATCTCGACTGTTCCTTATTTACAGACTGATTATCAAGTTATTTTTGGATACTTACACGTGTCTGACTGTGGCCTTTTGCTGAACGGATATTTCAGGAACTCTTAGGTTAGTGTTATTTGACAGTTTTAGTTGCCATATTGTTTATAATTTAGTAAACCAGCACATTCAGTGGCTTCCATCCATTATCCAACCTGCTATATTCTAACGCAGGGTCACGGGGGTCTGCTGGAGCAAATCCCATCCAGCACAGGGAGCAAGGCAAGAAACAAACCCCGGGCAGGGCACATACACCCACACACCAAGCACACACTATGGACAATTTAGGATTGCCAATGCACCCAACCTATATGTCTTTTGACTGTGGGGGGAAACCGGAGCACCCGGAGGAAACCCACGCAGAAAACAAGCAAACTCCACACAAGGAGGACCCGGAAGGCGAACCCGGGTCTCCTTACTTTAGCAGTTTTGTGGATTAAAGTCCTCTGCCTTTGACTCTATGCCTCAATAATTTTCCAAATTGTTCAATTTGTTTCAGTGCTGTTTTATGTGGTGGTCTTTTTTAATTTTTTTCTTTATCACTCCAATATTCTTGTCATTTTATGCATGACAATCCTGTCCTTAAGTGATGTTTGGAAGGCATTGTTTTATGCTAATTACAAAGCATACTGAAGTGACTTTTTCTCTAAAATGTGTAATTAATACTCTACCACAATATACAAAATGTATGTTAAAATTGAATTGAATTCATTTCTTTTAATAAACATTATTCTAATAGTAACATTATTTCAAAGAGGCAACAATATTCATATTAGTAAAAGCTAAAAGAAAATGAGAGCTTACAATAGTTAAATACTTATGTTGTGACCATCAAAGCTATTGTACACCAGAGATATTCAAATTCTGACATCTGAAATAAAGTGCAGATTTCAGATCAGCTCGATCAGATCGAGCATTTAAGAAAAAGCGAAAGCAAGTGAGCTATTAGTGTCCCCGTCTAGTTCTCCATTACAGAACACCACTGACATGTTTCATTTGCAGACTGATGTGATTCATCTGAAGTTCAATTATTTTCTCTTAAATTATAATGGGCGTCAGCTTAAAAATATTATACATAAGTACAGTATATATTGCATACATAAATCAACTAAAAGAGTAGCGTATCTGACATTTCATTTTAGTATATCACTTTGCATCTAGAGTTAACTCCATATTACTGAATTAGTAATCATTCTTCTATGTTACATTTATGACACAACTACTGATCATTCATTGATGACACAAAACAGAGAATTATAAATAATAAAGCTTTGTCTCTGCCTATGCTTGCACAACAGAAAACTAAATAGAGACGCCTGTTGAATTACAAGTCATTAACCCCTGGATTACCTGACAAAGGACATTAGTTTGTAAGACTGAGGGACTGTGTGTCAGAAATGGTGGTGTGTAATGCTGGAGCACCTGTCCTGTCCTGTCCTGTCCTCTCTCTCCTGTCTACACAACAGACTTCCAGCACAATACCAGCTCTTGCCATCTACAGAAATATTCAGATGACTCGTTCATCACAGGCTGCATTGATAATGGAAATAAGTCAGAGTACAGGAAGGCGGTGGAGAATTTTGTCTTGTGGTGCAGGGACAACAACCTGCAACTCAAAGTCAGCAAGACAAAAGAGCTGGTGGTGGTCTTCTGTCATGCCAAGAAGCCTCTGAGACAAGTCACCATTCAGGGGAAGGATGTGGAAGTGGTGAGCTAGCAGTACCTGGGGGTACAACAAACTAGACTGGTCTGACAACACTGTGGCTGTGCACAAGAAGGGCCAGAGAAGAATGCACTTGCTAAGGAGTGTCAGGTCTTTTGATGTGTGCAGGAAACTGCTGGATATGTTCTATCAGTTAGTAGTAGCCAGTGTGGTGTTCTAAGCTATGGTCTCCTGGGAAAGCAATTAGAGCTCAAAGGAAGCACAATGCCTAAATAAACTTACCATCACTGGGCGAACCCTGGACACACAGAAAGCTGTTGTGGAAAAGAGGATGGTGGCAAAATTGGATGCCATCATGAAAAAATCCCCTGCAGGAGGCGCTGTCTTGGAGCACTGTTAGCCACAGGCTCATTTCTCCATGGTGTGCTAAGAAGCGCTTCTGGGGGTGTTTTTTGCTCACTGCTATCAGACAATTCAATTCTTTCTCCCGATGTAGTTGTTATGTAGATATCTCAACATAAACTTAATATTTATTTATTTATCAGTTGATTGACTCATTGATTGGCTATATTATATGTCCTGTGAGTCTGTATCCTTGGGTTTAATGTGTCTGCTGCTGTATGCATCTGGTTTTCCCCATAGAATTAATACAATTAATAATAACATTGTCATAAAGGGAGGCTTAGTGCTGCCCCTTAAACCAGTCATTTGCAGAGAGGCATGCAGTATGTAGTGTCTAGAAATAAACAGTAAATGTAACGTGTAAGTAGGCACAATGCACACACAACACATGACTGTGTGACGATGCGGGTTCTGCTCCAGGCTCCCGTCTCCGTTTTGGGAGCTTTTGAACCCGACACCATCGGAAATGTCACTGGATGAGCTGGACAGTGGAGACAGTAACAACAAAGCAAGGGGATGGTGCAAAAAGGTGCAAGTGCTTTTATTAAAGAACAACAAAATCAGTGTTCAAAATAAATAGTGCCGCACATCCAAAAATCTTCATATAATCCATTAAAAAACAAATAAAAAATGTGTAGATTAATACCCCATAAATAGATCCAGTTAAAACTTGGTTAAAACAATGGCAGGAAGCAGTCTTTTAAAACAAAACTCAGTTCCTTCTTTAACTGGTGACTCCCCTGCTTCTCCC
Organism: Polypterus senegalus; assembly: GCF_016835505.1. Lineage (NCBI taxonomy): Eukaryota > Metazoa > Chordata > Cladistia > Polypteriformes > Polypteridae > Polypterus > Polypterus senegalus. The sequence goes on along the minus strand of NC_053167.1, from coordinate 82,924,431 downwards.
ATCCAGGCGTTGCACCTGCAGCTGTCCTTAACTCCAGCTGCCTGTCGGTCCATGGCTCCGTCAGACCGAGACTTAGGTTCCCCAATGGCCAGGGCGCTCACGCTGGGGTTCACTCTCCTAAGCTTTCCTGGCTCCCACTGCCCACAGTGGCCTTATGCGGCGAGCCAACCACCTTCCGGGTCACTCCATCTCCCTGATCGCTCAGCTGGAGTGACCGATTCCTTCAGCCCTACCGAGTGTCGGCCAAACACCCTTTCCAAAGGGCTCTCCCTCCAGCTGCCTGATCTCACTAGCGAGCCTGCCTTCACCCATTCACTCTTGCATGCAATGGCTTTCTCCTGCCTGTCGCCTTCTTCTTCTCTCTTAACCTCCATTCTCTTTCTTTTTTCTTCCCCCTCTGCAATCACGCTCCTGCTATATATAATGGGGACGTGGCTCACGTGTGCCAATTAGCAGCTCCAGGCATCAATTACGGATGCGGACAATTCCTCACCTGTGCACATAAGCGACGAAACGCCCACCTCACGTAGTGTCCAGGAACTGCTCTGGCCACACTACTTATCTATTTAAAAACTGGGCTTTTTCATCTGAGCTGTGAACCCGCTGCACTCTGGGAAAGTAGTGAAATGTCTCTCTGTTAAAGAAATACTCCAATAAAAATGATATTTTTTAAAGATGTCACTTAACTTACCCTGGCTTGTAGTGGTGTAGTTTTTTAATCACATGCTTTCATGGAGAAAAGACATAATGAAGAACAGGCCCATTTGTGACCAACACTGGATAATGGCAAACAGTGTGAAAAATAGAAAATGAATGGGACTCATAACACTCTCCATTTGAACTGAAGACAGGATTTTGGATAAACGAGTGAGGGGGTGAGGTGGATCTTAAATTCAAATGTAAAGCATTATAGGAATGTGTCTTTCCTGTTTATCTTTTATGCCGAGTTTTCCAGAAGTAAGTATCCACTTTCAAAAAAAATGTTTGTGTTTCTTCTGTATGTCCATTGTCAGGGATGCCAGGGGCCATGACCCGGCCGGGACGACAGGAAGGACCGGATGTGGGTCTGCACCCACCCTGGATCACATGGGGGTTGCCTTCCGTTTTGCTTTGGGGGCATGGAAGCCCTACCCTGTAGGGGCCCGTGGTCACTGCCAGGAGGCGCCCCAATGCCTTGGGGACCTGTTACACCAGCACTTCCGCCACACCAGGAAGTGCTGGGGGGAAGATTTATGACGGCGCCCGGAAAGCAGCCGGGAGGACAGCTGGCACTTCCGCCACGCTGGAGCGTGGCCAGAGGAGGAATGCCGGGAACACCTGGTGCTCATCCGGGAACCATATAAAAGGGGCCGTCTCCATTCATTCGAGGCTGGAGTCGGGAGGTGGAAGGACGAAGCACAGAGGAGCTGTGGAGGCGGCCCGAAGACAAGGCATTGTGAGGCCAGGACTGTGTTTGGGGTGTTTGTGCACGTGACTGGGTTCTGAGTGACCTTTGAACTGGGGTCTTAGTGACCAAGTATTTGTAAATATAGTGTAAATAAACGTGTGGTGGTGTTTTAACAACATGTCCGCCTGTATGTGTCCGGGCCGGGTTCACACCATCCAGTTGCTGTCTCTGTTCTTCCAAAACATGGTACACCACAAACATTTTTAGTAATAAAATGCATTACATTTGTCATTCCAACAGATTTTGCATCACAAACATTTACACTGCTTTTAAAAATCCCATTCCAAATAGCATAAAGCAGAGACAAATGCACTGCACGGGGCACTGCAAATGATATCGCTGAGGTCAATGTTTTTAGATTTCAAACTGTCTTAAATGAGCAGCACAGCTAGTCAATGAAATTTTAGCAAACTATGCAAGAATTGTTTACCTTCTGAGAATAGAAATTGATAAATGACAAGTTATACAAGATTTTCTTTTCTTTAAACAATAATAATAATAATTCTTTACAATTATATAGCACTTTTTTAACTACTCAAAGTGCACTTCAGGCAGGGAGGACCTGAGAGCCCATGATCTTCCTACTGCGAGGCAGCAGCACTACCATTTTTTTCCATGTACATTTTTAACATTGTTTGCCATTGTCCAGAAGGTGTCCTATTCATTTTGAATCTTTGTTACTTCTCCATGAAAACATGAAAAAAAAGTTTTTCTCAATCACCACAAAAAACTGTATGTAATAATAGCAGTTTAGGGTTGAGTACAAAATTTTCATAATTTCCATTTTCAATTCAATGTGATAGGACGCGACATCCGGCGGACCTGGTGCAAACCAGTAACTTACTTAGTAATAACTATTTGCGGCAGCCTCTACAAATGGTTACTAAATGGCGCTCTACAATAATTAAGTTTCTCGATTGTTTTAGTAATTTGTCAAACTTTCTCGGTACTTTGTATTTGTATATAAATAGCTGTCGGTTTTGCGCGGTCTAAGTGTTAAATTAGTTTTCGGAGATTGTATCAACTGTATATTTTTGTGATTAAGTCAAGTGAAGTTTTTGAAGTATTTCTTCTTTCATATATTTATAAAAATGGATCGGTTTTTACTAAACAGTAATAAGCGTTGTAAAAGTGAAAATAAAGAGTGCACACCGTCAACCAGTGGCAACATCAACCACAGTGTGAAGAAGCACAAATATCGTAAATATGATGACAGTTATTTGGACTTTGGTTTTACGTTGACAGAAGTCATTGGTGAAGAGAGACCGCAGTGTGTACTGTGTATGAAAGTTTTGGCACCAAAGTGCATGCTACCAAGTAATTTGAATTTAGAAACCAATTATCCCAGCATGGTTAGTAAATCTTGTGACTACTTTACCAGAAAGTTAAAAGAGATAAATCAAGAAAAAGGTAGTTTTTATAAGCAGGCATCAATACCAAACAATGTATTCCTAGATTTGTGCTGACTTCTCTCATTCGTGCTAGCTGGCTCATCCTCTTTCTTTCACCTCAATGCCGTGCTCTTGCTCTCCAAGACTTTTTCCTTTCCTTTTCGTCTCCTTTTTTCCCTCTCCTTCTGGGTTGTCCCGTTAGGCTCCAGGAAGGCTCCATAGGAAGCAGATTAAACAATTGAGAACGACGTGCAGGTGCGACTTGCCCCAATTACTCCATTAACTTTTCACGGCTGCACGATCACGCCCACGGAGACTAACACGGCGAATGGAATATTTAAAAGCCGCCAATCTTTGGTAGCCGCGGACCTGCTACACCACAATCCCACTAATTATAATTTGTTGAATTTGTTCAATTACATTGGTATGTAATCTTAAATACGTGAATTGTTTTTTTTTTTGCTTAACCCTCTTATTAAAAAAAATTATTGGCTATTTCACAAATTAGAATTTTACTGGGTATGTGCTTGTGCCTTGGGAAAACCTGGATTCAGCAAGGGTGCTAAGAATCGAAAAAGTTTGGGAACCACTGCCTTAAACCATAATTTTATTCTGTTCATTCAACTAGGTACAAAGTTCATGATGAACATAACAAATAAGTAGTATTGTTGAGAAATGTTCTCCAATCTTGCTAGTAACTATTAATAGTGTCAGTTATTTTTATATTTGTTAATCACACAACAGTGCCTAAAGTAAAATAACAGTAAATCCCTATGATTACAAGCTGTGGGTTACATCCTGTAAAGAACACAATCCGAACCTGAGGTTGGTTTCCACCTTGTGCTTGATGCTGCTGAAATAACTGGTAGGTCCTCAATCCCCAGTGGAAAAAGTGGGCTTAGAATAAAAAAAATGAATCAATGATCATAATGTTAGAAACTGAAAAAATGGATAAAAGTTTGCATGGATTAGTCATTTTCTAGTTGCAGTTAACATTAGATCCATAGTCAGCAAATGTAAGACAGGCCATTTCAGTCCCTCGGTTCATCTTTTAGGCCCTTCTTTTAATATTTTTTATCATTGTTAGCTTAACAACAATGAAGAACACTATTTATAATTTCTACAAATAAATCATCATTTATTACCTGAATCCATATGTTTAGCAGATAGATAGATAGATAGATAGATAGATAGATAGATAGAACTTGCCCCACAGGGACATTTGCTTTTTGCAGAAGCTCTTTAAATAAAAGAAAACATAAAGAGGTATATAAATAAATAAATAGATATATCCACATACACTTTGGTCTAAACACACACCAGAATGACTATAAAACAAGAGAATTAAAAAGGAAGAAAACCTCTGACTTGGCAGTCCCAGTCACAGTGAGGCCTCCAGACACACTTCTGAAATATTTGTTGGCTGAAGGTAATCAGTGTTAGTGTGTAATGGAGAGAATGTGCAGCATTGTTCATAATTTCATTCAGTTTTATTTTCATTCTCTACTTTGCTATGGCGTCAAGGGGGTCCAGAGTGTGTCCTGTGACTGAGCCTGCCCTTTTAATTAGCTAATTGTTTCGGTGGGCCTCTCTTGAAGTGATGTTTCCAGCACAGCACCCCACAGTGTAGAAAATTGAACTGGCCATCACAAAATTGTAGAAGATGTGAAGGATGTCACTTCAGACTATAAATATAACACCAGGTCATGTCACTTGCAGAAATTCTCAGATGATTCTGATGGGGGTTATTAATAAAGGGGATAAGACAGAGTATAAGAGGCAGGTGAAGAAGTTTGTTTCTTGGTGCAAACAGAATTGTCTGCATTTTAATATCAGCAAAACCAAGGAAGCTGTTATTGACTTTCACCACACTAAAGAGTCTCTATGTATGCTCTCGATTTAGGGAGTGGATATAGAGGTAGCGCGCTCCTAAAAATACTTGGGGGTCCACATTAATCTCAGAACACATAGGAACTATGTAAAAACGGGCAGAGCAGGCTCTTTTCCTGAAGATACTGTGTTCTAGATGGCCCTATGTACACTTCATCATATTAGGTGACGTCAAGCACTGCTGAAACTCTGTTTTGTAGTGACATACTCCATTTTAACCCTCCAATGCCTGAGTAAGTATGTTTTCTGACTTATTTTAATTCACATTTCTCTTTTCTTGTTTATGAATTCATAAAGCCAGTTGAGATGTAGTTTAGCACTAATTCCTCCAGTGCAACATAAAAAACTCAGAAGAGAATAAATTGATAGTAGCTTGATGAATAATTGGAATAAATGCAATAGAAATGTCTATTACCCTTTTTGAGCTACTCTGTCTATTTAATGCTAAAAGTGTAATTTTTGTTATTGCTAGAGACACTTTTGACATATTTAAAAATACTGAGAAGGCCACATGGGAGACAGAAGCCTTCAGAAGGGGTAGAGACATCCTAAGAGGCCATGCAGATGGTGTCTGTGTGTGTGCATGTGGGAGAATAAGAGAGAAATGCAATGATCAAGCAGTTAAAAAGCATAACTAATAAGACCCGCTCCTCCACTCCTTACATCCTTGGTACGTGGCCTGCAAGATTCTTGGGATGGATCCTGGATTACATCTGACAGAACTGGGAAAAGTGAGTACAGATGGTGTTTCCTGGGACCCCAAGTCAGCAGTGTGAGGTGGAGAAGGGTAGGTATGAATGATTAGGCCATGGTTATGACAAAGAAATAAATTATTAAATGTGCCTGAAAGGAGCAGTGGAAAATCACAGCAGGGGCAGCAGCATTGGAAGGCAGTCAAGGAAGATGTCAGCATCCAGGTTGGGTTGGGTTCAGTTATAGGACTGTATTATTATTTATTGTAATTATGTTTCCCTTTAAAGTGGTTCCTTCGTATTTGGAAAAAGAAGCCTTCAGTAAACTACTTTTCACAATGTGTTAGTTTACCAGCATAAGTGATAACGAAATTATGGTTGATTAATGCCATAAAAAATCTCACAAAATAAAGATCTGTCAACATATTATTGTATTTTATGGTACAAGCACTAAATAATGGTGTAAGTAGGAGTGTGCAATATTCTATATATATAATTCACTAAGGGCACGCAAGACTCTGAGCGCATGCAAGACAAAGCCCCGCCCATCAACTCTAAGACCATGGGATACGCTCAACAGGGTCCCGCCCACCAACTCTAACCCTCCTACCGCGTCATGGGATACGCACGACAGAGCCATGCACGCCAACTGTAATCGTCCTCCCGAGTCCAGCGTCGCTCTGGAGGCACGCAGCAACTCACCAAACACAGCCTCAGTCGCTTTCGTCTGTGCAAAAGTCCATATGGACCTCTGAGCCACATTGACTTTACACCGCGCGCAAGACAGGGAGGCACGCCCACCAACTCTAACTAAGGGCAAGCAAGACAGAGAGCGCATGCAAGACAGAGAGCCCCGTCCACCAACTCTAAGACCATGGAATACGCACGCATTTAGTGTATAAATGGATATAAATAATTGTATGTAAATGATTCGCCAAAATCTGTTGTATGTAAACGATACTGTTTAAAACGTTATTGTTTTTTCATCAGAAAACCCAGTTTCGAAGTCTACCTGTATTAGTTTAAATGGCACTTTTACCACTCGCAATATGGCGGACGTGCTGACTTATCGTGTCGACTGGGCAACACAGTGAATGCGGCGTCTATCTATATATGTCTAAGTTTTCCATAGCCTGCTACAGGAAGGTACTCTCTTGACCATTGCCATTGGTTTTGCTCCTTGCTATTTTATATAATTTATATATTTTATACTGCGACGGTGGTTTCCTAAGCCTTTGTTATTGAGTATGTCACTCATGTTAAAAAAACAATCAAAAACATGCCTTGGAAGTCTACATATTCACTTTCTCATGTAACCTAACAGGACAGACTACTGTGTGAGCGCCAAGTGAGTGCATAGGCATGCACAGTCAGTGCATCAGAAGTACAGAACCCCGTCGGTGTCAGGCAAAATTGTTTGAACGAATTGCGTAATTCGTTCAAACAGATTATTTTTACATAAGAAGCATATGCCTATCTGGTGTCTTTTATTTCACAAGCCATCTTGATTGGGCATCCTCAATTCCAAAGCACTTTGTTTTTCTTTTATTATTTAAAACAGATACCTGCCTCCTCGCCCCGCTCCATCCCACCCCGACTCATGTGTAAAGTATGTACAATAATGACAAAAATGTTAAAGCAATGATAAAGCAGAATGGAGATGCTGTGCCTGCCCATATATCCCAACCATTTTATTCAAACCAATTCCTACACCTGAACTGACCATAGTTGGGTCAAACAAGTCTTTTGGCAGCTACTTCAAAACAACACAGGGATACAGAGAAGACGAGTCTGCACACTGCCATTAAAAAAGATTCAGAACTACTTGATGATACCTGAGGTGGACAGTGATGTAAACCCACTTAAGTGGTGGAAAATACAAGAAGTATATTTTGCCAAATTAGAGAAACTTGCAAAAAAGTACCTGTGCATCCCTGCCTCAAGCAGCACTTCTGAGAGGGCTTACAGCACAGGAGGAAATGTTGTAATGTAACTGTGCTGCCCTGAAGCCAGACGCTGTGGGCAGACTTGGGTTTCTCTTAGACAACTTGAAGTTGAGCAAAAGGTCAGTCAAAAACACTGCATGGTCCAACGGCCTGCCTCACTAACTCGGAAAAAAGGTAGGGGCACCAGGCACTGAGCATATCATGAAAAAATGTTAAACACTGAATGTGATGACTAAGTTAAACTTGCTTTAACCTTTTAAAAAATAAGGTAAATTACTGAGGTGAATTTACTATGTATTTAATTTCTGCAGAGCAACGCCATCTGCTGGGAGATGGTGAGCGGTGTCCCACTTACCCTTAATGCAAGGATGCCACTGCTTATTACATTTACCTGCATTTTTAATCGAAGAGTTGCTTTTAAACATGACATTGTATTGCATTTATGATAAACAGGTAACATTAGAAATGAAAGAATCTAATGAACATTAGATTTTTTGATATTCAGCAATATGTATTTAAATACCAGAAAAATAGGTAAATACAGTAAGTGAAAGGTTTAAGCGACTGTTTTATTCATTTTAATATTAACAAGCACCTTAACACAATTATTATAATGCATTTGTGGTCTGGTGAAAAGAAAAGATATTTAGCCGAATTTAATGTATACTAGATGATCTAATATTACTAATAAAATAAAAGCAATGGGTGGAATCAAAAAAGAAGGAGAGTGTGTGCCCTAAATCCAGTGCCAATAATTGTGATACAAAATTTGCAGGTAAAATTAATAAAGAAGAAATACACTTGAACAAAAATTTCATTAATATTCCATTCTTGAGCTCTTTCTGTAGAATCTGAAACCATCTACCCAAAAATTGAAGTGCTCTGCACAAAATGACATAGAACTGGAAATGTGAACAAATAATGTCAAACCATTTAGATGCACATAGTAAACACTACCTTGAAAACATTTACAGAAGCGACCAAGTTAAGCTGTCATTGTATTTGGTAACTTTGTTTTTTTCTTACTTATTTGCTGTGAATGGTAGAGCATGATACACATAAGGAGTATATATTGATTAAATGACATGGCCCATTTAATCACTCTAGAAATACTTATTGTGAAGACATTCAAACTGGACAAAGGGTGAACACACTGTGCAAATGATGTTTTATTGACTTGTAAGCAAGTTGAAGTCGCCGGAAGGGATATTTTATTAAGAGACTTCTAAAGAGGATGATAAACGAATTAATGACATTTGAACATGTAATGTTATTTGGACTTTTTTTAATTACAAGTGAGATACAACTGTATTAGCAGGGGTCTTAAACAAATAAGAACATAGTATGTAAACAAACTCAAATTTACAAATAAAATAATGTGCAAAGTCACAATGTCACATAGCATTTTGTGATAATATTAAATAACCAGCTAACACTTTGCCGAGGATGTTACAATCTTTCTGTATATAATATGCACAGTTACTGCTGTTTCAGTGGCTTAGACTGAAAATACTGTACCAGACTTTGTAGAGTGTTAATAAAAAATGAGACTTACTCAAGCTGTTTATCACTTCTGCTTTTAGATAGATAGATACTTTATTAATCCCAAGGGGAAATTCACATACTCCAGCAGCAGCATACTGATAAAAAACAATATTAAATTAAAGAGTGATAAAAATGCAGGTAAAACAGACAATAACTTTGTATAATGTTAACGTTTACCTCCCCGGGTGGAATTAAAGAGTCGCATATAGTGTGGGGAGGAACGATCTCCTCAATCTGTCAGTGGAGCAGGACAGTAACAGCGGTCTGTCGCTGAAGCTGCTCCTCTGTCTGGAGATGATACTGTTAAGTGGATGCTCCATGATTGACAGGAGTCTGCTCAATGCCCGTCACTGTGCCACGGATGTCAAACTGTCCAGCTCTGTGCCTACAATAGAGCCTGCCTTCCTCACCAGTTTGTCCAGGCGTGAGGCGTCCTTCTTCTTTATGCTGCCTCCCCAGCACACCACCGCATAGAAGATGTTGAAAGACTCCAGCCTTCTAAGGAAGTAAGTATATATCGCCTTGTGTTCAGCAAATACTGTATTAGTGAAGTCTGTCTCTTCATATTACAATACACATGACATTTAAATAGATTCTGCAAGTTGGAATATTGCATGCAGTTCTGGTCATCACCAGAGCCATCTTAATGTATGGGCACAATGGGCACTAGCTGGGGGCCCCAGGAGCATAGGGGCCCATGATGTTTCTGATGCCTATGTACTGTATGTTTCTGTTTTATAATCAAAACAGGGGCTCCAACGCACTGCTTTGCCTGGGGGCCTATGATACTGTTAAGACAGCCCTGGTCACCACACTAAGAGAAAGACATAGCAGCACTTGAAGCTGTGCAGAGGAGAGCAATCAAGTGCATCCCAGTGTAGCGGTGCTACATGATTAATATGGTTGTAAATGTATTTTGTTCTGAGTCCCGTTATTTGTCATGTTGTCCTGTTTACATGGTCTGTGTGTATGTAAATATGCTCCCCTGGAAACAAAAGGGGAAGGATTACACTGTGGATCCATGGTCCCTCATGATAATTGGTCCTGTCAATACCATCTCCTGCATCCGGTCATTCGTTATTTAAATGAAAGGACAGGAAGAAAGAAAAACATACCGTTCTACTAGACTGCCAATTTGCTAGAGACAGAAGTAAGCACAGATCCAAATCATTCACACCTTTGTCTACCTGCCATTTTCAACACTCGACAACAACATCTTTGCACCACAAATCCCCAGGGTTCTGGATTACGCCGCGTACCGAGGATAAGCACAGTGAGACTGTTTGATGTTGTTTGGGGAAAGGAGCAAGGCATCATTTTCATCTGTGTAATTTGTGTAGGATCATTTTTCCAGCTGAAACTAAGTTCACAAACATTATCCATTTTCTGTTAAATTGTCTGGACTTTTATGTGCTTTTCATGCTTTCTGTGTGTCTTATTGAGTTTGTGTTCAGTGTGGAGTCAAATGAGGTTGTGTATTGTATATTACCTTCATGCTGCTTCTTTTCATTTTATTATTACTTTCCACCGGACACTTTTGGGGTTGAATGTTATGTCTGGGTTGGTTGAGGAATGAAATATATATTGTTTGGAGTTTGTTCATTTCTTTTTTTATCAATATATACTCACTTTAGTATTTTACTTACTGTTTGTTTTTTTACTTATTTTTCATTATTGTTTAGGGGAAGTTTATTTGGAAGAAGTACGGCTTGTCGGGCCTAATGTCCTCAACCTGCCAGGCCATGAGTCTTGGTGGTGTAGATCCCGGTTTTGGAGAGTGAGTCGATCGTTAGACCAGGACTGACGGACTTGTTGTACTCTCGCAGACCCAGAGAATTAAACCTGTTTAGTCTCCAGCAGAGGAGACTGCGTGGGGACCTAATGCACGTCTTCATATTTCTCAAAGGCATTGATAAGGTAGATCCAGCAACATTCTTTCAACTTAAAGAGGACATCAATGGAAATTAAGGGGAAATGCATTTAAAACTGAAGCCAGGAAGCACTTCTTTATGCAAAGGAACAAACTGCCAAGACATGGAGTTGAAGTAGTCAGTAGTTTAACAAACTTGCTTCTTTATCTTGATTTCATTGGAGGTTTGTTTTAAATACCCTTGCTGAAAGCAAAACAGAGAAAAACAAGGAACGTCTCACCCACCTGGTAGCAGAGAGGCTGATAAAGGACTGGGACCTCATTACACAGTAGCAGGTTTAGTCGGACATTTCAGTTTCATGCCATTCTCTGTTACTTTAGTTGATCAAAGGATTCTACTCATGATTTTGATCAATTTTACCAAGAAGGAGCTAAGCCTTAGCTCTCTAACCACTGGCTGACTTGATTTCCATTCCACGCAATGAGCATTAATTCTGTAGCAACGTATGTAGCTAGCTATAAGAAGCATCAAACACTTTCTGGATTGCAGATTTAGCCACAATATGTGTGCCATGGCTCAACTTGATACAATAGTTTAGGTTACAGTGTGTGTAATTTGCTAGCATGTTTTCATGAATTTTAATGAGAGTGTACAGCAAGTAAAGAAATGTGTGCAGCTATTACAAAAGCTAAAAGCAAACATGTGCCAAATGGATTTGAGATTAAAATTTTGATTTTAGTTTGGTTCAATACCAAGAGCACAATACAAAACAGTCTGGCGTGCGAGTAATCCCAGACAGAAGGCAGAGCACAAAGCTGATGGGAAACCAGAGAGCAATCTCTACAGACTTTTGGCCAGAGTGGCTAACTGCCCATCTGATATTGGGGGCTAAACAATTAGACTATGGGCTATGACTCAACTTAGTCTCAATAATGACAGCTGTGCACAGATTCCACCCTTGAGGCTTTGTGGCAAGAATCTATTGCCTAATGACACTTGGCAGCAATGTCCCTTCACTCCCTGCTTTATCTTTATTTGATGTGATGTCTTAATAGCAAGGCAGTCCTCTATTGTACTTCTTACATGACAGCTTTGAAATAATATTAGTTTGAGCAGAACATTACGTACATGTAATACAAACACAACACAAAAATAGCTGAATATGGGAAGTAAGTTGCAGAGACTGAAAAGAATAAAAAAATTCAAGGTCCTTTTTCACTTTTTTGTATAACAGAAAAAAAAAATCAATGCCTAATTGATTTTTCAAGGAAAGAACATAACTACATAAGAGAAATATTTGAAGTAAATAAGCAAAAGAAACTAATACAGTATTTACTTATTATTTCAAAAGAATACTAGGTAAGATTTAAAGGTCTGCAAACGTTCAACCGCAGCACTAAAAAAAGTCTCCCCTTAACATATTTCTTGCAAATGAACTTACAGTAGGTCTTTAAAATCTTGTGGATGAGCCTCTAGCTGCCTGTTGAAATTAAAACCTTTAAATGTATATAATGTAGTCAGGACCCTTAAGTGACTTGCTCAGTCAGGATAAACTGTCAAAGAATATAACCATGGTGTGCTGGGATAATTAGGGGATGCACTCTGGGCCCCTTGGAAGTACTAGCGACGACGAGAGTTAAAATAGAACTGAGTGTCATTATGAACAATGCTACACATCCTCTCACTGACACACCAACACACTAAGGACTTCCAGCCAACAAATTACTCAGCATTGTGTGTGTGTGTCAAGAAACACTAATGGCACTCCTTTATACAAACAGAAATATGGCTGTACAATGCCTCACTGGGACTGTCAAGTCAGACGTTTTCTTTCTTTTTAGTCATTCTGGTGCATATTTGGAAAGGTTTGCCAAATACATTATTAATGTAGCTATTCATTGAGCTTCTGTGAAAAGACAAATTTAACCCTGGGGACAAATTTCTATCTATCTATCTATCTATCTATCTATCTATCTATCTATCTATCTATCTATCTATCTATCTATCTATCTATCTATCTATCTATCTATCTATCTATCTATCCTCTGTTTATGATGATAGTGGCTATAGTTTTAAGGCTTTAAATCTGAGTTTTGTTTGTTGTTTTAGGCCTGCTGCTACAGCAATGCACCTTCCAGCATGCAGTATATATAATTAATTTATTCTTCCATCTTCTGTACTATCTTCAGTACAGACTGAAGTTATCCCAAAAGTAATGACATTAGAAAAGAGACAACGCTTGATTCGAAGGTTGGAACATTTTACAGTATGCAAGGGAAAAGTGTCACATAGCTTCAAGTCAAACAGTAATTAGGACATAAATAGTTCTGGTTTATAGAAGCTGGCTTACATTTTATGTTAATTATACATTACTTACTTATTCATGCAGAATCATTTTCTTCATCATTTCTGTTTTGTTACGCCTAAAGTATATTGTCAAATGCTAAACTGATAAATGTTTCATTTAAGCCACTTCCAATGTGAAGCTCTTGACGAATTTCACAAAATTCAGTTCTACCAGGAATGAGCAATTAATGCAGAGCTGGACGGATAAGACAAAATGAAAGTGGGGGTCATTGAAAAGGAGAGGCTCATATTTAACCAAAATCTCTAGGCTTTCTCCAGAGGAGCTTCTGTGGTGTCAATGCCACTCTTACTGACTCCAAGTGTTTTATTTCAGCTCTCACCAGCAGTAATCTGATTATATTGCCTCCAAATCTGGACATGTTTATTATAGTACATCACTACAGGAGCTGCACTTTAGGAGTGCAGCTGTCTTCTAACTCCACATACCTTGGTTTGGTTTCTTTTATGGCCACTTATCTGTATGGAATTTGCACATTTCCTTGTGAAACCAGACATGGCTGGCACACAAGCTCCCCAGTACCCATTTACTGAACACAGGGAGAGTGTGAAAATCAACTGGACTAGCACTGCAACCCAGATGGATCCTTAGAAGTGTGAGGGAACAGCATTATATGTCCCAGGGTGTCATACTTCCTCACCTTGTTCAGATCACACTTTCCATTTTTTGTATAAGTTTGTCAGTTTCATCACACCATTGATGTGTCCCCATATCAGACTTCATGAAGTTTCTGGCATTTCACATGATCAAGCAAAGCTTACAGTGCTGGAGAAGGTCCAAGTTTATAAAGCAACTTTACAATTAAAGAGATTTACGCAGCAAATTCATAAGCAAATGAAAATAAAATTAATAAACCTTCTTAAAGCCATCCATTATTAGGAACCTTTAGGTTCAATGCAGTTTGGCAGTGCTGAAGTCTACTTTCTACAAATGGTGGTATGTTATTATTTTTCCGAATATGCTTAACATTCCAGTCAGAACAATAACATTTGTTTCATAACATCTGTCAAACAAATAAATATATACATTTCCTGAACCTTTCTGTGGTTTGCTTAATTTCTCCTTCCTCCCATTCAAGGACATGATTTAAAATGATTTCAAAATGTGCCAATAATGTCAGTTTCTTCGGTACAAACCTAGAAACAGCACAGATACTTTCAACATATGCCGCAAGGCAGAGAGTTTTAACGATGATTGAAAGCATCCTGATTACATTAAATTTGAGCCGCTTACTCTCTCGCTCTCTCCATTTCACATCCAGTGACTATCAATCACAAATGCTGTGTCTTCACCACAAAGTTCAATCTCTCTATCTGCCACCATTTGTTTGCTGTTTCTGGCATCAGAATGCCAATCAGATTTTGCATCCAGCAACTTAACATGGAGTAGTCTACTTCAATAAAGTCATCTATAGAGCTTTCTCCACCATTTACAATACTCAGTCCAGCTGTGATCAAGTAAATACTTGTAAATTCAGACTGGGTATGCGGACGTCAAACTGGGTTGTACCTTGGAAAAATTACAACAAAGAAACCAAAGATGATTTTCTGGCATGTCGACATTGCTACTTACTGTGATTCATTATTTATAACAAACAAAATTATGAGAAAGGCCTGATGGCTGCCGCCTCACAGCTTCAGGACCCCAGATTCAATTCCCATCCTGGCTGACTGTCCAACTAGGATGACAGTCTGTATGAACTTTGAATGCTCTTGTCATGCCTGTTTAATTTTTTTGAGTGAACTCCAATTTTCAGTAACATTACAAAGAATTGATTTATAGATTAACTAACTGAGTCATCCATGTTCGCCTGGGAAATTTCAATAGTTACTGCTGTCGGTTAGTAACGTGTAAAAGTAGTACTATGTAACTAACTAGGTGCTTTTCAGTATACAATGCCTATGGATTTTTGTTTTTTTAACCACAGGCTAATATTATTGGCTGACAATGTGGTGCAGTTATTAAGGCTTTCAACCTAGGACATCAGAACCCGAGGCTGTAGGCTCAAATCCTGCAAATGACGCTGTGAGGCCATGAGCATGTCACTTCACCTGCCTGTGCTCCAACTGGCCAAACAAAAGAAATATAACCTATTGTATCTCAGATGTTGTACGTTGCCTTGGGTAAAGACATCAATCAAGTAATAAAAATTATATTTCTAGGTCACTAGCACTGCTTACTCTTCAACATGCTATACACCAGTGGTTCCCAAATTTGGTCCTGGCTGCGGGTTTTTGTTCCCACCAGCTTCTGTTTTTAATTGGACTCCTGGGCTAATTAAGTGATGTGTTATTTCCCAAGTTCTGTGTTTTGGGAATAATATAGAAAACTAAGTTTGCTAAAACTTAGAAAACAAACTTTGCTAAAAAATATATATCTCTATTATATAAAAAAATCTTGGGGCGAGACAAGACTTTTTCAGAGAGACGAGACGAGACATTTTCAGAGAGATAATTTCACATCCCGTGAGACAAGACTTTGTGCCAAGGGATAAATTGAAAGCCTAAAAGGTCCAAATAAAAGACAAACAGTAGAAGAAGAAAAGACAAAGAGTAGAAGACAAAGTAGATCATCGTAAAGAGGTTCAAAAACATTGGCGCGATACACATACAGAGCAGGTTAGAGATTATGAAAGTACTAAAATTTGAAAGTCTCAAAAAACTGATAGTAAAGATCGCATTAGCGCTAATAAATGGAAATTATTACTTGGTGAAATAAAGGAACAGCGAAAAGACATTGAATATATGGACATAAGTGATATGACAGAGCTACTACAAGTTTAATTTCAAAGAAACCACAATTTGGTCAGGTTTATATTTATGATCACAGAGAAGCGATGCGACATAGAATCGAAAAATTTAAACAATTAGACATATTAGAAATTCTACAGCCAATAAAGGATACAAATCCATACGTTCAAAATGATTGCACTTTCCCCAAAATTTATCTGAAATACACGGACAAAGAAGTTTTCTTGGATTTCTATATGAATCTGCAAGATCAAGCTTGCATATATAATAAACCAACATCTGATGAATTGTCAGCGGTATTAGTTTCAAATGGCGGAGATATGAAAGACAGAGTTGATATTCATGTTTATTCAAAAGCACAGCATGATTAAATCGTAAGTGGCAGATCCAGGAAATGACTAGCGCGTAGGGCCCACACGGGGATTGGCAAGCAAAGCGAGCAGGGTTCAGAGCCCACTAATGTATATATATTGTGGTGTATGGCCAGCCGTTCATCCCGGCCAATACCCCCAATCCGCCAGGTGGCGCTCTCCCTGCAGTATGGAGGTGCCCCGAAGACCAGCAGGGCATCCTGGACATTGGAGTTTTTATACACAGCCCTGCTGGATACCATGGGGGCCACTAAGAGACGCTGCAGGGAGGAACGATGGTTATTTCCCTTATGCCCCGAAAGTACGTCCGAGTCACATGGACAAAGGGAATGACGTGCTTCCGGGGTGAAGAAAAGAACTTTTATCTGACCCGGAAGTGATGAGATCACATGGACTGGGGATTGGAACACTTCCGGGTCAGGGAATATAAAAGGATTGTGGGAGCTCCCAGATGGCGAGGGAAGTGGAAGATTGTGTATTGATTAGTAATTGTGTATTTGAATGAGTATTGCGGAGGAGAGGGTGCTTGGTGCACTGTGCTGTGTTAATAAAGTCAACATTTAGTCTTTTACTTGGTGTCTGATGTCTTGGACAAGGGTTCAAGGGAGCGATACTGTCCCCTATCGGTCACAATAGATATATATATATATATATATATATATATATATATATATATATATATATATATATATATATATGTAGCAGTAGGGGGCACTATCGCTCCCTTGAACCCTCAGGTACCACGCCAAACACCAGGTAAAAGTACAATAATAATTATTTTTATTATTATAATAAAGTGCACAAAGCACCCTCTACTCTACACTACTCATAAATAAACAATAATTAATAAACAAATCCTCCAACTCCCAGACACTTAGCCACCCTTCCTCCCAGCTCAGCTTGTCATCTGGGTGTTCCCAAAGTCTTTTTATACCCCCTGACCCAGAGGTGTTCCTGCCCCACAGTCCACAAGTCCTTATCACTTCCGGGTCAGGGTAAAAAGTCTTTCTCTTCAACCTGGAAGTACGTCATTTCTCCTGTTCACATGACCAGGACGTACTTCCAGGTTATAGGGCACATAAGAGTCCACGAGCCTCCCTACAGCGACTCCCTGTGGTCCCCAAGGTATTCAGCAGGGCTGTGTATAAAAACTACAAAGTTCATGAGGCCCTGCTGGAATTCGGGGCGCGTGGGGATGAGGGCCGGGAAATCTCGCCAGACATCCATCACAATATATATATATCTATATATATATATATATATATATATTAAAATTAAAATGTACCAAGCAACAATATTATCATTATACTTTTCAAGGTGTTGTAATTATTTAATTAATCCTTTATTTACTAATTAGTGGGTCTGACGCTAAAGTAGTTGCAGTCTTTGATTATTCAGTGTTGTTGCTATGGCTGTCTGCTCTGCTCATTTTTACTCATCATTAATAAGACACAAGAGGGAAAACAGTACAGAGAAAGGGCAAAATATAATGAAATCAACAAAACAGAGTTAAAATTTAAATCTATACCAAAAGCAGAAACATTTCTAAATGTCTTATAAATGTAAAAATCATGCTGCTGTGTTTTTCTGAATGTAGAATAAAAGAAAAAAATACCAGCTAATGAAATGAGATCAGTGTTATCAGGCATTACCACTGATTAGAATCTGGTTGGAACAAAAACCTGCAGCCACAGTGGGCCCCCAGGACCGAGTTTGGGAAGCACTGCTATACACTATGGTCCATGAGTGAAATATTCCTGCATTAGATCAGTCCTGCTTTTTCTACTTTTCCTAGTGATTTGGCTTCTGTTAACTTTCATTGCAAAACCGTTTTACAGCAAAGGGCATTATTTTTTTTAATTCAAACAAGTAATCAGTAGGAATAATGTGAAATCTGAGTACATATTATAGTATCGTAAATAGATTTGTATGGTTTTCATTTGTTTACGGCATTCACAGAAGTACATTGTTTGTTTTTTGATGTTTTTTGTCAGCTGTACATAGACCCCGCTTTACAGTTCACAGATGTGAATGTATATGCAAAGCAGTGTTTGAAGTGGATATACATACATGCCTAATCCCTATGTGTTACTGATGTATTAACCTAAAGAGCAAGGAGTGCAGAGAATTAGCTTTGAGTACTGCAACACAATTTCTGTGTCTTCCCTGTTAGAAATTCAAGCACCGCTATCTTAAGACTGACGTTTCTCCTTTGGAGTTTGCAGCACCATGATCAAAGAGTGGAAGTGGGAGGGATTCCGGTTTTCAGCACCACGACAGAGGGCTAGGAGTCGACCAAAATGAAAACCAGTACGTATTTAAGGGGACAGTTGTCAACAGCAAATAACAGTGGTTGATATCTATGGAGAACTGTTTCTTCCCTGAGCTTCACTAAACTTCCTCTTTTCATTTCAGAACATAACCATGTCTCTTTTTTCTGTCCGGGACACCACCCCACCTTCAGTCATCTATCCACCCATTCGACATTTTTGAGATTTTGAAGCTTTTTTTTTTCTTCTATTAAATTCCTATTAAAATGTCCTTTCTTAGCAGATACCTACTGATCTGGATGTACCATCCTGCCAAATTTCAGCCTTTTAACTAAATGGGAAATAGTGTTTTTGTGGATGAGTGAGTGAGTTAATGAATGAGTCAATTAACATGGCACTCTGCATGGAGTAAGAGATGGATTTTGTATGAACGTGCTCCGAAATGGACTGAATACTGTCCAGCCTAGTACATGAAGCTACTTGGTCAAATTGAAGGCTCCTTGAAACACTGAAAAACATTTGGATAAATGATACATTTAAAGTTTATAAAATCAAATCAAAATCAAATAATATTCACATTCATCAATCTGTGTGGCAGGAAATTGATTGGGTAATTCTATTTCACATGAAAAATCAAAGACCGCTTGGCAGCTCATCCAAAGCAGTCCTAATCTGGGCTCCTTGTAGTGCCAGCCACAGGTAAGTTTACAGTTACATACAAGCTCTTCTACTTTCTTCCTCTTTATATCAGGAAATATTTAGTTTGCATTCATGCATATGGAACGCCATGTTCTTGTTTTTCTTGTCATTGATTGCTGTATCACTTGGTTCATTTACTTCCCATAATAACTGATTTAAGAAACAAAAATCCATTCATTTGTGATAATAGATTATGAAAACTTCCAAAGTTCACACGGCAGGATGGCTCCACTGGTGAGGAATGTGTGGGTTTGTTTGTGCCATGCAGCAGAAGGAAATATCTTATTTTAGAAGAGCTCATAGAGCGCTTGAAATTAAATGACTAAGTGTACATTTTAATACTGTTGATATGCGCCATTTCCCTCTATATTTTTTTGGAAAAAAATAAATAAAGCAGCTCCAAGAATGTATTTGGTGAAATGATTCAATCACACTGACACATCTCCTCCCTTCTCAAGAGCTGAATAACTCAGCAGGCTTTCTCATTAATAACTATTTTATAAGATGCAAATCTACATTGTGTGACTTAATAGTAAAGGAGTCAGACTGGCATCCACTAGCTTACAGGTTCAATCCTTACCTATGGCTTACTTTGTGAACTTGGGAAAGTCACTCATCCTATCTGCTCTCCAAGGAAAATAAATGAAAAAAAAATGTTACTACAGACAGGAATTGTCTTCGAATAGACTTCAGTATGACATATGCTATATGAAACTGTAAGCATTTGTCATCATCCGTTCCCCATGTTACATGCTTTATATCCTATCCTGAAATCCTGGATTAATCAATAAGCTTTTTTCCTAAACATAGTAGTAGTAGTAGCATTGTCACGGGTATCAAGTACTTCTGAGCACCGCGCCATGCAGCAGCCTTTTTACAGAAGGTCTGTTTTTTAGTTAACTTGGTGAACTTTTCTTTTTTTACATTTTTTTACAATCATTCATGTTATTAAATAACAATTTTAAGATTTAGTCTCTGGGTTGTTACTACAAGTTATTATATATTTTTTAATGAAATTTTAAATTGAGGGTATGCTTTGGCCCTTCTCAACTGCCTTTCAAACAAGCTGTGAACTTGAGAGATGCCATAGAATGAGCATAAATGGTCTAAAGGGTACCTTACATCTCCAACATCTGTGAATGTAAGAGACACTGAGGAACGTAATGTGCGATATATTAAATATTCCCATACTTAGCTGGTTGCACACCTTATCTGAGGCACAGCTTGTTTGAAGATGACAAGGGAGGAGATCTGGAGTAAGGATAAAGGTAAGGTGGAAAGGATTTAAAACTGGCTAACCTCCATATAATAAGGAATGTTCAATCCCTCTTTAAGTTGAAAGAACTGTCACATCAAATGGAGTTATGGCAAGTTGTGGTGCTGTGACTTTTTTGTTACCGTGATAAACTCTCTTAAACCTGATCTGGAGATTTATGTGAATGTGAAATATAAGAAGTGAGTACATTACAGTTTTGAAAGCTTTGATATGCAGTCTGAATTCATCTGCTTTACTGACTAGGAAGTGGTTGCATCATTCTGTTGATAAGTATTTTTAAACTCAGCTCATAAATGATTCACTCTGTTACCAATACTGTAAAGATGAGTTGTTCTGAATGCTAATTGTTAAAAAAACTGGCAAAACATTGGAAATCTCCTTGATACTGTACATGGAAATATCTTTAGACACTCATCTGTTTTTGAAATAGCACATTTTGCACTAGAGTGTCTACTACAGTAGCAATGTCAGTGCGCTATGTTTAATCTTGAGTGATATCCTGTAATTTTAAAACTCATGTTTTCCCCGTGTCTTCATGGGTTTCCTCCGGGTACCCCGGTTTCCTCCCACAGTCCAAAGACATGCAGGTTAGGTGCATTGGCGATTCTAAATTGTCCCTAGTGTGTGCTTGGTGTGTGTGTGTGTGTGTGCCCTCTGGTGGGCTGGTGCCCTGCCCGGGGTTTGTTTCCTGCCTTGCGCCCTGTGATGGCTGGGATTGGCTGCAGCAGACTCCTGTGACCCTGTAGTTAGGATACAGTGGGGTTGGATAATGGATGGATGGATGGATGGATGCCTATGTCAACACACTTACAGTTCAGTGTTAAACGTATTCTAACTTCTGGTAATTTTTCAGGTATTTTTTGTTGATATTTATGGTTTACAAAGCCTTAAATAATCTCGCTCCATCTTATATATCAGAATGTCTGACACCTTATATTCCAAATTGTAACCTTAGATCCTCAAATGAGTGTCTGCTTAGAATTCCAAGAGCTAAACTTAAAAGAAGTGGTGAGGCAGCCTTCTGCTGTTATGCACCTAAAATATGGAATCGCTTGCCAATAGGATTTTGCCAGGCTAATACAGTAGAGCACTTTGAAAAACTGTTAAAAACTCATTACTTTAACATGGCCTTCTCATAACTTCATTTTAATTTAAACCTGATACTCTGTATATTCAATTTATTATAATAACTATTCATGGTGGCTCTAAAATCTGTACTAACCCCTACTCTCTCCTGTTTTTTTCCTGGTTTTCTGTGGTGGCAAACTGCGCCACCACCACCTAATCAAAGCACCATGATGTTCCTACATTGATGGATTAAAAGCCAGAAGTCTACATGACCATCATCATCAAGTTCTTCCATGAGAACCCAAAATACAAAGAGGACTGTTTCATTTATGTTAGGTAGAATGCCCAGAGGGGGCTGGGTGGTCTCATGGTCTGGAACCCCTGCAGATTTTATTTTTTCTCTCCAGCAGTCTGAAGTTTTTTTGTTTTTTCTGTCCTCCCTGGCCATCAGACCTTACTTTTATTCTATGTTAATTAGTGTTGTCTTATTTTAATTCTTACTTTGTCTTTTATTTTTCTTTTCTTCATCATGTAAAGCACTTTGAGCTACATTATTTGTATGAAAATGTGCTATATAAATAAATGTTGTTGTTGTTGTATTTAGAATCATTTTATTATTTTGGGACCGTTACTTAAGTTTACATATGTTTGCCATCATTGAGGGCACCCGTTGTTAGGGCACATGCAGTTGTCATGCGGGTGTCCTTGAAGGTTATAACCCTGATTTATTCTTTTACGGTTTTCTGAGGTGGCGACCTGTACCACCACAACCTGATCAAGGCACTGTGATGTCCCTACATTGATGGATTAAAGGCCAGAAGTCCACATGACCATCTTCACAAAGTTCTTCCATGAGAATCCTGAATACCATGAGGACTGATTGAGGTCATTTATGTTAGGTAGAATGCCTAGAGGGGGCTGGGTGGTCTCGTGGCCTGGACCCCCTGCAGATTTTATTTTTTTCTCCAGCTGTCTGGAGTTTTTTTTTGTTTTGTTTTTTCTGTCCTCCCTGGCCATCAGACCTTACTTTTATTCTATGTTAATTAGTGTTCCCTTATTTTTATTCTTATTTGTTTTGTCTTTTTTCTCTTTCTTCATCATCTAAAGCACTTTGAGCTACATTGTTTGTATGAAAACGTGCTATAGAAATAAATGTTGTTGTTGTTGTTCCAAGCCGCGGATAAAATCCTTTTTGAATCGTGCTATGGAAAATTCTATGCGCATGCTAAATCCCTTGTGTATTGACCTTTGCTATCTCATTTTAACTCTGAGTTAGTCTTTTATTTTGGCTTGTTACGTGGCTTTTACTGACCTTTCTGGTTTAGAATCCTTTCCTGTTTTTCTCCTGGACACTCTCAAATACCATCCACTTTGCAGTCATAGCATTCAGAATGCTTTAGTCATGTATGCACCGCACCCTGTAAAATATTACTTCAAGTACAAAATACAGTTTTAACCAGTTAACAACTCAGAACGAAACTTTTAAAATTCTGTTTTTGAAAACAAGTGGAGAGCTGTCAGACATTCTGTCATAAGTATTGAGTGGCTTTGATATAAGTTGTTTTTAATTAGAAAATAAACTGATAGGGGGGAGATCAAAAACTGCAAACAGGGTGGGCATTTGTAGTAATGAACCAGTCATGTAGTTATTGCCATATCACCAAACCTACTCGTTATTAAAGCATTTTATCTGTGTGTTCTACACATGCATGGCTACACATGACTCTAACATTATTGTCAAGTTTGCTAACGACACAACAATGAGACTGCGGTGGGCTGGCGGCCTGCCCAGGGTTTGTTTCCTGCCTTGCTCTCTGTGTTGGCTGGGATTTGCTCCAGCAAACCCCCGTGACCCTGTAGTTGGGATATACCGGGTTGGATAATGGATGGATGGATGGACAACAATGAGAAGGCTTAGGTGGATGAAGTGGAGTTCTGTCACAGTGGTGTCAGGAGTAAGGTCTTTATCTGAATATCTTCAAGACAAAGGAGCTGATTGTGGACTTTGGGAGAAGACAGTAGAGGGACTACCAGCCCATCAGTATTAACAGCACTCTGGTGGAGAGGGTGGACAATTTCAGATACCCTGGTGTCCACATCACTGAGGACATAACCTGGTCCAAAACACACTGACACCTTGGTAAAAGAGGCATGATAACATCTTTAGCATCTCAGACGCCACAGGGTTTTCAGGTTCCTCTTCCAATTACTACAGAACATTTACACAGCCACCAATTAAAGTATTCTGCCTGGTTTGGGAACAGCATGCAACAGGACGGCAAGGCTCTAAAGGGAATGATCAGTGATCAGCTGAAAACATCACTGGATGTGCACTACCAAATTCTGATGATATCCACACCAAGCGATGTCAGACCAGGGCAAAGAAAATTATCAGAAACACCAAACATCCCAGCAATGGCCTCTTTTCCATGCCGAGGTCAGCTAAACGATGCTGCTGCCAAGAGAGAAACTGAGGAGGAGCTTTTTTGCACCTCCAATATGCCTAGAGCTACACAATACTTTATTGTTAACTCTCTTACATTAAGTTATTTATTCAGTTATTATCTATCACATATTTAAAAATCTATTTTTTTTTATACTTATAAAGTTGTGTTATTGTTATTGTCCTTTTATATTCTTCTTAAAAGCACAGTCTCTAGAGTTGAGCAACTAAGCATTTCACTACATAATGTACTGTATGCATCATTTTTATGTGACAAATAAAATTTGATTTGAGAAGTCAGAATCCAAAGAAAATAGAAAATTGTATCAATCAACATGTTTCATATTGAAAATCCTTAACAACTACAGGCTCCCACAAGCAAAATCAATAGCCCAAGATGCACATTCAGAAGAGGCCAGCATCATACAAGCATTTACTAGCTGATATGGAAGCTGTCAGACTACAGCAAGCTATGTCATGCAAAGCCATCCATCCATTTTCCAACCCGCTGAATCCAAAATCAGGGTCACGGGGGTCTGCTGGAGCCAAACCCAGGGCACGAACCAATCCTGGGCAGGGTGCCAACCCACCGCAGGGCACACACAAACACCAAGCACACACTAGGGCCAATTTAGAATCGCCAATCCACCTAACCTGCATGTCTTTGGACTGTGGGAGGAAATCCACGCAGACACGGGGAGAACATGCAAACTCCACGCAGGGAGGACCCGGGAAGCGAGCCCAGGTCTCCTAACTGCGAGGCAGCAGCGCTACCGCTGTGCCACTGTGCCGCCCTGCAAAGCAAATGATACACCAATTCTGCACAGTGGAAAGCACACAAAATAGAATAAGAACAGCAGAAGTACTTTTGTATTTTGTAAAATGGTGACTGTACTGAAAATAATACAGTATGTGAAGTGAAGCAAATTAAGCAACAGCTTGCAGCTAATAATAATAAAAATAATAATGGCAAAAATGCAAACTGCAACAAAACAGACTAATCTTTAGCCTAGCATAAATAAACACCAGTTTGTATTGTTATTTTTTTGTTTTTCCTTTATCCTTTTGGAGTATTATCTAATTTGCTTTGTTCCATTTGTCGCACAGTGATACCCTTATTTACTTCAATAGTGCATTGTCTTGTAATAACTGTTCTTTATCTAGCTCCTCTTGAACGAGAGTACAGCTTTATTTTCAAAAATGGACATTTTACCAACACTGAGGACGTTGTGCTTCCAAAAGGGTCAGGAATCTACAGAGTCTAAAGCCCCTACATTAAGTCACAGGCCCTTCCAGAGACTGGTGAATTTTGGGTTATCTGCCACCTTTTCACCTTGAGGTTTTAAGGACTGCTGAGTGCTGCTCTTCGTGCTTCGTAACACCAACAGGGTAGAGTAAATGAAAAATAGTAAATAAATCTCAATGAAAGAAACCAAATCTCCAAGCAAAATAACAATAATAATAGCAATTCAAAGATAATCACAGGGAGCAAATCTCCATAAGTGTAAAAGGAAAAAAAGCAGTATTAACAGAGGTAAACACAGATATATAGTATGCACCCTAAAATAAACTGTAGCAGTGAATTATTACATATGAAAAAAATATGATAACCTGATTTGTCTGGAGAATTTGGTCATTCCCACAAACTGAAATTGACAACACAAGACTTCAATTATAGACCCCCAACCCTGCACTCCAGATTCCAGTTGTTTAATGGCAGGACCTCTTCACCAGTTCTTGGTGTCCCCAGTCCTCTGATCCATTTTACAAAAAATTAATTTACAAGCAGCAGTTCCCTGTGACCCCAAATTAGGTAAGTGGCCTTGATTTAGAAATTGAATTTATGGAGTTTTACAGAAATCCTGTACAGAGGAGACTTTGCTGAGCCACTCTGCTTTAGGTAGAACAGCAAATCACCGGCCTACATACAGTATGTGTGGAACAATATGTTATGTCAGGTCAGGCAAAACAAGTAGCAGTTCAACAAATGTTATTGTATTCAGATGTGCTTAAAGTTTAAAATCAGACAATAATCTAATCTTTGCCTTCAGGTAATAAGATCGTCCCTGATATGAAGTGGCATCTTTTCTATACTGTAATCAGACATGAGCCTGCAGTAACTACCATAGATGGTCATCAGTCACATACTGAATTAACTAATGAAGAGAATACACAACACCGAATAGCATTGAACTGGAAAATTAGACTTGAAATGGTAAGTAAATTAATAAACCTGAGAAGAAAACTACTAATGCAAACAAAAACTTTCAAACACGAGCTAGAAAAATAAAACAGTAAACTAAGAACATTTGACTCATTTGTGCGCAGTTTCTCAGTTTAAAGTGTTTGCCAATTTCTCCAGACATTTTTAACTTAACAGAATTAAATGTCTGCACTCAATGTGAATTTACCATTGCTGTTTCAAGATTTTCTATTTTGATAACTAATTAATAAATCTAATTTATGACTTTGCAAACTGTAAATTCAGCATTCTTATTTGATTCCTCCTACAAAGGATGCCTAAGAATTCTAATTACATTAAATGTATTCGCATGTTAAGATACTTGTAGTGATTTTAATGAAGAAAGACACTTAAAGCGGCCTCAAAATAATTTATTACTAGAAATCATTAAATTATTAAACATGTGAATTAGCTGCTATTTTTACTGAAATTGCAGCACATTTGAACTTTAGCTACTTTAAAAATCTGCATCTTTGATTTTTTCAGACTTAGTTTGCTGATTATTTAGAAAAATGATACAGACTTAAAAGTTAAAAAGCAGCAGAAATATACTGATTATGTATACTTTGAACAAATATCCAGTTCTTTAGATTTTTGTAATAGTTATTCTACATTCCATACTTCCGCAATAGAAAAGAATAATTCTACAGTGTCACTTTTCTTTTCTTTAAGATTTCCTTTTTAAAATTTTAGTGAGACCAAAGAGTTTCATAGTTTGTTGCATTTGACCTGCCGTTGTTTGTTCTACAGTGTATGCCTCCATCTTCATTGATTTTTAAAGAAATCCTCACAGTACTTTATCCCTTGCTGTCCCTCACACTATCTTGAATTGATGCTGGAATTTATTATAAATTATACACCATAGGTTATCACGGTTCAGGGAACTACAACACATTGAAGGCATCATGCAGCCTGAAACTTGACAATATGTATAATTCATATGTTCAAAACAGAAACTGATTTCTTTCAATAAAGATGAGGAAAGACAAGCAGGAAAAGGAATTTTTTTAATGTTCAGATAATACCTTAAGAGTCCTTAAATATTCATGTATATTTTTTTCTGTTTTTTAATTTTGGGGTGACTATTATGATTGAATCTGGTAGGACTGATCCAAAAATTGGTAATTTCAAACCCAAAAGAACAAATTAGTGCAAACTCTTCTCTAATAGATCCACTCTAATCTCTGTTCTACCAAGACTGTTCACCTGTTTGGAAAGAACATTCCAGAACATGCTGTTTTATTACCACCAAAAACACATTGGCATGACACAGTGATGAAGGGTACACTTTCACTCCAATTGTGAGGATCACAGAAGGAAGAAATAGACGACTGCACACAGACTAACACTCCTCTTGATGGCCATCCCACACTGCGCACCTTGTCTATCTACAGGAAACGCAATCCGCCTCAACCAAGTAATCTCATTAGGTTATTTCATGAATGCATTATTTTAAGAAAGGAATGCTTTAAATTTGAATTCATTAGATTAACTATTTTGTTCTTTTCTTCAGTGTTTATGCCTATTTTTGGGCCTATGTTGTCCTCATTTTGTAGCACACTATATATAAATGATCTGGAGAAGAATATAATCAATGAGCTGGTTAAGTATACCGATAATACCAAGGTAGGTGGAAGGCAAGATCATGTAGAATCAGCTAAGTTCTTACAGTAATGGAATATAGGCTTGGGCAGATTTGTGGCAGATGAATTTTAATTTAAATAAATGTAAAAATAGTGTAGGACGTAGAAATGTTAAATTTGAGTATACAATGGCAGGTCTGAAATTTGAGAAGAACCCAGGAATCATAGTGGACCTATCATTATCTAGACACTATATAGACAGTGTACAGAAGGAGATCAAGAAGACTAATAGTAAGTTGGGTTATTTATCACCATGTATTGAGTACAAGTCAAGGGAGGTTATGCATAAGTTTTTCACACACTAGAGAGGCCTCACCTGGAGTACTTTGGTCATCATGTTACAAAAAAGACATCGCAACACTAGAGAAAGTCCACAGCAGAATGACCAGACTAACGCTGAGACTTGAAGGGATGAACTATGAGGAGAAACAGAAGAAGATTACTCTTTTTCATTTAAGCAAACAGGGATTGAGAGGTGATATCATCTTAAGTGTTTAAAGTTATGAAGGGAATTAATACTGTGAATCCCTGTTGTTGTTTTAATATAAATTTTTCAACAAGATCACAGTTTGCACACATGGAATATTACCAAGTAGTGTGGTGGAGAGTAGAACTTCAGGGGTCTTCAAATTTCAACTTGATGCTATTTTGTGGAATCTTGGTGAACAGTACCTGCTCTCATCGGTCTAATGATAAGTGATCCTCATCTGTGCGTGACAGCCTTTTAGCCAGTTGCAGCAAGGTTATGGGAACGCGTTTTTAAAAATGGACAGAGCTACACACTGAAAGGCACCAAAACTACAGTTACAATACAACTTTAACATTAATTGATGTGTCTTTATTCAGAAATATCAATAAGAAACTGAAATCAAAAATTTCCTGGAATTGTAAGAAGCAAGCAAAAATGACCAGGAGATAGAAAAAAAAAAAAAAAGCTGATCGTAAAGGAGAAAACGCTGAACCAAAGGTGTACATAGAAAACAAAAATAAATCTTAGCTCAGTCTCATTCTCCTTAAGGCATCACATACTGTGATCTCTGATTTTCAAAAATGTATTGTGCAAATTCTAGCAGTGTTTGTGTTTAAATATTAAACATAGACACTGAGATTCCAAATGTAACATTTATTTTTGTGTTTTTTGCACCTTAACAAAGTTTAAAATGTATTTACTCTTCACTGTGACGCCATTTTGTCTTTTCTCTCAGGTGCCACCATTTTGTGGATCCTGTTGCCATGGTGCGACCTCCGGTTGCTAGGGGTGTGTTCACAAAGGTCATGACTCTGACCTCATTAGGTCAAGGGTTTAAAGGTCAGCTCAAGCTACCATGTTCAGATAAGCCTGGAATTGCATTGTGAAAGACTGTTGGGGGTTTTCTCTTAGTTAACAATTCCTTTCTTTTGGTGTTTTTGATAAAAGATATTTTTTAGATTCTTCCTGGTTTCTGTTTTTTTGTTCTAAGTTCTGACCTTTGATTTTTTTGTAAAGTTAAGACTGACTTTTATTTTTGACTTGACTTCTCCCACTCCTTACATGAGAACATTGTATTTTCTTCCTGTATAATGGTACATCACTCTGACTAGAAGCAGTTGATATTCATTTGTGAATCTGAGGTTTCGAAGTCTGAAACTGCTTGAATTTATCTTAAAAATGCAGGGTGTGTTGACATGTGGCTTCTGACAGAAGGTCAAAAGCTTAGTAACTGCTGCCATGTGCATGGAAACGCACTAGTCAAATCCTCTGTCATCTGTGCTTATCTTCAGTGCTTGTGATGGCATCGTCTGTATGTATTATTTTATTTTAATGTTATACTTCACTATATATATATATTTGCAGTGAAAAGTAACTCTTTACTAGTTTATTAATAATACATGTGTAAGGCACAGTAATATACTTTTAGAGGATATGTTTGTTGTTAATATAAAGCCACTTAGCGTTTGTATCCTTTTTCTCTGTTTTAGTTTCACCCTTTTTAATTCCAATAAACCTGTGGATAAAGAAACGAAGTCTATAGAGTTTTGGATATGGAAAGGTGTTTATCTGCCTGTCAAAACACGTAGTCTGTGTAGAGGACAGAACAGTGAAAAGACGTGGTTTACAGCAAGAAGCTAGTACTGTATATTTGAACAAAGCGATGGAGGAAAAGAAGTCAGATACACTAAAAACCAGGTCCTATGCTGCAGGTTCCACAAGACGCTCGAACAGTTCCACTGAAGCAGCTGCTGTTATAGCTAGAGCCGAGCAGAAGCAGCCAAAGCACGCTTGGCTTATGCAGAAAAGGAAGCAAAAATAAAATTAGAGAAAGCTCAATTAGAGGCTGAAATGGACATGCTTGTGTTAGAAATAGAAGCTGCAGATGCTGCCAAGCAGACACTTTAGAGGCTGTTATTGATGGTAGTGAACACGTAGCTATAAACTTAAAATTGACACACCCCTCTTGACCCAGTACAGCGAACACGAGAATATGTGATTGAGCAGTCCAAGAAATTTGATGACGTGCAGTTAGCACCTGAAGCAAGTCTACTCACTCAGGACAAAATCAGACAGACTTACACAGCGGCAGCGCTTTCTTACTCTGTACCAGTCCTCCATCATAACGTAGACATGGCTGACCCCCACGTGACACTGCCAGTAACAGTAACAGCTCAGGAACCACAGTGCACACAATGCGCACCTTCCTTCTCCTTGAATATGGAAATGAATCCACGTGCACATGAAGCACTGCCTGTTGCTCACAATCCTTCACCTCCCTCAGTGCTCAGTCATGCCACTCCATACTCCCGACACGATGATCCAAATATAAGTGACTTTGTGAGATACCTTGCCCGTCGCGAACTGGTCACCACTGGTCTCATTCAATTCAATGACCAACCAGAGAGCTTTAGAGCTTGGCAGCGGTCATTCAGGAACACAGTTAGAGATCTAGGCTTGACAGCCAGTGAGGAAATGGATCTCTTGGTTAAGTGGTTGGGAAAAGAGTCAGCTGAGCATGCTAGACGAATCAGGGCTGTCCATGTTAATCAGCCAGAAAGGGGGCTCCGAGTAATATGGCAAAGACTAGAAGAGTGTTTTGGTGCACCTGAAGTAATTGAAAATGCTCTTTTTCGACGTATTGATAATTTCCCAAGAATTTCAAACAAAGATTATTCTAAATTACGCGAACTAAGTGATTTGCTTATGGAACTGGAATCCGCCAAAGCAGATGGAGGCCTTCCGGGTCTGTCTTATCTCGATACAGCGCGAGGCATCAGTCCAATAGTTCAAAAGCTACCTTATAACCTCCAAGAGAAGTGGTTGTCCTTTGGATCTAACTACAAACAGCAGTGTAATGTTCTGTTTCCTCCCTTTGGAGTTTTTGTGGACTTCATTGCTCGACAAGCTAGGATCAGGAATGATCCTAGCTTCAGTCTTTTGGGTCAAACGTATTCTGTTTGTAAAACAGACAACACTTCTTGGAAGTCAAACAAGCAGAAAGACATTTCAGTTCATAAAACCAATGTGTCTCCCATGTTGGCTCTCACCCCAAATGAACAGGATATTAAAAACAAGGATTATAATAAACAGTGTCCTCTCCATAAGAAGCCCCATTTACTCAGGAAATGTCGTGCCTTTCGAGAGAAGCCATTAGAGGAACGTAAGGCTTTCCTAAAGAGAATGGGATCTGCTTTAAATGTTGCATGTCAACAACACACACAGCTAAAACTGTAAGTACTCGAACACATGTTCAGAGTGTGAGAGCGACAAGCACATTTCTGCACTTCACCCAGGACCAGCACCTTGGACTCATAAACCAGACCTCTCGCCAGACTATGGCGGGAGGAAAACACCATACAACCTTCAGAAGTCACCTCTCGCTGCACTCAAGTCTGTAGGGTGGTCTCAGTGACAGATCCTGCTCTAAGATCTGCTTAGTCAAAGTCTATCCAACAAACCATCGTGACAGAGCCTTGAAAGTCTATGCTATCCTTGATGAGCAGAGCAACAGATCGCTGGCCCGTTCAGAGTTCTTTGATGCCTTCAACATCCATGGTCCCACCTCTGCATATTCTCTTAGGACTTGTTCTGGGGTTTCAGAAGTTTCGGGAGAATAGCCTTTGGCTACCAAATTGAGTCGCTGGATGGGAAAGTCAGTCTTCCTCTTCCTAGTCTTTTAGAGTGTAATGACATCCCAAACAACCGGTCAGAGATTCCGACACCTGAAGTTGCTCAGTTTCAACCACACCTGAAGTCAGTGGCTCACCTTATTCCAGAACTTGAAACAAGGCTTCTATTATGCTCCTACTTGGACGGATATCATTAGGGTCCACAAGGTTCGAAACAAGTGAATGGCCCACATGACGCACCTTACGCCCAGAAGCTCGACCTGGGATGGGTTATAGTTGGCAATGTTTGTTTGGGCAATGTTCATGTGCCCACGAGTGTGAACGTATTGTACACTAGCTTGACAAAGCAAGAATGCCCATCTATCTTTGAGCCATGCCCGAATGTCTTCCATGTAAAGGAGAAATATAGCCACTCTCAGCTTTACAATATTCCCCCGGCACTCTCTACAGGTAAACTTAAAGGCAATCAAGAAAACAAGCAGTTGGGCTCCACAGTGTTCCAACAGACAAGCGGCGACAACAAAGTGGCCCCTTCTATCCAAGACATTTTATTTCTGCGAATAATGCAACAAGGTCTCAAACGAGATGACAGCAACAGCTGGGTAGCCCCACTACCATTCAAGACACCTAGACAGCGCTTGCCTGATAACAAAGTTCAGGCTACAATCGCCTCTTGTCACTAAAACGCAACTTGGACAGAAAGTCAGAAATGAGACAGCATTTCCTCACGTTCATGGAGAAAATGTTTAAGAATGGTCATGCTGAAGTAGCACCTTCACTTAGAAAAGGAAAAGAGCGATGGTTTCTGCCTATTTTTGGTGTTTATCATCCAAGGAAGCCTGATAACATCCGTGTAGTGTTCGACTCCAGTGCCCAATTCAATGGAGTGTCGCTCAACAATATTCTGCTAACAGGACCCGATCTGAACAATACTCTTCTTGGAGTCCTCATCCGTTTCCGGAAAGAAGCTGTGGCCATAACAGCAGATATTGAACAAATGTTTCACTGTTTCCTCGTAAAAGAAGAAGATCGCGATTTTTTGAGATTCTTGTGGTTTCAGGACAATGACCTGTCCAAAGACATTATCGAGTACCGTATGAGGGTTCACGTCTTTGGGAATAGTCCCTCTCCGCAGTTGCCATCTACTGTCTTAAGCAGTCTGTAAAGGAGGGCGATCCTGAAGTAAAGCATTTTGTGAACCGTGACTTCTATGTAGATGATGGTCTGAAGTCTCTCCCTACAGTGGAAGCAGCAATAAACCTTCTTAAAAAGACACAAGACACACTCTCTGAGTCTAACTTGAGACTACATAAAATTGCCTCAAATAAGAGAGAAGTCATGGATGCATTCCCATCACAAGACCATGCTGCTGATCTGAAAGATTTGGATTTGAATCTGACCTTCACTCCTTACAACGCACCTTAGGTCTTAACTGGGACCTTAAGTCTGATACCTTTAACTTTGGGGTGGCCAGCGAAGAAAAGCCCTTCACTCGTCGGGGTATCTTATCAACTGTGAACAGCATCTATGACCCACTGGGTTTCATTGCTCCAGTCACAATTCAAGGAAAAGCCATTCTTAGAGAGCTTATGCAGCAGAATAGCGATTGGGACTCCCTCCCTGAAGAAAAGAAGAGATGTGGCGCACATGGAGGCACTCACTAAAGGATCTGAGCAGCTTTAGGATTTCAAGGCCTTACACGAAAATTTCCCCTTTAGATGCAACTCATCGTGAGTTGTGTGTTTTCTCTGATGCATCGATTAAAGCAATTGCTGCAGTTGCTTACCTCAAACTGACTGACATGGATAGAACCAGCCATGTTGGCTTTATCATGGGAAAAGCAAAGCTCACCCCACGTCTTGAACATACAGTGCCCAGGCTAGAGTTATGCGCTGCAGTCCTAGCAGTTGAACTAGCAGAGCTCATCTCCTCAGAGATTGACATCCACCTAGATACTACTACTTTCTACACGGACAGCAAAGTAGTACTGGGATATATTTATAATGAAACTAGGCGCTTTTATGTCTATGTTAGTAATCGAGTCCTGCGAATACGAAGATACTCTCATCCAGAACAATGGCAATACGTACCTACGGATCAAAACCCGGCAGATATTGCTACGAGGTTTGTCACTCCAGCCCACATTCTAGACACCAGCTGGCTACCTGGACCAAAGTTCTTAAAGCACCCTTCTCAAGGAACTTTCAAATCGAAGAACTTTCAACTTGTTAATCCTTCATTGGATACAGAAATCCGCCCTCAGGTTCTTACTCTGGATACGAGTGTGATGAGCGGACAACTTGGATCCCAGCGTTTTTCCAAATTCTCTAGCTGGAGATCACTAACTCGTGCCATTGCTCGACTTATTCATATTGCTCGGCTCTTTCACAAGAATCCTGAAGCCATGCCCAGCAGCTGCAGAGGCTGGCACTACTGTGATGCAGTATGCTCAGTTGAAGATCTCTCACAATCTAAGAGGATCATAATACGTTCAGTTCAAGAGACAGTGTATGCTCAAGAGTATACCAGTTTACAAAGAAAGGAGAAGCTTCCGAGGGGCAGTCCTCTTAAAACTTTAGACCCTATCATTGATGCACACGGCCTCATCAGAGTAGGAGGCCGACTCATTGCAGCAGAGCTTCCATATGATGAAAAAAGACCCCTCATTATTCCAGGGAAGCACCATGTAGCAAACCTTTTGGTCAGACATTACCATGAAAAATTCAGCATCAAGGTCGGCTATTTACAGAAGGTGCCATACGTACTGCTGGACTCTGGATAGTTGGTGGCAAGAGGCGCGTGAGCAGCTTAATTCATGGATGTGTTACGTGCGCAAGCTTCATGGGTCACCTCAGATACAAAAGATGTCCAACCTTCCAGCAGATCGTCTTTCCATAGAACCTCCATTTACAAATGTTGGCCTGGATGTTTTTGGTCCATGGACTGTGACTTCGTCGCACAAGAGGTGGACTTGCTCAAAGTAAACGATGGGCTGTGATATTTACCTGCTTAAGTGTGAGAGCTGTACATATTGAGGTTATTGAAACTCTTGACACTTCAAGTTTTATCAATGCTCTTAGACGTTTTCTTGCCATCAGAGGTCCAGTGAAACTTATCCGTTCTGATTTGGAACTAATTTCATCAGTGCTTGTAAAGAGTTGAAGATTTCCAGTAACATTGATAATCACACTATTGATAAGTTCCTTCAGGATGAGGGCTGTGTTTGGAAATTTAATCCTCCCCATGCCTCTCACATGGGAGGCTCTTGGGAAAGGATGATTGGGATAGCAAAAAAGATCTTAAATTCTATGATCCACCAACTTGGTCCTTGAAGTTGACTAATGAAGTACTTACCACCTTACTGTCAGAAGTAGCAGCTATTATCAACTCTAGACCTCTTGTTCCAGTATCTACTGATCCAACTGACCCTATGATTCTTACACCAGCAACTCTTCTCACCCAGAAAGTCAATCCTCTTTCTCTCCCTGCTGGCGATTTTGGGTTCAAAGACCTGCACAGACATCAGTGGCCAAGTACAGCACCTGGCTCAAACTTTTTGGGACAGATGGAAAAAACAATACCTTTGTTTACTCCAACCTCGTAAGAAATGGCAGTCTCCCCAACCAGACATTGAGCCTGGTAGTGTCGTGCTACTTAAAAATGATCATCTCAAAAGAAATGAATGGCCCCTAGGAATGGTCACGCAAGTTTTTCCCAGCGAAGATGGTAAAGTCCGTAAGGTGGAGATTAAAGTCTTTAAGAAAGAGGGGACAAAGTTTTTTATTCGGCCTGTCACTGAGATTATCCTCCTCCTTGCTCCTTCCGAAAGACCAATATAAATATGTTATAATTATTGACTGTTCAGTAGTGGCGTTTAATCACGCCAGACGGGGAGTGTTCTGTTACAATCCTTTAAAACTGTTTTGTATTAAGATTTGCAGTTTAGCTCCATCTAGTGGGTGTAGCTGGTATTTCTCCTCCCCTCCCTTGCTTTCTGTCATGTGAGGTAATCAGGAAGTTAATTTAAGAATCAGGAAGGCTGCTGCCATGTGCATGGAAACGCACTAGTCAAATCCTCTGTCATCTGTGCTTATCTTCAGTGCTTGTGATGGCATCGTCTGTATGTATTATTTTATTTTAATGTTATACTTCACTATATATATATATTTGCAGTGAAAAGTAACTCTTTACTAGTTTATTAATAATACATGTGTAAGGCACAGTAATATACTTTTAGAGGATATGTTTGTTGTTAATATAAAGCCACTTAGCGTTTGTATCCTTTTTTCTCTGTTTTAGTTTCACCCTTTTTAATTCCAATAAACCTGTGGATAAAGAAACGAAGTCTATAGAGTTTTGGATATGGAAAGGTGTTTATCTGCCTGTCAAAACACGTAGTCTGTGTAGAGGACAGAACAGTAACATTAAACAGCAAGACCACAGCCAGGCAAGGAAAGACACACAATGGTGGCAACTAGCCCAAAAAACAAAATATGCAAACTGGAGTGGGGGTAAAGAAAAGGTGTTCACAAAATACTGTACAGCATAAATTTACACAGGCACAGATACAAACAGAAGTGATAAAAGTTAGACAGTTCTAAAGTTACCAAATGGATCAGATTGGTCATATGGCCATCATAGCGTAGCTTTATTGCAGGTGTCAATAACAGTAGGTACAGGCAAATTTGTAGAAATCTGCCATTGAGTTACTACTTTTTAAATAGCATCAGGGGAACTGGAACGCTGAGGCCAGCATGTGGCGGAAAAGCCCAGGCAGCATCCATAACCAGCTGGGAAAGGAGAGCTAAAGGACAGAACTTTGCTTGCAAAAGCTGGCACAGTCAGCATGGCTACCTGCCTGTTTTAATTAACCCTTAATAAGTATCAACAGCACCACACTAAAAAAGGCAAACAGGAGAGAAGAAAGAAAATGTGTTCAGTAATTACTGAACAGAGTAAATGTGTGCAAGGCACACATGGAAACAGTAATATAAACTTTTAAAGCGAATAATTCCCAAAAACAGGATCTGTCCAAAATAAAAAAGAAGAAAAGTTCCGGTTATATAGAATTCTAAACTGGCCATCCAGGCCATGTCTCTGGTATCCCATGTTCACTGATGCAGGATCTGTGAAGTAGCAGCAGCATAAGCCACTGGGCCATACCCTGCCTTTAATATACTGTACACGGAGAGAATTGTCATGAAGAAGGTTTCTGTCTTTCCAGAGTGAATTCATTTTAACGTTTGCATTTGTATTCATGTTATTGTTATTACAAGAACATCACAGCAGTGTCATAGTGTGGTCTGTTTTTTTTTTTTTGTTTTTTTTTTGTTATATAGTGCCACCTTTTTGCGTAACCAGAGCCATTTGCTTGTGACTGTCATGTGAAATTAAGATCAAATGATGCCCTCAGTTACAACTCCCTGCCTATTTAGGATGGCGGTGCACATCTGTTGTTATCTTGGTCTTGCATAAATCCTGAAAAATAAACTGCTTGTTAGTATAATAAAAGAACCCCAAGGTGGTGTTTGGGCTTGAAGCCAAAAGTCCTACTTAGTTTTTGAATTGAATTACTGTTTTTGTGCTCCTGTTTTGGTCTCTCCTACCTGTACCCTGACTACAAATTTTGTCATTCCCAAAACAGAACCTTCCATCTCCTGGTATTTTCGATTTAGCAGAAAGCATCTCAGCCTTCCAGGTATTTACAACATTAATAGTGATGAAAAGGTACCATACAAAAAATATGTGCTTCTAGTTTACTGTAGTAGAGAAGTCTATCTTTGCTGCCTGTTTATTGTGGTCTTTTAATTTTCAAATGATTTTGGCAAATCGAACAAAGGCAGGGGAATCCAGGGAAATGCTGCAAGTCGAATGATAGGAAATTCTACATACAGCAACACTTTTTTAATATTCCAATATATAATAATACATCAGTTTTGGTATGATGAGATATGTAACGATTAAGTCATGAGCAGATGGCCTTAAACACTTTTTAGGAGGCTACATATTTAAGAAAGTGTTTGTGGGTCACATTGACTTGGATTAAATCTGACACTTGATGGCTCTTGACTGGTTCTTGTCTTTTATTGTTGATACACACAATATAGAAGTGACATCTTGCTGGAATACATTCCCAAGCTCACTGTTGTGCTAGAAGATGGTCAAGACTGCCATTTAAGGATGAGACAAGGATAAGATAAAGTGCCCATAAAGACAGAGTAACTCTATGGATGGTATTTTGGTAAAAGCAAAAGAAAAGAGGGGGAAAGGGTCAATCTGCAAAGCAGTTCCTGCTCTTTGTCTTTTTCAATTGTGGCATATAATGCAAATTAACAAAAATATACACAATAAAAATTGTAGCTGACATCGGTGAGCTTTGCATTTCTGGCGTATTATATTAAAAAATATATATGCAGGTGTTTATGACCCTCAATGCAACAGGAATCAATGTGGGAAAATTAAATTGTTCCACCAGACTCTCCAAACATGTTGTTGCAGTTCATCACACCCACAGCAGTTGAAGACTGCACTACTCACTTGCTGACTTATCAGTTTTCTTACAGCTCACTTGAGCTGCAACATCTGTATAATGGAGCTTATTTCCCAAAGCACTTTACTATTCTCTAGTGCAGCTGCAAATGAGTGTGAAAGTGCATGTAAGTCCAAGAAGTCTAAATTTAGATACAAGTATTTAGAAATTGAATGATTTACTGTATTTACAGATAAATGCAGAATATATTAAATGTTTTTCTTGTGTGTGTGTGTGTATCAAATGACAACTAAAGACAGAAGAGCAGAGGTCTACATATTGTCAAACTCTTTAGAAAAGAACTAAAATGGGGAGATTTACTCTTAGGACTTAAAGTGTAAAAAAAAAAAACATTAAGCATGCTTGGCTTAATTCTAGCTAAGTTGTCACAATATTGCCGGCAGATATTTTTGCCTGCCATGGCTTATAGTTTAAATACATAACATGAAATTTTTTTTTCCCAAACTCCCCTAATTTTTGTGTGACGTATTTACTAATTCCTTTCTTCATTGTTACTGTTGACTGTGAGTATAAGATTCACTATTTAACTAATAGAATTCTGGTATATAAACATTTTATTGATGCCTTGTAGACTTTCAAGGAGCTGTGCCACTATCTCCAAATACTCCTAGGAATTGCTCTAAATGTCTGACTAGGATAAGAATTCATCCTGCCTCCGAGTACGACATGAGAAGCAGTTATAAATCGTCCTACTCATACCCCAGGCAAGTAGTAGGAGGCCACATTTCAGAGTGAACAGCATTACGATTTGTTAACACCTCAAGTCTCAAATTAGTGGTTTGATGATGTTTAGTAGTTTCTCAATACTAAGGCTAAGGTTTGAATGCAAAGATAAAGCTACTACTCAAAGTAGCAGGAGAAAACAAAGGAAAGCATATGGTAGGATATTAAGCTAAGCTGCACATAATTGTTGCTTCTTAATAATATGAAGAAGAATAATACTGTAATGAACACCACAATGGAAAAACCAAGAGACACACACCAAGTGAGAATTAAGCATAATAATGCACATATTTGTTTAACAATGAATCACCTACAGCCATACTTTCAGAAGAATCACCTTCCTGTTGTTAGGGTTACAGGAAATGCCTTGTAAAGTAACAGCTACTGAAATTAACCATGGCTACTCCTGGACTCTTACTGAAATTGTGTTCACTCTTCCAGTGTTTATGATCATCTTCTAGACTTGTATGCTGTTGCTCCCTCCATGAACCCCTCTTTATATTCTGTGAGGCTCTATTTATCCAATGCCCCAAAAGACTCCACCTGACTTATTGAACCTTCTCTGGTTTGTAAACTGTAAAGTGAAAGTTTTAGGGGCTCATGGAATGCAGAGTTCAGTGTACCTTTATGACATTTCACTCTCAATCACCCATCCAGCGCACACTAATTTTCAGGGTAATATGTTGACTAATATAATACAAGTTTGTATCTGTGACCACATATGTATACTCATTCACACTTGGCAAAGATCGGTACGTGTGTGCTGATTCGCATTAATGCAGCATTGCTTTGACATTGCCTCACAAGGAGTCGTGAAGTAATGGTATACTGTAAATCCTTCTGTTATCTAAGGGCCTTCAAAGTTTGATGCAAATTTTGAGATGGTTGATTGTGATATATCTAAAGCTGCATTTTCCCAGTGACTAAACAGTAACGGTTCTAGCACTTTCATTCTGGGTAACAGTGCATGGCTTCTCCAAGTAAATGGATCAATTAAGTAACATATAAGATTTGTTACGAATATTACTCCATCTCTGTCAGATTAATACCTCAATCTAATACTTTTTTTTTACTTCATTTTTGTCCATTGACTCCAAAACAATCTTCCATTTCCAGGATGTATGTGCCTGAACGCCATCTTCTATCAGCTTCTATTAAGTCAGGATGGCTCATGAGCTCTACTATCCACCCATCCATTTTCCAACCTGCCATATCCTAACACAAGGTCACGGGGGTCTGCTGGTGCCAATCCCAGCTAACACAGGGTGCAAGACAGGAAACAAATCCCGGGCAGGGTGCCAGCCCACCACAGTGAGCTCTACTAAATCCAGGTAAATTAGGATAATTGATAAAATACTTTTACTCCTACTCTTAAGAGTCCAACCAGATGTGCATTACTCTGGGCTTTTTGAGACAGGATTATCTTGATGAATACAGACTCTGGTTTAGTCCACTAGGTGGAGGTCTATTACTAACTCTTTGGTCATTAGAGTAACATATGACTGACTTTTTATTTTATTTTTTTATATATAAATGTAATTGCCCCTGATGGTGCTATGACATTTCATGAGCTAACTCAAATCACAGGTATGAAAATGTTAACTTCAGAATATAAATTCAGAACCTGTTTCAATTACATTTAATATTTTTGTAATGCTTTTGCACCTTACCTGTAAGATGAGAATGAAGTGTCAACTTCAAATGTTTGACTGTCAGTGATCTGCACTAATTTCTCCAAGCATTTTAGAGCTTAATCTCGTCAACAAAAAAGAATTTGGTGAAGAAAAATGTCAAAAAACACTATATTTGTTTCTAAGTAAAAGAAGTAGCTGAGACCTCAATTTCCCAAGTGGCCTCCTTTACAGTCTGCTACAAGATAAGTGATTCTGCTTTCAATATTTTACACAAAAAGTGTTTCACAGCATCTTGTCATGACCACCGGGCATGGAAAAAAAGAAAAATTCTAAAGTTGGGTTGCTGTGCTTTTAGTGACAGGGAGATGAAGTGCAAATGAGAGAACTTAGTGCAAGAATCTGAAAGATTTTATTAGCACAAAAAAAGGAAATCAAACAGTAGAAGTATCCAGAGCTCAAAAGAACTTGCGTCCCCCAATTATGTGCTGTCCGGCAGAGTAGCTGTCTGCTTTAACTAGCTCCTATA
The DNA here is from genome assembly GCF_016835505.1 of Polypterus senegalus. Lineage (NCBI taxonomy): Eukaryota > Metazoa > Chordata > Cladistia > Polypteriformes > Polypteridae > Polypterus > Polypterus senegalus. Next base: position 82,882,988 of record NC_053167.1, on the reverse strand, counting down.
TGGGCATCACATTTGAACAGTACAGAAATATGAAATGGCAAAAGCCTTAAACAAAGACATTGAGCACAAATAAAGAAATGAAAGCATTTCCTAAAACCTCACAGAACATATTGTGCAAAATGCTTAGGCACAAATGAGAGAAAATGGTGATCATTTTTCAAAACTTGAAATAGAAAACTAAGAATAGGTCTGTTTTGTCTTGGTAGAGTATTATATTACTCTACTTTCCCCTTTTGTATCATTAATATGTTGCCTTCGTCAGAATGCCTCAAATCTCACAGACTTGCCACTGTTTATAAGGTATTGTAGTTTATAACTTCTCCCAACCTTCCCTTCTACATGTATAACCTCAGGCAATTAGGCAATTAGTAAAAGACAAGCAGGGGTTAAGTTACACTATAAATGTATTATTGGTAATACTCATAAAATAATAACAATATGCAAAGTACATTTGAATATTGGCAACTATACAACCTGATAAATGCTGATGTGTAGTTTCAGGTGGCACATAGACTTGTTAATTACTTAAAATGTCTCTAGTTAAGTCCTCATTTTTGGTCAGCTTTCTTCAGAATAGGCTGAATGCCGAGCTATGCTCTTCATTATGTTGTCCTTTTCAGTTCATGATGTGAGATGCTCCTTCATCAGTTGGTCAGTGAGAGACAGGGGTAAAGCAATCAAATTTATAGATTTTCTGTCCAACCCCTACAGCCAATAGGGTGTCACGGTGCTTAAAGGCTTCTAATACAAGCCAATTCCAAACAGCCATACTTCAGACCAATGGGGCATAGAATACCTTCACACCTGCCCCCAAAACCATGTGTTAAGGTGAAGCTTGCCAGCTAGGCAAGTCTGCTTTCCTGTGGGGGTTGATTAAGAAAGTCCTGCAGAGAAACATTTGCCAAACCTGTTTGAGGCACTTCTCCCAACCCTGTCGTAAAATTCACTATCCTGACTTAGTCCTAGGGAGTAAACATGAATGCTTCTCACTAATGTAACTCTAATATTACATTGCTTTGCCTAAGTTACAAATAAAAACATTCAATGTATGTATCAACTTGTATGCAAAATTTCACACCATAACAGGTTAATTAAAAAAAAAAAAAAATCTGAAGCACTGACCACTCTTCAGTCTACTTTTATAGTGTCCCAAAATGGCTGCCAAACCATGTGACCATGTTTGAATAAAACAGAACTTGTGTTCTACTTGACAGTTTACTATTTACAAATAGGAATAGATGTCTTTCTTTAAAAGTTCTTTCTAACAGCACTCATAGACTCTTTCAAAGGTCAAAACACACAGGTTGTTTAAAGTTTAAAGGGCAAAATCAAACTAATAGTTGTAAACAAAACTAAAATATATTTTTCCTATATCAAATGAGTGCTTAGGTGCTTTACTTTAAATTAATGTTCAAATAATACATTCCTGAATTCATGACATGACATGATAGCCAGCTTGGACCCCTGAAAACAATGAGATATTGCCAAAAACAATTTTTTTTTTTTTTTTAAATTCACAAAACACTATCAGATTTGCAGTGAAACATGACACATCTACACGTGTCTCCACTTGTGTATAAATGTTTATATTTAAATTAAAAGATTTTAAATAAGAGATCACGATATTTGTGTACTAATTAAGTGGCCACGTTGGAATGCCTTTACCCCTTTTATTTCACTGTTTTTATTCATAGTGTTCGGTTTCATCGAGTACCTTGCAGTTAATTTTGAAAAGTGCTTAGGAATTTTGGTGAGTTACTGTGTTTGTGGAATTTTTTTCTGAATATTTTGAACCTGTGCTCTGTTTTTTGACTTGACTTTGGATACTGTATGGGGACTTTGTACGCCTGGAAAACTTACTATTTTTTGGTTAAAGCAGTGATATAAAAAACAAAAGGAAGTTGATTGAGTAACAGAGTGGTGGAGAAACTCGGAAGTTCAAGTTCAGAAACTCGCAAAGTGCCCGAAATAAATAAGAAGTATTCAGATATCAAAGTCGCCGTGAAAAGGCGAGTCGTAGCCCACCATTAAAGTCACATAGTTTATTTTGTCATCAAAGTAGAACGTCAATCATGAATAATCCACTGCATCCACTTAACAGTGTCATCTCCAGACAGAGGAGTAGCTTCAGTGACAGACTTTTGTCACTGTTCTGCTTCACTGAAAGACTGAGGAGATCGTTCCTCCCCCACACTATGCGACTCTTCAATTCCACCCGGGGGAGTAAATGCAAACATTAATTTTATTTTAATTCTTTTCATTTTTATTACTATTTAATTTAATATTGTTTCTTTGTATCTGTATACTGCTGCTGGATTTTGTGAATTTCCCCTTGGGATTAATAAAGTATCTATCTCTATCTATCTATCTATCTATCTATCTATCTATCTATCTATCTATCTATCTATCTATCTATCTATCTATCTATCTATTCGAGTCTCGTGTGGATGCGTATTAAGGCACAGAGAAAACAAAAACCAAATGTCAACTTTAATCTCAAATTCCTCTTTAGTCACATAGTTTATTTTGTCATCAAAGTAGAACGTCAAACTTTATCTTGAAATCATTTAATTTACTAGTTTCTCAGATCCCATCGTAGTTAAAGTGGAACATTAAATGCTTTGTATTGTTTGTGTTCTTCTATGTGCTCTGTGTGTGAATCACTACAAGCTTCTTAAACTGGCCGACAGGACACAGAATACATTACATTCATGATATTACAGCTCTCTGAACAATTTAAATATTAAGATATATACCTGATATAATTTTCATGATAGGAATTAAAGCATGCATTAAACATGGGGACACTGTGGCGCAGTATTAGTGATGAGCTGGCGTCCTGTCCAGAAATTGTTCCTACCTCCCGCAAGATGCTTGCTGCGCTGTGCGCGACCTTCGATTAAATAATTTACAGCAGCAGTACTGTCTCTCTCAAACGTACTAGCCTCCAATTCCTGTCCTTCCTTTTCTTTTTCCAAGTAACCAATTGCCACACAATCAGCTCTGTAATAGATGTAAAGCCATCTGTTAGCTTAGAAAACTGAATCTTCAAAACTTTTATGGGAAACTGAAATCTGTTCATAGTACATATTTAATTATTCCATCTATCCATCCAGGGTTGCGCCAATTCCAGCAAGCATACAGTGCAAGGCAGGAGCAATCCCTGAATGGGATGACAGCTCCTCGTTACCGCTGCCCACCGTTTCTTCACATGTTTAATTATTAACAATATGCATTATTTAAATGAAGTTTAAAATTTCCCTGTATCATGTAATAAACATATTTTACTGCATTTCATCTGAAAAATGATATCAAGAGCTCCAAGAAGGTAGCGCTTGGAAATCTAAATTGACTTTAGAAGCCAGTCATCATCATATGTAAATACATGCTTTATAAAGTGGCTCAGATTGTGCAATATTATAACTGTAGTGCAAGTTTACAGTGAGGTAATTGTATTTATAAGTACAAACAGTTCTTCCAGGAACTCTTGATGGACTGATTGAGTGCATTTAGCTCTTGAGATGAAACTGTTTCTGAAGCATGAGGTCCCTACAGGAAAAGCTCTGAAGCGTTTGCCATACTGTATGGCTGAAGTTCAAATAGACTGTACACATGGCTGAGACAGCATGTGCTAAATGCTGTATCCCAATAATCCTTTTTCCAATCAGCTGCTGTAGAGCTGTGATTCTACACTCAGATACAGTGGGTTACTTACTCAGCGGTGCACTGAGAGTGATAACACTAAAGCAGCTATAGTATTTGGAATAGTTTGGCCATTCTGTGTACCATTATATGGTTACGGGTTTATTACAATCAGATGCCTTAAGCTAATAAATGATATGTGGTTAATTTCAGTGTATTTGATAAAGCCGTGCCAGGGATGTGAATCTAAAAAATAAATAGGAGCAGTAGCACTGCTTTGACACTGGGTGCTGCCAGTTCGCAAAACCGAGCGGAGAACTTGCATACGCCAGGGATTGACCTGGCATGAAAATATATCAAGACTTTACTTCGAGTTTACTTTTTATACATCGCAATGTGACCATATAACAGGCATACGCAACATTTTTGTGCATACATACCGTTTATACATGAGGCCCCTGCTGTTTGCCCTTGTATCTAGCCACAGTGAATTCCCCACCCACTAAGTGGAAATAATTTTGGAAGCATTTTTTGGGACTTTTATACTTTGGGACTCCTAGTTCACAACAGAGTTTGAGCCGCACAGATATTCCTAATATCCTCTGTTGCTTATACTCTGTCCCTAAGGCTCCAGAAAAAGCAACTGCTGTGGAAGACATTCTTCATTGTTACTCCTCTTCACCTAATGACTACAGACCAGTGGCTGTTGCATCTCATATCATGAAGACTTTTGAGAGTTTGATCCTGGACTAGAAGAGTTCTCATGTGGTTGGCCAATTGGACCCTCTGCAGTTTGCCTATATGATAAAGATTGGAGTGGATGATGCAATTGTCTGCTACACAAGGCTTATTTCCATATGGACAAAGCTGGTAGCACTTGTGAGGATTATGTTTTTTGATTTCTCCAGTGGCTTCAGTACCATCCAACCATCCCTATTAAAGGATAACCTCAGACATATACAGGTGGAGCAACCTATGGATGACAGATTATCTGTCAGGTAGATCACAGCTTGTGAAATTCAAGGACTGTGTTTTTGATATGGATGGGAGTAACACTGGAGCACCATAAGGAACAGTCCTGTCTGTACACCTCTGAGTATAAATTTAACACCAGGTCACATCACTTTCAGGAATTCTGTTTCTGCACAGAGCATAGAAGTTGGGGGGAAAAACTTCATTTCTTCAAAACTGCATCTCAGCATCAGCAAAACCAAGCAGCCGGTAACTGACTTTCACCATGCCAAATATCTTCAACACCTGCGGCCTCATGTATAATCGGTGCATACTCACCACTTCTTTTTTTATAACAGCGCATCTGAATTTTTTTGTGTGTATACACATTTCCACTTTTGTCCGTACCTAATGTTTTAGTGTGAACTCTACGCACAGCGTTATACAAAGTACATGAGGCCCCTGGTCACCATTCAGGGAGTGGATGTGGAGGTGGTGCATTGCTATAAGTACTAGGGGATCCACTTCAATGACAGGCTGGACTGATCTAGTAGCACAGAATGGGCAGGCCAGGTTTTTTCCTTAAGAGACTGTTCCTTTAATTCCTGTAGTGATATGTCCTATCACTCTGAGATGTCCAGTACTGTTGTGCCAGGTACAATAAAAGGGCCCTACTGAATCCATCCATCCATCCATTATCCAACCCACTATATTTTAACACAGGGTCACAGGGGTCTGCTGGAGCCGATCCCAGCCAACACAAGGGGCAAGGTAGGAATAAGTTAAATAAGAAGGCAGGCTTAGTTATGCATGATCTCTTGAACCCTGGAGGTAGTAGCAGAGGATGGCATGAAAACAAAACTTTGCACATTCTCTGACACACTAACAGATTACTTTCAGCCAATGAATTATTCAGCAGATGTACAGAACAAAGCGCCTTGATATCACACTTGCTCCATTCCCAGTGTTTAACCTTTCCTTCATAAACACAGGATATCTGATTGGTCTGATATTCCCTGTTTTGAATAAAATTGATATGATTGCTCATTTTTTTAAATGCATTCATTAATGGGTGTATGCTCTAAAGTGGTCTTTTCTACAATAACTTGTATACTGTTCTGTTGATGAAATGAGTCGTGTGTGTAATAGAAATATTTTTACAAAATAAATTGGGACACCAAGTAAAGAGTATATAACTATTTGTCCCCAAGGAGAATTTTTTTTCATCAAAAGAAGATCTTTAAATTAATAAAACACATAAATAGGTAGATAAGTAAATGTTATATACACACACATTTTGGTCTGGACACCAGAATGAAAATTAAAAGGAGAGAAAAGTTGTAGTAAATATGGAAATTTGGGTAACCGCAGCTTTATAAATATTAATATTCTTGCACAAGTATGGGATCAAGACCTTGAGATATTTTTATATTAAAAACGCTTTTCAGGCAGATCAATAAGGAGTACAACTTGCAACTGGAACTTGTTCTCATTATTTTCATAGAAATTTTGTTTGCTGTAATATTTCTCAGTTTTCAGGACTATATCCATTATCTACTTTAGAGAAGCTATTAAGTAATCCACAAGTAATTAAGTTCTGAGTTATATACATGTCTACATAACCCTTGTAACAATGGAAAGAGAACTTTTATGATCCCTAAAACAGATAATGAGGGGAATACCACTCTGACTAAAAAATTCCTCCGGAGTTTGTACTGGTTAAATTATAAACCATACACAGCTCTGCATACAGATAATTTCTAGATCCTACTGAAAACTGCATCCCACCTGCCAGAAGTGTTGCCAGGCTCCATCCTCACTTGGCCATATATTTTGGTTTTGTCTCCAATTCATACTACCGGACGTCTGTTTTTTACTGTGCTATCACTGACATTAGATATTAGTAGAATACGAGTTAAGTTTCTTTGTTTATGGTAATCGCCCTTTCTGAATGATCACTGAAATGTAATTGTGCTACATTACACAACTAGTAATCTTATCTAAACAGAAGATTCCTGCACTACAGTCAGTTCTGTAAGTTCTTAGGGATGCACTATAATATACTAGTTTGGGAAGGACAAACAAACTTCATTCAGCAAGATCAACCAAGACATGTTCTGTTTCATTGTACAGAACGAATGTGGAATAAACAAAACAGTAAACTACATATTTAACAGTTTGTAATAAAATGCAACTGAACTTTCTTGCATAAGCATCGAGCCAGCTACTCATATGAGAATATCGATGACAGAAGGCCAAACTCAAAGAGTGTCTTCAGCCTGTTTAGTCTTGAATGCTAAGATGAGGCTACTAAGACGAAGAGGAGAGAGTTCCAGATAGTGGATGGCACAAAGCTAAATAAATGTTTATGGAGAGCCATGTAGTGAAGATTCCTAATTAATAAAAAGTCAGGCTACAGAGAATTTCAAACATTGCAATGGCTTCTAAAGGGTCAACTGTGTGGAAAAGTACAGCAATATGTTTTCTTATTAAGGTTTTAATTAGCAACACTTAAACAGTTGGCAATAATTAAGAAACTGTTAAAGTTCATTAGCAGTTATAAATGTTAAACCTTCTATTCACGCCCTCTACTCTGCTGATTGCAACCTTTAGTCCATTCCTCATGCTTGCCTCTCTACAATGTATGAGCACCACAGTATTCTTTGTTCTCCCTGAAGCTTTGACACTCGGCTCATTTTGACAAAAAGTCAAGAATTCCTTTGCACTTCTAAGCACTTACATTTAGTAAGGCATTTGCTAATTCTTAATATTTTCTTTATATTATTGCTACACTGAGTGGTAAATTGAATGGAATTTTCAGGAAAGTAAGATTTTAAGGACCAGGAAAAGAAAATCTTTAAAGGGCCGAACAAAAGAACTGTCAAAATCCAGGCCAGTGACAGTACAAGAAAACCAACTGATAGTTTCAAAGTACAATCCTCAAAAAGGTAATAAGTCCTAAAACCTATGCTAACGTCTTTGTGTCTAGAAGTGGGGGTAACTCCTGTAAACAGCATGGCCATGGCCTTATAAAAACAAGAGTCGCACTTGTGACATTAACTTGTTACTTGTATTCTTTTTGGCATAGTGCTCTATGAGGGCTTCTTTTAATGACACTTCATTGATAAAGTGTAGTTATTATGGGTGGCACGGTGGCGCTGTGGGTAGCACTGCTGCCTCGCAGTTAGGAGACCCGGATTTGCTTCCCAGGTCCTCCCTGCATGGAGTTTGCATTGGTGATCCTAAATTGTTCCTAGTGTGTGTGTGTGCCCTGCGGTGGGCTGGTTTCCTGCCTTGCGCCCTGTGTTAGCTGGGATTGGCCCGTGACCCTGTAATTAGGATATAGTGGGTTGGATAGATGGATGTAGTTATTATTGTTATGAGTAAAAATTTCTTGTATTATAGTTTGTTGGTTTTGTAAAGAAATCTGACTTGACACATCTCCTACAAATAAAACATTGATTGAATGTACAATCAAGGATGTTTTATTGTCATTCCAGCATCTGTATGCAGAAATTAAATTCAGCACTTGGGTCCCGGTAATTGAATATGCACATGATAACCCCATAAGAACTTAATAGTAGGTACCCCATAAGTAGCTCCTTCCTCCCATAAACTCCTTGATAAAAGTATCACAGATAACACAATAAAACAGAGCAAAATAACATTAATACATAAAATAAACTAAGACAACTATAGCTAAAGAAATACTATTTCGGTGTGCCCTGTAATTAGCAGTAAGTAGTTTAGCTCATGAGACTACTGAAACAAAAATGCCACATAGTCGCACAGATTGTACAGTCAGAATTAGTGATGTTGTATTTATTAGTCTAATAGCATCCCAGTAGAAACTGTTCCTTAACCTGGTAGTGGTAGCCAGTAAGCTGCGCCATCTCCTGCTTGACATGAGGGGGGCAAACAGTCCATGTGCCGGATGAGTAACATCTTTCATAATGGAGGAGGCTTTACTTTTGCACCTGCTGGTGTAAATATCCTTGATACTTGGTAGGCTGCTGCCGATGATCCACCGAGCAGACTTAACCACCCGCTGCAGTGATGTCCTCTCTGCCTTTGAGAAGCTGCTGTACCACACCATATGTAATACAGGAGGTGAGGGTCCTCTCTACCACACACTTGTAAAAGAGGTCAGAATAGAGGGGCACAGACCAGCCCACTTCAGCCTCCTCAAGAAGCAGAGGTGTTGGTGCGCTTTCTTTACCAGACAGACTGTATTGGAGCTCCAAGAATGGTCATTTTGTAATATGCATCCCCTGGTATTTGACGCAGCTGATAATTTCAGCCTCTTCTGCATTAATGTAAAAGGGAAGACAAGGGGAAGTACCAGTCCACTGAAAGTCCATAATCATTTCCTTATTTTTTTTTTTGACATTAATGCTAAGGTCGAGTTCTTGTTTTCTACCCACCTTCCATAAGAAAACAGTAATTCTTATTTCTCAACAGCTACCAAATAACCAGCAAAAAAGTTATTAATTGAAATTCTATAGCAGATTCTTAAAGTGAAGATGTGAAGTACATGCGTTTCATAGCTTGTTGGTAGGTACTTATACTGACTCACAGGAGACACTAAAAGGGATGATAATGACTAGTAGATGCACGGAGTCAAACAAAAACAAGTCAAAATCAGAAGTGAAATTCAAACTGATATTTCCTAAGTACCAGAAACACTAATTAAAATCAAAAATAAAATACAGGAGTGAAATCCATCAATCAGGAAGTCAATAACAAAAAATCCTTTAGAGAGTCGCAAAGCTTTTAGGGTTACATCTGTAAAAACTGATAACCTGGAAATACCCGGGTCTTCCTTTTGTACCATCTCTCCTCTAATGTCAGAAGTGTTATACACTTCAAGGGATTCTGGAAAAGGTTTCTATGGGAACAGATGACACTAGAGTTCAAAAATGGCAGCATCCAAATTAAAACAAATATGGTTTTGCAGCAACACGTTAAATTATAACTACCAACTCTACTAATCTCAATCAAATTACATGGGTCAAAAAAAACCTTAACTCATTCAGGGTGGATGTCAACTTTTGTTAAAAGGAGGGGTTGACGGTAGTAATAAACTGTAAATGGTGACAAAAACCCGCCGTTAGGTTTTAGTTTGACTCTCTTTGCTAGAAGGCTAGTTAGCTTCATTGGTTTGACCAAACTTTAACCAATATTCCCTGAACTCACGTGAATAGTGAGAAGTAAATCAAAGGCAAAAATGGCATCGACATCTGGCAAGAGATCGAAGCGAATGTGTAAAGCAAAAGGACGACAGGAGTAAAGGACGACATTTTGCATATTAATCGCTGAATCGGACTCTGAATTGTCAGACTCTGATTTTGATGCAAGTGATTGAAAACCAATGTGAGGTACCAGCATCCACTGATTGTGGTGCTGAGCAGGTTAGTGTTGCTGATTCGCCTACAGTCCTGCAAAGACAACATGGTAGCCAGCCTGCCGCACATTCCTGACGAATTGGCGACCACAGCATGCAGCAACAGACATTTTATGTTGGTGTCTGTGTGAAACAATTACTTTGTGATTTTTTTTTTTTTCCCCAGAGAACTCGGTTTATTAGAAAAAATATTGAGCCCTCAAAGATTAAATTCAATATATAGGTAGCATATATCTATGTAGTAGTCGCCACAGAAAATTGCAAAACCTAACTAATGAATAGAGTACTGTTATGAAATCTAGTAGTCTAGGCATAGACAGTTCTAAATACACACATGTAAATGTAGTTTTAGAAATGTTTTAGAAAAGTTTAAACACATTCACAGCTTTTTTTTTTCTTCAGTTATCAATATTTTCCAAAGAGGTTAAAGTTAGGGCCATTTTAAGCATAGTTTGAGAAGTTATAATTTCATTATATATTATATCACCCTCCAACAGAATGGTGAAGTTTTTGGTGCTCACTTTCATTTAATGCATACTAAGTCTTAATATGTGTGAGCATTATTATGAATTATTAAACCATTTTGAACAAACCTCATACACCTCTCTTGGATTTGCTACCTTATCGTGTTGGAGAGGTTTGAGTGCCTTTGTGACCCTTGGAGGTATGTTGTCCAAAGCAGAAGACCCAGGTAGGTCCTGCCAAGGCTTATTGGTCCAAGGTGAGGGATCAGATAAAGCATGATTCAAAGCCCCTATTGAAGAATGCCACAAATTTAAAAGAGTACCCTCTCCAGAGCCAGGCCTAGGAAGAGTGTCAACAGATGAGCACCTGGCATCTGGGCCTGCCACAGGACCCAGTCTGGCAGAGCCTGAACACACAAAGTAGGACTGCCCTCCTATCGGCCCACCATCTGCAGTAACAATAGGGGCTGGGTGCATTGTGACCTGGGTGGCAGTCAAAGACTGAGGCCTCGAACCCAGACACGCAAACTGACTCTTAGGATGTGGAATGTCCCCTCTGTTCGTGGGGGGGGTGGGGTGGCCAGAGTTCACGTTCACCTGCTCTCTTGGTTCTGGAACCAAACCCCTCAGAGTCTGGACTGACCTTTACTCTGGAGTTGTTTGGGGGGAAAGGAATCTGGCAGGAGTGGGCTTCTTATTCAATGCCATGTTGGATTATGTCCTGGAGAACAAGAGGGCTTCCTCTGTGCAGCTGCATGGTAAATGGTGGAAAATGAGTGAATGAATGAACAAACCTTATACAACTATCAGAGACAGGTTTCACTGTCAAAAGCACGATAGACATATGCGCCCCGACAAAACCGCGACGGACAACTGAGCGCCGACAAACCCGCTAACTGGTTTTCGACAAATGCGCGCCGACAAAATTGCGAGAGAGGCCAAGAGTGGGACGCCCATGATGCAATTCTTCCTACATATGCAGGGCGTGATCTTAAGGACTATCTATCTGCGTGCCGTGCTGATGGCATGCCGCGTCTTATAATATTGATTTCTAAAATAAACATTATTATTTATGCTTTAAACTAGTAATTCATAATTAATGAAACTTTCATAATTTTGTTGGCTCGATTTTGACAATGCGTTTTAATCGGTGTTATTTTGTCGGAGCGCATATGTCTATCGCGTAAATGTCGGGACACACAGAGACGGCAGATACCTACTGAACAGTTTATAAAGCACTGCTGTGAACGGGTTATTTATTCCAATGTTGATAAAAGTAGACTGGATGTAAATCATAACATTTCCAAAACTATTTAAGAAAGTATCCTACAGCATCAAATATAGTCTTTATTTTGGTCATCCACGTAATGCCTCCTTTGAATAAACAAGGTAATAAAATTAGTCATTGCCAATGTTATCTGTTTTTTGGTTCCCCTTGGCCAGTTGCTGCTACTATCATAGTTTAAATCCACTTTTATTAGTTCCTAGTTATTGATGCTGATGTAATGCACTCCTTTGTGAATTTTCTTATTATTCAGGTATGCATGTCATTGTTTTTGAAATACAATTTGTGTATTCCACTTAATGGCCTGACCTCTCTAAAATATTCTTAATTTGATCCTCCTCTTTGGTGACTGAAACATTAGAATGTAGTGAAGCAAAGAAGCTGTTTTTAAGAGTAAAATTTCATTTCATTTTTTTTTATATTGTCTTTTCCTATTACGGATTTTGTCTTGAATTGAATTTCTACTTCTAATCCAGTATTTAAAAATAGGAACCAGAAGACACAGCAGATGGAAAGTCTAATCAGTCAAAGGAAACAGTAGTGAAGCAGCATCGTTTAAGGGGAAGGGACAGAGCAAATGTCAGAGAGCGAGTGCACTGACTGGTGAATTGTATCATTCTCTCAAATGCACCTTTGCCTCAATTAACTGAACATGTCTCTTTAAAGAGTATTATAGAAAAAAAAAGTAACCTAATTATGAATGTTTTTAGTAAGGGCATTAACTTGTTATGTGCGAGTTCTATTAGTTGGTAATATTAAACGTGGGAACACAGATGTTTCTGTAGCAGCCCACTTCAATAGCCATGGACACTGTGAGAGGGACTTTAAACTCACAGTGCTTATGGGCAACTTCAAAACACAATAAGCGAATGGAAAAGATTGGAAAGTTAAACTGATACTAAAATTCAACATGGTTTACATAGAGACAAGAGTTTTATAACAATATATGAGGATTGTTTGCATCTCTCGGACTATATCAGACAAACTGACTACAGATACACTTTATATAGAAAGACTCATCACAAAACTTCAAAGGATTTGCTGGACAGTTATCTTATCAAAATATAATGACTATACATTATTCTCCTCTCTTGCTAAATGAATCTTAGCCTGGAGAGGTCTATTCATTTTTTATGTTTAAGATGTCTCACTTAAAGGTTTTCCAGTGCTGTACCTGTCCTGGTTTCTTTATAAACACAGGGAATTCCAGTCTCTTTATTAAATCTTGCCTGAAGAAGGGACCTAAGTTGCCTCAAAAGCTTTCATATTGTAATCTTTTTAGTTAGCCAATAAAAGGTGTTATTTTGCCTGACTTCTCACTACATCTATAATGGCTAACATGGTACAACACCCTAGTACTACAACCAAGTATCTTAGAAGGCTTCTCAAAAGGTTACACAAGCACACATAGTCTCTTCTCTTGTTATTTTTGCCACTCCTCCCAAACAAGTTTTGTCCATCCTCCAGCCATGACTCCAACTCCTCTGGATGAAGCAAAACGGCTCATTTTATCTGCAAGAGTATTTCTGGTACCAGAAATGGTGTCCATATTAATTACTTCCAGGGCAGATGGAAGTCTGCCAAACTAATGGATTATACATCCCCTGCAGCACCTTCTAGCGGCACCCACGGAACCCAACAGGGCTGCTTCACAGAACTACAATTCCCAGCATACACTGTGGGTGTCCGAATGGGTACCGAAGCCCAGGGATGCTGCTTTCTGGTGTACTGAGGGGGCAAACAGTCAAAGCAAATTTCCTTCTTCTGTTTTTCAATATTACTAGTAAGTATCTTTGGTCCATCCCAGCCCTTCCACACAGGCATCTCCTGCCAGCCTCCTGGTCAAGGAATGGAGTTCATCTCCTTTCATCTTTATTCAATTAATTGGCCTCCAGATCCAGGTAGGGAAGCTTGACCCATCGCAGCAGAGATGCCTTTTTCCATTCCCAGCATCCATCACAAACGATTCAACACATACTGTAGTTGAAATTGATTTTAGTGAGGGTGACAAAGATGCTGCTGCTTCACAGATGCAGTCTATTGGCTTATTCATATGCAGGATAGGCTAACTGGTGATTCTGGGTAGTGGCCTGTGTGAGTGGGCCCTATAATAGACTGTGACTCACACCAGGGATGGTTCTTGCCTTGTGTTGCTGAGATGGACTCCAGCTGCCAACAACCATGAATTGGACTGAGTCAGTTTGAGAATTTTAAGTTATGGTTTTATTACCTTCACAGTATGAACTTCTTTAAACAGTTAACATTCTATCTATTAGATCCATTTTGGTATTTCTATAAAAGGAAGGGGACCAATATGGAAAAGAAGTGCACATGACATGGGCTTTCTTTAAGGAAGCAGAGTTGACTGCATAGTACAGAAAAGGCAAACAATTAGCAATCAAAACAGTTCGGCAAATCTAATTTACAATCAGTAAGTAATTAAAAAGTCACCACAAAAACATAAACCCAAAAATGCAATTGCTGAAAGAACTCTTTATTTAAAACATCTTTTGAACAATACACAGCATTCAACAAGCCTTTAAATAAGTTGGCAAACCTTCAGAGCAAGCCTTGTGACATCATACAGACTCACAAGCATGTGTTCGGACCTCATTAGTGTTCTGTCTTGCATCGTTTTATTGAACTTTCTGGTTGTTGTTTTTATTATTGAATGTACAGTAGTTTTGTTAATAATTTGCACTGTTTTGTTGATGGCAACACTACAGTGCACCAACAAAAGCATAATGATAAATCGGCACCAACAAAAGACAGCAGTGACAAATAAATATGTGCAGGAAAAATGTGTGTAGTGACAAATTCACTCTGCTGATGGACTGCTCTTTCCATTTTGGGCAGTCCCTGTGGCTAAAATACAAGAATTGAATTTAGTGGACACGTACAACAAATGATGAATCCTTTGCACATTAAAATCTTATTAGCTTTAAGTTGTATGCCTTGTGGTGACATTCCTGCTGCCTTTGAAGAGCTTGTGAATGCTTTAGTGTCCAGTCGACTGTTGAGAAGAGAGGCATGGCAAGGAATTAAACTGCAGAGGTAAGGCTGGCAGATGAAGGTGGTCACTCTTTGGAGAGCCTACAGAAAGACAAATGAAGGTGGGCATAGTCTGCAACCCAAAAAGAGAAGTAGGAGTAACAGTCTTCTTCTGCTGAAATGCCCCTTTTTCCTTAGTGCCAGGAACAAACGCAAGAAGCTCTGTACACAGTAACAAAAGTTGATTACAGTACTGGAATGGGAGAAGCCCTGGTACAAGTGTACTGCATCTCAAGAAGAGTATTTTGAAGGTGACTAAAAGGGAATTGCAGTACATTTTACATTTATTTTTAACAATTCTGAGAATTTGTGTGTCTTACCTTGCAAACAGTAATAATAATGATGAAGAAAGACCAAAGCTTACAGAATTCTTTACAATCCTGTTTTCTTTTCTCAGAGTTCTATGTCATGAACACCTGGAGAATGCGTCCTTTTACACAATCTATAAACCACGTAAGTCAAAGTGATCAGTGACATGGTGTGATGCTTGTTCTTTCAGGCCTGGCTGGACGACTTGACTCAGCAGCTCATTGGAACTGAGCTCTTCATAGATGTTTGACAAGCTTGGAATGCAAATCTAAACAACTGAATTGATTCTGCTCTGTAGAGTTTTATATTGTTTTAGTAGTCCAAATCATCATTTAAATCTCCTTTTTAATGTGTTATGATTTTCTGCGTCTTTCAAACTGGGCCTTCTTCTAAAACATTGCTGTAGCTTTAAAGATTTATTGAACAACGTGATGAATAATATTTTAACATCCTGTTGTACCTAGGCTACATTAAATTATGCTAGAATTTCTGACATGCTAGTCTATTGTAAAAAAAAGCGTGTATTCCTTGCTGGTATGGCATAATTGGAATTTACACTTTGGTCTGGGATGTGGGAGAGAAATCTTCTGACTAATAAAGCTGGTCTGTTCGCAGAGCAGATCACATAACCAGGGTCCTCCTACATTACTAGCCTGTGCTTGTATCATAGGTCACCAATGTGAAATCTCAGTGGGGTTCCAGATCATCACTGGCAGATGGGAGACTTTCAGCCTCCAAGTTATAACGAAGCAATATGGAAGAAAGCTTTCATTAAATGTCACAAGCTACATATAAAACAGAGAATTACACCCCAAACTAAAGCCTTCATTCCTTTTTGAGGGAGTTGTTGAAGCTGTCATTTTTTAAAATACAGCGCATAAGTGATTGCCTTTTAGTTTTACCTACACTTTTGTGCCCTCTGTTAAATGAATTTGTAAATAGAAAGTGATTAAAATACATTGTTTATTTTTTAATCATTATAAATTCATAGTGAAGTGAATAATTTTATTTTAAAGTGATCCCTGCATGCTCTAGCAAACTCAATTTATATATGGTTCAATATTTAAATATATAACTCATAGATTTATTTTTATCTTATACCACTAAACACTGCTAGACATACTTATATTTTTGTGCTTCAGATGTGCAGATAAGAAATCGTATCATGACTGAACTCCTTTGCTGAAAATCTGATAGCTATTCGATTGAGATAATAAAGTAGCCATCAGGGAATTTAAAGTTATGCTGAGACTTTTACGAGGTGAGACAGAAAAATAACTGGATTGGTCAAAAAAAAATATTTATTGATGAATTACAGCATTCTAAACATTGTCATCTTCTATATACTCCCTCTCCCGATCTCTACGCCACTCCATACATATCTTCCATTGATTGAAACAGTACTGGAACTACTTGCTTGAGGCTCTTCAACAGGCTTGCCGTTTCTGTCTTTACTTCATCCATCCGTTTTCCAAACCGTTTATTCCAAACACAGGGGTTTGCTGGAGCCAATCCCAGTCAACACAGGGCGCAAGGCAGGAACCAATCCCAGGTAGGGCACCAACCCACCGCAGGGCACACACACACACACAAAGCACGATTTAGAATCACCTAACCTGCATGTCTTTGGACTCTGGGAGGAAACCCACGCAGACACGGGGAGAACATGCAAACTCCACGTAGGGAGGACCCAGGAAGCGAACCTGGGTCTCCTAACTGTGTGGCAGCAGCGCTATTAAATACACAGTCCAATACCGCAAAGGACACACAAAAACAGTAATTAAATGGAGCCCAGAAATGACTATATACAATATTTACAGTGCTTCCTGAAAGTCCCAAATGAAAAAGTATACTGCACACAAACTAGTGAAATCCAAATATATACACAAAAGCAAAATGTGAAGCTGTCTTCCTCCACAGTGATCCAAGTCAGGAAGCTGCTCCTCCAAACCGTGTATAATACAGGATTCACCCAAAAATACAGCAAAAAGTGTATATACAAAAATAAACAGTGCACCACTAACCACAACCCAATAAATACCTCCACCAAAGGTAATCGAGAGATATTTATATATACATAAAAAAAAATTCACAAAAACAAAGCACAAGCCGTAATGCTTAGTAATTCAAAAACACTATTCTGCCGGGTACCTTTCTCCAAGACGAACTAGTCAGAAAGAACTCCCTCTAGAGGCCATGATTCCCTTTTGTTTTCAGCGCCCCTACGCTGACCCATTAAACCGGCGTACGTCATCCCTCCCAGGGTACGCGATGACGTGAACGCGTTTGCAAAAAGCGGCGTCTACTATCCCACATAATTACTATAAAAAGTCGAGCAGCCAGCGTGCGTGTGCACGCGCATAGCTGTTCCGGCTTTTAAGACGCGGACTGCACTTAATGCCTTAAGTGAAAGTAAGCACTTTCTATTATTTTCCTCCTTCCCCTGAGCTACAGCTCAGGCAACTGCGAACACGGGATCCCTTACTAGACCGCGGTAAACTAATATTAAGGCACTTCGCACTTTCTTTTGCACTTTTAGTGTTCATGAGGTCGTGGGAAACGCATGCAGGAGTGGAGGACCGACAATGCCATCCCGGCCGGTCAATGGTAAGGCTGCCTCTCCCCAAAAGACGCTAATATGGTCAGTGAAGTCGTCTGTCTGCACTATAAAAGAAAAGGGCAAGTTTCCTTTCTTTATACCTTTTTTTTCCCCCCAAACAAAAGCCTCCCTCTTAACACGGCAGAGGACACTTAACTAATTTTATTTAATTACTGGTAATGCCAGTAAGGCACATTACCACAAGACCTAGTCATTGAACGTCTTCCACATCTTCTTGTCCTTCCTTGAAACATTTGTGCGGCTCAAAAACTTGTTTGCAAGACAAACTGTTATCACCGTACAGTGTTTTTATCATTTCGCAAGTTTCTGTGGCCGTTTTGTTTAATGTCATGAAAAATTTGATGTTGATTCGCTGTGTAGCGATTGTTATGCAGATACTGACTGAGCTATTCACAGGATATACCTAGCCAGTCAGCGATTTGAGAGGGCGTGTAGGAGGGGATATACTGTACTGTAGTTCTATGATTCACGTCTGGCCGACCTCCAGACGGTTTTCCAGGAAAGCCCCAAGCCCAGTCCGGTTGTTTTTGTGTCTCACCTTGCATTTATCTGTTTTAGCTTTGTTTCATTCACAGAGAAATATTTAACTGACTTTGTCATCATTATGGCTTACTAACACTGCCACAGTGTCATTTTGAATTGGTTGTACTCCATAATTTTTAGATGTTTAAGTATATTTTAATAACTAAAACAATTTTAAAAAGTAGTTTCCTCCAATTTCTGAATATTTGCAAGCCACTTCAGTGTTGAAGAGTGCCAGAGGCCGTCCCAGGCAAAGGGGGACAACTAGTGCTGAACTAGTGAGATCGAGGTTTATCTCCTCATTGTCTTTGTTAAAGTGCTTTGAGCATCAATATAAAAGTTTCTATCTGTGGGGGAAAAAAAAAATATATATAGTGAGGTTTCTGAATTCTTTTAGGACTCCCCCTAAAACTCTGTTGTTCCTGTTTCAAGTTGAATAAAGCTGGTTTTGCTGAAGTGCTGAGACTCAGCCTCGTGTTAAATGTATGTCCGGTTGATTTTGTATGCGTATAGATTAGTAATCGTGAGTCCTTCCTTCTGACAGCGTTGCGATGTTCCTGTGTATGTGTTGCGATTTAACTGGGGCAATGTACAAGTAAGATTTAAGACCAGTACTAAAAGTGACAGAGAGCTGGTTGAATCTTGGCTATCAAACGAAAACGCCATTAACAGACATTTGGACATAAACCCAGCATATGCAAACTTAAGAAGAACATATTCATAATAAATAAACCTTTACTAACAATACTCCCCCAACCCCCACCTCATTACCCACCACCTTATTTTGCTATATATTGCTTTTGTCTCTTTTATGTCTAAGCATTATCCTCTGATGACAGCTCCTGGCAGGGGCTGAAAGCTCAGGAATAAAAACTACTTTATGATACGTGGTTCATTTTCTCCCTTTGTGGATCTCCAGCTGCAAATATGCAAACCGTATCACAGACCTTTGCCTCAATATAAATTATATATGTATAAATATAAAGATCGCAATCTCCAGCCACTCCCCTGTCTATTAAGGGTATGGAAGTGGAGATAATTGAGGAGTACAAGTATCTAGGGGTGCATATGAGCATTCAGCTAGACTGGTGCAGGGACCCACTGGCCATATACAAGAAGGGTCAAAGTAGGCTGTATTTCCTATGCAAGCTCAGACCTTTTAGTGTCAGCAGCACTATGTTGCGGATGTTCTAATACAGTGTGATTGCCAGTGCCTTTTTCTTCGCTGTGGCATGCTGGGGGAGCAGCATGAAAGTGGCAGACATCAGGAGACTAAACGAACTGATTCAGAATGCTTCCTCTGTGGTAGGAGAGAAACTGGACAGCTTGAAAACTGTGGCAGATCAGAGAATGTTGTCTAGGCTTTGGTCTATTATTCAAAATGCTAATCACCCACTTCATAGTGTTGTAGTTGGACAGAGGAGCGTGTTCAGTAGTAGACTGACTAGCATCAAGAGCTCCACTGAACATCACAGAAAATCCTTCCTCCCCACAGCCATCAGACTCTATAACTCCTTTTCCGGTCACTCACCCATACTTTAAGCTATTACCCTCTTGTTTTATTGGATATCCAGGTACATTTTTCAAGTACTTGAAATGTGCAACATGCTATCTGTTCTTGTGCAATAAATTGTCTTCTCTTCACATAAGAATAACCTTATTTGTTCTCAGAATGTGCAATATTAACTTAAGGTGCAACACTCTTCACCCTAGTTTGATACTCACATTTATTATACTTTATTTATATTTACATGATTACTTTATACTTGCTCTTAGTGTAACATGTCCTTTGTCTGTTGTTAAGTTGTAACATAAGTAATTTCCTTTGGGATTAATAAACTTTTCTGATACATATATATAGTGATAGATGGCCGGCACCTTATCCTGGCCAATACAGCCAGGCAGCTAGATGGAGCCCTCCCTGCAACATGGAAAATGGAGTTTGGCTGCACAGCCCTGTTGGATACCGTGGGTGCCGACAGGGGATTCTGCAGGGAGACACGAAGATTGTTGTTTCTGTTATAACCCGGAAGTACTCCCAAGTCATGGGGACGGAAGGACAGAAGTACTTCCGGGCTTAAGAAAATACAAGTCTTCATCTAACCGAGAAGTGCTATTGGATCACGTACACTGAAGGACAGGAGCACTTCCGGGCCATGGACTATATAAAGGATACTGGGAAGCCCAGCAAGCAGAGCCGGAGTTGGGAGGCAGTGTGATGGAGCTGCTGGGTGGAGAGGAGGATTATTGTTTATTATTGTTTTGATTAATGATTATTATTGTGTATTGTGGAGGTTCTTTCTGCACATTATAGAAGAAATTAAAATTATTTCTGGTACTTTTACCTGGTGTCTGGACGTGTTGACTGTGGATTTGGAGGAGCGACTGTTACATATATATTGTGGCATACGGCCGGGGCTGGAGCCGGGCCAGGACGCCCAGGAGGACCGGAGGAGGGCTTGTACGTCCTCCAGACCGCGAGGGGGCAACCGAACAACCTGAACAACCCTGGAGTGCAGCACTTCCACCACACCAGGAAGTGCTGGGGGGGAAGAAGACAGGGGACACACGGAGGGTTTCCGGGTGCACAGCCGGCACTTCAGCAACACTGGGGTGTGTCTGCGGAGGAGTGCCGGGAAGCAGCTGGAGCCCATCCGGGTTCCTATTTAAGGGGCTGCCTCCCTTCAGTCGAGAGCGGAAGTCGGGTGAAAGAGAGAGGGAGCTGGAGAGAGGACTGGAGGCAGGCAGGAGAAAGGCAGTTCAACTGTGTGGCCTGGACATTGGGGGATCGGTGCAAGAGGCACTGGGGGTGCACGTAAATAACTTGTAAATATTGTATATAATAAAGGGTGTGTTGGGTGAACTAATGATGTCCGTCTGTCTGTGTCTGGGTTCAAGTTCACTATATATAATATATAATATATATATATATATTGTAACAAACGGAGCAGGAGACAGCACAAAGGTTTGGGGTTCTCCGGCCCCGTATATTGTCTGGAATCCACAACAGACAGAAAGAAAATAGGTCAGTTTTAATAAACACAAAGTCCATAAGCGTGACGCCGAACCATGGCGTCCGCGGCCATTTTATTGGGGAGGAGCCGGAAGTGGAGGAATGCTGGGAGGGACCGTGAGGGAGGATGGGATGGATGACGTCAGGGCAAGATGGCGGAGGGAGGGCGGAAGTGCCACACTGCGGTCAACAGTCGGGTTATAGTGGAGGAAGTTCTTTTTTCCTATGAGGAAGCAGAGGGAGAAAGTTAGTACCCCGCCATTCCCTGCCGGCGAACACGTTCCCAGGTGCGCTCGAATCCGTCCGCGGCCTCCTACTCGCGCGTGCGTGACATGATCCCCCCCTTAGCCCAGGACCGTCAGGTCGGGCGGACCTAACCGAGAGGTCGTGAACCCGAGAGAGGGCATCGGCATTGGCCTGAAGGGTGCCTCGCCGATAAGTGACAGCGAACTTATATGGCTGTAAATCCAGAAACCACCTGGTGACCCGCGGATTCGACTCCTTGTGGAGGGACATCCACTGAAGTGCAGCGTGATCAGTCACCAGAGTGAATTCGTGACCCAGCAGGTAATAATAGAGATGGGTCACTGCCCACTTAATGGCCAAGGCCTCCCTCTCCACTGCCGCGTACCGGGTCTCCCGGTCCATCAGTTTCCGGCTTAGATACATTACAGGGTGCTCGACACCATCGACACTTTGGCTCAACACGGCGCCCAGGCCTGTGTCCGAAGCGTCGGTCTGGAGAATAAAAGGGAGCCCGAAATCGGGCGTCCTCAACACAGGTGCCGACGTTAGGGCCTTCTTTAGGTCACTGAATGCGTGTTCCGCCTTGTCGGTCCACACCACGTACAGGGGAGCGCCCTTCTTTGTCAAATTGGTCAAGGGTGCTGCTCTCTCAGAGAAACGGGAACAAACCGGCGGTAGTAACCCGCTAGCCCCAAAGAAAGCCTGCACCTGCCTCTTGGTATTCGGACGGGGCCATTCCAAGATGTCTTTAATCTTTGAGCACTGGGGTCGCACCTGTCCCTGTCCCACTAGATAGCCTAAATATTTGGCCTCCTTTAAGCCAAAAAAACATTTCCGGGGATTGATGCGGAGGCCGGCTCCAGCTAGTGTTCTGAGGACAGCCGAGACCTGCAATAGATGCTTCTCCCAGGTGCCGGAATAGATGACGACGTCATCCAGGTAGGCGGCGCTATAGGACTGGTGGGGCTTCAGCACTCTATCTACCAGACGTTGGAAAGTCGCCGGGGCCCCGTGCAGTCCAAATGGGAGAACCTTGTATTGCCAGTGCCCGCTAGGGGTGCTAAAGGCTGTTTTTTCTTTTGCGGATGCCGTTAAGGGAATTTGCCAATACCCTTTCGTCATGTCAAGAGTAGTCAAATATCGAGCCGTCACCCAGCCGCTCAAGGAGGTCGTCAATGCGGGGCATCGGATAGGCATCGAATTTGGAGACTTGATTCAGACGTCTAAAGTCGTTGCAAAATCTCCAGGAGTCGTCTGGCTTGGACACGAGGAAGATAGGGCTGGACCAGGGGCTATGGCTTTCCTCTATTATGTCCATGTCCAACATTCGTTGCACCTCTAGTTCTACCTCCGCGTGTTTTGCCTCCGGGAGTCTATAGGGCCTCTCCCGGACGATCACCCCGGGGTCCGTGACTATGTCATGGGCAATCAGCGAGGTCCGGCCAGGTGACTCGCTCACTACTTCGGGGATGGCGCGGAGTGTTTGGGTTAACTCCTGCCGCTGCCTGAGGTTTAGCTCTTCGCCGAGGTTAAGGGCAGTCGCACTCGTAAAAAGGGAGAGTGACCTATGGGAGCCGGGAAGCTCCTCCCTATCTTTCCAAGGTTTCAACAAGTTGACATGATAGATCCTCTCACTCGGTCGACGATTGGGTTGTTTCACCAAATAGTCGACGAGGCCTTTTCTCTCCTTAACCTCGTAAGGACCTTGCCAGTGAGCGAGCAATTTGGAGTGGGAGGTAGGAACGAGCACCATAACTCGGTCCCCTGGGCGGAACTCCCTGAGGACGGAGTTGCAGTTGTAACACCGGGCCTGCGCTGCTTGCGTACGAGTCACGTGTTCCTTTAGGAGGGGCCTAATTTTTGTGAGCCAATCGCGCAGTTGCGCTACGTACTCCAATATGTTAGAGGAGGGAAGGGGCTCCGCCTCCCAGCCCTCTTTTAGTATGTCCAAAATCCCTCAGGGTTGTCGACCATACAAAAGTTCAAACGGGGAGAAGCCTGTGGAGGCCTGAGGTACCTCCCGATAAGCAAAAAGCACAAGCGGGCGGAGCTGATCCCAGTTCCTGCCGTCCGCGCTGACTACCTTGCGAAGCATCTGCTTAAGCGTCTGGTTAAACCGTTCTACCAGCCCGTCAGTCTGGGGGTGGTAGACAGACGCTTTCAGGTGCTTTATTCTCAGTAATCTGGCCACTTCCCTGAACGTATCCGAGATGAAGGGTGTACCCTGGTCCGTAAGGACTTCCTTGGGTATACCCACTCTGGAAAATAAATTGACTAATTCCCGTGCGATGTTTTTAGTATTAGCGGAGCGCAGGGGAACCGCCTCTGGGTACTGGGTAGCGTAATCCACCATGACCAATATGTATTTGTAGCCACGGGTAGAGGGCTCCAAGGGTCCTACTAGGTCGACCCCTATTCTGTCAAAAGGGACGTCAATGAGGGGAATAGGGACGAGAGGAGCGCGGTCCCTCCTAGGAATTTGGCGAATCTGACATTCCGGACAGGATTGGCAGAAGTGCCGGACCTCCTCATTAATCCCAGGCCAGTAAAACCGGAGTTTAATCCTCTCCAGAGTTTTCTCGGCGCCGAGATGGGCGCCTAGGAGGTGGGCGTGAGCTAGCTCGCATACCTCCCGCCAGAAGGTACGCGGCACTAGCAACAACTTCCGCACCTCACCCTCGTGGGTTGCGACCCGATACAACAGATCATTCTCGAGGACAAAGAAGGGTTCGCGTGGTGAAGAACCGTCGGCCTGTGAGCTGTTAGGTGAAACCACCGCATTCCGGGCAGCCCGCAGGGAATCATCGTTCCACTGCTCCCTCTTGAATGAGGCCAGCGTGGATCGAAACTGGTGATCCAGGCTACCGAGAGGGTCTTGTGACCTGGGCACTGGAAGAGTTCCCTGGCTCGTCCCTTCCCCGGCTGGAGTCGTCCG
This sequence comes from Polypterus senegalus, assembly GCF_016835505.1. Lineage (NCBI taxonomy): Eukaryota > Metazoa > Chordata > Cladistia > Polypteriformes > Polypteridae > Polypterus > Polypterus senegalus. The sequence continues at coordinate 82,858,546 of NC_053167.1, read as the reverse complement.
GGTCAGGGCCCATCGCAGAAAAAACATCCCCCGAAGTGCCAGCACCACTAGGGCTTGCCCCAGAGCACGCGTGGAGACCGCGGGAGGGGCGCCTTGACCCCTCATTACTAGATCCAGCGAGGCCCCAGGAGTGGTAAGTGTCTTACCGCATGTTCTTTTCGACCAGTCATGTCCCAATATCACCGGATAGGGGGGCTCGGGCAACACAGCGACCGTCGGTTTGGTTAGGTCCCCCTTCCAGGTAATATAACACTGTGCAGAACGATACGACTTGGTCCCTCCATGCACACAAGTGACCTGCAAATGCCGATTCAGCCACTGTCACGGTAACACATAACGGCGAGCAACAATGGTTATGTTGCTGCCAGAGTCAAACAAAGCCACCACCGTGTGCCCATTTAATAAAACCACTCCCGTGTTTGGAGTCGCCAAGGGATGCGGCGGGGTACAGTACCTTTCGGTGAATGTCAGGGTGCAGTCCATCGGCTCCGCCGCAATGTTCAGAGGACAGGCCGGCAGCAGGTGGCCGGGCTCACCGCACTTGTAACAGCGCGGAGGGCCCGGTTTGTCTTTAGGCTTCGGCGGCGCTTCCGCAGCGTGTCGAGCAGGCTCGGGGTTGGCTGCCCGCCCCTGTCGGTTCCCACGGGCAGACCGTTCTGCCTCCCAAGTCGGAGAACCGCGAGCTGTCGCTCCAGAACCTCCAGAAGACCTGGCATGTCTTTATATGGTTGGCGCCGGACCTGCTGGGCGAGGGAACTGGGCATGGCGTTCACCAGGCCCTCGCAGGCCACCTGCTCCACGACTCTCCGAGCCTGGGGTCCTTCTGGCCGTAGCCAGCGCCCCATTTTGCCCCAGAACTCGAACGCCTGGGCATGGGCAGGCTTTTCAGGGGTGAACTGCCAGTTCCGCCACTCTACCGCCTGCTGGCCCGGCGTGATGCCGTAGCGGGCCAAGATCTCTGGTTTCAGGAGGTCGTAGTCCGCGGCCTCCTCCTCCGGAGGTCATATAGGCCGCCGCGCTGGTCCTTTAGGTAGGGCACCAGAATGGATGCCCACTCGGACTGCTGCCACTGTTCCGGTGGCCGTCCGCTCAATATACCGGTAGGACTCAACGCCGCCTGCCTCATCATAGGTACCAGCGGGGGAGGCTTTGGCTTGGGCGGGTCTTGCCTGGTTCGTTGTACCTCGGCCAGCCTGGCCTTCGTAGCCTCTAACTCCCGGGTGGTGTTGGCTTGAGCCTGCTGCAGGGCCTGGAGTTGGGCACTCATGTTCTGCAGCACAGTATTTAGGTCCTGTCCCTCAGTCATTTCAGGGAATCTTTGATCCTGCCGGCTACGCCAATGTAACAAACGGAGCAGGAGACAGCACAAAGGTTTGGGGTTCTCCGGCCCCGTATATTGTCTGGAATCCACAACAGACAGAAAGAAAATAGGTCAGTTTTAATAAACACAAAGTCCATAAGCGTGACGCCGAACCATGGCGTCCGCGGCCATTTTATTGGGGAGGAGCCGGAAGTGGAGGAATGCTGGGAAGGACCGTGAGGGAGGATGGGATGGATGACGTCAGGGCAAGATGGCGGAGGGAGGGCGGAAGTGCCGAACTGCGGTCAACAGTCGGGTTATGGTGGAGGAAGGTCTTTTTTCCTATGAGGAAGCAAAGGGAGAAAGTTAGTACCCCGCCATTCCCTGCCGGCGAACACGTTCCCAGGTGCGCTCGAATCCGTCCGCAGCCTCCTACTCGCGCGTGCGTGACAATATATATATATATACACTCACCTAAAGGATTATTAGGAACACCATACTAATACGGTGTTTGACCTCCTTTCGCCTTCAGAACTGCCTTAATTCTACGTGGCATTGATTCAACAAGGTGCTGAAAGCATTCTTTAGAAAAGTTGGCCCATATTGATAGGATAGCATCTTGCATTTGATGGAGATTTGTGGGATGCACATCTAGGGCACGAAGCTCCCGTTCCACCACATCCCAAATATGCTCTATTGGGTTGAGATCTATATGTGCACTTAGAGGGCAGCTATAGTATAAATAGATAGAACTTTATTCGTCCTCATTGGGACATTTTACATACCAAACCAGGGGTGGCAATGTGCTCTAATGCCTTCTGACTTCCTCCCTGTACAGAATTAAATGTTGACGGCCATTCCACTGCAGATGTTACTTCCATTTTCTGCCCTCCTGGTCCCGCCCATTCTTGCCTGGAATCCATATGATCTGATCTTTGACCATTTTGTAACAGTTCAGTACAGTTCTCCCATCTGAAAAGACTGAATTTTCATTGCTATAAAAGATCATTTTTCCTCTAATTTATTTTCATTATACAGTGACATAGATATGCCCCAAATCTTTTTGTGTGTTTGCTTCTTTTCGTATAATATATATATTTAAAAAAAAAAAAATATATATATATATATAAATTTCTGCTTTGCTTATTTTGATAAGAATGTCATAAAATGGATACATGGAAGTAAATATTCACCAAAGGGATTTTTAGGCTTTTAATTTAATAATATTCTGTAATTAGATTTCCAGATGGTACCGCATGCAACATACTGAAAGGTTGCAATTCCATGTTAATTTCCGTGATTTATCAGGGTTTGGATTTCTGTCCATTTAATGTGTGTCATTTCCTTATCTAAGTTTTTAACATTAACAATTCAGAGTTACTTATATAATAATGTACTGTTAATTCTTGCTTAAGTTTATATTCATTTTTCTGGTAAATTACAGTCAGAACAAAAATGCCATATGTTTGCCAGCAGATTTCAGGCTTATTTAAAAGCTTTTGTTCCTGCTGTCTCCAAGTGATTGAGTTATCCTAAACATTATCTTGCTGCTTTCTAAACATTTAATTAAAGTGATATACATTATTTGTAATTGCATGTTTGACTAAATTTTTAGTTTTGCAGTTAACTGTTTTGCTGAGATTCTTAGCTTTGGATCCTCATGTGTGGGGATGAAGGAAAAATTGCCCCATCTTTTTATTTTGAATTGAAAATAACCTAAAAAATATTTAGTTGGCCAGCATTTTTATGTCTGTTCCTTCCATCAATGAAAGTGACACCCTGTGGTGCAGCTGTCTCATCGCCAAGAATGAGACATTAATATTAATTCAAAACATTCAAGTTTCATAGGCAGAAGATTGAAGCACGAATGAAACCGTCAAAGCTACGCAATTAAAACAATAATCTAACAGCCTTTATCATACTGGCTCACACCTTACAGCAAACGTTAACTCTTTCTATGGGTCTGTATGAGCGGATTCACAATGTCCAGTTTAGTCAAGAATTCTGGACTTACCTGTGCCTGTGTCAAGCTGGCCAGTTCTTATTTAACTTGTTTGCATCATTTTTAGAGACTAGAGATAGATAGTACTTTGTTTGTCCCAAGGGGAAATTTAGCTTTTACAGATGCTTAAGAACTATAGAAAAATAATAAAAAAAAAAACAACCTCCCTCAATCACACATAAGAATTACAAAAAATATATATATATTTTTTTTTGGCTAATGATAAGAGAGCAGTTGCAATGAGGCACTGTAAGGTGTACTGTTGGTATCAAGGAGAGTTTCTTGACATATGTCTGCGAAGAAAGTGTGCCGTAGGGAGAATGTGCAGCATTATTCATAATGGCCATCAGTTTTGTCTTCCGTCTCTCCTCTGCACCGACCTCCACCAGGTCGAGAGTGAATTCCATACCTGAGCCATAGTAACTATTACAAAGTTACAGCACATTTAAATAATGTCGCTAGCCGCAATAAAGGAACACAGTCTCTGAAGAAAAGAGCCTGCACTACCCTGTCTTAGATAGTTCCTCTCAGTTACTAGACCAGCCCAGCTGGTCACTAATGTGGACCCTCAAGTGCTTGTAGCATTGCACCACCTCCACATCCACTCCATGAGTAATGACCAGGCATTAAGGCTCTTGGCTGCAGAGGAAGTCAATAAACAAGTTAACTGGTTTTGCTGATGCTGAGTTGCAGACAAATTTCTTTGCACCAAGAAACAATGTTCTCTACCTAACTTCTATATTCTGTCTCACCCCCCTTGTCGGTACACCCATTTAGTGCATAATCATCTTAGAATTGCAAGTGTCATGACCTGGTGTTATTTTTATAATCTGAGGTGTACAGAGCGAAGGGCTGTTCATAGTGATGCTTAAGTGTTGCCCACATCCACATCAGAAACAACGTCCATGAGCTTCACAAACTGCACTCTGCCGCACCTCAGACATCACAGGCTTATCCACATGCATATCTCTGAGTTTACCCCTTGGCAGGCATGGCTGGATAATATTGAAGGCGCTGGAGAACTCAAAGTCTAATCCTCACAGTGCTGCCAGTTTTGTTCAGATGGGTATAAGCCTCCTGGAGCAGACAGATAATTTCATCCCCCCTCCCAAATCTTTGTCAAATTTGCAAATTGTAGTGGGACTAAGGGTTCTTTCACAAGAGGACCAGCCAGTCGACAATCTTCATGATAAGGTACATGTGGGCCACTAATCTGTGGTTGTTGAAGCTGGTAACATGATAGTTAGATACTTTATTAATCCCCAAGGGAAACTCACATAAACCAGCAGCAGCATACTGATAAAAAACCCACAATATTAAATTAAAGAGTAATAAAAATGCAGGTATAACGGACAGTAACTTTGTATAATTTTAACGTTTACCCCTGGGGGGTGAAATTGAAGAGTCACATAGTGTGGGGGAGGAACGATCCTCAGTCTGTCAGTGGAGCAGGACAGTAACAGCGGTCTGTCGCTGAAGCTGCTCCTCTGTCTGGAGATGATACTGTTCAGTGGATGCAGTGGATTCTCCATGATTGACAGAAGCCTGCTTAGCTCCCGTCGCTCTGCCACAGATGTCAAACTGTCCAGCTCCGTGCCTACTATAGAGCCTGCCTTCCTCATCATTTTGTCCAGGCGTGAGGTGTCACTCTTCTTTATGCTGCCTCCTCAGCACACCACCATGTAGAAAAGGGATCTCGCCACAACCATCTGATAGAACATCTACAGCATCTTATTGCAGATGTTGAAGGACGCCAGCCTTCTAAGAAAGTATAGTCAGCTCTGACCTTTCTTGCACAGAGCATCAGTATTGGCACTCCAGTCCAATTTGTCATCCAGCTGCACTCCCAGGTATTTATATGTCTGTACCCTCTGCACACAGTCACCTCAAATGATCACGGGGTCCATGAGGGGCCTGGGCCTCCTAAAATCCACCACCAGCTCCTTGGTTTTGCTGGTGTTCAGTTGTAGGTGGTTTGAGTCGCACCATTTAGCAAAGTCCTTGATTAGGTTCCTATACTCCTCCTCCTGCTCACTCCTGATGCTGCCCATGATAGCAGTGTCATCAGCAAACCTTTGTATGTGGCAGGAATCTGAGTTGTATTGGAAGTTCAATGTATATAGATTGAACAGGACTGGAGAAAGTACAGTCCCCTGCAGCACTTCTGTGCTGCTGACCACAATGTCAGACCTGCAGTTCCTGAGGCACACATACTGAGGTCTGTCTGTAAGATAGTCCACGATCCATGCCACCAGGTATGAATCTACTCCCATCTCTGTTAGTTTGTCCCTGAGGAGCAGAGGTTGGATGGTGTTGAAAGCACTAGAGAAGTTCAGAAACATAATTCTTACTGCACCACTGCCTCTGTCCAAGTGGGAGAGGGATTGGTGTAGCATATAGATGATGGCATCCTCCACTACCACCTTCTCCTGGTATGCAAACTGCAGAGGGTCGAGAGCGTGGTGGACCTGTGGCCTCAGGTGGTGAAGCAGCAACCACTCCATGGTCTTCATCACATGTGACGTAAGTGCAACACGCTTGAAGTCATTCAGCTCATCTGGATGTGATACCTTTGGGACTGAGCTGATGCAAGATGTTTTCCAAAGCCTTGGGACTCTCCCTTATTCCAGACTCAGGTTGAAGATGCGCTGTAGAGGACTCCCCAGCTCCAACGCACAGGCCTTCAGCAGTCGTGGGGATACTCCATCTGGACCCATTGCTTTGCTGGCACGAAGTCTCCTCAGCTCTCAGCTTACCTGGGCTGCTGTAATTTTGGGTGCGGGGAAACTCTTTCTTATGCTGGTATCAGCAGAAGAATGGGTGGAGGGTGCAGTACTCTGAGTTGAGAGTGGGTTAGGGTGATCAAACCTGTTAAAGAAGTTGTTCATCAGGTTTGCTTTCTCCACGTCTCTCTCGATGGTGGCACCCCGCTTCGAGCTGCAGCCAGTGATGATCTTCATGCCATCCCTCACTTCCTTCATGCTGTTATTCTGCAACTTCTGCTCCAGATTTCTCCTGTACTGCTCCTTCACTGCCCTAAGCTGGACTCGGAATTCCTTCTGCACGTGCTTGAGCTCATGCTGATCACCGCCTTTAAAAGCTCTTTTTTTCTGGTTCAAAAGGTCCTTGATGTCACTTGTAATCCATGGCTTGTTGTTAGCATAGCAGAGTACTGTTCTTACTGTTGTTCTTACAGTTGTGCAGTCAACAGCCTCTTCAATGTTCTCACTATGTGACCCCAGCAGTATATCCCAGTCTGTAGTTCCAAAGCAGTCTCTCAGAGCCTGCTTTGCCTCAGGGGACCACTTCCTGAATGAGTGTGTAGTTGTAGGTAGCTCCCTCACTATTGGTTTTTAAAAACATATATGTAGCACATAGGTTATGAACTTTAATGTCTGAATAGAAAATACTTCTTTGATAAATGAGAAACATTGCAAACTCATACTTTTGCAAATTTTCAACACACTTACCATTACTGCATCTACACTACCTCTCCTGCTGTGCTACCATTCTGTCTGTTGCTTAAGAAATGTTCTTAATTCGTATTGTACTGCAGTTTTAATCATCTGGTATCATGCCCATTGCTGCAGCAAATATGTGAGTCACATTCATTTCTGAATACCACTGATATAAAGTAGCAGGATTTGGTGGGCTAGGATCTTTATAGTCCTTTGGATAGGACTTGGCTTATAATTTATTCATCTGCCAAGCAAGTTTTCACACCTGGAAAGAAAACAGGGCAGTGAAGCAAAACCTCACTGGTGCAAAGTACAATATATAGAAAACAGTGGACTCTCAATGTTCATCCTATGCGTTTCTTCAAAATCATTGTGTATCTCAATCTCTCTTGCCCAGCACTTTCTCTCTCTCTCTCTCTCTCTCTCTCTCTCTCTCTCTCTCTCTCTCTCTCATTCCCATAAAGCCTGCTTCTAGGATTCTGTCATTTCTAACCACTTTGCTTCCCTCTTGTCTGCTTTGTGGCTATCACCAATGGTAGACAGGCCCCCATTACCTGATGTGAAAATATTGTTTGTATTTTTGCAAATACTGCACTTGAAGGGAACTCTCAGCAATCCTCCTGCACCTTATCTTGGTATCCTCCTGTGTCTCCACCTCTTTTCCTCAGTGCTTCATCTCTCGATTTGACTTTGACTGAGCAGCCAAAGCAAAACTAACCAATCAGATTGCTCTGAGGGACAGACACACAAACACACACACAGGGCAATGTTTTGTTATGAAGTATATTCTTCCGTTGCAGGTTGTAAAAAAATCATTTTTGTTTCTGTGATAAATAACAATCCAAACTAACTCTACTAATGATTCATTTCCTCTCCGTTTATCAATGACCTGCTGGGTAACATAAGGCCATTCCACCTCACTCATTAAATCCCTTGACACTGACTCTGTGTCAGCTTTTTTTAATTTGTTTTTTATTTAAATCCAGCATTAAAAATTCTGACTTAGTGCTGACAATTCAAACAATATTCAGCCTATCTCTCACTAATATTTTCTGTCTAAAGTTCTTGAATGTGTTGAGGCTTCCCAACTTACACTCACCTAAAGGATTATTAGGAACACCTGTTCAATTTCTCATTAATACAATTATCTAATCAACCAATCACATGGCAGTTGCTTCAATGCATTTAGGGGTGTGGTCCTGGTCAAGACAATCTCCTGAACTCCAAGCTGAATGTCAGAATGGGAAAGAAAGGTGATTTAAGCAATTTTGAGCATGGCATGGTTGTTGGTGCCAGACGGGCCGGTCTGAGTATTTCACAATCTGCTCAGTTACTGGGATTTTCACGCACAACCATTTCTAGGGTTTACAAAGAATGGTGTGAAAAGGGAAAAACATCCAGTATGCGGCAGTCCTGTGGGCGAAAATGCCTTGTTGATGCTAGAGGTCAGAGAAGAATGGGCCGACTGATTCAAGCTGATAGAAGAGCAACTTTGACTGAAATAACCACTCGTTACAACCGAGGTATGCAGCATAGCATTTGTGAAGCCACAACACGCACAACCTTGAGGCGGATGGGCTACAACAGCAGAAGACCCCACTGGGTACCACTCATCTCCACTACAAATAGGAAAAAGAGGCTACAGTTTGCACGAGCTCACCAAAATTGGACAGTTGAAGACTGAAAAAATGTTGCCTGGTCTGATGAGTCTCCATTTCTGTTGAGACAATCAAATGGTAGAGTCAGAATTTGGCGTAAACAGAATGAGAAAATGGATCCATCATGCCTTGTTATCACTGTGCAGGCTGGTGGTGGTGGTGTAATGGTGTGGGGGATGTTTTCATGGCACACTTTAGGCCCCTTAGTGCCAATTGGGCATCGTTTAAATGCCACAGGCTACCTGAGCATTGTTTCTGACCATCATGTTCCCATCCTCTGATGGCTACTTCCAGCAGGATAATGCACCATGTCACAAAGCTCGAATCATTTCAAATTGGTTTCTTGAACATGACAATGAGTTCACTGTACTAAAATGGCCCCCACAGTCACCAGATCTCAACCCAATAAAGCATCTTTGGGATGTGGTGGAACGGGAGCGTCATGTCCTGGATGTGCATCCCACAAATCTCCATCAACTGCAAGATGCTATCCTATCAATATGGGCCAACATTTCAAAAGAATGCTTTCAGCACCTTGTTGAATCAATGCCACGTAGAATTAAAGCAGTTCTGAAGGCGAAAGGGGGTCAAACACCGTATTAGTATGGTGTTCCTAATAATCCTTTAGGTGAGTGTACAGTTAACTTCTAATAACCTGATGGAATCCTTTCGATTGAAAGTGCTTTGTTTTTATTAACTAATGATTTCCTCATGGCAAGCAGACTCTGGACAAATGATCATACTAATTCTATTAGATCTTAGTTATGCTTTTGATGCTGTTAATCACAATATTCCAGTGTCCAGGATGGAGAACACCCAGGGTTTCAAGTCCTACCTACATGACAGGTAAGAGTTTGTTTGTTATGATAGCAGGTCCAACTCGGCCCTGGTCACACAAGGAGTTCCTCAAAGCTCTGTCCTCGGACCCCTGCTGTCCTGTATCTACATGTTTCCCATTGATCATGTTATTTATAGCTTTGGACTGGGTTATCATTCTTATGCAGCAGATACCCAAATCTGTACACATTGCAGTTGACCCAGAGGGCATCCCTTACTTGGCCAGGATGCCATAAAGAAAGGATGAAATAAATAGGGGCAATACCCAGCCTGGACAACTTATAATTCCCATCCTAATTTCAATGCCCAAAGATGTCAGGAACCAGCAGAGGAGTAATTCATCCCCCACCATTATACGTGGCAATGTCCTTCATGTACGGTCCCATTTTGAATACCCGCAGGGCTGCATGGAAGCTGGGGACTGGGTTGGGTTGGGTTCCCGGGGGTATGGTAGAGGATGCTTCTGGGTGAGGAGCTCCTTGGCTTTCTTGTAGCCCAAAAGTTCTTCCGACTGGACACATAACATCACCAGCATCACCAGAAGTACACTTCGGTTCACCTAAAAAGGAGCCTGCTTACATAGCTCTTGGAGTCAGAGTTGGGAGGAAGTGGGCAACACTCCACTGGAGGACGAAAGGAGGCAATAATTGGCAGATTATTATGTTTATCTGTTGTATAATTGTGGCTTATTACTTGCAAGATTGAGAACAGATGCTTCAGAAGAATAAAAACCTGTGGTTTGTGGCTCTCTGGTGCTCCCTAATGGTCACAAAGTGTTAAAAGTGGATGCTCATCGGAGATTTCTCATCCTGTGGAGAAATTAAATACTGAGTTTAAGCACAACTCTTTAAAGTTAAACAGTAATAATCCAATCCAGTAAAGATAATCAACACTAAAGTTCAGTTTAAACAATAGAGCTCCTTTCTATTCATTCTCAGTGGTGATAAAATTAGACGATCTTCTGCAAGGAATCATGGTATCATTTTTTGATTTCCTCCCTTTTTTAACCCACATAAATCACTTCCAGCTTCACAGCATATCCTGTGGTTGGTTGTTCCTATCATTTTCTGACACCAAGAAGCTTGTCAATCACAATTCACAGTGAATGCTGTAGGCAAGTGTCCCTTCTAACCTGTTATGTGGCAGCTGCTGCTCAGTTCAGAACTCTACTGCAATGGTCCTCTCTCAGCTCGGCATAAGTGAGTGCATAATGCCTGTTCTGTTCTGCCTGGATCAAAATTCTGTCGTTAACCTATTCTTTTCCTTCTTGTTCTTCTTCCTCATCACTTCTATGTGGGGTCGATGAGTTACTGGTTTTGGTGTATTTTTTACGGCTGGTATAGGGCTATAAATACTATACTATTGGACTACATCAGTAACCTCCTGCAGCCCACTCCGCTCCACTGATAATGGCAACGACTTTGATCAGCTCATTTGTTCAGGATGGCATTTAACTCACACTCACTTTCTGACCCTTTCTCTCAGTTTGCTGACCAGGTGCTTATGATGATCTATAGTATCACAAATTAAGGTATTTTGTCATGTTTTTCCTGTAGTATTTTGTATTCTTTTGTTTCTTATTGTACTCCAGAACTTTGCATTTCCAGTGTTTTAATTTGCTTGTATCCAGAGCTGATTTGATTGTTTTCTGTGCTTTTATTCCTGTTGTATCATTTTGAATATTTGTGAACCACTTAGAGGATGGCAAGGGTGCTATGCAAATAAAATGTATTTTATATATGAATAAAAATGCTAAGGTCTTCTGTTTTATCATGCAAATACTTGCACACTACTGGAACACAAACCATAATTTTGGTCTTAATCAAAGCTTATGACCTGATCCATTCTGGAAATTATAAAAATTTCAGGTAGTGGTAAATTCGACAAAGTAACTTTGGTCTTGGGTTTATAACAGCAAAGTGATTGTAAAGCCAAGTGACATGGCAGAAAAATAAAGATTAACATCGGTTGAGTGTCAAGCAGAGGTACAACAACAACAACAACATTTATTTATATAGCACATTTTCATACAAAAAGTAGCTCAAAGTGCTTTACATAATGAAGAATATAAAAATAAAAGACACAGTAAGAAAACAAAATAAGTCAACATTAATTAACATAGAATAAGAGTAAGGTCCAATGGCCAGGGTGGACAGAAAAAACAAAAAAAAACTCCAGACGGCTGGAGAAAAAAATAAAATCTGCAGGGATTCCAGACCATTAGACTGCCCAGTCCCCTCTGGGCAGCCCAGTCCCCTCTGGGGATTATGTGGTGAATACCATAATACTAAAAGAGATTCTAAGCTCCGTCTGCTTAGTGCCAAATGCACAATACAAAATAAGAATGACAAAGACAGAGAAATAAGGCAGCTGATGTGGTAGAAATCAACATCTTAAAGAAAGAAACTTATCCTCTATCAGGACAAGTTTGACAAAATCTTTCTGAGTCAGTATTCAGGCAGCAGAAAGCTTGTCCATCTGCACCATTTATTTACCTTGGCAGTGCCATCACAGGGAATATCCATCACAGCAGTCTATTACAGAATAATCAAAAAATACAGGTAGAGTGTTACATTTATAGACAATTGAATTTGTATAACTGTGCACAATTAATACTTTGATAGGTCAAATGCATGAGGTGCTTTAGCATAGCGCACAACCAGCCTAAAATAAAAGTCTTTCTCCATTTTATCCTTGTTCTTCAGTATCCCCTGAATTCATCTCTTATTCTTTTATGAAAACTGTATATGTGCCAACTAGCAAGTGCATGGAGGAATATTACATCAGCCAGTTTCTTGAACCATCACGCTAGAATATTCAGATTTATTTACTTGACCATTTCAGCATTCTCTTCATGACATTTCTAATACAAATGTTGTGCACTGCAAACCAAAATACTTAACTATTGTTACCTCTAAATTATTCTTTCACACTGACAAACACAATGTCTCATAGGCATGCAAGACAAAAAGCCATGATACAGAATGCAAGGAGACAATCACCACAATTGGCAATAATTTGAAACTTTCGACCATATGAAGGAATTGCTTTTACATCCTCAGATGGATGTTACATTGAAGAACACTACTCAGCAAAATCGCATCAGCAATGTGACCAATGTCAAGCTGGATTTACATCATGTCGAAATAAAAAAAAAAACTTGTCAAAAGTTGCTCCAGACGAGCCAGCAGAAGTAATAAAATATATTATCACTTTGAAGCGGAACTGAAAGAGGTAACTATTTAGAAAGCATCATGCTATACTAAGCATCTTCAGGCACCACTTCATTTCCAAAACCAGTAAGCTATTACTTAAACACTCCCTCTGAAACTGCTGGTGCAAGTGCTAATATTTAATTTATTTCTGAGATTTTTCAGGTAAAGAAGACAGAAGTTCAAGGTAAGATGGTTATACTCATTAATCACAGTGCCGGAGAGTGGTGACACATTGGATGTTGATTAGCACATGCAAGTAAGAATTTTACTGTGCTCTCTAAATGTGACAGTAATGACCCTGTTATAATGATACTTTATCATCCTTTCATGGTGGTAAGATTCAAAATGTAAGTCTCTCCTGTTAATTAAATCATTTAAGATAATCCATTGATTGTTTTTTAACTGCTCTTTCCTTACCAATAAATGTGTAGTTAAGCACTAGGACTGAACTTAAAAAATGCCTGTGGAATATCCTGGGTGCTCTTGAGTTGTCTCCAAATTACAATGAATATAAACATATGAAATAAAGCACACGTGGAAGGGATACGGCCAAACACAATGAACTGAGGAAAATGGGGAACAGTAATGCCTCTTGGGACCTTCCAAAAGGAAATTAATTCCCAGTCTATTATAGAGGTGGAGTGGCAGGACCCTTTTCTTTTTCCTTTACTTTTTCATAACTTCTTTAACACACTACTTCTCCACTGCAAAGCGTGGGTATTCTGCTAGTATACTAATAAAAGGCAAAGCCCTCACTCACTCACTCACTCATCATCACTAATTCTCCAACTTCCTGTGTAGGTAGAAGGCTGAAATTTGGCAGGCTCATTCCTTACAGCTTACTTACAAAAGTTAAGCACGCGTAACGGTCATAACGGTTGACAACGTTCGCCACTTTGAACTTTCTTATTTATAGCTCCATCTTCACGAAATTTGGTAGGTGGTTTTCCTGCGCTAACCAAAACCGAAGTACGTACTTATTTCAGTGGTATGATGCCACTGTCGGCCGCCATATTGAAGTTTCCAATGTCACTAATTCTCCAACTTCCCGTGTAGGTAGAAGGCTGAAATTTGGCAGGCTCATTACAGCTTACTTACAAAAGTTAAGCAGGTTTCATTTCAAAATTCTATGCGTAATGGTCATAACGGTCAACAACGTCCGCCATGTTGAACTTTCTTACTCATGGCCCCATCTTCACGAAATTTGGTAGGCGGCTTCCCTGCGCTAACTGAAACCAATGTACGTACTTATTTCGGTGGTATGACGCCACTGTCAGCCGCCATATTGAACTTTCCAACGTCACTAAATCTTCAACTTCCCGTGTGGGTAGAAGGCTGAAATTTGGTACTTATTTCGGTGGTATGATGCCACTGTCGGGCCGCCATATTGAACTTTTCAACGGTCTTTGTTACTTATGGGCCCATCTTCAAGAAATTGGGTATGCGGGTTCTCAACGCTAACTGAATCCTACCTACGTACATATATACGTCCATAGCCTGCAGCTCGGTCACCGTGTGAGGCGGCATTGGGTCCAACACCTCCCACGTTGTTGGCTGCCTGCCTATATAAGGCCGTCCGTCACTCCAGTCTCTACATTCCCTTCCTTGCTTCGCCACGGGATTCACGTCTCCCTGCTGATAACTACAGCCTTTTTATTTAATCCACGGCTTCTCCACTGTTTTGTTGCTCATTTATTACGATTATAGTTATTGTGTAGGTATTTTAGACTTACTTTACATTGTTCAGGTACCCATTTCCTTTATCATTCCAACCGAACCCCCATTAACATGTCTATCGAGGTGATCACCATCGATCAAAGAACTGTCACTTACCGAGTGGTTTCCATGCCCTTGAGATGGCACCTGCCTTTTCCATTCTCTTTGTTACATATTGCACGGCCATATCAGGCTCACTCTTGATATCCGGAGGAACATTGTGTCTTATGTATTGAATGACTGGGACAGGTTCAAGGTGTGGGCTGATGACGGTACAGGAAATAATTATACTACACAGGAGCACTGTAAGAGTGAAATGCTTAAGCCCTTCACCTATGCATCTGCATGTGAGTTGATGGCTGCCGGTGAATTGTTCGTTTGTCGCTTTCAAGTGTACCAAAATGGCCAAATATTTTACACCTTTCGACAACCGCCAATGCCTCTTAAACATCTTAGATTGACAGGTGACGATTTCAGTAGTGGACACTTTGATGTTTATGAATGTTTAAACTCTCAAAAGCTGGATGTGTAGTTATCGATGAAACCGGTTGTATACTTACAACGCTTGACAGATGCCGAATGTCTCTTCAACACAAGTCCTACAAATACTGTCGTAATTGAAATAAACCATGAAACTCAAACCGATTATGACAGCAGCAATCCAAGCTCTGAGATCTGAAACAAGATTACTGTTCACATGGCCAACTGTACATTGCATGCTCAAGAGTAAGCTCAGCGCACAGCTTCATCATATTACAACTGGAGGGCCGAACTCACAATGTGGTATACAAAGAGATCATTAACAAATAATTATTCCTATATTTTCCCTCAGTTTAAAAAGGTAAAATTTTATTCTTAATAAAAATTTTAAGGCAGTACTTCGCCATCACGCTCGCCACTGCTAGTATACAGTATATATATATATATATATATATATATATATATATATATAGATATATATATATATATATATATATATATATATATATATATATATATATATATATATATATATATATATATATATAGAACCTCTTGCAGAATGACTTCAGGACATTTACCCAAATGCAAATCCATAAGCCTTTCTTTATTTTATTCTCTAGAAGTCCATCTATAAAACAGAGATGGCTAAAATATTACTCTTACTGCTAGGAATCAATGTGCTCTTTTTTGATCTCTGCTGGTCTTTATTGAGAGATGATGAAAGTATAGTGATAAGAGGCATTCTGAAATAAATAGCGCTGTCATTAAAAGAGCCTTTCAGAAATGTGCCAATCAGACAATTCCTATTGTTACATAAAAACAGGCCACATTGTAATGAAACCTGCACTACTTAAATTAAACATGGCTACATTATTGAAATAGGCGAAAATGTATTTCATAAAAACTAGATGACTTTTTTATTATATATACTTTCAGTTACATACATATGCACTTTTTCATATAATTATTTCATAATTGCCTTTTTATTTATTAATTTGGCATAAATTGTATTTCTTATGTTATTATTTAGTAGCAACAAAAAGTAAAAATGTGTTTTGTTAAGTGACAGAGGTTAAGTTTGCTGTTTTCTACATAGTCTTCAAGTTGCTTTCATTACCTTAATGCTAGTAACTCTTTAAGCCAAGGTATTTGAAACCAAAGTAGGAGAATGCCAGCTAATTTAATGTATCAAACAAAGCGGAGGGAGAACACAGACCCTTAAAACAGGACAACTGAGGTCACTATCAGACTATAAAGTCCAAACACAGATTTATTTGCCTGTTATGCCTTATCTAAACACTAGATACAGATACATTTGTCTCAGGTGGATTGGACTATGCTATATATATATATATATATATATATATATATATATATATATATATATATATATATATATACTGTATATATATATATATATATATATATATATATATATATATATATATATATATATATATATATATAGTCACACACGTGCGCATAGGAGGCAGCTAAAGGGCTTGAGTGAAGGCAGTTTTGAGGCATGCCGGGATGTGACAGAGTGCACTGACTCTTTTTCTCCCTTTCCTGTAGGACATTCTCGGGAGATTCCACCTGGCTCTCTTGACGTCACTTCCGGGACCGAGTCAATGGAAGTAGACCTTACCGGCTGAGGCTCCCCGTGATGTCACATCCGGGCTCGATCCAATGATTGAAGAATATGGGCCCGATCCTTATGACCTCACTTCCTGTCTTCCCCTTTAAAAGCTTACCCTTTTCCCCTTTTCCCTCAGTCTTGTTCTGGACTCAGTTGTATGCACTTCAGTGCTGATTATTTGATAAAAACAACTTTTGCAGCCGGGATATTATATTATACGGGTGGCTGCCCCAAACCTTTATCTGTTTATGTCTCGTTTTTGTGACTATATATCTATATATATATCTATATATATATATATATCTATATATATATATATATATATATATATATATATATATATATATATATATATATATATATATATATATATATATATATATATATATATATATATATATATACTGTATATATATACATACATAGTGGCAGATGACTGGGGCCTTAGCCCAGCATGATGGAAGGACCGAGTAAGAGTGTGTCCAGGATATTATCTCCCCGGTACACTCGGTGGCGGCCGTCCTGGGTTGCTACGGTTCCATGGATTTCCACAGGGCTTTATAGGAGTTTACTGCAGCCCTCTTGGGTTAGGTGGATGCTGCCAGAAGGAACAGTGGAGGTTGAAGAGTCCTGCTATATTGGGCTTTACCGAGCCACCTGGAGCACTCCCAGGAACAGAATAAAATGAGCCAGTTGCCACCACTCTAAGAGCCAGAGTCGGGAGGTAGAAGAGAACGCTTGCCAGAGGAGGAGTGCAGGCGATTGAGAGAGGGAGAGAGAGAAGAAAGGACTTTGTATTTATGATGGTTTTGGTGCTATTTGTACGATTTGGGAAACGTTCCCCTACTTAATAAACGTGTGCTGTGCCTTAAACACATGCCTGGTGTCGGCTTGTGTCAGGTTTGGGTGGATAGAGCATCCTGTCTGGTCACATTTATATACAGTATAAATAAATCTTAATAGTTTACATTTGTCCCTGATTTGTTCACAGCGAACACTGTCAAATCTAATATATAATGATCTCATGAATTATTTAATTAAATCACAATAACTAAACTAAAATATTACAAGATAAAAAATAGCCTCACAGTGGTCTTGTCCTAACATTTAACCCTGTGAGACCCACTTAATTCAGCTCAGGGTCTCAATGGAGCATGTGACCCTTGTACTGCTAATGATAATTGAAACACATTCACTTCAGGAAATTCTACACTTCATTGATTTTAAAATGTCATTTTCATATTGTCTGCTGAACAGGCTTTAGCTTTATATTTGGCTGTCAAGAGCAAATCTTTAAGTACAAAATTCTGAAGACCGTACCACCTCTTACATATTTTAGGTTAAGCTTGCAGCCCTGGAAATTTTCATTCCCCTGTGAAAGACTCGGCCAGAGGTGGCACTTCATCTCCACCTGTAAGCTTCTCCGCTTTAAAGTAAACTTTTTGCTTCAGACTTCTCTCTTTTTCCTGCAGTGCAGCAGAAACCAAGCCTCATTCCTAATTGATCTGAGGCAGAACTCACCTCTATGAAGGACTGTTCAGGATTTTTACTGTGGTGAAAGCTGTCGCTCACAGACTTTATAAAAAGTTCACATGAGGCAACACTTTTACTACTACGATAGTTAAACATTGTAAGCCACTTCGTTGCCTTTACCCAATTCAACTAATTACAGATTTCAAAATTCTGATTCTGACGTACAAAGACATAAATAGGCTAACTCTTCCAATACCTTGCTGTATGTTTTAATTTTCATATTTCACAATAAAACTAGCATAACTAGAGACAGGCCTCCATATAATCCATCCATCCTTGTGCTAAGCCTGTCCATCACGTTTTCCATTATGATTGATTTTTCTTTAATCTCAATATTTATAATAAAAATGAAAATTTGTTATTTTTAAGGTACCATCCGTCGAGCAATTGATGTGCCTCTTTATTTATGCTAACATTGTGTTACAATATAACGAGATGCTAACACTAAAAGATTCCCAATCTGTTTGCCTGGGAACCATGTTAAGTCTTCTAGACTTTGAGCAAATAACCTCTTTTGGCTTTGGTTGAAGCAAATGACTTTACTAGATCCAAAAGGACACACAATATTGTCAAACTCCTTAATATTACCTGGATAGTAATGGTTTACCACAGTTTAACTCAAGGACTGCAGGCTCCAAATTTTTTCTTTTTTTTTTTTTTTTTTTTTACACAACCATAAACCTGATTTAGTGCCACTGCATGATTTTATGGTAGACATGCTGGTTAAGTGCACTGTCTTAGCATTTTAATAACAAACCAAAGTTTAGCTAAAAAAAAACCCGGACAATAACGAATATCGAATAACTTGATTACCATTTCACTTATAGATGTGATCTTTATTAGAACTATAGAAACAGATTATAGATTAAATAAAAAAAGTGCACAAAGTGGCATTATCACGAATAACTTAATTACCATTTCAAGCTGCCATAATACTCCCATTGAACTCTGCCCTTCCGAGACCTTAAATGTGGTTTAACTAAATATTAGAGCATTAACCAGCCAGACTTTTTACATTAGCAATCTTATCACTGATAAGAAAATTGACTTCTTACATTTAGCGAAATGTGGCTCAACTCTGATGGTGTGGTTAATTGAAGCAGCTTCTCCGAATTACAGCTTTGTTCATTCGGTTTGCCAAGGCAAATAAGGTGCCAGTTTATCAAGTATTTACCCAAGCTGTGTAAGTGCCATTTTCCTAGTTATATAAGATTCAATAGATATTTTTCTAAGATAACAATGCATAATCTATGGGAGGTTCCTAAAACCCCCATAAGTAGAATTGTATTGGTATTTTCTTGCCATTTCTAATAGTTTTGACTAAACATTATTCTTTAGTTAGTGACAGCCTTGCCATGTGTAAGGTATAGAGGGCATACGGTTTTAAACCATGCACTTGCCCGCGCCTACGGGCTCTTTGAGTGTGTGAAGTAACTCGTAAAGATAACGCACTTATATAAGCACAAAGCCATACGCTTAAAGTGCGCAGAAGAAGAAATTAAGAACTTTTAAGTACAAAATAACTACAGTTTGTCAAGAAAAGTTAAGTTTATAGAAGATAAATTTTTCCTTCTTTTATCTTTTATTTTATGGTGTAACTACTTTTTCTTTTATTCTTGTGTGGATGTGGATTATTTGCCTTTAACTTTCACTAAATATTTTAAAACAAACTTTTGGACTGAGAGATTTCTTTCGGCACGCGTTTTACTCATGTTTGATCTTGCCTTGTACTTCGGCGGCTACAACCTGATTAAACTGTAAAGATGCTGGTTTTGGGATTTTTTGTGTCACTTGCTGTGGTTGTTCAAGGAGTGTCACAGTCTCTCATATTGGCCGTTTATATAACTCCAAAATATAATGTGTCTTTTTGAGGAATTCCCAGAGTATCTGTAATAATAACTAACTCTGACAGGTTCCTAATTATAAGCAATTTCAGTTTTCATGTGTGTGATGAAAACAAGAGAATTCCTGAACTTACAGCCCTGTTTTGATCAGAGTTGGCACATCAGCCATCTCATACATAAGGGAGGACACTCAATGGACTTAGTAATTTCAAAAGGATTAAAAGATGACGTGAGGCAGTGCATGGATATTTTTATTTTGGACTATTTTTGCTTATTATTTGATATAGAAATTCTGATGACTACAAATAATGAGAAGTGTATTGTTATAAAACATTACTTGGATACATCTGCAGCTTTAGTGTTTGCTAATATTCTAAACAATCAGTCCGATCTGTAGTGATTACATCAATAATGCTAATAGTGTAACCAATAAGGTGGAAATGTTAATGCTAAGGTGAGAGCTGCAGCTGACATAGTGGCCCCTGAATAGACTGTTAAGAATTCCGCCAGCACTATCATACCTTTCAAGACCCAAAGAGTGTCTGATTTATAGAGAACCTGTCATTAAGCTGAGCGTAAATGCAGAAACTGATACTCCACTATGAAATACTGAAGGCAAAAATAGCCGATTATAGCAATGATGTCTGCCTTGAGAAGCAGTCTTATTTTTCTAAAATTATCAATGCTAATGTTGGTAATCCAAGAGTTTTATTCTCAACTATTGATAGTCTTTTAAGCCCAGCTTGCTTAATGGAATGCTTCCTGAAAACTTCTAGTGGAACTTGTGAGGCTTTTGCCATATTTTTTTAAACACTAAATAAATAATATTAGAAATAATATAGCACAACCCCCCAAAGTTAATCTAATTGAACCTCAGTATGCCCTTTTTAGTGAGTTAATTTTTTTTCACTCAGATATGTCTTCCCAAACTATGTAGAATAATTTCTCAGCTGAAACCCTCCACTGTGTACTTAGTGACATAGTGAGACATCGTGAACTCTTCATTAGATACAGAGGTCTTCTTTGACTGTCTAAAGATGGCAGTTGTTAAACCTGTGCTCAAAAATAATCTAATTCTTTGGCAAATTTAGACCAATTTCTAACCTGCCTTTCTTAAATAAAATTCTAGAAAAGGTATTTATGAAGCAGCTAAATGATTACCTGATCCCACATTTTATTTTTGACAAGCTTCGGTCAGGTTTTAGAGCAAATCACAGTACAGAAACTGCACTGCACTAGGCTGTTCTTGTTCTCTTACATTTGAGTGAAGCATTTGACACCATAGAATGCAATATTCTTATAAATTGTCTTAGGCAATGGGTGGGCCTTTCCGTTAGCATCTTAAATTGGTTTTAATCTCACTTAACAGGTAGAAAACTCTTTCTTAGTTGTCGTGATTGTAGTTCGGAGACCTGTGATATTGTGTATGGTCTATTCTGGGTCCGCTGCTCTTTTCAATCTACATGCTCCCTTTAGGTCAGTTTATGTCAAAGCACAAGGTGAGCTACACAAGCTATGCAGACAACACACAGCTTTATTTATCAATAGCACCTGATGACACTGATGCTCTTGGTTCTCTGATCCAATGTCTTACTGTATTTCAGAATGGATGAGCAGTAACTTTCTCAAACTAAATAATGAAAAGCAGAAGCTGTAGTGACTGGCAAATATGGATATAGTGATGGTATTAGAAATAAACCTGATCCCTTGGGATTAAAAGGCAAAACTGAGAGTATTTAGGGGTAATCATTGACTCTAACCTAAACTTGAAATAGCATATTAACCAGATTACTAGAGCTGCATTTTTTTTCACTTAAAGAATATAGAAACGTTAGACCTGTTGTAACTTTACACGATGTTGAAAAATTAATTCACACTTTTGTTTTTTGTCTATTAGATTACTGTAATGCAATCCTAACTAGACTACCTAAGAAAACTGTAATTTTGCAATTAGTGCAAAATGCAGCAGCCAAAGTCTTAATTAGAAAAAGAAAATCTGAGTACATCTCACCAGTTTTACCATTGTGACACTGGTTACCTGTGTCACTTTACTAATTGAAATTCACCCGGCTAATATTGTGGAACATTTTTAAAAACTGATAGAAACTTTTTATTTTAATTTGTCTTTCCTGTAGCTACATGTTAGATGTATCCCTGATAGACAACATGGGCACAGAATTGTCAAATTCTTCTGCAATGTTTACTAATCTCTACTTTTCTCTGCTGTCTTTTCTTATTCTTCTGTGGTGGTGATCTGCTGGTGAGCCGCCATCACCTAATCGAAGGCTGGCGTCCCAGCTGTCCACAAGACCGACTTTATCAAATCCTCTTATATAAAGCCTGGAAACAAAGAGGAATGCATTTAGAACATTAATGTGAGCTGGGCGGTCTTTTGGCCTTAGAACCCCTGCAGATTTTGTTTTGTTTTTCTCCAGCCTAATTGGAGGTTTTTTGTTTTTCAGTCCTCCCAGCCTTCTGACCTTATCACCGGACTCATCCTTAGAGGTTTATATCATGACACTGTATATGAAGATGCTACTCTTCTGCTTAATATTTAGCGGTTTTTAAGATCATATAGATTTGGTTTTATTTCTTTGTTACTTATTCTTTAAGATTATTGCCTTATCACGACTGTTTTTCTGTTCTTGAAACTTTCTCTTTGACATCTTAAAGCACTTTGAGCTACATTGTTGCATGAAAATGTACTATAGAAATAAATTATGCCGTTGTTTTAAGTTTAGATAACTTTGTCATCTGAAAAACACACTCATGCTTCACAGTGGGAACAACACAGGCAGAGGTCAGTCAATCTCCCATTCTGTGTCTCACAAAGCCTTGGCGGTTGGAATCAAAAATCTGAAATTTAGACTCATCTGACCAAAGGACGGATTTCCACTTTTCTGTTATCAATTACATTTGTTGCTTGGCCCAGTTAAGTCTCTTTTTCTTATGCATGGCCTGTAGGAGTGACTTCTTGCAAGCAATTTGTCACACATGGGTGCCTGAGGATCACCTTCCAGGCTCGGACAACATATGCTATATCCCACCAGGACAAGAGGGGGCTCCAAAGCTAACTGTATCTTGTCTTTTTCTTTCCCTAGCTCTAAGAAGCCAACCATGGAGGGCAACCCAGCCATGTCCCCATGCAAGTAAGCTATCCCCCTTAAGGTCAGGGTGGTATAAAGCTGAGGGCTCATGGAAAATAGCATCTCAGTTGACAGAAGAACTTCATCCCACATGTACATCCCGAGCATCCAGAAGCAGACCTGCTTGAGAGAGCTGACTGTTTAGAAAAGCCGATGCACCACCACATGCTCATTTGTGTTCTATTGTTTAGATAATTGCACTAAGTGGGGTGGCCTGGCTGGCACCCCATATTTTCTTTGGTTCTCTTTGTCCTTACATACCACCTCCACCTTCGACAAATTCTACTATAAAGGCCTCTCTTATTAAGTCTTCACTAAAGAGTGGATGTTGGGACCTTGGAAGCATTTATTTTTGCACTGATCTGAGGTGTACTTAAGCACCAATTTCTGAGGTTGTTACACTGATGAACTTGTCATTTGAAGAAGAGGTTGAAGCAAACCCATACATCTAGGAGCATGCTGAGGTTGTAAACAGATTTACTTTTAAAATAAGGGATGGACGGAATCAGGCCAACACTTAAGCCCTACACTATTTCCACCCCAACATCCAAATATTAACAACACACACCAGGAAAATGTCCAAATTGATTAAATATATTCAGCCACACATACATATTAACTATTTACAAATGCAGCAAAGAAAAATAATAACAAAAATGCAGAACGAAAAATAAACCCTTCCGACATTATTTATTATTTACAGTAAGTGATTACTGTAACAATAGTTAACAGAAGGTAAGATGTGGCAGAATAATCCTCTTTAGTGAACTACTTACTGGAAACATGGATAAAGATCACAGTCCTACCACCAGAGTCCAGAAGGTGAATATCTTCTGAGGCACGACTCTTCACAAAGAGCAACTGCAGACAGGATTGGGAGAAAAAGTACCCAGCACTGTCTCTGTACCTATGGTCGTGGAAAATCCTCCTACACCATGAATGTCCACTTTAAAAAGGGTTTTAGGTACTGATGATGATGAAGTTGGTAGAAAAATGAATCGTCAAGAAGTCCTGCCACATCCTTCGGTTCCGGTTTTATATGTACAGTGCCTACAATTACAACCTACAAGTCCCACAAGCACCTCTGCATCCGTGCAAACCTGTTTAAAGATACAGACTCTGTATTTACACACCAGGAATCTGAGTGACCAGCGTTGTTATTAACATTTCACAATCACCAAACAGGACATACATATAAAAATGAGAACCCCCTACATGGCAGTGATATTGATATATTGATCCTCTCCCTACATTGGTACAACATCAGGGATTGCTGATCATTAAGGCAAAGGGGGCTGTTTTGTAGCATCCAAAATATAATTTCTTTTTGATTTGTACAGAACCTTTTTTTCCTCTGTGGTTCTAGAATAGTGTACTGTGTTAGCCATTATGGATGTAGTGAGAAGTCAACCAAAGTGACACCTTTTATTGGCTAACTAAAAAGATTACAATATGCAGGCTTTCGAGGCAACTCAGGGCCCTTCTTCAGGCAAGATGTAATACAGAAACTGGAGTTCCCTGTGTTTATAGAGACACCAGGACAGATACAACAGTGGAAGCCCTTTAAGTGAGACACCTTAAATGTAAAAAATTAATAAACCTCTCCAGGCTAAAATTCATTAAGCAAGAGAGGAGAACAATGTATAGTCAAGATCTTTTGATAAGATAACTGTCCAACAAAGTCTATTGAAGTTTTTGATGAGTTTTTCAATACAATGTGGGTCTGTAGACAGGTTTTCTGTTTCAGTCCGAGAGATGCAAACAATTCCCATATCTGGCCATTAAACTCTCGTCTTTATTCAAACCATGTTGTAATGTGTTCAATTTTAGCATGAGTTTAACTTCCCATTCTTTTCTCTCTTGCTGTGTTCTGAAGTTGCCCATAAGCTCTGTGACTTTAAAGTCCCTGTCACAGTGTCCATGGCTGTTCAAGTGGGCCGCTACAGGAACATCTGTGTTGCCACGTTTAATGTGGAACCTGTGCAAATTCATTCTCTGGCGGAGTGTTTGTCCAGTTTCTCCCACATTTCTCTGTGGCAATTCAATGTGATATTTTAATTAGTTTTATTTTCTTTACAGTGTAAAATGATATAAGGATAAAAAAATACCCATTAATTACAAGACATGTCCAGACTTTT
Source organism: Polypterus senegalus (assembly GCF_016835505.1). NCBI lineage: Eukaryota > Metazoa > Chordata > Cladistia > Polypteriformes > Polypteridae > Polypterus > Polypterus senegalus. Next base: position 82,833,577 of record NC_053167.1, on the reverse strand, counting down.
GAGTTCTATGTTATGGATGTTAAATCCTGTACTTGTGTTGTGTTTAAATATACAGATAATTATTTTGTAGCAAGTCGATCTGTGCAGTGTTTCAGAGATTCTTGTGAGAAGGCACTATATAAATGTACATACTGTAGAATCTGAAATGGGCGTTTAGTATGTTTAGTATTTCAGACATTCTGAAGCTTTTAAAGTTTCACAGATGGCACATTTAACAAAGCAGCAGCAGAACAGTTTGTAAAGTGCAGGTCTGACAGCACGCAGAACAAAGTAACCAATTTTTACACAATTAGGACTTAGTGATTGTAGCGATTTAACAGATGTACGGTGCTTTAATATTACTCTGTACTTGGAGATGCCTTTACCAAATTGAACACAGATGATCAGGATTCACTACAGCTGTTTCTTTTCCAGTTGGAGTCATTTCGGATTAATTTACTTGCTTAAGGCCACAGGCTAGGATTGCACCAGTGACTTGTGGTTTAAAGTCCAATGCCACAGCCGCTACACCACCCTGCCTGTTCTGCTCTTACTATGTTATGAAGCACTCAATGCTATAATGTTACTGGTTAATATAACCGTGGGTTGTGAATAAAAAAGTACCTTAATAAAGGCTATATTTATTTTTAATGCAATGCATAATTCACTATGTGGAATAGCTGGAGGAAGTGCAGTAGTAATCTGCTGCATGTACGCTACATCTTTTCTATGCCTCAAGCAGTCAAACGCACTGCAGTCATATATCGGGTGACCTCCAACATTTGAAATCTGACCGTCTCCTCTGTATACTACCCAGGGGCCTAATCTGTTAACCAATCAAAATCCATTATTTGAGAATAGAGTGCAAAATAGGCAAGAGGTAAAATGTCATTGATCTGGGATGTGCTTTAGATGTATGACCAGGTCTTCACCTGCTTCATCGAACAAAAAATAACAACCAGGACCAAAGTGCTCTAATATTCTTTGAAATAAAATATTTATGTCAGCAATTCTTTTTTTTTTTTTGTGGTTTTCCTTGGTTAAAGGTACTTGGGTGTTTCAGAAAATCTTGAACAGTTAATACAAAGGAGAATGTGAGTAAAATTGACAGATCAATTAACTAAGATAAGCTACATAAAATTAAAATTGTCCTTAAAAAAAAGTTTTGCCACATCTATTTTTATGAATCCATAAAGAAACACATATAAAGGGTTTGACAAAGAATTAATTGTAAATTCTTTCCAAGGATTTTTTGGACACAAGTCTAAAACCTATTATCTGATGATAGAATAATCACCAGAAATTTTAATTTTGCCTGTAAATCACATCCATAATTACTTTCTTATAGCCCTGGGGAAGTAGGAATGACCAGAAACATTTACTTTATAATATTGTTTGGTATGGTACAGGGAGAATAAGAAGAGTAAAAAGAAACACCCCTAATTGGAACATTAGAACAATCCAGACAAGAACAGGCCGTCATCAAGTCGAGTTTTGAAAGTCCTACTGTCTTCCGCACTACTTGGTAGCTTACTCCAAATGTCAATGGTCCTCTGTGTATTGAAAAACCTCCTAATGTTTGTGCAAAATTTACTCTTAAAAAGTTTCCAACTGTGTCCCCGTGTTCTTGATGAACTCAAAGTCTTGATCCTAATTCCCTTCATAATTTTAAACACTTCAATCGTATCTCCACTTAATCTTCTTTTGCTTAAATTGTAAAGGCTCAGCTCTTTTAATCGTTCCTCATAATTCAGTTCCTGTAGACCTGGAATCAGCCTAGTTGCTCTTCTCTGGACCTTTTCTAGCGCTGCCATGTCCTTTTTGTAGCCTGGAGACCAAAACTGCACACAGTACTCAAGATGAGGCCTCACCAGTGCATTATAAAGGTTGAGCAGAACCTCCTGTGACTTGTACTCCACACACTGTGCTATATAACCTCACATTCTGTTAGCCTTCTTAATGGCTTCTGAAAACTGTCGTGAAGCTGATAGCCTAGAGTCCACTATGACTCCTAAATCCTCTCATAAGGTGTACTCTCGATTTTTCAGACCCCCCATTGTGTATTCAAAACTGCAACTCTTCACATCCAAAATACAAAACGAGGAGGTGGAATCTGTTCAAAAACAGTGTGGTTAGTGTTAAAACAAACAGATGGGATTAACAATGGAAGAACACTAAGTATAACATAAAATTAAAGAAGCCAAAACCCTTCTGCTACTCTTAGCCTAACTTCATGGGCATTAGGATTTAGTTTCATTTTGCTAGTTTCTTGTTATGTTTAGCTTTGATTTTGCTCACTTAGATGGATTCCAATTTGCAATTAGTTTTTGCCTTTTAAAAGTACTTAAAGTGGTTAACATGGATTTGCATCATTTAAAACTCTATTTTGTTTAATTTATGGATGCCACCATTCTATGGTTAGTGTAGTTAGGATGTGAATCCTGGTTGCCAGAGTGTGTTGTCTCAGAGGTTGTTGTACATAAGTAGCGCAGTTGATTTGTTATGTATCAGATTGAAGTTCTGTGTATTTCATGTTTTTTTATGTTTAATTTTGAGTGCATACTTCTCTTGTCTTTATGTTATTTCTGTTAGCTTCATTATGTATGTGATTTTATAATTGTGTACCTTCCCTGTAAATGTAATTGTATGTTCCATGTTCTTTGTGAATGGAGCTCCAAGAGGTGGGGTCACCTTTTATCATCATCATCACCACTCCTGTGCACTTCCTCTGACTGTATAAGTAAGATGAGAAAGACTAGGAGTTGGGAATCATTTGTTTGTGTAGTGTATGTGTGAGGATTGTGGTTTTTATATTGCACTTTGTTGACTTTCTTGAACTATTTTTCTACTGATTAAAGGATTCTGATTTTTGAAACTGTTTATGTTTATGTTACTTAGGGTAGGTTGTTCACCTATTTGCTCATTTAAGCTTTTCTTGGTATTTTAAAATTTTTTAGGAATAAATCTTTAATTTATTAAGGTTCTTCAATTGTCTTGCAGAGGGTTTCTAGTTACTTTTCCTCTTGTGTAGCTTTTGCTTTATTTTAAGACTATTATAGTTGTGTTTGCCAGCTCCCCATTTTTAGGCCTGTTCTAGCTGAAGTCAGCAGGTAACCTTAGGGGCCTGGCTAAAGTCAAGGCTGCTCGAGTTGCCTGCACCTTAGCTTGTTATAAGAGACATTGTATCATTTTGCCTTGGGTGAAGACTCCATGACAGAATTAAAAGGCTGGCTCTATTCAAGACTGGATATTCAAATCGAAATAAAACTAATTTTCTATAAACATTTCTCTTAGCTTTTTTGGTAACAACATTATAGGTACATTTCACATATTGGGCTTTGACATATTGCACGATTTTCTGGTTTTGATCTTTGCTTCATATTCAACAATATCTCTTCTCTTGATCTTTTGAACTCATGTTTCTGTTTTCTGTTTTTTTTAGCAATACAGCTGGTGATTTGTACCCAACTGTTAGGTTTAGGTGATTATACATTTCAAAGTTATCGATAAAATTCTTTCTTTCTTTCTTTCTTGCATACCCAAACACACACTAACTACTGATCCTGGCCTCTTTGCCTCTCGACAGTGAGCCCATTCCTCAACTCTATTCTAGGGTGGACCTATTTTTTGCTATTTTTTTTTTTTTAATAAAAGGGAAGAGCATTTAGAACTGAAGCTAGAAAGCAATTCTTTACACAAAGAGTTGTGGGAATCTGGATCAAAGTACTGAGACATGTAGCTGAGGCAGAAATCTTCACAAGTATTAAGAAGTATCCAGATGAGATACTGGAACGTCTTAGCTATTAACTAAACAAGCTTGACAGACTGGATGGTCTCCACTTGTTTGTCAAATTTCTTATGCTACTTATATACAGTGATCCCTCGCTATATCGCGCTTCGACTTTCGCGGCTTCACTCCATCGCGGATTTTAAATGTAAGCATATCTAAATATATATCACGGATTTTTCGCTGGTTCGCGGCTTTCTGTGGACAATGGGTCTTTTAATTTATGGTACACGCTTCCTCAGTTTGTTTGCCCAGTTGATTTCATACAAGGGACGCTATTGGCGGATGGCTTAGAAGCTACCCAATCAGAGCATGTATTACATATTAACTAAAACTCCTCAATGCTATAAGATATGCTTCCTGCGCGGTGCTCGATTGTTTGCTCTCACTCTCTCTGACGTTCTCTGCTCCTGACGGAGGGGGTGTGAGCAGAGGGGCTGTTTGCACAGAGGCTGTTTGCCTAGAAGATACGGACGCTACTCTAAAAAATGCTGAAAGACTACCTTCACATTGCTCCCTTCTTTGCAGCTGCTTTATCGCGGTGTGCATACTTAAAAGCCCAAAAGCACGTATTGATTTTTTGATTGTTTGCTTTTCTCTCTCTGACATTCTCTGCTCCTGACGGCGCTCCTTTGAAGAGAAGATATGTTTGCATTATTTTAATTGTGAGAAAGAACTGTCATCTCTGTCTTGTCATGGAGCACAGTTTAAACTTTTGACTAAAGGGTGTTATTTCATGTCTAGAGGGCTCTAATAATGTTAACAGTGTGGGAGAGTTTATAAGGGCTTAAAATATGTAAAAATAACCATACAAACATATGGTTTTTACTTTGTGGATTTTCATCTATCGCGGGGGGTTCTGGAACGCAACCCCCGCAATCGAGGAGGGATTACTGTATATATTAATCCTCAAGGGGAAATTGCCTTTTGGTATGACCTTTTGGGGGTCAGAGTGCAGGGTCAGCCATTGTATAGCACCAACAGAGTAGTAACTACCAGTAACATGCTGGCAGCCTTCCAGATGCCAGCACTCCTGCATACTACTGTTATGAAACTTAACATTTTGGATGTTGCTTAATTAAATTTTACTTTCATGTTGTTTCTCTTTAGTCATTTTGGATAGGATACTATTTTTTTTTTTTTAATTTATTGTTATTGCTCTGCTATTTTATTTTTCAGTAGTGCAATTTTGGGCATGTTTTGCTTTTTTGTTGCCAGCAGGTGTCAACCAGGAGTCACACAGTACATGACCTCCTTGGAGCAAAAATGTGTTAGATAGTGGCACAATTAAGTAAGTATCCAAGATTGTGAATGCTGTTCAAGTTTTTTTTTTTTTTTAGAGCTGGAAGTTAATGTTTTGTTTGCATTTTTGGAGCAAACACTTTCCAAGTTATGACTAAGGTTTTTCTGTTACATACTGTATTGTATTGGGTCATTTTGATACTTGCATCTTTTGACCTTGCTAGTATTTATGACTTTGATTCTTGTCTTAATTTCCTATCCGTTTTCTTCATGTTCTTGACTTTTTCATTTTAGCAGAAATGTACTTGGTGCCCCAGAAGAGGTACCAGTCCATGAGAAGAAGTGCAGCCAGTAAACATCTCATGAACCACGAGGTTACTCAAGCAATCTCTCTGAAAGGAACAGCCTGATTCACTCAGGGGATTGAAGGGGACCCCTTCCTAGAACAGGCAGCCTTATCCCACTTATCACAGCTTAATGCTGCCACCTGTCACCATTACGTTTTGTGACCTCCAACCAACTGTCACTGGCTGAACTTCTTCTCATGTACTTCTCCTGTCTCCTTTCTGGGGCACCAAGTACATGCACGAGGGGTACCATTTCCTGAGGTGCCCTTCTTCCCACATGGACATATTAAATTACTTTACACTTTCTAGTGCGTGTGTTCGTCATTCTCTTTAGTTCTTCCCAACCCCTTGACCAGTTGAGACTCCATCATATTAAAAGTTCACAGATTTCAAATGGGGAGATGGAGGATGGTGTTTGTTCCAAGTCCTAAGAGCCACGGGGCAAAGAGGCTATTCAGCATACAAGAAAGATTGTTCTCCATAGTGCAATTAGGGAGGAAGGACTGTGCATATTTCTGATGCTCTCAATTGAATGTTATATAATCTAATGACATCATGCTTGGCATCTGCAATAAAGCCTAAAAGGTGTGGTATAATGAAAGAGGTTTGTGAAATCTTTTCTTCATTGTATTGTAAAATTCAGTGTATACATCAGTGTTTACACAGAAATAAATATATTTAAGTATAATAATATCTGCCTGTTTAATTGCCAGTACTTCAGATTAATGTCATTCTTTCTGTGACTTTCTGTGAAACTCTTGGAGCTTTTGTCACTTTGTTTTGAAATTCACCCATTGCAATTGAGAACACAACACTTTGTGCATTGTTATTTCAAGCTGCATCTCATTATTATTGCAGCTATTTTTACTCTTTATTTGGCAGGCGGCTTTATGGAAGTTGACGTTAAAATCAGTGTACATTCAGTACATTAGAGGGCTTGGCAAGATATCACAAAGTAAACAGTCAGCAGAAGATGCCATGTCAAAACTTTACTTAATCCACAGCCAGCAATCACAAGTTTATGCTTGTAAGGGACTCCTCTCTTTAATTGAATCGGAAAATCATTGATACTGAAGTGTTAATTAAATCAGCTTTTCAATATTTTTTTTTTCAAAAGTGACAGAATTATTGTGACAGGAAGAAAAAGATCTGTGTAGTCCTGAAAGGACAATAAAGAGTGTAAACTTAGCAAGAATCTTATGTTTTCTGAAATGAGGGCATCTAAAATACAAATTTAAACGTCATATGGCTATACTCAATTATTAAAAATATGATTACCTCATCCACCCATGGCAGAGCTGGGGAAGCTTTTGCAAGTTCTAACCTCTGCTGAAATGTGAATGTGAATAAATAAATAATACACACTCAAAAATATTTTAGTCTGTCATAATTATTTTGACCATTGACAGCACAAACTATGGTTATGTAACCCAAACCCACAAAAGCATTCTAATGATGCATCACAATAATTGGGGACAAACACAATAATGACATCTGCTCCTTACATGAGTTAACATGGCACATTTAAGAAATTTGAATGTATTTCTTTATGATATTTAAGACTTTGATATATTGCAAGTCTCCCTAATATATGAAGGTCTAGCTATGCCAGTGGTCTTATCGTATTAGTTACCTTCAAGTGGTCAGTTCTCACTGTCCTTCACAACTACAGTACAAGTACATTTAGGCTCTTTTAACAGCTATGGCACATTTAGAAACTGGAAAAATGCTAAGTTTTGTGGAGATAAGTAACGATCATAGATAACTTGACATTTCTGTGCCAGCTACAATGCTTTAAAAATTGTCCTGATATCTCTGGCTTCACTACTATACAGTGTATTGCAAAAAAGGACACAATTTGTGACGCCTGCAGTAAGGAACTTCTATTTCTGAAACTGTAGTTTTTGTTTTGTTTTTGGGATCTCATTTATATCTATTTGGACTTTTTTATATTATGAATATTTTTTATCATTATGACACTGTTTTTATATTTTTGTTTTGTTGTGAATGCATCCAATGTTATTGGTAGCAACAATGTCTTGGCTAGTCTCGTGACTTTTCAGAGTACACTCTGTAATTTATAAAATTTGCACATTGTGTATTGCATTTCTGCGGTGGGCTGGCGCCCTGCCCAGGGTTTGCTTCCTGCCTTGCATCCTGTGTTGGCTGGGATTGGCTCCAGCAGACCCCCATGACCCTGTAGTTAGGATATAGCAGGTTGGATAATGGATGGATGGATGTAAACCTGCTACTGAAGAGTGCTGTGCAAAAAACATCCATCCCTTACTAAACATGCTTATCTAGAGCAGCATCATGGGGAACTGGACCTACTGGACAGGATGTCAGTCCATCACAAGGTGAACACACATGCATTTACATATCGGGGGCAATTTACATTCACCAAGCCACCTCAGCTACATGTCTCTGGACTGTGAGAAGAAACTGGAGCACTGGTTGGAAACCTGCACAGATACGAGTAGAACATGGAAATGGAACCCCGGTCACCTTGTTGGAAGGCTGGAACTGAATTGTCATTCTAAAATCTACTTGTTATTCATCATCGTTTTGTCCAAATTCAGATGCTTGACTGATTTTTTTTTCTTTTTTTCTCTAGCCAGTCCCACCTAAACAGCAGACCTGTTGATTGTGTAGGAGTTTTTACGTTTTTATTTCTCATCTGTCTCTTGTGGTTGATGGGAATATGCCATGTTTCAAGTAGCTAATGTGAAAAGACAAAAGGCACAAGATAAAGGGGCTTGGGCACCCGAAGGCAAACCCCATATATTGAAGTACACAAAAGGCATAAAATGAAATGTATGGTAAAGTGTAATGAAAATCTCAGTTGTTTTTTCCCTTCAAGATGGCGTTGTTTCCTCTTACAGTATGTGAAATTCTTGGAGGAAGAGGCGGGTTCAGGTGGTCTTACCCCGGAAGTGACGTCAGAGTGGGAGAAGTGCCAATCTTCCTTTCAGCAGGGAGGAAAAGAGAAGACAGAGTTATTAGACGGTGCCCCCTTAGGTTTCTCCCCAAGCACACGCATGTGATACTATGTAGAAAGGTTTTGACACTGTTGTCTGTAATTATGATTCTGTTTTTTTCCCAGATTATGAGCTTTTGTTTATATGGTGCTGTTTTACACTTAGGCAGATGAACTCTGCTGCTCAAAAAAGTAATATCATCAATTCAACAGGAATAAAAATAAAATTCATGCCATGGTGCGTTTTTTTTCCAAGCTATGCTGGACAGGGTTAGATTTTACACAAACTGTTTACGCAGCCTACTGTGACAAACAAAGCTTCTAGTCGTAGTAAAGTTAATATTGTCACTTACACAGAGTACAGTGAACGTCTAACCAATATATATAAATTATATATCTTATATATAAATGTCTACGCATGGATGCGTATGTGTGTGTGTCTGTCTGGCCAGCCCGGAAGGGCGAGGCTACAGCATGAAGCTGAAAGAAAGCGACTCCGTCACCAAAGTGAAACCGCTGATGACAGACAAACTCGCTTAGCCGCTAATACAAAAGTGAGGCAAGCACATCGGCAAAATGAAACCTACGAGGAGAGAGAAACTCATTTAGTCGCTGATAGACAAGGTGGGTGAGCACGTTCACAAAACGAAACTGCCGACTCTGAACTTTAATATTTTTCTGACAATTTCAATAGTTTCTAGAAGCCTGGACTTTTTACACCACAGCCTTACACAGCTAGTATTAACTAACTATCTATCTAGCTATATAAAATTCTAAGCCTAAAAGTGCAATAGTGACGTTTTTATGTCACGTTTTTTGTCACGCTTTATTTTAAAACCTACATATATATATTTGGTATCATTCTTTACAGAATTTATTGAACTTTAATGTGATGCTGTTAGATTTTCAGAATCTTATTCCGTTTTAAATTATAAACTAAAAAAATATCAAGAACTTGCGACTCATGAGACAGGACTTTGTGCCAAAAGATTTAACCACACCCGGGGCTGGAAATAAAAGACAAAGAGTAGAACAGCTGCTATACAGGCTTTTAAATGTTCGAAGCGCTGCACAAGATGCAGTTCACATGGCACAGCAGCAGCAGCAATCCATCAGCTGATTGAGCAAAGAGGAGGTAAAAAAAAAAACTGTATTTGTCTCCCATTGTATCACCGTTTAAGGGGTTTCGGAGGAGCGATTGAGTTTTTGCGGAGTGGCTGGCGAGTGAAGTAAGCAGAGGGGATCCCCCTAGTATGTATTTATACTGTGTGTGTATATACAGTGTATATATATATATATATATATATATATATATATATATATATATATATATATATATATATTATATATATATATATATATATACTCTATATTATATATATATATATATACTCTATATATAAACTGCTCAAAAAATTAAAGGAACACTTTGAAAACACATCAGATCTCAATGGGAAAAAGAAATCCTCCTGGATATCTATACTGATATAGACTGGGTAATGTGTTAGGAACGAAAGGATGCCAGATCGTTTGATGGAAATGAAAATGATCAACCTACAGAGCCCTGAATTCAAAGACGAAAAAATTATGTGGCAGGCTAGTCCATTTTGCCAAAATTTAATTGCAGCAACTCAAAATTGTACGCAGCACTTTGTATGGCCCCTGTGTTCTTGTATACATGCCTGACAACATCGGTGCATGCTTCTAATGAGATGACAGATGGTGTTGTGGGGATCTCCTCCCAGATCTGGACCAGGGCATCACTGAGCTCCTGGACAGTCTGAGGTGCAACCTGGTGGCATTGGATGGACCAAAACATAATGTCCCAGAGGTGTTCTATTGGATTTAGGTCAGGAAAGTGTGGTGGCCAGTCAATGGTATCAATTCCTTCATCATCCAGGAACTGCCTGCATACTCTCACCACATGAGGCCAGGAATTGTACCAGCATAGTGTCTGACAATGGGTCCAAGGATTTCATCCTGATACCTAATGGCAGCCAAGGTGCCTTTGTCAAGCCTGTAGCGGTCTGTGTGACCCTCCATGGATATGCCTTCCCAGACAATCATTAACCCAACACCAAACTGCTCATGCTGAATGATGTTACAGGCAGCATAATGTTCTCCATGGCTTCTCCAGACCCTTTCACTTCTGTCACGTGCTCAGGGTGAACCTGCTCTCATCTGTAAAAAGCACAGGGCACCAGTGGTGCATCTGCCAATTCTGGTATTCTATGGCGAATGCCAATCGAGCTGCATGCTGCTGGGCAGTGAGCTCAGGGCCCATTAGAGGACATGGGGCCCTTGGGTCACCCTCATGAAGTCTTTCTGGTTGTTTGGTCAGAGACATTCACACCAGTGGCCTGCTGGAGGTCATTTTGTAGGGCTCTGGCAGTGCTCATCCTGTTCCTCCTTGCCCAAAGGAGCAGATACTGGTCCTGCTGATGGGTTATGGACCTTCTATGGCCCTCTCCAGCTCTCCTAGAGTAACTGCTTGTCTCCTAGAATCTCCTCCATGCCCTTGAGACTGTGCAGGGAGACACAGCAAACCTTCTGGCAATGACACGTATTGATGTGCCATCCTGGAGAAGTTGGACTACCTGTGCAACCTCTGTAGGGTCCAGGTATCGCCTCATGCTACCAGTAGTGACACTGACTGTAGCCAAATGCAAAACTAGTGAAGAAACAGTCAGAAAAGATGAGGAGGGAAAAATGTCAGTGGCCTCCACCTGTTAAACCATTCCTGTTTTGGGGGTCATCTCATTGTTGCCCCTCTAGTGCATCTGTTGTTAATTTCATTAACACCACAGCAGCTGAAACTGATTAACAACCCCATCTGCTACTTAACTGACCAGATGAATATGCTATACTCTGATTAAAAAGTGTTCCTTTAATTCTTTTGAGCAGTATATATATACTGTATATATATATATATATATTTTTTTTATTATTATTTCTTCTTTTGAGCTTCTGTAAAGTGTTAATTTCCCCTTAGAGTGTGCATGATCTAATATAAAAGGCGAAGGTCTCACTTAAACCAGTGGGATTAAGAGTAGTTTATAAATCTAAAAGGGTTCACAACATACAAGTTGATTATTGAAGTTACCCTGTCCTGGGTGAGGCCTGACAATTTCCAAAACAACATATTTTAAATAGGAGATGGAGTGATTTGCCATTATAAAATATCTGAAAACTGGATGTTTAATTGATTGAGTTCTAATCTTTTTCTTGTATTCAGCAATTCTGTACTGGAACAATTTCCTCTGCTTCTTCTTTATATGCTATACCCATACATACAAAGATGTGTACATACTGTATAAATGTCTCATTTTATCCAATTTCTAAAATCACGGGATGCACACGATGTTTACACACTTCAATAATCATAGAATGCAAAGTGGAGCAAAGTGTGACCTACATTGAAAGAGGGATTGAAACCAGCAGGGCTTTTTGTCAGAGGGCTTGTGGCCTACTGTGTGGGAAATAAGTTTGCATGCTCTGGCACTGTTCATTGTGTGCTAAGGTGAAATCATTACGATGTACCGAAGGTTGAGATGAGCTGTGTTTGCAGGTTTGTAAGTGAACAATGCTGTGGAGAAGATTAAAAGGAAAAACGGTGGGAATTTAGAAAGTAATTGAGTCAGGATTCATTGGATCAGCAAGTGGTATATTTAAAAAGTTAAAATAAAAATCCAAAAAGAATGTTATCATTTTCACTGTGAATGTTGGCTGGTTTAATGCGTCGCAATGCCTTTTAATCGATTCTACATGACCATGGCACTTTACATAATTAAGTCATACTAAATCCCTTTAAATAACACAAAGAAATGTCACGATTTAAAGCTTAATCTCCTAATGGCGTATAATCTTATGCATTCTCACCTGATTCTTTTTCCTTCTATTTTTTTATTAAGGCATCACATTTATATTCATTTATAGTACAGTGAAATAAAATGGAAACAATACTAATTGATGTCTCTTTTTAAAACAGGGTTTTGTCATTTTAGTGGGCAGTGTGGTATTGCAGTGCTAATTCCTGCTGCATCATAGCTCCTGGGTTCATATCCCAGTCCACTCGCTTGCCTGTTTGCAACTCCCACATCTCACAAACAAGCAGATTAATCGACAGCACTGAATTGGCTCCTTGTCAAAGTGAATGCGCCCTACAATTAACTTGTACCTGTGACAGATTAATTTGTTATAGCTGGTTGTCCATTGTAAATAGTTAACATGACACATACCTGGAGTTAAAAGCAACAGTTCTGCAATGAGGGTCTGACTCTTATGGGGCGAGGATGTGCTTCTGCATGCTGTTCCCTCGGGACATGTGTGTGGCTCAGTGGCCTACAAGCCAGTCATGCACCTCAAGGTTCATAAGTTCCAATGTCTTGATGGTTCTTTACAGCTACAATAAAGAGAGTGGAGTACTAATTAGTCACCAGCCAATACAGATGAAGTAGAATATGATTCTGCAAAAGATTAGAATGGGGTAAAAGAACTTACCTGCAACACAGAACAAGTTTTCTCACATTCACATACACATTCAGATTTTGAATGGGAAGATACAGAGATTAGTCATCTGCTTAGAGCACGCTATGAGATGAGCATCTCAGCATCTTCAGCAATTGGCTAATGCTGGCAGATGTAGGCTGGGATTGGCTAAGTGAAAACCTACTCTCATATGCAATGGGAGATCAGCCAGAAGAGGTCGCCTTTTCACCCCCTGTTGATTGGAGCCGTGAAGAGTTTGTGCTTTTGAGTGTAAAGAGCTGTTCACCTGCAAGTTGCTGGGACCCATGGAGGTTTGTGGGTTTTGGTGGTGTACCACATTTTGTATTTGTCTTCACATTTGGATTTTTCCTTGCTTGTTTTGTTCTTTTTCATTTACTGGATGGCATATCCATCCTCAACTGTGAACAATAAGGGGGAAGACTATCTATCTGTCTATCTATCTATCTTTTGTTTTTTCTTTCTTCAATGTACACATTTTTTCGAGTCACTGTAAATATTATAAACATTCACTTGCATTTGATTTGTGCATTTTTTAAATAGTGTCATTGCTTTGTATTGTACTTTGATAATTGCATGACACAGAATTGTGATTGGCTGGCACTCACTGAAATAAACATTTTGCATTTTATATTTTTGTCTGTGCCTGTTACTTCCAGCCTGGTTTCTGTTGGTCATGAACTACAAGATGCCCAGTGATTATGCCCATGCTAGGGTTTGAAGGCATCTAATTCATTCCCTGCCTTGTGTTATCCTTCCACTTTTTCACTAAGATGTGCTGTGTTTTAAAACGCATGGATGGATCTTTGATTCACTGCTCTAAACCTCTTGGAGTTCACTTTAGAAATCCTTAGCAATAATACTCTAAAGTAAAGTACATTTGAGATGATGTGCACAATGTAACAATATTTGGTATTAGTTTTGCTAAGCTGGAATGAAAGCTAGAAGACAATATGACCCTTGAGGACAAGCGCTAAGGAAGAAATGCTCAGCAAGCTAAAGAATATCAAAGCCACAAGGAGCAGCACATATAAATCTCGGAGAGTGACATTATGCATTAATGGGGTTCTACTTCTTGTGTAAGGTTTTTGAGTAGAAAGCCATAAATTATTTGCAATTCACAAGAAATATCTGTACCACATATATAAACTTTACATGTACATGAAATAGCAAAGCAATAATTCATCCGTATATAAATTAAGGAGCAATGACATATTAGTCTCCGTTTAGGTGGCCTATGTATCATGTCAGCGAAAATGGTTTCAAGTTATCAATGTAAACTTCAACTAGTACTTTAATATATATTGTCATATGTGAAGATCATAAATTCTAGGAGGGAATGGATTGATTCATCCAGCAGAATGTTTTAAGGAATGAACTGAGATTTCATTCAATGAGAGGACAGCAGTAAATAACCTCACAAAGAGACGTTCCGGCACACACACTGCCTTACCCCGAGAGCCTGTGCGAGGAGACCTTATTAAGCTGCCTATCAGAATCCGCTCAGCACGAGGAAGCCGTGCACATTCATTTCCACTTCACTCAGGAAACAGCTGTCTTACTTTGCTTGCTGCCAGCAGCATCATGAAAGGAAGAAACAGAGAAAATCTGAACTATCTTTGGAGTTACAGAATGCACTAATTAAGAAACGGGGTGCTGGTGCTAGGCTATGGTTTAATGCTCAAAGCGGACACATGCTGCTCTTACAAATATATTATTATAGTCTGCTGTGGCAATAGTGAGCAGACTCCAATTTTTATCCAAACATGATTTAGCCATTATGAAACAACCAGGACTTTCCATACTGGAAAAAATGGTATAGAATAATACTGGTATATGAAATAATGAATTCGTTCTACAGAGAAGGTGGTACACTGGTACAGCGGTTACCTCTACTGCTGCTGCTGTACTGCTCCAGATTCCTGGCTGGTCTCCATCTCAATGGATTTTGCACATTAACCCTGTGTTCATGTAGATCTTGAAAGGGTACTCTGATTTGATCCCACATCCCAAAAATGTTAGGTTAATTGGACTCTCTATATTGGTTGAGTGTGAGTGTGCATTGTGCTGGCCCACCAATGGTGGTCTCTAGATCATCATCATTATCACATCTTATCATGCCACTGCTGTATCCAGGTAATAGTGGCATCATTTGCATCCTTAAGATCTTCATCAGTACATGTGGGGCCTCAGGATCATTTATGGAGAATGTGGTCCATTGTTTGGGTGGGCTCACCACAGGGACATTCGGCGCTTGTTGTGAGGTCCCATCTAAATAGGTTGTCCCTGGCTCAGTTAAGGTTTGACCTAGCTTGGTAAAGTGCGACCCACTCTTTCCTAGAGAGGAATGCTCCATTGGGTAGATGCTCTTGAGGTGTTGGAAGAGCTTCATTTGGAGGGCTACAGTCAGTCTCACGCCACCTCTCGAGCCTATGTTTTGTGGACTGCTTTGGATTAAAGGGCTCCACTGTGGTGAAGCTCTGACGAGAAGGTAGTCAGTGATGGTGAGGTGGGTGTCTGAAGTCCATCAGTTGCTTGAACTTTTCTACTCTTGAGCTACTTTCTCGTTGTATATGGGGAGGTGTGATCCCAGCCAGCCAGTATAAAGCAGGAAGGCACGTTGTTCGCAATGTGCCGGTGATGATTCAGTATGCACTATTTAGCTCAGGGTCAACCTTGTTCGCATGGGTTAACCTAGCCCACACTGGTGTGCAATAGTCTGCAGTTGAATAAGAGAGTGCTATGGCCATTGATCGCAGGGTCTTAGGGTCTGCTCCCCAGGATGTGTTTGCTAGTTTGCTAAGGAGATTATTCCTGCTGTTTTTGAGTTTTAAAATATGTTCTTTAAAAGAGAGTCTCTAGATAAAAAATAAATAAAAAAAAATCGCATAGGTAAATTTTCTTGGAAAATGGGTTTAAAGAACACTGGCTTAAAGTAAAACTTTGTTACTGAAAAACATGTCCCTGTTAGTGTCTACCATGGCAACACTTGGTGCAAGGTGGGAACTAAACTTTGGCAGGGCACCAGTAGAATGCAGGCATAGCCGGTGCGTTAAATAATGCTGCCTGAGGCAAGGCACAATTTGCCACAACACTCCCCTATACTAAATATAATGTCATACGCTTGAGACAATGCACTTAATCCAAATACAATGGATATTGTGATATAGTGCATCCTCAGAACAAAACATAAATAACATAAACAAAATATTATTTAAGGAAAATACATGAAAAAATTTTAAAAGACTATGAAAAGGCATTAAAATAAAATGGATAAATTCTTCAAAAATTCTGTTTGACACCCTCACAAATGGAAACCTTTTCTGAAAATCTTTTTTTCAGATCAAACACTTGGCTTGTCCGACTTGCTTCTCTAAATGCTTTGGTAGTCCTGCTAGCTGCTAGTCCTGCTTTTTGTAATTTAACATCCGCAGTGCAAACATAAGGGAGATTTAACAGATATTTTAGCTTACTAATATTTTATAACACACTGGTGAAGACTCTGTGGAGTACTGTGTACAGTTTTTGTTCTCCAGGCTACAAAAAATACATAGCAGCACTAGAGAAAGTTACGAGAATGGGCTACTAGAGCCTATGTTTTGTGGACTGCTTTGGATTAAAGGGCTCCACTAGACTGGTTCCAGGGCTACAGGGGATGAATTTTGAGGAAAGATTAAAAGAGCGGAGCCTTTTCAGTTTAAGCAAAAGAAGATTAAGAGGTGACATGATTGAAGTGTTTAAAATTATAATGGGAATCGAGTGGATCGAGACTTGTATTTTAAAATGAGTTCATCAACTACACGTGGACACAGTTGGAAACTTGTTAAGGGTAAATTTCCCACAAACCTTCGGTAGTTTTTCTTTACACAGAGAGCCACAGACACTTGTGTGATAGAAAATAGGACTTTAAGGACTTTCAAAACTCGACTTGATGTTTTTTAGAAGAATTAAGAGGATAGGATTGGCGATCTTTGTTGTTGTCTCATCTAGATTGTTCTACTGTTATGTTCTAGATTGTTCTAATGTAATGTTATGTTACAAAGTGACATAATCAATATACACTGTCACACATGTACGTCTAGGGGACCCCATCAAGGCTGTATTTAGGTAAAAGTTTCCAGTTTGGGATGAGGCGGGGTGATGTTGCTAACCTTTTCTCCCCGTTTGCCTGTAGCTCCGGATGACTCCTAACCACGCTCCTGGGCTCTGGAAGCCCCGCCCCTGGACTGACCACCATAAGTTTGACTCCAGAGTTGAAGAGGGCATTATTTCCAACGGACCCATTGCTGGAAGGAGAACTGAGACCAAATACAGAGAAAGATAACCAAGGAAAACTATGGAGGCAATTGCAGCCTGTTTTTGTTTTGACTTATAACTTTGAGTTGCCCATTAAAAGGGAACATTCAGGCTGGTACACAGCAGTGTCATGGATTTAAAACTTTATATTTTATTTTTTGGGCAGGGCACCACAAACAAAGATGAACTTGATTCTACAAAGACAGTTAATATCAAAGTGTCTTCTCTTTCTGAATTGTATTACCTTAAAATATTTTGCTCAGATGAACAGGACACTAAAGAAGGTAATTAACATCAAAAGCATTCCAAATTGTCCCTCACTTTTAAAATATCTGTGCAAGAAAGCAAAAAACCAGGATGATGCCTCAGGCTATATTGACTGCTTTATAACCTGCAAACAGAAGGAGAAGCCTGGGACACTAGGAATTACCAAATTGGTTTACAGCTTGGCAAAGAAAGAAATGCCAGAAGGTACTAAGTAGATCAAAAACTGTAAGCAAAGTCATTTATCATATTAACAGCCAGCCAATCAAATGTGTAAAACATCACATGTTCCAGAATCCCATGTGGAATTTTAAAATAAATATGCCAATTTGTCTAAGTGATCAAAAAGAAGCGACATCAGAAGAAGAAACAGCGTCGAACAAAAAGTGATGTCAGAAGAAGGACTAAGACACGTGTAACCAATTTCATCTGGTCGTCAGCTAAAGCATTTCAAGAACAACATACTCTTTTGACACCGATTTTTCCATAAGCTTTTTCTAAAGACTATATATATCCAGACTTTACTATCGATCTTATCATTTCTTGTTCTATTTGGTATAATTATTTGTTTAATAAATACCACATTGCTTTTAAATTTCTACACTTTCTCTTTATATCTAGAGAGTTTGAAACAATAAATTGAAAATTACGATACCAGTATGGGGGACAACCACATTACCTGCCCATAGAGTTTATCGAGGCTAAGAGGTCGCTCCGCTAAAGAAGAGAGAACTGTAGTAAAAGCAGGGCATATTGTTAGGTTGGACAGTGGCGTATAACCAAAAGAATTAATTGTGTTGGTATGACACTGTATGTTTGTCAGTGCCAGTGATAAGTAAGTCCTTAAGTAGAGACTCCTATAGAATATTGTGAGATATGTTAAAGAGTCATCTGTGTTTGTGTGTTTTTGTATTTGTGATAATCCTAAGGTGCGACTGAGTAACAGAATTGGCAAGTCTTATAAAAACCCAAGATAATACATACACCAATCCTTGCTCCCTTCCCTCGAGTCATCACTGACAATATAGAGTACAATGATGTGAAAAATCAGGAAAATGGACATGAATATCACGCACTAATAGTTAGCTTAAAAATCCGCATTCGCTGTTTTGATTATCAGAAGCTTGCAGTGTGGCGAACTTCATTAAGTAAAATTTAAAACTTTTCTAATGAAA
Organism: Polypterus senegalus; assembly: GCF_016835505.1. Lineage (NCBI taxonomy): Eukaryota > Metazoa > Chordata > Cladistia > Polypteriformes > Polypteridae > Polypterus > Polypterus senegalus. The sequence continues at coordinate 82,815,004 of NC_053167.1, read as the reverse complement.
TAATTTATGACAAATTTTAAAGGTGGTATACAAATATAAGACAGTGGATATGTATGTAATTCTGAAGGTTCACAGGGAGAACGTGCAGATCCCACACACGCAGTGCTTGGGCCGGGATTCAAACCCAGGACTCAAGTTGAAATGTTAGTCAGTCAGTCATCGTCCAACCCACTATATCCTAACTAAGGGTCACGGGGGGGTCTGCTGGAGCCAATCCCAGCCAACACAGGGCGCAAGGCAGGAGCAAACCCCGGGCAGGGCACCAGCCCACCACAGGAACACACACACCCACACACTAGGGACAATTTAGGATCACCAATGCACCTAACCTGCATGTCTTTGGCAGGAAACCGGAGCACCAGGAGGAAACCCACGCAGACACGGGGAGAACATACAAACTCCACGTAGGGAGGACCCAGGAAGCAAACCCGGGTCTCCTAACTGCGAGGCAGCAGCGCTACTACTGGACCACCCAATTTGTTTTTTTATGATTATTTAGATAATCTTCCATGATTAAGAGGGCACTGTTGCTCCTCAAACCCAACAGGCAGACTCTGAGGACACAGGGTAAAAGCACCAAGAACACGTTTTATTTCTTTTCTTTCTTGCTCTCCGCCACCGCAGTCACAAGTAATAAAGAATTACACGGCACATAAACTATTCTTTTTTTCTCTCTCACTTTTCTTCTCCCTCCCTCCCAGCAAGCATTGTCCACCTCCTTTCGACTCTGGCTCTCTTCTGTAAGATCAGTTCTTTCCTTTTATATTGGCCAACCCCAAAATACTTCTGGGCTTCCGTTCACATGGCCTGCCAGCACTTCTGGGTTAGACGAAAACCTTGTCTTTTGTATATTCGCAGCACCCCCTGGTGCCACCCATGGCACCCAACAGGGCTGAGATAGAGAACTCCAAGTCCCATGATGCCCTGTGGGAATCCAGAGCACCACTGTAAAGCAGGGGAGCTGCCATCTAATGTCTTCGGGGAGGTAGTGCCCTAAAAACACTGCCTTCCCCAATCCTTCCATATCCGGGACATCCCGACTGGGTGGAGTTGCCGGCCGTCTGTTACAGTGCTACTATGGAAAAAATGACATTATAATGGCTACACTATCTCTGAGTGTGAGGAACTGGGGTGAAAGTTTAAATGTGTCCTTTTCAGTGTGGACAAAATAAGAGGCTCTCCGAGTGTCATAAAACATAACAGTTCATTTAGTCAGCATTAAGAGATTATTAGGGTAATGTTAAATTTTACCAGTAATCTGGTCACGACGACGTCTTTGAATGACTTTTACCTTTATGTGACCCTCCGCATCGCCCCCTAATAACTCACTCGGTGAGTTTCTGGCTTTTCTCCTGCAGTACTCCTTGCTGTATCTGCCAGAGGTTAAATGAATGCTGTGAATCGCCCAGATAAATCCAATCTGTGCTCTCTGTCTTTCAGGCCAGGCAACTGTGAGTTCAACCAAATGACAGCAGCAGTGATGATTTCATCATCGGGCTCAGGGGGGCACTTCTAGCCCTCAGGGAGCTTCTAGGACTAGTAAGACCCAACGGTGCATTGCATGGATAAGCAGATGATCAACCCGCAGATATTTCATGTAAAAAATTGTGGTCAGAAGCAGGTGAGCTTCAAAATGATGGAAAAGCCAGCATAGCTGCTTTGTTTTTTTTTTCTTGAGGATTTGATAGGATCTACAATATGTCAATACACAAAACCAGACAGTACACCCTACACCACGTTCTGTCCTTGTTACACAGTATCAAGACATTTTCCTGTTATTACTGTCTTTTTGCTAAATGTTCTTTTTGCTAAATGTTTGACATTTGAACTATTTCCAATAAACATTTCTTGCCCTATGGTGTTTGTGCTTTAGCAGGACCTGTTGAAAACAATATCCCTTTCTTAGTTACCTCATTTATAGAAACTTTAAAGTTGAGATCCTTTTTAGTCAGACACTTGGCTCATCTTCACCCTCACTTTAAAATTAGGCATTTAGAATGTATTGTCATATCCGTGTGCTTAGGGGACAGCTTCATTTAACACTGGTAATTCCACTCCAGACCAGGGGGTTGTGCTGTCATCCTCACACTCTTCCTCTTTCCCAACCCCAGGACAAAAGATTGTCAAGGAAAAGAGCTCTAATGTAATTTATATGTCCATTCTAAACCCCACCCCTGACTCCGCCTTTTACTGCCCTGAACACTTAAAATCTGCTGCCTGAAAAACAGCAGTGCTACAATAGACTCGCATCTGAGAAGACATTTATTTTGCAATACAGACTGATAATTAGTGGGTTTTTTTTTCAATTTTTCAACCACCAGGTGTCCCAAACTTTTCTTTGTTTTTGTCTTTTGTTACAATATTAATTTTATTTATATGTTTTATTTATAAGTGCCTTTCAATAGACCCATGTCTTCTGCACAATTATAAATCAACAATTCAGGAAAATCAAACAATTTATGAATAAAATAATAAAATATATGTATATTTAAACAGCAACATTATATAAAACTATTAGAATGCTATTCTAAAAAGATGGATTTTATCAGTTTCTTTTTGTTGGAAGCGAAGTGCAAATCCACAGGGATAAAGGTGAGACATTCCATTGTCTAGGACCTTCTACATTGAATGTGACCTGGGTGAAGGTGCACAAAGCAGTTGTTCTCCAGAGGTCCACAGCACCCAAGATCGAATTTGGGGACAGAGAAGGTTATGGAGATACAGAAGAGTCAAATCCTGAAGGGACCTGAATAACAGTACTTTAGTACTTTATCTGATGTTGTGCAAGAAGCCAATGCAGATGTTGGAGAATGGAAGCAATATGGTTCCATGATTTAGTATGGGTAAGAACCCTTCTGGCTGAATTCTGGACTTACTGCAAGCCATTTGATGCACAACTAGACATTCTTGGGAGGAGACCATTGCACTAGTCCAGTCATGAGGTCACAAAAGCACGTAGGGGGGTCTCAGCAACTGCATGATTAAGAAAGGGACGTGACCTAGCTGTGCTTTCTTAAATGAAAACATGATGTCCTAATGACTCTCTTGATCTTCATGCTAACACTAAAAGTGGAATACAAAATAACACTAAGGCTTTTCACTTCACCTGTGATGACTGTTGGAAAACCCGGAATAGACAGTGGTAGGTTGAACACAGTTCTTGAGTATGGTATGGGAAGCATTGAGAGCTTGAGATTTATTGCAATTTAGCTTCATTAATATTAATATCATATAAACCATCTGCCAATATAAAAGAACCAATTGAGTAGGTTTAAAGTTTACATACATTTGAATACCATCAACATAAAATTTAAATTTCAGATGATGCTTTTGAATGATCTGGCCAGAAGCTAACAAGTAAATAACAAATTAGACAATGTAAGCATGAAGTAACATTCAGCTGCGTTTAGCGACTAAGTTAGCTCACATGAATGTTGGAACGTTTCACAATTTTTTATTCATTTCATCCAACAGTTTATGAAATAGCTTTGTAACAGCGAGTCATATTCGAAAGTAATAGTGATAATAAAATGCAATGCAATGTGCTAGTAGACGACATTAAATACGTACTTTACAATGGAGTTAAAAACGGAGCATATATAGGCTTGTGGCGACTCAATGGCTTTCATATGCAACACAGTGCAATTCAAGTGATGTGAAAATGACATTGATTGATGTGTGTTAGTGGTGGAGAGTCTGTAATTACTGTAAATGTTGTTCAACTTTCCTAAACATTTTTGAAAGCAGACCCAATAGCATCCAATAATTAGCAACTGAAAAATATCAATTAATACAAAATGACCAATACTAGCATAAAATCTGTATCAATATTAACCTATTATAGGAGAAAAGGAACCAAATGTGTGTGTTGTCAGCATGAGAGCTCTCTGCTCGGCCCACCAGTGTCTTGCATTGGACAAACAAGTGGCTGTCAGACACGTAAACAGGAAAATATGCAAAATATACAAGTTCAAGTAACTGTTCGCAAGGTAAAATTGGACCATTACACACATTTCTAGCTTTTTTTTTTTGTTCTTTAATTCACCTTAAACAATTTCTTTTATTAGGAATTTGTTAGTTTTCGCATACCCCTTGGGGTCAGAGCACAGGGTCAGCCATTCATACATCACCCCTGGAGCAATTGCAGGTTAAGGGTCTTGCCCAAGGGCCCAGAAGAGTAGGATCACTTTTGGAAGTAATAAGCTTTCGACCCGGTAACCTTCTGGATACCAGCACGAATCCTTAACCTCACAGCCACATTTCTCCATTTTAAGATGTACGAATTCACAAATTAAAATTTTAAAATTTGTACAGCGCATTCTCTTCGAGATATCTGAACGAAAATTGAACTGTCTCATCAAATTTCATTGAAAAATAAGCATGCCAGTCAGACAAGAGCTGCTTCATGCCTTATATGTGAACACACCTAATAAAGGACAGTGGACCCAACACAAGACCCCGGGGAGCACCGTGTAACAAAGAAGATGAAGCTAACCTGAAGTTGCCAGTTGAAACAAACTATTCCCGACAATAACGCAGAAAGTTTCAACATGCTTTGTGCATTTATTGTTTTAGAGTAGCAACACAAGAAAAGAAAATTGTGGTGAAAGTTTTAATATTTAGCAAGTTTAACTTAGTGAGGAAAACATGTTTGGGCTGCTGACACATTTATAACAACATCATCCTCTAAAAGGCAGATTTATTTCTCAAATGGAAGAAGCCAAGTGCTGTCTTACACCTCACAGTTATGCTGCTGGAGACTGGGTTGAAGTAGAATGAGTGGATGTACAGCCTCATTAATTCATGGATGAAAAGTCAGGAGGAGGTAACAGTCCTGCTTCAAAGCAACTGCTGTGCGCTGCACTGGTGCTGAAACCTCATCTTGTTCATGAGGACTCCAATCTATTCCTTAAGTTCAAAAAAGTAATGTCAGGATGGATGGAAACTGTCTATTAGGCCCCTACTGTGTCTTGCTGACTGTGTTCAGACTGGTGGTGGACTGGCAGTCATGGTTGGGATCGATGCTGTAATCTCTATATATATACAGTATATATAAAATTCAATGGCTATATGTCTGCATGTCTGTCCATTTTTCACAAGAGAACTACCTAATGGATTTAGATCTTTTTCTATAATGTGCTTGAAAAGCAGATTTTGCGACTTCTCTCATTGTGCCAAGTATCATAGTTCACTTGCAGGGGTGATTTATTCATGCTAATCCGAGACAGAGGCTGCAGGCTGAGGGGATGTGGAAGCGTTGACGTCAGGAGTGGGGAGCCAGGCAGGGCCCTCCTCACTGATGCTCCAGCCTTCGTTCGAATCGCTCTACCTCCGGTCACATTTTGGAGTGGACCTTGCCTCCACTTAACTAGCGATACCCATTTGTTTATTGATTTTTAAAAGTTTGTCCTGTTTCATTACCACACAGGCTGAGCCGCGGGAGACGGCTAGTTTTCAATAAAGCAGCTTTAGGGAATGGAATGAGAGAAGCGGATTGGACGGACATGCTGTCTGCTGATGTTCATTCTCAATGAGCTGACAACCACACAGTAATGCTTTGGTAAAAATGTTAAGCTTAGCTTCAAGTGCAATCATAAAGAGCTCAGTGTAACACAGCAATGTGTGTAAACTAATATAGAGAGCCTTTCTAAAGTGAACACCATCATCCCGAGGTGCTTTAGTACATCCTCACTGCCCTGTGGTTCGCTCAGGGCCACTTTCTGCTGGTGGTAGACCTTCAACCTGGTGGTTAACAGTCCATGACTTAAGTACAGCAGTCACTCCACTGACAAGTCAGATTGTGATGCTGAAGTGCAGATTCTCCAGAACGTCCTCTGCGTGGTTATCCTCACTCTCATTAGACATTAATGAATGTGGTAATTCATTGAGAGTTGCTGCCCTTCTTTTGCGATTTCAGCAACTACTTCAAAAGAACAGGTAATTAGAAATCAAACTCATTTTATTATAATCAAGGATTTGAACAAGAGTTAATCATGAATTGAGGGGGCAATCTGTAGAAATGCCAAGGCAGGGTTCAAATGTCACCCTTTAATCAAACCCGGTGAGGCCTTTCAGCCCCTTCCTATGGGTTCTCTTTCAAAAGGCTGCTATTAAACACTGCACCACAACTTAAATCGGGGTCTCAAACTCCAATCCTGATGGGCTTTCATTGTGGACAGTTTATAAGTAGCCAATTTGTGCTTCTATCGGGACAGAAAGGGATGCCTTCATTTTAAACGACTTGCTTTTTAAGATTCAAAAGCCTACATGTCGTTTTTTTTCCTTTACCAGCTACCATTTAACACCAAGTACTGAGCTGCTTCAGTGTGCAGTGACAAGTGCACTGGCTTCAGGCTTTTGCTGCAACCAATTTTATAATTAGAAGCGAATTCTTAGTGTCAATGATATGCATTACTTCATTTAATTGCTGGATGTACTACCTGTCTAAGATTGGTTGAAATCTAAGTAGTCAATGTAGACCTCAGCATATTTAGCATTAATGTTTGCAGTGTATCATCTATTGGAATGTATTTCACAATGCATTGCATTTTGAATTCCAACAGATGGAGCATCACAAATATTTGTACTAATAAAATGCATATATAGATATTTTATATTTTTATATTTATTTATTTTAGATATTTATATATTTATATATACACATTTTTCATTCTAACAGATGTCAGAATGGCACATAATATAGCATAACATAGCAACTTAGAGGGATGGCAGCATGCCCCACCACACAATGAATCACCCAGACTGGGACCCGAGTGCAGCTGTGCGACGGGTGACACCTCAGCACCACACTGAAACAGTATGAGTTTTTTTGTTTTTTTTTACAGCAGCTGGAGTGCCAATCCTGTCTCAAACCAGTGGAGTAGAGTCAATTCTGCCATTTACGGGATTTAATCTGGCAACCTTCTGTTTTACAGCACAGATCCCTAGCCTCAGAGCCACCACTCCACCATATGAACATAGACCCTAGCATATTTAGCATTAACATTTGCAGTGCACCATCTATTGGAATGTATTTGGTAATGCATGGCATTTTTCATTCCAACAGATGGCACAAAGCAAACATTAACACTGCTTTTTAAATCCTGTACCAAATGGCATATAACATAGACATGGCAATGCAGACCTCAGCATATTTAGCAATAACACTTTCTGTGCACCATGTTTTGGAGTGTATTTTGAAGTGTATTGCATTTTTCATTCCAACAGATGGCACATTACAAATATTAACACTACTATTATTCCCTATCCCAAACAGCATATAACATAGACATAGCAACTGGACAGGAACACAGATACCTAGACACTCACTGTGACACTTGTCCTTTTATTAAGATGGATATGGATTGGCAGGTCAATGTATGTTCCATTAGAGGCTGTAATTGGCTACTAATTAAGAAAGTGGATGAAAAAAAAAATTGCAACCACTGCAATCCCCCGGGGAACTGAGTTTGAGGCCCTTGACTTAAATATTACCTAACAGTTATTTAATGCTTTTCAGAAACTGAGCAAATTTTTTTAAAAGGCATGGCAGATTTCAGCATTTTCCTGATATAACTGCAAGTCTTTTTAAAGAGATTCAACGCAGTGGTATTTTTGTTTCAGCTAACATGCATACATACATGTGAAAGTTCAGCTTTTCGAGTGAAGGCGTTAAAACTTCCAGCCACTTTCTTGTCTGAACTCCTTGAGCTGTGGGACTGGAGGGCAATGGATGGAGCAACACTGCCACCTGTTGGCACAATAATGTCAGATATTTTACGGAAAGAAAAAAACATTTTGGACAAAATACATTACCATTTTCATGTAAGAGGCTGCACCTTTTTTAATTTATCTACATTATTAAAATGTTATAAATGAATGGTCTTTTTGAAGGTAAGTGGCATTAAGGAAGGAATCGCTATACATTTTAAAATAATCAAGCCCTGGATGAAAGACATGCATTGGAAGGTAGTTGTATATCGTTGTGGAATACCCTTTTGGACTCTTCATATACAGTTCACATCTAACTAAAGCAGAAGAGAAATTAAGACTTCTGAGCTGCTGTTTCTGGCCAGGACATCTTTATAATAATCCCAGCCCGTTTTATTGGGAAATTAATCACCAGCATTAAAATCAAAGGAAATCCATTCATTCAGTTTGAGGCAGTAAAACATCCAGGACCTCTGCCAGAGTGCTATGCTGATGAGATGGTAAAAAGACATAAAGCTCATATAAATTGCTCTAGGATAGCTGTCACACTTTCAAAGTTTCAGATGACTGTAAAAAATAGCATTGAGGGTGCATGATTTGGCATGCTTCTTAATCTGCTTGGTGCTTCAGAAAGAGAAATCAACTGACAGGAAGGCAATCAGCAAAAGCTGGAGATGAAAATTGCAACAAGACGCAGGTTACACCCACCGCCAGGTTAGCATCCGAGCCAAAAAAAGTCATCGACAAAGTCATTTCAAGAGCCCCCATGTTGGAGTCTCTGTGGCCACAATGTCTACGGAGGAAGGCAATTCCTATTCTTAGCACACTTCCAATTAACAGAACAATGTGGCACACAATATGCACATATTTAATGTGGCTAAAAAACGCAGGGTAATGACTCAATATAGTGTTAGAAAATGTAACAGAAAAATATTATGCCGCCAATTTACAAAATCTATATTTAAAACCAGATTCCAGTTGTACTATGTCAGCCACATTTGGAAATCTTAAAATAAATGAAACGTAAATATGTACACATCTCTGCAATAAAATAAAAGCAAAATTGAGTAAAGTATAGTCGGAATTTTGATGACTTTATTAAAACACTTACTGTTGTGTGAAGGGATGGCAGGTAGCCGGGGACAAGCAGAGACAGAGTGAGAGACCCCCGCTGGCAAGAATCTGTAATTCATATCCTGTAAGTGTAATTCATTCTAAAAAAGCTGAAAGCAAGCCTAAAAACCCAGAATCTTAGGCAGCAAAAGCCCCCTTCAGGCATGCCAAGTACCTCTTACCTGATTTTATTTCTTTCTGCCTCCACCTTCTTGTTCTTTTGTCAAGGTATTGACAGCTTGCATTGCATCGATGTAACCTGGCAGTCAAGGAGAGTGGGCTAGAATGTGCAGGCATGAGCAACGACAACTTCACTGGGCTAGTCGGTTGGGGGGCCAGACACCGTTGAGTAAGCATGTGTACTGTGTGGCCGTTGCATTCAGAATGACTGAGCGAGTAGAGCCTCAAATCAGCATCAAACTGTGCATTAAGCTTCAGCATTCGTCCACAGAAACTATTCGGATGATTCAGAAGGCTTTCAAGGATGAGGCATTGGCTGCAGCGGAAATAAAAGTGTGCCACAGATGCTTCAAAGATGGTATCCTTACAGTCCAGATTTGGCGCCCTGTGACTTATGGCTTTTTCCAAAACTAAAATCGACTTTGTATGGGAAGAGATTTCAGACTGTCGATGAGATTTAGGAAAATACGACGAGGCAGCTGCTGGCAATTCCAACAAAGGATTTTGCAGAGTGGGAGATCTGTGTGAGGTCCCAATGTGCCTACTTTGAAGGGGACTGAGGCGTCATTGTCCTATGTACGATGTTTCTTGTATCTTCTTCATAAATATATCTGTTTTCATATTACGTGGCTGGATGCTTTCTGGACAGACCTCGTATAAGCCATTGGTGACCAATACTGTGCAACAGGAAATGATGTAAAAAAAAGTCCATGGTACAAATAAAACTAATAATAAATTGACATTACTCATTCACATCAGTTATCCGGTTGTATAATCCAAATCTGCAGAACTGAAGATGAGTTTTCCCCTCAGTCACTGGTCAAGAGTCATGTCTTCAATTCAAAAAGGCAATCCCATGAGTTTTCCGTTTATAATATGCACTAATTTTTCCAGAAGTATTTAACAATGTTTTAACAAAAAATACACGTTCTGCTCATGTTGAGCTTACAACTGGATAACTGACATGTGAATTATGCAACACTAGCAAAATGAGATTTTTTTTGTTTTTTCCATTGGTGTTCTTAACTTTGTCATTTTACAGCATTGGTCACCATTGTAACATACTGTAAACTTATTTATCTGCACTCTGCTTTAAAACATGACATATGAGGCCCATTTACACTTTAACATTATACATTTCTGGCAATTGTTTGGCTTTTATCAAGCTTGGCTTTTTGAAGGCATTTGCAAGAATTTTTCAGTGTATTTTGGGTATTTTTCCAGCATCTTTAAAGAAGTGTTTTGCAGGAAAAATATGACTGACATCATTTCTATTTTCTAGTTTGAGAAGCCATTATTGTGTCTCCAGGATGTATTCTATGACTGAAGAGCAGTTGTTGTCAAGGTTGAGAGGGCAAATGTTGGGATTCACTCTTTTCTGCAGCAAAGGGAGTCAAGAGGACAATTCTGGGTGCTCTGTTAAGCAGGTAGCATCCTGAAAAATTCCCGGATTACACACAGGTGTCGATAAGCATGTAAGTAGTGATATGATGTGAAGGAAATCTGATGTCAGCAAGCCCAAACCTCGACACGATCACACAAGCACAGTTCCAAGTTCAAATAAAGGTGGATTTATTAACCAACTCCTCTCAAATATACCACAACAAGTACAAAAATCCAGGTTTTTTCTCCTCACAGTAATCTTCACACCACCGATCTGCCCTCATCCAGTCAAGTGTTGCCTCTCTTCCTCCCAGCTCTGACTCGCCTGGATAAGGGAGTGTGGTCCCTTTTATTACAGACCCGGGAGTACTTCCGGTGCCAGGGTGAAGTCCATCACAGTAGGGAGCTTGTCTCTGTGCAGCGCGCTCTTGCGGTACGCCATGATTTCACACTGGGCACCAATAACCAGCGCTGCTGCCATCTAGTGTGCTGGGGGAGTAAAAAACCCCCAGCAATGTCTGTTCTTTTTAATGGGCTGTCCGTCCATACTTTCCGGTCCTCCCTTCCAGGTCTGCTCCCTCTAGTGGCCAGGATGCCCGTCCAGATCATGTGGCATCTACATGTGAAAAACATAATGCAAGTGCGTAACCTGGGCAGCTACTGAGGGAGGGGTTATCATATGTAGTGATAATCTATTGAAAAGAACTGAACAAACAATTGTATGCATATACTTTTAATCCTGCATGTGCCGAGGGGTAAATGTAATCTGCCCAGTTTAGGATCACAGGGAGCCAGTGATTATCGCAGCAGCACTGGGTGTAAAGCAAGAAACGAATGTGGTGGATGATGTGCCAATCCTTTTCATTTACACAGCCAAGCAGAAAAGACTGTGCTGAATGCAGTTCAGCAACAGAAACCTATTGTTAACGTGTCTGTGTATTTTTAATTCAGTTATTTGATAAAGATATTTTGAAACAATGTGATCAGGTGGCACAGTAGCAAGCATTCATCTGAGGGCTTGGATTGGGAATGAAAAAAATCAGGAGTGGTCTCCCTTAGACTTTCTTGTATACTCAGATATGGGGATGGATATTTGAAGAGTAAACTGCAAGACAATGATTACATTTTCATATTATGTACATTAAAGAACCATCAACAACAAATCAAATTAATAATATATTGAACAATTATTATAGAAGTAAAGTTAAATAAATCGGACTCTTCCGGTTAGTGGAAATAGCCCAGTTTTGTACCTAATACTTGTATGCAAATTTTGGTTGACCTAAGCGAAAGCATACTCAGGTTATCATGTTTTACACACTGTCACAAACGCGAGACAGAGTCATATAAAGGTTTGCGGCAGCCACCCGTATAATCTGGTATCCTGGCTGCAAAAGTAATGTTCAATGAGTACAGCATAAAACCAAGTCCAAAACAGAACTGAGGGAATAGGGAAAAGGTGGAGGCTTTTAAAGGGGAAGACAGGAAGTGAAGTCAAAGGGGTCGGGCTCATGTAGGTCTTCTGTCATTGGTGTGAGCCCGGATGTGACATCACAGGGGCCGGAGCCAGCAAGGTCTCCTTCCATTGGCTCAGTCCCGGAAGTGACATCAAGAGGACCAGGTGGAATCTCCTGTGAATGGTCTGCAGGCAAGGGAGAAAAAGAGTCAGTGCACTCTGCCACTTCTCGGTATGTCTCGGAACTGTCCTTACACAAACCCTTTAGCTGCCTCCCATGCGCACGTGTGTGACAACACACACACAAATACAAATACAGACTCACACAGACATAATTCCAAAAATGGTATTTTCAGAGGTCTAAAACGTCGAGATTCATCAAAATCTTGAAATCGAATTTTTGGACAATTCCAATTCTTTCCCTAAACTTAGTATAAGGAAAGCAATAAGGGGATGAATAACATTCATTAATATTATTATGTTATTTACATCATGAAGGACTAAACATATTTTTTTAATTAAAATGCATTACTGACACATTTCCAGTAGTTATTGTTAAAACCATTAATCATACCCAGTTAAACATATCTACTAATATCAATCAATTCAGAAATGCATGGGCAGAACATGCAAACCATGACAGTTAGTGCTGTGATACAGGAATGACAGCACTGCGTTACCACTCTGCCTGTATGTTAAGGAGTCTGTACTAAACTTATTAAAGCTTGACCTGTTTAAAACCAAATGTATACCTATCACTTTTATTTAATTCTCATCATTTGATTGCAAGCTATGTGCATACTTGACCTCTCCATCAATAGCTGTCACTAAACAACCGATGAGCGCACATGTAAGACGGCACTGGCATTTTGGTTTTTTTTTTTCTGTTTAATATTTGGGCAGCCTCACCCCTGGCTCATCCAGGGAGAGGTAGTGACTTCCTATAAAAACACTTCAAAAATGCTCTCTTGTTTTTTTTACCAGAGTTTTCCAAATGTTACCATTGATTTTAACAGAGCAAGTGTTTGACTGGAAGCACATGGTGCATACAGGAGTTTTATAAACTGCTCACTGCTAAAACACTTAGGTGTGAATAGCGTCCTTGGAACCAATGGACAAGTACTTTTCAGGGGGTTGTAGGAGCACTCTAGTCTAGCACTTAAACACTGGAAAAACACTTAGGTGTAAAGGGGCCATAAATCTGACTCCCTTCTTATTTACCTTCTACACAGCAGACTTCCAGCACAATACCAGCACTCACCATCTACAGAAATTTTCAGATGACTTATTCATTATAGGCTGCATTGATAATGGAGACGAGTCCGAGCACAGGAAGGCTGTGAAGAATTTCATTTTGTGGTGAAGTGACAGCAACCTGAAACTCAACATCAGCAAGACAAAAGAGCTGGTGGTGGTCTTCCGGCATACCAAGGAGCCTCTCAGACAAGTCACCGTTCAGGGGAAGGATGTGGAAATGGTACAGAGGTACAAGTACCTGGGGGTTCACATAAATAATATTCTGACAACACAGTGGCTGTGTACAAGAAGGGTCACAGCAAACTGCATTTTCTAAGGAGACTTCGGTCTTTTGATGTGTGCAGAAAACTGTTGGAAATGTTCCACCAGTCCATAGAAGACAGTGTGGTGTCCTACACTGTAGTCTCCTGGGGAAGCAACCTGAGCTCAAGAGAAACACAAGGTCTGAATAAACTTACCAGGAAAGCCTACTCCATCACAGCATGAGCCCTGGATATACTGGAAGCTGTGGTGGAAAAGAGGATAATAGCAAAATTGAATGCCATCATGAAAAATTCCCTTCAACCTTTGCAGAAGGTGCTCTTTTGAAACACTGTTAGCCACAGGCTCATTCAACCATGGTGCACTAAGGATCACCTCTGAGGGTCTTTTCTGCCCACTGCTATCAGACAGTTTAGTGCTTGTTAAGCTTATCTTGAGATATCTGCACAATATATATTCTATCTCTCTATCTCTCTCTCTGAATTGGCTATATTTGTCCTGTGAGTCTGTATTTTTGTGTTAATGTTTCTGCTGCTGTATGCATGTAAATTTCCCCTTGGGTTAATAAAGTTAATCTAATTTTTCTTGGACATCAATACAAACGTCATGGTATAACATATAAAACTATAACTTTAGGGTGGAGTATTCCATTAAGAGCAAGTCAGAGACTACACAGCAAAAGCCTCAGTGTTAATTTAACACTTAAGAGTGGACGCTATATGGACACACTGTTTCTATATGTCATATACACTTTTAAGGTCTACAAGAGTCAACTGAACAATGACAGGTTTATGTGTATAATGTGTTGGGTGCAGATCCGTCAACCTACACGCCCTTCAAACAAGCAAGTGCTTCCGATAGACAGACATGTTTTCATGGTATTTAGGTGTTTTTGGTCTTTCTCCATCTGCAGTTTGTTTGTCCATGTCTTGTTTATTTCATGGAAAGAACTACATATGTTTAAACCAGTCCACACTGAAGGGGAGCAGGGTGCTATAAAGAGAGTAAATGAAGGGTACAGTTTGAGAGGGAGAAGATTAGGGGAGATGGCATACAAAGTTTCATCACAAATCAACTCAGCACTCAAATTTCTGTAACATACAGGTCAGTTTGGGCCACAGAGTACGTACAGTACATGTACTTATCAATCATCTCGTCTGCCTCTAGGCCCTCATGTAAATGAACAGAAGGATATTTCCCCAGCAGAAGAAGTCCATTTAGCTTCCTCATTTGGCAAGCTGGCATCAACACTGCCCTACATCTCTTTCAAATGTTTTAAAATATCCATGAGGTATGTAATACAACAAGATGACCTGCAATTTCCCATAACGTCCATTGGTGTTATCAAGAGCCTGATCTGGTATTTCTTCAAATGGGTTCTGCTCAGTCAATTCTGTAAATGCCTTTGAAACTTCTAAAGGGCCTGAAGTAGATCCCCTCTTAACCCTGTTTGACTACAACTCAGAATTACAAATGGAAGTAGTGAGACCCACAACCTGAAATTGCAGTGAAGCTTCACAAGCCTCTTCAATTGGGTGACCATTCCAGAATGCATTACCAAACAATTTTGATTTAAAGCAAATCCTTTCTGTAAAATGAGGCGCATCAAAGGCCCCAAGAAATCGACTTTCAAAATACCTAAAAAATTCCACCACTCTGAGATTACTGCATAAAATTTTAAAATAGCTTAAACAGGACTTCTGAAAGCTAAATGTACTTTCAACGGCAGTGATGTATGCAGTACAAATCTCATTCTATATTTCTTCCATTTCATTTTTCTGTAAAGTAGGCATTAGAATTTTTTTTTCATTCTAATTATTCTATGGTTCTATTAAATAAAAATAATCAAACGACTTCAGGAGCTCAAGCTGCTGCACCATTTAGAAAAAAAAAAATGTGAATTCTGAGTCAGCCCTCCAACTACAAGTCAGAATTGGATAAAACAAGTTGAAGAAGGAATAAATTAAAGCTGAAGTGAATATGTCAGGCGTACTTCTACTCATATAAGGAACTATGCTAAATATGTTTCCCTGCAAACAGGCAATTTCAGAAACCTACATGGACCTTATTTTGCAAGACTAATTTCTTTTATTGAGATAAACCCAAAAGTAGCCAGCTGCAGACAGGCACTACCAGGCCCTTGACACTTTATCCTCTCTGTTCCCAGACCTCTCTTAGATAAGCGGTGGTTATAAGGCAACACCCGAGCTTGAACAGTCCCTTAGATAGTAAAAAATCAGTGGTGGCATCCAAATATATAAATTTTAAATAGATCATCTGTGTTTATCCTTTCTTTTGGCCTTCAAAGCTGCTCTTCTATCCATTGTCAGACCTTCTTCATTCAATTCAGAGTCACGGAGGTGGTCAGAGATTACCCCAAAGCTCTTAACAAAATAACTTCAAACTGTTGTAAATTTTAGTAGGATGCTCTCGATCTAGACGTAAATTGTAGTGCTACCTCAGGCGAAAAAAGAACTTTAAAATGAGAAAAGGCAGCACTTCTCAAGAAGCATAACCATTACTCATGTGACTACATATCACAGACAATTATAAAAGAAAACATGTGGAGAGTAAACATGATTTCTATTGTTTGTTTAAAATGAAATTAATTTGAGTGCAAAGGTCTTTGATTGGCAACACTAAATTGGCTCATAGGTGTTTGAGTGGGCCCATCCAGTCTATTGCAGGCCTATGTTGTACCAAACACTGTCTGGATAGCCCCCATGCCCCTTAAACTTAATTAAGCAGATCATGTAATATAAAAAACTGAACCAATAAAATGACGCCATCTTGATACACCATTTAAAGAGACCAACAGACAAAATCATCAAAATGTTAATGGAAAAGAGCATCAACATTCAAAAAATGAATATGCAATGGAATGTGGAAGCTTTACAGTACGCACAATGCAGTCCAGAAGGTAGTGTTCTCCTGGCATCCCTCAAACTTAGATGTCACATACATGCGCATGAGGGACAGTTTACAGGCTCACGTAGTGTTATTCATCAGCCAGACTGGGGGTTGGCACTCTCACCTGATCCTCTCCCCTCTTCTTCCTCCGCAGTTCAGCCAAAGACCCTGCCTCTCAATGATATCACCACTAGTCCACCCACTGTTGATATCGCTTCCTGCAACCCAGATGACATCATTTCCAGTACCCAGAATCCATCTTCCTGCCACATCAGTTCTCTGAGTCCACCTCTTCCTCTTATCCACCATATTTATAGGCCAGAATCAACCTGTTAGTCTGTTCAGTTGTGAACTCTGCTTCTGTAAAGATGTGTTTCTTTTGTTTTTCTGATTTTTCAGTATACAGAGTGGCCATCCCCAAACCTTTTTCTGTCTGCTACTTATTTTTTTACCACACTAGATTAGTCCATCAGACTGGTAGACAGTGAAGTGCGATTCCTCACACAAGAGGAACATGTTTCCTCTGCACCTCTCAGTGTCGAATGGCAGTGCGCTTTACTCCACTCCAGCCGACGTCTAAGATTAAGCTTAGTGATCCTTGTCTTGTATGCAGCAGCTTGGCTCTGGTAACCCAGTTTGTGAAGCTGCTGATGCCCAGTTCTTGTGCTCATGGATAAGTGATTTTTAATTTCCATGATCTTAAGCAATTAGGAGCCCAACTGTAATAACTTGCATGGTCTACTACTTTGTGGCAAACCTGCTGTTGTTCTTAGACACTTCCTTTTCACAGCATAAATGTCATATACTGACTTGTGGTAAAGATGGTATCCTATGACGGTGCCAGCCCTCAAAGTCACTGAGCACTTCAGTACGCCCCGTTTTACTGCCATTGTTCGTCAATGGAGATTGCATGTCTACAGTCTTCGTTTTATGCACCAGCTGAAACACCTCAACCCAATAATATGGGGGTTCCACATACATCTGGCCATATAGTGTACATTAGAGGTCCTCTTTTGTATGCTGTTTACTTGCTTTTTGTTCTATTAGGAAGCTTCTATCTTTGCACATTTTCTCATGTTACAGATAGACTTTTAAATGCAAGATTTTTATTAATAAGTTATAGCAAAATACAAACATTGGAAAGAAACACTGGAGATGCATTTTGTGGTGTCCATGCTGAATTCTCTGGGTGCTGTCAAGGCAGCTCCATCTCTGCCATAGGCTTCTCCTTAACAACACATCACAGCTTTATGAGCCCCAATGGTGGACAAAGACCCCACTCCACATTTCACAATAAAGTTCTACTGACCGCTTTTGGGGTGTGTGTTTGACCATCTCTAGATAAACTACAAGCTTCTTGTCACTCTGTAACTAAATACATAGTATTACCTGTGGAAGCCTCTGACACAGTGCAGGGTATCCAAGGCTGAGCTTGGGATTATTAAACATGCATTTCCAAACCCTCAGACTAGTCTCGGCATCCCTTTCAGGTCCACACCCCAAGGTGCTACACTGCCCTTTACTGAGAACCTTTGTCTTTAACAATAATAATAATAATAATACATTTTATTCATATAGCACCTTTCCCATGCTCAAGGCACTTACAGAATATAAGAAAGAATGGCAGGGTATAGCATAGTACAAACCAAATAAATAAATAAAGAAGATTAAGACAGTAAATTCAGAGAAAGCCTAACAGGCACCATAATTGATGGTCTAGAACATACACACATATAGGTTTTGATTTGTTTTTTAAAAGAATTCATGGAGTCAGCTGACCTGATTAATTTTGGTAAGTCATTCCAGAGTCTGGGCGCTATACAGCTGAAGGCCCTGTCACTCATGGAGTGTAGATTAGTGTGAGGCACAACAAGATTACCAGAATCAGAGGACCTTAGTGGGTAGGCAGGCACATAGTGATGGAGAAGGTCACTGATGTAGTTTGGCGCGAGGTTATTTAAGGCTTTGTAGGTTATTAGTTGGATTTTATATTCGATTCTGTAAGACACAGGGAGCCAGTGAAGACGGAGCAGGTTGGGTGTGATGTGCTCGCTTTGAGGGTAACACGAACTCAACTGAGGGGGTGTGAGGCAATCTGATCTGCCCTGCCTGAAGTGAACTGTCGTGAGCATGATCCACCACTGTTCGTGCTAAACGAGTGCTCTGTCACAGGGTCATTAGCCAGTTCTTCTCTCAACCACTGCCACCAGTGTAACGACTGCCTGTGGAAGATGTCCCACTCAGGTCAGGACCAAGGGCCACCACAATATCACGTGGACAGTGTAACTCGTGAACAAATGGACCAATTGTTAACAAATTTTGTGGACAACTTTCATTTGTTAGTCTTGAGTGATGGTTGGTTTTAGATGAATTCCAATGATTCATCTTCAAGCTTTTAAAGCTGTTCTAGCTGATATCAACAACTGCTGAGAAGTTTACCAAAGTTGTCCTATGCATTTAGGACTCTGAAAGAAAAACCTTCATGACTTTTGAGTTCAATCTACAGCTGGAGCTTTGAGCTTTTCAAGTTTAAAATTGTCAAACGCAGAAGTGGTACTGCATCTTCCATAGTTTTGGTAAATTCACACCATACACTGTTCTCAGTATGGAGAATGCCATGTGTTGGCCACATCCAATTCAAACTGGCCTCCAGTGGGATTTCATCTTCAAAATGAATGTTGCTGGTGTGGATTTCCTTGTTAACAAAATGTACCTAATAAACTCCGCATCAAGAGAATGATTGTAACATTATCAGGTAGGACAAAAGGTACTAAATACACTGTACCATGAGTGTTGGATGGGATTGGATTGACTTTAAATTCTTCCAGGGGTCGCTTCCGCCTAAGCCTGAGAACCTTATCCACAGCTGGGGCAGCCCCCAATTTGATCCAGGAAGCTCTTGTTATCCCTGAACCTCTGAGGCCTCCATCAGCCTTACAGCTTCAAGTCTACAAGATGGCTACCTGGCATCCTCAAAAACAAGGGGACATCCCAGCCTTATCCTTGAGACAATTTGCATTTCAGCTTCAGACGATTTTGCCACTTGAAATGTTGTGGCTGGCGGCACCTGCCCGAGTGGCTGATTTATACCAATCTAGCAGAGCTCCTCTGAGAGTAGATGCCGGAGCTGGAACTCCTAACCTTAGTCCTCAGTTGGTGTAAACCTGTTATCATATAGGGCCCAGGAAACAAAGTGCATTTTATCTTGTGTGTACGCTTACTGTATGTATACATTAAAGAGAGCAGCTTTGGCACGCATTAATAAAGGGCTTGCAATTCAGCAGCACAAATCCTGGAAATATTTGATTTATTCATAAAAAGAAAACTGCTGCTTCTGATGTGAAAAGACCAATGATTTTCAAGCATGGCAACCTCTGCCCACTCCAGCAAAGGAAAGCACTTCAATTTTACCTGCAAATGCCTATTGTGGACAATATTTTATGCATTAATAAAACAGTCCTCAACGGCTGGCCCCAGTGTGACCAGAGTCATGATCTTCATGAATGTTTTAAGTACAGAGGCTCCTCCAGAGGCCAATAAAGTACCTAAAATAGTAATTGTGAAAGGCTGCTTCTAGACACCTTTATCAATAAATAATGCCTTCAAGGTTGTTTCTTTTAATTACTGGTATGAAAGTGGCCTTTAGGTGCAACACATTTTCGATTAGTATTTACCTTTTCTAAAAATTCTATTCTAGGTTTTTAAAGCAGTAAAGAGATTAAAGGCCTAGCTTTGGGGATTTTGGAGGCTAAGGTATAATTTATAACTCTTGTCAACTTCTAACCAACTCAGTTTTAAAGATGATGCCACTGGAGCTCATTACAGTTTGACCTGGTGGAGGTTAAAATAAACAGAGCCATGGAAACCTGGGCATTTTACACATACAGTATGCACAGTCTTCTCTTTATGTCAGCATGCTTGCTTTGGGAATTTGTGTCTCTGTGTGCATGTAGCACTTGATCGATGTCACAAATGTCACAAGAGTTCTCACCTGTACACAAAGGATGAGGTCTGAGGACTCAGAAACACAGCAAGGCTGTGTACAGGAATGCAAGAGGTAACATTAATCTGTAATCATGGCATGAAACGGTTAAAACATAAACAGTAAAATCATTAAAAAATAATTTGCAAAAGAAATATTCCTCATACTGCCCACATGGAAAATTGTTATAAAACAGCCAGCATCTAACATCTGCTTACTGAGACTGAAAATGGCATCACTACAGCATACCATTCAGTTTCCCTCCTATATTTCCGGCACCACAAATGAATGCTTTATGAATCATATCTTCCCAAAAATAGAAAAGAAAAATCTCATTTCCATGTTTTCATTACATAATGGGTCATGTGCATTGTCCCTGAGATAGTACTGTACTAGCTGCAGATCAAGCCCAGACTACACAGTTACAGTACAAAGAGGAGATGATCTTCTAGTACAATGGTACTTCAGACCATTAACTTGATCCATTCCAGAAGGCTGGTCGAATTTCCCCTGAAGAAATAATGTAAACAGGATTGATCCATTCCAGACCCCCAAATTACTGCTTATTTATACCTATATACATACATAACTAATGATAAAATCATTTTAAAACACTGAAACCAAAAAATAAACACTTAAAACAAATAGGAATGATAATTTAACTGCAATTTAATTTTTCAACATTAGCATTTTATGTTTCAAAAATGTGTTTTTTCGTTGACTTGGCCATCCCAGAATCTTCCGCAAGAGCCGACACATGTGAACCACTTTTTAATGTTTTGTTATTATTTCCTTTTGTTTTTAGCTCAAATGTAACACCTAAAAACTTCCTCTTCGCTTTGCTACTCTCACTGCTGCAACACAGTTTTAGCACGTCTTTACAACAGGAGATCTGCGGCGATACTGAGGTTGAGTCATAGTTTATATACAGCGTACGTAGGCCTGTTTGGCTTTGTCTCGGCTCCTCATGGCTGTATCTTGATCCATACAAGTTTTAGCAGGTGTGACAGATAGAGGGCGCTATCGTTCTCTTGAACCCTCGGACAATATGTCAGACACCAGATAAAAGTCCAATAATTGACTTTATTAATAAACAACAGTGTACAAAGCACCCTCATCTCCACAATACTCATTAATAAACACAATACAATCAATAATCAATCCTCCACTCTCCCAGACATGTTGCCACCCTTCCACCCAGCTCAGCTCGTTGTCTGAGGATTTCCCACAATCCTTTATAGTCCTTTTCAGATAAAAATCCTTCTTCAACCTGGAAGCACGTCATTCCTCTTGTCCATGTGATTCGGACGTACTTCCGAGGTGTAGGGCAAATCATTGCTGTTCCTCCCTGCAGCACCTTCTAGCGGCCCCCGAGGTATCCAGCAGGGCTGTAGAGGAAAACTGCAATGTCCATAATTCCCTGCTGGCATTCAGGGGACCTCCATGCTGCATGGAGGGCTCCACCTGGCGGCGTGGGGGTATTGGCTGGGATGAAAGGCCGGACATATATCACACAGGATGTTCAAGTTTTTGTTCAAGGTGGGGTCAAAAAAAAAAAATTGAATGACCCATTTGTATTCTGAATTATTCAAGTCTAGAGACGTTCATGATCTGAGGTTCTGCTGTACCAAGTTTAGCTAATTCACAGCAAGTCTTGCTTTTGTGTTTCTCTTTGGTTTGCTGTGCTGGTCATCTGCTTGCCCTTTAATGGTGGCGCACTGGCAAGTAACATCTTACCTTCTCTCAATTAATGACGTGCCACTACACATTTAAAGGTACAGAGCACAGTGAAATGTATTAAAAAATACTTGCACTCATTACATTACATTAGATTAAAATGAGTGTGCTGTCATTATTGTAAACTAGGGGGCTTTGCCCCCTGCTCGCTACACTCGCCAACCCCTGTGCTTGTGCTTGTGCTATGCGCTAGCCCCTTTGCGGATCTGCCGCTCACATATGGGTATGCAGATGTACAATTTACTAACTATTTTACATTAAAGAGAGTAATTAACCATATTAAAAATATTAAAACATAATAATTTGAATGCAAATTATGTTTCGTGTTGTTTGGCTTTGAAATTAACAAAAAAACTTTTTAAACTTACACTTTTACTGTAAAACTTAAGTAAAACAAAGTTTTTGAATTAAATTTTCATCAATATCACATTGAATTTTGATTCTGTGTTTGGACTTTCATCATGACAACGCCACGTATAACTGCCCGTGATTGAATTTCGCTTCTTTTTTTCTATTAAATAAAATTACGTTTTCAAGTGTTTGGCTCTGAGATTTGTAAATTGTCATAGCAAAAGCTATTCTAACGTGAAACTGCTAACATTTTAATATGAATGGCATATCAGGATCTGTTGTCTGGTGTTATCCCCTGAAGATGTACTACATTACCTTTCTTGGATACATTCTTCTTTCTACAGTAATTTGTGCGGAGGACGACCAGACGGTGTTAATGGTTATAGATATTCTTTGGAATATTGTAAGCTGATGTTTTCATCTTCTGCACGATCAACAACCAACTGTTTCAGCATAGTCAATTGATACGTATTTAACCAATTTGCAGTGTAAATTCGGTGTTAATTCGTTTGACTTCATAGTTTCTCGGTACTAGGACTGCCCATGTACTTGTTTTTTCTGTTGATAACCCATCGTGATGAAATTCTTCAATAAGATTTGGACATGATACGTTTTCTTTAATTCATTAAAAATGCGGAAAACGTTAAAATTTATAAGAGCTGAGAGAGCAAGAACTGTGTCTGTCAAAAGTATTCACACGAATGAGAGGTGAGAGTACCGTGTGCGTGGTTTTCTATGGTCGAGAGGAGGGCGTGACTTCCATGGCCAAAGTCTCAACGTGCGGGACTTCCAAAATGTCTCGTCTCGTCATAGGATTTTTTTTTATTATAATAGAGAGATATTATTCACTCTGAACATCTGAAAAATCCCAGAAATCCCTATAAATAAAGCAATGACAGTGAAAGGTATTAGAATCATATGTGAAACATAAATGTCTTTCTCTAACTCATGGGCAGAACTACCATCAGGGTGACCTGCATGCACATCCCGGGATCTTGGCCTGTGTGAGGGGGAAAAAAAAAAAAGTAAGGTTTCCATTTTCCTGTTTTAGTGGTATCCCATGCTCTCTTGTGCAACACACTTACACAGTTATGTGAACATTATGTCAATCGGCAACCCCCAATCTAATGTATGAGTGACTGCTTACTTAAATCTATGAGGGAGACCACTCCGGCTTGTTTTAATTTTTTATGTAATGTTCATAGAGTGTAAATATATGTGTGATACATCCAGTGGTCTGTGGGGGGGTCTTAATCTACTTTGCTGTAACTCATTTCCCCATTGCGTAAACATTACAGAAGAGATGGTACTTGTCATTCATTATGAGCTGAGTATTTCCTAATAACTGAAATAACTGAATAATCACCAAATCATACTGTATAAAATACGCAGTCAAAACCAGGATAATATAGGTAATTGCAGCACAAACTTCACAGTAGAGCTCAGGTTCTATATAAATACATACATATGAGAGATTTGAATAACACTCGCAAAGAGATGACCTCTACAGCACTCAGGAGGAATACAGCACTAAAGTAACTGCCAGCATTGCTTAATTCTCACTGTCAGAACTGGCAGCCGAGTGATTTCTTAATTAGAGACACAGGCTCTGGGTGTTTTTACTGAACATTAATGGTTAAATGTATGTTGATCTGTATCTGATCTGTATTTCTGCTATTATGCAATATAAATATTCCTTTGAATTTCTTGTTGTTTTCTGTGGCATTGAGTTAATTATACTTGTCTCATTATCATGCTATTCTTCTGTCCAAATATAAATATAAAATATGGCTTCATTATTTTTAAAGGAATATTTTTATTTTTTCATCTCTGTTACAGTGTGTCTGATGTGTGTAGAATTCATTTTAGAACATTACCCACTGTATTAAGTTAGTTAAACCAGCTCACAAGATGGTCTAATTCTCACACTCCAAAAGCAAACTGTAGCTCAACTTATGCGGTGTTCCATTTATCTCAGAAGTCGGATGTAAAAACTGAGAAGGATGTCACACCAGAGTTGAACGCGTTCAAGTAAAAGATTTGGAAAACCAATATGAATGCCTTCAAGAAAAGCTTTGTTGTGCTTGCTTTTTTTGGATTAAATACCAGTTGATAA
The DNA here is from genome assembly GCF_016835505.1 of Polypterus senegalus. Lineage (NCBI taxonomy): Eukaryota > Metazoa > Chordata > Cladistia > Polypteriformes > Polypteridae > Polypterus > Polypterus senegalus. Next base: position 82,790,548 of record NC_053167.1, on the reverse strand, counting down.
CAATGCCTTACATGATATTTTGTCCATCCAAGTACTAGAGCAACATGTCCACAGATAGAAATTGGACAACACCATGTGTATGACTGATTTAATGAGCTAATAAACAGTATAATATTACAGCTTTCACTAAAGTTTGTGTTGTACATTGCCATTTTGGATTGACGTCATAGTCTGAAGTCAGTCAAACTTGGACTTGGCAGAGAAGGCCAGAGTTTCCAAGTAGGAAATCTGACTTGTAGGGGAATTCTGGTTGAAAGTTCCAAGTAGGAACTTGTAAATTCCAACTTCCCAGTTCAAATGGAATGCAGCATTAGTCTCGGTCTTGATCCACTGCTAGCTTGTCGCTGTGAGGCACACTGTAAAAACACTAATCCCCAATGTTAGTCTTGTTACTATAAGATTAGACCAGCACACTGCAACTGTGGAAGACGAATGTTCTCTTCGTTCCCTTGTACTAATTCATGTCTGAGAAGTAAGCTTTACAAAACCATGTAATAGCATGCTTTTCTTAGCAAACAGAAAAATGTTTGTGCAAAGGACTCAAGGTCTGAGCATTCCACACATGAGTCTGCCTTATCACGTTTTCCCTTAGCTTACATCTGAACGCCATATCAAAAGGGGCCAATAAATCGAGTTGCATAAGGGGCGTTGAAGGGGCTAAAGGTTTGTGTATAATAAATGTGTTTACTGTTACATTTTATAATGATATTAAATTACGCATTCTAGGGGTATAAAACTGGACCCCACCCAACAGACGGGGTTCAGAAGAGCCCTGACGCTGTCATGTATTATTGATTGTCTACTTTTCTGAAACTCTTCTCACCGTGACTCTGAAAATAAAGCTGCTTTATAACCGCACCTGCTGTCGGGTCTGAGTTTTCGTCCACACAACTGACCCCAAACAAATTATTAAGTAGGAAAATATTTGCATTCTTACTAGCTGAGATGGTCCCAGGAAATATAATTCCACTGCCAGCATTTGTGCTTATATGAAAGTTCGTATTTATTCATTTTTGCATTTAATTTTTAAATTGTTCATCATTTCTAATTTTTGTATTCTTTCTTCCTCTCTTGTAAAGCATTTTGTGCAGCATACCTTGTATTAAAACCTGCTACAGAAATCAATGCCATTGTTGTTACAGCACATGGCAAAGTAGCCTTGCGCGTGATAAGCAGCCCCACCTGGTTTTAGCACATGTCGTGAGGCAAAGCTAACATGATGTCCGCACACAGGTTTTATTTAATTTTGTAAGTTGTCTTGTCTGTGTGTGTGCTGTAGAGAAGATTCATTGAAAAAGTGAGGAACTTGTGGAACAGTATCTTGTCGTGGGTCGTCACAAGAAGAGCATAATTGAGCAAATAATGTGGTGTACTGTACTATGTATTCTGGAAGCAATTGCACCAAAACCTAAATAAATATAAAAATAAATAAATAAAATACAACATTCTCCCCATACGCCAGAGGTTGGTGCCAACTTTGCTGAACATACGGAAAGAAGTCGTCATTAAGACAAAGTGGGTGTTATCATGAAGGTCATATGAACTTGTCCTCCATGACTTGCAGGCTTTTTTTGCATTTCCCAGTATTATTAAAAAGCTCAACCTTTTTCTTCCGTCTTTTCATCTCTATTTATTTATTTATTTATTTTTTGAGCTCCAGTCAAAATCCAAACTTCCCCCTGGCGACAAAGCCCTATCTAATCTCGTCAAATCTACTCTAACCCATATAACAGAAATTATTGTTTTTCATGTATTTTTAATTTACCAAGTGTCCTTACACTTAAATGTTATATTTTGTCAAAATAATTTAAATTCAGTATATTTACTGGAATATTACTAACAGCAAAATTACAAACCTCTCCAAACTGGCCTGGTATGGGAGAGTGTGCCCTGTGACAGGCTGCCACACTGCCCGCTGTTTTTCCTGCACTTTTCCCTAATACTGCTCTGATAGGCTCTGAACTCCACGCCCTTGGATTGGACAGACCAAGTATAAATAGTGCATGGACTAAAATTTTAAATACAGTGACAGTTTAAAAAACACACACACACCAACAAGCAAATGAACTTAAACATCCACTTATGATCCATTTTATGATTTCTTTGTCCACTTGAGTAGTAACATAATAACACGATTTAGAGTATTAACAACAGAAATTGTTCACAAGGTCATTTCTTCAATATCGCTTTGCTTTATCATTTGGCAATCATAAACTATTCCACTACAGCCCAGGTTTTTCAGCAATATTTCTGTGAATATGTGCATGATCTGCAGTCAGAACCCATGGCCTATGCAAGTACCTTAAAGATAAAGCCAGAACAGATTAGGCTATTTTAACAGAATATTCATTCATGACTGATGAAGCACCCTTGTGGTGGAGTTGCAGTTATTTGCTTGTGCTTTAACATACAAGAAAGTCTTCACTGCTCAATCCTTACCTTATCTCCTCTCATTCACAAGATAATATGACTCAAAATCAAAATAAACTGTATAAACATATATACTGTACATTTACACCCATACACTTCAATCGGATTCTTAGTTTTGTCACATTATCTATATTCCTAAGAACAGATTTGGTGGAATGAAATGTGTAGAAAGCACCAAATCATTATTCACAGAAAAGAATCAACTCCCATTTTAAATTTGTTAACGCTTGGTTTTACACACACACACGTATACATTTCTGAATGGTGCCAGAACATCCTTATGCACTTAAGTCAAATTTCCATTATGTTTACTGAATTGTTACAATGAACTAACATTCACAACACGGATGAACACACCATATCAATTAAAAACACATCCCCATACATCTGCTGCACCACTGAGGCATACTACCCAGTTCATTTGCTTCACCTATCAGGTAGGCTCGTTTCTCCATTTGCCAAACAACATCACTCAAGCACAAAGTCACCTCCTGCTCTCAGTTTTAAATGTCTTTCAAATTACCCCCATGTCAGGTAAGCCTTTGTCTTAGCCCACACTCTTACTCTCTGGCTGCTAGCGGCAGTTCTCTGTCTTCACCGGGCTTGTTCTGGTCATTTCTCAATCTTGTAGAGCTGCTGCTTTCTCACCCTGGTAGCCAAGGAGTATGTGAGGTCAGAGCAGCACAACATCGAGCTGGCATAAGGATGTACTCCAAGAGTGCCACTGTGGCTTCAACTCATTCAAGGCCTTTTCTGTGATACCTCCTTCTTTATAAAAAGTATGACAGCCTTCCAGTCCCTTACATCAGCAATAGGCATGTCTGTATCTGTAAAGTTAACATTGATTACTTGCAAAACATAGAGAAATTACATTTTAATGAGGAAAGAAATACAAGTGCTATCGTAATTTTTAAATCGCTGTAATTCACCCAAGTCATCTGCACAAACGTCAGTAAGCCGTATCACCACAAAGTCTCCTCTACCAGCCAGCCACATGTCATAGGCAGTGAGCCCATAATGTAAAGACGCTGAGAAGGAGAAACTGGCTCTGCTTAGTTAACTGAAGGTGATCTTTTATAAAAGGACAAACCTAGGAGGCACAACACAGGACTCTGCCTCTGATTGCAATTCCTTCCCTCCTCTGACTATCTCCTGTCAGGCCATACTAAAAGTACAGGCTGCATACCAATTTACACAGTATTTGCTTAATAAGGCTTTTGCATTGAGAATGATAAGTAGAGTTTGCATTCTTTATTTTATATACAAGCAGAAACCCTTTATTGAAATTCTATGTATGACAAAAAAAGTCTAACCTCCTATACTGCATAAAACAACTAAAATGATAATACTATATGGACAATCCAAACGAAGAAAAACAATGGAATGGCAAAACGATATAACAAGTAAGAAAACATAGGCACGACAAAACATTCAGGTGCATCTGAAGAGTCATATTTTTTGAAAGTTGGAGCATTTTAGCTTTATTAAAGAGCCAGTAATTTAATGTGTTGGTTAGCACTTTAAATCATATTGTTGAAAATTAATTCTAAATACTCGTGCAGGGGCTGAAATTGGTCTCATAGACTGTGTAGTCCTTAGGTGATGAAACAATATATCAATTGATTATGAAGGGTCTTTTGCTAATTATAGTTCAAATTTCATAAACATATTTTTATTCCTTAAAGTACCTTATGGAAATTTTAAATCTCCCTAAAAGTGTCAAGCTAAGCTTGCCTATCAGAGCAGCATTAGGGAAAAGTGAAGGGAATAAACTCTGGGCAGTGTGGCAGTCTATCACGGGGCACAAGCTTGACCTCATCAAACCCTGATGGATAGAAAATCATTGTGGTGCTTTGCCGATCAAATATAGTGTCAGTTATATTGTGCAGATAATGCAGCTGTCAGGTTGTTTAAGTACGACAGAACTACAGGTTAATTCGGCAGATACATAATGTGTCTCCAAGCCACAACTAAGAATAATATTTCCTCTTTCATTCCTTTCTAAAAAGATAGGCTGCTGGCACTTTTTACTTTTATCGTCATACAAGTTACCTGCCACGATCTCAAGGAGCAGTAGAGGGAAGCTGCAGTGAATGAGATTTGTGGAAGACATTACTGTGCAGACGCTTCCAGGTATTGTACAAGCAGAAGCCATCTCAGCGAGAACAACTCTGTAACTGTTTCACTGTTTTGCTGTCAGGAGTAGCTGTTGTCTAAATAAAAGACAAAAATATACAAAATATATAAGCTCAAGTAGTCTCTTTCAAGGGAAATCAGAAACAGCAATCCTTAATTGAAGCCACATACAATATTTCTCAGTTTTAAGATGAGTTTGAAAATTCAGGAATGCTTTTCAAAGGCAGTTTTAAAACTTTGTAGAGCACATTGTATTCAAGATACTGTATCTCAACAAAAAAGCAACTTTCTTTGCAAACAAGTTTCCTTGAAGAGAACAGTCATGGCCAAACGTTTTGAGAATGACACAAGTATTGGCTTTCACAAAGTTTCCTCCTTCAGTGTTTTTAAATCTTTTTGTCAGATGTTTCTGTGGTATACTAAAGTATAATTGCAAGCATTTCATAAGTTTCAAAGGCTTTTATTGACATTAATTACATTAAGTTTATGCAAAGAGTTATTGGCCATTCTGTTTCAAGACCTCTGCAATTCACCCTGGCATGCTGTCAGTCAACTTTTGGGCCAAATCCTGACTGTTGGCAGCCCATTCTTGCATAATCAATGCGTGGAGTTTGTCAGAATTTGTGGGTTTTTGTTTGTCCACCTGCCTCTTGAGGATTGACCACAAGTTCTCAATGGGATTAAGTTCGGGGGAGTTTCCTGGTCATGGACACAAAATTGTAATGTTTTCTTCCTCAAGGCACTTACAGTGGTGTGAAAAACTATTTGCCCCCTTCCTGATTTTTTGTCACACAAAATGTTTCTGATCATCAAACACATTTAACCATTAGTCAAATATAACACAAGTAAACACAAAATGCAGTTTTTAAATGATGGTTTTTATTATTTAGGGAGAAAAAAATATCCAAACCTACATGGCCCTGTGTGAAAAAGTAATTGCCCCCTGAACCTAATAACTGGTTGGGCCACCCTTAGCAACAATAACTGCAATCAAGCGTTTGCGATAACTTGCAATGAGTCTTTTACAGCCTCTGGAGGAATTTTGGCCCACTCATCTTTGCAGAATTGTTGTAATTCAGCTTTATTTGAGGGTTTTCTAGCATGAACCGCCTTTTTAAGGTCATGCCATAGCATCTCAATTGGATTCAGGTCAGGACTTTGACTAGGCCACTCCAAAGTCTTCATTTTGTTTTTCTTCAGCCATTCAGAGGTGGATTTGCTGGTGTGTTTTAGGTCATTGTCCTGTTGCAGCACCCAAGATCGCTTCAGCTTGAGTTGACGAACAGATGGCCGGACATTCTCCTTCAGGATTTTTTGGTAGACAGTAGAATTCATGGTTCCATCTATCACAGCAAGCCTTCCAGGTCCTGAAGCAGCAAAACAACCCCAGACCATCACACTACCACCACCATATTTTACTGTTGGTATGATGTTCTTTTCTGAAATGCTGTGTTCCTTTTATGCCAGATGTAACGGGACATTTGCCTTCCAAAAAGTTCAACTTTTGTCTCATCAGTCCACAAGGTATTTTCCCAAAAGTCTTGGAAATCATTGAGATGTTTCTTAGCAAAATTGAGACAAGCCCTAATGTTCTTTTTTCTTAACAGTGGTTTGCATCTTGGAAATCTGCCATGCAGGCCGTTTTGCCCAGTCTCTTTCTTATGGTGGAGTCGTGAACACTGACCTTAATTGAGGCAAGTGAGGCCTGCAGTTCTTTAGACGTTGTCCTGGGGTCTTTTGTGACCTCTCGGATGAGTCGTCTCTGCGCTCTTGGGGTAATTTTGGTCTGCCGGCCACTCCTGGGAAGGTTCACCACTGTTCCATGTTTTTGCCATTTGTGGATAATGGCTCTCACTGTGGTTCGTTGGAATCCCAAAGCTTTAGAAATGGATTTATACCCTTTACCAGACTGATAGATCTCAATTACTTCTGTTCTCATTTGTTCCTGAATTTCTTTGGATCTTGGCATGATGTCTAGCTTTTGAGGTGCTTTTGGTCTACTTCTCTGTGTCAGGCAGCTCCTATTTAAGTGATTTCTTGATTGAAACAGGTGTGGCAGTAATCAGGCCTGGGGTGGCTACGGAAATTGAACTCAGGTGTGATACACCACAGTTAGGTTATTTTTTAACAAGGGGGCAATTACTTTTTCACACAGGGCCATGTAGGTTTGGATTTTTTTCTCCCTAAATAATAAAAACCATCATTTAAAAACTGCATTTTGTGTTTACTTGTGTTATATTTGACTAATGGTTAAATGTGTTTGATGATCAGAAACATTTTGTGTGACAAACATGCAAAATAATAAGAAATCAGGAAAGGGGCAAATAGTTTTTCACACCACTGTAGTTATCACTTCTGCCTTATGGCACAGTGCTCCATCATGCCGGAAAAAGCATTGTTCGTCACCATTTGGTACCATTCTTTATTCATGGTGTGAAGTGAGCCCACTCCCTTGACTGAAAATCAACCCCACACATGAATGGCATCAGGATGCTTTACTATTGGCATGACACAGGACTGATGGTAGCACTCACCTTTTCTTTTCTTTTTTGTGGGTGCCCCAAACAATCAGAAAGGGGATTCATCAAAGAAAATGACTTTCCGCCAGTCCTCAGCAGTCCAATCCCTATACCTTTTGCAGAATATCAGTCTGTCCCTGATGTTTTTCTTGGAAAGACGTGGTTTCTTTGCTGCCCTTCTTGACACCAGGCCATCCTCCAAAAGTCTTCAACTCACTTTAAGTGCAGATGCACTCACACCTGCCTGCTGCCATTTCTGAGCAAGCTTTGCACTGGTGATGCCCTGATCCCAAGCCATGAATAAACAATGGTACCAAAACATCCTCCAAGAGCAACTTCTCCCAAACCATCCAAGAACAGTTGGGTGCTGAACAATGCCTTTTCCAGCATGATGGAGCACTGTGCCATAAAGCAAAAGTGATAACTAAGTGGCTTGGGGAACAAAACATCGAATTTTTGGGTCCATGGTCAGGAGACTCCCCATACCTTAATCCCATTGAGAACTTGTGGTTAATCCTCAAGAGGCAGGTGGACAAACAAAAACCCCCAAATTAAGACAAACCCCAAACATTGATTATGCAAGAATGGGCTGCCATCAGTCAGGATTTGGCCCAGAAGTTGATTAACAGCATGCCAGGGCAAACTGCAAAAGAAGGGCCGACACTGCAAATATTGACTCTTTGCATAAACTTAATGTAATCTCTCTATTATAAAAGGAAATCATGGAAAGGAAAAGCAGAGCGACAAGATTTGATCTTCTTGGATGTTCTCGGAAGACACTTAAAAGACCCTCAAGACGAAAGAGACTAGCCATGGAGCGTCTTGCGGGGACCGTAAACATGAGACTTGGTGCCAAGAGATTGTCCCAGGACTGTCTCACGGGGACGTGGAACATAAGATTCCTGCAAGACATGCCCTACTTACGACCGATATCAAATAAGAGCACGGCCAGCAAAACACGCAGTCATGTAAAGACACGTAGCACACACAGATCCTGTGCATATAAAGTGTATAATAACAATACGTTCTAGATGAAACGTCAACGACTAAGCAAAAAAGAAAGATCAGCGCAGAGAAAAGAGACCCGAAAGTGTTGGAGAGAAAAAAAGGCAGATAAGAGATTATGAAAGCAGTGGAATTCAAAAGGCTCAAACAAACGATGGTGCGATACACATGCAGAGAAAAGTATAGAATATGAAAGTAAAATTCGAAAGTATTGTAGCGTCCCAGCCACGTTGGAGCCTGTTTTGTTTTAAGCGACTGTTAGGTCCAATTGAGGGAGGGCGGAGTACAGCACGGAAGACTGATAGTGGGGTATTGATTGATGCGGTAAGGGGGACGAGACCCGGGGGAGGGGGGGTTGGAGAGGGTGCTAGAAAGTTGTGTTTGGGGTTACGAAGTTGGCGATTGTTCAAGTAAAACTTTTTTGACACTTTATTACGTCAGTCTGTTTTTCTTACTTCGCTTTTTGAGCCGGACGCGGAGGTCGCTACAGTATCAAAAAAAAGATAATAAAAATCCCATTAGTGCAAACAAAAGGAAATTAATCATCAGGACCAGGTGTAATTGAAAAAATAGCAGGACAAAGCGAAAACAAAATAAAACATCATAAAAAGGTTCAAAAAAGAGAGGGTGAAACACATGCAGAGCAGGTTAGAGATAATGAAAACAGTGGAATTCAAAAGACACAAAAAATGTAGGTGCGATATACATACAGAGCAAGTTACAGAATATAAAAGCAGAAAAATTTGAAAGTATCAAAACAAGATAAAGATCGCATTAGCGCTAAAAAAGAGAAATTATGGACCATACGCTATGAGAATCTGTGGTCCCGCAACAGTTAAACCAACGACAAGTTTAATTTCAAAGAAAACACAATTTGGTCAGGTGTATATTTATGATCACAGAGAAGCGATGCACATTTAAACCAGCGAAAAAAAAGGTAATGTAGCATATATTCCACGAATAACATTAGACACCAAAGGAGATCTTGATATGCCATTCGTATTAAAATATTTACAGTTTCCCGTGAGAATAGCTTTTGATATGACAATTAACAAATCACAGGGCCAAGCATTAGAAAAAGTCTGATTATTTATTATGGAAAAAGATTTTCACTCATGGGCAGTTATATTTTGGAGATACATTGTGACAACACAGTAACGGAATCAAAATTCAGTGTGATCCTGAACAAAAGGTAACTCCAAATACTGTTTTTAATGAAGCTTGTAAAAGTGCAAATAATGAAACAAACAATTCCAAAGAAGAAAACAGCTTTTAAAATTGTATATCTGATTAACCAAACACAGGTGTTAGCAAGCGAAGTGAGCAGGGGGCGGAGCACCCTAGTTGTCAATAAAAACCTTTGAAACTTACGAATTGCTTGTAATTATACTTTAGTATACCATAGAAACGTCTGACAAAAAGATGTAAAAACACTGAAGCAGCAGACTTTCTGAACACCAATACTTGTGTCATTCTCAAATCCTTTAGCCATGACTGTAAGTGTGCCAATATCAGCGAAAACATTCTGTGTGAGTTTGTGTTTCTGAGTTTCCTTTCCTGTGTAAACAACAAATGCTCTACCAGTTGTTTCTGGTACATTTACTATGGAGACAATGAGATAAAAACAGTTCTTTTCATTTTGTTCTCAATAAAAATGTATACTTGTATATAATAAGTTATTATTTAATTATGGGATGTTTGCCAAAGTCTTTTAATCTAACAATTTTAGGGCATTTAGACATACAAAGACATGGCGGGTTGCAGGTCTGTGGTTCTCTACATTCAGTCCTGGAAGCCCCTATGTTTGTTTTCTAACCAGTTTCTCACTCAGTCACCCACTGTTACCTTTAATTGACCTCATTGTTTAATTAGCTGGCACATTTTTTTCCTTTTAATTTGCATTTAGAAAAGAGTAGGAGCGTCAGAGTTAACACTTCTAGGAAATTAAGAAATATCTGCATTTCTGTTCTGTATCTTTAAATGTTTACATTATTTTGTTTGTTAAGTCACCACTGCTTTCGAGTTTCCTTTCTTAATTGTATCTGAATATAGACAATAATAATGAACTAAGCAGACAAGATTGCAAATGATTATTAAAGTATTAACTACTTCAGCGTTACTCACTTGTGTGTTTAATAGTAAATAATTGTCTAAATAACTGGAAAGTAAGAAATACAAGAAAAAACAATGAATTGTTAGCTAACACACATACATTTCTGCTGTATTATGAAAAAATATACCTTAGTTTATAGATTCCAGATAGTTGTAAAACACATTGAAAATGGGAAATAATGGCTTGCTCAATTAAAGTAGAAATCCAAGTAAGTGAAAAAGTGGCTTGGGACAAAAACCTGTAGCCACAGGTGGCCAACGAGGACTGAACATTGAAAGCCACTGATTTAGATTATACCATTTATCTGTATGCTGACTGGTGCGACGAATGTATTTCTTAATGGTGTCGTACAAATGAACCTAGCTAATTTAAGCTTGTTGCTCTGCCATATTTTTCAAGTCTGCATAGAAATCTCACCAGTTGATACGTAGGCTCCATTGGGTCCAGTGTTATAATAGAGGAAGTCCAACTCCTGACTCACTGCAGTGGTGAACCTGGCTGTTATTTAACAGTATTAAAAAGAATTTAGCCAACATTCAACAACATCAGTACACTAGGGGCCAAGCTATTTGACACAGACACATAATGATGAAACATGGACACTCAAACTCCTTGTCCTGGTCAATGTGCAGATACCCCTGAGATTGCTGGCACAATAGACAAGGTAAAAATAACAGAGGGGTAACTTAACAGTTCTACCTTTCAAAACAATTGTGTGATTGCCTTATAATAATAAAGGGTCTCATCTTAAGTGTCAGCTATTTCTGTCCATTAACAGAAAATACAAAAGAGCAAAACGTGGGATGTATGAAGAGACATTTCATGAAACTTTGATTTTCCTTAAATATGCCCAATACTCTAAAGAAAAACTTTCTGTTTCTGCAAAATTTACCCTTAACAAGTTTCCAACTATGTCCCAGTGTTCTTGATGAACTCATTTTAAAGTAACAGTCTCGATCTACTGTACTAATTACCTTCATAATTTTAAACACTTCAATCATGTCACCTCTTAATCTTCTTTTGTTTAAAATAGGCTCAGCTCTTTTAAAATTTCCTCATAATTCATCCCCTGTAGCCCTGAAATCAGCCTAGTTGCTCTTCTCTGGACCTTTTCTAGTGCTGCTATGTCCTTTTTGAAGCCTGGAGATCAAAACTGCACACAATACTCAAGATAAGGCCTCATCAGTGCTTTATAAACGTTGAGCATAACCTCCTTGGACTTGTACTCCACACATTGTGTTATATAACCAGACATTCTATTAGCCTTCTTAATGGCTTCTGAACACTGTCGGGAAGCCGATAGCTTAGAGTCCACCATGACTCCTAAATCCTTCTCATAAGGTGTACTCTCGATTTTCAGACCTCTCAGTATGTATTCAAACTTAAAATGTATACTTCCTATGTGTAATACTTTACATTCACTGACATTAAATTTCATCTGCCACAAATCTGCCAAAGCCTGGATTTTGTTCTTCTGTAATGATTTAATGGATACCAAATTATCTGCTAATCCACCTATCTTGGTATAATTTGCAAAGTTAGCCTGCTTGTTACTTATGTTCCTATCTAAATCATTTATATGTATATTAAAAAGAGCAGGGGCCCCAGCACTGACCCCTGTGGAACACCACTCTTAAAATCGGCCAATTCTGATAAAGTTCCTCACACCATCACCCTCTGCTTCCTGTGTCTGAGCCAATTCTACGACCATCTAAAAACATCACCCTGAACTCCCATTTCTTTTAGGTTGATGTCCAGCCTTTCATGCACCATCCAATCAAATGCTTTTTGAAAGTCAATATAAATAATATCATAGGCTCCACTTTGATCATAACCTTTTGTTGCTTCCTCATTGAATTTCAGCATGTTGGTAAAGCACGACCTTCCTCTTCTGAACTCATGCTGACTATTCTGAAAAACTCCTGTACTTGCCATGTGCTGCTTAATATTAACCTTAATAATTCCTTTCATTAATTTTCCTGTGATGCACATTAAGCTTACTGCCCTATAGTTGCTTGAATCTGCCGTTGCCCTTTTTATATAATGGGATAATATTTTCCATTTTCCAGTCCATCTCCCCAGTGTGCACCTAAAAATATATGATAAGGGTTTATATATGTAAAGGTACTTGCTAGCTTCCTTAAGAACTTGAGGGTAAATATTATGTGTAGCTGTTGCTTTGTTTGATTTCTCCCTTTCTAAATCCTTGAGAACCTCCTTAGTAGTCCCATTTACCGCTGGGAGGTTATCCACTTTCTTACTTGTGAAGACCTCAGAAAAATGCAAGTTTAGTGCATCCACTATTTCACTGATCTTTTACTAGTGAAATATTGAAAGAATCTCTTTCAGTCACCTTTCACCTTATCTACTATATTCCTCTCCAACTGTTGTTTAGTCTCCCTAATATCCTTCTTAATGGATGCCCTCATGTTTTCATTCGCCCTACGAGTCACTTTGTAGTTATTAGTCTTACATGCCTTATACAGCCGTTTTTTTTCCTTTGCAGCTTCTTTTTTTTAACTCTTTATTAAACCACTGTGGAATTTTTTTTATTTTCTATTAATTCAACATTTAGGTATGTACCTGTCCTACATTACATGTAAAACATTTTTAAACCCATTCCTTTGCTCCTCGATTGTCTCCACACTTAAAAGCTTATCCCAGTCTATCCCCCTTTGTCTTTGCTGCATCTGCTCAAAATTTGCCCTACCAAAGTTAAGCTTAATTTCAGTCTTTGCATCGCACTCTTACAAAACACTGAGAATTGTATTATATTATGGTCACTTGACCCTAGTGGATCGATCACCTCTACATCCTCAATTCTAACCTGATTTTTAAGTCCTGATAAAAGGACTTAATATTTCAAAAATATTTAAAGACAAATAACTGAATGCAAAAGCATATCAGATTTGCATTTTGTAGTTATTTTCTATTAACATGCCCTAAGATTATGTAATTAAAAGTGAAAACATTAAAATTATGAAAAAAATATGTTTATGAAGATAACAGTAAAGGCATCTTTCCTGTGACTTAATGCTGTTAGTTTACAAGCAGCATGAGAAAAGCTTGTTTGCATACTTTTGAACATGCGGTTTCTATCTGCATGTAAAAAATAATAAATTCAAGAAATTAAGATTTGTAGGTTGTGAATAGAAGAGGTATAATTACACCAAAAGAAATGTAATTGTTTGAAGTGCAAATGCAATAACAAAAATGTGGAAAAAAAAATTAAAAGCAAATAGATATTTTGAATTCTTTTGTACTTGAAAGAAATTGTAGAATTTTGCTTAGTCAAATGATTTTACATGTTTTATATTTGTAAATTGTATGTTATGTCATATTTTTATAGCTCACTTATGATATACTAAAAGCATATTCTCAAACCCACTGAATCCAATTCAAATGCTGTGGATAAGGTGCAACATCCGTAGACAGGGACCAGTCCATCACAGGGCTATATAAAATCAATTTTAATATTAAAGCAAATGCAAAAATGTCTAAAAAGTCAAATATTTTATATAACTGCTGTAAAATGAGACAACAGGCCTTTAAGGGCTACCAACCATTGATAAAAATGCATCCTTCAAAATTACAACTAGAGGTCCATTTGCAGTTCCCAACTCAGTTAGAAATTCAAACCTAATACAATATTAAGAATAATCTTCATTTGTTGTACTTTTTTTGAAATGCTTGCGACATTCTGAAATATCATTTAGGAACCAAAAAGTATTAAGCAATATTGTTAAATGAGTTCATACAATTTATAAAAAGTTTGGCATCATTTAATATGCTCAATTTATTCTTAAATTATTTACATAATCAAATATTTTATTTACTACACTGCAGTGAATCATTACATCAGGTTCAGAAATATAAAAAAGGCATCCAACACACACCATATATACATTTATACAATATATACATACACATACATATATTTTTGTTAAAATGACAAGGAAAATGGATTAAATATAGATTTGTTTTTGGACTTGCTGTTGGAAGTTATCAAGGTCTTGCTGTCCATGTTAACTATGTCATCTTATTGCAGGATTGTGCTTCACACGTAGGAGGGCTCAAATGTTCTTCCATTCTATCGTCTTTCTTGACATTTGACCATGCAACATTAATATGGTAACGTTTTAAGTCTTCCTCACTGATACAGTCTGGGGCATTGCTCATAAGACAACGCCCACGGAAAGATTTTGGAAAAGCTATCACATCCCGTATACTTGAAGAACCAACAATGATTGAGATAAGTCTGTCCAAACCTACAGAAAAATAAACATTTAGTTTCCATTATTAATATATTTCAAAACTTATTTCAATATCTAGTTATTAAGTTAGCAAAGGACTTGATAATTTAAAACAAATGTAATGAGTAAATGTTTCTTTGAAATTAATCTACATATTTTTGCAGTCAATGGGTAAAACCATCGAAAATGGTTTGATAAGCATATATTTATACAGACTTTCAGTTAAAAATATAATACAACACCCAATAACCCAATACATTGAAAAATGCAAATAATCAACTGAGAAAAATGACAACTCACTACTAAAGCAAATTCAAGTTTAATAAATACATTTTTATTTGATGTATATTAAATAAACCACCTCTGTTTCAAACATTTTTTGAAATGGAAAAATGAAAACTAATGTAAAATCATACTGCAACATTTTGTGTGTGATGTATAAAGCATGCCTGTGTATGCATGTACAGTGGTGTGGAAAAACTATTTGCCCCCTTCCTGATTTCTTATTCTTTTGCATGTTTGTCACACAAAATGTTTCTGATCATCAAACACATTTAACCATTAGTCAAATATAACACAAGTAAACACAAAATGCAGTTTTTAAATGATGGTTTTTATTATTTAGGGATAAAAAAATATCCAAACCTACATGGCCCTGTGTGAAAAAGTAATTGCCACCTTGTTAAAAAATAACCTAACTGTGGTGTATCACACCGGAGTTCAATTTCCGTAGCCACCCCCAGGCCCGATTACTGCCACACCTGTTTCAATCAAGAAATCACTTAAATAGGAGCTGCCTGACACAGAGAAGTAGACCAAAAGCACCTCAAAAGCTAGACATCATGCCAAGATCCAAAGAAATTCAGGAACAAATGAGAACAGAAGTAATTGAGATCTATCAGTCTGGTAAAGGTTATAAAGCCATTTCTAAAGCTTTGGGACTCCAGCGAACCACAGTGAGAGCCATTATCCACAAATGGCAAAAACATGGAACAGTGGTGAACCTACCCAGGAGTGGCCGGCTGACCAAAATTACCCCAAGAGCACAGAGACGACTCATCTGAGAGGTCACAAAAGACCCCAGGACAACGTCTAAAGAACTGCAGGCCTCAATTAAGGTCAGTGTTCACGACTTCACCATAAGAAAGAGACTGGGCAAAAACGGCCTGCATGGCAGATTTCCAAGACGCAAACAACTGTTAAGCAAAAAGAACATTAGGGCTCGTCTCAATTTTGCTAAGAAACATCTCAATGATTGCCAAGACTTTTAGGAAAATACCTTGTGGACTGATGAGACAAAAGTTGAACTTTTTGGAAGGCAAATGTCCCGTTACATCTGGTGTAAAGGAACACAGCATTTCAGAAAAAGAACATCATACCAACAGTAAAATATGGTGGTGGTAGTGTGATGGTCTGGGGTTGTTTTGCTGCTTCAGGACCTGGAAGGCTTGCTGTGATAGATGGAACCATGAATTCTACTGTCTACCAAAAAATCCTGAAGGAGAATGTCCGGCCATCTGTTCATCAACTCAAGCTGAAGCGATCTTGGGTACTGCAACAGGACAATGACCCAAAACACACCAGCAAATCCACCTCTGAATGGCTGAAGAAAAACAAAATGAAGACTTTGGAGTGGCCTAGTCAAAGTCCTGACCTGAATCCAATTGAGATGCTATGGCATGACCTTAAAAAGGCGGTTCATGCTATAAAACCCTCAAATAAAGCTGAATTACAACAATTCTGCAACGATGAGTGGGCAAAAATTCCTCCAGAGCGCTGTAAAAGACTCATTCATTGCAAGTTATCGCAAACGCTTGATTGCAGTTATTGCTGCTAAGGGTGGCCCAACCAGTTATTAGGTTCAGGGGGCAATTACTTTTTCACACAGGGCCATGTAGGTTTGGATTTTTTTTTCTCCCTAAATAATAAAAAACATCATTTAAAAACTGCATTTTGTGTTTACTTGTGTTATATTTGACCAATGGTTAAATGTGTTTGATGATCAGAAACATTTTGTGTGACAAACATGCAAAAGAATAAGAAATCAGGAAAGGGGCAAATAGTTTTTCACATCACTGTATGTGGATTTTTCTGGCTACAGCAACTAGATGGCTTATTTACCACTTCTTTTGAGCTATTCTCACAGTTGAAGCCATTCTTGACTGACCTCTAGTGGCCATAGTCAAAATATTCTGACAAATCTGCAATATGATGAACCACTAAAGACACAGTAGATCCCCAATTGTACCTTAAAAAAATAAATAAAAACACTATTATTCAGGACACTTACCTTGGTTAGAAACAGGAAGTACCATCTGCAGACATTTTTTAATCCAATAGACACAATGACTAATTAATTCAACTTGCTTAATAAAAAATTGTTAAGAACTAATATGGAACCTGCCCTTAAAACATCATGTACAAGACAGGAACCAATATTTAGTTATACCAATGCTTTGGAATAAGGAATGGAAACTGGAGGAGAACAAGATAAAAACCCATACAGCCATAGAGAGAACACACAAGCGCAATCCATTTCACTTTATTTTCATTCAGCCTATCTTGGTAAGGGTCACGCCAAGTAGCACAAACCAGGCCACCCTAACACTAGCTAATTCTTGCTTTTATCCTCCCAGGCTCAGTGGGTCATAACTTGCACTTCCCCATGGGAGACTACATGCCCAAACCACCTCCACTGCCCATTTACTTGGAGATTATGTAGGACTAAATATTATTACCTTATTCGATGCATATATCCATGGTCAAAAGCATGTAACCTTGCTACCTCACAAGACTTTTGTTTTAGCCCAGTGTAATATAATAAACCAGATAAAAAGAATTATCTGCCAATCACCTTGGTACAACAACAAACTACACTAATGCTTGCAGCATATTCAAGACTGTTGCAACAAGCCAGTAGTTGGGTAGAGGTACATTTTAAGATTTGTTAACAGTCCATCCTTTTTCACCATCATATCAAACAAAGCTATATGCAAGAAGTGTTCACAGCCATATGAGGTACATAAAGCATTTTGAATAGATCCAATGTCCTTTCATTTAATGTACTGTACAACAAATTGATAGATAAACATTTGCCAGTATGCAAATAACAACTAGACACCTAATATAGCTTTTGTTTTAGTCTAGTCAATATCTATTTTCCTGGATGCTGAAGGCTGGGAGGTACTAAACAGGTGTCAAATAGAATACCACTACACTGTACACGGTTAATCAAAAAAAAAAGGGAGAAACCCTTTCCACTTTTTAACTTTATATATAAAGTTGGGGGAAATAAGTATTGAGCGTGTCAACATTTATTTTATATATACTGTATTTATATCGCTGTATCTGAGTGGGGAATCACAGCCCAGCAGCTGATTGGAAAGAGAATTATTGGGATACAGCATGAAGCACATGCTGCCTCAGCCATACTGCCTATTGAACTGCTCTCATACGGAAAACGCTTCAGAGCCTTTCTTCGCGGTTCAGAAACAGTTTCATCCCAAGAACTATAAACACACTCAATCAGTCCAGCAAGTGCTCCTTGTAGAACTGTTTGTACTTATTAGTACAATCACCTCACTGTAAACTTGCGATAGTTATAATATTGCACAACTTGAGCCACTTTATAAAGCGGGTATTTACATATGATGACGATATCGTTTTTAAGATGAAATGCAGCAAAATATGTTTACTATATTATACAGATAAAACTAACTTCATTTAAATAGTCTATATTGTTAAAAATTAAACACGTGAGGACATTGTGCCGCAGTGCTAGCGAGGAACTGGTGCTCCATTCACGGATTGTTCCTGCCTCGCGCTGTATTCTTCTAAACACGTACTATGAAGATATTTCAATGTTCCTTAAAAGTTTTGAGGAATCTGCGTTATAAGCTTACTGATGGCTTAATGTCTATTACAGAGCTAGTGGTGTGGCGATTGGGTATTTTGAAAAAGAAAAGGACGGACAGGAATTGGAGGTTAGTACATATGAAAGAGACAGTACTGCTGCAATAAAACTATTTCATCGAAGGTCGCGCATGGCAAAGCAAGCATCTTGCGTGAGGCAGGAACAATCACTGCGGCACCGTGTTCCCATGTTTAAAAAAATGCTTTAACTCATATCATCATGAAAATGATATCACGTATACATCTCAGTATTTTAAATTATTCAGACAGCTGTAATATTACGAATTTAATGGATTCTGTGTCCTGTCGGAGGAAGAGAAAGCCCAGAAGCACATAGTGATTCACATACATAGATCACATAGAAGATCAAATACAAAACAAAGCGTTTAACGTGCTACTTTAGTTACTACGGGATTTGAGAAACTAGTAAATTAAATGATTTTAAGAAGTTTATGATGCTCTACTTTAATGACAAAATAAACTAGGCGTTTAAAGTGGAAATTTCAAGATTAAAGTTGACATTTCGTGCTTTTTTCCCCCACTGTGTGCCTATTTTTTTTCTCTGTACCCTAAAAAGCTTTTATATGTCACTCAGATGGTGGGCTACGACTTGCCATTTCATGGCGACTTTGATATGTGACAACTTCTTTATTTCGGGCACTGTGTGACTTTGTGAACTTGAGCTTTCAAGTTTCTCCAACACTCTGTCACTCGATCAACTTCCTTTTGTTGTTTATACCACTTTTTAAACCCACAAATAGTACTTTTTCCTTGCCTCCATTTGGTATTTGCGGAAATTCTTCTATTCTCCCCTGTGCTTTTGCCATTGTCATTTCACAGAAGGCTGAGCTTAAGGGGCATTTACATTGATTTGCATATTCAAAGAGGCATAATTCTGGGAGTTGTTGGGACGGGACACCAGGCGTTTGCACATGCGTTACTTTTCACGCTGACCGGGATTTATGTAGCGGAAGAATGCGGAAGTTGGCGTTTGCACAGATTTATGCATTTGGAATTTTTTTGTGCGTACGAACATTTCCGCTTTTGTGCTTACACCATGTTATAGTGTGAGTTCTATGCACGGCGTTACATGAGGCCCCTGAAAACAAAGATTGTTCAGTATCATGGTTTAGAGGAAGGCTACAAAAAGCTATCTCAGACATTAAAACTGTCAGTTTCAACTGTAAGGAATGTAATCAGGAAATGGAAGGCCACAGGCACCGTTGTTGTTAAACCTAGGTCTGGCAGGCCAAGAAAAGTACAGAAGCAGCATATGCGCAGGACTGTGAGAATGGTTACAGACAACCCACAGATCACCTCCAAAGACTTGCAAGAACATCTTGCTGCAGATGGTGTATCTGTACATCATTCTACAAAGAATATCTGTATGGCAGGGTGATGAGAAAGAAGCCCTTTCTGCACTCATGCCACAAACAGAGTTGCTTGTTGTATGCAAATACTCATTTATACAAGCCAGATTCATTTTGGAACAAAGTGTTTTGGACTGAGGAGACAAAAATTGAGTTATTTGGTCATAACAAAAAGCGCTTTGCATGGCAGAACACCACCACCGCATTCCAAGAAAAACACCTGCTACCTACTGTCAAATTTGGTGAAGGTTCCATCATGCTGTGGGGCTGTGTGGCTAGTTCAGGGACTTGGGCCCTTGCTAAAGTTGAGGGTCGGATGAATTCAACCCAAATATCAACAAATTCTTCAGGATAATGTTCAAGCATTAGTCACAAAGTTGAAGTTACGCAGGGGTTGGATATTCCAAGAAGACAGACAATGACCCAAAACACAGTTCGAAATCTACAAAGGCATTCGTGCAGAGGGAGAAGTACAATGTTCTGGAATGGCCGTCACAGTCCCGACTTGAACATCATCGAAAATCTATGGGATGATTTGAAGCAGGCTTTCCATTCTCGGCAACCATAAAATTTAACTGAACTGGAGAGATTTTGTATGGAAGAATGGTCAAATACACCTCCATCCAGAATCCAGACACTCATCAAAGGCTATAGGAGGCTCAACTAAGTATTGATGTAATTTCTCTGTTGGGGTGCCCAAATTTATGCACCTGTCTAATTTTGTTATGATGCATATTGCATATTTTCTGTTAATCCAATAAACTTAATGTCACTGCTGAAATACCTCTGTCAAGGTTGTCATATATTAAAAGGAAGTTGCAACTTTGAAAGCTCAGCCAATGAAACACAAAAATCCAAAGAATTAAGAGGTGTTCCCAAACTTTTTCATAAAAATAAATTGCACATAACTTTATTTATGGCCTTTAATGTTGTGAATTGTTTATATTTGTGGATCTCTTCAGACTTCTGATGACATTTCTTGATGTTTGGTGAGAATTTCATATGACTAGCATCAGTGGAAATATACAGTATTTACTGAAAAAATATTGACGCATTTAATATGCATTTCCCCCACTATATGTATGGTGTGTGGCATAGCTGTGGACTTTCTCCAGATATTTAGGTTTTCATCCACATCTCTAAGACATACAGGTTAGGTTAATTAGCTTCCAGTATGTCATTTGACCAGCATCCTGTCCAGGATGTGCTACCATCTAGTGTCTGATTTTGCCAGGAAGAACTATGGCTCCCTAGAAATTTGGAATGGTAAATTTAGCATAGGAAATTGATGGATTTCATGTTACTGTTATTCAATACTGAAAAAAGACCAGCACTGAAAAAGAAGAAATGCTCATTTGTTGAGCTCTTAAGCACAGTTCTTCAAACTACTAAAATTCCATGATGTTCAGTAGAAAATGATGTATTACAATATTTACCCAATGCAATTCCACCATGAGGTGGAGCTCCACAATCTAGAGCTTCAATGAGGTGAGAAAGTAATTTGATATCCTCCTGAAAATCAAATTTCAAAATATTACAGTTAGTGAATATTATTTTAACTAATTACTGTAAATCATATGATCCATGATTTACTTACATTCAGTATCATTTGCAAGATGTATTTTTGCATTTCAGCATTGTGTATTCGTATAGATCCCCCACCAATTTCACATCCATTTAGAACCAAGTCATAGTGTTGGCTTCGAACCTATAGACAAGCACAAAATAAAACAAACATGTAGTTCTAACTCTTCCACATTTGTAACACAGTATCAATAATAAAGCTACTACCTTTCCAGGATCAGTATAGATTAGATGACTATCCTGGGGATGGGGTGCAGTGAAGGGATGATGAGCTGACTCCAGCTGGCTTGGGTGTTCATCTTTAGGAAGAAAAAGGGGAAAGTCCAGAACCCACAAGAAGTGGAAGGTGTTAGGATTCCTTACTGCCATTCCTTTCGACTCCAGAAGATCAGCACACTGGAGTCTCAGCTTCCCAAGAGCAGCGCACTAAAGGTATTATAGAATTAGTTAGCACAACTCATATCATATCCAGTAGGTGTGTTTTTTTATATAAATACTGCATACAGTACTGTATTACTCAATTCCCCTGGTTATGGAATTGGTATAAAAAAAAGTGTTGATCATTAATACCATTTTTACATTGTACATTTGTTCAGGTATCTCACCGATTCTGAAGTGTTTACACTGCCAAATTCAAATTTGGTTCTAACCATTAATTGTCCTAATGGACTGATAATTACTATCTAGTGCCCACCTAAAACCAATGCATTCAATGGCCAGACTTGCATTTATGAAAGACAAAAGCACATACTGGTGGTTAAGAGATGTAAATACTCTATGGAGTATAAAACAGAAAGCTATATAGTGTCACACAGCAAAACTCAGAAAATTAAAAAGCTGAACCATATAACTATGCTTTGATACTCTGCACTCCAACATGATCCATTTGCATTTCTACCATACAATCCACTAGTGATATGCACAGGCAGTCATGCAGTAAAATAACCATTTATAAAAAAAAAATAATAATAATAATAACTCAAATACCTAAATTTCCACATATTTAATAATGTGAAGTAGTTTTCTAGGAAAACAGGCTGAGAATTTTTAAAATGCAGCCCATAAATCACATCCATGTCTATTTTATACTGAAAGGCTAGTTTCACCCTTTCACTCCACCATGCAGAAATTATAAAGCATTGATCTTAGTCTTCATATCTGCAAGATTCCTGTGATAAAATCTGGATCGTTAAGCAGATGATTGCATTTTTGTTTTAGCAGTGCCCTTCATTGTGCCATCTATGAAGTGTGTTATGTAAAATATTGACTGACTGATAGCAGCAAGGTGCGGACATAGGCTGGCAGTTAATCAAAACTAAAAGCATTTTTTTTTTTCTATTGTGATTTAGTACAGAAAACAGAGCAGACAATTTGGATTTTCTGCCAAATGCACTAGTAGCTGCATTTCTGCAATTATGACTGCAAGGTTGAATACTCTTTTGGCTACCCATAAAGCAAACACAATACGATACTTGGAATTGCACACCTTGAAAAAAGTAAAAAAAAAAAAACTGTATATAAAGAGATAATACTGGTGTGTGAAAAAGTCTTTGGTAATGTATCGGAAACCACAGATGGAAACTGGAAAAGGTTAAAATATATTAAACTACCTGGTGTGGTCTTTGGGACAAAAAACAACCCGAAGACTCTCTAGTAGTATAACTATAGTTGTGGACTCTGAGAGGCGTTGACTAACTCTTAAAAATTACCCAGAGCAGAGAATGTGGACCCACCTGTTCTTGCTGCCACACTGGCTTTTGTAAAAAGGCACGGAGAATAACATCTCTTAGCGGTATAGTTAGTATATGAGTCCTATTAATCTTTGTCTTGAGAAAATACCTCCAGATAGACAATGTTTTAAGTGAAAACTTCAAGCCTTGCCCTCCCGTTGCTGAGGTGTTTCACTTGCACATTTTTGAGCCATGGTGTTTGTTTCATTTCATTGTGTCTCTTCATCTGTGTCATCAGCAAAACGGTGTTTGCTGCACACAGGTCTTTCGTAGTGAGAAGAGAGGTGAATGCAAGTGGCAAAAAAATGTAAAAGTGCATGCATGCATGCACGATCTAGTGGCTTTGGTCGAGCGTGAGCAGAGTAGACTGCTTCATACAAAAACATTATCAAGATAATTAACAGAAGTAAATATGTTTCTGATAAAATTGTAAACACTGAAAACTAATATAGTGTGTCCCCTTAATTGCTCATTTAAAATGATGAAGTGTTCAATAAAATACACATTTTACATTGCAATTCAAAAATGTTTCTCAAAGGACACTAGATACAGTGCATCCGGAAAGTATTCACAGCGCATCATTTTTTCCACATTTTGTTATGTTACAGCCTTATTCCAAAATGGATTAAATGAATTTTTTCCTCAGAATTCTACACACAACACCCCATAATGACAACAAGAAAGAGGTTTTTGCAAAAATAAAAAAATTGAGAAAGCACAAGTATTCACAGCCTTTGTCATGAAGCTCAAAATTGAGCTCAGATGCATCCTGTTTCCCCTGATCATCCTTGAGATGTTTCTGCAGCTTAACTGGAGCTCACCTGTGGTAAATTCAGTTGATTGGACATGATTTGGAAAGGCACACACCTGTCTATATAAGGTCCCACAGATGACAGTTCATGTCAGAGCACAAACCAAACATGAAGTCAAAGGAATTGTCTGTAGACCTCCAAGACAGGATTGTCTCGTGGCACAAATCTGGGGAAGGTTACAGAAAAGTTTCTCCTGCTTTGAAGGTCCCAATGAGCACAGTCATCCGTAAGTGGAAGAAGTTCAAGAAGTGGAAGAAGTTCCTAGAGCTGGCCGGCCATCTAAACTGAGCGATTGGGGGAGAAGGGCCTTAGTCAGGGAGGTGACTAAGAACGTGATGGTCACTCTGTCAGAGCTCCAGAGGTCCTCTGTGGAGAGAGGAGAACCTTCCAGAAGGACAACCATCTCTGCAGCAATCCACCAATCAGGCCTGTATGGTAAAGTGGCTAGATGGAAGCCACTCCTTAGTAAAAGGCACATGGCGGCCCACCTGGAGTTTGCCAAAAGGCACCTGAAGGACTCCCAGACCATGTGAATCAAAATTCTCTGGTCTGATGAGACAAAGATTGAACTCTTTGGTGTGAATGCCAGGCGTCACGTTTGGAGGAAACCAGGCACCACTCATCACCAGGCCAATACCATCCCTACAGTGAAGCATGGTGGTGGCAGCATTATGCTGTGGGGATGTTTTTCAGCGGCAGGAACTGGAAGACTAGTCAGGATAAAGGGAAAGATGACTGCAGCAATGTACAGAGACATCCTGGATGAAAACCTGCTTCAGAGCGTTCTTGACCTCAGACTGGGGCAACGGTTCATCTTTCAGCAGGACAACGACCCTAAGCACAGAGCCAAGATATCAAAGACGTGGCTTAAGGACAACTCTGTGAATGTCCTTGAGTGACCCAGACAGAGCCCAGACGTAATCCAATTGAGCATCTCTGGAGAGATCTTAAAATGGCTGTGCACTGACGCTTCCCATCCAACCTGATAGAGCTTGAGAGGTGCTGCAAAAAGGAATGGGCGAAACTGGCCAAGGATAGGTGTGCCAAGCTTGTGGCACCATATTCAAAAAGACTTGAGGCTGTAATTGCTGCCAGAGGTGCATCAACAAAGTATTGAGCAAAGGCTGTGAATACTTACAGTGGTGTGAAAAACTATTTGCCCCCTTCCTGATTTCTTATTCTTTTGCATGTTTGTCACACAAAATGTTTCTGATCATCAAACACATTTAACCATTAGTCAAATATAACACAATTAAACACAAAATGCAGTTTTTAAAATGATGGTTTTTATTATTTAGGGAGAAAAAAAAAATCCAAACCTACATTGGCCCTGTGTGAAAAAGTAATTGCCCCCTAAACCTAATAACTGGTTGGGCCACCCTTAGCAGCAATAACTGCAATCAAGCATTTGCAATGAGTCTTTTACAGCGCTCTGGAGGAATTTTGGCCCACCCATCTTTGCAGAATTGTTGTAATTTAGCTTTATTTGAGGGTTTTCTAGCATGAACCACCTTTTTAAGGTCATGCCATAGCATCTCAATTGGATTCAGGTCAGGACTTTGAATAGGCCACTACAAAGTCTTCATTTTGTTTTTCTTCAGCCATTCAGAGGTGGATTTGCTGGTGTGTCTTGGGTCATTGTCCTGTTGCAGCACCCAAGATCGCTTCAGCTTGAGTTGACGAACAGATGGCCGGACATTCTCCTTCAGGATTTTTGGTAGACAGTAGAATTCATGGTTCCATCTATCACAGCAAGCCTTCCAGGTCCTGAAGCAGCAAAACAACCCCAGACCATCACACTACCACCACCATATTTTACTGTTGGTATGATGTTCTTTTCTGAAATGCTGTGTTCCTTTTACGCCAGATGTAACGGACATTTGCCTTCCAAAATTTCAACTTTTGTCTCATCAGTCCACAAGGTATTTTCCCAAAAGTCTTGGCAATCATTGAGATGTTTGTTAGCAAAATTGAGACGAGCCCTAATGTTCTTTTTGCTTAACAATGGTTTGCGTCTTGGAAATCTGCCATGCAGGCCGTTTTTGCCCAGTCTCTTTCTTATGGTGGAGTCGTGAACACTGACCTTAATTGAGGCAAGTGAGGCCTGCAGTTCTTTAGACGTTGTCCTGGGGTCTTTTGTGACCTCTCGGATGAGTCGTCTCTGTGCTCTTGGGATAATTTTGGTCGGCCGGCCACTCCTGGGAAGGTTCACCACTGTTCCATGTTTTTGCCATTTGTGGATAATGGCTCTCACTGTGGTTCGCTGGAGTCCCAAAGCTTTAGAAATGGCTTTATAACCTTTACCAGACTGAGAGATCTCAATTACTTCTGTTCTCATTTGTTCCTGAATTTCTTTGGATCTTGGCATGATGTCTAGCTTTTGAGGTGCTTTTGGTCTACTTCTCTGTGTCAGGCAGCTCCTATTTAAGTGATTTCTTGATTGAAACAGGTGTGGCAGTAATCAGGCCTGTGGGTGGCTACGGAAATTGAGCTCAGGTGTGATACACCACAGTTAGGTTATTTTTTAACAAGGGGGCAATTACTTTTTCACACAGGGCCATGTAGGTTTGGATTTTTTTTCTCCCTAAATAATCAAAACCATAATTTAAAAACTGCATTTTGTGTTTACTTGTGTTATATTTGACTAATGGTTAAATGTGTTTGATGATCAGAAACATTTTGTGTGACAAACATGCAAAAAAAAAAGAATAAGAAATCAGGAAGGGGGCAAATAGTTTTTCACACCACTGTATGTACATGTGATTTCTCAGTTTTGTTTATTTTTAATAAATTTGCAAAAACCTCAAGTAAACTTTTTTCACGTTGTCATTATGGGGTGTGGTGTGTAGAATTCTGAGGAAAAAAATTAATTTAATCCATTTTGGAATAAGGCTGTAACATAACAAAATGTGGAAAAAGTGATGCGCTGTGAATAATTTCCGGATGCACTGTCATTTGCTATGGCAAATAATTAGAGCTTGTGGCAGACTGCAAGGTTCAATGCCTGGCAGGGATGCCCCTTCACTATATATTCAGAGGGAGCAGCCCTGGACGGTGCAATACCTCCCCCTGGACACTGGGTGGCCGCCCCCCTGGGTTGGAGTGGTGCCTGAGCCTCCTGCAGGGCTCCATGGGAGATGAAGTTTTCCACAGCCCTGTTGGGATCTGGGGTGGCCACCAGGTGGCGCTACATGGGTCTCCGAGCCCAGCTGGATGAATCTTCAGCCACACCCGGGAGTGCAACCGGAAACAGGTGATCAAGCACCTGGAGCAGTTCCGGGTGGGCCATAAAAGGAGCCAGCAACCACCACTCAGGGGCCAGAGTCAGGAGAAGGAGGACAAAGCTTGACAAGAGGAGTGGTGGTGCCAGAAGGGAGTGTTTTGTGTTTGTGGATTGTGCCTGTTGGGACTGTGTTGTGCCTGTTGGGTTCACAGGGAAGACGTGCACCACAGGTGAAGAAAATAAATATTTGTTGTATTTTTCCACGTGCCTCAGCATCAGTCTATGCCGGGTCGGGCACAATATAGCTCCTCTATTACAAGCTGTAAATACAACCTATGGAAGGGTATCTACACCTGTCAGAAATACCCATAATATCTTATAAACACTTAAGAACATGCCTTTATGTTCTTGGACCAAATATGCTTACTGTGATTTCATGCTTTCCTGCTGCAAGGATTAAGACATCTCCTGGTTTGGCACGCATCGTTTGGCAGATCTTTTCTCTTTGATCCTCTGTAAGATGCTTGTTAAGTGGAGATTTCCAAGATCCATCTAATTTTAGGAATACTACACTCACTTCCTGTAAGAAATTAACATATCAAATTAAGTAAAACTATTTGAAATACACATCTAAACAATTACCCGATAATAGATTTTAATATATATTAAGCAGTTGTTAAAGGACAACAGGATATGTAGTCTACAAGAAAATGTGCTTAAATAATATAATTATACTTGCAAATGTTAATACAGTTGTAAACTTTAGACACCCACAAATGACAATAGAGGGAAAAAAATGTTCCTAGCTTGCTGCTTTAACTCTTAAAACTCATTTGGCTTTTCAGACAGTTGTCATGTAGCACCCACCTAAATGTAAAGCACTAGGATATAAAGCAGGTGAATACATAGGCAAATGTCAGCGTCAAGACTTTCACCCACAATTTCAAACAGCTTACAGGTGATGCCTTTACTCAGTGTGCTCAAGTTAACTAACGTATTCCAAATAAATATTTTGGTTTAATTTTTATGGTCCTTAAAGTTGTCTAAAGTTCCAGTTTCCACTATAGAGGCAGTAAATATTGCCTGTTGCACTGCTGCTTCACTGCCTTCTGGCAAAAGTGATGCATAGAAAACAGATGCTATGAAATGAATGGTGTATAGAGGTCACAAATACAGCACGTATGAGAAAAGGGAAATCGTGCTGCTTTCTCTGATGAAGAGTAGCTGTAAATTGTGATGAGTACTCAAGCAGCCCTACTGCTAAACCAAACAAATGGATTCCCATACAATGCAGCCAACAATAACTTAAGAGTACTGTGTTTCTTAAACCAATTGGTCAAGACCAAAGAAACAAAAACTTCAGTATTTTATACCTTTATTTTTGTGATGAGTTCTTGGAGTGATAGAATTATGCTGTGGATGAAATCAAAACTAAACAACCACAGAAAACTAAACTTTTTTTTATCACAAAGAGAGACATTAATAAGTCCATAAATGGGACAAATACACTGTAGAATGTTTCATGGATTCATGCACACAAGTGACAAACCCGAGGATTCCATTAACCACAGTGGCAGGGCTGGCAATAATAAAAATAAACAAAAGCAAAATAAAGAGCAGCAGGATAATGTCGACAAAGGATGACATAAGTGTGAATCTAATGTATCTGGTAGAAATCAAACCAAAAAAAAAAAAGTCTACATGGCTTTGAAAGAGGCCCACTTATTTCAGACTCTGTAGAAAATTTCAAGATACTTTTTAGTTAACTATACGATAGTAATTTCTAACAATATTATTTACAACAAATTAGGCATAGATCTCAGATTTGTGTCAATAGGTTCACTACAAATGTTAACTGTTGTGATGTTTTATGTAGTTGACCCAGCATTAGAACTTTGCTGACACAAACAGACCCAATAAAAGGTACAAAAATTAGCCAGCAATTTCTCAGGTCAATGCCTAATAGAGTATTGTGTGTTGACACTTACTTTTGACTGAGAAATTTACCAGAATAGCATATCTGGATGAAAATTTCTATTAGTGTGGTGAAGATTTTTTGCACACCTGAACAATAATTATACCTGATTAAAATCCATCTTTGTTTTTTGCAGGAAAGCGACATCTTTACTTTTAAAGTATTCCTGAAAATAAATGCAAAAAATCTGCAATTAAAAGATGCAAATCAAACAGGAAAAATAATGATACTGCATATTTTGAACATTTGTTAAAAATTAAATTCACAGCTAATGTACAGTATATAAAGCCCAGAATAAAAGTCTGTAATACAAAAAAGAATGTTGAGTATCAATTACTAGACCATTTTTTCCCCCATCTCTGGTGTTAAAAAGTTTAAGACAGGTTAACTTCTTACATACCAGTAAAACAAAATGCATTTATTAGACTTAATGTTTGTTTTAGTATACAGAATACCTGAGCAAGTACAACACTAGTAAAAACCTGAGTGTGGAGTCTAAAAGGACAATAAAAACTGGTCAAGAGATAACTAAAATTACACATCCAGGAAATGTTTACAACAAATGATTATAGGATAACTTGAATAATAATTACTAACCACTGCCAACGGCTAAAACAAACAGACAGGCAACACGTAGACCACCGCAGTTAGAGGGGTCCACCCGTTCAAAAAGTGCCTCTGTCTACTACAGTATCTTTCTGTCAATTTAACGATTGCATCACTATATGACATAACAACAACAAACAGAGTTCAGATATGCATTGTGGCCTATGGATATACAACATGCTATTTTGTCACAGCATGCTTTCATTTTCAATTAGACATTACTGTTAAATTTCTTTAGTTATTGGTTCAGATGTGCTGTCAGAAGGTGAACAGAGAGCATACACAACACCTGCAACAACATATTGTTCACATTTACCATTCAACCATTGATGCCACCGAATATCAATGTATAATCTGATGCTACAGAAAGGTTTTTCCCTTGAATCAGGTTATGTTTATTTTTAAAAATGCAATGTGTTCTCTGCACACACAAAACACATTTATATGTCTAATAAAGTTTATTTTTTATGAAACTTTTACTGTAGACAGTTCATTGTAAACAGGAGCTTGCTCTGCCAGACCAGGGTAACAAGAGCAGTGATTTTGATTTTTGCAGTTCAAAAGCACTTGCCTCTACTTTGTGTGTCATCTTAATGCAGCTTTAGGTTGGTTTAGAAATGTGACACTCCGTGAGCCGAGACATTGTTCCACCCAGTTTTAAACTTCAAGTCATGGTTGTCTCTACACATATATGTTATACGTCTGAATTCAGCAAGACTAGGTGCAGAATTGGCAATGTTTTATTATCTACAAATTTCTTTATTTTGAATCTCAGAGTTTTGTTGCAACTTTTATACATTGACTGTAGAGGCTCATTAAAAACAAAACGTCAATTTTCAAAGCCAGCAGCTCATTGCTTGAGGTATTTCTAAACCTCTCAATTTTTCACTAAGATATGCATACAGTTATTTCAATAGGTGATGTAAATAATGGTTTAGATAGATAGATAGATACTTTATTAATCCCAAGGGGAAATTCACATAATCCAGCAGCAGTATACTGATACAAAGAAACAATATTAAATGAAATAGTAATAAAAATGAAAAAATGAAAAAAATAAAAATAAAATTAATGTTAGCATTTACTCTCCAGGGTGGAATTGAAGAGTCGCATAGTGTGGGGGAGGAACGATCTCCTCAGTCTGTCAGTGGAGCAAGGCAGTGACAAAAGTCTGTCACTGAAGCTACTCCTCTGCCTAGAGATGACACTGTTCAGTGGATTATTCATGATTGACAGGCGTTTGCTTAATGCCCGTCGCTCTGCCACAGATGTTAAACTGTCCAACTTTACTCCTACAATACAGCCTGCCTTCTTAACAAGTTTGTCCAGGCGTGAGGAGTCTTTCATCTTTATGCTGCCACCCCAGCACACCACCGCGTTGAAGAGTTTACTTTGATTGTTTTACCAAATTTTTACTCAACCTAAACAATGTATCTTATTGATAACTGAAATTCATCTAAAATTATACAGTATATATAAAATACAGTACATCATAATAAAATATAAAACTTCTACTTACCAATCCCTCACGTACACATATACCTCTAACAGATCCATTCAAATCACTCAATGCATCTTTAATAAACTTAATATTGGTGTCTCTGAAACAGTCTTGAAGGTCAACAATCTAGGATTAGAAAGCAGTAAATTCTATTAGCTATAATTCTTACATACATATTGGATCCCACAAAAATCCAATTAAGAAAATAGCCCCATTACACTTAAAAGCTGTGACAAAAGCAGACTATTTCCAAAACATTATGACAACAAGAGGACTGTCTTCTAAATACAAATACAGATGAAATACTGTTGTAACAAAATTCATGGGACCATAAAAATATTTTATATATGTTATAATGAATACAGGGAAAATACATAATCTATTGTGACCGGTGTCATCTGCGATTCACCATCACTAAAGGCAGCCATACAAAGACAGCTCCATAGCTGTTCTACTGCATCTAGTAAAGAGTAAACCAATGGCAAAGTAACTGGTTGTCCTCTACAGGATGAGGTTTACCATGTAACGTGGTTGTTGCATATTGTGTAGAACATTTAACATTCTTCTAATCTGAAGATGGGAGCTAAAGCAGGACGACTGTACATTTTGTTGCTCCTATCATGAGTGCTGAAGCAACAGCTCCTGTTTTGAATGATGCCTTGAGACCAAAGTTATTATAGTTTTTACCCTTTTATATTAGTTTTTATTTCTATATTTTTTCTGACTTTACTTCGAAATTCAGTTTAGTTTTAGTTTTCCTTCATCATGTATTTTAGTTTTAGTTTAGTTTTTATTTCACAAAGACATTTCTATTTTATTTTTATATCTATTAGTTTCAGTTTTAGTTTTAGTAATTATGGCATGGAGCTCCTACGGAGTTTAGTTTTGTATCACAATCAGACAGAACTGTACACTTATCAGATTTGGATACAAGTTTAATGTTAGTGGAAGCTACATGGTTTACTATCTGGTTTTGTTTTTGTCTGATTAAAACAAGCATAATCAAAACTAGATACTGAATATGAAAATTTTACACAATTTTATAATTTTTAAAATATTTTCTCATGAAAATCCTGGG
This sequence comes from Polypterus senegalus, assembly GCF_016835505.1. Taxonomy (NCBI): domain Eukaryota; kingdom Metazoa; phylum Chordata; class Cladistia; order Polypteriformes; family Polypteridae; genus Polypterus; species Polypterus senegalus. The sequence continues at coordinate 82,758,301 of NC_053167.1, read as the reverse complement.
GCTTAGGAAGAACAGGGCTGTTAGACTTGAATCAGTGTGCAGACCATACCTAGCTGTATTGAGGGAAGCAAAATAAAACAAGCATGTAGTGTCGAGGTTAGGGTCAGTGAGACTTGAATAGCCCAACATAAAGGACAGTTAACCCATAATGAGCAGAGCAAGAGCAGGTAATAGGAGTATGGACAGGTATAAAACAACATAGACAGCATCTGAGATTAATAACATATACATTATCTAAACCGGTTTATCCAGAGTAGGATCGCAGGAGACCTGGAGCCTACCACAGCAGGTTTAGATGTAAGGCAGGAAAAATCCCAGATATGCAATATGTATGACATTGTCGGGCAACTATAACTAATATAATTCTGCTAATGGATTACTTTCACAATATCAGGTATTTAGAGTTGTGAATATGAACTAAAAAAGAGTAATCAATAAATATAGAATAAATACAAAAACCCATTAGTATGTTTAGTTTTTCATCACTTGGCAGACTCTCTTTGCCTACCTACCTTTGTTTGTATCGCTTCATTGTTAAACGATGTTTTTAAAGCAAAAGTGATTTGTCAGTAACAATATGCTGATCTTGTAAGATGACCTAGTCAGTCTCTTGATCAGTGCAGTTTTATTTTCTAAAACCAGGAGTGGTCACCCCTGACTTTCTTTTATACTCAGATATGAGGATGGATATTTGAGGAGTAAACTGCAAGACAATGATTATATTTTTATATTATGTACATTAACAACAAATCAAATCAAATGAATAATATATTGAACAATTATTATAAAAGTAAAGTTGAATAAATTGGACTCTGCTGCTGCACAAATAAAAAATAAATTGAGCATGTGTTCAGGTAAAGAACCACTTCCGGGTGATCAAATTTGGCCCAAAAGTTAATACAGATCTACAATTCTGGTGTAACAACCACATGCTGAATTTCATCCATCTATCTAGTTGCGTTTTTGAGTTATCGTGTTTATGCACACTCACAATTCCAAAAAAAGATATTTTTGGACTCTGGGAGGTCTATAACATCAAGATTCATCAAAATATTGAGGTCAGATTTTTTCACGATTACTATACTTTCTCTATACTTCGTATATGAGAAAGTCAAAACGATTTCTTCTGTGCAAAGTGGCAGGTTAATTGCTGTCAACAAAAAGCAGTCACCTGAGAAATAAACTGAAACGTTACTCACTCATGATTTTTCTGTCCATATGGTAATGTTTTGTTGACCAGCAAATTCTGATTTCAGCCATTTGAATTACATCTTGATATACAATAATCGCAAAGAAAGCTGGCACGTAAATCGATTTCTATTTCACTTGCTTTACGCGCCCACATTCAGCTCACTCTGTCACCGCAAATGCTGTGTGAACAGCCTCCCTTGGTCACCAGCTGGCGTTCACTGGATAAATATGTGCGGGCGGCTCGTGGTGGATGACTTTCTATTTTAAAGTTAAAACTTACAAGGGTTAAAGACTAAACGACAAGAATATTCATTCTAAAACAAATAATAATTTACTGAAATATTTTTAGTTTTCTATTTCAGTTAGTCTTTCCAGCTACTTTAATAGTTTTGTTTAGTTTTATTTTTTCATTTCGGTTTTGTTAATTTTATTTCAGTTTACGAAAATGTTTTTTTAATAATAGTTTCAGTTTTGATTTTAGTTTTCGTTAACTATAATAACCTTGCTAGAGACTGTACCTATCTTGTCTTTTCTATACAGTAATAAGTACCTGTGTTTTCCTTCGAAACCTAGACGCACCTTCCTGTCTCTCATGCAAATCTGTGACCAAAGCTTGACAATACCTGTATAATAAAAACAGTGCTTTTTAAACTGCAAAAAGTATTTTATTTGAAAGGGAGATGTTAGATGTAACTTTTGTTTTACAGAAAAACAGGTATGAATACAGAACAGTACAATATTAAAACAAAACACAATTGCCTACATGGAAGCTTGCTGGTGCACTGACTCAGAATTCAGCTGTGTGTATGGTTGTCATGCCTACACTATTGCGAAAACTGCCCGAGACCAGAAATTTCACAACAGACTGTCACTATCTTTTGGTGTGACAAGACAGCCTGTTGCTGGGTTACAGAGATGCCGTGAAAAAGTGTAGGTGCGGCATTAAGTATTTTTGTGCATCGCATTAACATCTTTAGTGGACATTTTTGGTTAAAAAAATGTTAATTATACTGAAATTTAAATTTTGTTAAAACAAAATCTGTTAAACATGAAGTTGAATGAAGAATTGTCTAGGTCCAAAAAAAAGTATTCATTATTCTGAAAATTGTTACTTCAGTATTTGCTATAATATAATTTGACCTGTATTCTAACATTATGCATTAATACCAGGTTAAGACTAAATTGTTCCGTCAAAAAATACAAATTGTTCAGATTCAGTTTGTAGTATAGTGTTTACTTTGTAATAATAGGACTTCTAATTTAATAGCTGTAAAATTGACAATGTTTACCTAAACACGTACCACCTATTTAAAGATTGTTGTAAACCATGTAAACCCCTTCTTGGCAATGGTATTCATGGATGACAAAATGACTACTTCAAAACTAAACATCTGCACATGTGAATTATGAAGAGCACCGTCTTAAAGGTGTCAAAACTTCAGTCTGATTTTTACCATAATAGTAAACTAAATATAACTCGGCTGGTATTTTATATGAAATAACTATATTGTATTAATCATCTAAAAGAAATATTCAAATACACTGGAGACATGTACTATAACAAATTATGATTTAGCAGGGGTAAGATATAATCAGGATTTCATAAATTAAACAATACACATTTCACGGTTTAATGATTCATTATTACCTGCATTCCAAACCTAGTATCTGGTTTGTCGACACCATAGCTGTCCATAGCTTCAGCATATGTCATGGTTGGGAAAGGAATGCTGATGATGCCTTTGTCTTTTGGCCAAGAGTACTGTATAAGTCCTTCAATCAACCTCTGGATGCCTTGTTGATCCACAAAAGACATTTCAATATCCATCTAAAAAAATAATAATTACACAAGTTTATTATGATTAAATAAATTAAAGAGAACAATGTCCAGTGTCTGAATGGGAAGAAAGGCATAGAAGTGGCAATTGGTTTTAAGTCAAAAAAATGGTAAAATTATGTTATTATGAAATTAGAGAAATGAATAATTGTGAGGGACATTAACTGCACTTTATTGTAAAGTAGATTATGCCTAGGAAATGTGTCTAACTCATATTCATCCTCTGTTTCCTAGTACACATCTTGCTTTTTAGCAGGCTCCACTATGTGGCACCCCATTCTCCACTTTGCTCGGTCCAAGGTATCTTCAGCGACAACAATTGCTTGTCCCATATCTTCTTCCAGTTGGCCCCCACCATCATTTTTTTGGTCATCCACACAGCTGGTGATCCTCTAGGTAGGGGCACAGAGCCATCTTTGCTATTAATTGATCATCACCACGGAGCTCATGACAGTTAAACCAAAGATGAGCTTCACATATCTTGCTGCAATTGGAGAGACTCCCATAATTTTCTGGACATTCCTGTTTGTTACATGGTCAATCCAAGTCTTGCGCACTCTCTCATGTGTAGTGGACAATGTCCAAAATTCAACACTACAGAGGGCAACCTGGTGTACCACAGACTTATTAGTTGTTTACTTTGAGATGGATGGGCATTCTTCAGCAGCACACAACCCTCTTGACTTGGCTTCATTTTAGTTGTGCAGTGTTGTACACAAGCTCAGGTGTCGGGGAGTGTTTCATCATCAGTGAGCTCATAAATACGAATTGTGTGGTTTTGACAAAGGCCTTTTCCATCAACGCTGATGGTGCCATTCATCCACATCCATTCTATCTTGTCTACTTAATGTTAAGTCTCATTCCATTTTTTTTCTTTTTTTTAAGTGAGACTGCAATCGCAAAGCAACAGTCTTTTAAAGTACCTCAGACACAAAAGGAAGGTCAGAAATGGGGTGATAATTGAACAGTATTTGGAGTTTTTTTTGTTTTTTCTGTCCACCCTGGCCATCGGACCTTACTCTTATTCTATGTTAATTAATGTTGACTTATGTTTATCTTTTATTGTGTCTTCTATTTCTCTATTCATTTTGTAAAGCACTTTGAGCTACATTTTTTTTGTATGAATATGTGCTATATAAATAAATGTTGATTGATTGATTGATTGATTGAGTATAGCATCAAGGTTAGGTGTTTTGTAGCGTTTGGTTTTACAACAGCTTGCTTAAAAGTAATAGGTACTCTTCAAGTTTACAAAGGCATTTTAATAACAGATGTAAGAAACTGACAAACTGCTTCAAGACAAGCATTTAGCAGGGCAATAGGAATAGGATCTAGTGAACAAGTAGTAGAATTTTGCTGGAGTAAGGTTTGTCTCAGAGACGTCCAAAAAGCTACTAAAGAGAATGACTGAATGAATGAGAAGAGCAGGGCTAGGCTGAGAGAAAACTACAGACTCAAATTGTTTCCTAATATTTCTAATCTTTGATTGAAAGTGCTAACAAAACTGCTTACAGACGTCATCTGATGGTACCAGGGATTTCAAACAGGTTTTGTCGGAATCAATTACAAAGAATAAATGTCTAGGATTCCTATTATTACAAGTTATGTGGTTGGAATAACGACATGTCTACAGTAGAATGTAACTTTGATGCTCCCACAATGCTAGCAGATGAACATTTGAACCTGACTTTACCCATCAGCACTCCAATTCTGACCCCTGATCTTTTTATGGTCAGATGCAGAGTCTGGATATGCATCTTGTCTGTTGGGTGTATCTAGCACCATGGAACCAAGACTATGAAAAGGCCAGGTTTAAACCAATGTACTAGGGAACTGGTACTACATCACCTTTGAAGATGTAAAAACATATGGATTATTTATGCATCTGCTGTAAAGGTGGTATCCTTAAACGTTTTTTTGGTTTTAAATGAGTTTCCCAAATTAGGAAAACTCCGAGCAGCAGAGGCAATACAGCTGTCTGTAATCAATGGCTCTTTGGCAGGCCTTACAAAAATGAGCTGTTTGGTTGACATTTAAGGGATTGTTCCTTGCATTACCGTAGATCCCGTTATATAAGCCGAGAATTTCGTCCTAGATTTTTGGCTTGGAGTTTAGGGGTCGGTTTATACAACGAGTATCGTTTCAGATTCCAGATTTCCATTTAAATTAAATAAAGAATTTATTCAAAAAAGTGTTTTAGTTGTTGATTTTATTAATAAAATTTATAATAAATTATCAGGAAGTTTAAAATGAATTTTTTTGTTTTGATTTACGATCAACATCTTGCTATTTAAACGGATGCGGTCACGTGTATCCGCTTGCGCGATTGTAAACAAACAACCGAGAGCGTTAGTAGCGTCAGTCGGAGCCCAGATACATGTGTTTGTGGATGCAATTTCTATCATTGCAGTGATTTACCTATATATATAATTCATTAAGACCATGCAAGCAAGACACATAATTGCTAAGGAAGGAAAAGAAGGTAAAAGTAAGCGATCGCAATCGAAACGAAGATGGACATTGTGTGGAAATATCTCCTCCCTTACTGCAGCCCAAAGATGTCAAATTAAATGGCGAGTACAGTATGAAATTGTTTCTAGAATAGAATGCCTTTTATTGTCACTATACACATCTACAATGAGATTAAAAGCAGCTCCTTCAGTGCAGAAAAAGGTTCTGTATAGGGCTTGTATGGTTGTTTTTTAGCTTTAGCATAACGCCGGATCTGCAGCCCCGCTTCTGCTTTCTTTCCCTCCGTCTGTGTTGTCTCCTAGACCCGACAACAATCCACGGAGAGCCCGCTGGTCTCGCTATGTTGTGCGTGTGATGAAAAACACTCGAAACAGATGTCTGGCTCTGGACACCGGTGTCTATAAGGTTCTGAATGGTGTAGCAGATGTTCGCCAAACCGATCGTGCACAAACAAGGACAAAAAAAAAAAAGTACAAAAACAACAAAAAAGTGCACTGAAAAGGAGAGCCCTGAGCCGCTGCCGCCATGCTCCCAGCTTAATCGAAGTAGGCTTGGCACTTTTTATAACTTTTTGGTTAGTGCATTAGAAAAATGATTGGTGTTTTGGTAAATTATGCACATTATATTATATATCAAAAATGCCAGCAGTCTCAAATTCTCGCCGATAAACATTATAAATATACCCGAAGAGACACTTTTAAGGAAATTTAGAAAATTTTGCTTGGAGAAGGGGGTCAGCTTAAATACCGGTCATCGGCAAATACATGTAATTTAGTAGGTAGAGAAGGGGTTCGGCTAATATACCGGGTCGGCCTGTATTCCGGGATCTACGGTATAAAGCACACTTGTTCCCTGAAGAGAAACATACAAAACTTACTAAAGGTGCAGTCATTCTAATCTGTTGTGATTTTAAAGATGGGGACAACTTTCCCTGATTAACAGTGTACCTAACAGGTGTGGCCACTGGGATGGCTCAGACAAAATGAGCATGGAAAAATTTATGGTAACTAAGGCATTTCTGGGTGACCAGGAACAAGAATTGGGCCCAGATGTACATGGCTGCCTCTAGGCACCCTTCTTCATTTCTGACAATGGCTCACCTTCAGGAAGAAACTACAGCCAGAGGTCAAGTTGCACTATAGTACCAAAAACATAATTTTTAAAAATTTTCATGGGAACTAAATACAAGACTCTAATTTACACAATCAACACTGAAGAAGAAAAAGCATTCACCTTAATAAAAGAAAAAAAAAAAAAATGTTTGTGTGTCCATATCGTTTCTATATCATTTCTACAGATGGCATATTGCAAACATTAGCACTGCTTCTACAAATCCCATACCAAATGCCATATACCATATATGCTGTATTTGTCATTCCACCAGTTGATGTGTCAAATACTTGTAATACATATTATTTATACAAATATTTTTGATGTGCCATCTGTTGTAATAATAAAAACAACATATTTTATTAGCATGCATTACAAAATACATTTAAATAGATGGTGCAATGCAAAAATTAATGCTGAGGTCTACATGAATTACACAGATTTTAACTTATCTTAGACAGGCAGTACAGCTAGTGCATAAATATTTATATATGTTGGGAAAAGTAACAAATGGAAGCAATAGTGCACTTTTTTGTTGCTATTGTTGCTTCAATTTGCAATTATATTGTATAATTGATTTTCTTTAACAGTTTTCTCTGCAATCCCACAACATATTTCTCATTATTTCTTTAATACTTACTATTTTTGGAAGAATGCCTTAATGCACACAAAGTTAAACTTGCCTCCCACGACAGAAATCACCGACTTGCATCACCAATCACTTCTAATTATCTTAGTTCTGAAACAAACTGGGCTCGGGTGGCTTGAGCATGCTAGCTTCCCATACATCTTCAAAACAGACATATAAACCTATTAATTCCAACACCACAAATTACTGATTATTCTTACTTGCCTCATAATCACATACTAAAAACCTGAAGTTTTCTTGATGCTAGTCTTCTTTCTGCTCCATATACTGTACTCACCATTGAGCTTCTAATTAGCAAACTCTTAGCTGTCAGCTCATACTCTATGGAACTTTCTCTCTAGTTCTGTTCATGACTGAGGTAGAATAATTACTTTAAAATATAATGCAAATTAAATCAATATACCAATGTATACTTTAGTGTTACCCAACCTATAATAGGCTTAAAATGCCTATTGCATAGCCAATACCTAAGCTATACCTATGTAAAATTTAAGCCTGGGAAAGTTAACATGTTTTTTTTTTTTTTTGTAATTAATGCTTCCTGTTTAACACATTTCAAAAAAATACTGTCGCTTCCAGGGCTAGCCACAAGGCAAAAATACTAATAATAATTGTGTACCTAAAGAATTACATACACATCCAGTACCATATTTATAGACTACCTTTAAAATGTTTATGAAATTTGCATTTAAAAGATTTAAATTTTGTATTATGTGGTTCACAGCAATACGCCATATGTCAATACGTAGCACTGGTGTTCATTTTCTTGATTTATACATACTGACATAGGTGCAGGTGAGTGGAGTTTATGGCAGTCTTGGTGCAATGATGAAATGTTGTAAAGGTAAAAAATTACACTTTTTTCCATTTCATGTTTCTGTAAGAAGAACAAATCAATGTCCTATCACATAAGCACTAAATAAGTTATCTTTCAGTGGCACTAAAACCTACATAAGTCTCTAGTACAGGCATCACTAAATGGCAGATCCAGACCAAAATGACTTCATGATCCGGACCATGACTCATTTCTGAAAAATGAATGGGAATCACTGATAACATTCATGCAGCAATTTTGTTTTCATTTTGAGGTTTGTGCATCTATTCATGCCACTCAATGGAGAGAGAATCAATGCAATTGTTACAGTGCATGGGTAAAATGTGCGTATGCCACAGAAGGCAATAACATGAAGCGTGACTTGTTCTAAGTTCAAAACCAGTTTGTCTTATGTGGCCTGAAACTATAGCTTTAGTAAAAAGTAGCAATATGAAGTGTCACTATGTGAGAAAACACTGATTGCACAAACATATCTGTTACACCTTTTTTTTTTTTTTTTAAATAGACATTTAATTCTATACCCCTGCTTTAGTACCACCATATTTAACTCACCAGTCAGTCAGCCAGCTAACAGTGCAGACTGCCCTAACACAATAAGAAAATGATATGAAAGATAAGTGTAAGGATTATCCCTACCCATGGTTTAAGTTTGCAAAACAATGTATGCAAAGAATGCAACACAACCACCCAAGTAATGTAAGGTGTCAGTTTTTAAGCAAGATAGCAGCTACAGAGATCTTTTTAGCGTGCCAGTAACAAAAGGTGTTGGTATAGCAGTGTTTCCCCACCTTTGTTTTGTGATGTTACATTTTTTGTATCCCAAACAAATTCCAAGGCACACCACAAAACCAAACAAAAAAAGGACTAAATCTCTTAGACAAGCTAAACTGTCTGAAGCAGCGGGACTGGGGACAGCAAAAAAAAGCAGCTTGGAGATTTCAGTTCGTAGACACAGCACTTCATGAACACCTGGACGCATTTTCCAGCTTGACCAGGGGTCAGAGGCTGCTAATAGTGCTCTCTAAGTGCTGTGTCTGTAAAACGCAGATCACACACCTGCTTTTATATCAGCTTTTCCAGGTAGTTGTGTTCTGCTCAGACAGGTCTCGACCACCTGAGAAGCATCTCTCTCTCGCTTTCGCTCTCTCTCATGTCAGGACCCAGAGGACTACACATTTATTTCCACAGCACACCAGTTGAAAAAAAGACTTGTGTAGAGTATAATTATCAAGTTGTTGATGGTGGCAAACAATTGTGCATAGTGTTCGGAGTTTTAACACAAGTGTTAACGTACAACCATTTAAAAAATGCATATTCTTTCAGTTAAATCAGTCTTTATCAGTGCACTGAAAGTCAACAGTCATTTTGATCATTTAATTTTTACTTTGACATGTCTGTGCCTTATATGCTATGTCAATTTGAGTATTAATACATTGGCCTCTTTGTCAACTTAAGATGGGATTCAAATTCAGGTTGTAGTACTTTTTGTTAAAGGTTCAGGTTTAAGGTCATTGTTTAAGTTTAAACTATGCCATTAATTATTTATTTTTTTTTTTTAATTTCTTTGTGTTGATTGTACATTAATTTTGTTATTCGGTGTGAATTTACTTCAAGATTTATGATATTAATTTTATAATTACAGTCATGGCCAAAAATTGAGAATGACACAAGTGTTGGTTTTCACAAAGTTTGCTGCTTCATTGATTTTAGATCTTTTTCTCAGATGTTTCTATGGTATACTGAAGTATAATTACAAACATTTCATAAGTTTCAAAGGCTTTAATTGACAACTAAGTTTATGCAAAGAGTCAATATTTGCAGTGTTGGCTCTACTTTTTCAAGACCTGATGACCTCAAGCATGATGGAGCACCGTGCTGTAAGTCAGAAGTGACAACTATGTAGCTTGGGGAACAAAACATCAAAATTGTGGGTCCATGGCCAGGAAACTCCTCAGACCTTAATCGAAGTGGTCAATCTTCAAGGTGGGTAGACAAACAAAAGCCCACAAATTCTGACAAACTCTAAGCATTGATTATGCAAGAATGGGCTGCCATCAGTCAGGATTTGGCTCAGAGGTTGATTGACCACATGCCAGGGCAAATTGGAGTGGTCTTGAAAAAGAAACACTTCAAATATTGACCCTTTGCATAAACTTAATGTAATTGTCAGTAGAAGCCTTTAAAACTCATGAAATGCTTGTAATTATACTTCAGTATACCACAGAAACATCTTACAACAAGATCTAAAAGAACTGAAGCAGTAGACTTGTCTCTTTCTCAAAACTTTTGGCCACGACTGTACATGTTTTAATGTTAGATGAGATATATCATGATTAATTATGTTCATTTATGAGATTAAAATGGTTAATTTTCTTTAATCGACTCCCAGACCTAGTAAAATTACATCCATTAATCCCTAAGATCGTCTGTTATATACTTAAGTATTCATTTCCAACAATCAATGCCACTAGTCAACATCAGTACTACTAAACTGATATACTCAGATATACGAGAACTAGAACTACCACAACTGAGCACAATGTCTAACTTTCTTGCAGATGGTAACAACTTTTGCTTCAATTCCACCCCTTCATACTCTAGTCCTGTTGGTTTGTTTAAGTCGCCACTCTTTCGCTCTTGAATACAACACTTCTTCAACCTCAGCCTCTCTCTCTCTCTCTCTAGTCCAGCTGACCTCAGGTCACCACACAGGTATCTCTTCTAAACTCACTTTGATGTCAGCCTGAAAAACCATGTCTGGTCAAGGCAGTCCTTTCTCTCCATGCCACAGGTGACATCTGGAACTTTGTAATGTACTGTAAATACAGCAATATTAGATCTTCGTATTTTTCACATTAATGAATTCCCCAAATTTATTTTACAAAGACAACTCAGAATTGCATGCACAGATGACAGTCAGCCACAAGTGGTTTCCTGTTAGATTTGACTTTAGCAAGGTGGTCTTCGGTCCAAAACAAACTTGAACATTGTCATAAATGACAAGACAATGAAAAAATGGTTTAACTAACCCGAAAAGCCAGGTTTCCTGTCTCTTATGGATATTTGTAATAAAGAAGTGTGAAATTTTCAGTGGTGAGTGAATAGCCCTCCTTAGTAATTTTTTTTACTCACTTTTGTCTCTCGTCATCAACAATGAGGATCCACAGTCTAAGCCCTCAGCACTGGGTGTAATTCAGGAATCAATGCTAGACAGGACAATAGTGCATCACAAGGCGCACTTATGTACACATCCACAATGATTCATACAGGGCCAATCTACATTAAATAAGCCACATAACCGATACACCTTTTGACTGTGGAAAACAAGCCCACACAAAAATGGGAGAAAATAATGAATTGCTCTGAGGCAACAGCAGCAAACACTAAACCAATAGCACTATCCAATAATTCTAAAAAAGGGTTCACACTCTACCACTACAAGCAACAGAATCTCTTGTACAACTTTTTTTATACATATGAAATTGCTGAAATTCTATGTAACACTGAATTTTAAAAATCAGCAAACTATTATAAATAAAACAAAGCATTCATAAAACTAAGAATAACAAAAATTTGACAATCACTGAATTAGAAAAAAAATGTTGCTAAAAAACCAATACTTTGAGTATGTTAATATTTAAAGTCACTACATTACCTGAGTGAATTCTGGCTGTCTGTCAGGCTTTGATCCCTCATCCCTGTAACATCTGGCCACTTGGAAATATCTGTTTTAGTGTTCAATCATAAACAAAAAAAAAAAAATTAAAACACAGTACAGACTTAGCTCATACATTAAATTCAGCTGGAGTAAGTCTTTGTGTACAGACTCACCTATCAATCCCTGCTACCATGAGAAGTTGTTTGAACTGCTGTGGACTCTGGGGAAGGGTGTAAAATTTTCCAGGCTCTCTGGATGGAACCACAAATTCTTTAGCTCCCTATATGTAAAAATACTGTATAGGTAAATGGAACATAGCATTCTCACACCCACTTAATCCAATTCAGGGACACAGAGCGGCGGGGTCTTTCCTAGCATCATTGGTTGCAAGGTAGTAACCAAACCTGAAAGTCATTTTACAGACTTAAATTACACTAATTAAGATTTATGGAATAACCACTAAAAAATAGTTGCACTTTTTTTAAACTACTGTATCTATAAACATTTTAGAGGCCTGAAAAATCTTGAATTGGCTTGTGACAAAAACTGAACACAAAATATAATAAAACTCTCAATGAATAGTTTAATTCAGTCTTTAAAAAAAGAAAATTTGGTTTAATGGCTATTCACTAATATATCAATGCTTAAAAGGGGATAATACAACAAACCAAAGCATCATTACAATACACAGGAACTCAGATTATTACAATGTCATATTCACTAAAACAAACTACTATGAGGCACCCGTCTATGAACCCAGTACACTGCTAGACAACAGAGAACTATCCATTTTTGAAAACAGTATTTATGTACAAGTCAGTACATTTTTAGAAGATGTATAATGAAAATATACATCTTACATATCTAGTAACTACAAAAGTGAATGATATATTCATTTCTCTGATGGTCTGTAGTATTTACTGTGACACATGCCATAAACTAATGCTGGATCAATTAATTAATGTATTGGATTAAACGGGCTGCAGTGAGAGAAGAGTTTACAATAAGTCTAATTTTATATCCTGTGCCTAAAGTAGGATATATGACCTACCTTTCCAGAGAATGAATCCATCATATATGATTTCACCTTTGTCTATTCTAATATCAAAACCAGATTACAAGAAAACTCCTTTTGAAATACAACTGCAAATTAATTACAAATTAAGAATATTTAAAATATGCAAAGCAGTTTAGTCACAAACTTGTCCACTGCATTAGAAAATAAATAGATGAATTAAGCTTATTCAAGATTCATATTTTTCAGTTGAAAGATTATAAATGAAAGCAACATGAACCAACAATTGTAAATTGTAGCTTTATTGGTTTTAAAGAGTAAGACACTAATTTTCTTATTTTTACTTTTGGCAGAAGGGAAAGTTGTTCTTACCCCTGGAGTTCTTTTAAACAAAGTGGGCGTTTCTACATCCACAAATCCTGTAAAAAATACATTGGATTTTAGTTAATAAAAAAAATTACATAAGTCTGAAATTGTACAAATTGCATTTACAGATATTTATTTACCATGTTTGTTACATAGAAATTCTCTCATTTTCATCACCATGCTTGATCTCAATCGCAGATTATATTGCATCTGAGTACTGCGCATGTCTAAATAGCGATACTGCAATCGCAGTGTCTCTGCCTTCTACAACACAGTAACCAGTATTAAAAGAAATTTTAAAAATGCATATTCAACATCCATTCAATAAAATTTACAGGACAGTGGTTATAGTGTAGTATACCTTCACAAAATCTTTGATCTCAAAGGGCAGCTTTTTGCATTTATTCAGAACATCCACCTCTTGAACAACCACTTCTATTTCTCCAGTTGGCATCTCCTAAAAATATGCTATATTCAGTATCTTAAAAAGACAAACAGATCTTGCATTTTATTTTGTGTTTAAGCAAAATACACTTCTGGAGTCCTTTCTTTTTAAAATGATTGTTATAAAAAAAACAAAAAAAAACAAACTAAAAATATAATATAGCTAAGAAGTTCCTTTTATAAAGAATTCCATATTTTAAATGGCTGGTATAAACTATTAAAAATTTAACATTTGTGCTTCTTCTAAAAGTCAAAAAGTTAAGACAGTGTTTAAAATGTTTTTTAAATACACAAAGAAGCAAAATCACTATTAAACTTATGCATGCAAACGTTCTGCAAACAGTACAACTTTTTCAGGATGATATTCTTATCAATAGCTTTGGATGAACAAAGCAGCAACTAACAAGAATATTACCAAGTACCCAACTTGAGAAATTAACAAGCAATTACATCCAACATTTATTATGGGATTTTATCTGAAGGACTAACCCCAAGAGATGGGAGAAAAACCTGGGCAGGAAACAGTTGAAGCTGTAGATATACTCAACCCATAAAACTTCTTTATTTTTGGGAGGTATAGGCAGGTATGTAGAAACAAATTTTACAGACTGTTCATTTCTTTGTGAGAAAACGTACAAATTCAGCCAGGGATCCAATACTTATTCCCCCACTGTATGTCATCTTTTGGTATGAATACCACTAACCATGTTCTCTTGTCCTAATGGCCGCTTAATGACTTTACCCGTCACCTTCACAACGGACTCCAGGGGAAGGTCACAAAGAGTTTTTTTCATCTGTTCTGTTGACTGAAAAATATATACATATATTATTTCATTTAAAAACCTATTATGCTTCTTTCTATAAAAAATGTTTGATTATTGTGTAGTTGAATTTTTTTGATGGAAATTTCTGTCACAAGTTACACAAAATGTTCAACAGCAAGTAATCACAACATTCATAATTTTAAACTTAATAATTCAAACTTCATACATAACAAAATAATTGTTCCAGCACTTGTAGAGAAAGTAGCATTTCTATGAAACATTCATGTATCTCACTAAATATGGAATTTTTGGTATGACACTACATTTGGATAAAGTTGTAGACATAAAATGACAAAGGAAATACAACGTGTGACAATTTAAATTCCTGAAACAATCATGTAGAGTTGTCTGTGCTGCAAAGTGATACTGAAACGCTGAAGCTGTTGAAAGTGGTCCATAGTGAGGATGCTATGAAAAAGTCAAGTGTCTTTAAGGGGCACAAGAGGAGGAGAAAGAAGATGTGAAAGACGACCCATGTGTATCATCCATCATGACAAAGCCCCAAGCCATGATGCACTCAAGTGTTCATGACTTCCAGGCTAAGAAATCAATTAACAAATTTGATCATCCATCTTATTCGCCTGATTTTTGACTAGCCCCTTGTGATTTCTGGTTCTTTACAAAAATCTTCTTATATAAGACACTACCGTGGCTGTTTGTCTGTCCAGGATTTTAAATCACCTGTAGCTTGCAAACCATTTGAACTATTGACCTGAAATTTGGTACACATATACTACATGATGACTGCTATCCACTTTTGGGGTGATGATTGACCTCTTTTTATTTTTATTTTATTGTAGAATCAACTCTCAGCAGTGGCCAGCAGGGCGCTGTGCGGCACATGCATACGTGTACTGTTCTCATCCCTACCACCTTCGCTGTCATGTCTTCTACCTCTTCATATCTTAAATCATTATTGAGGCTGATTGAAAACTTAAGTGCCAGCTTAAGTGAAAAATTCAAGAAAACGTACTAAGTAATTGCAACACAAACACTCACTTAATTTTAATGCGAAAAAGATGCCGACAAAAGAAGAGAAGAAGCGTGCCACTATGGTGGAGAAAAGAAGAGCTGCACAGGAAGTAGCAAGTGCATCAACCTCTGAGCAAATAAATGCTAAATGTACAGAGAAAGAGGATAAAAACTATGAATGCTCAAGTCAAGTGTATTCACTGCACGTTATTGTGCAGTGCGCCGTTACTGGTAAAAACTATCATGAAAGAATGAAGATTTTCAGACATTTTTGACAAACTGACAAAGAAACTCAAGGATATTCCAGAAACAGTTACAAGTACATTTCCAGCTATGGAAATCCTGTCTTACTAAATGGATAGCTACAACTTGAAATAGTGTACAGATACGCACACGTTTTGAATAGCTTCATTCATGGAAATTCAATCTTCACACTTCATATATTTTATGAAGCTCACAGTTTGTTGTGGCCCAGTTCGGTATGGTGTTATACTGGAAGCCATAAGGCTACCCCATACCAACACATCATTGAGTGACCCCAAGCTTAACTGGCCAGTGTTTTCATATATGCAAGCAACTATTTACCTGTAATGTACATATCATTTTGGATACATCAATTGACTAAATTGATGTATAGGTTTATAGGGTCATTATTGTCACATGTACAGAGTACAGTGAAATTCTTGTTTGCATGTCTTAATCAACAAGACAAAAGTTTCAAGGTAAGGTGGTTACACTCATTAATCATTGTATAAAACTGTTTAGAAACTGACTTCCAGATTACTTAAACTGCCAACTTTGTTCTATTCACTATTCTACTCTTAGCAACACAAAAAAAGGTTGACTTCAAAAAAGAAGAAATTATTATTGGGGAAATTCAGACAAAAATTTAGATCTTCAAAAGGCTGTGTCTGCAATTGCTGATAAATAAAATTGAGGAGTTACATTGAAGAGAAAATACTTTGGGGATTTTTTTTAATCACTTTAATAATGGTTCTAAATGTCTTAAGTCATATGACTGAAAATACTGCAACAAAAACTTACCTCATTCTGTTGAAGAATAACCTGTGTCAGGCCATCAAAGTCTCTCAGTATTATAAACTGGTTATGCCTATATATAAATAAACAAAGATTCTAATGAAATCTACAGCCCACATTTACAGATATGTCACTTTATTTTATATGATCCCCCAAGCCATACCAAATGGATTAAAAAATCATAATTAATGATTGCAGAATACCTCTGGTATTGTATCCATCCGCACAGCGTGACAACATGCCCAATGTGTTCAGAACGCAGTTCACCACAGGTGTGTGTTCGAGCCAAGTAACTGTTGTGATCTAAATGTTGAAGATATACAATTTTAAATTAATCTACCAGAAAAAAAAAGTTCATTAACAAAAGAAAAATGTATGCATGGGCATGGTATAGGAGTTCCAGCTATGAGAAAATGTGGTAACAGGAAAGCTAAATTTGATGATAAATTGGAATGTTTGTGAAAAAGAATTTAAATTGCACATCAAATACAATCCCAAATTATTGTTTGTCCTAACTGACACCAAACACAGGGCTGCTTTCTGCCATAAGCCAGTGTTGCTGGAATTCGAAAACTGCCCTAAGGTCATAAAATAGACTGATGGATGGGTTTTACTTTAAATTAAACTGTAAAAAGCTATATATTTTTTTTAAAGATTTTTAAATTCATTACATTCATTATTACATACTACATCTCAAAAGAAATGTTATCAATGAAAACAAACATCTTAGGAGATATCTGCAAATGTTTTCTGAACAGATAACATTATGGTTAACAGTAACTTCATATAGTGATTTTATGGTTAAATGTCCTCGCAAAAGCATTAAAATTTAACAAACGATAATGGAAGGATGGAAAGATCAAAAAAGAAAACACTTTTCGGTTTAAGCTAATGAAATGCCTTGCTAAGTACAACAAATGAACTGGATTTGAAGCTTGGTTAATGTAACTTCAACCGAAAGTAAACTTACAACTTTCATCAATAAAAACGGCGCAAATAAGTCGATTTCTGAAGAGAATTTCAACTGACATATATGTCTGTTTTTTTCTGCTACTTTGTAGACGTTACCTGAAAGTGTCGTCCCTGAGTGTTCTCGATGTGATACCAAAGAAATCCGAGTCCGGAAAACATGGGTCATCAATAAAGGCTGTGGCAGGCAGAAGACGCTTTGTTTGAATGGGGTCTTTCCTCCTCTAATTGCTCTTAGAATAATTGTTTGAGGTGTGAAACGAGTTATGAATGCCATGATTAAACGGGACAACAACGCAAAACGGAAACTGCCGTGAAATCTTAGAACTTTTACTAAGACAAAAAAAAAATTAAAGGGCGATAAGCACAAACATTTCGCTCTTTATAGTTTGCTTCAACATAAAAACACACAATGCAGTAACGTTTGTCTTGTGCATCACAGGAACACAACAGGCAAACTTGGAAAGTGGAAAAATAGCACTCTACACGGCTTTTTAAACGTTTATCACAAATTCACATCCATTTTTTTGAAATAAAGTATACTGCAAATAGACATATTCAGTAGATCTAAACACGTTTCTTTTTTGCAACCGTCATTAAGTTATAAAACGCACATTTCAGTAACACTTATCCAGGTGAACTATATATAGACAGCAATAGTACATCCCCAAGCCCATTTAAAACACACACAATACTTGATTTTTAACCTAATATATCTATTCTGTTAAGTCTCAATATGTGTTAAAATGCGTGAATTACTGAATTATTCCACGACTATGTTAGATCTTAGCGTTAAAAATTTTTGACCGAAGCAACATGGCCAACATTTAGAGGTTACAGAGAACGGAAGTTATATCTTGTGTTTACACTTAATGTCGATGGTATTTGCTGTTGCATCGTTTGACTGTGATCGAGCAAAGCATACTGGGAAGGCGGGCTGTTCAAATGTAGGATGCAAAATTACGGGGAACAATGCTTAGCTATGTTTAGAGATAAATGAAACCGAGTAAGAGTTTACCAGAGCAGGATTTTTATGTAACACTAACATATTTACTTTTATGACCCGGCGGAAGCCGTTTTATATTTTTATATGACTTAAAACGTTTTTAATTTACGTGTCACGCGTTTTGTCATGGCGAAGAGGCCGCAAAGAAGGTAAGAGCGCAAATGGCAGTATTTATTTAATTTTTTAGCAAGTGAGTTGTTTGTCCCAAAATGTTTCAGAGGTAACTGTAGAGCCGTCACTTCTTATAACATGAAGATTCAACTTATAATATATTATTTGTTTCTGTAGTCGCATCTGTTTGACGTAATCCTAAAGGTAAACATTCAGCAATAATAAACGTAGACTGAAAGAAGAATGATTTGTAAGCACAAGGAAGTTGTAGTACGAGGAAGCAAAAATGCATTTATTATTACTGCGATTATTTAAAACAAGTCGATTTCAGATTGTATTGTTCCTAGTAAGGCATTTGAACGAAATTGTTATACTTTTAGTATCTCACAGATAACTAAGTGGTTAAATCGCTTAATTCCTTGTTATGTGCAAGCATGTTGATCCTTAAGAAAAAAAAAGTTTACTAAGAATTCCATGTTGTTTAAGAATTCCTTTAAGCACGAATATATCATGTCGCTGTACCCAATAACAAATTTCATGCTTTTATCTTTATTACCTTCTGAGATACTGAGGCTTTAAAATTGGGGTGTGGCATTCATTTTACAGTGAAAACGAGTGCTACCAAAACTGACAATGTGCCGTTAGTCCCAACTTATTAACGTTTAAAGTTAGAGCAGTGTTTCTTGAACGTAAATGAAAATTTTAAAGGAGTTCCGTGAACTATTAGTCCTAATGCCATGTATATGCTGTAGGTACTGGAAAAGGTGGCATCGATCACCGAATAGCCTGCATTTGATGTAACATTGATTACTGTATACTTTATCTCTTGCCGCACTGAGGCTGCGCAGTGAGAGCTAGCAGGTCACCGGGACCACAGCAGGATAAGCGCACCCGAGCACAGAGGGGATCGTTCTGGCACACTTATGGCGACTTGGTACGGAATGCGGTGCTCCACTTTCATTTCCATTGCGCGTTTCCCTTCCTGTTTTGGCGATAGGTTAAAACGATAGGATTTGAAACCAGTGAAGTGGGTAGTGCCCATTTAGGCCTGAAAGAATCAAAAAGTACTGCGGGGAGTTGAAGAAGCCCGATTCCATATTAGCACCCCTCATAAGCAGCAGCATGGGAGATCTCGTAAAATCTACAGATTGAAACATGACGTTTTGTCTCCATTCTGACTTACTTAAGCTTTTTTTTTTTTAAAGTTTAAACATCACTTCTGGAAACAAAACAATATGTGAGAGTTAAAATTAAATAGAAGGCTAACAAAAATTTCAGCTGACCAAATGACTTAAGCAGAAATGAGAAATAAAGGTTACATATTTAATCAATATATTTTTCACATAACTATTTTATTTCCCCCCCTTTTTTTTTTTTTTTTTTTTATAATGGGGTTCCACAATCCCGAAACACTGCTTTAGAGCAGCAATATCTCCACACTAAACCTCATTAGATCTTTCAAATTTTGACAGGTGTTATTCAAGTTATAGGTCTTCTTTACCAGCTAGTGCCTGCCTGAAAGAAATCAAATGTTCTGATTTATGAGGCATTAAAAATGGAAATACAGGTATGTCTGAATTAGGGTAAGCCGCCATAATTCAGGGTGTTCATAAAAAATGTAATGATTTACTTCATGAGGGAGAAAACATAATACAGTAAGAATAATTGCATCAGATATTTGAAGTATTAAATCATGTGTTTCGGTTTAAATGTTTAAAGTCTAAATATTCTTGATTGTAATAAAAATGTTATTATTCACCCTATGAAAACGGTTCATAGAGGGCTAGATCCCCAGGTAAAGGTAAATAACATTCTATTTATAATCACTGACTTCAAAATAGACCAAAACAATACCAAACATGTCATTTTTAACCTTCCGGATGTGACTTTTAGAGGGCTTAGACCACTGCTAAACAATCGGATATCAAAAATATTATATTAACCATGATCAGCAACCTTGAAGTAGCATAAAATGACACCCTTTATGCCTATATTACCAGTCCCCATTTTTTTTGAAGTTTTGTGAAGATACTTGCTATCATGAGGATATAATTTCCTGCACAAAATACTGTCAGAAATTGGCCCAAAATTAAGTTGTTTTTGTTTTTTTTGTTTGCCTAGAGTGCCAAACATAGGGGAAGACAAACTGTATTTACTAAGATATCCAACACAATATTATTGTTATTGATAGTATTATATATACGGATTTTACCAGTAATCTTTAGAACCTGTCAATCCATGATTTTTGAATGTTTATATTTAGGCATCCTCATAGTCCCTCTAAGGCTTTAAAGTTGACCTAAGAGAGAGGATAACTCTCCGGTCCCTCTCTTGCATATCCTCAAGACCATTGATGTACCATTTACATCAATAGGCAGGTAGTATAAACTTCCAAATGACATGGAAATGGACAACTGTGTGCATTGTTCAAACATTTGAATTAAATTGTAGATCTGGATTTAACCTAGTATGCCAGAATAAAAGCAGTTACTGTTTAGTAATATCCATTTGAATTTACAGATACAGTACATTTTTATAATTGTATTACACAGGTCTGTGATTATAAGTAGTATCTCTCTGTACTTGCACTTCCCTTTGTAGTAAAACATGGCATATTCAATACTTAGTAAATATGCTGCTATCAGATAAGTATTGCTCTCTACTATGCTAAAATACTCTCATGACAAACTCATTTATATTAAACATTTTTTCCAGAGCAAATGGTCAGACTGGAATGTCCTAAAAGACAATGGTATTGTGCGGCGCCCAAAATATTTACATTGTGGGTCAAGTCACCACCACAGCCGGGCTGCGAATAAAAAGTTCACTGGCAACATTTGCTTAGGAATATGCCATCCTACTCATGGCATTGGAAATGGGAGTGTCAGTGTCCCAAATCTGCAATATGTTAAAATAAATTCTGGTCATGGATTTTTATACAACGAACCCATATCTGCTAATATTGTATTGTTTAACTCAAGATCTCTTAATGGCAAAGTCTGGTGCTATCAGAATTCATTACATACTCAAATCTTGACTTGCTATGATTAACAGAAACTTGGCAAAAACCAAATGACTTTACATCTGTCACGGAGGTGACTCCACCCGAATACATTCACGTCACAGAGCCTTGCAGCTCAAGACAAGACGGAGGAGTTGCAGTAATTGCTAGATCAAAGTTAAACATCAAAAGAATCCCCATTGATGGTTCATTGTCTTTCAAGTGTCTGGCTCCTAAGGTAATAACAAAATCTGGTCCTGTCTCACATATTGTTGTCTATCGTACCCCGAAATACAATGTGTCTGGTTTCATCTGATCTGACTGCATTATTAACCCACTTAAGTTCACTTTCCCAGAGAGTCATTCTTCTTCGCGATTTCAACATCCATATTGACATTACTACATGTACACTGAGAAATTAATTCCTATCCTTACTGGACTGTTTTGACTTGGTACAGCATGTTGATTTTCCCACCCACTCTGGTGGTCATTTACTGGACCTGATCTGCACATCTGGATTAT
The DNA here is from genome assembly GCF_016835505.1 of Polypterus senegalus. Taxonomy (NCBI): domain Eukaryota; kingdom Metazoa; phylum Chordata; class Cladistia; order Polypteriformes; family Polypteridae; genus Polypterus; species Polypterus senegalus. The sequence continues at coordinate 82,736,281 of NC_053167.1, read as the reverse complement.
CTAGAAGGCGGAGTGGTGGCTTTGAGGCTAGGGATCTGCACTGGCAATCGGAAGGTTGCCGGTTCAAATCCTGTAAATGCCAAAAGGGACTCTGCTCTGTTGGGCTCTTGAGCAAGGCCCTTAACCTGCAATTGCTGAGCGCTTTGAGTAGTGAGAAAAGCGTTACATAAATGCAAAGAATTATTATTATTATCTATCGGCAGCACTTATAGCAGTGATTTGGGACTCTCTGACCAGTGCTTTTCACTGTCTCATTACCTCTCCCTCCTTTTACCTGTAAACATCAAATTTCTTTTCCGAAACCTTAAAAATATAAAAATATCTGTCCCTCTATTCTTTCTGGATCCATTTCTGATCCTTTTCTTTCTTCACCTATTCCATTAACAATAGATAGTCTTGTTGACCACTAACTCAGTCCTTCATTCAGCACTCGATAAAAAAAGCTCCTTTAAAACATAAGGAGGTTTCCTTAAAGCGTTCAGCTCCATGGTATAATTCAGAGCTATGATCTATGAAAGCAACTGGCTGACGCCTTGAGAGAATGTCATGTAAGATTGGCCTCATTGTCCACATCCAGGCTTTCTCTGACCATCAAAGCACTACCTGCAGCCAAGAACACACATTATGGCAGAATAACAGAAAGTGACCGTGAAAACCCAAGGGCTTTGTTCTGTGTAGTTAATAAATTACTTCAACCTGCATCTGGCCCAATTACCTCCTCTACTGAAGTCTGTGAAAAATTCTTCTACTTTTTCAGCAATAAAATTAAAGATCTAAATAATTCAACTAACATAAATCCATCATCCATTTATATCCTTCCCTGTCTTCCCACTCCATCCAGCTCCTTTACTAAATTTTCACCAGTCACATTGGCGTTTGTTAATGACCTGCTTTGTAAGATGCCAACTACTTGTGTACTGGACTCCATCCCCACCACACTGCTTAAATCCTGCCTTCATGCCATAATCCCAACTGTTAAGACAAAAATCAGTACATCACTCGACATTGGGTTTGTGCCAACCACTTTTAAAATTGCTTCTGTAACCCCCATGTTAAAGTCTGGTCTTGATGGTGACGATCAATTACTTATCGTCTAATAATTTGATGGAACCCTTTCAGTCTGGTTTCAGGGCGCAGCACAGCTGTGAAACTGCTCTTCTTTGGGTAACCAATGATTTGCTTATGGCAGCATGCTCTGGACAAACCAGCATATTAATTCTGTTAGACCTCAGTGCAGCATTTGACACTGTCAGACATGACATTCTACTGTCAAGAATGGAGAACATGCTGGGTATCTCTGGCACTGCCCTCCAGTGGTTCAAGTCCTATCTGATTGATAGGCAAGAGTTTGTTAGTCTTGGCAACAGCAGATTCAGCTCAGCGCCAGTCACACAAAGAGTTCCTCAGGGCTGTCCTCTGCCCTCTTCTCTTCTGTATTTATATGCTTCCCCTTGGCCATATTATTCATAGCTATGGACTGGGCTATCATTTTTATGCAGATGACGCTTAACTCTATTTCAATGTCAAAAGTGCGCCTTCATCAGAGTTTTCTCAGCTCGCAATTTTCCTCAGTGAAATTAAAACCTGGATGGAGCTGAACTCTTTAAAATTACATTGCAACAAAACTGAACTCCTGCAAATTGGCACTAAAGCGCTACTTAAGAAAATGAGCTCCTTTTCAGTCACTCTTGATGGTGATCTCATCAGACCTTCTTCTGATGCAAGGAATCTTGGTGTCATTTTTGATTCCTCCCTTTCTTATTCCGGCCACATAAATCACATTAAGAAACTTTCTTACTTTCACCTCCATTACTAATGCTGAGAAACTTGTCCATGCTTTTTATCACATCCTGCATTGATTATCATAAATCAGTGCTGGCAGGGGCCCCTTCTAATCCTATATCACAGCTCCAGTTGATTCAAAACTCTGCTGCAAGAGTCCTTACTTGAACCAGCAACAGTGAGCACATCACACCCATCCTGCTCCGTCTTCACTGGCTCCCTGTGTCTTGCAGGATTGAATATAAAGTTCTATTAATAACCTCCAAAGCTATAAATGGCCTTGCACCGGACTACATCAGTGACCACCTTCTAAATCACTATGTGCCTGTTCGCCTACTAAGGCCCTCTGATTCTGGTAATCTTGTCGTGCCTCACATTAACCTGCACTCTATGGGTGACAGGGCCTTCATCCCCATAGCACCCAGACTTTGGAATGACATCCCAAAATTAATTCGATCAGCTGACTCCATTCATTCTTTTAAAAAAACAACTTAAAACTCGTCTATTCAGGAAGGCTTTTAACTTAACATTCTGCCCTTCTTTCAGTTTAACTCTGTCCAGGTGCTCAGGATAATTTGTGTGTCTGTTATATCACAAATTAGGTTATTTGTTACATTTTTCTTTTAGTATTGAATTTAGTATTTTACTCTGGTTTTCTTGTCCTTTATTCTATTTAATGCTATGTTATCTGTTTCACTGTTCTATTCAGGAAAACATTTGTATCCAATGTTGCATATACCCTGCTGTTTTTTCTAAGACTCTGTGAAGTGCCTTGTGTCTTGGAAAGGCGCTATATAAATAAAATGTATTATTGTTATTTATTATTTTGTCATGCATGCTCAATATACATTTGAAATATAGATGTGAAATTATTTTTTTCCATTTCTAATGCCTCATCAATCAAAAAGTACCTAGATGCCAAAGAAGAATTATAACATGAGTAATATCTTTCAAAATATATTAAGGGACAAAGCTGCTCCACAGTACAAAAACAAAAATCCAATTTTCAGAAGCCCATAAATTTGTACAGCAAAATTAGGGCCTCAACCACTTTTTAAAGCCTCCATATCTCAGAAACTAATGAAGATACAAGCCTAAAAGCCAAATTTACAAAAGTATGAAGCAAATCTGAAATGGTTAGTCAGGAAGCCTTCATTGATTTCATGTGTATTAACCCTAAAGTAATGATACATTTTACAGCTAAGTTGTTTTAGTTATAAGGAGCATTATCAGTATATGAATAACTTCTAATTTCAGACTTGCAGTTTCATTTCTTTTTTTTTTGATGTAGTAGGGTGTTGTACCGTGTTAGCCATTATCGATGCAATGACACCTTTTATTGGCAAACTGAACCGATTACAATGTGCAAGCTTTTGAGGCAGCTCAGTCCCCTTCTTCAGGCAGTTTGTAATACAGAAAATAGAGTTCCCAGTGTTTATTTAGACACTAGGATGGAGACAGCATTGAAAAACCTAGGTGGGTTGTCTTCAATGTAAAAAAAAAGTAACCGGCCTCTCCAAGCCTAAAATTCATTTAGCAGAAAAGGAGAACAATGTCTAGTCAAGATCTTATGGTATCTGTCCAACAAAGTCTTTTGAAGAGTTGTCCATACAATGTGGATCTGTAGTCAAACTGCCTGGTTCAGTCAGAGGGATGTAAACAATCCTCATACCTGGCCATAAAACACTTTTATGTCTCTGTTTAAACCATGTTGTAATGTATTCATTTTTAACATGATTAGCGTATTACATTGCATGGAAAACTCATACAGGAAGTTTAACACATGTATACAAATTCATGAAAGTACTACCTTCACTGTTATTAGTACTTGCTTTGTTAAATTACATTTTATGTATATTTTTCTTTTCTGCCAGAGATGTGCCAGGGGATTTACACTCAACACCAAATATCTCTAAACCAAGGGGGTATTTCAGTGGCAATCTCGAAACTGGATTACCTTCCAGCAGAAAATATGCTTCCTTGCGTAAGCCACCTTCAAGCAGAGAAATTAACAAAGCTAATAACTTATCAGTAAGTAGTTTCATGTAATATTTAATTGAAACATGTAATGAAAAGCCAGATTTTATTTGACAAACTAAAATGTTTCTTGTTGTTTTTAGAAAGAATATTGTGGCTTTTAGTTTACTTCAATTTTCAATATATCATGATTTTTTTTATTTAGTATCTAGATTGACTGTTAAATACATGTTTCTAGAGATGTTCATTTCTAATGTGTTTCATTTTTTTAGAAAAAAATTGATCCTGAGCAGATTTCACTGCTAATTGGGAAAGACTGGCATTTGCACTATGTGACTCCATTATACAAGTTCTCTCATTCAGAAATAAGGACATATTCAAGGCAACTTTCAGCATTCATTGCTGCAGAGAAACAAAAAGGTGTTCCTTTTGATATGGGGAGTGACAATATCTTTAGGGTAAATTTTTCAATAATACTCGGAATAGCTGAAAAAGAAGAGGACAGTGAAGCAGTCTTTATTCAGGTACTGAAAATAGTTTGCTTTAGATTACATGGCACCTCTTTACAGTAAGCTATTCACCATAATTTCTTCAAATGCAAATTGTAGTGTGCTTTTTAATATTTTGACATTTGAAAGATCAGGTATCAAAATAGGTTGCAACTGATGATAGGAGCTGCTTGTAGTTACTTTAGCAACCATGATTATGTTAAATTATGAAAATTGTTTAATCGCTGGTTTTTCGTTTTTTTGTTAAATAGAAGGTAAATTATTCAATTTGGAAAATATCCTTTTTTTTAGTAATAAAATGTGATGGAACCCTAAATTTAAAAAAAAACTGTTAAACATGTAATGTTTAAAAAAAGAACTAAAATGTAGCACTATGTATTTATTTTGTAGAACAGTTAAAACTATTATGTACTGGGCAAATAGTAATTGATTTATATTACTTATTGATCTATACCTGCGGTGGGCTGGCGCCCTGCCCGGATTTTGTTTCCTGCCTTGTACCCTGTGTTGGCGGGGATTGGCTCCAGCAGACCCCCATGACCCTGTAGTTAGGATATAGCAGGTTGGATAATGGATGGATTGATCTGTACTAATTGAATATGTAGCATAATATAAAACACTTAAGTGGGCACCAGCCTATTACCATGATTTGAAATTAATATAGTAAATACAGTAGCTGATCAATACAGACTTGTCTTTTATGCTTATATTGATTGTCACTGATTACAACTTTTTCATCTACTTTTTTCAGATCTATGCCAAGCAATTTTTTGCTATTCAAGGAACAACTGAGAATGTAATCTGGAGTGGATGGCTGGCATGTGTTAATTGTAGTACAGAATATATAAGTTCTTTACCTCCCAGATTTACATACTTTCCTTTGTTTTGTTCCAATGGACCAGAAACCATGACTGCCATTGTAAGGACCTGGTTCCAGAAGACATTTGATTGCAGTTTTGGCAATCTCACTATGAACTACAGTAATCTCGGCTGGCTGGCAGCTATATGGACTGACTGCAAGCAAACAGTGGACTTTAAGTACTTAAAACTCTCTTGGACTCTACCTTTAAGACCACCATTGGATATCACATACACCATTAATTCTGAAGATGTGTGGGAGCTTTGGAACAGTGTACATAAAGAAAATGATCAGATTACTTCAGAGGAAATGGGCCAGTTTATGTACAGTTTGGAGTCCCATTTCTTCAGACATTTTAAGGTTCATTTAACGTTTGGGGAATTAATCGAGGTCTCAACATCTCTTGGACTGGTCCAAAAGAATGGAAGAATCAAGGCAAGTTGGAGTCTTTTTTATGCTTTAACTGGCAGCCAAGGTGTCATTAATATTTATGTAATATTCAAAGGGCATTCATGTACAGTTTCCCATTGGGGAAATTCATTTTGCATCATTCCATAGCATGAAAATGTAGGATGATCATCATTAATACCATTACTTTAAAAAAAATTAGTGCAGTGTTATAATGAGTGTTAATGTGAATACCAGACTCTGGTGTATCTGTAGTTTTACATTATGCACGTTACATTAAAGGGCAGCTGATACATTAACACTCTTTTTTTTTGTTTGTTTTGCAGTTCCTGAGTGGTGAACGTATGCCTGCCATCCTGACACTGCTGACGGAAAATGCCGTTTTAATGATGCCCATCTAACCTCTAAGAACGTGAATCTGGAAATTACTATGTCTCCTCATTGAGCATGCGATAGAATCCTCTTAAATGTAAAAGGCAGCTATTTATTAGTATATAAAAAGTGCTTTCGGTCATCTAAGGAACACAATTTAATAATTTTATTTCATCCATTATTGATGCACCTTTTAAACTCTTAACATTTTTATTATTTTTATAAATATAAAGGATGCATGGTTTTTAATTTACTGCACCTTAAATAAGTGGGTTAAACAGATAACTTTTATATTTTAACAGCTTTGTAAATGCAACTGTAATTAAAGAATTTATTATAAAACAACTTGTAGTGGATGACAAACTCATTCAGTTTTAATTTGAGCAAAACAATGTTTGTTAAACACTAACAGATAAAATAAAGCAGGTGTGAATGCACATTTTTTACTTTAATAGTGTAACATTATTCAAGCTCTTAAACCACTCAGTGGATAACAGTGTGTGTGTTTAGCTAAGGATTGATACAGAAAATGGTAACTGCTGGGATGCTGCCTTGAACATCTTAATAGACCTTTTCACCATTAACAACTGACACGTCTTTTGAAAATATTAAAAAGAATACTTTGCAGATATATCTAAATACTAAATTATTCTTATTTCAAATGCATGTAAGCAAAAGTTGGTTTTAGAAGATTGAATTGGTATAGTTTCATTCTCATTTGACACACTAATCCTCTAATAGAGAAGTGCACAGAGCTGTTGGAAACACAAAACCTACTTGGCCTGTGGATATGTGGGCACATTTTTCACTGATTTAAGTTTGGCCCTTCAAAACTTTTCAATCTTTATTGTATAACAGTTGATGTACAGAATAATTCATATCCCGTGTGACTTGTATGAAAAGGTATACAGATGGGAAGTAAGAACCAACATCTATTTTAAGATATTAAACAAACATAATGATGTAAAACAATTTATTTACAGAATATTTATATTACATTGAACTGTTTACAAACATGAATATGCACAGACAAATAGATGCATTTGTTGTTGAACACTTTAGTATGATGTATTGTCATGTTATAAGAAGGTTCTGATTCACAGCATTATTAATTCAATATTTAGTCACCTGCGTAAGTATAATTGTACATGCACTTTAGAATTACTGAGACAGCACAAGATAAGTGGAAAGTGTTGAACTAAATTAAGTAGATATCTGGTTAAAACACGGTCTGCAAAAATAAACCTAGTTCATAATATATAATAAATATAACAATATACAATAAATATATATGGTGCTGAACCAAATCATTAAAACCTAAATTATTATAATTCAGTTACTGGTTTAAAGGCCTTCAAAAAATGAATGCAGTAAATAGTGGACAAGAGATTATACATCGAGTGTTATTGGGTTTTACTTACAAAAGACACATCTACTGAGAGAAACCACACCTGGTAGTAGATGGTCAGGTCCAGGAGGAGACACAGGGCGCGTTGCTATAAATGACATGGAGTGAAATGTAAGCCTTTGGCCCAAAGTGCTCACATACTGTTAACACATCATAAAGCTATTAGCTGTTCTTACTAAACCAGAAAAGAATATTCTCAAGATTGCTTAATAGATTAATTCAGGGTTCTGGTGACCCAGAGTCTACTCCAGCAGCACCAGGGGCAAGGCAGGAGACCAGTCTATTGTAGGCCCTAACAATGATGATTAAATTTAAAGCAATAAATCTAACAACTGGGTGGCACACAATCTATAGCCTTGGAGCTCAGTATCTGGCTCTGCTGGTTTTCTTTAAGTATCTTAATCAAAGGTAAACCATTTTTGCCATTTTTATTATACCTTGTAAAATCTAATATTTAACCATGTGTTTTGGTTTTTTACTTTTGAACACATTTAGTTTTCTTTTGCTTAACGTTATGATGTGGAAATGTATACAAATGATGCACAGTTGGCTTCTTTGTACCAATTCCAGGTCTCTGTCAACAGACAATTTCAAAACATAAGGTGAAACTAAAACAAAGGCTTAGCTAGCATACAGTCTTTATCAAAACACCCTTGGTGTAGGAAAAGCAACAATAATAAATATCTTTGTAAATTTATTGATGGAAAAGAGTGGTTTGTATTTCTGATTGATATAACATACCAAGCAGGGGAAAAAAAAATTAAAGATTAATCTCTGATTAAGAATAATGGCAAGACTGCACTTATCAATGCCTCTGCGAACATCAAGCAAACAAATTCTATTAAGTTATAACAATCAGGCTGTTTATAGTAAGTTGACATTTAGTGTTTTATGGTATGCATTCAAGATATTAATGATTATATTGTAATTTTATACAGTTTATAAAAATAAAGAATTATTGTTTCATGCAAGTGTGGACTAGTTTACACACTAAACAGGAACGGATACGGCACAAAAGAATGATTTCTTATATCCGATACCGTATAACTGAAAACTCTACCAAAGTCATCTAAGGAAATACACCACACTTGGTTTGAATCTGGAGTCTTTTTTACCAAACATGATGGTTACTAATGACCTACAGTAAACAAATCTGTAAATTTAGCCAGCCAATCAGCATTTCAGTACTCTTGTAGTAGATCAAACTTTTGTACTTTCAGATGAACTAAAAATAAAAAAAAATCGATTACCAACAGATGCATTAATACGATTATTTGTAAAGATATTTGCTGCTGTTTGCCAATTTTTGGTTCCATTGTGGACTCATCATTCAAACAATGTCCTTTATTGATAATGCAGACATATAATTGCCATGAGTGTTTTTTAATTGAAAAGATAGACTTTGAATATTTCAAAGAAACTTGAACCAGCAGCTAATGTACCTCACTTGACCAGATCCTTAATCAAGCTTATAAATGTGGTATCAATGCTGACATGTGAAGAATCTTTAACAAAAATAAATATTGCAAGTATAATGACATACGAATTCAGGACAATTTCCATTTTGCATAATTGTTTCAACAAAAAGCATTTTGAAAGTGTTTAAAGTATTTTTAGGTGAAATTAACTGAAATTGAAGGATTGACAATAGAAAGAATAACGTGATTTCATAGCACATTGTACAGTAGAACATCTGTTAGTCAATTTGGAAGGTGTCTGATAAATGATTATTTTTTATATTACTAGTACTGATTAGAACTCTAAATTCAAAATTTTGAAATAGTTTGTTATTGTTTCAAAAAATGAAACCTGTTTTTAAGAGATTTTTCTCAAAGTGTCTAATACAGCAAATTGCAATGGAGCTACATTTTTAGACTGTTTACATTACTATAATTCACAGGCTTAAGAGCAAATCTGTATTTTGCTTTGGTCATGGTGCTAGATTGTATCTTAGTATAATGTAAATATATATTTTAAAAGAATAATTTAACAAGCTTTCTTATTTAAAATTAAAGTTTAGCTTGTAAAGCCTTTTAAAAAAGGTAATGTGCACCTTCCTATGGAGACTCTTGCAAAACAAATAAAGCAAAACTAGAGGAATATCAGTTTAATTTCTCTTTGCTATGATGTTCTTTGCTTATTATATTCAATCAGTGAAAGCAAAATTAACAACTCTGTATATATAATATTTCTTTTTACACCATTGCATATGTTGAATCCAGTACATATAGTCCAGAGATATGTTTAAGCATAAAAACAATTAATGAGCGGTATCTGAACAAATTTAGATTTCAAATAAAATCTTAAAGGATTATTGCGGAAGAAAAGAAGTTGCACATTTCAGGATGTTGGCAAATACATTTTGGTAAGCAAGTGAAACAATTTCCGTAAACAGCTGTCATTTAAAAGCAAGAAAATGTGGTAAATCTTGTTCATTGAGACCATCATTTAAATACCTAAATGGCCAAAGTGCAAAAATCTGTATTTTCTTACACCAAATGCTTCTCAGGGCCTGATAGTTTCAAGCTTTATAAATTATTATACATTTCTACATGAAGAGTTTAAATTCCACAAAAGTGAAAGCATTATTGTTCAAACAATGTTTTAGAACTGTAAACATTTTTGATGCTCCTTCAGGAGTTACTTAATGATCCATTTTAATTCACTTCAACAGGTTCAATGGATAAAATGTCTTTCCTACATTGGTAATGCATCATCTGACAGCAGAGTGCACAATGCTTCATGAGCACACCATAACGCCAAACAGCCAGTGATGCTTACCCATTAGTCTCCTGCAAGCAGTCAACTGTTACAGTACTCAAGTTGGATATCCAAGCAAACAGGTCAACGTATTAAAAGAACAAAATATTGTGCACGCCGGGTAAACGCCATAATGCACTTGCACCCTCCAAAGATTGATGAATTTGTCTTCAGTTTCATCTTGTGCAAGCATTTCAATGCAGGTGATGAACTCCAGTGAGTACAAAATTTCAAAACTCTCCCAACAATGAATATGTCTTGCACTGCAGGGATCATTTACACGTGTGTGTATATATAAGTGCAACTTAGGTTGGCATCATTAGCAGCTCTTGTATTTTGTGATTTTTGTCTTTATGGAGAGAGAAAAAAAATGCATTCAGGCACAAAGGTTACCATATATGAGATTCACAATGAGTCATTTTGATAACTCCTACTCCTCCTCCAAGCCGGCGATAGTTCATCCCGCCATACAGCCTAAGAATAATTAATAAAACAGTATTAATATTGCACAACTCATCATGTCAGCTTGCCACTTATTTCCTTGAACACCACTAGCTTATCAGATATTTATTGTAAACTTTTGTGAAAAAAGCGGGTGTTTCATGATTTAGTAATAGCAGAGCACATTAGTTTAACACTCCTCGTCTTCAGCAGAAAGAAAAATGTAAAATATTTAGACAATCTGAAAAACAATTTATCAAAATGCAAGATACAATTTATTCACAAAACATACTTCAACCTGTTCGCCATCATGTTCAACACATATACCATATATGGCACAAATTGTCCATAAAAATTGTATAAGTATATACATAGCAGTACCGTTAGTGTTAAGATAATTTTGACTCACCCTGTAATTTGCCCATGTAATGCTCCTTCTCAAGTATAAGGAAAATATATCGCCTAATTTTGACAAAAATTGGATATTGTTGTCCATGTTATAGAGCTTTGTGCTTTCTGCTCTTAATTGGTTGTTATGTAAAAGCCTAATACATTATTAGCTTGCTGAAAGAGAAAGACTTCCTATTGAAAGATTTGTCTCTCATGTTATATATTTAATTCCCACATCTCTCTCTCTCTCTCTCATAACCCTCTTCAAACATGTAGCCAACATGACAAGATACTATGATGAGAACCACAGGAATCTAACTCTCTACATAGAGTAGAATGCAGGAAATTAATTTTTAGTTGCTGCTAGAAACTAGGGCCTTTTGTACAAATACTTCCATTCTTATCAAAGTCAAGTATGAAGCTTTAAAATGTAGTTAAGCAAGCAGTACCAGTAGTTTGCATATGAAAGACTAAAATCCTATTGCATATATGTGAACTTTTCACAAGTTTCCATTTCCCTTAGCTCGACTCCTCTGTTTTTGACAACTTTAGACCTATTTCTAACCTGCTTTTCTTAAGTAAAATTCTAGAAAAGGCAGTCATTACACCACTAAATGATCACTTGAGTAAATATGCTATTCTTGATAAGTTTCAGTTGGGTTTTAGAACAAATCCCTGTATTGAAACTGAATTTGTTAAAGTAGTAAATGACTTGGGGGTATATGCAGACAGAGGCCATTTATCTGTTCTCATCCTCTAAGATCTGAGTGCTGAATTTGATACCATTGATCACAATGTTCTTAAAAATCGCCTTAATCATTGGTCTGAGTCTTACTTAACAGGCAGAAAATTCTTTGTAAGTTGTGGCAATTATACTTCAAAGACACATGATATTCTATATGGTCCTCCTCAAGGATCTATCCTGGGTCCATTGCTCTTTTCAATCTACATGCTTCCATTAGATCAGATTATCTCAAGGCATAATGTGAATTTCCACTTTCTGCGGATGACACACAACTGTATTTATCAATAGCACCTGATGACCCCGACTCTCTTGGTTCACTGACCCGATGTCTTACTTGTGTTTCTGAATGGATGAGTAGTAATTTTCTCAAACTAAATAAAGAGAAAATAGAAATCTCAGTTATTGGCAAAAATGGATATAATGAGGGTATTAGAAATAAACTTGATCCATTAGGCTTAAAAGTCAAGACAGACGGAAAGAATATTGGGATAATTACTGACTGACCTAAATTTTAAATCACATATTAATCAGATTGCCAGATTCCTTATAACTTTGCAAGGTGCTGAAAAATTAGTTCATACTTTTGTTTTTAGTCGACTGTAACGCACTCCTGTTAGGACTACCCAAAAAAGACATCAATCGATTGTAACGAGTGCAGAATGCAGCTGCCAGAATCTTAGCAAGGAAAAGAAAATCCGAGCACATCTCTCCAGTTTTGATGTCATTACACTGGATACCTGTGCCATTTAGAATGGACTTTAAAATAATGCTTATGATTTACAAAGCCTTAAATCATCTCTCTCCATCCTATATTTCAGAATGCCTTTCACCTTACACTCCAAATCGTAACCTTAGATCTTCAAATGAGTGTCTGCTTATAATTCCAAGAGCTATACTTAAAAGAAGTGGTGAGGCAGCCTTCTGCTCTTATGTACCAAAAATCTGGAATAGCTTACTGATAGAAATTTACCAGTCTAATACAGTGGAGGACTTTAGAAAACTGCTAAAAAAAACAATTATTTTAACATGGCTATCTCATAGCTACATTTTAGTGTAACCTTGATATATTGCATATGCATTGAATTGTTATTTTTATCACGGCTCCACAGTCCCTACTTTCTCTGTTGTTTTTTTTCCCATTTTTTTCTGTGGTGGTGATCTGTACCACCACCACCCGATTAGGGGCTGGGTGGTCTCATGGCATTGGAACCCCTGCAGATTTTTTTTAATTTTGCTTTTTCTGTCCTCTCAACCATCAGACCTTACTTTGTTCTTTGTTATTTAGTATTCCCTAATCTTATTTTTGTTTCATATAAACTTTTCTTTCTTCAACTGGCAAAGCACTTTAAGCTACATCATTTGTATGAAAAAGTGATATATATGTTGTTTAAACATTTTGAGAGGGTTTCTGGACTGTGATACTGTCTTGTATAAAATTTCTTGTGTATTCAGAAAGGTCGTGTGTGTCTGATTTGGTACCTGCTGTGTGCCTATTTCAGACAGTAGATGACAGTATTGTAGTACCTCCATGTGTTGGCATCAGGATCATATACTTCAATTGTCTTTAGGTATGTTGTCCCATCAAAACCTCCGACTGCCATCAACTGGCCATTTACTACAGCTAATCCAACCTATAGCACAAGTGAAATAAATATATTAATGTATGCATCATCAATTCATATGGTTTTTACAACTCATAAATAGAAAATTGTACTTGAAAGACTATTCCCTTCATAAACTGTGAATTAATTTTGTTATCAGAGATAGATGTTTAGAGATTTCCAAGCTACAGAACCCCTTATTACAAAGGTACAGGTAACCCTTTTAATGTGTCAAAATGCAGAGTTAGTTGAATTAGACTATTGTTGACTTCTTCAAGCAGAAGTACAGTATGTCAACTTCCAGTCAGACTCACCCCACTTCTTCTCGATGTCATAGCTACTACAGGAGACCACTGATTGGACCTAGGGTTGTATCTTTCTGCACTGCTGAGTTCTGTGGTGTCATCACGCCCTCCCACTGAATAGATCATGTCTTGATACACAGCACAACCAAGATGCTTGCGTCGCGTTCCCATAGGAGCAACCGTATGCCAGCGGTTCTCCTGTGGATTATAGCGCTCAACTGAAAAGAAAAGAAAAATGAGTGATAACATGGCATTATGGGTCATTTTCTGGTTCACAGTGATGGAAAGATGAAAACCTGATACACTGTAAGATGGAAAGTGCTGCCATTTTAATAGGTTTAAAAATGTATAGAACTTTGTGTGGCAAAATAATCTTAGCTGCCATAAAATTAATACAGTTCTTAGTATTACAAAGAAAACAAAACTTTTACAAACAATAGTAACTGTACAATGTACATTTGTCACTGGGTCTGAACAATTGCATTCATAGTGTTAATTCTGTGTTATCACGCATTCTTCTTGTGGCACAGGTTTAAAAAATGTTCTCTTAAAGACGTTATGTACATCTATTCACGCACATAAAATTGTTACTTTCCTTAGGGCTCTCCAAGAGAATGTGAAAACTCCAAACTGCGGCTAGTTTATGTTTTGAAAGTCTTCAGCATTCTACAATTAACCCATTATCTTGGTAGGTTGTACAAAAGATCTGAGATCTCACGTGTGAAGAAACATTTCTTAACATTGCTGGAAAACGAACTAGGATCTAGGACAGGTGTGTGTCGCCATGCTGCTCTTTCCTTCTATTCGTTTGCTGCATTGGTACTGTAGTGCAACTCATCATGAAATCAAGATAGAGATATGACAAAGGCAGCATAAAAAGTGAATTTTCAGTCAATTCGGATTCATGCATTCAAATAAAGGTCACATTCAAGTTACACATGTCTATCAGATTTAGTATTGCATTCAAAATTGGTCTAAACCCAATCTGAAAAGCTCAGATTCCATGTGTTTTATTTTTTGCTGTTCATATAATTCCAAAATTAATCATGTCACATATGCATGAAAAAAAAATGGAATTGAGCTGCAGTGTGAATATAGCCCAAAATTCACTTTTGTGTAAAATCTATCCTTAACCAGCTTCCATCTGTGCCTCGTGGTTGAAAAAGAAGAACTCATTAGGTAATAGCTGGTAGCCACTCTACTTTCATACTTAACACTTGTATCATCCATTCATTTTGCAACCTGCTTTTCTAGCTTATGGATATTGGGAGCTGCTACACATCAAAGCAAGACTGAGTGCAAGAAGGGCACTAAAGGCTGATTTATACTTCTGCGTCAAGCCTACACCATAGACTACATGGGCGATGGCATACTTAGGTCGTAGCATGACACGCACCTCCTCAAAAACAGGACTACCTTTCACCTAGCCACAAACCTTAGGCAGACCCCTAAGACTCGGACTCATCAGTCTGGTAACCTAGTATTTCCTGAAACATGATTCTATTTGTCTTCCGGTTTAAATGTTGCCGAATGTATGAAAAAGTGGAAAAATATGAAGGACATGTATGTTCACTTAAGGAAGAAAATGTGTAGTAAGAGGAGTGGTGATCCTGGAGTTTAAGAACTTCCTGCATTTTAATGGATTATTCACTTTTCTTGTGTGATACAAGCACTGCCAACTAGCAATTAGGCAATGTGCCTGTAGTGTGACACGAATTATAAACGGCCCCTGACGGCATGGCTTCCATGGACAGCTACCACACAGATTCGATGCAGAAGTATAATCTATCCTCTGAACTCTGGACAGGGTGCCCATTTATCACAAGGCACACTCTTACTGGGCCAGTAGAGGCATTACTTAACCCAATATATGCTACCAGTTAAAAGGTTTGGGGTCACCTGGAAGTTTTTATGTTTTTGATAGAAACTCTTTTTTTTAATCAGAATATAATTAAATTTCCATTTTGAAGTTAAAACTGAATTTTAGGAATGTCAGTACCTTGCAGCCCAAGTGAAGAGGATAACATGTTTTAGTGGTGCTAATGCAATTAGAAAGGTTTCTAAAATAACCAATCAGCATGTAAACATGACTAATTAAGGATAAGCTAATGGAGTTTACCATTAGGACACAGAAGGAATTGCTGTTAAAAAAGGAACTTTGCAGCCATATGTAAATAATAAATTAAAAATCTGCATTTTCAGCAGTAATAGCCATTAGAAACACTGGTAATGCCTTGGCTATATTTTGCAATTAGTTTAATGGTATCTTTATATAAAAAAAAAAAAATAAAAATAATTTCAAAAACATCAACATTTCTGGGTGACAACAAACTTGACCATTAGTGTCTGTCTGTCTGTGAGATATGCATTAAAGACCCAAGATGATACTGGGAGAACATGCAAGTTTCATATCAGTAGTTACCCAGGTTGTGTCACCTCTTGGCTTGCACAGGAAAAAAAAAATCAAATGCATTAATTCGCCTTCTTAGTTTAATCCACCACAATCCTCAAAACAGCCAATGTGTTGTTCTTCAGACTTCCTCTATATTTTTATTATGTACTTTTTAAACTATAGAGACCAAAACTTCACACGATATTTCAGATTAGTGTGTGTTCTGATGTATAACCCAACATCACATTAGCCTTTTTAAGATGTCTACATTGTATAAAGTAATAGAACTGTAATGAGCCCAAATGAACATCCCAGGCTTTCTCATAGATCATACTTTATATCTTTGTGTATATAGAATTACATTTAATACTTTTACTAACTATATGAAAAACAACCCATTCACTCACATCAAACTTCAATTGCTATCTGTCTGTCTGTTTTGAATTATATTCAGGTATAGTTTTAATAATTATAAAGACACTGGGGCTTACCCTATTCACACGTGTTTCTCTACCAACCAGCTTATGCTTTTATCTGTACATCTGCCTACATAAAGCAAACCATTATTTTCCAATTTATCAATTTTGGGGTTGGTAATTTATTGGAAGGTAACTAGAATGTATGCATATTAGATGGAGATAATTTAGTATTTTCTTTTTTGGATTTTTTAAGATTTCATTATCATTATTCAAATTTACCCTAGCTTTTCCAGGTGCTCTGGTAATTTGAAGTCATTATTTACTAATGAAAGTGCTAGAATGTGTGACACTGAAGCAGCAGCATCTTTTCAGTCTTCAGCTGGTTTGCCCTTGTGTAGATTCCACTCATCATTAATGGTCATTATTATACAATTAAAAGGTGGGAACTTCACAAGAAGAAAGAACAAATGAATAGGTAAGTGAAAAAAGATAATTAAGGTTTGGACGGTATGGCAAAATACAGTTCTTTCTAAACCTGTTATAAAATGTAAATCTCAGACTACTGCACATTTCCAAATGCTGAATAAAAGGGAAAAGGCTAACTAAACAATGAGATCGATTAGAGGTACAATAAGTCAATTACAGTGGAACCTCGGTTTACAAGTAACTTGGTTTACGAGTGTTTTGCAAGAGAAGCAACATTTTTTAATAAATTTTGACTTGATAAACGACCAATGTCTTGCAATATGAGTAGTATGGATACACTTTGTCTGCTGAGCGTCATGTGATCACAACTGAGCTGATGGTTCTTCTCTCGCGTGTGTGCATGTGTCTCTCTCTCTTACACCCCCCACCCCCAATACAGGGCAATTGTCTCCTATTCTCCGTCTGAGTGCCTCACTCATATGGTCAACATCCGTATGAGCGTATACTGTTTACTACAGCATTGCGACTGTGTGTGTGTGTGTATGTGTGTGTGTGCTGTGAAGTGCGAGTCCCCATCTTGTGCCACAAAACATGAAGCTGAGTCTCAGTACTTTAACACCAGCTTTATTCAGCTTGAAACCGCAACAGCGCTGTTATTGTAGCGGGACCTTTATAATGTTCCTTGTATCACCCATTGACGGCAGGCGCTTGTAGCATGTCTGCGATCTTTTTGGATGCGCTTATATGGTGAACTGCTACAGCGCTGGGAGACTGCGATTGCTTTGGGACACTCTTCCACGTGTCGTCCCGTTGGGTGGAATCCCACATGAGTTTAGAAACTCACTTACACCAGCTATGATTTTTTTTAAAGGTAAATTGCAGGTTACCTTTGTTGTTGGTTTTATGTATTTTTACTTTATATTTTGTATTAATCATTTTTATATGAATAATTTTGGGTTGTGGAACGAATCATCTGAGATTCCATTATTTCTTATGGGGAAATTCACTTTGATATACGAGAGCTTTGGATTGCGAGCACGTTTCCGGAACGAATTATGCTCGCAAACCGAGGTTACACTGTATTATGAAACTGGTAGGAAACAAAACCCTCTAACTATAAAGAGTCCCCAGAGCTGAACTTCTGTGTCATCAATCTAGGGTTTCAAACCAAAAAAAAAAATAGTTTAGCATCATTCACAAACTTACTTAGCTGTTAGTTATTTTTTACACTTCATTGATCCCAAGAGCCTTCACATTTAACATCACTTAAATGTAGTAACTTTCTTAAATCAGCATTTATGAAATATGACAGAAATATGGTATTTTCTGAGCTAAAGAAGTTCTGTGCATATTTTCTCACTGTGTTTTTAATCTTAACAGACTCTAATGGGACCTCATCAAAAGCTTTAAAATAAAAATAAAATAAAGATGAATTCTATATTTAGCGCTATGATCAAATATGTCTGCTGCTGCGTCATAAAATTTTTGAATATTTATAAAACACAACCTTTCCTCATATTCATTCCTGGTCATTAATATGAAAGCACTGGACATTGCATGTGTTAACTTTAATATTTGTTTTTATTAATTAACCCATGGTAAATAATAAGCTAAATGGGTAGGCCAAACGAATAACATTTTCTGTGTGCCACCTGTGCTCCTCTGTCTCATGCACAGCACACTTATAGCACCCAACTGTGTTTAATCAGGTATTCTATATACAGTACTAAAAAAAAAAAAGACATTCTCCCACTTTCAAAATGTTGTGCGTTTCACTGGCTATTTACACTTCTTAAAGTAGAAGCCTCTAAGGTTCAACAGACAACATTATTTCTATTGATAAAAAGGTCAAATTTATTAAGAATTGTTGATAACTTTGGAGTCCTGAATTCTGTTACATTAGAAAAACATTTTGGACTTGATCTTATTACTTGTCTGCTGGACCATATAGATGCACAGAACTAAAGACTATTTGAAAATATCTGTGAAAATGCTGCGCATGCATTTGTTAACAGACTACTAAATTCCTATGTTACTTATGTGGCTAAACGCATGGTGTTGGCTATATTGTGCATTAATGACAGTCTACCTGTATTTTTTAGTTCTGAAATACCTTACTGTATAGCAGTTTAAAACATCACCTCAGGTACATCTGTTGGTGGAGACTGAGGAGGCTGATGCATGGTCTTCATTCGTTTTGATAAGTTGTTAAATCCATTACGTCCATAGCTCTTTTACAACACTCTATAAACATTCTCAGAAATATTCCTTTAGGGAAATACTGTTCCTCTCAACATACCCTAAGACATTAGTCAGAACTACTAATACATAATTTATTTTCCTAGCATATGTAGGTTTTGAGATGTAAAAGACAAGTAGAGACTGCAGCACAGAAGGTACTGCAGTTTCAGCTTTATACATCAGAAAAAATTCACAAACTATTGAACTGTTTTAGAAAATGTATAAAATATGCTTCACTTTAGATATGCTTTAAATGTGTGAAATTAATATATACCATGATTGTGAAAAACTAACTTTGACTTGACAAATACCAAACTTATCCTTTAATGAACTTTTTCATTAGCTGTTTCTACATCTGCATCTTAACCAACACATTAAACATTTCAATTGAGATTATATTGCAAAAATGTATCCTGAAATCATACCTGTGTTGAGAGGTGAAGTCCCATCAGAACCTCCTACTGCATACAGGAATCCACCCAGTACTGCAACTGCTACTCCTAAACGTCTAGTACTCATGGAAGCAACACGTGTCCATTTATTCTCCTTTGGGTCATATCTTGACATAGTGAGACAAATATATTATACTAAATGAACTTAATAACACATGCAAGTGAACACAAAAGCAATGTAAACATTTCAGGCCCATTGTTTATATACTCTCACCTTTCTACAATGTTAAGACAGGATACCCCATCCTGTCCACCCACTGCATACAGATATCCTCCAAGGACCGCTACTCCAACACTGGTCCTGCAGGTGCTAGTAGGAGCAACATCACTACTCCACTGATTTGTCTTGGGGTCATATCTTAAAACAAAAATGAAAGTAAATTTCACTGTGAAGCATCTGCAATATAAAACAAATTACATATAAAAAGGGGGAAAAAAAAAATCACCGTTCTACACTGTTGAGGTATGAGGAGCCATCATGACCTCCAACTGCATACAAAAGGTCATCTAGAACACTGACTCCTACTCCACAGCGCCTCTTACTCATAGAAGCCACCATTCGCCACTCATTTGTTTGAGGGTCATAACGTTCAACACTAGATATTGCATCTCCACTGCACCAACCACCAACTGAAAGTAGTATAAAATAAACAAGGTTTTTTTAATGCCGAGAAAGTAATACAAGTTTTAACTTATTTTTCAAACCCAGAAAACTACTGACAATATTATATTTTATTTGGTTCGCTACACAGAGTAATTTGTTTTAGAAATACTGCAAACCTTTCTTGAATATATATATGCCACCCTCCAAAACGAATCACATGCATTTGACAGGATTAATAGAAAACAGGTCTGAGGCTAGTTGGATGAATGATGCATGTATTTACTTTAAAAGTGAATCATAAGGACAGGCAAGCACAGCCTATTCTAGCAGCACCAGGAGCAAAATCCCAGTCCATTACAGGGTATACTCACACATGTCAAGTTAGTGTCACCCATTAGCCTAACATCACAGCATGCAAATAAAACTGGTGCACACCAAGAAAAACATGTAGACACAGAGAGAAAGACACCATACAATCCCATTATTCAAAGATAGTGTTTTCAGCCTGTGATTCAGCAAAACTAAACTAGTGTACCACCATTAAATATTAAGGCATATGTAAAGTGTGCAATGTTATGAACTCATTCAATTTATTTTCGATTGTTAAGCTGCATGAAGAAAAAAAACCCTATGTGCAATTTCTCCCTGCTCTGAGAAAGTTATAACTTCTTTTTTTGCTTAAAATATAATTCCAACAAGTCTATAAAGATGCAGTATTCAAAATGCATTTAATTGCTGGAAAATGCACCAGAGATCTCTAAAACTGTTATTGGCTTCTAACTACTCTTTTTTAAACTGTACAGCCTCTAAATATGTTACCACAAGAAGTATGGAAAGAAAAGATGTCTAACAAATAAATAAATAAGTAAACAATTTATTGGTTTCCCATGTATTAAGTCTGCAAGAGACTAAGCTCTCACCAGCAAAAAGAACCTCTCCACATCGAATAGGCTTTCGTGGACGAGTTCTAGGTCCTTGCATCAGTGGACGTTCTTGAGGTAACAACAGGTAGTTTTTGGCTTCATCCACAAGGTCTCTGTTTAAAAAAAAAAAATATTAAGGCACTCTTAATAAATTAATACTTGAAATACGTGTTCTGCAAGACCAATACAGCTATAAATTAAAAACTAATTTTAATTTACCAGTCATTCAGACTAATTTTCAATATTAACATAAATATGCAAAAAAAGTCTTGTTATAAGAAATAAATTATCATAGGGTCTACATTAAAGCATTGCATAAATATCACCACTAAACTGTAGACAATAAAACACTGCAAACTATTTTAACTTAATATTGAGCACTCTATGAATGCAAAACAGCTCCCCTGAGGAAAAAAAAAAATACAACCATTAAGTTCAAGTACCATATTCTTTATTTTCTTCAGGAATGTCTCCAGGAATTAATGTAATCTTTAAAAGTATCCTTTCTGAGTCCTGTTATCTTTTCTTCTCCTGTCTTGCAACTGACATTTCAGGAAAGTACTATTTACCGTCCCTTCAAAATAATTTCTTAATTTAGACACAGCAGGTCATTAGCTGTACAGGAGACTTGACAGAGTTAGGGACTAACTCAGAATCCTCTCAAATGTCCGTGGGCCTGGGACAATAGCATATTAAACCCTAATGGTTTCCTGTTCCAGACCCGGGTTCGCTTCCTGGATCCTCCCTGCGTGGAGTTTGCATGTTCTCCCCGTGTCTGCGTGGGTTTCCTCCCACAGTCCAAAGACATGCAGGTTAGGTGGATTGGCGATTCTAAATTGGCCCTAGTGTGTGCTTAGTGTGTGGGTGTGTTTGTGTGTGTCCTGCGGTGGGTTGGCACCCTGCCCGGGATTGGTTCCTGCCTTGTGCCCTGTGTTCGCTGGGATTGGCTCCAGCAGACCCCCGTGACCCTGTGTTCGGATTCAGCGGGTTGGAAAATGGATGGATGGATGGATGGTTTCCTGTTCCCTTAGAAACTACTTTGAGTTCTGATGGGCTCATTTGGGTTTAGGTAAGTAATCTCCTTGTTACTCTTGCACAACAGAGAAACAGGATTTTGGACTGCTTTATAAAATACCCTCTTAGCTCTTCAAAATAAGTTCCAGAAGAATTATCCTCCTGCTGCATGTAGTGTAAAATGTGTATTGTGTTTGAAAGAGTGTGTGTTAAATTCTTAATCTTTTTGTCAGGATAGAGCAAAGTATTGGCACTTTAATTTTACAAAAGATTGCAAACTAATACTAACTTCTGTTCCATACTTGCTTACAGTTTACTTGCATCAGCTGGGGAAAGGCAAGTCTCAGTTTCTGCTATGAAGAGGAGACTTTGTCCAGTCTGTAGTTGTCCACAGCTGGCATTTCAAGGCCCAGGCAAGCCTCAATTTCTTATTTTGTCCTTTAAGGAATGGCTTTGTTACTACCACTCACCCTGTCAAACCTGCAACAAAGTCTCCTCTTCACAGCAGAAACTGAGACTGGCTTTTTTCAATGACTGTTAAGCTGTACTTGAAGCATGTGCAAGCAGGTGACCTTCAGAAACTTGGCTTCTGATTAGGTTGTGACTTTGGGTCTGCCAGATCTCTTCCCATCAATTTATTCCATTTTCCAATTGCCCATGACTTGTGTAGGACACCACAATCATGGACCCTTTTTTTTTTGGGCAGTTTCTCTATACAAAAGGCCTAGTCTTCTAAGGGTAATAATGCTCCATCTGATTTGCTGATTGCTGTTTTCTTGCTATACTTTCTATTCTTTTCTATTCTAACTTTCTATAGTGTAATATTGTCCAGGTAGTACTTCAGAGGGTGTAATAACACAGTCTGTTCCAGCTGTGCTTTAAGACAGACACAGGGTGTTTAAGTAATCAACAAAAGTTGAGACACCTGAGCAAATTGTTTGTTTCAACTTGCCAGCCTTAATTTACATTAAATGCTGCAGAACATCTGTAGATTGTGTGATTGTGTGATTGTGTGTGTGTGTGTGTGTGTGTGTGTGTGTGTGTGTGTGCAATGGTGCCAAAGAAAGTGAAATAAAGAGCTCCAAGACTTTTCTTAGGGCTGCAGGCAGGGTGGAGATTTAAGTAGAATATTTTGAGTTCAAGCAAAGAAAGAGTAAGAGGTGACATGACAGAACTGGTGAGAATTATAAAAAAAACTGATTTGGTGGATGGCATGAGTTTGTCAATAAAAACTTTGAGAGAGGGATGGTATCGGGTAAATGCTATATTTCATACAAACCAAAGTTTTTCTTACAAAGATAATCATAGCTATATGTAGGCAGGTAGTAATACTCTAGGGATCTTCAAATTGTGACTGTGAAACTTTGCTATGGACTAAATAGACTGTTCACTTTAAATAGCCTTACTATTCAAGGAGATACAACCTCTGAAATAAAGCCTGTTTTATCTAAGTTAAAAACAAATAATTATCAGTCATCCACTGTCTTCCATCAGTAAGACAGCTAGTCAATGGCAAAAAAATACAAGTATTTACCTTTAACACATACTTTCATCAACATATTAAATATATATACACAATGTACAATATATAAAGAGTCTACAACCCTTATTTAAACAAACTAAAGGTTGAAATCAAGGCAAATCCTGTCAGAATTTCTTTCACCTTTAATAACATCTGATTACTACAACTCTCTTCTCAACAGTCATAAAACAGCCTCAGAGTGTGGTCTTAGGCTGAACAGGACTATACTACTCTTCAATGTTATTACCTCCATAGTGCAAAACCCACTGTACATTCTTCATTCAAAGTCAATAAGCTTCTAACATTTTACATTGCTATTAACGGAGGTAAGGATACAAGAGTAGGCAGCAAGTGGGACCAATTTGTGTTTTCTGATAAATTAAAGTCCAATCATACTTTAGGAGACACTTCAGCACATACACTTTAATTGCTTTCTAATAAAAGTTTATTGTTCTAAAGATTTAGGCAAGTAGGATCTGATTTTATACCATCCATGTGTCAGTATATGAATATGAGACTACATTAAGTCTTACTGCACAGATAAGAAGCTGCAAGATATAAAATATGATATGGAATAAGGCATAATTTGTGAGACAGGAGAAAAATGTACAGCTTGAAGCTATGTCAAAACTATGGGTAACTGGCATTTGGTGGTGCACACAGTGCCATTTCAAAACAATAACAGTGTTCAATACCACTCCCTTGGGTGGTCAGATAATGAAATGTTTGTGGATTATGAATGATTAGCTGCTCTACCCATGTACTGTGGAATTGTCTACACTGGGTGGTGGGGGCGATAGTGTGGTGCCAAGGGCGCGTTAGTTTTATTGTCTAGCGGTATTCAGTAATGTTATTACAATAATTCAAAAGTGATTTGTTCCAAGTTCATTTAAAATTGCTACAAATCATGAAACTCTAAAATGACATCTGCCTCATTATTAAATAGATCTGAATAAACGTATACCAGCAGGAAACTAGAAGTTACTAATACATTTTACTCACTGAAACATAACATCCTCAGTTGTTTTCTTCCCTCAAAATACAGTAGAGACAAATGCTTTTTTTTTGTCCTGTTCTACTTCAGCCTTCCAGTTTGAACTGTGGTTCCTTTAATACTAACCATTGTTTACATGAAAATTTCACTCATTACATAAAAGACAGTACCAAACATCTGCAATAAAATGTCTTCCATTTTTGTTTTGTAGTCGTAAATCAGAAATGCAGAAAGCATATTTTCTAAATGATAATGTATTAGAGCTTCTGTTTTATGTTTGCTTTGCAACTGTAAGTCTCCAAATAAAACACTTTTTCTTTGTAATTTATAATTAAAACTTTGGCATCAAATTATCTTGCCACAATTGTGACAAAAATCACTGCTTTCAAAAATACTAAACCTATCCTTTAAATTACTGAAACTTTTCACAAGTAATATGTTTAAAGATAAAAACTTTACCTGCATTCTTCATCACTTTTAATAAGGGGATCTGATCCAACTGTTCCAACTAAAAATTTAGGACTAAGAAGTGGTAATCGAACATGTTGTAATACCTGTTAAGAACACAGTCAACAAATTTACAAGAGGGTTAATTAATTTTAAAATTAGCTCAAAGATTTGGCTCTATAGTGTATACTAATTTATTAAATTTTTACTGGTAAATTAAAAAATGTAAACTCAAAGTAAATTAGACTTACAAATAAAAACTACATTCTTATTCACATTGTTTAAAATAGATTTCCAAATGTTAACTGCTTTTGGAAAATTAAGAATTTGAACTATAAAATGACAAAATATTCTTCATTCATGCTGAGCTTTCATATTTTCATTAATTCTGAAATTATTAACTGCATCTCTTAAATGCCTATAATTAAGAAACAAAATATAGTGAATTAGGTAAAAATAAAAGTAGGTACCGAAAATCTTTTACTAGGTCAACATTATTTTTAAAGTTTATATTGTGACAGCAAGATCACTTGTGTTGTTTCCTAACAGCTCCAGAATTCATTATTCAAAACCCAGCCCAAAAACTGTTTCCATGTTCTCTGTGTGTCCATTTATGTCTCTGTTTGATGTGTTTTTCCCTGGTTACTCCTCATGTCCTTCAAAGTCCCACATGTCTACCTTGTGTACATTACATGAAGAGCAGGTGGATTTATACAATAGAAGTCCATTTATACCAGAATCTACTCAAGCTCTTCATTTTAAATGAAACAACCTACAAACACCATACATTTAAGTTTCTCATTAGGGTTAAAAAATGTCTCTAACCTGGGGTAGTTGTGGCCTCCTTTCTTGAATGCTGTATTTCACCCAAGCCATCACTGCATTAAAAACCTGTTCCTCACTTCGAACATTCAACTCGTCACTAGATATTATGTCAATCAACTGGTTTGCTGGCAGCAACATAAATTCTTCACTTTCCATTACCTGAAGAAAAAAAAAACATGGATTACTATATTAAACAGGCACACAAGAAAGAGGGTGTGAAAAAAGTCTGCAATATCTGGGGGCATCATTAGAAGAATTTGTATTATTTTTCACTTTTCAACAGTTCATTATGTGTTACTTAAAGCTTATCTTCCAATATAATAATTATTCAAAGGCTTCAAATACTTATCCAGCAGAAAAGAAATTAAGTTACTACTTTGCTGAAAAGGAAACAAATAAATAAGAAAAATGTAAAACTTACTCAAATATACCACTTTGGAAGGAAAATTCTCATTCATAACTTTAGATTTTATGATATTATAACTGCAATTTACTTTTAATATACAGTATATACTTTGTGATCAATTAAACAAGCACTAGAACAGTATTTTATTTTATTTAAGCTGATTACCATGCAATATGCAGTGCTTCACTTACAGCAAATGAAAGCTAGAGTTACAATCACACAGGTGTCCTTTATGGACTGTTCCCACTTAAAACCAAAAATACTGAAGGTTATGTTCCCAAATATAGAAAGTATTGCTGACAGTTATTTCTAGTCAAGGGGAGGGTATGATACCAGTTTATCAAAGCAATGGGAAAAGAATCCCCTTAAGATTAGCAGATGCAGTAACTAGATACTTCAAGAGAGCTTTTATTAGTGGTATTATCTATCTATATAGTGAATGAAACAAAAACAAAGGCACTGTGGAAATTGAAATTGCAGTCAACTTAAAAAATAACAATAACATTTGTATATTATTTAATTCCAAAATTAAATGACTATCTGCTGAGAAACAGATCTCAGAAATGCTTGAAATGCATTTACTATTTAATATAAGTATAATATATAAGCAAATTCAACTGATTTTCGCCCTGAATTAACAGCTTACTAAATTATTAATAAACTATATTAGGTTTTTACTTATTTGACATTTATGTGAAGAATTAAAATTTGATTTTGAAGATAAAAAACTTCTTGGGGAATTTTCTTAATGTACTTTTAGTGCTGCATTTTCAGGGATTCTACATCTGGTCTAAGCAGGGTTAAAATATGGATATATGGGCATTTTCTAACTTTTAACATCTATGATTTTGGTATAATTCAAATTATATTATTTAATATTTATATGTAGTTGCTTAGCAGATGTACTACTTAACTAATGTAATACTAATACATTCATTTTAGACATCTTCCTCTGTAACAATCAGTCACAATATTAAAAATGTACATATATTGACAGAAATTAACCACACTGGTAGTTAGCAAATATATTTATTCACTTCATGATATATAAAGGTGTATGTATTGTATGTTGATTTATATGGGTGGAATTGTGTTTCATCATGGCTTGGCTTAGTGCATATTTTGCCTTTTATTACCATGTGTGCAAACAATATTCCACAAAAACTGCATAATGCTGATTGGTACTGCAAGCTTGCAATGTACAATGTTCATTCAGGAAGACAACGGCACTGGCTTTTAAGAAAAATGTAAGGCACTGCTTTGTTATATAGTGAAATCAGTTTATTTCAGATTTAATATATAGTGTACACAGTAAAATCAAGTTCCTATTTGCCTACAAGCAGAGCTTGAAGTGGAAAGAAAATTACTGACAGTACTCTGTTTATTCATTGCCTTGTTCCTCCTCCCAATTCGTTACTACATGATGGGGCTGGGGGGCTTCCCCTGAGAGGTCAGAGCGCATGCATATTAGCACATAGTACTGAACTGAGGTGTCCTCTTGAATTTACAATCACCGCAATACACTTTACGTTCGATGGAAGGTTGGGGTTTGGGGGGTACAATGCTGCCACGTTCCTTGTCTGGCAGTCGAATCTCACTGCACAGATTATGTACTGTAAAATATACCTGGAGAACCAGAAGGATAGGCTCCGGCTGCTCCGTGCCCTGCCCAGAGTAAAGTGTGATAGGAAAACGGATGGTGAATGATATTTTAACTTCACAAACAAGTTGCATTAGCCTGGGGATCAGTTCCATTACAATAATGACCAGCTTCAGGAAACCTTTTAAAAAAGAGACACACCTGCCAAAGTCAAAAAAGAATTCCAACTAGTGTGGTCACAATGAGTGATCATAATAGAGCAATTGTAAAGAACAAGAAACCATGGGCACTCGGAGTCTGCAAGCACCAGAGCAGCGCAGTGCTACAAATATACCTGCATTCTTCCCATTCAAACTTTGTTTTATGTGATGCACTGATCAGACTGCCTTCCATCAGGTACAGGACACTTCTGCTAAACTAACTATGCACGGGAGTCTTGAACACCACCTGCCATGAATAAGTGCCTGAGATCATCATTGTGAGGAGTACAAGATTTAAATAAATAAATGCATTTAAAAAACACAAAAAAATAACAGCTGCAGTTTAGCACTTTGAAGAAATGTCTCAAAATGTTTGGAGGCAATTGATGATTTTTATTTACATTGTTCAGCTAATTGGTGATTGAAGATATCATCAACTATTGGCTCAGCGCTAATCCCTGTGGAAAATAGTAACAATTACTATATTTCTAACTTGCCTCCTAATTTTAGTAACTTTGGTAACTAAGGCATTTAACCTTTGAATACAAATCAGAAAACTTCTTGTATTGCTAGCCTGCAGAATATGAAAACATACCAGTCTTTTCATCTTGGTACCATTCTCATTTTACTAAGCTTAAGATTTGCTTTACTAAAATTATTTACTTACTGAACAACTACGCCGTCACAAAATGAGTTACTGATTGTGAATGAATTGGAAACTTTAGAATTAATAGTTGAAGATCTAAGCCACTAGGGCTTTAGGACCTAAACTTATTTTTCCTACAACTCTTTTAAAAATAGGGTTTGCATTTCTGACTATTTTTGGTAGAGATAACAAGTTCATTTTTAGTTGCATTCACATATAACACGATAAACACATTGCGATTGCCATGTCTGTCTATCCTATACACACTTGGCACACTTATTCTTCAAAGAAATTTGTTTTGAAAGTGGGACATCCTAAATACAGCATATATTTTATGAAAGTTTAAAAGCACTAACAACTTTGAAAGCTCTTAAAGAAACAATATCAATTACAAATAAGTTTACTGCTTCCCCTGATTGGGGTTACCTCAACTTGTATACTTTTCTCTTTTATTCATCTGACAACAAAACAGATCCTCCCCATTACAAGTTAGTTCAACACCGGGAGAGATGTACACTCGTTGACACCAGCTCACTTCCCCTGCTACATGAAATAAGTTAACCACAAAAGTAAAAAAGATTTGCTTGTCAAGAAAGGAATGTAAGAAAAAAGGCATCATATAACTGTCCCTCTGAAGCACAGAGTGAACAAATATGTACTTAGTGTTTATAATACACTAAAAATAATCTCACAGCTATATCATGTTTATGTCATAATGTTTCACTATTTCTCAGACACTCATTTTTTGGCAAACTTCCAGATCTCCTAAAACAGCCAACAATTTCACCTTGAGACTTCAACAGATTTGAACTCTCCATTATGTATTTCTTTCACATTATGTGACTTCTAGTTGTGGGATATATGAGATTTGCCAACTACTGTTTGTCATCTCGTCTCGTCATCTCAGACCATGTTAATTTAAAAGACTGAATATCACTGCTCATGTCACATTTACAGACTCCACGTTGGCTTTCTATGCATTGTACTTCCTGATTAGCATTTACTGTTTGTCAGCTCTCATGCACACATTTCCAGCCCTATAACTAAAGGCAAAAATCATACCCATTTGATTTTATCGGAGCGAGTCTCTGGATGTGTCACATTCCATGACTGGCTTCATGAGAGCACGCCACTAACTCAATGAGATTATGTAAATTAAGCCTACGAAACTGAAATTTGCTGTAAAAGTCATATAATGTTACATAGTCGTAAGAAATCTGAAGTACAATTAGTCACAAGCCCTCTGCAACTAACAACAAACAACAGGACATCAATCAATGTCATTTTTATATCACTTCAATTGGAATCTATTATCCATGAAAGCTATTGAGCCACCACAAACCTGATTAGAATAAATTTCTGACTACATAACAAATTGTGGTTAAAAAGTGTGCATTTAATGCAGCCTGCTAACATGTGTAAGTACAATTATATCATCATGGTTATATTTTATTATGACCCATTGTTACAAAAATATTTAATAGGAATTTGATAACTGACTGAACTGATGAAGTAACTAATGTTTTAACGTTCAAACAAGCTAACTGTGTCTCTGAATGATACAACATGCATATATTTTCTAACTTGTTTAGTATTTTGGATATCCCACTTACAAAACATGCTGTCAAGATTTTACCGCAAAATAGTCAAGTTATGCAACTTATCATATTTATTTTTATTGTACAAAATGCACTAATCTCATGATCTGCTAAAATACAGAAAATTTCAAAAGTTTTAATTTTACCATTATTTGTGGTACTAAAAAATATAAACTAAATTAAAAAATGATGCAAGTAGAAAGCATATATAACGAGAGTGACGTAGAGCTTAATACAACAAAAACCTGTATTTATCTAAATCTTTAATGTAGTTCTTTAAAAGGTTACATTAGTAAAATGTTCCTTATTTAAATTTTAAAAAGTAGACCTTACTTTTATAAAGAAGAAATTGCGAATATTCTATTTTATTAGAGGGAAACTACTTGCATAAAGCTTTATGACCATGTACATAAAGCACGACTATATGATCATTTGCTAAGAAATGCTCTTGAGTAACACGGATCATACATATATGTACCTATTAGTCTCACTTATTGTTATATACTTCCTTTCAAAGAAGCTCCTCCACAGCTGCACCCAAGATTCCCAGTACATAATATGCAGCATTTGAGAATTAAAAGTTTTAATCAACTCTTCCTAAAAACTACGTTAAATATCATGATTTAAGTAAGGTATAGTCCCATAACATGTTGTGCACAGCTCAATGAATTTTATAATATGGGTATGTATGTTCTGAAATAGCAGACACTCACAGAAGCACACACACAACAACCTTGCTGGTAGATTACACTGTAGTCCATATACAAATAATGGCAAAACATACACTGTACAGTATATAGTATAGGAAAACAAATATAATGATGCTAATGTTTGCCATGTATATAGAAAAATTGGCAAAAAAGAAAAAATGGTAAATATTACAAAAATAATACTCTGGAAAGGAAAAAAAGTGTGTGGCACTAAATAAATTCTATGCAAATTATACTGAATTATTTTTTTCTACCAGAAAACTAACTGTAAATGCAAATATTTATATTTCCATAACATTTTCATTAAGTTTGAACTTCTTATGTCTTGGTTTTTTGCAATGCAAACAATTACTCTTAAAAGGCTTTTTGTATACACTTGCATTACTACTGGTATCATCAGGCAGCCATAAGAATGGATAGCCAATGAAAACAAATTCATGTTCATGCAAAGATTTACACAACCGAATTTACATGTTACAATGTAACTAATTAAGAAACAGCAGTGCAA
Organism: Polypterus senegalus; assembly: GCF_016835505.1. NCBI lineage: Eukaryota > Metazoa > Chordata > Cladistia > Polypteriformes > Polypteridae > Polypterus > Polypterus senegalus. The sequence goes on along the minus strand of NC_053167.1, from coordinate 82,704,797 downwards.
TCTTACTCAGATGTAAAAAAAGCTACTTAAATGTTTGTGTTGTTAAAATCATTTTAAATACATTTATTCAGTGGCATTTCACAAGCAATAATCTTGTTTATATATTTATATACTTAGTATTAATAAAATGAAAAGTACATATTATCCTATAATAAAACATAACAGAAACAGACTTTCCTTGACAAAAAGACTTTGAAAGCCAAATTAAGAGCCAATGATAAGATGATATTGGTTCTCTTTTTATTGGAGGTAGCATAAATAATTTTTGGGAGTACCTCTAAGAATCCAACTATTATTTTAAAATAAAACTAAAAGACACAACAAAAATAAAAAAAATAAATCCAGATTTATTTAACTTTAAAGGTTCATTTCTATAGCCATTAGGAGTTAAGGACAACAATAATAAGCAATCCCAGAAATGCATACCTCCTGAAAATTATGTTGTGTGAACTTGTCAGCAATCCGAAGTAATTCACGACAAGAGTGGGTGTCAGCAAAAGCACGAATGCCTAGGCAGTTGGAAGGGTCAAGCTGTCGCTTCAGGAATTCACAGCAAGCCTCCTGGATTTCAGCCAGCTGTAGAAGACATGCAGCAGGCAGCAAAGTCTGTACATTGCCTTCCTCTACAGTCACCTGTGATGTGTAGGCAAAGTCAATAAGGAGCTCCATAGCCCGCTCATCAATATCACGGATCACCACCTCTGTTTGCCGGCTTTCTGCCAGCTCACCTGTAAACATAGCTCTGAAATAAGGGCTGCAAGCAGACAAGATGACACGATGCGCATATATCTTCTTTGCACCAACAACCAGGACCACATCACAAAGCTCTCTATGCTTTCTAAGTAAATTAATCACTTCTAGAGTTTGTCTAGGATGCTTGTCCGAGACATATGGCATACGTGCTGGCTGAGGCACACCCTCTGGAAGTTTGTTGGGGTCACCAAGAGTGCAGCGGCTGGTGATGTCCATTCCAGTGGTATCTCCTGGGCGCGTGCTGTTACACCTGCAAATAAAAAAACACATTTTTTTTCTTTTCTATATACGTATGACTTTGCATTCCACATGTATAAAAAATATTTATTATATATACATACACAAAAGTAAAATTATTTTATTTCAGTACAAGACAAGTTTATATGGGCAGCTTTTATAACCTGACAAAAGAATCTATCTGCAAAGAGATGCAGCTATTATCTCCATAAATGCTTAGTAGTGCACACACACTGTACTTATTACATTATCTCTTCTATTGATTTTTCACTAGCTCTCTGACTAAGCCTCAATACCTTATTTGATCTATTCAAAACATTTTACTTTATTTTATGTTAGCAAAACAATTCTGATTGATAGATTTCACATGATCTCTACTCAGCATTTTCACCATCTACTCAGGTAAAATACACCCATCATTCACTGCAACTGGATTGTACTAGTTTATATGACTTCAACAGTTTACCTATTCCAAATGCTCTGTATCCATAGGTACAAACAAGTAAAGGCTGGACAAAGCTTCAGCACTGGGAATACACTTTCAAAAGGTCTTGACCGCATCCATACTTTAAAAATATTTAAAAGAATTACCAAAAAAAAAAAATCACTTTGATCCAGGGAGGCTAATATCAGTACTTAAGGGACAGTAAGAACAGCAAAACTACACTGACTAAACACTGTTAATATTTTTCATGCTTAAGAGAATTATCTAGAAATACATAACCAGGAAGTGGAGAATTTAAAGTTATCAGGAAAACCTTTGCAATAATTACACTTGGGCCAATCATTTAGCACATGCACAAAAGAAAGGTTTAGCATTACTGCCTTAACAACTACCAAAGTACACTATCTACACTAAATTTCCACCAATTGAGCTAAAACAGTGTTGTCAGATTTTCAAAGGATATATTCCAAATATTCTGTTAAAACTATGGCAGAATTAATCTCATCTAAAATGGGAGAAATGACATATACCTGTACAAGTAAGATACAGGTGGCTTGCTACATTTAGCAGAAAAATTATACTATTGTTTACATTTTCTTAAACCATGTCTTAATCTATGCCAAATTGAATTAAACTACCAAAAATCACTTTAGGCTAGCCTGATGTTTTATTAATATAAATGTTAAAAAGTGCTGTGGTACACAGAGTGGAAAGTACAACAGCTGCTGAACACTTTATGCTTTCTTTGAGCTGTATATAGCTTGCTTTCGTAGTAGCTTAAATTGCAATCATGCAGTCCAGCTTTGCACTTCCAGAATAACTAGCTTCTTCAGAACAAATGCACAACATACTAAACTCAGCACTTTGGTAAAGTGTTACTTTAACATATACAGGGACTCCAAAGTACAGAGTTTAAATTCACTACTGGTAGCTCTAGAAAATAAAAAAATAAATACAAAATTATTAATAGATCATTAACAGTTGTGAACTCCACCCTCATTCTGAGTATGCTGTAGCCTCTGCACAAAAAATGTATAAAAAAAGTTCATCAAGTCGTAGTTTTTTATTCTAAGGTTAGAATTATTAAACTTTAAAAGTAAAACCAATTTTTACCTGCGCATTGGCTTTCTGTCTGTGCAAAGAAATAAGAACTGGGTATCCCTCAGTTTTTAGTTGATCTGTGAAGACATTTTAATCACTTTTATACATTTTACCAACACACTCTCAAAAAACAAAAAGTGACATTAGATACATACACATAACACACAGACATAAGAGCCTGCTGTCGGGATTCATGCAGGGTTTTAAAAATAACATAACAATACTAATCAAATAATATTACAAGTACTATTGATAGTACAACATCAGTTTGACATCAACTTGCAAAACCTTGTCCTCTACCATTATTTTTTAAGATGCATGAATTTTAAATCTCAGTTAAGAGCATTCACATGAGAATACAAGTTACTATAAATACTCCCTTCCTAAAGAGGAGAGGGTCAATTTTGCATGGGAAAACTCAAATCTTAGATTTTCAAATCACACTCAAACCAAAATTAACAAAAACTTTAATGGATAAGACCTCAGACTGTAAAATGCCAGCCATCACTATGTACAGTAGATCCCGGTTTACAGAGATTGCATTAGCCTTTATTCTTATTCCCAAGCTCATTACACAGATTTTACTTTCCACCGACATCTCCTTAGCATGTGTTTTTACATATTTTACTTAGGAAAAAAAAATCCTAAAAAATTAACTTTCCAGAATTGTAGTATTCACTACAGAAGCTAAACTGGTAAATACAGACAGAAATTCCAAACAAACATGCTTGGGAGTATACTGGATGATAAGATTCCGTTGACTGTAATAAATTCTATCTTGATGGAGTAAACTTATAAAAAATGGATGAAATATAAAAACAAATAAATGAAAAGAAAGAAATGCCACTATAAAGGCAGTACGTATCTATACTATGTGCCTGGAAGTATCCACTAACCTTTATCTGTAGACACAGCATCAGACCTTAAGAAAGAAAAAAAACAAAAAACAGAATTAACTACAGCTTAAGATATGCATATATTCAAAAAAGGGACAAAAGCAAAATATCCATTAGCTTATTTGAAAGCGTCATGCTACTGTGTCAGCATGACACACAATTTTTTAGAAACACAATTTATAGCAATTAAAGTTTTAAATCATGAAAATTGTTGACTACTTCACCAGTCTGAAAGTTTGCATGATAAATTTTAAACTGCTTGTCAAGCCAACCAATGAGTTGGGTTTCTATTACTGCCTTGTGAAAATACCATTAAATGGTGAATTTAGCTCACAAACACCAGACTACTTTTTGGAGCTGACAAATGCTTAAGAGGAATGCATTTACTTTGAAAAGTATGTCTTACAAATAAATGAAAGGTTAATCCACATCATTAGAAAAATTACTTACAATTATATGAATAAAATATTGTATATGAGTTTCATTAATGAATGCACAACTTAGGTAAACATGCACTTCCTCTCCAATTAGAATAAGGATGGATGAAATATTTCAAGCAGTAAACAGTGTTTGTTTACTATGATCATCAAGTCCTCATTAGCAGCTTCAAAACATTTTTCCTTGCAACACGTAATATTTAAAATATACTAAAGTGAAACTTTATAATGAACATTATCTTTCTGTGTTTAGAAAATGGGACAAAACCTGAAGGAAAACCACATAATGGAGAAGGTGCAAAGACAACACCAACAGTGACTGGGCCAAGATTGAAACCCACTATGCCAAATTTGTGAGGTAAACTTTCCAACAAGAACACTACTCTAAATGTTGATACAAATCCTTCCTATAAATTAATAAAAGTAGTCAATGCCAGCATACAGTATATCAATTCAATCCACTTGTAAAACTTCCAATTATTAAAAAAAAAAAAGACTTCCTGGCTATAAACAGCTTATTTTCTGTGTTTAGGCCAATATGGCATCCTACAGCATGCAACAAAGTAATATTCAAAGGAGATACTGAAGAAATTCATCTCTAAGGGGGTAGGCGATCAAAGGTTTTTATAAAGTAAATACTGAAATAAATAAGTCAATAGTGAGGCCTTGCATAGATAGACATAAATAAATAAATACTAAAGGCAGAGCAATGCTAGATAAAGTCCAGAGAAAACAGATCGAAAGATTGAGAGACAATAAGAAGACACATAACTGAAGTTTTTAAAATTATGAAATTCTTCAACAAGAACAGGGGAACAGAGCTGGAAACCTGTTAAGGTAAAATGTTAGAGAGTTACTTTTTTTTTTTTTAAAACAAAAATCCAAACGTGTATAAAATATCATGTATTGTAGTAAAGAGAAGGACTTTTGAGACCTTTAAATCTCAAATCAATGTTGTTCTGGAGAATCTAACTAAATAAGACTGACAAGCCTGTTCGGCTGAATGGCCTATTCTGATCAAAACTATTCTATTGTATGGTATTATACTTAAAAATAATAATTCATTACATTTATATAGTGCTTTTCTATGAAGTAAAATGTTAGAATTTAATACACAATGAGATTTTTTTAATTTGAAAGTACACCTTATGAGAAGGGCCTAGGAGTCTTAGCGATCTCAGCGTTATCTACATCCACACAGTGATCACGAAGGTTAAAAGAATGTCAGGTTACATAGCATGATGTGTGAAGTACAAGTCAAGCAGGTTATGCTTAGGTTATACAAGGCATTAGTAAGGCCTCAACTGGAATCCTCATCTTTTCTTGGATGTTCTTCCTACTTAGACAATTCCTGACAATTAGTAAAACAGTATTGTCTCCCTTTAAATCCAAGTTCACAGTGTCTCCATATGCCTGAACTGATTTTTTTTTTTCCCATTGTGGTCATTTAATGAAGTTTCATTTCATACAATCAAAGGAAACTGGTCTGCTATTATACAGAGTGTTTCAATTCCATGTGCTACTTAATGATTACGTTATGATATTACAATTGCTGGATGTTTATGCATGCTTTTCACAACACACTGGTGCCCTGTACATGACTGTCAAATTCTGTGCCCTATGATACAGTGATAAGCTCCAGCTCCTCACTATCCTGAACTACAAAATGGAAGAATGGGTGTAAGGCACCTTAACTATCTTCCAATTGTTTTTTTCGTTACAATCATGCTGACAACTAATTATTACTTTGACCAGACCTGCCCTTCAGACATAAGCCATGTTGAACTTATTGTAACAACTGTTTCTGCTAATGACAAAACACAAAGTGGAAAAATGAGTCCAAGTGTTAACTGCAAGTGTAAAACAATGAATCCTTTGCAGAATTGTAAAAAGGCAGCACACCACAGCCATGTCCATTTTTGTTCAGTTTTATTACCTTGTCTGGATGAGGCAAAACTGACAATGAACCAAAACACGGCTTGCTGCAGTATACAGTGTAAAAAGCAGAGACAGAATGTAATTTGGAATTTCTATCAAATGTGTCTTTAGATGCAGATATTCAGCAATGAATCAGTGATGTTATCTGAAAAAAACAAACTATAAAAAAACCTTTGGAACCTCTTTGCCAATCCTGATGCAGGTGTGATAGCTGAACTGTGATACACTGTTCCAAAAAGTACAGAAAATCTTGTGAAATGAAGCATTTTAAAAAGAGTAGCTTTATTTCAAATAAAAAAAATTATGACTTTTAGCAATATAACAACACTGTGCTATACATGTGTTACTGTAAGGCCGGTCTCAGCTTACTCTGCCATCTGCATGACAATCCAGCACCATTATGTCCCATTTCTCAGATACAAAATCTCTTTGGCAGTTAAAAATCAAAGAAAAAACAAAAGTTAATGGCAAAAGTAGCTTACTTACTGACAACCAATCAGATACAAATTCCTTCAGCTGAAGCCACTGACCAAGGATGAAGTGTACTGATCAGCTTCACCACCAGCTGACAGACAGCAGTACTATGCCATAAAGAAAGAAACATAAGCAATACAGAAAAGTGGTGAAAAAAGATGTATGGACAAAGTGAATGCTAGCTTTCAGAAATCCAATAGAAGACGCTCTCCACAGTCAGTCAATAAATTCAATGTCACTTCTTCTTATATAAAGATGATTAGGTGGGTGTGGATCCTGTGAAGATGTTGTTTTGAACAGGAACACGGTAGGTTGTTAGCTCATAGCCAGAACCTTTGAAAGCGCTGTGGCAGCATGGAAGCAAAAAGAAAAACAACATATTAAAAAATGCAGCTGATTTGTTAATTTTGTATCCATAATGCCAAGCATGCACAAGAGATTTATTATCAATAATTCAGAACCATCCTTAATTATTAAACTGTGGTGATCTTCATCCCTGCTTACATTAAGCCTTCTAAAGTCTAAATTATAAAACGATATTGCAGCATTATGCATATGTTGCTGGAATATAGCAAGTGGCTGTTACTCACCAAAATACTGATTAGGCAGGCATGTATACATTCTGTATATATGTATATTATACATAGAAAAAAAATTAAAGGAACACTTTTTAATCAGAGTATAGCATCAAGTCAATTAAACTTCTGGGATATTAATCTGGTCAGTTAAGTAGCAAAGGGGGTTGTTAATCAGTTTCAGCTGCTTTGGTGTTAATGAAATTAACAACAGGTGCACTGCATGGGCAACAATTAGACGACCCCGAGAACAGGAATGGTTTAAAAGGTGGAAGCCACTGACATTCCACCCCATCCACCCCCCTTTTCTGACTGTTTTTTCACTAGTCTTGCATTTGGCTATGGGCAGTGTCACTACTGGTAGCATAAGGCGATACCTGGGCCCTATAGAGTTTGCACAGGTAGTCCAACTTCTCCAGGATGGCACATCAATACATGCCATTTACAGAAGGTTTGCTGTGTCTCCCAGCACAGTCTCAAGGGCATGGAGGATACTCCAGGATACAGGCAGTTACTCTAGGAGAGCTGGATAGGGCTGTAGAAGGTCCTTAACCCATCTGTAGGACCGGTATCTCCTCCTTTGGGCAAAACTCAATGGAACACCACTGGATGTCACATAATGTTTCAGTCAATCTGACGCTGCCAGGTTGCACCTCAGACTGTCCAGGAGCTCAGTGATGCCCTGGTCCAGATCTGGGAGGAGATCCCAGAGGACACCATCCGTCATCTCATTAGGAGCATGGCTCGACATTGTCAGGCATGCATACAACCATGTGGGGGCCATACAAACTACTGAGTACAATTTTGAGTTGCTGCAATGAAATTTTGGCAAAATGGACTAGCCTGCCTGCCCCATTATTTTTTCACTTTAATTTTCATGGTGTCTTTGAATCCAGCCCTCTGTAGGTTGATAATTTTCATTTCCGTCAAACGATGTAGCATCCTTTTGTTCCTAACATATTACCCTGTCCATATCAGTATAGATATCCAGCATGATTTTTCCCGTTAATTTTGTTCAGCAATTATATATATATATATATATATATATATATATATTTACACACACACACTACATACAGAATTTGGGCTGATTGTATAACATGAAATAGGTTTCAGTCCATGACACAACTACACAACCATTGGCATGTCACCAGGTATTAGAGAATAGCATCTGCAAAACATCACACCTCATGGATACTGTGTCTTGTGTTAAAACCGTGTACCTAGACATTATCGGTGTGGTGTTTTCACCACAGATTTTCTTCTAGGTCCTCTCACATCCTAAAGCATGAGTAGGTTAGGATTATTGCTGCCTGTGTGAGTATGGGCATGCATGACTGGTCAAGTGATGGACTGGTACTCAGTCCAGGGCTGTTTCCTGCATTTTGCCCAATATTACTGGGAACAAAAAATTCTGTGACCCTGAATTGTGTTAAGTACTCTTTAAAATCAAATGAGATTATCTGCAAACAGAGGGAGGGCTGTCATGATCTTAGCACAACAAAATAAATTTAATATTATTTGAGTTCTGGGGTATAGAAAGAATTTTCATAGGATGAAAAAATGAGTGAAATCTAACCTTTAATTGAAGTAAATTTATTTATGACAAAAATTATCCCTCATCAAAAAATAATTTTTAACAAAACCACATGTGCCACAATTATTGGCACCTCTAGAAATTTTTATTAACAATGTATAAATGAAGCATTTTTTCCCCCATCTATACCTTACATTTTTAAACTGATCAGAGTGTGGGAAGTTTCCAGCAATAACCCAAAACTTCCTGCATGACTCTGGTATTAATATGAGGTGGCACAGAGGCAAAAGTCCCTTATTCATTCATCAACATGAGAGACAAGAGAACACACAATTCAAATGAGAGGAATTACCTAAGAAAAAAGAGCTACTCGCCTGAATATCCATTTCTAAAGTTAGGGCAATAATAATAACTTCAAATCAACTGGAGCCGTTATCAACTTGCCTCGAAGAGGACCCAAGTTTGTTTTGCCTTCACACACAGTGAGAAGAGTGGTAAGAGAAGTAAAAAAAAATCCATGGACCACTACTGGAGAAATACAGAAAAGTAGCACCTTGGGGTCACTAAGTCTCCAAAACAACCATGCCAACAAATTATTTGGAAGATATGCCAGAAAAAAAAGACTTTACTGTCATTTAACTACAAACATCAGTGCCTAGAGTTTGCTAAATGCTACTGGAACTTTGATTGGAACCATGTTGTATGGTCAGATGAAGTGAAATTAAGGTTTCTGGCAACAAACACTCAAGATTGGTTTGGCATAAAATGAAGAACAGCTATACCGAAAATAAGTTTGATGGGAGTTCTGTGATGTTGTGAGGCTGTTTTTCATTTAAAGGCCCTGGAAATGTTGTTAGGATACATACATGGCATCAATTAATAAATGAAATACCAGGAGATTTTAAAATGAAATCTGGCTACCTCTGCCAAAAAACTAAAACTGGGTTGTCGCTGGATCTTCTGGTAGGACAATGATCCAAAACATATGTCCAAATCAACACACAAACGACTAAAGGAACTCAGAACGTAATTTCTGCCATGGCCTCTCAGGACCTAAACCCTATTTAAAACCTGTGGGTTGAGCTGAAGAGGAGAGGGTGCTAGAGAGGACCCAAGACCCTGGATGATTTGGAGAGATTTTGTAAAGAGAAATGATATCAGATTGTCTGCTCTATTTTCTCCAACTTTATAGGTGAAGACTTAGTGCTGTTTTACTGGGAGGTTGTACAAAGCATTCAATGCAGGGGTAGCAATAACTGTGACACATGTGGTTTCTTTAAAAATAATTCTTGATGAAGAATTACTTTTTCTCAGAATAAATTTATATCAGTTAAATGTTGGATTTCTCTATTTTTTCAGTGTGAGATTAAGGTAATTGACCAAAAGGTGAATTTTTTATAACACATTTTTACTCATCCTTACAAGTGATGCCAATAACTGTATTGTATACAGATATTTTAATACTACCACTTAAGGGTAGGAATATAAAGCTTTAATTATGTTAAAATTGTTGTCAAGTCTCATTTTTTACTTATTAATAATGTGCAGAAGTATGTGCAAATTGTCTGATGCACAATGTGTCAAGATAAAGCCAGATTAGTTATCCTATCACAGTGCTCAATCTTGGTGCTAGCTCTTTAGCAAGCAGCTTAATGTCTGTTATGAATGAAAGAGGTCTACAGTATAGTATTAACCAAGCAAAAAGTCTTTACTCTGTGCATTGCAATTCACTCGAGCTCCATATGCGCAAAGCATAATATTATTCAGCTCAAATTTATATATCAAGCACATCTCTCTCGTTTAAAATTGTCCAAATTTCCAGGATCCAACCTGCGAAAGATGCAATCAAGTTCCGGCCTCACTGGGACACATGTTTTAGGCCTGCACCAAATTAACATCATTTTGGACCAAAATCAGTAAATGCCTTTCAGACAGCCTTGGACTCACAATTCCTCCTAATCCACTAACAGCTGTGTTCTGAGTACTCCCAAACACTTCCGACAGCTCATGAGTAGTAACAGGATTCAAGTGCATTTGCCTCTTTCTTTGACAGGTGATATAAATTCAGACTGGACAGTAACTGGACAATATCTTCTGAAGATGCACCACCTCATGTGGGAAATAATGTGGAATAAAATGGAGCTAATTCCGCACTATTATCCTGCATTATGTGACAATCATGAGTTTAATTTCTGCAATGAATTTGATTGATACTGCTACGAATTCCAGCTAGATTCACTTGCAGACAAAGTATTATTTTTAATGGTGTACAGAAAAAGTATGTACTTCAATCCTTAAACCAAAACCCAACTTTGATAAGTCTCTGATTTCTTGTCTGATACTTCTAGACAGCATTGCTATTTTTAACCATACATCCATTCTCTAATCCAGGAATTTTCACTCATGGCTCTGGAGGGCTATAGTGGCAGCAGGTTTCCATTCCAACAAGTTTCCTAATTAGAAGAAAGTCCTTGCTAATAATGAAGCTTAGTATTTAAAATATTGCTCGTTACTTCTGTCAATCATTCAAGAAAAATTTTAATTTTGTGGACTAGAGCAGATTTTCATTTCATGACCCCTCCCCACCAAATTTCTTTTTAAACATTTTATTAAGACAGATACAGTACTTCATGATGCATGTTTACCATTGTAAATGGAACCAACATAGCTGGAGAGCTGGTGGTTTCTATATCATTTGCATTTCATTATTAACTGTGGCTGGTTAAGAAAACAGTAAACAATTAAAACCTAAATTCAGTTGCTTAAAACTATAATAAGGAATTGATTAAAAAAATATTAATATTACATTTTATTTATTAAGGGCTCTGAATCATAACAAGTAAGTTAGCTAACATACAGCAAATAAATGGGTTCTAATTCAGAAGTTAATTGATGTAAAAATCTGCAGCCAATGTGGCCCTTCTGGATCCCAAGTCCCTGCTCTACTATCTAATTAAAATTGGTCTTGGATGAATGAAAGTACAAACAAGCAATATACAGTGCATCCAAAAAGTATTCACAGCGCATCACTTTTTCCACATTTTGTTATGTTACAGCCTTATTCGAAAATGGATTAAATTCATTTATTTCCTCAGAATTCTACACACAACACCCCATAATGACAATGTGAAAAAAGTTTACTTGAGATTTTTGCAAATTTATTAAAAATAAAAAAACTGAGAAATCACATGTACATAAGTATTTACAGCCTTCGCTCAATACTTTGTCGATGCACCTTTGACAGCAATTCCAGCCTCAAGTCTTTTTGAATATGATGCCACAAGCTTGGCACACCTATCCTTGGCCAGTTTCGGCCATTCCTCTTTGCAGCACCTCTCAAGCTCTATCAGGCTGGATTGGAAGCGTCGGTGCACAGCCATTTTAAGATCTCTCCAGAGATGTTCAATCGGATTCAAGTCTTGGCTCTGGCTGGGCCACTCAAGGACATTCACAGAGTTGTCCTGAAGCCACTTCTTTGATATCTTGGCTGTGTGCTTAGGGTCGTTGTCCTGCTGAAAGATGAACCGTCGCTCCAGTCTGAGGGTCAAGAGCATGTCTCTGTACATTGCTGCAGTCATCTTTCCCTTTATCCTGACTATTCTCCCAGTTCCTGCCGCTGAGAAACATCCCCACAGCATGATGCTGCCACCACCATACTTCACTGTAGGGATGGTATTGGCCTGGTGATGAGTGGGGCCTGGTTTCCTCCAGTCATGACGCCTGGCATTCACACCAAAGAGTTCAATCTTTGTCTCATCAGACCAGAGAATTTTGTTTCTCATGGTCAGAGTCCTTCAGGCGCCTTTTGGCAAACTCCAGGCGGGCTGCCATGTGCCTTTTACTAAGGAGTGGCTTCCGTCTGGCCACTCTACCATACAGGCCTGATTGGTGGATTGCTGCAGAGATGGTTGTCCTTCTGGAAGGTTCTCCTCTCTCCACAGAGGACCTCTGGAGCTCTGACAGAGTGACCATTGGGTTCTTGGTCACCTCCCTGACTAAGGCACTTCTCCCCCAATCGCTCAGTTTAGATGGCCGGCCAGCTCTAGGAAGAGTCCTGGTGGTTTCGAACTTCTTCCACTTACGGATGATGGAGGCCACTGTGCTCATTGGGACCTTCAAAGCAGCAGAAAATTTTCTGTAACATTCCCCAGATTTGTGCCTCAAGACAATCCTGTCTCGGAGGTCTACGGACAATTCCTTTGACTTCATGTTTGGTTTGTGCTCTGACATGAACTGTCAACTGTGAGACCTTATATAGACAGGTGTATGCCTTTCCAAATCATGTCCAATCAACTGAATTTACCACAGGTGAGCTCCAATTAAGCTGCAGAAACATCTCAAGGATGATCAGGGGAAACAGGATGCACCTGAGCTCAATTTTGAGCTTCATGGCAAAGGCTTTGAATACTTATGTACATGTGATTTCTCAGTTTTTTTATTTTTTAATAAATCTGCAAAAATCTCAAGTAAACGTTTTTGACATTGTCATTATGGGGTGTTGTGTGTAGAATTATGAGGAAATAAATGAATTTAATCCATTTTGGAATAAGGCTGTAACATAACAAAATGTGGAAAAAGTGATGCGCTGTGAATACTTTCCAGATGCACTGTACTTGAATACCAAGTGTCATTATCCACAAGGATCATCTTCTATTTACGACACTGGCTGGAATAAAAACCTGCAGTCACTGCAGCCCTCTGGAACTGCTAGTGAAGATCCATGGCACTAACCCATTTAATCTAAAATTAAAGCTGTGAATACCTGCGCCTAGAACATCAAACATCATATCAATAGAAATAAGTGAAGATTTATTTCTGAATACTTTGAAATCACTTCGTTATTTTTTGTCCAGCACCAGAAAACCCCCATTCATTCATTCATATATATATATATATATATATATATATATATATATATATATATATATATATATATATATATATATATATATATATATATATAGGCTCACTTTGTGGTCTAGATATACTGTACATCATTGGTTTTTGGGGTTCCCCTATATTTCTGGCTCTAAAGACATGAAGAACCCTCATTTTTATGCCACCGTTTAACCATATTTTGGGAAGGAAATGACAATGTTATGATAAAGAGTAAATCAATAGGGGTCTTCAGCAAAAATGATCAGAAGAACTTGAAGTTTTGCCTGCCACATGGGATATGAAGGGTCAAATTCACTCATTTTCAATGAACTTTGGAAAAAAAAATGTGGATTGGCAATAAAAGCATGTGGAGTGTCATTTTATGCTATTTCAAGATTGGTGATAATATTTTTGATATTACTTACTGGTGGCCCTAGCTCTATAACAGCCACTTTTCAAACATATGCATATGGGGTATTGTTTAACACTTTGTCAGTGTCAGGGATCACAAATATCTGAGTATCTGCTAGGAATCTAGCCATCTATGGACCTCTATCAGAGGGCGAGAAATGACAAATTTCTATTACAATTGAGAATATTTAGCATGAGAATATTTAAACAGTTAAACTGAAGCACATATTTTAATATTTCAGATATTTGACATAACTATTCCCATTTATGATGTACTTCTCCCTCATGAATTAAACCATTACATTTCTTATGAACACCCTGAATTGTGATATCCTATGCTAATTCAAGTTTATTAGGATTTGCATTTTCTGTGAAAGTATCCTAGTCTGCTTCAAGCTGAGTATAAAAAACCCACAGATTTCCGAATAAACTAAGCCATTTAAGGTGCTCACTGTTCCTGCCAAGTAGTGATGCAAACAGAAATGAAACGCATGCCAAATCAGTTCCACTATAAACAAAGTCAAATAGACAGCAGTCTCCAGCTTTTTTTAGAAAGAATTGCTCACTTTCTTTTTGTATCCCTTTTTATTCTGTTTATCATCCTAGAGCTACTGATAGGTATAAACATGTGCCATATAACAAATGCGTTTATTCTCTGGCCACTGGTAGCAAAATCATACAATATGTCAGAAAATTATCTACGAATCACACCTGTAAAGTCCACAGACAAAAAAAGTCTTCTCGTTATTTTAACAAACTCTGTAGAAAAATGTCAGCCTTAGGGAAAGATTGTCATTACTTCGAAAGCTTTTTAAGACAACAAGATGAATTATGGTTGCGAAACTAGACTAGTCAAGCCGTCTGTTTCGTGACAACAGCACAGACACTGGAAGCAAACATATATTTGATTTGATTTACATTAAGTAAGAAGTATCTCCAAGCAAAGACAGAGCAGATTTTAAAACATAATTTATACGACATGCTGCATTACTCTCAAAGCATAACAGCATTCACAACAACCTGAACTTTGAACAAGCGCAAATGTGCAGAACCCCACCTGCAAAGCATACGATACTAGCAATAAAAAAAGAGGAATAAGCAAGTAACAAGAGCTTACTTGGACAGATCACTTCTAAATGCAAGTCAAGCTCCCAAAAGAACACTTTGCCGTGTGTTTCAGACTGTTACTTTACTGTGACGAAGAAGAGACTAGCTAACATTCTACAAGCCCAGCTCTTAGTTAACGTTTCGTACTCATAAATGTTATCGTGTTTGTCTTTGCTGTTTGACCTATAAAATACTAAACACAAACGGCAATTACATTACCAGTCACATTTTAAAACTTCACCAAACACATCAATCGGGAAATGACATTCACTCAGTACAAATGGTATACAGTACTAGGTAATGCTACCAGGGCTGATATAGTATTTTCTTCACATTTGTCTGACATACTGCTATCAGCTCAAGCAATTCCACACATTATTGAGGCATTTCAAAACCTACTAAAACATGTACAGAACCACAATACTCCCCTAAAGTATAGAACCAGATCGATACGAAGTTTAATTTTTAACTTACGAGCTGGTCCAATCATCAGTTTCCAAAGCTATCCATCCTCCATCCACAGGAAGCCTCCGTGGTCCGCACTAGTTAAAGCGTCCCCCTCGCAACAGCTTCACGATCCTGCGTTCCGGCGAAACGACCCTTCCAGTCGGTAAACGATAAAAGTTTAAGTTGGATGGACTGGACTGTTCAGATGGTCTGCAAACTGGAAATATGCCGGAAAAACTGATCGTGAACTGAGCTGAGCTGTGTCAAACCTGGAAAAAACGAAAAAAGTCTGAAAAAGTAAGCATACCCCGTGGAAACTGTCGACTATTAAATATGTTGAATTGTCAACATATCCTGCAAACAGAGACAAAGGTGATAATACTTAAACTCAGCTCAGCCACTCAACTTTTAACTTTTATTATCCCGTATTGGGAAATGAATTTAATTTGTGAATGAACAATAAGCTTATATATAAACAGGTTTTAAATATAAAGAGACAAGGATGGAGAAATACAGTGTTAGATATATCTACACACCGCCATACATACATACATATACTAAAAATTATTACACCCATCTACATAGTAGTTTATATAAATCTGCTATGTCAGTGACAGCTGTGTCTTCCAGTTACCTGTTATTAAATAGCCTAATAGCTGAGGAACAATTAATCTCTTATATCTGGAAGTTTTTTATTTGATGTAAGAATTTGTTTATGCCATCAACTATAATTAAGGTTACTATGTAATGGGCATGTGGGATCACTGAGGATTCAATGAAGCTTGTTAAAAACCAGGTCCTCATAAGGCTGTTGCACTGATACTTGTGCCACCCCAACGACCTAACTGGCAGTTTTGAGTTTGACTTTGTCTTGGGCACGCATGTTGCCAAAGATTCAGATTAAGCCAAAAGAAAGAATGCACTGCAGTCCTGATAAGTAAAACATTTGGAGAATGTGGAAGTTCACACTAAAGTTGTTCAATTTGCACAAGAAAAACAACATTTTCTAGAACTTTGAATTTGTATCCAACACACTTTTATTGAATTGTAAGTGGTTATTTCCATATATGGGACCTGTGCCTTTATTTTCCTGAAAATCAATGACCATGTCTTTGGATTTCTTTTCATGTAATAAAAACACAAGGAATATTTCCCTTTTCAGTCACTTTTTCAACAAAGATGTCGTCAGATGTAATGGTCTAATGAGTAAAAAGTAAGTATACCCTTGACCCCAGAGGCTGGTACAGACCCCTTTAGCATAAATGACGTCTTGTTGGTGTTTTGTATAACTGCCCCCGTCTCTGAAATCAACTCAGTGAAATTTATGACCACTCCTCCATGCAAATTTCTTCACTTGCAAGAGGTTTGTGGATTTTATTGCATGTTCTACCAATTTCAAATCCCCCACAACATTTCAATGGAATTCAAATCGGGGCTTTGACTAGGCCAGTCCATAAACCTTTATTTCTTCTTTCTCAGCCATTCCTTGGTGCAATTGCTAGTGTGCTTCAGATCAATATCATCTAGAAAGGTCAGTTTCTGGTTCAGATATCCTCACATTCTCTTTAAGAACACTTTGATAGAATGTAGAATTCATAGTTGAGTCAATGACTACAAGCTGCCCAGGCCCTAGGAGAGCAAAGCCACCTGAAACCATAACATTTCCACCACCATGATTTACAGTTGGTATTAAATTCTTCTCCTGAAATGCTGTTTTCAGTTTGCACCTTTTGATGTTGGTATGATGACGCCACACACGTCAGTAGCAAAGACAATGCGAGACCCGAGATATCTGCTGTTTAAATAAGACAGGGTCCATCTGCATACTCACTAAGGAGGTTCTGATCATTGGCACCTAAACAGGTACACCTGATTCTTATCTAACAGATTAGAAAGGGTGATAAATGTGGGAACTGATTTACTTTTTACGCATGATACATCTGCATTTTTGTTAATTTAGATGATGAAAATAAATACACCATGTCAATTTTATGTGTCATTTGTTAAGTTATATCACCTTTATCTGTAGGCCCTGTTTGCATTGAGATCTGATGTTTGCCTGTTCAAAAATGTTAAAAAAGTCAACATTTTCCACTTTTTGCATATGTACCAGGTAACCAGTCATACTGGTTATAATATTATTTTAGTTTTCAGGGACTATGGACTAAATTCCAGCAAAAAGTAAAGTTTTATCATATGTGTCTGGATGACTTTTTTCTCCATTGACACAATTTAATTTGACCTTACTAGAAACTTGTGTGACTCTTTAATTAATAAGTCTACAGTAGGTCAGCTTCTTCAGAGTTAGCATGTGTCTTAACATAGACTGGTATCCCATCTGGGCTGCTTTCACGTCTTGCTTCCAACCTCACAACCAAAAGCTGTCTGGGAAGCAGTTGGACAATAAAATCATAAGACTTGATATGTTCAATGAATTGGCTTTCAGTGCAACCCCTCGAGGTTGCTGGATATCATGGCTGGCCTATACACTGGTACTGTGAGTTGATTCTGGTGTCTGTTCTTGCTCCTGCTCTGTTCAATGCTTGTATGGACTGAGTGTTGGGCAAGGTCATGGGGTCCAGCTGCTGTGGGGCATCTGTTGGTGAAGAAACATTCATGGATCTTGACTTTGCTGACGATGCTGTGATCCTCACAGAGTCAGTGGAGGCTCTGATCGGTCTTGCGAGTGTCCTGGATAAAAATCAAGATCCAGGCCTTTAATGACCTCTTGGGCACAGCCATTAGCAGTGTGTCTGTTTGCGGAGAGAGTGTCGATCTTGTCGCAAGGTTTACTTACCTTGGCAGTGACATTCATGTCTCTGGTGACTCTTCCTATGAAGTCAGTAGATGATTTCGAAGGGCTTGGGGGGTCATGAGGTTGCTGGAAAGGGGTGTGTGGTGCTCCCAATATCTATGCAAAAAGATGAAAGTCCTGGTGCTTCCTGTCTTGCTATATGGTTGAGAGACATGGACGCTATCCAGTAACCTGAGACGAAGACTGGAGGCCTTTGGTACTGTGTCTCTCCGGAAAATCCTTGGGTATCGCTGGTTTGACTTTGTGTCGAATGAGTGGTTGCTCATGGAGTCTTGAATGAGGCACATTACCTGCATTGTGAGGGAGCATCAGTTACGGCACTACGGCCATGTGGCACGTTTCCCCAAGGGTGATCCGTCTCATAAGATCCTCATTGTTGGGGAACCGAGTGGCTGGACCAGGCCAAGGGGTCGCCTAAGTAACACCTGGCTGCAGCAGATAGAGGGTCATTTCCGGAGGGTGGGACTGGACTGTGTGTCTGCCTGGGGGGTTGCTTACCGGGATCCTGAGTTGGTTTGTCGTGTAGTGGGTGCGACAACGCATTGTACCAGTGCATGCTCCCTGACTTGACTTGACTTGACTTGCAACAAGCCACTCCTGTGCATTTGAACTGGCAGTGCTGAACTCAGGTCCAAAGGGAGCAATGAAAATCAATTTTTTGGAGACCAACTACACCTTTTTAGTCCAACCACACTCAATCACTTTATAAATTGCTCAATATCATGGGCAATTTTACATATAACTGGATGTGACACTGGACTTTTTGTTTGTTGTTCATTTTTGCATCTTCTGTTCATTATATTATTATACTAGAAAGTAGACCTCTGGTCCTCCCAAGGTCAAGGTTACAGCCCTACACTGTAAAAAATGTCATTAAATTTAACGGTAAAAATACTGTAAATTGTGAAAGTAAAATACCTTTTCTGAAAAAAAGGAAAGTTACCTTATGTTCTACTGAAAATTACCCGTATATCTTAAATAATACATTTCATTATTTTTACAGCCAAGTTCTGTAAAGTCGATATTTTTCTACCTTCAAAATATGCTACATACCGTTTACTGATGTATTACAATTACACTGAAAAAATCTCTGTTAAATAGTGAAGGTAAACAACTGTAAAATGTAATACAGTAAAGTACTGTTTCAGTAACACCAAAGTTTGATATTTGCATAAGGAAACGTCCTCTTTTACCATATTGTTTCTAGTGACCACCGCATACCTTTGAACGACAGGGAAAAAACTTAAACAAAGTTAGAAGACTCATTTTTCCCTGCATGCTGCAGGTTTTTTGAGGTTATGGAAGCTGATTTATGGTGGGTTGTATTCAATAAGCTGGCACACCTGTAGGACACCATGCACCACAAAAGCAAAATTTACTTCCCCACCAGACAATGTGCCGTAACTTCTTTAAACACTGAATTGTTTTCAGTGTGTATAATTAAATGGTACATGTTTGCTATTGGTTGTTGTTACTTTACTGATACAAACTGTTTACTGGGTTTTGACCCTGACAATACTTTCTAATGGTTTGTTGATTGGCATATTTATTACAGTGCATGGATTTCTGGTTATGGTTAAACATTCCCTTCTGTTGAAATGTGTTCTAAAGAAAACACAGTTATTGACTACAAACTTATACCATACACCTAAAAATATTGTCACCTTATTTATTACAGTAAAATTCTGGCAACCCAGCTGCCAGTTTTGTATTGTACAAATATCACGTTTATAGACCTAAAAATACCGTCACCATTTTTTTTTAAACATTATTTTATTACAGTGTAGTAGGTTGTGAGTATTAGCAGGTTGTGCATGCTCTAGCTGTCATTCTTCCTCTACCTATCACATGATCAGCTTCTGCGATTTGCTTCATTTTGTTTCTCTGCCACTTCACTTTCTGGATCAGTTTGTCTTGTGTCCTGCCTTTATGCAGTTATCATATTCCTATAATCCTTGTATTTATCAATAAATTGTATTATTATGTTTCTTAATATTGGTGTGCTTCAGTTATCTTGTTATAGGCCTAAGAGTCAGATACTCCCCTCCTACAACAGAGAAAGGGAAGGTATAAAAAGTAAGAGCCTTACTGAATTATCTAATAATTACCAGCATTGCTGAAGGTAAGACAGATAATTAATTAACCAAATCTCTCCCTATTCCTACACTAAAGTTTGATTAATTTATTACCAAGTGTAGTTGGCAGCAATAAAAAAGTTAATACAATAAAACACAACCTACCATATTATAGGATTTGAAAAAAGTTTAATTAACACTTGATGTGTATATAGAAACAGTGTATAGTGACTTTTAAGAGTCATAACACTGTAACAGTTAATTTAATACAGTCATATGAAAAAGTTTGGGAACCCCTCTCAGCCTGCATAATAATTTACTCTACTTTCAACAAAAAGATAACAGTGGTATGTCTTTCATTTCCTAGGAACGTTGGAGTACTGGGGTGTTTTCCGAACAAAGATTTTTAGTGAAGCAGTATTTAGTTGTATGAAATTAAATCAAATGTGAAAAAGTGGCTGTGCAAAAATGTGGGTACCCTTGTAATTTTGCTGATTTGAATGCCTGTAACTGCTCTATACTGATTACTTGCAACACCAAATTGGTTGGATTAGCTCATTAAACCTTGAACTTCATGTGTCCAATCATGAGAAAAGGTATTTAAGGTGGTCAATTGCAAGTTGTACTTCCCTTTGACTCTCCTCTGAAGAGTGACAGCATGGGATCCTCATTTGAACTCTCAAAAGATCTGGGACCTCATGTATAAACAGTCCGTACGCACAAAAATGTTGTGTACGAATGTTTCCATGTTCAAATCGCTATGTATAAAACCTAAACTTGCCGTAAAGCCACGCACATTTCCACGGTAGCTCATATCCTGGCGTACACAAGTTCTGCGTTCGGTTTTGCAGACTAGCGACACTCAGCGTCAAAACAGTGCTACTGTTCCTGTGTGGTTTCACTTTCTTTTTTAGATCCAAATCCCTTAAGTGGATTTTATAAATATACGGAAATTAACTTGCATATTGTTTATTAGTTTAATGCATCTGATTATAATTAATCTGTAACAATATAATGATCCACAGAATGGTCAAACTGTTCTAAATACAATAGATGCTTTAGCGTTGTTATTCTCACTGCACCTTCTTCTTTCAGCTGCTCCCGTTAGGGGTTGCCACACCGGATCCTCTTTTTCCATATTACTCTTACTGCACCACTCAGAGTATTTATATCACTGTATCTAAGTGGGGAATCACAGCTCAGCAGCTGATTGGAAAGATAATTATTGGGATACAGCATCAAGCACATGCTGCCTCAGCCATACTGCCTATTGAACTGCTCTCATACGGAAAACGCTTCAGAGCCTTTCCTCGCGGTTCAGAAACAGTTTCATCCCAAGAACTATAAACACACTCAATCAGTCCAGCAAGTGCTCCTTGTAGAACTGTTTGTACTTATTAGTACAATCACCTCACTGTAAACTTGCGATAGTTATAATATTGCACAACTTGAGCCACTTTATAAAGCGCGTATTTACATATGATGACGATATCGTTTTCAAGATGAAATGCAGCAAAATATGTTTACTATATTATGCAGATAAAAACATCTTCATTTAAATAATCTATATTGTTAAAAATTAAACATGTGAGGACATGGTGCCACAGCGCTAGCGAGGAACTGGTGCTCCATTCACGGATTGTTCCTGCCTCACGCTGTATTCTTCTAAACATGTACTACGAAGATATTTCAATGTTCCTTAACAGTTTTGAAGAATCTGCGTTCTAAGCTTACTGATGGCTTAATGTTTATTACAGAGCTGGTTGTGTGGCGATTGGCTATTTCGAAAAAGAAAAGGACAGACAGGAATTGGAGGTTAGTATGTTTGAAAGAGACAGTACTGCTGCAATAAAATTATCTCATCGAAGGTCGCGCATGACAAAGCAAGCATCTTGTGTAAGGCAGGAACAATCACTGTGCCATGTTTAAAAACATGCTTTAACTCCTATCATCATGAAAATTATATCACGTATACAGCTCAGTATTTTAAATTATTCAGAGAGCTGTAATATTACGAATTTAATGGATTCTGCGTCCTGTCAGAGGAAGAGAAAGCCCGGAAGCACATAATGATTCACACACATAGAGCACATAGAAGATCAAATACAAAACAAAGCGTTTAATGTGCTGCTTTAGTTACGATGGGATTTGAGAAACTAGTAAATTAAATGATTTTAAGATGAAGTTTATGATGTTCTACTTTAATAACAAAATAAACTAGGTGTTTAAAGTGGAAATTTCGAGATTAAAGTTGACATTTCATGCTTTTTTCCCCCACTGTGTGCCTATTTTTTTTCTCTGTACCCTAATAAGCTTTTATATGACACTCAGACGGTGGGCTACGACTTGCCTTTTCAGGGCAACTTTGATATGTGACAATTTCTTTTTTTTATTTCGGGCACTGTGTGACTTTGTGAACTTAAGCTTTCAAGTTTCTCCAACACTCTATCACGCGATCAACTTCCTTTTGTTGTTTACACCACTTTTTAAACCCACAAATAATAAGTTTTTCCTTGCCTTCACTTGGTATTCGCGGAAATTCTTCTATTTTCCCCTGTGCTTTTGCCATTGTCTTTTCACAGAAGGCTGAGCTAAAGGGCTATTTATATTGATTTGCATATTTAAAGAGGCGTAATTCTGGGAGTAGTTGGGACGAGACACCTGGCACTTGCACATACGTTACTTTTCATGCTGACTGGGATTTATGTAGTGGAAGAACGTGGAAGTTGGCGTTCGCACAGATTTATGCATCTGGATTTTTTTGTGCGTACGAACATTTCTGCTTTTGTGCTTACACCATGTTATAGTGTGAGTTCTACGCACTGCGTTACACATGAGGCCCCTGAATGCAAAGATTGTTCAGTATCATGGTTTAGGGGAAGGCTACAAAAAGCTATCTCAGAGGTTTAAACTGTCAGTTTCAACTGTAAGGAATGTAATCAGGAAATGGAAGGCCACAGGCACAGTTGTTGTTAAACCCAGGTCTGGCAGGCCAAGAAACGTACAGGAGCGGCATATGCGCTGGATTGTGAGAATGGTTACAGACAACCCACAGATCACCTCCAAAGACCTGCAAGAACATCTTGCTGCAGATGGTGTATCTGTACATCATTCCACAATTCAGAGCAATTAGCACAAAGAACATCTGCAATTAGCACAAAGAACATCTGTATGGCAGGGTGATGAGAAAGAAGCCCTTTCTGCACTCACGCCACAAACAGAGTCACTTATTTTATGCAAATGCTCATTTAGACAAGCCAGATTCATTTTAGAACAAAGTGCTTTGGACTGATGAGACAAAAATTTAGTTATTTGGTCATAACAAAAGCACTTTGCATGGCATGGAAGAACACCGCATTTCAAGAAAAACACCTGCTACCTACTGTCAAATTTGGTGGATGTTCTATCATGCTGTAGGGCTGTGTGGCTAGTTCAGGGACTGGGGCCCTTGTTAAAGTCGAGGGTCGGATGAATTCAACCCTCCATCCATCCATCCATTCGATATCCAACCCGCTATATCCTAACTACAGGATCACAGGGGTCTGCTGGAGCCAATCCCAGCCAACACAGGGCACAAGGCAGGAAACAAACCCTGGACAGGGCACCAGCCAACCGCAGGGTGCAAGCGTGTGCACACACACACACACTAGGGACAATTTCGGATTGCCAATGCACCTAACCTGCATGTCTTTGGACTGTGGGAGGAAACCGGAGCACCCGGAGGAAACCCATGCAGACATAGGGCGAACATACAAACTCCACACAGGGAGGACCGGGAAGCGAATCCAGGATCTCAATATAAACAAATTCTTCAGGATAATGTTCAAACATTAGTCACAAATTTGAAGTCATGCAGGGGTTGGATATCCCAACAAGACAATGACCCAAACCACAGTTTGAAATCTACAAAGGCATTCATGCAGAGGGAGAAGTACAATGTTCTGGAATGGCTGTCACAGTCCCCTGACTTGAATATCATCGTAAATCTATGAGATGATTCGAAACAGGCTGTCCATGCTCGGAAGCCATCAAATTTAACTAAACTGGAGAGATTTTGTATGGAAGAATGGTCAAAAATACCTCCATCCAGAATCCAGACACTCATCAAAGGCTATAGGAGGTGTCTAGAGGCTGTTATATTTGCAAAAGGAGGCTCAACTAAGTATTGATGTAATATCTCTGTTGGGGTGCCCAAATTTTTGCACCTGTCTAATTTTGTTATGATGCATATTGTATATTTTCTGTTAATCCAATAAACTTAATGTCACTGCTGAAATACTACTGTTTCCATAAGGCATGTCATATATTAAAAGAAAGTTGCTACTTTGAAAGCTCAGCCAATGATAAACAAAAATCCAAAGAATTAAGTGGGGTTCCCAAGCTTTTTCATTTGACTGTAAGTCAAGTTTGATGTCATGTGTGTGAATGACAATGAGATTCTTACTTGCCTGTGCCACCATCCGCGCCAATATACCTTTCGAGCTTGCCATTTTCCGGACACGCTTAATCTTTTTCTGGGTTGTTGTAGACTGGACGGAGTGCCAGTTTACCACAGCACTCCATCCTGCACACAAGCACACGTATTCGCACCGGGCCAGTTTACAGTAAGAAATCACGTTAATAGCCGCATTGGGGATGGGGGAATGGTAGGAATAAAAAGTCACAGACACGAAGAGAACGAACAGAATCCACACAAGCAGTGAAAGGCTGGAATAATTCACATCCAAACCCCGGCGATCCAGAGCCGCGTTCTTTTTTTTCTGTTTTATTTAAGATGTTACGATTTCACTGAATGTCAAAATTATTTTTTTCCTAAGTTAGAATTTTTCAGGCTTTTTTTAGCTGCTAGGAAAAAAAACATATTCTAATATCATGATTAAATGTATAAAGCCAACATGATCATTGCAAGATTTACAAAACGGCAGTCAAGTTAACCTTTATGACTTTTCGGAACTAATGTAAAGGAGGGACGGCTTTCATACTACGCGCAAACCCGGAAAGAAAAAAGTGGAGAGCTACTGTTGCCATAGTGAATGTAAATAGCTCATTGAAAGCTAACTCGTGATATCGGTGAGTGACAGATTAGAAAGACTGCAATACAGATTGTAGAAATCTGGCATGTACCTGTTGTCTTATTTGCAGTGTTTGAACAGTCCATGTATATATCGTATATAAAACACGCATCGTTTACGTCGAATAACGAAGAAATTACATTGCAGTTATAACTGATGTTTATTACTTTTTTCAGTGTAGGACTCTGCTGTTCTTCTCCAAAACCAATGGACAGTATTGAAACAAATAAAATCCTTTCTTGCGCTCTGTCGGGAGACATCGAAGGGCTTATGAATTTATACAGTGATGCAGAAGATCCAGATCACGTACATTTCAAAGAGATGTTGGAAGTGAAGGATACGATGGGCAGAAGCATATTGTCCCAAGCCTGCATGTTAGGCAGATATGAAGTGGTCAGGGAATTGGTGAAGTGTGGAGCCAATGTAAACGAAAAGACCGAGAGAGGTAAATCAATGAATAAGTAAAACAAGCAAATAAATAAATAAATAAATACAATACACAACTTCGTGAGGATGTTTTTTAACGTATGTGTATTTGTTTATTTAACGTTTTCAACTTAGAATGGACGATCCAGATCTTTGCAGGTTTCTTTTAATAACAGTTTCTTTATGCGTTTCTATATGCCTTTATTATGAATAGCACATGCAAGTCAGAATTTTACTGTACTCTGTTCACGTGACAATATTGAATCAATGAATCTATGGATTAATCTGTATGCAAAAACAGTCCATGCTTCTATATATTATCGTGGATTCACACCCAGATATTTACATAATTAAGCCATGTGTGCAGATTCAGAAAATGAAAGGATGGTTGCACTCTGTCTCTATGTCAAGCTTTATTTCTTATTTGTTCTTCCCAAGCGGAATTAGTAAAGACTGCTGTGTATAAAATGTACAATGAATTCATTGTAATTCTGGCAAAGTAGTTAAAGGCTGTAATAGTAATGCTTAGGAACAGCTTCAGTGCAGCTTCTTAAAGCTTGCTTTCATTTACTAATTAAAAAGTCCCGTGGTAAACAAAGTACATTAAGGATTAAAGATTATGGTAGCAACACTGAGCTGTCACAGCCCTTAATAAATGTTAATACTTTGATGCAACTGATGAAGCAGTTTTTTTTTTTTTAAAGAAACCATTTTCTCAGAATAGGATGTCCAGTTAAATTAAAGGATGTGCCTTTATTTAAAAAATATCTGTTTGTCATTTTTTAAACAGTTTCCTTAGCCTAAAGTGCAACAGGCAATTTACTCAACAATTCAAGACAGTTTTAGGGAAGGTTTTGCACTTTATATAATAATAATAATAATACATTTTATATCAGCAAAACAAAATTCACCATAGTACAGCTTTTAATAAATTAAACTTTTTTGTTGTTTTTATAATGCTTCCAAAAGGAATATTAAGCATACTATAGTGATGTAATGGTTGTCTTTTTATTTCCCCTTGATCCTCTTCTTCTCAGGTTATTCACCATTGCACTATGCTGCCATCTGGGGTCAGATGGAAACTTTGAAAACGCTCCTTGATCTTGGAGCCAATATTTTAGCCATCAGCTTCAATAATGAGAAGGCCAGAGATGCTGCCCTCCGCTACTCAAAGATGGAGTGTGCTAATTACCTAGAATTAGAAGGTAAGAGGAAAATTTTAATTGAGTACCTCTAACATAATATTTATGGTAACATTCTGAAAACCTTAAAAAATCTGTCCTGCTTGGGCTTAATTTCTAGAAAATACATGGGATTCTGTATTTCTCAAACCAAGGAACATATCTTGAAAATTCTTTTTGTTTTTAATAAACAACAGTTTCATACTTAGTCTAATGGGATTTGTTGAGGTTTCCAGGAAATTAAGGAAAACATTATGTCATTTTATACTAAGACCTCTTCTTTTCGCTCAGCCCCACCAGTCAAAGTTTGCAGCTGCTTTGATCCATGTTTGTGTGATGGAAAAAATATCTACTGTGTCTTTTTGGACCTGAGTCCTAATAGGCAGCTCTTCAAATTCGCAATATATCATTGTCACAATGCCATACCAAATATTCAGTTTTCCCACACTTAACTAAGCTACCAATATCCAAAAGAAGTGCAGCAGAAATAATTTATTTTGTGTCAGCTAGAACATGTACAATATTATAAAGATAGCATGATCTGAAACAAAATCTGTGGAAGACACTTTTCATGAATTGAACTGTACCAAAGTTATTATCTAATGGTGCCAGACTCCAAAAGGCTGTGGGAAACAGCACTCTTCTTTTGATTTGCTTTGGAAAAAAAACCCCAACATAATAGAGTATAAAGGAAGGTCTAATCATTCATTCATCATGTCAAATGGAACTCCAGTTTTCATCCTCATTAATGAAGTAATCAATTAGAATCGCTAATTAAAGACTTTTTCTCCTGCTCTGCTTCACTTCCTGCCAGTTCTCCAAGGAGGTGTCCCAACCCAGATGCAATATAGTTAATAATAATAATAATGTACAGCACCAGTAAACTTTTTTGCCCCACCATGAACAATTGGAAACCTGACAGTTATAGTTAGAGAATCAGTGGTTTAAATTTCTTTCACTGTCTTTAAACATGTGGAATCAGTCATTCTGCATGTAATTTAATCATTAGTAGACTTTTAAAAAGAAAATAGCCTTTATTCATTTCTTTTTTCCCCATGACACTAAGCTGTATAAGTAGATTGGAAAATGGAAAAAATATGGAAGGATATTTACTGTATAAAGAGAATGTAAGTATCACAATAAGGTTATTTTAAATAATGCTAGGGGGCTCTGCCTCCTGCTCGCTTTGCTTGCCAACCCCCTTGTCTGCGCTATATGCCAGCAACTTCGCATCTCTGTCACTCGCGTATGTGGATTTCACTTTCACCAAACAACAAATCTTTTAATTCCCGCGGATACGCCTCTTCATTGGGAAGAAACACTACTTTTCCCTGATGGCAACACGAATTAGATGATCTACAAGTCTCCGACTTAAAGTTTAAATCCAAACAATATATTCAATCTCTTTTTGCTGTTCCGTTATTTCACTGAATAATAATTTACATTTGTTTGCGCTAATGTGATCTTTACTATAATTTCTTTGAGACTTTCGAGTTTTCGTACTTCCATTATCTCTAACCTGCTCTGCATGTGTATTGCGCCACCATTTTTGAATTTTTTACAACGTTCTACTTTGTCATCTACTCTTTTTCTTTTATTTCCGGCCTCGGGTATGGTTAAATCTCTTGGCACAAAGTGAACAATAAAAATCTAGCGGTGAACAGTAAAGGTGGAAGAGCTGTTGATCTGAGATGTAAAATGAAGACTTCCACATTGCAGGAGAGATAAGGGATGGAGATTTCCAGCGAGGGGCTTAAAGCAACTAAGCTTCAATGGTGGAAGTCATTTATAAGCCTCTGCAGGAAGAGAGAAAGGGACAGTGAGAAAAGAGAAGAAAGGTCTAAGAGAAAAGAATTTGAGACGACCATTGAATGGGGAAACAAAAGAATTGTGATGTGGGATTCAGCCACATAGTTCCACAGATGGAGGACATTCCCAGAACATGTGGAGGAAGGTACGAGAAACTTTAAGAGGGCCAAGATGACATTGGGGATCAAGTTCTAGTTCCATTAGATGACATTTCTGGGGTGTAAGGTACAGTCTTGAACAAATTTTAATTGTGTGTGCAGGTGATTAGGATTTTTGGAACAATTTTAAAGAAATAGAAAGATGGTTTGCCAGCACAGTGCAGAGGATGGGGAAAATGTCTGTTAGCCAATTAGACATGATTTGGGGAGTTTTGAGAAAAACTTTGCAGAAGATGGAGTAGAGATCAGATACCGAAGCAAATGAGTACAGGAGACAAACTATAGGAACATAAGAAAGGAGGGCTCAACATGTTCTAACCACAGATCTCAATTGTAAATACAAAAAGTAGGATGAGGAAGAGATAGCATCCTTACTTCAAAGAAAAGGAATGTGTCCAGTCCTGACTCATTAAATATACAGTATCTCATAGCACAAATATACCAGACTGATGCCAAAGGAGGAGGAAATTGGATATTTAGAGCAGAATTAGGGAATAAAGGAGTGTGGAAGTGGCCACCTCGGCAGCAGATCCATCAATGTTTCAACTCATCTCCGTGTCTGAAGGGCACAAGATTATGATATGTTTTACGCTTGACCTTTCTTCTTTAATTCCTTTATCTTCCCCCTCCGTTCTTTATCATTCCACTATTTTTCAATTTCTATTAACATTCCTTCTTTTTTAACATATAGTGTATGCTATCTTGCTATACTTGTCTGAATTGTCCCATTACTATCTTGCTTGGTTTCTTAAGACAACGTCTTGCAAATGTTCCTGTTTTCTTGTTCATTTTTCTGTCTCTGTTTTTCTTTTTCTTTCTTTCTGGCTTTGTTCAATTACTGGGGAAGCTTTAAGTTAAATGTCAATTATTTCAGTGTATTTTGATTTACCTGCTTCAAACTAATAGCATGTTTTCATTTTAGTTTTTCTCTTTTTCATTAAATACTACTCTAGATGTCTGGTTTATTAGAAAATGGTTTAATTTTCATTTGTAAAGTCATATATAGTATTCCTGCAGATCAGTTTAAAATAGTAAAGATTGACTTAAACTGAACAGAGGCAAGGTGGACCAAATCTTTCATTCTAAGAATAGCAACAATGGCAATAAAAAAAGAGGAGCTGAAAGTTTTGTTTCAAAAAGCAATCCCTTTCATAGCTATGGAGAAACTGTTGGATTATTAGAACATTAGAACAATCTGGATGAGAACAGGTCGTTCAGCCCAACAAATCTCACCAGTCCTGTCCGCTTAATTCTTCTAAGAAAAACATTAAGTTGAGTTTTGAAAATCCATTAAAGTCCTACTGTCTACCACGCTACTTGGTAGTTTATTCCAAGTGTCTATGGTTCTCTGTGTAAAGAAAAATGTCCTAATGTTTGTGCAAAATTTGCCATTAAAAAGTTTCCAAATATTTCCTTGTGTTCTTGATGAACTCATTTTAAAGCAACAGTCTCAATCCACTGTACTAATTCCCTTTATAATTTTAAACACTTCAATCAGGTCACCTCTTAATCTTCTTTTGCTTAAACTATAAAAGCTCAGCTCTTTTAATCTATCCTGATAATTCAACCCCTGTACAGTAGCTCTGGAATCAGCCTAATCACTCTTCTCTGGACCTTTTCTAGCACTGCTATGTCCATTTGATAGCCTGGAGACCAAAACTGTACGCAGTACTCCAGATGAGGCCTCACCAGTGCATTATAAAGGTTGAGCATAACCTCCTTGGACTTGTACTCCACATGCTGTGGTATATAACCTAACGTTCTGTTTGCCTGATTGATTTCTGAACACAGTCTGGAAGTTGATAGCGTGTAGTCTACTATGACACGTAAATCCTTCTCATGAGGTATACTCTCGATTTTCAGACCTCCCATTGTGTATTCAAACGTAACATTTTTACTTTTATGTCAAATACTTTACATTTATTGACATTAAATTTCATCTGCCACAAATCTGCACAAGCCTGTATGCTACCCAAGTCCGAATGTAATGATTTAACAGATTCCAAATTATCTGCTAATCCACCTATCTTGTTATCATCTGCAAACTTAACCAGTTTGTTACTTATTTTCCTATCCAAATCATTTATTAAATATTAATTGTAGAATAACTTGCCGTAGTGAGACTTCTTTGGGCAGACAGAGTGAAACCTGCTGAACTTTACTAAAGGATGTTGGCTGCTTGGGTACCCACCTGCACAAATCATCATGCACTATGGCATCTGCAGATCTATAGATAATATCCAAATGTGCGGCAACAGCGGCCATCATAATCCATCAGTCATCTCTGATGGAGGCATTAACCATGTCGATATGGACTTGTGTGTCAACCAGATCGAACTTCATTGGTTACACTTGTTCTTTCTGCTTTAAACCTTTCTACCCATTCAGAAATGTTTCATTGAGTCATATTGTTTTCACTTCCATAATGCGCTAACATCCTTTAGAAAAATGTTGGGCTCTTATTCAGAAAGCAGACTCCACTTGAGAGCCTTACCCTCACCCAAACACTAACCTTAAGGTCAATAAAATAGGTCCCTGATGTTAAGTCACTATTTTAGGGCTAAAATGATAACAGAAATGTGAAACCTACTTATATACGTAATCTTAATTATTGTGAAACAATCAAGTGGTGTCCGCTTTCTGAACAAGAGCCAAATGTTGTTTGTCTACCTAAAGAAAAGTTCACTAAAAAATTAAAGTTTAAAAGCTATTTTATTACCTGTAAGAAATGTCTTTGGGTTAGAAGAGTCCTCAGTTTTTTCAGAATATTATAAAAACACGCTTGACCCCGAATGTTATCATCGATCTACGGTACCTTTTAAGCTAATTTGATCAGTAATGTAACACCATGCAAATTACACAGGTTAATAAATTAAATATACACAATCGATTTGAAATGTATAAAGCTGATTGAAAAGCAGTATTTTTTAACACAATGACAGTTTTGGTTTATTGTGTTATGGTTTTTGTTTCTTGTAAGCTTTATTATCATAGTCATATATACCCGTAGTTCCCAAACTCGATCCTGGGGACCCAATGTGGCTGCAGGTTTTTCTTCCAACCAACTTCCGTTCTTCATTGAACTCTTAGCTTAGTTGAGTCATTTTTTCCCAGTTTCTGTGTTTTACAAACTAAGTTTGGTAGATTACTATTAAAATGTAATAAGCAGTTATATGGGGAAGTTGTGGCTGTATGGGGAATATGTAGTTTTTTTAAGTTGTTAACAGTATTTTCAATCTAATTTCCATTATGCTTTTCCAGGTGTTCTTGTTATTTAATTGATTCTTTACTAATTAGTAAGTCTGTCACTGAAGTTGTTGCAGCTTTCATCATCCCGAGTGTCTGCCGTGCTGGTTGTTAGTTGTCACTTGTGACAGATTAGGGCTGTATCACTCCCTTGAACCCCTGTCCAAGACTCCAGACACCAGGTAAAAGTCCAATGATCAACTTTATTTATTCGCCATAGTGCACAAAGCACCCTCTCCTCCACTATACTCATAAATTAAACAATAATAAACAATCCTCCAACTCCCAGATGCGTTTGCCCTCCTACCACCCAGCTCAGCTCGCCGTCTGGGAGCTCCCACAGTCCTTTTATCCTCCCTGACCCGGAAGTGTTCCCAATCCCCAGTCCATGTGATTCTTTATCACTGCCGGGTCAGGTACAAGTCCTTTTCTTCACCCCGGGAAGCACGTTGCTCTTCCGGGTTATAGGGCACAAATGAGTCTTCGGTCATCCCTGCAGCTCCCTCTTGCGGCCTGTGTGGTATCCAGCAGGGTCGTGTATAAAAACTACATAGTCCATGACTCCCTGCTGGTCTTCGGGGCACCTCCATACTGCAGGGAGGGCTCCATCTGGCGGCCTGGGGGTATTGGTCAGGATAACAAGCCGGCTAAAGACCACACACTATTAGGGTTAAATGAAGGGAGCAAACTATACAGGAAAAGGGGGAAATAATAGGAAAACAACAAAAGAGACTTAACCATTTGTAGCTTTAGAAAAAAATAAAAATATTTCTAAATGTTTTATAAATGTAAAAACCATACTGTTGTATTTTTCTGAATGCAGAATAAGAGAAGGGTAAAAAAAAGACCAGCTAATTAAATGAGATCAGTTGTTATCGATTATTATCACCAATTGTGAATCTGGTTGGAACAAAAACCTGCAGCCACAGTGGGTCCCCAGGATCGAGTTTGGGAATCACTGATACATACTATTGCCTTCACTGTACATCCATCCATTATCCAACCCGCTATATCCTAACTACAGGGTTATGAGGGTCTGCTAGAGCCAATCCCAGCCAACACAGGGAGCAAGGCAGGAAACAAACCCTGGGTAGGGCACCAGCCCACCGCAAGGCACACACAAACACACCCCAAGCACACACTAGGGAAAATGTAGAATCGCCAATGCACCTAACCTGCATGTCTTTGGATTGTGGGAGGAAACCCACGCAGACATGGGGAGAACATGCAAACTCCACGCAGGGAGGACCTGGGAAGCGAACACGAGTCTCCTAACTGTGAGGCAGCAGCGCTACCCACTGCGCCGCCATGCCTTCACTTTCCCCCAACACAAATGTTAGTAAATCCTGCAGCGGAGATTTGGCATGTCTTTTGAAATCTAATGGTAGCTTTGATTTTAGACTATTTTCAGAAACGTTTTCAGTGGGTGAATTTCATTTGTGGCAGGAGGAGGGATTTTCCGTCAATGTATTATCAATTGAGGAGGATTTGATTGGCTTGGGATGGATTTTAGCATGCAGTTTATAAAGAATATAATTATCATGGACTATCTAATTTATTTTAGCATGTTCACATACTGAATTAATTCAGACATTTTCAATTCAATAACCTAAAACAAATACGCCAGAAAATCAATACTAAAAAAATACCAACATTAATATAACAGTGACACATGAAATAGTGGATTACCAAGATATTTCCATTTACACAAAGTCTTTAAAGTCACTTTTAAAATCAGGTTTGTGATGTTTGCTTTTGTAAGATTTCTGTCTGCAGTAGCAAAGAGAGGAGCTAGTTAATGACATTTATTGAAGAGTAATATGTAATGGACTAGTTAAATTCAAATTTCAGAACCAACTGATGCTTTATTTGTCCAAATATTTCCCTCCTTTTTTACATTTGTTTCAATATTAAGGCTACACTTGTGAAACCATTCTTTCAATTGAAGATTAATCTTTTTTTTGGGGGGGAACAGCCTTTGTTTTGTTGTTTTCAAGGCGCCTCATATAAATGACCACACTTTATTGCTTGTGCCAGTGTACACTGAGCTGGGCTGGCCTTAAGTGCTCAACTATTGACATATGTGTTGCATGTGCTTTCACTACATTTATCAAATTTTAAGCATTATATTAATGAATATTACTTTGTCTTCAAAAGTCCAACTAACAACATAAATTTAGAGTTTGCTGATTCCTGTTCTGTCAGCCCAGCTGACCACATGTCTCTTAGATTATGTGTTTCCGTTACGCACTACGTGTCAGAGGTTTCACTTCTGCTTTAGTTACGTGTTAGGCCAATGTCTGGCTAATAAGGAAGTTTTGAAACAATAAATAAATACATCTTTTTGGAATGAACATCTGGAGCAGCTCATTTTATCACCTTTGTAGACCAGCCACAGGTATAGAGATTGTCATTTAGTTTGAACCTTGCCTCGATTGTTACTTCCTATAACTGTAGCTGGCACTGCTCATGTAGAGTCTCCTCCACTTCTCCTTCCATATCCCAAAGACAGGTTAGATTATCTGATGAACCCCATATGTGTAAGCATGAATGAATGTGAGTGTGGCACCCATCCAAGGTTGGTTTCAGCCAAGTGCCCAGTGTACTTGGGACAGGCACACGATTATTACAACTTCAAACTAAATGAGATGGGTCAAGGTCCCTTTCTCCAAACATGCATGAATCTTGCATTAATTATGAATTAAATCAATAAAAATATAGCTAAATACAGTGGTGTGAAAAACTATTTGCCCCCTTCCTGATTTCTTATTCTTTTGCATGTTTGTCACACAAAATGTTTCTGATCATCAAACACATTTAACCATTAGTCAAATATAACACAAGTAAACACAAAATGCAGTTTTTAAATTATGGTTTTGATTATTTAGGGAGAAAAAAAATCCAAACCTACATGGCCCTGTGTCAAAAAGTAATTGCCCCCTTGTTCAAAAATAACCTAACTGTGGTGTATCACACCTGAGTTCAATTTCCATAGCCACCCCCAGGCCTGATTACTGCCACACCTGTTTCAATCAAGAAATCACTTAAATAGGAGCTGCCTGACACAGAGAAGTAGACCAAAAGCACCTCAAAAGCTAGACATCATGCCAAGATCCAAAGAAATTCAGGAACAAATGAGAACAGAAGTAATTGAGATCTCTCAGTCTTGTAAAGGTTATAAAGCCATTTCTAAAGCTTTGGGACTCCAGCGAACCACAGTGAGAGCCATTATCCACAAATGGCAAAAACATGGAACAGTGGTGAACCTTCCCAGGAGTGGCCGACGACCAAAATTACCCCAAGAGCACAGAGACGACTCATCCGAGAGGTCACAAAAGACCCCAGGACAACGTCTAAAGAACTGCAGGCCTCACTTGCCTCAATTAAGGTCAGTGTTCACGACTCCACCATAAGAAAGAGACTGGGCAAAAACGGCCTGCATGGCAGATTTCCAAGACGCAAACCACTGTTAAGCAAAAAGAACATTAGGGCTCGTCTCAATTTTGCTAAGAAACAACTCAATGATTGCCAAGACTTTTGGGAAAATACCTTGTGGACTGATGAGACAAAAGTTGAAATTTTTGGAAGGCAAATGTCCCGTTACATCTGGCGTAAAAGGAACACAGCATTTCAGAAAAAGAACATCATACCAACAGTAAAATATGGTGGTGGTAGTATGATGGTGAGGGTTGTTTTGCTGGTTCAGGACCTGGAAGGCTTGCTTTGATAGATGGAACCATGAATTCTACTGTCTACCAAAAAATCCTGAAGGAGAATGTCCGGCCATCTGTTCGTCAACTCAAGCTGAAGCGATCTTGGGTGCTGCAACAGGACAATGACCCAAAACACAACAGCAAATCCACCTCTGAATGGCTTAAGAAAAACAAAATGAAGACTTTGGAGTGGCCTAGTCAAAGTCCTGACCTGAATCCAATTGAGATGCTATGGCATGACCTTAAAAAGGTGGTTCATGCTAGAAAACCCTCAAATAAAGCTGAATTACAACAATTCTGCAAAGATGAGTGGGCCAAAATTCCTCCAGAGCGCTGTAAAAGACTCATTGCAAGTTATCGCAAACGCTTGATTGCAGTTATTGCTGCTAAGGGTGGCCCAACCAGTTATTAGGTTCAGGGGGCAATTACTTTTTCACACAGGGCCAATGTAGGTTTGGATTTTTTCTCCCTAAATAATAAAACCATCATTTAAAACTGCATTTTGTGTTTACTTGTGTTATATTTGACTAATGGTTAAATGTGTTTGATGATCAGAAACATTTTGTGTGACAAACATGCAAAAGAATAAGAAATCAAGAAGGGGGCAAATAGTTTTTCACACCACTGTATACTAAAGCCTTTTTTGGTGCCTGGAAAGTACACCAGGATTTTTAGGCTTTATAAATTTAAATCATGTAGAATGTTTAAATAATTGTAATGATTTCCAAAATCCCTTACTGAAATTGAACTCCTCATTTTTAGCATTTATCTGTTTGTTGTGATTTAATCCTACATTAAAGTAATAAAAGTTTCTATAACAATTGGGACAGGTAAGTGAGATGTATGCTTTGCATTGTAAATTCAAAGTCTATTTCAGACTGGAGATACAACGATTAACATGAGGGTAAAGCAGGAGCTGGACTGGGAAGGCCATCCAGGGCACATGTATCATTTCGCCAAGCATGGAAGCAATGGTGCCCTGAGGTTCCCTCATATCTTGATGAGTCTTTAAATGGTTTTGTTACCTGTTGTAAGCCTAACCTTCTGTCTGTCGTCCTCTAGTTCTCACACCTAAACCAGCTTTGACTCTTCAGTGAAACCCTTAGATTTAAATCAGTCTAGGTCAAGTTAATGTAAAACATGTTTTCACTTTATTTATTTATGCAAATGGAAGAAATACAATACAAGAAATTACAAAAGTGTATACTAAGTAAAATAA
Organism: Polypterus senegalus; assembly: GCF_016835505.1. Classification (NCBI taxonomy): domain Eukaryota; kingdom Metazoa; phylum Chordata; class Cladistia; order Polypteriformes; family Polypteridae; genus Polypterus; species Polypterus senegalus. Next base: position 82,667,847 of record NC_053167.1, on the reverse strand, counting down.
AACATACAGTATAGATACTGCAAAAAGAATGTTAATTAGAAACCAATCCTTACCAATAATGGGACTTTTTACGTAACTTTCTGGCTTGTCAATGCTTACTGTATATTCTGCCCCATCAGGTTATTCTTATGTTATTCGATCTTAGTGGACCAGTGCAGATCCCCAATTCTCAGTCTTTCACTTTTTCTACTTCCATTTCTTTCTTAATTTTATGTTTAAGCAGATAACTCATAATCAACATAAACAGGTGTAAATGGGGCCAAACTGCAAGCTGCTACTAAGAAATAATTATATTTTCTCTTTGAATATCACCCTGTATGCAGGTCTGCCCAGGTTGGATGGATGTCAACCATAGGGTACAAGATTTCTGTACATTTTGTGTTTGGTGCAAACAAACAATATCCCAAAACAAAAAAAGCTTCCTGCACATTCAGATTAAAAACTGAATTTTCTGTTTTTCAGAAGCACGGCAAGCTTTAGCAAGTTACATTGCAAATGTGAGGTCCATTATTGCAGATCCAGAAAAAGTTCAAGGAAAACTCAACAAAGATGATAAGGTACTGCTACAAAGATTTTTTAAGAATGTCTCTATAAATCCATATTTGATATAGAAAACTGCATTATAATTTTCCATACTATATTTTTTATTTAGGATCTCTAGCAATGGATTAAATCAAACAAGTGTTCAAATAAATAAACAGAATGACTGAAAAATGAACATCTGGTTTTAAAATATTACATACATACTGTACATTTAACAAACTAACTCTGAAATCCTTCAGAAATCTTTGATTTGAAAAGACATTCTGTGTGTAAAACATATTGCTTGTCTTTGTTTTATTGTAGAATACCACTCTAAATTTATGCCTTTCAAAATCTGACTGGATGCAGAATGCCAAAAATCCTACAGTCCAAGATTTTTTAGAACAAAAAAAGCAGTTAGAAGATGCACTAATTCCTGTTTTTACCAAACTTACTGCAGGTGAGTAATTACCATAAAAAAATAATTTTTGCCATCTATTTAACAAAATATTTTCTTGAGAAACAAAATCTTCTTTTTAACGAGAAAGAAATAGAAAAGAGTATTACAATTTGAAAAATATTACTACTATTCTAATCAAATTTCTGTAACAGTCAGGATAAATTGTTACATTTTCATATGTTATTAGTTTATTGGATCAGCTATATATAAAGCCTATAAAAATTACATGGACAGATATGTGTTTTTATCACACGAGACATTAAGAAAACTTTATTTATGTAACTACTTTTAACTAAACAGAAGAGTTTCACAAAATATAACTTATCATCATCTGAATTACTAAAAATAAGGAGTCACTTCAGGTTTTTAAATGTCAGCTGCTTTTCTGTCCTGCGTTTAAGTGTCATTTATCAAATATGACAATGAACTATATCACGATAATTTTGGCTTTAATTATTTTATATTCAAAGGTACAGCTCAAATTACATATTGTCATGAAGCTATATTTTCTTTTTTAGCACAAACAACTACTTCTCTTCATGCTTTTAAATATTCAGATAACATTCAAGAAAAGCTGCAAAATGCATTTTCTGCTTTTTCCCCATAGAAAAAAAATCAGCCAGAGGAGAGAAGCCATCGAAAAGCTGAAGTTACTTGAAGTGGTATAACAAATCTGAAGCGTCCTTTTAATGAAAATCTGCACATGTTCTGGGACAGAACTCTTCAAGCAAGCCAGGAAGACTGAATGCACCTTTTATCTGCTATCTCATGGACACGATGACCTTGCCTATTGATTTTCTTTGTGCTACATGTAGAAAAGCTTCATTCACCTGTCAATAAAATTATTATTATTTCAATTAAAATATTAGAGTTATTTTTGCCCAATCTGCTTTAGACAGAAGTTTTACCTGATGAAGTTTGTAGACAGCTCCAATGTGGGGTCTGATTTTACCCTCCTTGCAAAGCTGAATAGCTGTAAAGATGGACTTGGAAAATAAACCAAAATCCTCATTTCTGTAACGACCCCAATATACACCCATCGCTGAAATATTTTTCAAAAGCAGAAGATTAGCTGGAATTGAGGGTATGGCTCCACCAGCAAAACCAACTACCACAATTCTGCCTTCCCAGCTTAGACTGCCAAGACAAAAATAAAACAAATTAATACAACAACAACATTTATTTATATAGCACATTTTCATACAAATAATGTACAAAATAGCTCAACATGCTTTACATGATGAAGAAAAGAGAAATAAAAGACAAAGTAAGAATTAGAATGAGACAACACTAATTAACATAGAATAAGAATAAAGTTCGATGGCCAGGGAGGACAGAAAAAAACAAAAAAATTCCAGACGGCTGGAGAGAAAAAACAAAATCTGCAGGGGATCCAGGCCACGGGACCGCCCAGCCCCCTCTGGACAAACTTCATCAACAGCTGAAAATACTTGGAAGAAAAATAGAGTACATTTGAAAAATGCTTTGTTATTCATGATAAAGGCGGGCAATCTTATTGCAGGGGAACACCTATTCTTGATAAAATAATGTTTCTTAAAACATATCTATTTATATATATATATACACATACATTTATATTCTAAAAAATTGCTGTAATGTATTGAAGGGGCTGGTCTTAAAAGACTAATGTAATGGTAGGCTCTTCATTTCTTTTGGCTTTTTGACCTTTCGCACTTTTTCATACAATATGTCTCCCCACAACTGAAACTACAATGCAGAATCTGAACAAGCAGAAGAGAGACTTTTAATCATAAACAGTACCAACGAGATTTTATTGCACATATAGTGGGAGACCCAGCAGGCACAGAATTAGGCTAAAGCTATGACAAATACGAAAATGGGAAACAACACTGGCACTAACAGAGGCCATTATGCCCTAAGTGTGAATGCACAGCACCCTGTAAAGGATATATGCAAGGTTACCAAGATTTAAGAGAGATGGTCAAGGAGGGAACACTTGAAGCAGCAACACCTTCTAACCACCAGAAGGTGCTCAAATCCACTGGGAAATGCATGGTTTATTGCTGTCCCTCTGTAAGAGAAGGTAGTGTGGTGTCTGCTATGGAGAGCATTCTCTGTGAAACTAAAGGCTCAAGGGTGCTGAAACACTATACACCATTAAAGGGAGTTTTAACCTGGAATTCCTGGAGCAAGCCCAACATAGCCCACGACTCAAGATCAAGGCTTGACCAGAAGTAAACGCAAAAGTGGATTTAAAGTTGTCATTCAGACAAAACTCCAGTGAGTGCAGAGTGAAGAGTAGATTTGCTGCCAGGCATCTGCCCGAACAGAGGCCATGTCAGTAAGGAAGAAACAAGAGGTAAAGGAGCATTTGAAACTTGTGGTACTGACTGCAGTCATGGAGAAGTGGAACAGCTAAAGGAAGACAGGGATGGAAGAGCTGTAGTGAAAAGGCCCAGTGTCGCAGTAGGTGTTAGTTAACATTTCTTTTGTTATTTTTCATGGTTTTTGGCCCTCTTTTTGATCCTTCTGTTGCGGTTTATTTAAAAAACCTGTTTTTGGCATACTTATAGATTGATAGATGATGTCACTAAAGCACCCCCAAATGTTCACACCCTGTGCAGTACAAAGGACATGGATACTTATGTATTTGTTCTGCAAGTTTCTTCACATAAAAAAACGATAACATGCTAGAGTGAAAGTGTAGAATGAAAAAAAGGAAAAATCTCCAAATAATCAGTAAAAACAAATATAGTAAATCAAGTCTGATTTGCCCCACATACAATTTATAGCAAAAGAGCTGACCCTAAATCACAAAGTATTCAAATTTAAATGAGTCCACATTATTGGAAAAAAAAAATCAAAAATAAAATCATTGAAATAAAGAAAAAAAAAATCAAAATCTGCTAACACTACAATAAATATAAAATGAATCATTAAGAGAAGTGTTCACCCATGGCTAATGTACTTATCTATTTCCTTTTAAAATGCCAGCCAGCCACCATTATCAGATGATCACAGAAAACAAACAATTTGAATGGCCTGTTTTTGCCAAAATATTTTCAATGTTCTAATGAAACATTTTTTTCTCTTAAAATAAAAACAATACTTTACAAATGACAATGTGTAGTAAGTATTTTAATTTTTTAATATAATAGCATGCCAGTCTGCATGCAATGCAATCTGCTAGAAAGTCACTAGGTGGTGATGTCCCATTCTGGATGTTATAGGATTCATAAATGGTAACTTAAGGGGTAAATGCAGGTTATCTTTCCAATACTGCAAATTGCTTATTCCGTGTAGCTGAACCACCATATAAGATTTTCATTGCACTTTATCTCTAGCTTTGAGAGAGGTCTGCTTATCTCCTCCTCTACTTTACGACACACAATGACTGAAATCATAATGAAAACATCTTGTGTGGAAACCACTTCTGTATTGTCAGTAGGTTATGCAGAAATGTGCAGATGGCTACTGTAGTCATTGGGCCATCATACAAGGGCAGCTGTGGATTAAGCATGGAGGATTAAGAGTGATGAAAGAATAACAGCAATGATAACAATTATGGGGGTAGCCTAAATAACGAAAGGCATCAACCTTTGGACCTTATATTGAAGCAAGACACACCTGAAAATACATGCAGTGCTGGGTTAAAATAGTGAAAACCTGACTGTTTAAAAAATATATATATTAAAACAAACAATTGTGCTGAATACTGGTTCTAAGAAGAAATACAAGCGCAAGAAAATGTCTTTAACAATGAATCTCAGGATCATTTGCATTTCTTTGAAACAAAATAACAGGCTGTATTGCTGCTGTCTTTTGAGAAATTACTGGATTTAATATTTAGAAGCTGTAGCTCATTTTTAGTAAAATAAGCAAGATGGAGAAAAATACTCCCACCTGATTGTATATGTCCCTATTATTAGGTCATATCACATTACACAACTTTTCCAGTGATTTTGCAGTCATTATTTACATAATCTTACAAAGTCAGTGGCAGTTGCAACGTATTATGAGACTACGAGTTGTGTAGTCTAACATACCCATTGACTCAGTCCAACCAGGTTTGATTTTCACTTAAGTTGGAAGACCAGGCTTGTGTGGTGTGAGTGTTGATTCCCAATGAGTGCTCACCCAGAAGTACAATACATACAATGCAGCTAACAAGGAGTAAGGAATGCAAGTGTTCTGGACCTGACAAACAAAAGATGTTTTGTTTTTTTTATGCACCATAACAGAATTAAAAAAAAGAACAAAAAAAGCCAGAAATTGCATATGGACTTACAATAAATGTAAAGCCTTTGCACGGGCTTTACCAGGCAGCATTTTATTGGCTGTCATAAAAAAGTGAGCTTGCAATACTTTGGAAATGTGAACTTTGCTGGAAAGTCATCATGCAGTGATGTACTTTGTCAAGCTCTGCTATTTCAAGGCGTGTAATCTGATGTTCTCTGACAACGACATCAACAACTGCACTCTTCAACATTGATATCTTCTACAACTAAAAGTTGTTTAATGTAATGCGACATCAGCTTTACTCCATATACTTTATACTGTACACTACCCATGCTGCCTGTTGAAGACAGATAATAGAATAAATTTAAAAATATGTGATATTTCTTGCGGTACACTGCCTTTAAAAGCCTCTGTATCCTTGCGTGTCTGAACCTATCTTGACTGGCGCTACCAAAGCCGAGTGCATTCCCATTTTCAGGCACCTTGCTTGCCTACTATCCACTCTTATACTTCAAATCTTTGAAGGTTTCTCTCAGCATGCCTACTATACCTTTACTCCTCCTTGTATGTCTCACTTTCACACTTTTTCTTCCGATCGGGTGACCAAAGTAAAACTGACCAATCAGATTGCTGTAAGGGACCGGGATACACAGACTTTAGTGTTTTATTATATAGTAGATTTTTAAAAATATTACCTGCTGAGAGAATCTTTGAAGATCTCTCCACCAACTGCATCAAATACCACATCGACTCCCTGTGAATTGGTCAGTTTTTTCAACTCCTCTTTTAAGTTACTGCTGGAATAATTGATACTGGAAGATGCTCCCTTCTGGACTGCTATCTTGCACTTCTCATCACTTCCTGCTGCAGCAATCACCTTAAAATGTAAAAGCAACACTTATTTGTTTTTGTTTATTTGTTTATTTGCAATTACCATGGAAGTGTGATGCAGATCTTTGTAATCAAGTGAACAATCACCACGTAAACATTATTTTAAACAGCACATTGCAAAATAACAATGTAAGAAAATTTAAATACAAGATGGTAACAGCTTTAAACAATCTTAAACAGTATATATTCAAAAGGAACAGTCCATTCAAATTTCAAAAATTATATTTTTAGATGGTAGAAAACCTGTATGAACATGATGTATGTATGATTTCTGTTCTGGCTAACTCACATTTCAATGTTTTGTAGACTGTTTATGTGCTTGATAATTTTAGAACCAGAGATTAGCAACCCAAGTTAACACTGTAAACACAATGAGATCTTTACAAAGCACCTACAAATTCAAGTCATAGTAACAAGTAGCAAGTAACATAAGCCCATGAATAATTTGTCTGTGTGAATAATGTATATTTATAATTTTAAAATTACAATAAGGTCTTCTGTTGAAAGAGAACAGATGTGACTAAATGAACAAGATTTTCTTAACAATGATAATTGCATAACGGAGACACTACTCTGTACATGTGACAATAAATATAAATCTAAACCAAACGTCTTCTTTTGCAAGCATCAGTAAATTGTATCCTCTGCAGCAGGGACATTCCACTTCTAATTGAATCATTTTTCAGCCTTCACAAGTACAACACCAAATGGCAGTTCTTTCTTTCATACAGCATATTAACATTTTAATTTCTATAAACAAAGCACCCCTGAATTGTTATTGTAACAAGTTCAATGCATGCATGGAATAACATTCAGTTGTGTTTGGGGATTCAGTTAACTGATTTGAATGTTGGAGCATTTATATCTTCCTGTCAGCAGTCAGTTGTCACACTTCTGTTGAGTAAACATTTCTGTATCAAAGATTCATTTACAAAAATAAAACACGATTTTTAACAGTACTTTACAATGTCACATACTTAAAAACTAGCCTATACAACTTGTGGTGTCTGAATAGCTTTCACAGACAGCAGATTCCAACTCAGGTGATGTAAAAATGGCACCTGATGTCCTGTTGTTAATTGTTCATTGTGGAGGGTCTTTGAGTGGTTGTTTTTCAAAATTCTTAAACATACAAGTCTTCAAATATGTACCCAACAGAGGTTTAAAATGTCTGTTGAAGTCTGAAGGTAAAACTGCTATCTGCTTCAGACCACGATGAAGATCAGGTCAAAGTATTACTAAATTTATTACAATGAGCAGAAAATGCAGCTGTCCGGTTGTTTTTAGCGTAACCTAAAAATGTATATAATTCCTTTCCTACTACATTTATTTCTAGGTAAGTGACTTTTTCGTTTTTTTATTTATTTCTTTTTCGATGGTTAACTTATAGTTAACTTGAATCAAGCAGCAAGAGAAATGAGCTGGTGTAGTAGATATGCTGCTTCTGCTCTCCTGACAGTTGTATTTGGAATACACTTTTGTATCAAGAGCCATTGTTGGACAAGTAAAAGAGAAAAGTATGCAAAATTGCCAAGTTGTAAAACATACAAAATATATAATATACAGTAACCACTCTCAAGGTTAGTTTTAAAACAGCAAACTTATCTGTAATTGAAATTACACAGGATGTACTACACCTGCTAGACTATGTCATGTTTAAGCCTGGCTTCTTCTTCTGACCATGTTTAAACTCCTCTTGATGTCTTTGTTGTTAATGTTTATTCTTTATATAAGTATGTTTGTTTTGTCAGTTTTGTTAATAGTTTGGTTTCTATGTGTGGGTCATTGTTCTTTCTTGTGAGTGACTTCCCAAGAGGAGGGAACACTTGTCAATTTCCAATGAGGGACTGCTCCCAGCCCTATAAAGGCTCATGGGATTTGCTGTCCCTCTGTGGTACATTGCATGCACTGGCATTGGGGAGTTCTCCTCTTATTGTTTATTCTTTTTCTTTGAAGTTTTTTTTGGCTTTTTAACATTTTTGCTCTCTCTAAGGATTTTGATTTCTGTTAAGCAGATTGGGATTTGGTTATTGTGGATTGCCTTTTTAAGCAACAACTTTTAATCTTGTGTGGCTGTTTTGAGATTTTGTTCTACAGTACTGTATATATATCTTTTCGGTAATAAATCTTAAATTTTTTTTAAAGATTCTTTGACTGACACACGTTGTGCGTTTTGGGACTATTTGCTGTTTTTTTGTATTTAACATGTATCTCCATTTGAAGAGTAGTGAGAACTTACGCCTCCTGTATTCCTGGGTTAGGCTTTCCTTGGGTGAGATCTGTTGTATGGGTCTCTTTGAGGCCTCACTCCTTTGCTATTTTGCATATCCAGATTCACAACAGATAAGTCTGCAAATTCATCAAAGCCTTTTAATGAGAATCTGTGAAAATTTCCAAAATGTGCACAGTACACTTTACTGGAGATATTGAAACACAAATTAAATTTCCCTGACAAATTTCCTTGAAGAATAATCTTGCTGACTTTGAACAAAATTGGTCTACTGGGAGCTGAGTTGTTTCTGCAGACAGACAGACAGACAGACAGACAGACAGAAAGACATGGCAACCACAGTAGGTGCTTTTTGCATTATATGCAAATACACCTAAAAAGTCAACAAATATTTTACATCAAGTTGCAAAGTAAAGAACATCTTATGTGGTCGATTATGTACCTAACAATAAAATAATCCTGAGCTTCCTATATGTTTTGTGATGTTGGAATTTTTCCTCTATAATCTTTCAAATAATTCAGCATGATGTAGTTATTTATGACTGATACTTGTTGTACATCTCATGGCAATTATGTTATTCCACATGCATTCTGGTAGCAATTACATTCAGAACGATAAAAATATATTCTTGATTAACTATTTTTTCTTCAAACAAATTATAGACTTTTATAGATCATTTTTTTGTGTTAGTGAACCATGTATTAAGGGAATTGTCTCTTTTGTATACACTTGCATAATTATCTTTTGTTCACTTAAGTGGTTTAGATAAGGTGGTATTTATGGCATTAAACTAACATCACCACCCTGGATAAATTATAGGAAATAACACTTCAGCAATCCCCCTTCACTTCAGCCTTGAAACACAAAAAATGACAAACACACACACACATATCTGCTAAAATGTTTAAGATGCTGAGATTCAGTCTTCCCTGAAATACAGCTCTAAGTGCTCCTGTACTTCAACATGTTTGAAAGTTTGTGATCTTTTTTTCTTCTGCGAGGCTGGAAATAGCTTTCTTGAATATTTGAAGAAATGAGATTTACACTTCTCAAAGAGGTGCACTATAAACAACAGTAAGCAATACCTGTGTGTGCATTCAGTGTCAGTCAAGCAAATTACTTACGTTTTAATTGGCCTTTTTTACACCAAAACACTAGACTGGTTAGGAGTTTCAATTAGAAATATACTTTAAAGCTGCCTTATATATATATTGTGACAGATTGTCCACGTGTGTCCACGACTCCAGACACCAGGTAAAAGTCCAACAGTAGACTTTATTTAAATGCCACAGTGCATAAAGCACCCTTTCCTCCACTATAACTCATACAATCACTAATCACAAATACAATAAATCAATCCTCCACTCCCAGACGCGTTGCCACCCTTCCACCCAGCTCAGCTCTCCGTCTGGGAGCTCCCACAGTCCTTTTATACATCCTGACCCGGAAGTGTTCCCAATCCCCAGTCCATGTGATTCATTATCACTTCCAGGTCAGGTACAAGTCCTTCTTCTCACCCTGGAAGCACGTCGCTCTTCCTATGACGTACTTCCGGGTTATAGGGCATGAATGATTCTTCGGTCCTCCCTGCAGCTCCCTCTTGCGGCTCCTGTGGTATCCAGCAGGGCCATGTATAAAAACTACATAGTCCATGACTCCCTGCTGGTTTTCGGGGCACCTTTATACTGCAGGGAGGGCTCCATCTGTCGGCCTGTAAATATCAAGTAATCCCACGCTACATCGCGCTTTGACTTTCGCAGCTTCACTCTATCGCAGATTTTATATGTAAGCATATCTAAATATATATCACGGATTTTTCCCTGGCTCATGGATTTCTGCGGACAATGGGTCTTTTAATTTATGGTACATGCTTCCTCAGTTTGTTTGCTCAGTTGATTTCATACAAGGGACGCTATTGGCGGATGGCTTAGAAGCTACCCAATCAGAGCATGTATTACATATTAACTAAAACTCCTCAATGATATAAGATATGCTTCCCGCGCGGTGCTTGATTGTTTGTTCTTCTCTTTCTCTGACATTCTCTGCGCCTGACGGAGGAGGTGTGAGCAGAGGGGCTGTTTGCACAGAGGCTGTTTGCTTAGAAGATACGGATGCTCCTCTAAAAAATGGCGCCTTATCGCGGTGCTTTGGCATACTTAAAAGCCCAAAAGCACGTATTGATTTTTTGCTTATCCCAGGAGGGATTACTACATATATATATATATATATATATATATAGTGGTAAGCAGCCCGGACACAGGCAGGCAGACATCGGTTGTCACCCAACACACTTTTATTTACAAGAATATGTACAAGTATGACACACACAACCCAGTGCCACAGCACCAATCACCCCAAAGTCCAGACCCTTTCACAATGCATTTTCTCTTTGTCTCTGACCGCCTCCACTCCCCTCCTCCAAGCTCCGTATCTTCCACCCAACTCCAGCCATCGAATGGAGGGAGGCGGACCCTTTTATAATCACCCGGATATGCTCCAAGTGCCTCCCGATAATCTTCCACTGGCCATCCCCAGTGTGGTGGAAGTGCTGGCTGTGCACCCAGAAGCACTCCGGGCGTCTGCAATCCTCTTCCCCTCAGCACAAGGGTGTGGTGGAAGTGCTGAGGGCCAGGGCTCCAAAGGCACTGGGGCGGCCCCTGGCAGTCATCATGGGCCCATATAGGGTTGAGCTTCCAAGCTCCGTTCCTGTGGTTTCCAAAGCCACCAGGGTGGTCGCCCCTACATGGCCTGGGGGAGGCGTAAGCCCTCCTCCAGTCCTCCTGGGTGTCCCGGCTGGGTTACACCCCCAGCCACCTGTGACAATATATATATGAATGACTATCTGCAAAATTATTAAATATAAAATATAAGCAGATAGGGGCAATCTCATGGTAACATTCCAGAAAACAGCTCAGCCAAGAAAGACATAAAATATTAACATAAGGATTTTATTAAATAAATGGTTTTCAAAATGAGAAGGATTATCCCATGTAATACCCAAAAATATTCATCAAAAACAATACACATTCCAGTTTCTCTGAACTCACCACCTAGAATTGATGTCTCCATGTAATTGGTACTGTGGCATATCCACCTGCCCACGTCAAACTACCAAAAATACGTACACTCTCTCATCTGTCTCACTTTTTCACCGCTCTAACTTGCTGTTTGCTGTTAGCTCAGTGTGAATTTAGGGTTGTGGCAGATTGAAACCACATCTGTGAAAAGTTTTAAAACTCCTTGCTTCTATTTTAGCACATTTTATTAGTATTGACAATTTTGTAATAGCTTTTTGTTGTGATGGTTATGTTATTGAAACACTATCCTATTGTTGTTCTGTGTGTTTTTTGGGTGGCTACACTCATGTTATCTATGGTTACTAAACACTGCTGCTACCACGTATTAGGGCTTCATTCCTATGTCCTGCTGTCATCATTTTAAGATGGTGGCACTCTGTTTCAGGTATCCATGTATTAGATTAAAGAAATAAAATTCTCCACATGAAGAGCTATGCAAAATATTTTAGACAAAGTACTTTTACTGAAGTGTGAATTTTCGGATAACTTTTTTGAAAAACATTCTTGCAATGGTATGACAATGTGCATCACCACAGCAATTGCTTGCATTCCTCTTATGTTCAGGGTTAGCCATTTGCTGCCTTTCCCTGCTTGTAATCCCATTTTTCACCAAGGCACACACCATTATAAGCTGTACATTTTTTATGCCAAATGATTTCCTCCATTCACGCCCACTCTGCTTTTTGCATTATTATATCAAATCAATTGATATTACTAGGTTCAAACCTGCACTGGAAATAAGGACACAATATGAGTTATAATTTGTGATGAAATATTTGTCTGACAGAAGTTAACATTGACTCTTAGTTGTCTCAAAATGACCAAATTACTCAAATTTTTAAAAGGTTTCCGTTAATTACACTGTGAAATAGTACTTCTTAGTACTTAGTTTTTCAAAGTAGTATCGGGCGTGCTAATTGATAATGCTCTTGACATAGTAAATTCGTCATTAGATACAGGGGTCTTCCCAGACTGTCTTAAGACTGCTGTAGTTAAACCCCTTCTTAAGAAACATAATCTTGACCCCTCGGCTCTTGAAAATTTTAGACCCATCTCTAACCTGCCTTTCTTAAGTAAAGTTCTGGAGAAGGCAGCCATTATACAGTTAAATGACCACCTCAATAAACATGCTATTCTTGATAAATTTCAGTCGGGTTTTAGAACAAATCACAGCACAGAAACTGCACTTGCTAAAGTAGTAAATGATTTGCGAGTGAACGCAGACAGAGGTCATTTATCTGTTCTCATCCTCTTAGATCTGAGTGCTGCATTTGACACCATTGATCATAATATTCTGAGAAATCGCCTTAGTCAATGGGTGGGCCTCTCTGGCAGTGTCTTAAATTGGTTTGAAACCTACCTGACAGGGAGAAAATTTTTTGTTAGTTGTGGTAATTACAACTCGAAGACACATGGTATCCAATATGGTGTTCTACAAGGCTCTATCCTGGGTCCTCTGTTATTCTCAATCTACATGCTTCCGTTAGGTCAGATTATCTCAAGGCACAACGTGAGCTACCACAGCTATGCTGATGACACACAGCTGTAGTTATCAATAGCACCTGATGACCCCGATTCTCTTGATTCGCTAACACAATGTCTGACTTGTATCTCAGAATGGATGAATAGTAACTTTCTCAAGTTAAATAAAGAGAAAACTGAAATCTTAGTGATTAGCAATAATGGATACAATGAGGCTATTAGAAATAAACTGGATACATTAGGATTAAAAGTCAAGACGGAGGTAAAAAGCTTAGGGGTAATTGTTGACTGTAATCTGAATTTTAAATCGCATATTAATCAGATCACTAGGACAGCATTTTTTCACCTAAGAAACATAGCAAAAGTTAGACCTCTTATATCTTTGAAAGATGCTGAGAAATTAGTTCACACGTTTGTTTTCAGTCGACTAGATTACTGTAACGCACTCCTCTCAGGACTACCCAAAAAAGACATAAATCGCTTGCAACTAGTGCAGAATGCAGCTGCTAGAATCCTAACTAGGAAAAGAAAATGCGAACACATTTCTCCAGTTTTAATGTCACTAAACTGGTTACCTGTGTCATTCAGGATTGACTTTAAAATTCTGCTTATGGTTTATAAAGCCTTAAATAATCTCGCCCCATCTTATATATCAGAATGTCTGACACCTTATATTCCAAATCGTAACCTTAGATCCTCAAATGAGTGTCTCTTTAGAATTCCAAGAACAAAGCTTAAAAGAAGTGGTGAGGCGGCCTTCTGCTGCTATGCACCTAAAATCTGGAATAGCCTGCCAATAGGAATTCGCCAGGCTGATACAGTAGAGCACTTTAAAACACTGCTGAAAACATATTACTTTAAGATGGCCTTTTTATAACTTCAATTTAACTTAATCCTGATACTCTGTATGTTCAAATCTTCATAATAACTATTCAGGGTGGCTCTAAAATCCGTACTGATCCGTACTCTCTCTTCTATTTCTTTTTCCGGTTTCTTTGCGGTGGTGGCCTGCGCCTCCTCCACCTACTCAAAGCTTCATGATGCTCCAGCAATGATGGATGTATTAAAAGGCAGAAGTCTACGTGACCATCATCATCACGTCCTTCTGTGAGAACCCTAAATCCAAAGAGGACTGTTTTAATTTATGTTAGGTAGAATGCCCAGAGGGGACTGGGCAGTCTAATGGTCTGAAATCCCTACAGATTTTATTTTTTTCTCCAGCCGTCTGGAGTTTTTTTTGTTTTTTCTGTCCCCTGGCCATTGGACCTTACTCTTATTCTATGTTAATTAATGTTGACTTATTTTGTTTTCTTATTGTGTCTTTTATTTTTCTATTCTTTATTATGTAAAGCACTTTGAGCTACTGTTTGTATGAAAATGTGCTATATAAATAAATGTTGTTGTTGTTCAATACTGAGCAAGCTACAACCTTCAAATTGTTCGGCCACAACTGACTAGGCAGAAAAATATATATAATATACATATACATATTTCTTTGGAATAGGATTGGGATATGCAAATGGCAAAAATCACAGTAATTAAACAAAGGAAAAGATCAAAACCAGAAAGTCAAATGATTGTGAACCTAAGAGAGAGAGAGAGAGAGAGGTTGGGAGCATGCACTCATTGCATGTTGCTGCACCCACCACATGCTGAACCACCTGGATTGGGACCCGAGTGCAGCACATGACACTTTAGCATCACACTGGAACACTGTGAGTTTTTTACAGCATCTAAGCCTTAATGCTAATCCAAACTCATAATCTGTATGATAGAAATTTGATTATCCAGGCCACAATTTACCAAGGTCATCAATTATCTGAGGCCAACCTGTAAGTACAATACATTACCGTATATACTTGCGGATAAGTTCTCCCACAAATAAGTCGGGTCTTGATTTTACCATATAATTTCTGGTATTTTATAATGTTGGTCGTATAAATAGAACGCGAAAAACTCACGCTATTGCTCCAAGAGATTATGATATGCTAACGCCCACCTGCAAGAGTAGCCACGAAGCACACTGCCTTTTTTTTCAATGTATTGTGCCTATGTGACCACACGGTAATACCTGAATTATTCCAAAACAATGTTTGTACTGATTTGTGTTTTTTGTATCTCACACCCTCATACACCTTTATCATAAGAGCATCCCTTATCTATGATGGAGCATTTGATCGGAAAAAAATATAAAGCTGGTTTTAAATTAAATGTTGTTGAAGTAGCGAAAGAAACTGGTAACTGTGCTGCTGCAACAATATACGATGCATCTGAGAAACTGATTCGAGATTGGAGGAGGCAAGAAAATGGAAAAAAAAAATTTAAGTGTCGCATTTTTGAACAGGAGCTTAAGTCAGGGTCTGATTTTATGATCGAGAAACCCAAATTATATGTGAGTATTTATGGTAACTGCTTTATAATTCATTAAAGCTTTACAGTGATTATTGTACCGAGTGTGTAAATGCTATACTTTTAAGTTCAACTATACCAAATGAGAGATCAAGGAGCTGGTGACAGTAAGAATATGTGCACGACCCATTCACCCATTTCATAATGGATGGGAGAGTCTAGAAAAATTAAAATTAAAGATAAAATGGCTAAGAGATGGAATAGGCAAGCGTCTAATTAAGAAAGATCAAAAACAAAGCATTAAAACTAAAGATCAAATCATGCAAAAACTAATTTGAAAATATATATTCATTGCCAACTTAAGATGTTTTGCAGTAGTATGCCACCATCTTATACATCTGACCAGCAACACACACGGCAATCATAAATAATATGGCTGCAGCCATGCAGAGATTGTGATAAAATGGTAGAGACCATCCAAAAAATAGAGCACAACATGCAATTGCCAGAATAATCATATAAATATAAATAATCACAAAAACAATTATAAATTTCTGCCTTGCGCCCTGTGTTGGCAGGGAGTGGCTCCAGCAGACCCCCGTGACCCTGTAGTTAGGATATAGCGGGGTGGATAATGGATGGATGGATGGATGGATGGATGGACAATTATAAATTGTTAAAAAATAACCTAGACTATATACCAGTATAAAACTCAGCCAAATCTAAAACTCAGATCCATTACAAAAAGGTTGTGCTAGTTACTGTACATATCTGTACCAAAAAATGAACAATATACCTTCCTGTGTTTAGTAACTAAATTATTGTTTCCTGTTATCCTGTTACAATGTATTTAAGGGTCAGGACTATGTTTCAGTGTGCAAAAAAAAAAATAATACCACAGTATACCGAAGAGTGACATTCCACTATCCAAATTAATGATGGATTTGAAAGGTTTATTTCTTAATGTGACACTTACCTGGTAACTGCTAAGGACTCCTATGGATTTCTTTATAATAGCAAGACACCCACAGGCAATGATTATGGACAATTAAAGTGGGTTTTGTGGTCAAAGTTAAAGTGTTTTTGGACATACATTTTGTAGTAAGAGATTAAAATATTAATAATTACTGGTATACATGGGTTAATTAAGAATGCAAATCTTCAGAAAGTGAGACCTGTACATTATATGATTATTTCCTTCACTGCTATGAAAAGTCAAGCAAAATGACACCTGTTATTGCCTAACTGAAAATATTACAAGATGCAAGTTTTCGAGGCAACTCAGGCCCCTTCTTCAGGCAGTTTACAATTTGACTTCTCATTGCATCCATAATGGCTAACACGGTACAACACCTACCACTACTCCCATCACAGCTAAAACACAAGCTCTGGTAAATATAGTTTAAATGTATACTGCATGGCACTCTCATCACAAGATATGAATTTGAGATCTAAAGGCATAATAAGCTAATTACTGTATGTTGAAAACTGAAAACAGCCTTAGAACCACAGCAGAAATGCATACAGCTGATAAACTGAAATTAACTTTGTCTTCCTCATTATTTTTAACAGTTTCCATGAAATAAAATGCCTGGGCCTGCTTCTATAATTACAGTCTGAAAAAGTGGGAAACTGAATATTTTGACGCTTTTGGAGAGTTTGTTGTATTGGTTTTAAAACACACCAGGGCTGAAACATACAATAACGCTTTACTTTAAATTCCTCTCTTTAAAAAAAAAAAAAACACTCAACCTGTGATCTGACATGTTACATGGAAGATGATGTAACATGTGTAGTCATATACTGTACATAATTGCTAAAGTGGTCTTAGCTGTCAAGTGGCTTCAGTTGATCACTTAAATCAGATCAGGTCAGGTCAAGTTGGGGAGCATGTACTGCTACAGCACGTTTCCGCACCCACTACTGTACATGATGAAACAGCTCGGGATACTGGTTGGCAACCCTCCCAGGCAGACATGCGGACCCACCCTCTGGAAATGACCACCTTTCTGCTGCAGCGAGGTGTTACGTAGGCATCCCCCTTGGACTGGTTCAGCCACTTGTGTCCTCAACAATGAGGATACTGCAAGCTGGATCACCCTTGTGGAATCACGCCACATGGCTATAGTGCCATAACTGATGCTCCCTCACAATGCAGGTAATGTGCCTCATTTGGGACTCCATGAATAATGGCTCATTCGACACAAAATCAAACCAGTGGTACAGGAGTCCAGTCTTCATCTCAGGTCACTGGATAGCGTCCATGTCTCGCAATCATATAGCAAGACACGAAGCACCGGGATTATTAAAAGACTTGGACCTTGTCCATTTGTATAGATATCAGGAGTGCCACATACCCCTTTCCACTGACCTCATGAATCACATGAATCTTTCTGGTTCATCACTTAAATATGTTTTAAAAATGTATTGAAAACTAAACACAAACAATACTTATAAAAATATAAAAAATGTAATGAAAACATTACATCAGAGGGCAAATTATTAGTACTTTGCATACACAATGTCATATAGGTTAACATTCAGAATGACTTGAATTTGAAGTTTACTACATTCTGTTTACAGCGTTCATATGGCCTCTTGTCCTATAAGAATATAATAGGTTACCTGCAAAGTTTTGCAGGACAACTTTCAACGATATGAAAACAATTAAGGAATTTGGGTGGACTGTTCTTTTAAATGTTGTCTCTTTTAGAACACTTAACTGTCATTAAACATATCATTATTAATAAAGTTTTACCTTTGCTTGAAGAACATTTGCAGCAATATCAACAGCAGCAAGACCAGCACCTCCTGCAGCTGCAGTGACCAACACTACCTCCCTAAATTAAAAGAAGACATCAACTTTGTGTTATTTTGGTGTTAAATCTACATTCCAGTGCTGCACAACATGTAGAGACACAAACTGATTCTAATCAAGTAGTATTAAGAAGTTAATTAAATTCTCCCTGTGAGGGAAACTGCTTAAGATCCTGAATGCAACATACATAATAAGGCTGCAGCCATCCAGAGATGCTGAGAAAATGGTGAAGACCATCCAAAAAATAAGAGAAAGATGTAGCTGTTAGAGCAAGATCAACACTTCCAACAAAATATGAACCCTATTAAAGAATGCACAATAAATATGCTCTAGTACAATATTACTATGAAGCATTATTCAAAGCAGTAAAAAGGACTGATAATATATTTTCCTCAACTGAGTCAAAAGGAAATATGTAACATTTCAAAAAGACTAAGTAAAAATTACAATCAGTGCCACACAAAAGGACATTCTTATAGTGTCTCACCAAACATGGAATGATGAAAAGAAGATCAAAATTATATTAAAAAGGTACAACTTTTCTCTGAAGCACACAAGGATAAAGACAAAGTAGACAAAGAGAAAATAAATACTGCTGTTAATCTGGGCCTTCCTATAAAGTTATTTGGATTACTGATTGATGGCCAGTGGCTAAAGGTAAGTATGTAGTTTGTCTGTTTATATATGTATATACATATCCAAACATACACAAACTGTCATATGTTTTACATATACAAAATACAATGAAACATTATTTATCCTGTCTGACTTCCAGAATTATTAGATATTCTCATTTTGAACTTAGTCAGATCTTTTGTAGTATGCAGTTACATTAAACAACTTATTGTGCAAAAAACACTGATGATTGCTTCATTTGTACCATTAAAAAGGGATACTGTTCCCTTAGTGAATTAGGCATAATTTAAGAGGTAATAAAGATCACCTACTTTAATGCAGCCTGAATTAGGTCAGCACTGCACACTGTAAATGTAATTCTTGCCCTTAGCATCACAGTTAAGTTTTCAAAATACATACAAGAGACATATCAATGTTTAAAAAAATGTTTAGTGGTAGATAAACACAAATATAAATGCGTCAGCTTTGGTGATTACATTTTCACTCTGTTTAAAATAACTGGTTGACAAGAGAATATGTGTACATTGATGTGAAAATCATTAAGGGGGAAAGAATTATTCACACACATACACACAAAGATCACCCCAACATGGAGTCATGCTTATGGAGCACATACCAACGTATGAACACATAAAGAGAAAGGATTAACGATCATCCTCCTCCAGGGCAGGGTTGTGCAGTAAGTGGAGCCTTTCCCAGTCAACACCAGGTTCAGGGAAGGAACAACATCTAGACAGGGAATCAGTGCATCAACAGGATGAACACACACACACTTGGGCCAATTTCATAATGCCAGTTCACCTTACTTTCATGTCTATGGACTGTGGAAGAAAACCGGAGAACCTAGAGGATGTTCAGGTGGACGAAGGGAGGACATGCCATCTCCATGCATTGAATACCCAGGACATGAAACCCAGTCTAGATTAACAACCCCTGGCCTTTAATTAGGTTTTGATAGACAATCTGATAATTTTCATTATTAAAGTTAAAGAGTAATACAGAGAAACAGAAAGAAGCAAAACATTTTCATTGTATTTTATACATAAAAGTAAAACACGGGGATAGTATATATGCTTTGTCACAGCTCTAGTGAACTGAATTGAATCTTGGAATCTCTATACTCATCTTTTGCAACAGTCTAATTGTAATGTAGAGCCTTTGCATTTTCTCTGATGAAAAAAAAATCCATTCATACACATAGTTATCGCCAACAAGACCTGTGAGTTGAGGGTGTCAGTTTAAATTAGCCCATTGTGAGTGTGGGGGCGACTATTAGTATGCTATGTGAATTTATCATATTCATTTTACTGATTACCATAACAGTCCCGTAAATGGATTTAATTATATAATGTTACCCTGGTTGGGTTGCTGCCCGGTGTTGTAATGCAAGGAGCCCAGTACCATAAGATACCGGCAGAGCAGCAGCCTCTTCATAACTCACTTCTTTAGGCACCTTCCAAAGCAACTGTAGGTGAAAACAAGCATTTAATTGTTTAATGAACAAATAATTATAAGAATTTACAGTGTGCTACACCAGCTACACATATTTTAATCATCTGCTACTTAATCTAAACTGACACTTATTTTTAGAAATGCTAATATTTTATCCTGAATACTGTTACTCATTAATTCATTCAAATTTTAAAAATAAAGTATGCACCTTTTGATTTATGATGCACTCCTCTGCCATGCCTTTTCCCTCAGTAACTGCAATAACACGGTCACCCTGAGGATGAAAATTATACATATAAAGATTAAGATATATACAAAATAAAATAAAGATACACAGATACGAGAAAAACTCTTACTCACACATACAAGGATATTTCATTACTGTAAAAAGATTATTAGAAGGGAAGAATTATTTGCAATATTCAACATATCAATAATATTTTTTAAAGTAACACTTTTATTATGATGAAATGAGAAAAACAAGTTAAAAGAACAAAGACATTCATAAAACTATATTCATTAATTACAGAGGTTTACTGAAAATAACTTTATATTGTATTTTTCCCTTTTGATTTTTAATAAAATTTTATCATAAAACATGATTATTGATATATAATGGTAATTATAAACTTGTACAATGATTAAAGCATAACTATAATTATATACAGTATGTAGCAGAATTTTCCACAGATTTTCCAAAAGATGTAGGCTCTATGTGTAAAAACAAGCTTTTTACTGCTCAGTTATTATCATAACCATCTTGGAAAATCATTTAAAAACTGTCCTCAATAGAATCATTTCACTTCTTAATCTAGGTAAAAGATTGAAAGTTAGCAATTGAGAGTTGGCAAATGTGCATGAAAGACTATATTGATTTTATTATTTTGAAAACTTCCAGCAACAATCCTCAAATCTTTTAATTAATCCACTGGTGCAAAAATATCTAGCTACAATATATAAAATAGAAGAATGACACAGCTGGCACAAAAACTACACAGAACAATGACAATTATAAATAAATATGTTCTAGTTCCAAATAAAAAATACAAAATACATAAATAAATATCAGACATAAAAAACACAACTTGAAGCAGACAGAGCCAGTGACAGTCAAACTGAATCACTAATACAACTGGGTCTGGGTGCTCACAAATTGTTTTTTATTGCACGCCACACAGATGGCTATGTACGTAATGCCAGTTTAATGGCCCTGGAGGTTGACACTATTTAAGAGACTGGAGGTAAGACAATCAGAACTATGATATCACTCACTGGGTTCGCCCAGTTTGTTACTGAGGTTTGTCATAAATGTCCTGCATTAAGAGGAGTGTGGTTCCAGTGGCAAACTGGTTCATCTTAACCAGCCATTAAAGTACCCTTTCAGGCTATAACTGAGCAAATGGAGAGCTGCAGCTAAACGTTCTGTTCTGCACTGTTCACCTGTTAGTGAGAATCTGAAGGGTCATTCTGACTTTTTGCTTTTTCAGAACGCTATGGTTAATGGGTTAATGTACTACAAAGTCCTTTATTTTTAACTAATACACAATTATTACCAGGTTTTGACTTGGGAAAATTTAAAATGTACTGCACAGTCTGTTTGGTGCTGGCATTCATGACATAATTTAAAAAAGATATACAGTCTCTCAGTTAATGGTGAATTCCTGAAGGTTTCAAATGACGCTCATGAATATGTGGTTTTAAACAGATGTTTATTATCTTTTTAGATAGAGCTGTGGTTAACATTAGGATTACATTTTTTTTTCAGATGCTTTTCAATTTTAGTCATTCTTACATGTGAAAGCATATTACATAGAAAGAGAACTAAAAATTAAAGAGGTCAGAGATGGCCCGAGGGAAAATAAGTTTCAGTGCACAAAGTAAAATAGCTTGGCATTTATTCCATGTTGAGGAATGGTGTCAATGTCAGAAGGTTAATTTGATAATCAAAAAGACAAGAGATTGAAAAAGGAAGAGAGGAAGGTAAATTGCTTACAACAGAAAATAATTTTGATATAACTTACCTTAGTGTGTACTTATTCATCCATTTCAAACACAATTTAATATAAATATTTTATGAAGAGACAGTTCTGGTTTACTGGAAAATGAGATGATTTTTCCACTAAGGGAATGTCATCAATCGATATTTGTTGTCCAATACCTAACTGCTAAGGACATAAAGTTCTTTTTGACCTAACAAATTGAGAATTAGTGCTTTATGTTTAGACTGTCCAACAGAATTACTACTTCCTTTCCAATAAATTAGTATGAAAGGAAAAGGGAACAAACCCTGTAATGACATAGTAATCATCAAAGGCACTGCTAGAGCTGAATAATTAAGAATATCGTCATTTCTCTAAACAATGCAATGCAATATTAGTAAATATATTGTAAAAAAGTATTTTTTACTACTAGATAATGGAGAATTACTGGAAAGGAATATGAGAACTAAGCACCTGTGATGTTAAACCGGAAGTGAAATAGATGGTGCAACAGGAACATCTTTAAACACCTGACATACCAACCATGTTAGTATTCCAAAATCCTGCAGAATCCCAGACAACAATCAACGTCCTTGTTTAAAATCAAGATAGTCTTAGAGAGAGAGGTTTAAATAAATTTATAAATATTACTGCAGGTGAAAACAAAGCAATGTATGCACTAGAGAATACAACATTAGTGTAAAACATATACATGTCACTAATTTAACTGTCTTCATAAAAAATAAACTCAATATTAAACTTACCTTCTGAAAATTTGTAACACTAGATCCAGTTTCGATCACACTGCCAGAAAACTCCATGCCTATTAACATATAATTTTGATTTACAGTACTAAAGGAATGTTTTTTTAAGCATACAATAAATATGACATGTCAGGTGTACAGTAGGTAACTTTTCCTAACCTTTATTAAATCTATACATTTAGAACAAAATACATACATATGAAGTCATTTGTATTTACTGTGTAATGTCTATTAAAAATAAAGTTCTAGCTATCTATCTAATAAGTACTCACCTGGAGTGAAAGGTAAAGAAAGTTGTTCTTGATATAGGCCCTGACATGCCAGGATATCAGCAAAATTCACTCCACAGCAATGAATGGACACCCTCACCTAGACAAAAGTTATTATACAATAATGAGCTATGATGGTCACATATCCTTTGAAAGGCCAGATTAGGTTTTCCTGTTTGTCAGAACTCTCCAAAATGTACAGTAAAATAAACATTTGGAAAGCATGTTTCTCTTTTTTGCTTTGCACCCTCCTCCACCATAACCTATCGTCTATGTTGGAGGAGTGAAAGCTTTAGATTCGTCAAAACTTTCGATCTCTAATTTTCAATGAATCTCAATGTTTCAGGGGCCCCCAATATCGAAAACATCAATATCCCGATGATGGGTCTGTATCCGAGTGTCACAGTTTCTTGAGGATAGTCTAGAACACAAATGTTAGACAGACAAATGCCAAACTCGAAGCTTAAGCCTATTATGAGATGATGATGGGCTAATTGGTTTTTGAGCCAAATAGTGCAAGAGAAAGAAGCACTCTACAGGAACCCTCAAATTAATTTTTGATATCATCCCAAGAATTATGGCAAATACCGTAATTCTGCAATTAATTATGAATTCTTCTCATCAATTGCTATCGTAATCACTGATTTTATGGTTCCTAGGGTGCAAAGTCTACTGACACTGATGTCCAAATTTTTCAGTCATTTTGCCTATGACACAGATTTTAATACTTTCATCTGATTCTATCTTTACTGGGCAGTTTCTTATTAATACTCCCCAATGGAAGCAAATAATGAAGGATCAGGTGACAACTAATGAAAATGGTACCATTATAAAATACTTGCATCTAGTAACTCCAGAATTTTGTCCCTATTTTAAATATTCTAGGAATCAAATTCTGTTATGGGGCTTTTCTCCATTCCTAAAATTTCTGTCTATCTAAACAATTACACGTTACATGCTTACTATGGTAAAATACTCTAAGTATAACCACACAATAATTGCCACGACCAATTATGACAATGCTTTGAACATCAAATTCAATCAGAAATAAACTCCAGTATCAAGTTTTTTGTGTAGCTTTTGCATATGCATTTTCTACAATTACAGTCTCACAGTGATGCTAGAGGTCTGCCAGGAATAATAGCTTGTTCCAAGTTGCAGTGGCACGAAGTATTACAGCAGGACAGTGGGGGGAATAAACAGAATGGAAAAGTTCCAGCAATGGCAATTAGTGATCTTTAAGCATTTAAGAAAAACACTGTATAATCATGATCTGGATTTAAATGCTGTGACTCAAGGAGCATGCCTTACACTGGCAAACATGCCATTCTACACTTAGAAACCATGTTCCTAAAACTTCAGTAGTTTTATTTATTCTCAGAATTTAAAGAAGTCTTAACATTCCAGTTCTAGTAATTATTCTTGCAGCAGAAGTTTTTTTTAACTACCTGTAGACTAGAAGAGCATGTAAAGCTGAGAATAATGGATTGTAGTAGTCACTTCTGCTTCAAAAATATATGAATATCACTAAATTTCACAGTGAGAAAACACCACAATTGGAATGTATTAACTGGAAGAAGCAGGTCTTAGACAGCTAAAATGCAAAGTTTGCGTCACTCTTGTAGGAGAGTTACAATTGTAGATTTTTTAATTATATGGCAAAAAGTTGCAGGAGAAGTAGGCAAGAGCCAATATAAAGACAGCACACTATGAAATCAGGGTATACTGTATATGCTCAGGTTGCAAAAACAACTTTTTACTCCACTACTCCTATCAGAACATGGACAAGCAATACGTTTTATGATACGCAAATGGCCATTCCAACCCTGACTATTATGATAATATAGTACAAAGCACATAAAACTGTCTCCACTATCCCACCAGTAAATACACATTATGTTGTACAGGTATGAATAACTGTGAGTCAATTTACAGAATATTGCAAAAATAATTCAATTCACCATAAAAAGATTTTTTATTTGTAGAAAACTGTATGCACATTATAATCTGCTAAGCAGATATTTTTGTTAGATATTGCACTACAGAAAACTGCCTCATCTTGTAAAATTCAGAATTTCACCATTGTAAAATATGTTTAATAGATTTAATGATTACGTTTAAATTGCCCACAAGGCTCTTTTGGTTGGCATGTACCAAGTTACTAAGGAAGCAGATTTAGATAAGGTGATATGGATTTAAAAACATTACAGACTGGAATCAATTATAAAAATTCCAATCTCTCTGCTCCTGATAGATATGGTCCAAAGAAAAATGCAAAAAAACAAAAAAAAAAAAAGAAGACCTTCCCTTTCAAAGGAGTTGGAGTAAAATTTAAACAAAAAATACAAGCATTTTCCAGGACATTCTAAATAGATGAATGTGATTAATGAATTAGTCAATATCCCTAAGCATTAGTTTCCAATTTACACTCCTTGTCATCAAAACACGTGAATTCATAAAATTAACACTTACTATTACTATATTCAATTACATTCAAGCAGCAATATAGCAATGCTTATAAAGTGCAATGACAGAGACAACAGCATCGAATCCACAAATCCCTTCTTGCGTGTTAAAGATGCAATAGCACTACAAGAATGCATGCATCCCTGCTTCAACTGTTCAAGCAAAGATGACATTATCAACAGTAAGTGAAGTTTTTCAGGTGACATACTTCGCTTCCTCCTGAGCTAGTAGATATTCTGAAGCAAAACCCTTGTATTAGACCACACCTTTCTACTGACATAATGTACTGCATATTAGAAACACAGGAGTGTCAATACTAATGTTATACCACAGTGAAGAGACATAAACATGGGTCATGTTTAGAAAGTAACTGAAGTGACAACATCATGAATGTATCAGACTGAATGTCATTATTTGTTAATGTGTCAGGTAAACAAACATCTTTTTTTTACAAGCATGGAAAATAATATATACTGTGCATACATGTATTTCATTTAATAAATTTATCAGATCATAAAAATGCATTGTCTTTGTCTTTATCTGAAAGTGGACACTGCAAAATAAAACATAAATATATTTTTAAATATGTACATCTTCAAACATCAAGGCATTTAAAAAAAGTTCAGCTCATTATCTCCACACAGCAAAACATTTAACATTACTTAGATGCCTAGTTCAACTTTTCAATGAATGTGTTAATAGACATTTTTTAGCAAACTATTCCCGCACTGGGCCCACCCTAGAACTTCAAATCCACCTGTACTAATACTGGACTTCAGAATAGTAACAGAGGCTATTTAATGGATCATCAAAGCTTAAATTATAAAATGAAAAACATAATTTCCAACAATGTCACAAGGATTCAGTTTTAGTACTCTTTAGTCATATATGTAGCAATACTGCCTCTTGCTTAAATGGCACAAATTCCAGACTCCACTCAGTCTGTTGCTTTGCTAAAAATGATTTACTATTCTAGAATCCCTTGATTTACTTCAGTGAGAGTTAACATAATCATTTTTGGTTAATTTATGATTAAATAAATCAATATTAATACAAAATTAGAAATTAACAAGTATTTCATATGTTTTATGTTTTTCTGTACATAAATCTTACTGTTAAAGAATTTTTTTAAATGGTATTTAAGCAGTCGCCCAGCTGCACAAAAAGAGCTAACAGGATGCAATTGTTGATTAACATTTACTTTAAAAGATTTCTTCCCTGCCTTCAAAGGTAAAGTGATAACAATAATAGACATATGGACACAAATGTAAACACATCTAGACTAAGCTGAATACAAGTACACTTTAAACTGACACTGCACATCTCATCCCACCTTAAAAATGTCATCAGTAACTTTTTTACTGTCTAAATTTGGAAGATGATTTTAAATAGTGCTATGCTACTTCTGCCTTACAAACCTAACTTTAAAGATAGGTTCTCAAGTGGCATTTCAATTTATTTTTAATGCAGTGAATGTTGGCAGGAATCACTATGACCTTTTACTTTTAGACATTGTAGAGGTGTATCTATGAAAAATTGAAGCTTCTTGTGAAAAAAAAAAATGTAATAAAATATTGTAGCATGTTTCAAAATACAGTATAATCGTATTTGGTTTTATGTTGTATCTTTATATCAGCATCTATTTCTAGTGTTTACAGTTTTAAAATCAGGGATACTTCTTGAAATCCAAGGAGTTGAATTCTTAACTTGTTCAGGTGTTGACAGTTGAAACACAGTACAGTAACTCAAATCAAAGTATGTTCCAATTTTAATAGTAGACCTTAACAATGAAAAACAAAACTCTACGGAATAAAACAATCATGTTTTAGTAATTTCATCTGGGAAGTGGAAAGTTTCAGTGTATTAGTATTAGAACATAAGAAATCTGACAAATGAGAATTTAATCCATCATTCTTGCTTGGTTTTGTTACCTCAGAATGAAATATAACACTCAAAAACGTACTAAAAAAAAACCTGACAATAGCTTGTTTTAACTTGGAAAGAGTTTGAAAATAGAAATGGGCATCAGAACAGCATCTGAAGTCCAATTGTGTTTTCATTTGTGCATTTAGTAGAAACACAACACAAAGTGCCTTCTTTTCAAAAGTAAGTAACACTGATAATTAAATATGGGCAGATACTAAGGTTCTCTAATAGAATCAGTATTTAAAAAAAAGCTTTATTAATTCTAAATTAGAATTTAAAAAATACAATGAGGGCAAAAACTGAACATTGTAAAAATCACAATACCAAATTTGCTCAAATTCATTGTCAAAATTAGATAAAATAAAACTTCCATATTTGGCAGGGAATCATTTTTGACCACTGAGACCTAGCCAAAAATAAGAAGACTAAGGCAGCCAGACTTTTTATAAATGGACTGATTCAGAGGTGAGATTCTAGCTGCCAGAGAACATGGCCCCATGGTTAAAATGAAAAAGTACAGAAAGGCAAAGGACCATGTGATCAAAACATAAGGCAAGGGAACCAAGCTGAAGCTGCTAGTCAAAAGGCAGCTGAAATTCAAAGGCTGGAGGTTAAAAATATTGAAACTCAAAGTACTGCAAATTTAGGAGCCTATTTAAGTCTGCCAGCATTAATAACAGATATACTTTGGGAAACAGCATGACAACGATATAGCTTGGAATAGGACAAATAGGAATGTAAACGTGTGACCACAAGCACAGAGGATGGCCTTGGGGTAGAGGCAAGACAGTCTGCTTTCCCTCTTTTATGACTAAGCACTTAGTAAACACACCATCATTTAAAGAGCTATTTTAAAAAAGAAACAAAAAAAGTGAAAAATGCTTTTGTAAATTAAAATTTTAAAATACTGATTTACCTCCTCCGGCTTAAGTTCAGGTCTTGATAGTGTTTGGACTTCCAGTGGCTTCTTTAGTTCTGTGCACACTACAGCACGATACTTCCTAGAATGTTCTGTTGAGACACTGTTCACATACTGGGACCTTCCCAGGACTTCAAGTCCACTTGTACTCCGTCTGTATTAATAGAAGAAAGGTGCAAGTTAACACTGGACCTCAGAATTCTAACAGGTGATGTGAACCATCAAAAGTAATGATCTACAGGAAGCCAAGCATATCATTATTTAGTGATATGCTATCTTCCCGTTAATAATGCGAGGGTGTTCCTTTGATGTCCCAACAACATGTGTGTTAGGTTACTTGGTGATTCTGAATTAACCTTGTGGGAGAGTGTGGGTGCATGCTAAGTGGGTTGTGCTTTGTAACCCATATCAAGAACTCTATACTAATGTCTGGTGCAATGCGCATTCTGATAAATAGCCTGCAATGACTGAATTTGCTGTTAGTTTCAAAAATACTATTTCTTCTATCCACCCATTTCAAACCCATTTAATCAAGTTCAGGACTGTTGAAATGCCATAAATTAAGAGCTGCGTCTCTATTCAGTTTTAGACCCTAAATAAGTATTGAGTATTGAGTGAACTGCTGGTATTTTGGATCTGATGTTGTGGCTAAGATAAGTATAAATAACAAGGCGACAAATTCAATCTGTCCTAGTGACTCTCTATGCCGCAATCAGTAAGTGACTTCAGCTCTATGTGCTCATTCCTTTAACCCTATGAAAAAAACTGTGCCTTATTTTTTTCATTTGCTTTAGATAAGAATATCCCTTAACTAAATACTGTAAATGTAAATATAAGAAGTTCACCATCTATTTTTAACTGCAGCTGCTGTTTCTGTCTGTTGCTTCATAAAATGACTCCTGCACTTGCTTTCCATCAAAAATTATCTCCTGAGATTCTGCTCTCCAATATTGACAAACAGGTGAAACCAACAATAATACTGCATCAAGAACACACAGCCTGACTGCTTGATTCCAAGTGTCTTTACAAATCACCCGTGAACTCAAAAGAAGGCCTATACACTGCTTACATCAAACATAAGTCTAAGATATTTGCAGAATTATCCACACAGAATATATGGTGAAAATTGCAATGCTAGTAATTGTTTTTATGTATTCATTTTTTTCTCTGCACAACAACCATTTCTTCCGGCCATTTGATATTCACCCACATGCTGTTACTTATTTCAGATGGAAGTTTCCAAGTCACATTGAAAACTGTCATCAGCCTTAAATGTGATACATGCTTGCACTTCTCCTGCCTTCCAGTACACCTCAGACACTGTTCTACACAAAAGTCAAGTACTACACACTACAACATAATCCAATCAACACAACTGTGCTTAAAAATCATACAAAACAACCAATGCTTCAACTACACAACATAAGCTAAAACCATGCAGACATTATAGTATTATGACAGCTTTGCTGAATAAGTTTCCATCGGAAAGGGGCTCAATTAAATCTTGAAATTTCTTGCTTGTTTCCAGGTATCTTCAGAAACAGCTGCTAAAACATGAATTCTGGTGGCAGAGCAACAATAAATTTGCACCTCTTCTTTGGCAACTTATTTATTTTTGCCCTCGTCTGTCCTTTGCTCACTTAAATTACGAACATCACATTCTCAAAACCATTTAATCCAAGTCAGGGTCACAAAGGTGGGAGAGCCACGTGATCACACATGAAGTCTTTATGTTCTCCCCATGTCTGCAAGTGATTTCCTCCCATAACCCTAAAGATGTGCTAGTTAAGTTGACTGGCTGTTCAGAAATTACTCTTATTTGAATATGCATGTGAGGAGTAGTAGTAGTACCAGTGTGATATGTGGTGCGTGAGTAAGTAAGTGGGGTCCTGCAATGGATGGAAACCCTGTCTAAAGTTTCCAGGATAGAACCAATTGCATATGCTCCATGCCCAACTGTAAAAAAGGATTACCTGTGCTTGAAAATTAAACAACTGAAGAGTAAAATCTTAAGCACCTAAATAAATAAAATATGGACTTCAAATATAAATATTTGACAGATGACTGGCATCTATTAGGCTCCAGAATGAAAACAAAGATCTTTGTATGATGAAGTAATTTATTATAATACCAATCTTGCCTGAAGAAGGGGCCTGAGTTGCCTCAAAAGCTTGCATATTGCAATATTTCTAGTCAGCCAATAAAAAGTATAATTTTGCTTAATTTTATATATTTGGACTTCCTTAGTGTCTTCAACACCATCCAACCTCTGCTCCTTAGGGACAAGCTGACTGAGATGGAAGTAGACTCACACCTGATGGCATGGATTGTGGACTATCTTACAGACAGACCTCAGTATGTGCGTCTTGGGAACTGCAGGTCTGACATTGTGGTCAGCAACACAGGAGCGCCGCAGGGGACTGTACTTTCTCCGGTTCTGTTCAACCTATATACATCAGACTTCCAATACGATTCAAGAGTCCTGCCACGTGCAAAAGATCGCTGATGACACTGTTATCGTGGGCTGCATCAGGAGTGGGCAGGAGGAGGAGTACAGGAAGCTAATCAAACACTTTGTTAAATGGTGTGACTCAAACCACTTAAACCTGAACACCAGCAAGACCAAGGAGCTGGTGGTGGATTTTAGGAGACCCAGGCCCTTCCTGGACCCTGTGATCATCAGAGGTGACTGTGTGCAGAGGGTATAGACCTATAAATACCTGGGAGTGCAGCTGGATGACAAATTGGACTGGACTACCAATACTGATGCTCTGTGTAAGAAAGGTCAGAGCCGACTATACTTTCTTAGAAGGTTGGCGTCCTTCAACATCTGCAATAAGATGCTGTAGATGTTCTACCAGACGGTTGTGGCGAGTACCCTCTTCTACGTGGTGGTGTGCTGGGGAGGCAGCATAAAGAAGAAGGACATCTCATGCCTGGAAAAACTTGTAAAGAAGGCAGGCTCCATTGTAGGATTAAAGTTGGACAGTTTAACATCTGTGGCAGAGCGACGGGCACTAAGCAAACTCCTGTCAATCATGAAGAATCCACTGCATCCACTGAACAGTGTCATCTCCAGACAGAGGAGTAGCTTCAGTGAAAGACTTTTGTCACTGTCTTGCTCCACTGACAGACTGAGGAGATCATTCCTCCCCTACACTATGCGACTTTCACTTCCACCCGGGGGAGTAAATGCTAACATTATTCAAAGTTATTGTCTGTTTTTACATGCATTTTTATTACTCTTTAATTTAATATTGTTTTTTTTTTTTTTGTTTGTGTTTTGTATCAGTATGATGCTGCTGGATTATATGAATTTCCCCTTGAGATTAATAAAGTATCTATCTATCTATAATAACAATGTAAGATGGGTGGCATGGTGGTGCAGTTGTAGCGCTGCTACCTCACAGTAAGGAGAGCACAGTTCGTGTCCCATGGTGTTTGCATGTTCTCCCTATGTCTGCATGGATTTCCTCCGGTTTTCTCACACAGTCCAAGACATGTATGTTAAGTGGATTAGTGATATTAAACTGGCCCAAGTGTCAAGGGCAAGGGGGACTTTATTATCCCTGGGGGAAATCTGTTTGCAGCAGGCAAGGACAAAAACAAAAGACAATGTTAAAGAGATCCAGTAGATAAAGACTCAAAACTTAACAACCAATGTTACTGAATAAACACACACTCAAGATTAGTACAGAGAAGAATAATTACTTTTAACAGTACACAAAACGATAATACAGAATTCATCATTTAGCAGCATCCCTACAAGTAACAGAATTTAAAAAGCGTATAGCTCTAGGAATAAAAGAGTTCTTGAATCTGTTGCTCTTTACCTTGCTCTTAACCTAAATCTGCAGCCTGATGGCAACAGCTGGAGTTCTGAGTAAAGAGCATGGCTACAGTCTGACAGAATCCAGTTGGCTTTAATTCAAACCTATTAGCCATACGTTTCAGTGATAGAGGTCTGCTGTGAAGCAATAATTTTACTGCTAAGTTTTACTGTGTTGTTAAGATGGTTTATATTTTTACTGTATAGTAGTGTGTTTTGTGTGTGTTTGTCCTGTGGTGGACTGGTGCCTTGTTCAGAGTTTGTTCTTGCCTTGCGCCCTATGCTAGCTGGGATAGGCTCCAACAACCGCCGTGACCCTATTCAGGATTTAGCGGATTAGAAAATGTCTGGCTAAAAACATAAGTCACTATATTAACGCGTGACAATGCTGGCAAAGTTTCTATAAAACCGAGTAGTCTGGACGGAAGGTGCCCTCATAAAAAGTGACTTTCTCTTCCGATTTTCCCAATAATAACAACGCCCTTACACAACGGAAAAATACATTTAGAGAAACGGCTCTGTAACACTAACTCTTAAAATGACACCCGATCAGCTATAAAACAAAGCCTGGATCCAAAGGGCAGTTCTAAAATGAAGGCGCAGCCGTGGGAGCGCACAAGGCAGTTCAGATGTATTCTACGCCCCTGCTAATTCCAACGGCGTGCCTCATTGGGTCACGCATTGATTTTCTTTGACTTTTTGTCTGTTTAACCCAGTAGTTCCTTGCTGCCACACCTGCATGGTATTTGTACATAAGTGCACCGCCACATCTGCATGTACACGTACGTAAATACATCGCCGCCACTACTATACCTGTATACTGTACGTGGAGGAAGTCAAAAGCTCGCTTCATCTGCACGAGATCATAAGACGTCGGCAAACGTGTCACTTAAATTTAATAAAGACGTCACCCCCCAATCTCCAAAAATTCACACCTTACAAGCTGTCTAAAAATCCTCTCGGGAACGGTCTGAAAAGCGAAGCGTGCCGCCATTACTGGTGCTTGAACTTTGTCCGTCTTAGCTAGGCACTCTGACTGTTGACTTCAATACCGCATGCTAACTTTGCGCCCCCTATTGTCCGTCTGTGGTCATTGTCTTATATTTAGGATGATAACGCGCAGTACACTAGCTGTATCGGCTATAGGAAACACCACTGGACACCTACAGTATTCTAGCGCCTTTAGTAATGAGCAATTATTTTTAAATACATACAAACTACCATTTGGGATCTTTTCTGTGTTTAGATAGCCCATTAGAGGAACATCATATAGTCATAGTCAGTTGTCGCCTCTGAAGGGCCTGGCAAAGCTGTGTTTCTACATGTTTGCATCATGCCATAAACTGATCAGGATGTAAAATGAATTTGGTAAATTGTTGGTAATTAGAAATAACTTTATAACAGGTGTTTTACAGGCACAAGAGATAACGTCCATCCATCCATCCATTATCCAACCTGCTATATCCTAACTACAGGGTCACGGGGGTCTGCTGGAGCCAATCCCAGCCAACACAGGGCCAGTCCACCACAGAGATAATGTCTCACTGATATTAATTCTTTCTTTGTGGGGAACAGATGTTCTCTCTGTGTTAACACGGGTTCTGTTTGGAGCTACCACAATTCAAAGATGAACTATTTTGTTACATAGTTATTAAGTGTCCCAGTTACAGTGTACAGGTATGTGTGTGTCTCATGGGCTGGTGTCAACCTCTCCCTCATGTTCTATAAGGCCAAGAGAAGCTCCAGCTTTCTGCATCCCTATACTGAGTAAAGTAGTTCCAGAAAATAGGTTGATTTATATTAAGAAGACAGCAACATATACAAACATATCAGAGATGCTGACATTATGGAATATTGCTTTTCTATGACTTGTGATGGTGCCTGCAGCGAAGGGTTCTTTCCAAGCCATGAATTTAGGACACATATCGAGGTGGTCATTACTTATTGAACCAGCTAAATCCACAGCAAACTTAGATTACAGGCTATAAAGATGTACAGCTATGAGGCATGAGACTATTATGGGCTAGTGTAACACCTCCTAATATACCAGGAAGGCAGAGCAGGATGAGAGTGTGTGGTCAATTCTATCTTTTTGTGCATTTTGACAAAGCTCAGATATATATTCAAATGTAACCCTTGAAATGGCACTTGTTTCCTTAATTTTGTCCTCAGTTACTGTATCATATTAACTAATTAGTAACCCCATTCATCCATCTTCCTAACCTGCTTATCCAGGGTTGCAGGGCATCTGGAGCCTATCCCAGCAATTATCGAGCAGATGGCCCCGGGATGGTGTGATAGTCCAACACAGGGTGAAAACAGACAGACACATACACACACACACACAGAGAGATATCCAATGCCAATTCACCTAACGTGCATGTCTTTAGAATGTAGGTGGAAACCGGGGCTCCCTGAGGAAATCCACACAGACACAAAGGAAAACATGCAAACTGTTTGATTTTGTTGGGGGTGAGTCACTGGATATGTCAGACTAGGTGACTGGTGATCCCGGGAATCCACTGCAACTGCCCCAGATTCACTAAAATCATGAAAACAAAGTCTACCATTGAAAATTGTCTAACTTCAAAGTGAGCAGTACATTCAGACGACCTAATTAACACTAAAATGTTGCACCTGAAAATTATTTAATGAAGGAAAATTAACAAAAAGCACGTTAATGGGGTGGGAAAGTAAGAAAAAACTGGTGTTGCCCTTGTATGAGCATTTTTATAACCTTCTTTCTGTCACTAATCTTTACCCATTCCTACAAATATAACATTTAACCGTGTGATTATTGTTGGTTTTGTTGGATATGAAAGCCACTTCATATTCTCATATGTTAAAGGACCAATACTTACGGGGGGTGAATTTATTTTCTTACCCTTCATGTGTTATATTCTTTCAGTTTAAACATACAATTTCCCTCATGCAACTTACAAACCCAGCTGGCAGAAGTCAATCTCTCCAAAATAACAAACAGGTGCTTCTGGTAAAACTCATTCCATAGTGAGAACCAATCCATCAGCATGTGACGTCCCAAACCATCGCTCACAGCGGGATACTGTAGAACTGCTGAGCTCAGCTGCAGAGTTTTGGAGCTGCTGTGCAAAATGAGTAAGCCAGGTCTCTATCCATAATACAATTAATACAAGCAACACTCCACTGATACTTTCAAGAAAGTTCTCACCAATGGCCTTTTCTTTTCTTTAAGATGTGATTAGTAAAGATAGAAGGCACAGTTTGGTTTTCCTTTTACAAAATAAAAACTAAAATACACATCAGATGGAAATGCATAGCACTGGGTAATAGACTCTGCCAAACCATGCTGGACTGTATGATTAAAAACATACTGGAAAGTAAATATTGACAAATCTAAATGCTTCCTCTTTAGTGCCTAACCTGTTGCACCATTCTGCAGACAAAGAAACAGCAGTTTTTTCATGATCAATTCTATGCTATTTACGCAAATGTTTACCATTTCTGAGGGTTATTTCATGTGTCACCCCTTCCTAGTTTTAAAGTTATTATCTCTCCTTTTAAGGGCTGTTTCCTATGTCATGTAATTGACTGCATGGTTACTGACAATGTAAATATATGCTCTCGTTCAAATGGATCAGTCACTGACTCCCTGTAACACAGAAAT
This sequence comes from Polypterus senegalus, assembly GCF_016835505.1. Classification (NCBI taxonomy): domain Eukaryota; kingdom Metazoa; phylum Chordata; class Cladistia; order Polypteriformes; family Polypteridae; genus Polypterus; species Polypterus senegalus. The sequence goes on along the minus strand of NC_053167.1, from coordinate 82,631,910 downwards.
GATAACAGCAATGAAGAAAATGGATGAGTGAATAAGTGACTCCTTGATGCTCAGTCACAACAATGACAATAACAACATTTATTTCTATGTCTTTTTCATAAATGGAATGTTGCTCAAAATGCTTTACAATATGTCAAAGAAATGCTACAAGAAAAAAAAGTTAAATTAGGCAAGAATAATACAGAATAAGTAATAAAAAATAAATCAATACGAGCTTACATAACATAGATATATAATTTGTAGAAAAGTAAAGTCCTTTGTGGTCAGGTACAGGTTTGACAACATCACAAACTGGAAAAATGTGTGTCACCACCTTGATTGTCTTGTTTATTGTCCAACGCAAAACAAAAATCAACGCTTTTTGGTGTGTGCAACCCACAAAGCAGAAAATAAAGTCAAAATAAATTAGTTATGCTGGTTATCTAGTAGGGCGGCATGGTGGCGCAGTGGTAGCACTGCTGCCTTGCAGTTAGGAAACCCAGGTTCATTCCCAGGTTCTCCCTGCATGGAGTTTGCATGTTCTCCCAGTGTCTGTGTGGGTTTCCTCCCACAGTGCAAAGACATGCAGGTTAGGTGGATTGGCGATTTTAATTAGTCCCTAGTGTGTGCTTGGTGTGTTGGTGTGTGTGTCCTGCAGTGGGTTGGTGCCCTGCCCAGGATTAGTTCCTGCCTTGCGGCCTGGGATTGGCTCATGCAGACCCCCGTGACCCTGTGTTTGGATTCAACAGGTTGGGAAATGGATTGATGAATGGTTATCTAGTAGCAAGGTCACTTTGATAGCAGAGCTCCATCCAACAGGTTGCACTTGCCAGAAATGATGCCTCCATCAAGGAAGATTAGGCTTTTTATGGAGGCTGAACCGGAAGGGGCAGAATCCGTTGCACTCACTGGGCATTTTTGACACTGTTAATGATAGTGACCCATCTTTTTCAGGTGGGCTATTACATACTTCAACAGAGCCTGCAAGGAGGTCCTATGCATGCATGACACCTTATATATAATATTGTATTCAAAGCCTCTAAATGGGAGTAGTTCGATAAAGTCTGATGACAAAAGAACAGTTAACCTGGAAGAAAAAAAAAAAAACACAGTTAAGACCTTCATGTTCATGAATTGGTTTATAATAATTACAGTTTACCTCATCTTTCCAGTCCTTCAAAATTCTTACATTTTAAATGATTTACATGGTCCTTTTGAGCAAATGTCATAAATCTGCTTTGAATAGTCATAGTCATTCTCCAACCCGCTATATCCTAACACAAGGTCACAGGGGTCTGCTGGAGCCAATCCCAGCCAGCACAGGGTGCAAGACAGGAACAAGTCACCGGCAGGACACCAGCCCACCACAGGGCGCACACACCCATACCCACACACCAAGCACACACTAGGGACAATTTAAGATCGCCAATGCACCTAACCTGCATGTCTTTGGACTGTGGGAGGAAACCGGAGCACCTGGAAGAAACCCATGCAGACACAGGGAGATCATGCAAACTCCACACAGGGAGGACCTGGGAAGTGAACCCAGGTCTCCTTACTGCGAGGCAGCAGCACTATCACTGAGCCACCATGCAGCCCCTGCTTTGAATAGTTACATCAATTTTTCTGTAGTCATAATGGAAAACTCTAGAAAGAATGGATCGTAACCTGGCTTTTTTCCTACCTCATGTGCAATCATAATTCTGCTTTATTAAAAAAAAGATTAAGTCTTTTGAAATGAGTCTGCTAATCCTAGTTCCACTTACTGGCTTTCAAGTAAATGATACCATGAAAGCAATTTAGAAGGCAGTTATACTGTAGACACTATTTAATTTATAGAGAACCTTTCACAGCAAGTACCATTACAAAGCTTTTCACAAAATAAAGAAAATACAAAGCAGTGTAAGATAACTAGGTAGTTAATGGTAAAATAAATGGAAGATACATTATAAGGAAGCAATCATAAACTCTGGGTATTGCCTACAAACGCTCTGGCATTTAATCATAATTAAAAATGTACTGAATGCACTTGGAAGTCTTATTGTAAAGGTTAGTGCAGTAAGTGGTGCATTAATAGTCTGACAGATTGGGGCACTATCGCTCCCTTGAACCCTTGTCCAAGACACCAGACACCAGATAAAAGTCCAAAAGTAGACTTTATTTATACTGCACAGTGCACAAAGCACCCTCCTCTTAACAATACTCATTAAATCAATCAATAATAATACAATAACAATCCTCCACTCCCAGATGTGTTGCCACCCTTCCACACAGCTCAGCATCTTGGAGTTTCCATAGTCTTTTTATATTCCCTGACCCGGAAGTGTTCCAATCCCCAGTCCATGTGACTCCTATCACTTCTGGGTCAGATCAAAAGTCCTTTTCTTCACCCCGGAAGCACATCATTCCCCTTGTCCATGTGACTCGGATGTACTTCCGGGGCGTATGGCAAATAAACATCGTTCCTCCCTGCAGCGTCATCTAGTGGCCCCCACGGTATCCAGCAGGGCTGTGGATAAAAACTCCATTGTCCAGAATTCCCTGCTGGTCTTCAGGGCCCCTCCATGCTGCAGGGAGAGCTCCATCTGGTGGCCTGGGGGTATTGGCTGGGATGAATGGCCGGCCATATTCCACAATAGGTTAACAACAGCAACAACATTTATTTATACAGCACATTTTCATACAAACAATGTAGCTCAAAGTGCTTTCTTTACATGATGAAGAAAGAGAAAAAAGACAGAATAAATAATTAAAATTAGGGAACACTAATTAACATAGAATAAAAGTAAGGTCCGATGGCCAGGGAGGACAGAAAAAACAAAAAACAACAAAAAAAAAAAAACAAACTCCAGACAGTTGGAGAAAAAAATAAAAGCTGATCAGTAAGTTTTATATTAATAAATTGTTTGCATAAGTAAATATTCTGAGAAAATTTTATAGTGATCATAGTGGGGGGTACCCAACCAAGAATGATGCCAAGGACCACTAACAAATAATTTATATTATATAGCACCTTACTATAGTGAACGTCATTCCAGGGTGCTTTACATTTACAGAAATGTAATGCAAATGTTTGCACTTATTTTTTATGCTTGGAGAACAGACAAAGTGGCTTGCACAGGGGTCCCGCAATAAGAACTGGGCTGAAAACCATGGTTCTTAAACTAAAGTGCTTAACCACTATATTACACTGCATCTAAGGACGCATATATTATTAAATAAACAATTATTTTATTACACAAATAACATAAAGGAGTGATGAACAAAGTACAAATAAAGTCACTGGTCCCTGTCTTATCTAAGTTGGCTCACTAACTTATCCACTTCTAAATATGTCAAAAACGCCTTTGATCTCTTACCCATCCTTCTCTATTTACATATCATGATCTGTGTTTTTCTTACCAGTAAGATCTTACTTCAGCTCACCTTGAAACTTTGGATTAAGAGTAATCAGTTACAATCCTGGAGGACCGCAGTGGCTGCAGGTTTTCATTCCGTCCAGTTTCATGATTAGAAACCAGGCCTAACAGATAATGAAATTTGATAATTAATTGCATGGCTTGTTAGTGCTTTCATTCTTTCAAGATTAAAACTACATATTTTTTGTTTTCAGAGAACTTTATTATTATGTTTTACAGTCATTTCCCTTTCTCTCATTTATTTCTAAACATTTTATTAATGCAGAAACTTCATGATGCATATACGCAGGTTTAAATGAAAAAATGTTAGTTGAAGAGCTGGTGATTCCTTTTTCATTTCACCTCATTATTAACTAAAGGCTGGTTAAGAAAATAAGCAACAATTAAAACCTAAATGCAACAGTTTAAAACTAAAAGAGGCAATTAATGGTTTTGAATTGTAACAAGCAAGTTAACTAAAAGTAAGCCCCCAAAAAATTGCTTTATTAGTAAATAAACATACTCTAATTAGGAAATTACTTAAAGCGAAAACCTGCAGCCACTGCAGATCTCCGGGACTGTAACTGAGTGCCACTGCTCTAGATTCTTAAGATATCTGGCTTGAGGTTAATTTAAATCAATCTTTGAAGCCCACCATCAGGTTCTCCTCCAGCCCAGGGCCAGAATTACTTTAAACATTAAAGTGGATCTACTGCTATAAACCCAGGGACACCTTGTGTTAACTCTAAGATCACTGTTTCTCTTAATCTTCTGGAGCCTTTAAAGGGCCAAGTGTCTGTTTCCTTAAAAGGACAATACAACAAGGACACACCCCTTTTCTTAAACAACCACATATCACAAACTAAAGGTCTTGAGAGACACAACTGGTACAACTTTAAAGAAGGTTACATGATTCCATTTGTCTCATCCTGGGTCCATGTTCTGCCCTCTGTTGCCCTGGAGGTGTTTCAGACTTTTGCTAAATCTGTCAGCACTTATTGAGGTAACTGGTCTTGCTAAGGATTTGAAATACCGATTTGCTGCATGACAGGCCCTCACCACTCCCCCAAACCTCTGAAAGTTAACACAGAAGCTGAAAAGTGTGATAAAAGGAGACAGTGTTACTGACTGAAGAAGCCACTCATAGTACTGTTCAATCATTACTGTAAAAAGTCTACTGATACTAAAATATACACTTATAAACACTCTCAGCTATTATTAATCTTTTCCTCATATTCCTACCATTCTGAAACCAAATTAAAAAATGTACATTTTAAAATAAGTTAAAATACAGTCAGATCCATAAGTATTTGGACAGTGACACAATTTTCATCATTTTTGTTTTTACATGACCTCAATGGATTTGAAACAAAGCAATCAAGATTTGATTGATGCAAGACTTTCAGCTTTATTTCAAGGGGTTTAACAAAAATACTGCATAAGCTGCTTATAAAAGACAGATATTTTATATGTGGTCCCCCTATTTTTAGGGGCTCAAAAGTATTTAAACAGGCTAACATAATCATAAAAAAAATTACCATTTTCAATATTTGGTTGAAAATCCTTTAGAGTCAATGACTGCCCTGTCTGAAGTCTGGAACCCATGGCCATCTCCAAATGCAGAGTTTCCACTCTAGTGATACTTTGCCAGGGCTGCGGCTTGCTTGTTGGACTTTCAGACATCAGATTTGTTTTCAGCCAGTGAAATGTATGTCCAATTGGGTTGAGGTCAATTGACTTGGCCATTGAAGAATATTCCACTAGTTTGCTTTGAAAAGCACTTGGTTTGCTCTCTCAGTATGTTTTTGCTCGTTGTCCATCTGTACTGTGATGCATCATCCTATCAGTTTTGCAGTATTTATCTGAATCCTGCTACTTCTACCAGCAGTCATATCATCAACAAACACCAGTGACTGACTTTCTTTCGCAGCCATGCATGTCCATGCATGTCCATGCCATCAAACTTACTTCACCATGTTTCACAGATGATGTGGTCTTCATCAGATCATGAGCCATTCTTCTCTTCTACATACTGTTCTCTTTCAAACATTCTGGTACACATTGATCTTAGTTTCCTTTGTCCAACAAAAATTGTTCCGGAACTAGACAGGCTTTTAAAAAATGTTTTCTGGCAAAATCTAATCTGTCTTTTTTATGCTTGAGGCTTATAAGTGATTTGCATCTTGTGATTAAACCCTCTGTCTCTACTTTCATAAAGTCTTCTCCTGATTATTGGCTTTGGTAATGATAGGTCTACCTCCCATAGAGTATTTCTTGGTGTTGACTAAATATTGTGACAGGGTTCTTCTTTACTAAGTACAGAATTCTGCAATCATTCAACACAGTTGTCTTCTATGGTTTTGAAGACCTTCTGGTGTTGCTGAGTTCACCAGTATGTGTCTTCTTTTTAAGAATATACCAAATATATACAATATTTAGTCAAAACCAAGAAATACTCTATGGGAGGTAGACCTATCATTACCAAAGCCAATAATCAGGTTGATTTGACTACTCCTTGTGCTTCTGCTATCTCTCTAAAAGGTTTGTTTTGTTTTCTGAACCTAATGATGGACTGTTTTTACTTGCATGGACAGCTCTTTGGAGCTGTCATATTGAGAGTTCACAGTGACAGGTTCCAAATGCAAATTCCACACTTAGAATCAATTCCAGATCTTTTATCTGCTTAATAGTTAATGAAATAACGAGAGAATTGCTCCTACCCGGCTATGGAACAGCTTGTCAGTCAAATGTTCAAGTACTTTTGAGGCCCTGGAAATGGGGGAACCATTCATAGAAATGTCTGTCTTTTCTAAATAGCTCATACAATATTTTTCTTAAATCCCTTGAATTAAAGCTGAAAGACTATACTTCAATCACATCTTCATTTGTGTTTTCCAAATCAACTGTAATGGTGCACAGAGCCAAAATTATAAAAATTGTATCACTGTCCAAATCTATGGACCTGACTGTAAAACATAACGCCTTTAATATGAAATATATTTGCCTATAGTAATAGAATTAGTTTTAAATCTTAAACTTTACATACAGCAACAAATTACATTAATAGCTTTCTTTAAAATAATATAGAAAATGTTTCTTAATAAATCAATTGCACCAGAGGCATTCAGTGAACATTTTGCCAGTAAAGATACCAGCCTCTTCCAAAATCATCTGTCGCGTTTCTGGCATGACACGATTATTCAAAAGGATTTGTGTGGCCTTTCATGAAAGACTTAGCTGTCAGCACTGATAAAAATAACAAGCTTAAAGATGAGCAGTTAATACTTCCATCTACAACAGCAGTTGTCTGTTCATTCAGCTGAAGTAACAATGACCAGCCATCCATTTTTATACCCATTTTGTCCTCATCAGGATAGTGGTGAGCTGCAGCCTATCACAGCAGGAACTTGCCCTGGGTGGGACACCATTCCTAGCCAGAGCTCATGCTGACGGCCACACACACACATAGTGACGCTAAGCTAGGGAAGGTCTTATGAATGTGTTTTTGTATTATAAAGAAAAATGAAAACATTGGATATCAGTAGAAAAGGACAATATTATTTCACTTTGATATTTAAAAAAATATACCCTGTTAGTCCAATTATTAAACTATTAGTGGCAAAGTACAGATGGATATAAATTTATGTTAAAAAAAGAAAAGAACAAGTTATGTTATATTGGTCTTTTTATAAACAGTGTTGTCAAAACTGAGGTCCCCCAGGGTACAGTGCTGGGCAGTTCTTAAGGTACTGTATAGCTGTGTCTTTTCTAGGTTCCCAAAATCGAGCAGCTCCTGGGTTGGCAAGGTAGGATCCAGCCAGAGTCCAACGTGTAACAAAAGAAATATTATCAGTCCAGTAAATTTGATTTTAAAGGTATAATGAAAATTTAAAAAGGAACAAATCACACACATTCAGAAGAAAGTTATTACACCCACAGAATAAAAGGCAAAAAAGGAAAAGAGGTTTCTTCTCTGTTTCATTACAATCGTAGCCTTCTCATGTTAAACTTCAGTTACTTTCTATACCTAAAGGTTGTGTTATTTCTCAATGGCAAACTTACATAGACTACACTTTTAATTTATATAAATGATTTAGACAAAAACATAACAGAGTCATGAAAAAAGTAAGTTTGGAGATTACCCAGAATCAGCAAAGTTCTACCAACTGGATGTGGAGTGAACTGATATTTGCACAGATAAGTGACAAATGAAATGTAATGAACATAAATATAACATTTTACATATAAAGAATAAAAAAACATATATGTCAGCAATGGACATGGTGGAACTAGAAAGATTTTTTTTGGAGTTCTGGTAGACTCCAAATTACATGATGGACATAACACCACAAAAATAAATCCAAAAAAGGGATACCAAACTAATTCCAGGATTACTGTGCATGTGATATTAGATAAGATGGAAGGAAAATACTATATTTTTAGTTGAAGTAAGCAGTGACTGGGGCATAATAAATGTGTTTTAAATTATTTAAATAGGGTGTATACCAGGTGTTAAAGTAAGCTTTTAAATAATACTTAATTACTCACATAAACTGGAAAGTTTTTCCCAAAAGAAAAAAAAAAACTCTAAAGAGATTTTCAAATTTCAAAGGACATCTAATAAGGAATCTATATTATTTATCAATTTATCGAACTTTAATGTTTCTATACACAGTAGAGAATGAAAAAACCTAAATGTGATGATTGGATATTTCACATTATAACACAACATTCTTAAACCCATTTAATCAGCTCAGGCTCATGGTTAGTCAATGGTGAAAATCCATTACTGGGTCCTACTACTCATATATACACCCATACTGGGCCAATTTAGAATTGTTGATACTTAATCTGTATATCTCGGGTGATTTTGGTGGAAAACTGGAACACCTGGCTTTTTCTATGAGGGAAAAATGGAAATGGAAAAATGCAACCTCCACATAGACGCAACAGGTCATGAGATTTAAGCACAGAACAGAATTCATGAGGCAGTGGTGCTTACCAATGCACCACTTATTGGGTATGTCAAACTTTGAGAGAGCTCTCTTCAGAGAACACAACATTACAAATGGCTAATGAAAGCAAACAACCTTTTGAGGTTGCACCCAGTGAGTGAAGCTGTCCCAAGGTAGGCTGGAAGAATTAGATCTTGTAATTTATCTGGAAATCTCCCGCAAAATCTGATTTAGGGGAAAAGGAATATATGGTCATGGCCTGTTGTTACTATCACCCTTGCTAGGCTAAGTAGCCTAAAAACAGTTGGCCACTATTCAACCTTTAAAGTATATCTTCAAAGAAAATCCTTTATATATAATACGCTACCGTGGCTGTTCATTTGTCTGTGACATTGTGATTAAATGGTGATTCTGACTTGGCCCTGTGTGAGTGTGTGGCTACTAGTGGCCTCTTTGTAGTTTCTTTCACCTGATGTTGCTGGGATAGGCTCTGGTCCTCTGTGACCCTGAATTACATTAAGCAAGCTTGAAAATGGTATCTTATAAATAGTTTCAGGTGATAATGGTGGTGTAGTGGTTAGTGTGGCTGCCTAAAGCTTTCAGCAGTCTGAGTTCAGATCTAGGTTTTTTCAGGATACTCTGCTTTTCCTCCTACATCCACATGTGTGTGTTAATCAACAATTCTAAACTGGCCCTGAGTGAATGCATATCTGCGTGTATTCTTCTGTAAGCTTGTGACATACTGGTGCTCAGTCCAGGGACAATTCTGACCTTGAGCCCAATGCTGCTGGGAAAGGCTCTGGTACCTGAGACTGATCCTGAATTGGATGAAATATAATTTCAAAATGTCTTATGAAGAATAAATGCTGCCTTACTGTTTCAAGAATCTGGGACTGATTTCTGGTTTGACTGTCTGTCCATGTGTAGTTTTTTGTTCTCTCTATGTCCACCTTGGTTTTTTTCTAATTAAGCTTTCTCCCATATCCCAAAAGACAAATGTTTCAAATGAACTGGCGATTCTAAATGTAAACAAATATGGGAGTCTTAGTTCTGTGACAGACCATCTTAGCTCCATTAGGGCAACCTCCACTTTCCCAGTGATAACGTAATAGAAAAAGTGGGCTCAGCAAATCTGATTAGTGGTTAGATAAACAGAGTGAATCTTAGTATTCATTTTTTTTTTATTTAATTTGAAGAAAATAACATTCCATACAATCAAGTCAATCTTATACAACAAAGAAAATAACATTCCAGTCAAATAAAACTTATACAACAAATGATTTCATAGTCAAACTAGAAAAGAATAGATGAAAAGAAAAATGTCAGAATGTTAAAAAAGAAAACAGGATCAAAGAGAGACAAAACCTAACAAAACAGAATTCAACCCCACCTAAACAGTATTAATTTTGTAATAATTTGTAATCATGGCTACGGGGCTTTATTCTGTCTTCAGTTTTAAAGCACCTCTACTCTATTTATACTTTTATAATAATAACAAACAATGTAATCACACACCTCCTTGTCTCTCTTAATATGGGAGATCATATTAAAGTAAATAAAGCCTTATTCTTTTGAACATGGTCAAGCATGGTATAAAAGCAGACTAAAGGATCTGAATACAAAATTAGCTTATTGCATCACAAAAGCTCCTGCATGTTTGTATTTTTGGAAGAAAACAGGAAGTACAAGCGTCAAAGATATGTTAAGTGGCTTCAGTCAAACACATTAAATAACCATGAATGACATGTGTTATAAACAATATTCTAGGTGTCTTCCATGTGCAGTTTGAATTTTCTACTCATTGAGATTCCAGTTCAAACATAGTTTCTAGGGTCCTCTGTGACTCTAAACTAACCAAGTATGTGTAGGTGTATTTGTTACTTTGACCTATGAGGACCTGGCATTCATGCCCTAGGAATGGCTCTGACACTCTTCCACTGTGTATAAAATAAAGCAATTTCAGAAAATGAATGGATGGGTTGAGAGAAAACAAGACCTCAGCTGTTTTTCTTCTTTCATATATTTTACCTGCCAGTCCTTCTTAAATACTGGGAATACTCTTTCATTAGAAATTCTGACCCTGCAGTCTTTCAGTTTAGGTTTATCATTATAATGCCTATTTTGCTAGTTTTAGTACACATTTTAATAAAACAGATAACTGGGATAACACAATAGTTTAAAGTTAGTAAATGGTGAAGAAAAATTTCAAGCTGGAATATAAAATGCTTTTAGAAAGCAAGAGATTAAGACCTAATGAAAACAACAAAAAACATAGCACTCCCTCCGTAGGTTTCTTGTATTGTATCTTATTGGTTGTTGTCATTACTCAGCGAGGCTCATTTTAAACCTCTTAACACCACTGAGTTTTAAGTGCTATGACATATTAATAAAGATATACTGGTGTCTACAGGGAAAGTCTGAAATAAAACAAATTATCCAAGAGTAAATAAGCATCATGTATTATAATTTGAATTATTATTAATGTTAGAAATAACAGTGGATTCAAGGGATATGAATCATTATAGTATTCATTCAAAACCGATTATTTACACACCATAAAGTGTAGGATTTTGTACATTCGGACTGCATCTTTAATTATATATCTTCACTTTGCTCTTTTGGGAACTGCTAACATTGTGCTCTGAATATAATTATATATATTGCAGATTATAAAATAATCAGGGGAAAATACATGTGGAAAGAGATGGAGAAAAGGACTCTCTGTTTTCAGCAAAATAAGAAAAACAAAAACTTTTTTATTCTAGAAACTGTTTCACAGTGAAAACCTAGCAGGAGCATCCTGTCTAACAGGACGCTTAATTCAAAGAAGGAGCATATGCTTAAAAATAGATTTTAAATTTGCAATCTTCTGTTTCAGATGACAGGAAAGGATGGAAAGGCAGCTGAGTCACCAACATTCTAATCCCATGACAATATGATTTAAATCACCAGCTTTGGAAAAGAAGATACTGTACACCCGCATCAGGAGTTTAAAGATTAGCATGGTAGGTTGAACTTTTATGACATGTATTTTGAATAGGCTTTAAAAGAGGATCAAAAAGGTACCCTCAGTACAACAAAAGCTTGTATTTAAATAACACTCTGAGTTCCCACACACAAGGAAATAATGAATCATTTGTATGATTTAAGACTTGGGAAGTATAATGCCACAGATTTCAAAAGACTGATAGAGTTTTAAATGTATGGTTAGTATATGTTATAATTAAACATGTTTAGTCTCAGCATTCTCCCTACTGCAAAACTGGCTGTATATTTTGAAAACATATCCATCCATCCATTTTCAAACCCGCTGAATCCGAATACAGGGTCACGGGGGTCTGCTGGAGCCAATCCCAGCCAACACAGGAACCAATCCTGGGCAGGGTGCCAACCCACCGCAGGACACACACAAACACACCCACACACCAAGCACACACTAGGGCCAATTTAGAATCGCCAATCCACCTAACCGGCATGTCTTTGGATTGTGGGAGGAAACCGGAGTGCCCGGAGGAAACCCACGCAGACACAGGGAGAACATGCAAACTCCACGCAGGGAGGACCCGGGAAGCGAACCCGGGTCTCCTAACTGCGAGGCAGCAGCGCTACCACTGCGCCACCATTCCGCCCAAAACATATCCAGCAGTGGTGAAATATCTGAAAAAAAGATGCACTAAGCAGATATATACTTACTGGTTTAGATGAATATGAGCAGAATAGTTACTTATCCTTTAACTCTTTCAAACCCAGTAACAAGTACAGTACCATCATTTTTCATTCTTTAGATGAATCCCAAAACAATTACATAACCATTACCTGTGTAATATTCAACGACCAAACTTTAGGATGTAATGAGGAATTATAATGTCCAGTAAGATTTGAGATGCATCCTAATATTTGGAGCTACAAAACAACTTCAGACATTACTGAATCACGGTCAAAACAGAACACCTACACAGAAGCAACTTTTACTGGGGTGGCCTCCTGCAGAATGAACTTTAGTTGCTTTTTAATTGTGGTATCTCATTTATAAACCTCTGCATGAGCAGGTCCACCTTAAGGAACATGGCTGGCAATCCCACAGGCCATCAGAGATATTCATTTGGTTCTGTCAGAAGCGCTTTTACCTTGATAAAATTGTTGATTGTGATTAATGAATCTTAGCTGTTTCTTTGACATGTTTAATTACATATCAGAGCACAAAGTAAAACCCTAAAATAACAGTCAGTAACATCGTGATCAACCTCCAAAGAGCAGGGGTGGAAGTATCACAGTTCACTGTTCAAAAGAGACTTAAGAGAACAATAACATAGAGGCCATACTGTAAGATGCAAACCACTTATCAGCTGTAAAAATCAGAAAGCCAGATTAGAATTTGCAAAACAAAAATTGCAGAGATGAGCCACAACAGTTCTGGAACAAAGTTTTATGGGCTAATCAGACAAATATTAACCAATATCACAGTGAGGGAAAGGCCAAAGTATGGAGAAAGAAGGGATTTGCTCATGATCCTAAACATACAAGCTCATCTGTGAAGCATGGGGGGGTTGGGGGGTTGTGTCATGGCTTGGGCTTGCATGGCTTCCTTTGGAGCAGGCTCAATCATTTTTATTGATGATGTAATTCATGATGGTAGTAGCAGAAACATATTGTCAACCAATTTACAGAGAAATGCATCCAAACTAATCAGGAGGAACTTTATTATGCAGCAAGGCAATGATCCAAAACAAACTTCCACCTCAGCAAAGGATTTCATCAGGGGGGAAAAAATGAAGGCTTTGGACTGGTCAATCGCCACATTTTAACCGAACTGAACATGCATTTTACCTCCTGAAGAGAAAACTGACGGAAAAAAACCCCACCAAACAGACAACTACTAAAAGATGATATGGTAAAAGCCTTGAAAGGCATAACCAATGGAGAAACAAGAAATCTGGTGGAGTCTATGGGTTGTAGGCTCAATGCAGTTATTGTGAGCAAGAGATATGCAACCAAATATTAAGCATTTCTAACTTTAATTTAGTTGAAAACATTCTGTTTTGCTTTCTTGATAAATTGGGAAGTTTGATACAAAATGTGCTATATTCTATGTTGTTTAACATGTCTAGAAATAAATACCAGGGAATAAATGCTGTAACTCTAATCTCTCTTCTCAGCTTCATCTTTTGATCTTGCCCACAAACGTCCTCAGTGCACAGTTATAAAAAAAAAAAAAAAAAATTTCCTTGCTGTTCCAATACTTTTGGGGTTGGGGGGGATAGGGGGGCTGTACATATAACAGAAGTTATAATAATTTTATTTACAGAAAATTATCTCATGGAGACAAATAAAGTTCTATCAAATAAGGTACAAGTATACTGTACATATAACAAGAATGATCTATAAGTAAATTATTAAAGTGTAGGTGTTTACTAAGTGTAAAGTGATTAGAACTGAACATATATAAGTAGCAGCTTCACAGTACAATAGGTCAGTGATTGTTAAGATGTCTACTACACCAGCTCAGTACAATTCTGAAAATTGGGAACTACACCTCCCTGACTGAGGGGTGACCAATTATAGACCCTGATGACTGACAATAGAGATGACCTTACATAGCGCTCCTTGGAGCAATGCAGTTGCCTCAGTCTGTTACTAAATGTGCACCTCCGTTTAGCCAATAACTCACACAGTGGGTTAGAGTCATTGGGCAGGATATTAAGCAGAGGTGAGTCATTTCTCTTTTACCACTTCCTCCAGTAAGTCCAGCCGGTCTCCCATGACTGAGTTAAACCTTTTTAATCAGCTGATTTAGTCAGTTGGCTTCACCTACACTAATACACCATTTTCCCAGCTCACTACCACAAATAAAATGCACTGGTAACTACAGACTGGGAGAAAACATGTAAGAGTGTCCTGTACACCAAAAGACCTTAGCTGCCTCAGGAAACACAGACGACTGTGACTCTTCTTGTATTGAGCCATAGTATTGGTACTGAACTCAAGCCTATCATTCAGATGCACCCCAAGGTATTTGTATTTCCTCACCACCTTCCACATCTTCACCATCAATGAGAAGCGGGAGAAGACTTGACCCTCTTGAAGTCTATGATTGTTTTCTTTGTCTTGCTGATGTTAACTGCAGGTGGTTCAATTTGCGCCATTCTACAAAGTCCTTCATTAAAACTCTGTATTCATTCTCCTGTCCATCATTAATACAATGAACTATGGCTATGTCATCTGAAAATTTCTGCAGAAGACATTTTTTCATTATTTTGCCTGAATAGATAGATAGACAGACAAGTGTTTTGGGTATATATATATATATATATATATATATATATATATATATATATATAAGTGTGTATATCCAGCCTTGCGTATGATGCTGCCATTCGGGTAAAAACTGGATGGTCCAAAGTGTGCTTGTTTGTAACGTCATTTGTTTTTCAGATGAAGAAGAAAATAAAAATAAAACGCTCCTTACTTACACGTCACTTTCCTTTACTGCACCTCTTAACAGTCAATAAATAATGTGTTAAAACTATAGTATATTAGCTGTTTCCATAATGGATGGATGGGTCCAAATAAAATGCCAAAGGGGTGTTTATAAAATATATATATGTATATAAATATATATATATATATATATATATATATATTTGTTTCTAAACCTATATATTTCTTTTTTTTTTTAGAAAAAAAATATTTTTTTTCGATTAAAACATGTTTTCTTGACACATCAGTAATTGAAAAAATGTATTGCTACTATGCAAATAAACTCGGCGTGTGTATTTTTAGTAAATGCATTTTCTTCCTTTAACACGAACTATCTGTGGTAATAAATTTAGGAGAGCGGTTTATCAAGAATTTCTTTCTACCTGTGCTCATCCATTATATGTAGCTATCCGCTTCGTCCTTCGGAGGTTCTCCATTCATTCTACCATGGAAAATACAAAGAGACTCGTAATTTGACAAGCAAATATGCTCATAACCGACAAGGCTCATTATTGTCTGTGGTTGACTCTGATTCTTTAAAAGATAAATCCCGCTGCTTTAAATATATCCAGTAAGACACACTTTAAGACAAAGTCCTTTTTGTCCGTAAACTCAGCACAATGTCCACTTCCTCCTCCACTTAACTTCCTCGTTGTAGCCTATCCTCCCCATAACCTCCCATTGCCAGCGGCGAGTGAAAGATGTGCGGTTGATTATCCAGTCTGCCTAGAGAAGCGCAGATGGTGATTCGAGCCAGCTACTCGGCGTTCCACAATGCATGCCTGTCTCCCGGCTTGTTCGAGCTGTGACTGAAAGATCCTAAGACTTGCGCTGCACGCCGCCGCCGCTGCTGCCTAGCTGTGTTTTTACCCAGTTTACACTAAGTGGGTGCCAGTCTTGCTTTTGTAAACCAACGGATTTTGGCAGCAGGACCGAGCAGTTTTCACGAGGTCAGACTTGGATGGGTCACTCGATGGCACAAGATACTGTCTGTGGCGGGATGGAATGACGAGTTTTGGAGTCGATTAAGGATACTACTAAAAGAGTCGGAGTAGTCATAGTAGTAGTAGTAGTAGTGAAAAGTGAACCCTCGAGATATGGAGTAACGGTGGGAGACAGTCATTGATCGCCTATTGTGTTCATGTACATCAGATGGACCGCGGCTCTTAAATCGCAGAGGGAAGTGGACAGGCAAAGCAAGAAACTTTGAAAGCTTTTTCCCTCCTTTATTGTTGTAGAAACTCGTGGCTAAGCACGAATTATACACATGTGTACCGGAAAGGATGGCAAAACACCTTGTAAAATAATCTGCAGAACCGGATGCACCGAACGCAGCGGGCAGGTGGTAATGAGATAGAACTGGAGGTTAGAGGATTTACTTTCTCTTTTCCGCAGAATCTTTAATCCTACAATCACGTTGTTTCACTAGAGACATTCTACAGACGACTGGATGTCGTGCGGTGAGGGGTGAGCTAATTGTTTGGACGGTGCAAGAGTGTGTGATCACATCGTACGATTCATATTATTGCTATTATTATTACATATTACAACATACGCCTGAGCAATGAATTCGCCAGGGATAGACTCATTGACAGGGTCTGGGATGTATCATGGAAGTGTCTCCGCTATGGAAACGGATTCGATCTTGGACGACGTGGATTCTTTACACGGAGGAGCGGTGACCCTGGACCCCTTGATCGATCGGATTTTATTGGAGTCGGTCTGCCAGCAGCAGGGCTGGGTGCGTGTCTACGGTAGGTGGTCGCATTTATTTGCTTGTTTTATTAGTGGGGATTGCACTGGGGACCCCCTTGTCGGCACTGTCTGCTGCCTGGTAACTAGGATATTTTGTTAGTAGACAGCTTTAGAATTGGATCATCCAGACAGTCGCCGGAGGGCATTCATGTTAAGTGGCAAATACAGAAAAATGTGTTGCAGCCTTTAACTGTGTAACCAGGCTACTCCGAAGAGGATGTGCCAGTCTTCTTTAAAGAGCGTGGACATTTAACGGGAATGGAGCAGCTGCTGCCGGATATTCTGTCTTTATTTTGAAATTGAAAGCCGGCTACGTTCGAACAATGAAAAAGCAAACAAAAAACAGGAAACGAGTTTATAACCACACATGTACTGTTGTACTATAAACCAGCAAGCCCGTGTCGTGTGACTTTTACTTAAGGCTAACAAAAGGTGAGGCGAATTTGGGCGTTGTGTCACCATTCACGATTCGCACCGAAATATATTACGGGAGGTGAACAATATTGTATCTGGTGTCTCGACTTTAAAAGATTTTCGTCCCATTAGAGTGGCTTCAAGAACACTTTACAAACCTTTTTGTAGATCATGTTCCTGCTGATTCATAAAGTCTGTGTGTCGTGCTGTCATAGAACACTAAGGCGTCACAAGATGACCATCTATTAGCTGGCATTTAATTCCCTCACAAGATTCCCGGAAACTATTGTTTTGTGAAGTTAAATATTAAAACAGTAGCAGCCCATTCTTCCATTGTTGTAACATGAACAAATCTTTTCTTTTATAAATTATAGATAGATAGTATTACGTGCAGTTGTGATTTTTTTTATTCTGTTTAATATTCCTATGCATTCTTTGCAACCGTTCATGCTAAAACAATTGGCCTGGCTAAAAATTAAGTATGTGATTTGGTTGGAATGAAAATAAAATATTGCTTCTTTTCTCTTAAGATCTGGTATCAGTATAGTTCAGTTTGCAGTCTGAAGTCTAGATGAAACTGAAACTAGAGATAATATTCTTTAGGCTTTTTGCAGAGTATTTCCATGTGCTTCCTCATGTATTAGATGTTTTATACTGTAGGTAAGAACAAATCCTTCTCAAAGCTTTCTTGTCACGTGGGACTCGTAATATTATGATACTTAGATTCTTAACTCTGCATAACACAGAATTGAATTAATTTGGTTTAGAGGATGGATGAATGGATGGTCGGTTAATCAATATTCAGCAATCCATACAAAAACAGTACATTGATAGAAAAACATCCTGGAACTAAAACAGGAGGCATAATGCTGCAAGACTCCACACTGCCACCTGTGTCTTGTTTGCTTGTTGTCAATTGTTTATGGCACTATGTTGACAAATATTTTCCTGAAGTAAATCCAGGGTTTTTATGTAACAAGCATTTTTAAAAATTACTTTAAAAGACAGAGCTGTGTGTTATTGCTAAATCTTACCCTAACAAGAAAGTCAAAGATAAGGGTATTAGGAATGATGTTGGGGATCATTTGGTATTGTGACTTGCATTTGCTCTTAATGGAAGAAGTATGTTCTGATTATGGATGAATAAATTATTATTTAAAAAATGCAATAGCATTCTTTTTCCAGTTGTATAAATTTGATCTTCACTTTGGAAGGTAAGTAAATTACAAGTTAATATTTACATTCATCCGTTTAGTAATCTTTGTAAATACTTATATTCAATGACTGTGGATATGTTTGGGTAGAATTAATTATTATGTTTTGTCCATTCGTCCCATTTTAAAACCTGTTTTCCTCATCACAAGGTCACTGGAATTTGGATTCTTGGAAATATCTGATACAAGTCAGGATCTGACAGGCTTTCTGTTATTTAAAACTATCTTTTGAACATTTGCTTATTATATGCGGCAGATGCGTATTTCAGCTTAAGAAAATAACTTGCTCCAAAAACTCCCTCACTGGCATTTCCCTCATTAGTAAGGGTGATGCACTTTAGCTTTAGTTCCTTCCTCATTACTTTTAATAAAGTGAAACGTATAAAATTCTCAGAATTTTTTTAGTGGTGAAAAATAAATATGGTCTAACCTTATTTATATATAATTCTGTGTAATAATAATTTAAATTTAAAAATGGTATTATTTGAACTCAGCATTATATTGTGGGTTATATGAAGAGCTTCAGAAGCTAATATGTTTGTTACATGCCCCAAAATATTGGCTATCAAACATATTACTGGAATTTTAAAATGAATTATAATCAAGTCAGCAATGTGTTTTGATCACTTCTTACCTGTGGGAATTTTTTGGAATGGAAGTAAAAGAGCACCGCTAAAGTAATTTTGTAATCTTTTAAAAGGGCAGGCTGTAGGTTCGCATTCATTGTAAATTTTGAGCCATACAAGATAGCTCTCATGTTTGTTTATTTTGGATCCAACTTTTTAATTATCACAATCTCAATGTGCATTGTTTAGAGAGGGATTGTTTCAAGAAGGAACAATCAAAAATACTCTATACTGTACGCCGTTAATGTAGTATCTGCCATTTGTTTGCTATTTAATAAAACAGAAAATATTATTTGCTTTGATTATAATTTTGGAAATGCTTGGGAAGTTTTTAGCACAGTCCACAAGCAAAGTCAAAAAATTAGGTCCTGTAAATCTGGCTTTAGTAAATAACTGCTAATAATATTTTAATGTCTTTCAAATGCTGTCTACCTGGTCACATGTTGTGATTGGCTTTTCTAAAGATTTTACTCCAGTATTCAGTGTTTTGGTCTTTTTTTCACAAACACATATTGAAAGTTGCAATAGATTGTTCTACATACACTAAACAAAAGGCAAAACATACTTAGTTGTTTAAATATTATACCTATTAAAAATCTTACCATCACTTTCTTAAGTGTTATAAAAGTAGAGTCGTCTACTTATCTTTAAAATTGTCGAATCAAATTCAACATTGCTGAAGGCAATAATAGCATCAGGTCCAATGCAGATACTAACTCTGAACAGTACTCACTTATATATCTACTAAAATAGAGCCATTTGGGGTGTGCCAGTTAACCTAATGTGCAGTTATTTTTGAGGTTCAATTATAAGGAAAGCTAGATCATCTTGAAGAATAAACAGCCATTTTAATGTAGATTAGCCTTCCAATATTTTCCAGTGTTATTATTTAGAATGTACAGTATATAAACAATCATATAAGAATATTTTGGACTGTCAAATTGCCTTTTTGAAAAACCTCTACAGTTTGCAACATATTAAGTCTTTAAATTTTAAAAAACATTATTTTTTTATATATTTATGTTTATTGTTTGGTGGGGTTTTTAACTTGTTTGTAGCTGTACTCTCACAGTTCTTACTTGTTGCTTGCTATATATTTAACTGTAAACAAACACTTTGGCCATACTCTTAGTACAGCTTCTAAATTCCTTAATGACCCTACCCTTCTTCCTCTTTTAAATTAGTGTTTTAAATTTGAAATTAAATAAACAGAAAGGAAGGACAAAAGAAACACAGGAAAGGAGACTTAAAATTTCAGAATAAAGGAAATAGGGTGCCTGAACAAATATCAACTAAGCACTTAAGAGATGAGCTGGTTCAGAAAAACAGACCATGGGAACGGATCTATCAGCATAAATAAGGTTCAGATGTCAGCTGGGGCATTCACTCAGACATTCACTCTTATGTCAGAATGTGTATTGTCAGTCATGCCGTGAACAAATGTAATCTCTTATTATTGTGCTAAGGGATATTCTGTTTTTATTTTTTGTAGTTAATATTTGTGGATTGAAGTTCTATTTGTAAATTATTATCTTTATACTTATTTGATAGAATGGTAGCTTAATGTTTACAGCTACAGTATTTTACTATTCTAAAAATTGGGGTTCAAATCCCAGGCGTGATTAGTGTATTAATGAAGTTCGGAAGCCCTCACTGTGTCTGTTTTACTTTGGATATTTAAGATTTCCTCCTGCATTTGCTTGATTAACCCATGATTTTAACATAGACAACTGATCATTCCCTGTAATAGACTGATATCTTATCCAGGACTAGCTCTTCCCTTGCATCCATCAATGATGGAATAGCTTTGACACTAAATTGGATTAAGTGGACTGAGGAGGTGAATGGTGCCAGTATTTTTTGACTTATTCATAGAAGCTGTGTGCACTGACATATCAGGTGCTACTATGTCTTGCCTTATACATTAAAATAACATGTACTGAAGTATCAAGATCAAGTTGGCAACAAGCGAAAATAAGAGTATGTTGAGATTAAAATATATATATTTTTTTTGTTAGAAGAAGAAGTCATTACATTTATATAACACTTTTTAAGATGCTCAAAGTGCTTTTACATATAGAGGGGGACCCACTTCGACCACCATCATTGTGTAGCTTCCACCTGGCTGTTGCGGTGGAAGCTATTTTTGTGCCTGTATCCTCACTACACATCAGTTATTTGGTGGTGAAGTGGTGAGTGAGATACTTAGCCAATAAGGGACAGGGGATAATCAGGAGGCCAGAAAAACCAGTCCATAATGGCAGTTTAGCTAGAGCATCCGGAAACATCATACTCCTTATGAAAGATGGCCATGGATTGTTTATAACCACCTTGGCTTTATGTCTCCTCTGAAGGATGGTGCTATTTTTGCATCATAGTGACCCTGTCCCTGGGCTGGGGCATTGGGGTTCACGTTCAGATCACAGGGTAAGCAACCCTCCTTCTGGTCTCACCAACACCTCTTTCAGAAGCATCCCAAGTTTTTTCCTAGATAGTCTGCCATCCAAGTACTGGCCGGGCCCTTTTTGCTTTTCTTTTTTTTTTTTAGAAACCCATTTGGTTTTGAGAGTAAGTGAGCTTTTATTCTTGTCCTGCAATTTATGTTTACTAAATTTGGTTTGCCCCAAAGCCATAAGGTATTTGTGAAAATCCAGGAATGCGTTTTAAGTGTCTTTTTAACATATGTTTAGTTTATAATTCAATTTTCTGTACATCTGTTTCTCTGTTTTTTTTAACCCTTTTGTTTAAATACAAGCTTATTGAGAGTCAGATCCATCTCTGGTTCTATAAAATTCAAGGGAGGAATAAAATGATGAAGAGGTTGAAGAGGTTCCAGTCATTCATATGGCACACACACACATTCACTTTAGAGACAGCTAGTAACCTAACCTTTGTGCGTTTGGGAAATGGAAGGAGAACAGTGTATCTGGAGAACACCCATGCAGATGTTACACAAACTATGACCAGAGTTAAAAACAGGACTTCTGGAGCTGTGAGCCAATGGCATTAACCACTGTACCACCCTGTCTCTCAGTTATTTTTTCATCAGACATATTAAAGTAGGATTCTAGTTGTCATTTATTGGCTGTTAACATGTTTATGTTGTAATAAGATTTGATAGTACTTCCTTGACACTTTTTGCATACACAAATGACTTGATAAAATAATGTAGTAGTAGATTTTACAGTAATGAATAGCAATTTTCTTTGCCAAAGTCACCTGTACAAGCTTGCAATCTACTGAGGAGGTGATTTGGCACCATCTGTGAAGTAAAACAAGAATGGGAATACCCTGAACTCATTCAGATATTCCCCAGTTGATGTTTGAAAAAAGTATTGTGTTTTTAATGTATTTTATTTATTCTTTGAAACCACCTTTTTTTAAAGAATGAACTGTCTTTTCTCATGTACATTTGATGCAGCTATTAAGTCTGTCAGTGTACACTCTTTAAGAGGTTTGGAATGCCTTGAGATTTGTCAGGTTTTTTTTTTTTTTTAGGTTAAAAAAATCACAACTTAAAGAGGTACAATTGAGTACAGCTAGACAGAAAATTCCAGAAAGAAATCTCTTTCTCTCTGTCAGTAATCCTGTAGATTTGTCTGTTAGCCACCAACATGTGAGACAATATGCCAGTTCTCTCTGCTCATTACTGCTAGTGCCAGATTTCTGCAGAAAGGATTCAATTTAGCTGTGGCAGCAAAACAAGACAGAGTGCAGTGGCAGCATTGGTAAAGAATGCTGCCAGCTATAACACTAACATTGGTATTGTGATTCTAGCCTTGTGCCATTGTGGTGTTGCATGAAACCGAGCTAAGGGTATTGTCCCATTAGGATCTTGCATCCTTCACCAACTCTAGCCACATTTTTCATTTCCCTTTATTGCTACTCTGACTTTGTCTCTGTAGTGTTAGCTTCCAGTCACAAGACTGGCAGTGATGTTCAAACTAATAACTTTTCATGGCTGAATAGTGACATGACCAGACTACCTGAAATGATCATTTCACACTGGCACAACTAATGTTACTCTATAGCAGTGACTTCTATAACTTTTTAGTTGTATTTAGAGTCATGTTCATCTGTCCTGTAAAGTGGAAAAAAAACTTGTGGCAGTGTGATCCATATGCTGTCTAAGCCTATGGTTAGACACAAATGGTCAGTGCTGTCCCTTGCTCACTACTCCTACACACTTAGCTAAGATCAATTCTTGTCATGTGATGGCATCAAGCTGTTATCTTGCCTGCTCTACTCTTTAATTATTACAGGCATGGGGGATACAGGGGATATGAGAATCTTATTCCACACAGCTTAGGGTAAGATTGTGACGTGTGACCACCAATTAAAACACAAACTGCAGCCATATTGCCACAGGGAAAGTAGAGGGTTAATGCATAGTGCTCTGCTGGTCTTATAGTGCATTCATCATCATCATACAGTGAGCCATCCGTGAATTCTTAAATGACAAAATGGGATTTCCAAGAATTGTATAATTGAAGCTGTATTCCCCAGAATTAAAGCCTTTTATTAACTCATGTCAAAAAAAAAAGTGTGTTCTTTATCTGTTGCTTCTCCTATTGAGTGGTGTGGCATCAGGCTGAGAAAGATGGCCCAGACATATCTTTCCTCATTCTGACTGGATTCTCCAGCTCTTCCAAGATATAGTATTTGGTTCTGCAAGCTTCTTAAAGGCCCACTTTATGGGTCTCCTTTGACTGAGCTGTCAAACAAATACAATTTCAGCCTAAGACCCTTAGTAGACTATATTTTAACATGCTCAAAGCACTGAGGTTTGTATGTATAAACTGTGGTCCATCTCCCACTTTACATTGCCAACTTAATCCACATCCCAGTAGATATAGTGCCAGTTAACCAGCAGATGTGAGTAAATTAGATCTGATTACTGAAGTAATATTTTAAATGAATGTGAAGTATTTTAAAGTATATTATACTGAATTATATACAATATACAACCACTCTGATAAGAATATAAGAAGATTGATTCACTGTATTTTTTCAGAAAAAATATCTTTTTGTTTGCTTGTCCTTTTTATATAATGATCTGTCTTTGCTGACATATCCTTCTACTGTACAGTCTCTAGGTTTTTAAATACGTTTCTTCTCTTTCACTGCTTGTTTTTTTCTCCACTCCCATCGAAAAAGTCAACTGCTCAAAGAAATGGATAACATCACTGTGTTCTTCCATGCTCAAGATGTTGAATCTTTTTGACTTCTGCTAATTTTATAACCAGCCCCAGAGCAAGTTAAAAGGATATCATCCCATTGGGACGACTGAAGAGTAGGAGGAATGAAGAGCACTCATAATAGAACTGCAAGTACAAAGGCAGTGCAGAGCATGGGAAACTTGGAAATTGGAATGTCGAACAGTTTTCTGGAGAAGGGGAGTGGTGGGCATAAATAGCTTGTGTGTGTGTCAAGCAGCATGCCCAGCTGAGCATGACTTTCCTCAAGTGACATATCTTGAGTATTATAAATATACTAGTGACACAGGAAGCATGTAAATGTGTCACTTTCTAAATGGAAAAAAAATAAAGCTCCTTTGCATGGTTTTGGAATAAAAGGCAAGTAGATAGAACTTTGAATAACTTGTAAAGGATCAGTGTTTCAATGTAATCTGTGTGATTTGATCTCCTCTCACACTTTATTAGAATAAGTGATTTTAGGTAATAAAGTAAGTTGATGGTGTGAAAGCTGAAATTTACTCTAGAAATCTGTTCACTCACCAGATCTGATTAACTATTAAAGTACATTGGCATCAGTATTTATATTTTTTGTCATAAAACATATAACATATAGTATTCATTAAGAGTTTATGGAACAACTGTCTTTTCATGTTCATTCATGGCACACCTGTCTTTTTTTTTTAGTACTGGGAGCTAATTATTGATATACAGTATTTAAATAAAGAACTATAAGATAGTATCAAAAAGCTACAGTTCTTTTAAAACTGAGACCTTCAGCTGACTGCAGTAGAATTTTCTAAGCCCTGAAAAAATGTACTGTATCTAATTTCTTGTTTAAATTGGTGCTATAATATGTTATAGACACGTTTTGATTTTATTATATATTGTAAAATAATTATATATTGTAAAGTAATTAATCATTTTTGTTGGCATGGTAATGCATTGGTTATGTCTGCTACCTAATGAATCCAGTGGTTTTAATTTCAATCTTGTGCACTTTTGTTTTCTATGTTCACATTTTTTGCATCATCTGTTTGGATTTTCTCTGTGTACTCCAGTTTACCTTCCACTTATCCAAATACATGCCTGTTATATTAATTATTGATTTATAAATTGGCCCCATGTCAGTAAGTATGAATATTTTTGTGATTGGACCCTATGATGAACTTGCACTCCTTCCAAGGCTAGTTCCTGATTTGTACCCAGCGATGTCAGGGTAGCCTTCATGCTATAGCAAGCTTGTACTATGTTAAGAGGGTTAGTTTTGGCAAAATGTTATATTATGTTATGTATATAGTGTTCGGGTAGTAAATTTATTTTACATGTATTCTAAATCAGTAACTGTTGATTAGCTTTAGCTCAGTTTGAACTAAATTTTTAAGACTTGTAATTCATGATGTGAGTAATAAGATAATCACCCATTAATTTGCTACATGTGTATATTTCAGTACAGAATTATGAGAAAGTAGAATTTATCCAACAGATCTTGATGTAATGTAGGAAAAGTCTTATGAAGATGTCAGTACATCACAGTTATTCACACACCCACATCCACAATGGAGACTTTTGGAGTCACCACTTAACCTAACCTTGAACATCTTTGCAATGTGGGAGGAAAACCAGGGTACCTAAAGAAAATCCAGATTAAAGGGAATGCACAGACAAAAAGCTGGGTTTCTAAATCGGCTTCCTGTTCTGGAGGAACCACAATACCACCCATAATCTGTACAGTATAAGATGTTTTGTTTGTTTGTTTGTTTTAATAACAAAATGTAACTTTTAGAATGTATTTGTCTAGCCTGCTGTGACTTAATTTCTGTTGAAGGATGATTCTTGTATTTTAAGGGTTACTATTGTCCTTGTGGTCTAATTCACTTAACAGTAATTGCTTCTACTTGAGCTTTGCTTTAAAATTATAATGGCCTGATTCCAGTTCCCAATAATGAATATTTGCAGTATATATTAATACTGGTCAGCAAACCAAAACAGCTCACAATGCAATCCCCAATTTGAAAAATTAATAATAATACGAAAACTAAC
The DNA here is from genome assembly GCF_016835505.1 of Polypterus senegalus. NCBI lineage: Eukaryota > Metazoa > Chordata > Cladistia > Polypteriformes > Polypteridae > Polypterus > Polypterus senegalus. The sequence goes on along the minus strand of NC_053167.1, from coordinate 82,605,854 downwards.
TGTTCTTTGTGTAGCTGCTCTCTGGAGACAGACATATTATCCATTCTGAATACTTGTGAGAACTATTAGCATTTTTTTTCAAAGAAAGAAAAAAATATTGGAAGACCTTTTTTGGCAATCTAAGAGGAACCTTGCTGGAGATTTCTAGAAGATTATGTCCTGTGAATGGTGTGATTGTACTTAGACAGCAGCACGGCTGTTTGTGAGGGCAGTGGAAGGTTGTCAGGCTTCTCTCTGTGACTCAGTGTAGTATCAGTGGGACTTTTTTTTTTTTCTGTTAATGAGCTCAGACCAATGGACTCCAGACTTTTACTGTCGTCATTGCATTCCTTTTGAGGAAGATCTGCCATGGGTGTGTGTGGGGGTGGGTTAGTTGGAAGGATTGCCTTCTTTTATTTAAGGGAACTAAGTATTTATCATTTAGAAGTTGACTGTTTTCATTTTAAAGCTACCATAATGATCTTTTTTTTAGCTGAAAAGAGTGATCTTTATGCTTCTCAGTGTCTACCTTGCTTTTTTAGCTTCTTTAGCAAAATATTGTGCTTTTGTTTCAATTTTAATTTTTTGTTTGGGTACTCTGTGTGACAAACTGTACAGTATTCCTTTACCTTTTTATCGACTTCTGCCATAGTAATGAGTTATACGAGTATTGGTATTCTGAATTAAGCTTAACAAATAAAGCTGTATAAAATTAAAGCATAGGTAAAATGTTTTCCCTAAAAAAATGCTAAACTGCAGGCATTTAGTAATCTATTTATTCATTTTTGTCTATGTTTTATTCATTTTAACATCATAGGGTCCAGAGCTTTTTCCTGCAAAATAAACACAAGGCAAGAATCAACCCTGGATGGGGCACCAGTAAAAAAAGTATATAATTAAATATGTCAGTAATTTGTTTTTAAATCGGTAACACTTTGTTTTCTCAAAAAAGATACTAAAATTGTTAGATACCTATATCTAATAACTGGTATTTTCCACTTACATTGAGTACAGGACAAAGGCTTTTCTAACATTGTTTAACTGCACTGAAGAACACCTTGGGAAAATTCTTGGACATTCCTGTGTGCAGGGATTTTTCCAGGTTCCTCTTCTGAACATCTACTTATGAACTGGCCGTTTCTGTTTAAACTGAGGATTTTGCTTGGGTTTAAGCCATTTGCAAGCACACTTTGTTTATTTTCAACAATTTCTTTGTTGATTTTGAGGTTTATTTTGTATGATTGTGACTAAGTCACAGCTTTCTGGAAGGTTGTTATCGGCGGTATCATCATACCTATTAGAAAAAGAATTTAACAAGCCAGTTACAGCAAAACCACTACATAACTTTAATTGTCCTTCACTAAATGAGGATAATTTCAATAATAAAGTTAATTTTAAATTCCACATGACCATAGCATCAAGGTACTAGTCCAAGTGTTATTTTTTTCAGACAATAGCAGTCTAATCTTATTTCTTCTAAGTAAGGACTTTCTTCTGACAACCCCTCCAAATGGACTATTATCAAGGATGTTCTGTAAGATGCAACTATACACTGCAGTTCTTCAATGATACATTTTTATTATCTTTTTCAGGGGCTTCCTTGTAGTGTTTAGAGTCCCCTGATTTATTAAACAAGGCGAAAAACTTTTTGTTCTAAATTGAGCTGTCCATTAAATATCCAGACACATTTAATACAAATTCTTTCAGCCATTTTTGCCATCTGTAGTAACGCACAGATGCTTTTTAAATGTAATCGTAAAGCAAACACCTATGGTACAAAAGAGTATTACTGTTAAACTGACAATTTGTGTTTCCAAATGTGGTTCCATGTTATTTTGAGGCAAAACCTATAAAGGGTGCCACAGATTTTAGGTTCAGTAATTTTTTAGAAACATGTTATTGATAGGTGATTGTATTGGTAAATGTGAGAATTAATCAAGTTTAAGTTGTATTCATTTTAGCTTTTGGAATTATGATTTGTATAATATTTAAAATTATTTATTCAGTTTATTATAGAGTTAACAGGGTAGACTAATTTAAGACAATGTAACATATCATTCTCGTAACCTAGTTCAGAGTGTTGGGAATCTAGAGCTTGTACTGGCTTCATTGGGTGCAAAGCAAGCCATCACAGGACCCACTAGCATACACATACTCATACAAACACAGGTCCAGTTTTAAAGTCCACAGTAAATCTAACTTGCATATCTTTGGGGATGTGGCAAGAAGACATATAAAAACACGGGGAGAATGTTAACGCTCCACATAGACAACAACAGGGTATGGGATTTGAACCCAGGATGTGGTATCCTTGAAGCAGCAGTGCTAACCGCTGCACTACCTAGCCACTGTGTAATATCTTAATAAACTGAAAAGCTGTTGAACTTACTAATGTTTGCCAAATTAGAAATGTTGGTGGTGGGTCATGTACTAGTAACTAATTGGCAGGAAGGAGAAATGGTTCATAAAATTAATTATATTGAAAAAATCTATTAAATAAATAAAACACACAGTATATAAAAAACAATGTTTGCTTATATCCCACTATGTCTGTAGTTTAAAATGGCATAGTTTAGGTGTGCTATGTCCTGAACATCTCATTAAAAGCTCAAAATGCTGTGACACTGGTGAGCTTATCGTTTTTTAATTGTAATGCATGGGTATTTGCCATTATCCTGTTGTCAAAACTGATAATTTTGAAACCTCTTGCTTGAAGCTGAATCTCTTTATAATTAACCTGGGAAATATCAAGGGAAAAGAAAGGGGATTTTGTGTAATCTTATTAACTTGCCCTGTGAGCTCAGTAGAATGTGTGTGACAGGAAGTGTTTAAGTGGTTTATCACTCTTCATTCTTAAAGCTGCATGTGCAGTCTGACTTTAAGTCCTAGTAACCTGCCTTTGTGACTTTCTGTGTAGATGATTCACCATTACTGGGTTTGAAAGAGAGGAAGGTACTACTTGTGAACACACAAATATAACAGCCACGATGTAACCTGGAAAAAAAAACCAACTTTTTAACCGAGCATGTTTCAGGTTAATAAGTGTTAAAGTCAACATTTAAAAGTTACATATTATGCCCAATGAGATACCGTTAACGTCCTTTTTTATGTCTTTGGATTTTGCAATACAATATATACTGTGTGTGTTTATTACTTTTATGACAGATTTACTGATAAAGAAAATCAAGGATATATTAAACTTTTAAAATGTATATACTGTAGTTTATTTTGTAGTATATGTAGTATTCTTTGTCATTAGAAGCAATATACTGAACCTAAATTAAGACACTTACTATTAATAGTAATAATTGTAATTCTTGGGCAAATAAGTCATGAGTCTTGTAATCTGAGAACCGCAATGATATTTTAAGAATAGTGTGAAAGTTTACAGAGTTTACCAACACAAACAAAAGTTATGGTCTTCCTTTTCTAAGTAACATACTGTGGCATACTGTGTATACAATTTTAGACATTAAGCTGTGGTGTGCCATCCCTTGTATCTTATCACAGTCTGCAGCATTTGCTCAACATACAACAACTGGCTAATTCAGAGATTAAAGAGAGTGCCTTCACTAATGCTTTAAAAATGCCTGTATCTTTTCCCTATGTGCATAAAGTTGCAAATCTATATGCATTTTGTTCCAACCTAATGTTTTTTAACCATTCCGTGCTTTTGCACTTGCACAGTAAGATTACATGCGCAAGCTTTGCCAACTCGTTGTTTTCACAGACCACCATGCAAGTAATCTTCAAACAATTATATTTCTTTGGTATTGAACAATGTTAGTTTACTCATTTAGATCAAATATTAGCCAAACCATGTAGTCATTAAAAGAAGTGCAAGAATATAGGAAAGTTATTAGTGGTCCACTTCATGGTGCGGTTGATCCTTTTCAATGTAAATTAATTCATTATTTCGGCTCTGTCTTGTCAAAAGTAATTTTAGGTGGAATATCAGTTATATTTTGCATCATTTTGCAACAAATTAGGGAGTATTTTTATCTTGATTATATTTTATCTTGATTGTATTTTAAATAGCTATGCAATTTTATAGTTCAAAAAGCCTGTATTATTTTAGTTAGAGTCCAGTTTTTCACTATGGTGTATTCATTGTGCTTTGTCAAACTGCCTGGCCCTCTGTCAAACTTACTTTGAATTTTAAAGATCTTTTAGTTTTACATTAGAAGATACACTTAAAACCGATATGAAAATGGAGTAGGAAAAAACCTTAATGTCTTAAGTAGTTTGTGAGTGGGACTGGTTTTTGAGGTCCCAAGACTTGAGCTCATATTAAAATATTTTTGAATCTTCTTCTTTAGTTAGCACATAATACTAAACTATATTTCTGAAAAGTGTTCTGAAAGTGTTGATTTTATCTGTAATAATTCTGTGCATATAGTAATAGACTATTAAGGTGCTTGAAGACGTTTGAACATTTTTTTTAAATTATTTGATTTCCAAAGCCTGCAATCATCTAGTAATAAAATGTTTTCTTCGTATAAAACCACCCTACTGTAATTTACATGGCGGACTCCAGTGCAGTAGCTAAACCAAAAGTAAGTGCTACCAGTTGTTTTCTGGGGAAGGCTAGTTGTTTGGGGGCTGTTAAAAAGAACTGAAATTGATGGTTTCTTAAGGATGGGCACTTAGCGATTGTAAACTACCTATTTTGAAGAACACTGCAGCGTGTCAATAGACTTTAACTAAAGTAAGGACTCAAATGATATGTTTTCTTTCATTTCTTTCCCCTTTCATTGATGCCTAGTTAAAGAAGCCTGTCTGCTTCTTGGACGATTGGCAGAAAACTGCTGAAAAGACTCCAGTAAACTTCACACAAATATTTCAGACGCTGACATTGCTTTGTAAGGATTGGCCTGTTAATTTCCACTCAGCCAGACAATCAGAAAAAGATCTCTTTGTGTGCCTCAGACTGGATTTAGTCCAGATTCCTAGTCAATGTCCTTAGGAACTCTTTATCAGAGTAGTAACAAGAGAGAGAGATTATAAAAAGAGACATTGCTGTTAACAAATTAGTGTTTTGTTATATTTACACTTATAGGGAAAGAATGTTATACATTTTTGGTTACATTTAAATAATTAATCTCTTTATAAATTATGTGTAAAAAGAATATTCATTTTGATAACCTATACAAATCAAATAATGAGCCTCATTTTTTATTCTTGTAAAATAATTACCACCTAGTATAATGGTACAGCTTTTAGTGTTGCTGCCTTACGGCACTTGTTTCTTGTTTAAATCCTGGCTTGGGTGCCTTTTAATGTGGCGTTTTTTTTTTCCCACGTTCTTGTAGATTTCCTAGCAGGCTCAGGTTTTTTTTTTTTCCTTAGTCTGTATAAATTGGCCTAAAATGGCTATGCTTAAGTGTGCCTTTTAGAAAAACAGCATTCTGTTCAAGGTTTGGTTAAGTAAGAAGTATATTCAGAAAAGAAAGAATAAAATGTTTGCAAGCAGAAGAGATGCTTTTTCTTCTGTACTTTTTCTTTAATGCTAATGAACGATTAAACAAAGGCAGAGACGGAGCTGAGTCTTCAACCAATTTGTCACCCATGGCGCTGTGCCATTCATACCAATTTAATTGTTGTAATCAGAGCGCCTTGCTCTAATTAGGCTGATTGAATAACTAGATTTAAGTAAAACATGTTTCTGGTATCTGATAGGTAAATAACCAACTACTTTCACATGGTCTATTGAATTTTTGTGAAATTCATGTAACATAAATAATGATATTTATATGTATAGTATATTCAAACAGTAGTTTTAGATGCTGTTGATCAGTGAGACTTAACTGAAATTCAGTTAATTAACTGTTTTGAATGGGTGGTGCACCATGCTGGTTTCATTTCTTATTTCGTGTTTAATTTAATATGCATATATGACCATCACTATTTTATTTATTAGTAATGTGTTGGCATCATAAATGTTTTACTTTTGAAAGTGAACACTCACAGCTTTGGTTATACAGTATTGAGTTTTGGGCCTTGAAAAGTTGAACTATGTATATCCTCTTGTTTTTTTTTTCTTCATTCATCTGTTCATTATATACAAAAGTTGCAGGGAGCCTATTCCTCTCTCTGAAGGGAGAGGTAGAGTCCAGCTTTGAGCTAGGTGTCAATTCATCCCTGGGCACACTCGTGCACACACTACACTTATTCCTATAAGACTAAATTTGGGGTCACTAGTCCACCTAAACTGTATGTCATTAGTATGTGGAATGAAAACTAGAGTAACCAAGAGGCAGTCCTATTGTGACATGATGAGAACATGAAAACTGTACATAGGCATTGCCAGTTCCGAATTTAAATACAGGACTTAGGAACTGTGAGGCAGCAGTATTGACTGCTCTGCCATCTTTCCACCCCATTTTGTTTATAGGTTTCTTTTATACTTTTCTTACACTTTAAATTCAAACAGCTTTAGTAATATGTTTTAGTTTTCGTCAATATATTATTTTATGTGTATACCAGCTGTACAGGTTGTCTCAAAAGACAATGTACCCTTCTTCTAATACAAATGTGTTAAAATAAAAGTAAAAATAATAAGAAAGATTGAAATCATTGTTAGCCCAGGATTACACTGTCATTCTGTTGGTTACTATGGCATTTTGAATCATGTGTAGAACTAAAGGAAGGACAAGTTCAGTTCAAGCCACAAATTACCTTTGTTAACACCACATAAAGTCTTGTGTGAATTTAACACATATTTCTAAATATAATTTTCATGAATGTATAAATAGCAAACAAGTCTTTTCTTATAGTGGTACAGTGGTTAGCACTGCTTTCACAATCTTCCATTGAATGAAGACCAGTTCCAAACCTAGTCACTGTTGGTATAGAGTTTCATATTCTCACATTGCCTACATGCGTCCACACCTTGAAAATGCAACCTTTAGGTTTAAATGGTGTAAGGGTTTATGTGTATTTGAACATCCTCGAATGGATCACCATTTCATTCAGACTTATGGCTCGGAATAAATATTCTTTGGAAATGAATGGATGGATTAGAATTCTGATTAATGTGTGATTAGGCTAGACCTGTGGATCATGTTCATACATCACTAAGTGTTTTTTTTGATCTTGAGGGAGGTGTGCTTACTGCTTTCTTTGACACGTAATTCATAGTCTTTTGTTATCTGTAATAAAGCTGTCTCCAGCATGCAGTGTGCAGCCTGAGTTGAAATTGCAATTAATTGTTTTATTAATATGTTCAGAGCCTGATTCTGAATTAACACTTTTGAAAGTTTTAGTATTGGTTACTCCTGCATATATCTCAAATGAATCTGGCGCAGATTTCTTATTTTCAGTTATTCACCATTTTACATTTTCCCACTGCTCTTGGAAAAACACACCTCTGCACTGATATCAGCGAACTGTATTTCTGTGAGGTGTGGCTTTATTTTGAGGTGGCAGAATGAATGAAGGGTGAGGCTAGCAGTGTTTTGAAAGGTCTGCTGTGAGTGTCAGCACTAAATGACGTTCCTGTCACAATATTATGCCACATGCTAGTAGTAGGAGTCTTTGTGGTCTAGTGGTTTAAGCAAAGGAATGAAAACCAGAAGGATCTTGGTTGAAATCTATATTTTATATGTGAACAATCTACAATTGAAGCTGTCTGTTAAGCATCTTGGTGTCTGATTTGGATGAGTAATATCTTTAAAGTGTTCCACTGGACCATTTTTAGAGATAAAACACTCATTTTCCAATTTTAAAGTGTCTGCTTTTAAATTGAGGAATAGATTGTTCATGTAGAAACATTTCATCTGGTTATTTGATTTTTCTCATAGATAGCATATCATCCATCAAATCCACTTTGTCCAGTTCAGTATCACAGAAACCATAGCCTCTTCTGGCAGCATCTCTTACAGGGCATTAGTGCACTCACATTGACTCATACTCAACCAACTTAGATTTTTCAATTTATCTAGCTCACACATTTTTGGACTGTGGATTAAAAAACACTCAAATACTTGCAGTGTTTCCAGAATGGGATTCAAAATAAGGATCGTGTAGGTTAGAGGCAGCAGTGCTAACCACGGCACCATCATGCCACCCATAAAGAGTGTCTCTTTTTTTATATACTAGAGAAAGTAAGCTTTGGATTATTGTGTGTATTAACATTGTTATGAAATTAATTATGTTGTACTCGGACAGGAGTGGTGGTGTATTAGTGTCGCTGCCTTAATGTTGCCAGAGCCATGGGTTTGATAGCTAGACCAATCACGGTTTGTGGGGAGAATGCAGGTTCTCCCTACTGTTCAATTTTATTTTGCCAATATCACACTTTATATACTGCCTTTGTCTGCAAGCTATGAAAGATCTGCTCAGAACTTATCAGTTTATCTTGCTGTTTATAAAAGAGACATACAAAGTAATGTTTATTGTCTCGCAGTGCTAGATTTGTATATCTGCTGTTACTTTGCTGTTTGGAAGTACTCCTGACACATTTTTAAGATCTGGTGTCTCTTGGTGGTGTTTTTTTTTTGTTTTTTTTTTTATATGTTCTTTTTGTTTTTATTTACTGTTCAATCTTTGTATTTAATACTACCTTATTTTCACATTAGCTCTGAAAAGTGCCTTGTGATGGTGCGTGCTCCTTCATTCTAAAAATGGATATAATATGATAACTGGTGCTTCTAAAGTGTCTTTTTAGGTGAGGGTTGGTGTGTATGTACAGTTTCACTATATATCTATCCATCCATCCATTATCCAACCCGTTATATATATCCTAACTACAGGGTCATGGGGGTCTGCTGGAGCCAATCCCAGCCAACACAGGGCGCAAGGCAGGAAACAAACCCCGGGCAGGGCGTGCACACACACACATACCAAGCACACACTAGGGACAATTTAGAATCGCCAGTGCACCTAACCTGCATGTCTTTGGACTGCGGGAGGAAGCCAAAGTACCCGGAGGAAACCCACGCAGACACAGGGAGAACATGCAAACCCCACGCAGGGAGGACCCGGGAGGCAAACCCAGGTCTCCTAACTGCGAGGCAGCAGCGCTACCCACTGCACCACCGTGCTGCCCCTTTCTCTATCCAGTGATGAATTAACATATTGTCCAGGGTTGTTTTTCCTTATGCCCAGTGCTGCCAGGATAACGTTTGTGTGCCCATAATTTTGTAATGTTAAAAGCAAGTTCAGAAACTAGAATTGCATTTTTGAATATTATGCAGCATTCCTTTAAAGGGCTTGTTGACAGATATTATTTTGAGAATCCATGTTGTTTCTAGTAACAAAGTGTCTAATGATGCAGGTTTCATCAAACCATGAGAAAAGTTTCTATAACATTGCGGTCTTCTTCAGAGGTGTGTTTATGCTAGAAAAGGTTGAAATACTTTGTCAACTTAATGTTGCTATCTGATTGCACTCTATAGGAATGTGTTTACATATATTATTGATGCCATTAGGACTTTAGTGTCTATAGCATGTTGAAGCTGGAATGCTGTAAAGTACGTGTTCATAGCAGTTGAAGGTGAGCGGGCTATGCTTAACTGAACATCAAAGGTAAGGTGGCAAAGCTCAAAGAACAACTTACTCTGTCTATTACTTGAGTGAAATACAGATCACTTCTTCTCTTTTCTCATTTTACATTCAGTAAACAAAATATAAATCTATATAAAATTGTAATGCTCTGTCGTTTTAATTTTTTGGCATTGTTTGAAATTATTTATGCTTTTTGCATAGTAAGGACCTCATTTCAACCCCCAGATCAACAACAACAGCAACATTTATTTATACAGCACATTTTCATACAAAAGAATGTAGCCCAAAGTGCTTTACATAATGAAGAATAGAAAAATAAGAGACACAGTAAGAAAATAAATCAAGTCAACATTAATTAACATAGAATAAGAGTAAGGTCCAATGGCCAGGGAGGACAGAAAAAACAAAAAAAACTCCAGATGGCCGGAGAAAAAAATAAAATCTGCAGGGATTCCAGGCCATAAGACCGCCCAGTCCCCTCTGGGCAATCTACCTAACATAAATGAAACAGTCCTCTTTGTATTTATGGTTTTCACGGAAGGACTTGATGATGATGGTCACGTGGACTTCTGGCTTTTAGTCCATCAATGCTGGGGCATCATGGTGCTTTGAGTAGGTTGGTGGTGGCGCAGGCCGCCACCACAGAGAAACCGGAAAAAGAAACAAGAGAGAGTTGGGGTCAGTACGGATTTTAGAGCCACCATGAATAGTTATTATGATGAATTGAACATACAGAGTATCAGGATTAAGTTAAAGTGAAGTTATGAGAAGGCCATGTTAAAGTAATGTGTTTTCAGCAGTGTTTTAAAGTGCTCTACTGTATTTGCCTGGCGAATTCCTATCGGCAGGCTATTCCAGATTTTAGGTGCATAGCAGCAGAAGGCCGCCTCACCACTTCAATCACATCTTGTCTGTTTGTTTGTCAATCTTGCAAAAACATGTGAATTGCTTTTCAGTAAATTTTGCAAGTACTGTATAATAAATTGAATCATCTTAATAGCCAGGCTACAGGGTGTTTCAAAAAATGTAATCTTAAAGTGCACTTGTAGTGGATCACTCTGAAATAGCTGAGTTGAAGTTAGTAAAATTTTGCATTCTTAGTACTACTGATATAATTTTACAATGTTCCATTGAGAAATTGGGTGGTAATGATGGTTGGGGGTGTTTCGGCACAAAACCAAAACGGTTTATTGCTGTAGAATGGTTCAGCTGATGGTAATGAATTCGGGCTATTGTGTAGGTTTGGCCCTACTTACAGTGAAAGCCACGTTCCATGTCAGTGATTCAATAGAAATGATGGTGGGGGTTGGGATTTGTGTGGTTTGATGGGGGACCAACACAAAAATGGCTATGTCTGCTTTCATGAAATTTTGTATTTATATTATTGTTCATGGAATTTGAAATATAGACTTAATTGAGTTTAAAAATTATCATTGGGGAGTTATAATTGGAGGGCCAAATAAAAAACATGCATTTCTACAAAAGACCTGAATGGATGTTCATGAAATTTTGCCTGCATGTTATAGTTAATCCAACTTAACATATAGTTTATGGAGTTTCAAAAAAATGTACCATCATGAATATAAATTCAGCCCAAAAACTGGTAGTTCTGGCCAGCTTGCATACAGCACTGATGATTCAGTTATTCAACAAGCCATCCAGTTTATTAATGTGGGATTAAACATCTATTCATGAAACCATGGTAAAGCAGGAAATACAAAGAAACCGCATGCCTGCTTCCAACCACAATTATGAAATCTAATCATACACAAAAAGAGCAAATTCTTGACTCATAAGAACAGATAAATTGATAGGGAGGTAGTTTAGATGAGGGATGGGACACTTGCATTTCAGTTAGCAATGATTTTAAAAGGTCAACATTTAAAAAACATATAACGCATTTGCATTTTTACTTCAACTCATTATACAAATACACCTGGGCAACACCAGGCACTTTGGCGTTAATAAATACAGTTTGTCTTTATCTTATATAGAAACTTTCATATCTAACAATATAACACAGCATTTTGCAGTGCTACTGCAACATGAAAGACCAAATTCAAATATTTAATAGTTTCAGGAAGTTGCATTGTAGTACTGCTTTTTAAGTGTTTAATAGTTAGTCTTAAAAAGAGATCTGCTATAACTGGAGTTATACCAAGTATCTTTATTGTAGACCGTCTGTCCGTAATTTCCAAATAAGCTTTTGAATTCAGTCACTTCATGTTTGCTGCTATGGATTACATGATTTTTTCATTTATACTGAACTCAGAAATAAGATAATTTCACATGAACAGTGCTGCTTAAATTCAGTAATAAGGTCCCTACATTTATTAAGTTCATTACGTTACAATGTAGCCAGGATGCCTCAGAGGTACATTATGTAACTCTGTTATCTTAGCCCCTAGGACTCAAATTCAAACTTCTGCCTATAAAGGTTCTATATTCATGGCATATTTCTCCACCATTCCAAAATCATACATTTTAGAACAATTGACAGTTCCAAATTATTTTGTCTTGAGTAAATGTAGATTATGCGGGTTTATCCAGTGATGGCTTGGCATCCCAATACTGAAGAAGGGTGGCTTTGACTTTCCTGGAAAGCATTAGGCTCAGGGGAAAATTCACAAGTTGTAGTTTCAGGATGACTGTAAAGCTGAAGAGCTACTTCACCATATTCTTTAATGTGGCAACATTTTGAGAGTGTGTAAGGTGCCAAAGAAAAATGAACAATGCCACTTCAGATTCTTTTTGTTTTTTGTTCTGTTTTTAATTTTCATTGTTCCAACTGCATATAAAAATTACCTTATATAACCTTATATAGTACATTGATGAAAAGGCTAACAACTATAGAGTTTGCTGTATTTTTGAAATAATTTGAGAAGCAACAGTTCTCTGTAGAAGTATATCAGTTAAGCCTGCAATACTAATGCTTAAAACTTGAATACAGATGTAACCTATAACCCTGAGCACTAGTGTGTTGCAATGATGACCTAAAGTTGCACATATCCATGAAATTTTCAATATTCAAAACAAGTTGTTCAGTAATATTTGTTATGCATAAATGGTACATTTGAACCATGAAGCATTCTGAACGTATAGTGAAGAAAAAAATAACCATCTGCACTTTTTTTTTTAAATAGACTTAATGGTAAATCTGGACGGAATTATTTTTTAATATCTGTCCTGAAGAACTGCAATAGTATTAGGTCCCAATTGTGTTATGTCTTTAGTTCTAGGTCTTGGACATGAGAATTTGTCAGCAAGTTTGTTTTTAATATTTTGTGCAATTTATGTTTAATGTTTCTGTTGGAGCAAGCAAATTATGTACTCATCCATCCATCCATTGTTTAGTATTTTTTTGCAGTAAGCAAAATGTTGTTTACTAGTTTCTAGCCTTTAGTGTGACAATTCCTCTTTGCACATAATTGCATTTTCCTAATCTTGCTTGTTAAGGATTAGAACTAGTATCAGTTTCATTAAATTGTTGGCTTTTTAAGCTGTGATTTTCTTTCTAGTAATTACATACCTGCAAATGATGCTGAATTAGTATTCATAGCTGTATATGATTAAAGCTCTGTTTTATAAGAATTCTTAATTTGTGCAGCTCACTGATAATACTAAAGCGGCCTGTGCATTCTTCAGAGATGTAGATGTTGTACTTTCCTGTTCCTATGATTAGACTTTTTATGTAAATAGTATTGTGCACAAATTGTTTTGCTTCTCACACATTTCTCAGCTCACACCATGTCTTGTCAGTTGTTCTTTTGGTGGTGGATTCTTTACAATGCATGCCTTTGAGGAAGTCACATAAGTAACAATATAGCAACAAATTCTCGATGCTTAGATGTTTTAAGTCAATCTTAAGGGCATATGATAGTATCAATGTTATGCATTGTGTACATCTGTGAAACGGCTTTAATTCTGTTTGATATGCATAATTGACATTATTCTCATTTATCAGTCTAAAATGTGTTTGTGTGGGTCTTAAACAGTTTAGATTTATGGATTGGAACATATATTCTATATGTATTCAAGAGAATATCAGTCCTTTTGCTTGAGCTTTTCTTTTAGCCATATTTTGGTTCAGTTTAGGCCCATGATGTTCATTCACTCTGTATATCACCCATACCATCTCTACTTCACACACAGTTTTTCTCATATTATGACTAGTACATGTATAGCTGGTCATATTCTACACAAAGCTCAACTGTACCATTTTGCTTCTTTAGAATGGGAATAAAATGGGAATACTTGTAATCCATTTATTCGTTTTCATGTTTCATTTCTATTTTATTCTGTATTCAGTTGGACTAGGTTTGAATGTCACCCCATTGTAGGTTTTTCTGTCATTACCTTCCGTTGGTTCAATTTCTATATAGGACTGTTTTCAGAAGATAAAGATAAACAGATTTATGAATATCAAATAGCAACAGAAAAATACAAAGTCTGTTGAACATTTACATACAGTACCTGACACACACATATTTAGTTATATGTAAAATAATAAGCTGAAAACAAAAACTTTAGTATGTTAACCACAGTTCTTTTTCAGGTAGGCAAACATCTAGCCTAGCCCAACTGGCCAGGCATCCACCCTGTTGTCACATTGTCCTAATGGTGCATATGCCATACAAATAACAAATTGACAATATGAAAGCCAAAGCAGCAGCATTAACATACTGTATGTATAATATATTATGGTAATGGAACTTTAGCCAAGATTTAACTGGTTGGACTGATGGAGCATTTTTTATACGAGATTGATTATACCAGTAATGGTGTTGCCAAGAAAGGAGAAAGGTGTTTTTTCTGCTTTGTAAGTTGTTTTACTAAAGCAGAGCATCATAGCATTAGATTCAAGGAAAACTATTATTCAAGGCAAAATGCTTGTTGTCATATATCCTGTACTTCTCTCATTTAAACCTACTGGATTGCAACATGACTTTAAACAAGAAGATTTTTTTTTCTCTAAACCTCACTTTTGTGCTCTGTTAATTAGAAGTCTGGTTTGAAAAATACAGCTGCATTTCTCCTTTGAAAATAAAGCTTTCACTGTTTTTTTTTTTGGTTTTTACTTTGCACGTCCAATTGTTGCTGGATGTCCCACAATGTGAAGAGTGTACCTCTTAATATTTTTTGATGCCTTGGCGGGCTCCTCTTTCAGGGAGGGTCTGATGGCTTCTACTTTAGACAATGGGGTATTTATTTCCATTCTTTAACTGTCATCCGGAGTAAAAAAAGAAAAACAGTTTTCAAGTATGTAGCAGAGGAGGACAAGGTCAAGGAGGTTTTAATTTAAACAATCAATATATACAATGAAAATAACAGAGAACTGTTTACTCTTATGGAGCATCATTGCAAATTGCTGCACTAACCCAAGTCTGAAGATTTTTGAGCGTTATGTTGATTTTACAGTAAATTACTTTAAACATGGTAATACAATAGAATAGTAAACATTTTCAGAAATAAGACGGAAAAGCAATTCTGGCTGATTGGCAGCACTTAACTGACTTGTTGTAAAAGTCCTGCAATGGTCTGGCACCTTTTTCTCCTTTGCATTTGATTCTGTAATGAGTAGCTCCTTTTCTTCATGATCCAAGAAATGATTCAGGTGTGCATGGTTGGATGGATTGGAGAAGCATGATGTGATTATTCTTGAATAGGAGTTCCTAATGTCGAAAGTTCATGGTGATTGTTTCATCTTGCCAGCTATAGGGTAAGAGAATGGAAAAGACCATCCACTCCTGGGCCTATAATTGTGTGTCATGGAAGGCTGAAGCGGAAGACAAACAGCACCCTTGGATACCAGGTCATCACAGAGCATACCCATGCATTTTTAGAGTAGTGAATGTATAGTAGTGCTGGAAATCTCCTAAGATTACTCACACTCCATATGCTACAAACCCATTTCTGTATGCTACAGTCATACAGCACTTTATTTGAAATCCATGAAGTCCTTACAACAGCAAAGAAAAATGACTCCTATCAGAATAAACACTGCTGTACCTGGTCATTGGTTGTGTCATGTTTACACCTTCTCCACTTGACTGTATATTTATAGGTATTCCTCCAGGAGCTAGTTAAGTTAATTATCGTTTTTTCAATTTTTTTTTCTTGTGTGAGAGTGACTATGAGTGTGGATGCGAATGTGTATTGCAATGGACTAGCACCCTGACTGGGAATATTTTATACCTTTTGCACAGTGCTGGCAGGATTGGCTCCATGCTTTCTTCTACCCTTAATTAGATTGATCTGATATGAGAATGGTATGTTATTTATTAAAATTGCATATTATATCGATCAAGGAATATTTGGCAATTGTTATTCGGTATGAAAAAGACTACTTAACACATCTTTTCTTTTAAAGCCAAATCTCAGACATTGGCAACGTGCCATTCTAACAGAAACACAGTTTTTAAAGTAAAAACAAAAGTCATAGGTATTAGCACTTTCAGTAACCAACAAGAACCAAAATTTGCCAAAAGCTTTAACTTGAGCATAATAGTTTTGTATGTCTGTTCTTATTAAAATCATATTGTGCTCCAAATATGCCTTAGACAGTCACCCAAATTTGTATTTTAGATTTGCCCACCAGCCATGCAGGTGTGTTTCTGAGGAACTTGTCTCATTTTTTTGTAGAACAGAGACAATAAAATGTATTTGGTTGCTGCAAACATTCTAAAGGAAAGGGAAAAAATACTGTTTTTATGAGGTACTTAATCTAACACACTTGACAAGTCTAGTGTAATGTGTATTTTGTTATATCATTTGACTTGTGACAGATTGAAAACATTTACTTTGCGTAAACACTAAGTGATAGTTTTGCAACACCTGTGGCCAGTTTTATCACAATATTTGACATAAGTATTCAGAATAGTAACTAAAACTCTTTTTTTGTTGTAGTTTAAAATTAATGAGTTTTGCTAATGTGTTAGTCATTGTGTTTTGATTGGCATGCCATAGGGCTGATTTTTGTTAATGGTTTGGCACTGCTCTTCTGGTTATACAGTATATCATTCTGTAAAAATCATGTCAAGCTTACCATACATCTTTGGTAGGCTTAAATTTATTAGACCATGTAAAGCTGACATTTCTGAGGTTAGATAACAAAATGCAGAAAGACAACAAATCTAGATGTACAACTTGCTGGGCGTTGGCTCCAGTCACACACATGGACAGCACAGAAAAATTGTATCATTTTTTTTTTCATTTTTTTTTTTTTTACAGTGTATTTCCTCACTAAGGCTTGAAAATATTGTGGATCAGACTGCTTCTAGGAACTTTTACCACTGCAGTAGTTGGTGCCATTATGATAGGCATGTACAGTAATTCTCCCAATGAAAGTGTTGGTAATTTAATATGCAATGTTTTTTAGAGTGGTGATTGATCCAGTGCCTAGGAAGCTGAACATGATGGGGGCAATTCATTCCATTATACAGTCTCACTGAGTGATCCTAATAAATGTCGCTAAACCAGTTTATGCACCATTTGTGAAAAATGTAGGTAGATAGTTCTAATATAGCTCTGTAATTGGAAAGTGCTTCAGGGTGGGGTTCATTTTTGAAAGATGGAATATAAAATGTTTGATTTCAGAAATGGATGAGTAGATTTTTATTTAGGGTGTAGTCCTTTAAGAAGGCGCAGTATTCCGGCCATCTCTTCCCTCCCACTGCCATTTGGTAAAATATATTAAATGTATGTTTGGATTTTGCTGGAAATGATAGTTTGCTACATTGATGCAATATACAAATTTGTTTGTCTGTTTCAGTGTCTACATATTTATACCTTATGCACTGTTATATTGTTTCAAAGGCCAAGTGACTAAAGAGTGACTTTGAAGGCACATAAAATCCATGCTCCTGAAAGGCATCAGACAAATTATTGTGTGTAAATATATAGTGTGTTTTTAATTCAACTGATGGAGGTTATATGACAAAAAATGATTTTGTTCTAACAGTGTGAAGAAATATATCAGAGAAAATTCTGCTTTAGCTTAACCAACAGTATGTGTTAAATTCAGTTGATATTAGTCTTGTGATATATAAAGATTTTATTCTAATCCCTTGGGATTAATAAAGTATCTATCTATCTATCTATCTATCTATCTATCTATCTATCTATCTAATCAGTTTTGTGAAACAACATTGATTCTTAGAATTTCTTTTCCTGTTATTTCTTTATTAGAAAGAATTTAAGCATTTAGTCAGTAAAAGATCATTTTTTAATACTACTTTTTTTTTTAAAGTCTCAAAATAAAATACCATATGTGGCTAATGCTTCAAAAACACCATATATAATTTAATGTATATTTAGCAACCTTAGTACAGCATTTTCTTCATTATTAATTTTTAAGCCTGAGGCACACTTCATTCAGAGACAACTTTCACCTAGTCTAGAAGCAACCAAAGTATATTATCACAGAGAAAACAAAGCACACATTTTGCTGCTCAGTGCCTTGCATATCCCAGCTGTTGCACTGGCTAGAGACAACTGGACTCAACATTGTTAATGATTGGTTAAACGAATGCCTCTTGAAAGTTGTAGTTATTTTCAGACTGGAATCCTTAGCATCTGTTCCTGTGATTTGATAAGATAAAAATGACTGCTCCCTGCCAGTATCTAACTGAATATGGAGTTGGGGCAAGTGATTACTAGTGAGACCAGTGTGTGTAAGAGGTATAGAATACAGGAGGTAAGAAGTACTTTACCTAACTCTGCAAGTGAGCAATCCTCCCTCCTGTTAGCCAGGTCCAGTTTGCCATTCTCTTTACAGTTTGATTAATGAAAAGATTATGTGTTGATTTACAAGACCCCTTTGGCACATTTTTTTAACTGATAGGAATTCCTATTAGGAAAAACACTTCATTTAGTTCCTTTATTAAAAAAAGATATATTAGAACATTTTAATTTATATGTCACAGCATGCTGTTGTACGCATAATTGGTATAGTTTAATCGGCAAATACAATGTATTGTGCAAGTAAATGTTAAATAAAGCAGTAGGTGTCTATCAATCCATTTTTCTAACATGGTTATCCAGAATAGGGTTGCAGGACAATTGGAGCCTATGCTAGCAATCACTGGGGGCAAGGCAGGAACCATACCTGGACAGGGTGCCAGTTCATCACAGGACAAACAAACGCACACTAGAGACAATTTAACAATGCCAGTTTGTCTAAGCTGCGTCTCTTTTAGACTGTGGGATGAAACTAGGGTACTCAGTGGAAAAACATGCGAACATGGAGAGAAAATGCAGATCACTTCCAGGAACGTAAACCCTAGCCTCTTTATGAGGCAGCAGTGCAACCACCACTCTCCACTGTGCTGCCACTTTAGAGCCTTGGATGACTGGAGCTCATCCTGGAAGCACCAGGAACAAGGCAGGAAACAGCCCAGTGTCTGTCCAAAGTAAAGAAATACATAATGGAAAAAAGATAAAATGGAAGTACAGGACACCATTTAATTTTGGTCCCTGGCTAGTTATTTTGGTGCCTTAAATTATATGGGATTGGGATTATGCCTCTTATATTTTGCCTGCTAGGTATATATTTAAAGGTAGTTTTAGCCTTACACTAATTTACATAAATGCAGAGGCTTAATGTCGCCACATTTATTTGAATCAAAAATAGTTTAGTGTTGACTAGATTCCCAGCAATATAGTTTTCAAAATCCAAAATAAATGCCAGCCTGAAACTGACCCATCTTTTTAAAAGCAATATTATATGAGAAGTTGTAAGGTTTACCATGGAATATTACATGAGATCCTTAAGCTTGCCTTGACACTATATATGTAGTTACTTTTATTTAAATTTAAAAGTAATACAAGATCTTTATGCAAATAACATTACAAAAATAGGGAATAAAATGCTAATAAAATGAGACCATTATTACAGTACATTGGAAATAATACTCAAAGGTATTATCTCTATTGAAATTATAAAAATAATAATTTTATTATTATCTTTTTATTATTTAAATTTGGTGAATTCTTTTTCGTGTATGGTGAATGGGAAGTGGTAACATTTTACTGTCTTGCATTACAGTATGGGTGTCTTTAAAAAAATATATCCGTAAATGAAGAGAATGTTTGTTTGAATCCAAATGTCAGAATGCCTAACCTTTACACTGCATCGCCAATAACCATGCTGAGACTCGACTTTGTTGTCCAAGCATAGTCGCCATAAATTAATGTATAATGGACAGAAGAGGACCAGCATAAAAGCAGAACTTTGAAGTGGATGAAAGAACTTGTAGGGAAGTATGGAGAGGGAGGATGACCTGGAGTTTCTTGTATAGTAATTTGTTCTGATGCTATTTGTGTCAAGAAGAAGATACCTTGTGACTCCACTTAGGATTTCATGTGACTTATGTTTGATTTTTGTCTCAGTAGGTTTATCAGCTGAGATCTGCCTGGAAGGATATATTCAAGATAGGCCTTTATTTAGTGTTTTATTTTATGGATTATTTTAAAAATCAAAGCAAGGCTTTTTTGTGTATAAATGTCACTCTTTCTTTAATTAGGTTACCCAGTTGTAATGAGGAGTGTGTGTATTCTTTTGTTGTTCCAGTTTTCATCCACATTCCAAAGATGTATACATTTGATTAACTGGCCTGGCATAAGTCAGCGTTGTTTGAGTGTGCAATGCAATGTTGGCTGGTTCCTTCCTCGCACTTTCTTCAGAGATAGGCTCTGGCATTCTACAATCTTGTAACAACAGTATTTGTGGAAAATACATGAATGCATGGAAGCTGAAAGCTACTTCCTTGGGGAATATACTGAGGTTCCGAGATGTATTTAACTTATGAATTTCTAGTAGGTTGATAACCAGATCTGTTCTCTGGTGGGACATGGAACCAGTTAGCTTTAATTCCAAACATTTTCTTGTTTTTTAATGTCCATCCTGATTGGTAATCAAAGTTTTTGTTAAATTTTAGTTTCTCTGTTTCTAAAATCTCAAGTTATCCAGAATGTTGAATCAAATTTGTCTAGTTAGTGGTGTGTACAAGTGGTTAGTATCACAATAAGTGATGTTTCCTAAACTTGAATTTGTGTGTAACACTTAATTCTAATAATCCACCACACTTGATGGCAAACGTTTACCTCTCGTATTCCAATTGTAATAAATGTTTCCCTGCATTTATCATAATAATCTTCCATGATAGAAATAAGTAGGTCATGGCTTGGGATTTTAAAGTTATACAGTGATATTTTAGCCTTCTTATCCACTGTAAGCCATAATTAATAATTCGTATTAAATAGGATAAGCAAAATATCAATATCACTCTCAATTAAACTGTTTTGTGCAAGGTTAAAATACATAAGCCGATTGTTGACTAATTCCTAAGTCACTCACTTGTGAAATCATAAGCACCTTCCCTCCTGTGCGCTTATCAGTTCCTTAAAGTATATTTCTAGGCTTTATGTTAAGCACAAAGGGTCCATGGGAGTATTAAAGACTTATATTAGTCCAAGGCAGCATGTGTACTTCTACTGTAATGTTGAAATGATAATATTTGCAATGTTTGCACACAAACATATACATCTTTTTTTTTTATCTGCATGTTTGGAAAAACCAAGAATGGAGAACATGTAATGTAAACGGTGATACACAATAACATGAATATAGTGTTTTGCATGTATAAGACTGGAAATTATCAAAATGTGCTGGGAGCAGGTGTCTGCATAGCTCTTACATAAGATGGAAGAGAACTGAAAGTATGAATGGGGACAGCAAGGGAACCAAGAGAAAGTTAATAAAAAAAGTACAAAGTTTTATCCATCCATTATTAAATCCATTTAATCCAGTTCATGATGTTAGTGTTTAGAGCCTATTCTGGCAGTACTGGGTGAAAATTAGGGGCCAGATTTTTACAATAAACACCATTACTGAGATTATGTCATTTTTTTCTCCCACCATTCTACTTTGCTTATTAACATATGAAAGTTTTTCAAACTTGTTACTCGAAAATGTTCACTCATCTTGCCAGTTAGAACATTAATGAATCAACCACTCAGAGTAATTGGGAGGTGTCTTTTACTATAATTCCTGTGTGCAAATAATTCATACTATTTAATTTTCCTGGTTGTATTAGTTCAGACAGTACTGTACAGTTGCATTTAAAGTTTAATTTAACTTTATCCAACTATCCAATTTCTTTGCATATTTTATGTAGTGTGGGACTGATTGTCACCACAATTGGAGTATGGAGGTTATCATTTACAAAACCTGTAAAATGTTTTGACTCTGGTGATTCATGAGCCCCCTTCAATTTATTGACCTTGCAGTGTTTTAACTGTGGGTCAGTTAGCTTCAGTTTCTTTCATAGCCATGGGCAGTCAGCATCTTGTATTTTGCCTGTTATAGGCAATAAGACAATAAGACATAAATACCCCAGCCTTGGCTGGCAAGCAGTGGAATTGCAAACTGTGTATTGCATACAGCCCCCAGACAGAAATAAAAGTCAAATGGTGGAAACTGTTTTTAAAATGAATATATACAGATGGCATCTTAACATATGCTTATTTTTTCCCTAATTAGAAACCTTAGTTTGCTTCAGTTCAAAAGAAATTAAAAATATGTGGGTTTATTTCCACATATGTGTATTTCATTCTCATTCACTTTTGGTTTATGGCATGTTTATAGTTTCTTAATTAGTAATAGTTAAAAATAAGTTAGATTTATAAGGTCTGAAAAAGTATGACAATCATACTTGGTGCAGTTTGTACTTGTCTGTTCATCATACTACAGATTAGTCATTTTATTATCATAACATAAGATTCCTAAAGTCTGCTTATTCCAGTTCGTGGTTGCAGTGTCAGAGCTTGTCCCAACAATATTTAATACATATAAATGGTCTAAATAGGAATATAAGCAACAAGCTGGTTAGGTTTGCAGATGATACATAGTTAGGTGGGATGGCAGATAATTTAGAATCAGCAAAATCATTACAGAGGGACTGGGAAAGAATACAGGCTTGAGCAGATTTGTGGCTAATGAAATTTAAATTAAATAAGTATGGAAGTAGAAATGTTGTAATATTCTGTTTCAGTTGAAGCCAAGAGCCAACACTGTCCCAGTCTGTTGCTGATCCCACTCACACACCAACACACACTCACAGAGGACGAGTTTGAGATCATAAGTGAAGTTATTGTGAATGTGTTTATAATACAGATGAAAAAGTCTTGTCCCAGGAAAACAAAAAGTCATTATAAGCAGAGTGTGAATCCGGGATCTGAAACACCAGCCCCACAGTTCCATCTTAATCGCTTGCTGGGATAGGCTGCATCTTTCCTATGACCCTGCCTTAGATAAGAGTGTTAAGAAAATGGGTAGATTTGGATATGAAAACTTGTAACAGGTGTATCTGTCAAGGACCAAAAGCTAATCACACCTCTTCTGGTATATGTGGACAGTTTCTGAAAATCTACAACATATTTTTTATGAAATGCTTTGGAATTTTATTTTTTTTCTTGATGAGTTTACTTACTGAAGCACCTTCATTCACATGAGTAATTTTATAACAGAATTTGCGTTAGTGTTATGTGAGAAGATGGAAAAAATTAAACTTAAGCAACAAAAAAAACATGGTAAAGCTAGTTTCATAATCATGCTTTTTGCCGTTGAGTGGTGATGTGTTCCATGCCGGTCAGACAGACTATTAAGAATTTCACAGTAGTCTGTACATGTAGCAATGAACTTAAACTTACAGACCCATCAAGTTACTTTGGGTGATTTTCTGTTCTGCCTGTTTCCATGGCAGCAAACATTACCTGTGATAAACAATATTCCATGGCATTATGAGCTCACTGTAGGTTGCAGTTGTTAATATGAATGAAACAAGTGAACATGTATTTTCACAGCTATTTTTAAAATGCTAATCCTACTTACACAGGTACCGTCTCAATAGTTCATTCCTGTGAGCCAGCCTGGGATGATCTGAAAAGAATGAAGCCACATGAAAGCAGAGGCATTGTGCAGCACAGGGGGATATTGTGTTTCTAGAAATGGTTTCAGAATAGAAAAGCTGCTCATTCTTTTCATCCATTTAAAGCTGATTACGCTTACGCATGATATTTTTAGAAAACTGCTTCAGTTTAATCCTTAAAATGTACAGTCTTCCGTAAATAATCATATTTTACATCTGCTGTCCTCATTGTTTTCTACATTATGATATTTTAGAGGAGTAAAAATAAAAATCTGTTAGACTCAACTCTTTTTTTTCTCCACATCTCTACAGCAAGAGTAAGAAAGGCAACTATATGTCCACCATTACTGAACATTACAGTAAAAAGTCTTACAACACATGGATATTTTTACAAATATACTGATTAGTGTACCATCCAGGATTTGGTTTCTGCCTTGTACCAATTACTGACAGGACAAGCTCCGACTCCTTCATTAAACAAGATAGGAAATTAATGGATGGATGGATGCATAACCTAAAGCAAAATACATTATACTGTGCATTTAAAGATGAAGAACTAATCATTATGGAATTTTAGACAGTTTATATTTAATAATAACATGGCCGTTTTCTAAGCCATTTTTCACTTACTGCTCTGTAACATACTAATTCCATCCACTAATCTTTGAAGCCCTTGTTCTATGGAAAGTACAATACAATACAATACAGTTTATTTTTGTATAGCCCAAAATCACACAGGAAGTGCCGCAATGGGCTTTAACAGGCCCTGCCTTTTGACAGCCCCCAGCCTTGACTCTCTGAGAAGACAAGGAAAAACTCCCAATAAAACCTTGTAGGGAAAAATGGAAGAAACCTCGGGAAAGGCAGTTCAAAGAGAGACCCCTTTCCAGGTAGGTTGGGCGTGCAGTGGGTGTCAAAAGTAGGGGGTCAATACAATACAATATACACAACAGAACAATTCCTTAAGACAGCATAATAAAAATTTTAGAATTACGGTTTAACAGTAGATGATATGACATAATTAGGTTTGGATATTTTTAGTGTCCTGGAGACCTCATCCATCTAGCTGCATCTCCATTTGGCCATGCCACGGCTGAAACGTTGCTCCGATGAAAGGACCCTCTTTCCCATGATTCATGTGATCCTCCATCAGGGATGACTTTACCATAGGCAGGAAAACAACTTGGCAGGTGGGCCGTGGCACCAATGGCCACATTTGGGTACCGAGAAAAGAAACAGAATAGGTGAGGGTTAGTATTCAAATATAATTATTCATGTTACTTATGTTATAGTGCTAATGACTAACAACAGAGATGCAGTATGTACAGTTAATCAGCAGCTCTAGTCAGGATATGCTAAACTGAAGTAGTGAGTCTTCAGCCGGGATTTAAAGGCTGAGACCGAGGGGGCATCTCTTATGGAAGCAGGAAGACCATTCCACAGTTTAGGGGCCCTGTAACTAAAAGCTCGACCTCCCACTGTTATTTTATTAATCCTTGGAATCCTAAGCAGACCGGCATCTTGAGATCTTAATGCGCTCAGGTTTGTAAGTCATGATAAGTTCAGACAAGTAAGCGGACCTTGGCCATTTAATGCTTTATATGTTAAAAGGAGGATTTTGAAATCTGCCCTAAACTTAACTGGGAGCCAGTGTAAAGATTTAAGAACTGGGGTTATGTGTTCATATTTTCTTGTTCTTGTAATAATTCTTGCAGCGCATTTTGGATTAACTGGAGGCTGTATAGAGAACAGTTTGAACAGCCAGTGAACACCGCATTGCAGTAGTCAATCCTACTAGAGATAAATGCATGAATTAATTTCTCACAATCCTGTTTATTTAGAAAGCCTTAATTTCCTAATATTTTTAAGATGAAAAAAACATGTTTTGGACGACTTTGTAATATGCGCTTTAAATGACATGCTAGAGTCAAAGATAACTCCTAGATTGCGGGCTGATTCAGTAAAATTAATTGGGATTCCAACTGAGTTAAATGATGACAAAATATTGCTGTGATCAGCGTCATTCCCTCCAACAATTAACATCTCTGTTTTATCTGTATTTAAAGACAAGTAGTTCTCATTCATCCATTCCTTTAATTCACTAACACAACTAATTAAAGACAACATCGGAGAAACTTCATTTGATTTAAATGAAAGGTATAACTGGGTGTCATCTGCATACGAGTGAAAATTAACATTATGTTTCCTAATGAGAGATCCCAGTGGAAGCATGTAAAGTGAAAACAGTAAAGGTCCCAGTACTGAGCCCTGCGGAGCAACATATTGAACTTCTGTGTATAATGATGGAGTACTGTCTGCACATTTCTGTACATACTGGAATCGATTTGATAAATAAGAACTGAACCAAGCGAGCACGGGCCTGTAAGCCCAACATCGCTTTCTAGACTGTGCAGTAAAATAGAATGGTCAATGGTGTCAAATGCTGCACTTAAGTCCAACAACATAATTACAGTGGAATTTCCTTCATCAGAGGATATCAGAATGTCATTTACAACCCGTGTTAGTGCCGTTTCTGTACTATGACCAGTGCGAAAGCCAGACTGGAATTTCTCAAATAAATTGTAATGCGTAAGGTGTGACTGAAGCTGACTGGCGACTACTTTTCTAGTATTTTAGAGAGAAATGGTAAATTTGAAATAGGCCTATAGTTATTTAGTATGTGTGGGTCTAGGTCTGACTTTTTAAGTAAAGGTTTAATGACTGACACTTTTAGTGCATCAGGTACGTGCCATGCAGTAATGAACTATTGATAACGGTTAGAAGAGGCGCTGCAAGAACATCCATTGCACTTTTTACTAGTTTTGTTGGCACTGGATCTAGGGAACAAGTAGTGGGCTTCATTTTAGTAATTAAAGTTAAGACTTCCTGCTCAGTTACAGGATTAAAATTATTAAAGTGCTGAATGCAATGTGACAGGGTCTGCTAAGCTAGTATTTGGTTTGTACTGTGATGCTGAGATCTGGGATCTTATATTTTTAATTTTCTCATTGAAGAAGTTCATAAAGTCTGTACTGCTAATATCTGTTGGTATTTTGCACTGTTGATCTGAATTCCCATTTGTTAATTTAGCCACTGCTCTAAAAAGTACCCTAGGATTTTTATTATTGCTATCTATTAATGTAGAATAGTATTCTGAGCGAGCTTTAAAGAGGGCCTTTTTATATTTATTTACACTCTCTGTCCATGCAATTTGAAAGACATGTAGCTTTGTTGTTCTCCATCTGCGCTCCAGTTTTCGACACTCTAATTTAAGAGCTCGAGTATTTTCATTAAACCAGGGAGAGTTTCTATGTGCTTTGATCACTTTTGTTTTAGGGGAGCCACTGTGTCCAGAGCATCTCTCAAGGTCACATTATAATGTGATATTAGCTGATCTAAATTGTTTTCCACGTTTACATTTGATGTTAACTGATCTAAATGGTTTTCCACAATTACACTCGACTTACTCAAGGTATCTATAAATTTTGAAGCAGAATTACAATCTAGATGTCGCACTGTCTTTGTTTTAATCTGCGAGTGCTGGCATGGGCAGAACTAAATCAAATGTAATTAAGAAGTGATCGGAAATAACTACATTTAATGGAGTAATATTTAAATTTTGAATTTCAACTTTGTAAGTTATAATTAAATCTAATGTATGGTTATGATTATGAGTTGGACCTTTGACAATCTGACAAAATCCTACTGAATTTAACAAATAAGTAAAACCTTTGCTAAAAGTGTCAGTTTCCACATCAATGTGTACATTAAAATCCCCCATCAGAACTACGTGATCATAAAGTATTGTCAATATACACAAAGAGTAATACACATATAATATTTTTTCTATTATTGTTTTGCTTTTAAGTTTAACCCAATTTCATGCTATTTACAGCATTTTTTACAAAGCCTTTATATTGTTGTCAGCAATTAATCTTACATTAGTAGTAAGTAGTACCAGATAATTCCTTTGTTGTTCTTAAACAGCAGAATGCTTGACTTGAATCCTGTTCTGCCCACGGTTTGCATGGAGCCCATGTGTTCTACCTGTCTGGTCCTCAGATGTTTCAAAGATGTATGATTTAAAACTGACTTGTGACATCAAACTTGTGTTTATCAGTGTGTCACATGATTGACTGTTGGCCTTTTCAGTTTTTTTTTCTTGCCAGGATAGGTAGTATTTCCTTTGAGACTAAACTTGATTACGAAGGTTTGATAATAAACACATGGTGTTTTGCTCATTTCACTAAATATTGAATGAAATTTATTTTCCTGAGAATAGTTACATAAAACTGAACAGCACACTGCTGAGTGAGACACCTTTACCCTTGTTTTGATAGGTGCTTTGTAAATTGGATTTGAATATGTGGGTTGCTATTCTGAAGTTTTAAAAGAACATCTGTTTAAGTAGTTGACACTGTCATAAATGCACATATTTGTGTTCTCTTCATTATCTTCCAGTAGACTTCCAGACTACCATTAAATTCTTAATGGAAGCAGTTGCACAATGTTCTTTCTGCTGTCTTTGAAGTGAAAAGGCATTTTGTAATTTATTAAATATGGGATTTCAGTGTCTCGGTGACCCATTTTCCCACCCTTTTGCGCAGTGCTGTTGGCAATTGATTAAGTATTTTTAGGAAAGCTGCTGTTGAATGGTGTGTTTATACGGTATTCTTTTTATGAAATTTTATATTAATGGATAATGGGCATATTTGTTAGTAGAGTACAAATTAATAAAAACAACAAATATCAACAGCATTAACTTTTGATAGTAATCTTACTTAAGAGCAATATACTAGTTCCGTGCTAGAATCACAGATTCTAGGTAGAGTTTGCTTAGGTTGAATTCCCGAAATGGATTAAGTGTGATTGGTGTTAGGTGGATGGATAGTGAATACAAGGAAAAAAAACAGAGTTATGTTTTAGTTGAAACACTGTGAACAAATTGTTTAGTTGATCCGTGTTCGTCTAGATAGATCCTGAATGTGGAACACTAGTCTCAGTGCATGTGCACACTAAGCTGCATTAAATTAATCCATTGATCTTTACATCTTTAGGATGTGTGTGGAAAGTGAAAAATCTCAAGAGAATCATAAGAACAAAGGGAGAATATCTAAATCCAAACATATCAGTGACTGGGCCAGGAACAGTAGTTATGTCCTAGTATAAATGTGGCAGTGGCATTAATTACTATACTATGCCATACAAGTATTTTTTAAAAGAATATTCAAAAATAATATCTTGAGCAGCCCAACCTTTACTAGGTGATATCTTTAGCTCAGAGTAACCAAGGAAATCCTTTGCCGCCCCACCCACTTATCTCTTAAAAATAAAATTTAGCAGCCAGCAAGGGAACATGAGAAATTTATAAGAATCACAAGAAATGCAATAAGAACAGATGGTTAGCCAAGAGCTAACAAGAAGATGGCCATCTCACCAGAAACGTTTTACTCCCTCATGCCTTTTTAAATTGTTCTTTATGGGTATTCAGAGACGACATCTTTCAGGTCATTAGCTGCCTTTGACAGATGTCAGTGTTGTTGGGTAAAGCCTTATTAATCCAGGAGGCCAAAGCTGAAGATGGATTAAACTGTGAAACGTGAGTGGCCTGCAATAAGATTTTTCCACATTCCGCCTTGAAGCTATTGGAAATTTGGGCAGAAATGGTGCCCGAGAGAAGAGTGTTAGTTGATGTGGTTTCTTTGTGAGAATTTATGATATATCTGTAACCCCAAACTGGATTAAGTGGGATTGGTGATAGATAGATGGGTGAATGGTAAGATGAAAAGAGGAAAGAATGTCAGAGTGAGAGATGTTTAAATTGAGGCATTGTGAGCAGATTGTTTAATTGATAAGTATTCTTGTAGATGGATCCTGAATGTGGAGCATTCACTTGACCAGATATATCCAGTAGTATTGAGAAGTGAAGAGAGAGGTGAAACTGTACATTTTGTAGGGATGAAAGAAAGTGAGAAAAAGAAGATCAGACACAGGCGAACACACGAAAGGCAGTACCAGAACATATGAAGGAAACTTCCCAGTACTGTACATTCAGTAATAAAAAGGGTCAGGGAATGCTCCATAGTGAATTGCCTATGTAAGGCCCAGAAAGGTCCCTGAGCTATATGGAAATGTTTAACCTGATCTGGAACTCTGGAAAACAAAACGGTATTCTATCACTGAGGATGGTTGAATGCTATACTGGAAAGTTGATTCTGTTCATCTGGACATAGTTTTTTTCCAATATGTTTCATCACTCATCCAAGTGACTTCCTCAGTCTCAGTTGACTGCAGGTTTCTCCAACCTTATAAACAGTACCTTGGCCTAATGACCGAACTAGCACCATTGACTAACAAGGGGTCATGTGATCAATGATATGCAAATTGTCCATTGATCAATGGCCATCAGTACCATTCACAGAGAGCTGGGGAATGGCTGCAATCACCGCATTGGAAGATGGTGAAAGATGTACCCTTAGGTCGGGGCTATACTTCACGTGATGCGACGCATGCTGCAGCGGATGCTCCTGCTACGCAAGCATGGCACTGTTTATACTTGTGCGTATACTTTAAGTAAATCTGGAGGAATCAATCAGGTAGCAGTGTGAGATATTATCATGGTGAGAACAGGTTCGGCTTCACTGTGTTGTGAATTGCGTGGAACACCCATTAAATTCCGATGACACCTTACCGCAAAATCTCTGAAAAGGATGTTTAATGATTAAATTCCTCAGTCCAGGGATTTGTCCATTCCAGCTAGCATTGGGCACGAGGCAGAAACAATCAATAGACAAGGCATCAGTTTGTTGCAAGGTGAATACAAGCGCTCACATACACTAGCATCATTTTAGTTTGCCAAATCTGCATATCTTTGGAAGGAAACCGGAGCACACTGAGGAAACCCAGCAGGAAAACCTGTAAACTCCAGACAGGGAATATCAGTGACATGACTCCCTGCAAGAGAGCAGCGCTAATGCTCTGCCACCGTGTCAACCCCATGTGTGTAATTATTAACAGTATTCATTATTTAAACGAAACAACCGATTTATCTGTAACATGCAACATACATACTTTAATGCATTTCATCATGAAAGTGGTATCAAGTTTAAATCTAAGGATTCTAAATGTGCAGAGAGTTGGAATATCATACATTTAATGTGCTTGATGTGGCGATCAATAGCTGGCGATCCGCTGCTGTCAGGACTGGATGGAAGCCCTAGAAAAAAAGACGGCACAGAAGACGCTATGTGAGACTTTTAAAATGTATTGTGTCAATACGATCGTGAATATGTGATGCTTGAATATAAAAGCACCACGAATACATCTGTATGTCGGCATTTTGCTTCACCACATCAAACCATTCATCAAACATCGAAGTGCGCACACCGATCTCATAGGATCCACAAAGCTTTCTGTCACATGTAGATAGTAAAAAGAGACTCTGACGTCACATTCCACCTTTTAGCTCCACCCCCTGACTTTTTGCTGGTACTGCAACTCGCGCACGCGTCGCGTTAATTTCTGAGGACCTGCTCAGAGGACGCATCAAATGAATGCTGAGAACACGTGGCAGCCATGATGTGGGCGCATTTACATTCTGAGCATGAAGTATAAACGAGCCCATAGGCCCCCTCCTTGGTTCAGAGATGGTCGTTCCTTTTTCACATAAATGGCCTCTTTGACTTCTTGCTCAAACCAGCGTTCCTCCTTGTCCAGGATGTGCATGGAGTCCTGGCCTGACGAGGTAGCTCTTCTGTGTTGTGTTTTACTATCTTACAATGCGGTGATTGTAGCCATTCTCCAGCTCTCTATGAATGGTACTCATGGCCATTAATCAATGGACAATTTGAATATCATTAATCATTGTTAGTCAATGGTGCTAGTTCGGTCATTAGGCCAAGGTACTGTTTATAAGGTTGGAGAAACCTACAGTCAACTGAGACTGAGGAAGTCACTTGGATGAGTGATGAAATGTATCAGGGAAAAAAAACTACAGTATGTCTAGATGAACAGAATCAACTTTCTGGAATTACCTTACCTGGATTATTGAACATGCATCGAGATGTTGAATGTTATACAAAATATTAGTAATGTGGAGATTTCTATTGGAAATTGCAAATTAGGAAATAGAGAGATGACACTTGTTAAGTGGAGAGGAAAAGAGAGAATATAAAGGTTGAGATGACAGGAAAAATTTCAAGAAACCACTACAAGAAACCACTACAATGCAGAATGTAGTTTTGGGTAGAAATAAAATAGAAAGGACAGAGAGTGACATTATTAACATAAATACTGAAAAGAACACTCTGTATCATGGGCGGCGAAACCATGAGTGGAAATTATAGGGGTAACCACATTCTAGCAACATATAACTAATGAAGTTTATTTGCTATGTGCACCATTTAAGGCCAACACTGTTCCTCCACCAGTTTCCATGTCAGCGCATTGTTGGAAATTGTCAAGTCCAGGTACATTTTATGGATAGAGCTGCTCTAGTTGAAGCAGGGGACAGTGTTAATTTTTAGTATCACCAGGATAGCTGGTGTGCAGCAGCACAGGGACTTTATTAACAATTTGACCTTCTGTGTTTTATTTGAATTAAGTTATATCTTGGACTTTTATGTTAAAAAAATGAATAATCGAAAAGGCAGATATTTTAGTAAACAAATATAACTCTTTGAAATGCTTTATATGTAGTGAATCTTGATTATGATACAATTCGGTGACTGCAGCCTTCGACGACTACTTTAGGTTGATTTAATGTGCTTATGTAACATTAACATTTTTTCCTGCTGTTTTAGTATAGTACCTTTTGTCAGGAAGGCCAGCATCTGTTTGTATATTGATGAAATCTTGCAGACTAGCTGTGCAAATTGCCATGTGTTTAACACACATGGTCAGCTAGGGCTAATTAGGTCTGGCAAGGCACTCTGGTGATTATTCTTACAATTAAACAGAGTGCCTGTGTGATGTGGAAAAAAAAAAAGAAGATGGGGAGGAGAAAAGATTCTACGGAGGGCTGTCTTTGATGCCACAAAATAGGACATACCTGTATGTTAGGACCTCCTGTAGCCCTTAAGGATTTCAGTGTATATTTAGTGCTTGTTTGATAGGCTGAATAAAGTTTTGATGAGTTTTGGACAGATAAAGTGTTGAGTGCTTTCCAGTTATTTTTCCTTTACACAATATTTATCTTATTTCTCTTTTTCATTAATAGTGTATATTATAGTTCAGCATTCCTATTTATCTATCCATCTACCCATGCTCCTGTTTTTTTTCTATTTCACTTACCCAGTTAACAATATTAGGGTAAAGGTTGGGCACCCATTTAAGCATATTTAGGATCAACCATGGTCTTGGGTTTTGTGGCACTAGTCATTTGCAGGGCACACGTACAAACACAGCCACAGACACACGTGCTCATAATGGTTAAATTATCCCACATGCCTTTGGAGTGTTGGGCAGGAATACTGTAATTTTCATGGGAAATCAGAATATATTTTATTTAAAATTAATTGCTCACTGATTGTTGTAGTTTGTTTTGGCTGTCTTTCTCATTTCCTCCCTCTGTTATGATTGTGTTCTGAATGGTTATTGTTGACGATGGCTGTTATGTAGTAACATATAAAATGTTTAAAGTTTTGTATGATGTTTCTAATTATTTATTTGGCTGATATTTTATTAGAACTTGCTAAATTTAAAACAATAACTATCCTATAATGAAAATTGCTGCCCAATATTTCATCTTGTTTTGAGTGAGGCAATATGATAAAAAGCATAAACAAATTTCATGGTTGTGGCAAAAATAATGGAGACGACTAGCTTAAGGCATG
The DNA here is from genome assembly GCF_016835505.1 of Polypterus senegalus. NCBI lineage: Eukaryota > Metazoa > Chordata > Cladistia > Polypteriformes > Polypteridae > Polypterus > Polypterus senegalus. Next base: position 82,572,607 of record NC_053167.1, on the reverse strand, counting down.
ATCATATGATACCGGCTAATTTTTTCAGTGTTGACTTTAGTTTCTTTTCTAAACTTGCATCCATCCATTATCCAACCTGCTATATCCTAACTACAGGGTCATGGGGGTCTGCTGGAGCCAATCTCAGCCAACACAGGGTGCAAGGCAGGAAACAAACCCCAGGCAGGGCGCACACATTAGGGTCAATTTAGAATCGCCAGTGCAGCTAACCTGCATGTTTTGGGACTGTGGGAGGAAACTGGAGTACCCGGAGGAAGCCCACGCAGACACGGGGAGAACATGCAAACTCCACACAGGGAGGACCTGGGAAGCGAACATGGGTCTCCTGACTGCGAGGCAGCAGCGTTAACCACTGCGCCATCGTGCCGCCACCTTTTCTAAACTTGTAACTTAAAATTGAAAACCAACCCATGAGTTTAATTATGTGTAGAGGCTGTATTAATCATTATTATTAGCTTAAGCAGCTTCAGTTATTTTTCAGATGCTTTAGTCTAAGGCGAGTAGCCTGGCAGTGCTCCTGCCTCTTTGAAATCTCAGCTTTGGCAGGGTCTCTGTGAAGTTTGCACATTCTCTCACTGTGACAACCTGCTTTTCTCTCCATATGCTAGTTCGATGTCACATCCCAAAGATCTGGGTGCTAGGTTATTAGGTGATTCTACATTTTTTCAGTGTAAGTTCGTCCTGTAAAGAAACGTTCCCTTTTACACATGCTGCTTCCAGGATAGGCTCTGACTCCTATTGGTGCTCTTTCAGAATAATTGGGTTTGAAAAATCAAGGAATAACATGTTTAAATGGGAGCATTCTGAACATTTATGCAAGCAGCATATGTCATGTTTTCCTGACAAATCTGGAGCTTGTCAGTTTGAAATTAATGTAAATTGGAACAGGATGTGTTTGTAATCTAGCACTTTTTTGAAAGAGACTTGGCATGGCTTTTCAAGACAGCATATACACAAGCAACCTTGTATTGTAATGCACAATGGTCATATTATGCCTGAGATTCTGTCTAAATTCTGGCTTAAAAGGAGCACATTTAATGACAATATGTTAGTATCATATTCTGTTGTGTGCTGCTTGGTTTATCAAGTTTGGAGAATATGTACAGTACAAGCAGATGCACATCACTGTACAATACAGAGCCATCTCAAGAGTGTAGTAGTTTTACACTTAAAACTAAGTCTGTTTCATACACTTAGCACTTTTAAAGAGCCATTTCAGAACTAATGTTGTTTCTGGCAGGTTGCCTGTGAATGTTTCCATGTGTGATAATTCTTGCACACAAGAGGCAACACCTTTGGCCCTCTGACAACACTGGCAAATAGAGTGCATTAGAGTAGCTTACAATAGCATTGACTCTTAACATAAAGCCACTGGTTATTATCTGTATATTTTCCTTTTCAGCTGTATACAAAAAATGAAGAGTGTTTGCTAAGTAATAAAACTGATCTGTATTGTTATGCATAACATTCTGAAACCCACTTAATCCAGTTCAATGTGCAGGGAGCCTGAGTCTATCTTACTAGAATTGTGCACAAGGCAGGAAGAAGCCGTTCATAGTCTGTTACAGGGCTTATTTGCACACTCATCCAAACTGAAGATTCAGACTTGCCAATTAACCTCGACTGAGCATCTGTAGGATGGACATTTTTGTTAAATTTCTTTTGACACTAAACTGATGATAGAATTTCTTTCAGTAAAAATTGTGATATACTATATATATATATATAAAAAGCCAAGCAAAATGACACCTTTTATTGGCTAACTAAAAAAATTACAATATGCAAGCTTTCGAGGCAACTCAGGGGCCTGAGTTGCCTCAAAGCTTGCATATTGTAATCTTTTAGTTAGCCAATAAAAGGTGTCATTTTGCTTGGCTTTTCTACATTCATAATGGCTAACACGTACAACAACCTAGTACTACATATATATATATATATATATATATATATATATATATATATATATATATATATATATATATATATATGAGAAACTATATCTAACACTATATCTAACACCATCTAACCAGATGAAAACCCACAAAGACTCCTCCAGTCCCACTTAAGAAATCAATGCTGTCCTGATTACAAAGGGATTAAAACATCTAGTCATAGTAGACATACTATATATATATTTTTTATTCATGAGTAGCTTATATGGCTCCATCCAGGACTATTTTCTGCTTTGCGCCCAGAGTTACCAGGAAATTCTAGGGCCCCTGCAAACCTAAATTGATTAAGTAGGTTTGAGAATGAGATGAGATGAATTGATTATAGGTACTGTATTTTAAGATTTATAAGGATTAATCTCACCAGTACTTATTGTGTTACATTAAAATGATGTGGTGAAATCTTAATATTGTTTATTTTCTCAGATTTAGTTTTTACAATGAAAGCTGATTTGCAGTCTTTGCAAATTATGATTTTAGGCAACTTCTTTTAAAATCTTAATCTACACATCAGTACTGATCATTATGATTAATTTAAGAAAAGTCTTTAGATACGAATCCTATTACAATACTATTTTTGATGCTACATCTCAAGGTAGTTTTTACTTATTTATGGTTGTTAGTAACATGCTTGTGTCTAATATAGGTGTTAATATGCAGTATTTATTTTATTTTTAATTTTTTAAAATGTACCATCCCATCTCCTGTGATTGATTACAGTTAACACAGGGGTAATGTTTGTTTTGCTTTGTATTTTAAATTTACATTTACTCATTTGGCTGACACCGTTATGCATGGCAACTTATATGAGATGCAGTTGGTTACATTTCTTTTGGGTTTCCAATTGGAGCACAGGCAGGTGAAGTAACTTGCTCACGGATATGCAGTATTACTTCTGAAATTTGAATCCACAATCCTTGGGTTTGAAGTTCAAAGTGTTAACTGCTACTCCAGACTGCCTGCTATTTTATTATATAGTACTTCATTGAAAAGTCTTCTTCTCTAGTATCATCTATACTGGGTACAAATTATTTTTATCATTATTTCCCATGACTAGAAATCATTTCACCCAGAATAATCTGTTTAAGTTACCAGCCCATTCACTGTTTTAATACACTTTTGACTAATGTTACTAAGAGTTATACTAAAGATATCCATTCCTAAATAACTGCCAACACTAAACTGATCTGGGTGTAGGTGGGGTTGGGTTATATACAAATCAGTGTACCCTGTAGTGAGCTGGCATTCTGTCCAGGGGCTGGTACCTGGTATCTTTTTTTTTTCATTACAATAGAAGTGAGAAAAGATGAAGATGAAGAATTATTGTTAGGAGCTAAATAAACTAAATAAAACATAATTTCTTATGGTTTTTCATCTCTTTGCTATTTCAGGCTGGTGTTAGGTTAACTGTGTGCTTCAGTGGGCCTGTCAAGTACCATATACCCCTGGGTTTGGCCCCTTTTGTCTCTGTTGCGGATTATATGGACTTGAGATGTTATTTTTTATGTATTCTTATATGGTGATTTGTTTTATTTTAATCTAATTATAAATGTACATACATCACTCTTCAGTATGGCTGGTGCTTATTTGCCAATTAATTTTTTGATGTCCAAAATGTTAAACCTCACTTTTTTGAATAATATTCAGCTGTTAATAGATGCCAACTTTGAAATTGAAACTAGCTAGTGTCCCAAAATATTAAAAGGGACAGTAATTTGTAAATGTTCTGATAGAAAAAGATATTGTACATGATTGTAACTTCAGTTTCCTTAAGTGTTTGTACTTTTTTCATGGGCCACATTCAGTAACTTAATGAGCTTGAAGCTGCCCATCACTGTACTATGAGATATAGGCACTAGAGCAAGCTTACAGTCTGCTTTTCATTTAAATTTTCTGCATTTTGTTATATATCTATAGTAATCCTCCATAATTCTTGGGTTATCTGATCATCATGTTGCCTAGTAATTACTTTTTGGAACATTTCATTTAAGGGTTGCCAAAATGCTTATGTTAAACTTCAAGTTAAATCTAAAGTTTAAAAATTTGACAAATGTAAATTTTTTCTTACCTGCCTAATATGCAATTCAATCTTCTGCCTATCTAGCTGCTTGATGTCCATTATTTATGTGTGTCCTGATTAGAAATAAAATTATAATTTATCTGTTTAAAATGCACGAGGGAATATGCTTCTAAAATAATCCATTTTTCTTTCAGTTTGTGAACCTGCTTTATCCTTTGCAAAGTTGCAGGTATCTCTATCCTTTCATTGCAGCAGTAAACAAAAGGCAGGAACTATTCTTTGACTGGATAATAGAACTCTGAAATATGCATAACCACTTTATAAGCAGCACAATTAAGATGGCCTGCTAATAATTTTCAGAATCCAACCAAAAGACACTTCTAGTACAAAAATAACTTGCCTTATCCATTGCTGTGCACAGCATCCAAAACATTTGCTTTTTGGATTTTATATTGCTACTGATGAGATTTTCAGAATATTTTTGAGAACTCGTGTAAAGTATTTGATTATGTGGGTTGTTAATGCAGTATTTGAACAAGACACTAAACATAAATTATTTTCATTGCTTATCAGTACTGACACATACAAAACATACCAAGCAAAGCTAGTTTACTAAAAACAAATTAACATGACCTAGGTTTGACATATTTTCTAACAAGTGATTACATTATGTGGTATAACTATTATTAAATATACTGATAGTTGTATAAATTAAGAAACACTTTAAGCTCATTGTGTACGTAAATGTAATAAGCAGCTTTTGAGTCCACAAATGTTAACTTCATTAAGTATTCTTTTTTATGTGAAAGGGAACCCTGAATCAGCTTTTGCTTTATAATATTGTTATTTTAATTTCTAATGAGGAAGCTATTGTTATCACTTTGAATGAATTTCTAAAAGGAACTTGAGTATGCTGAATGTCATGTTGGGGAACTAAATTAGTTATGTGACTATGGAGTGCAGATTATGAAAAATCCAGTACCTAAATGTTGTTCTTGTTGTTTTTTTTCTTTATACTCTAATGGATGATGTATTTTGAATCAATCTGAAACAATTTATTTCAGAAATGATAAGATTTCTGCAATTCAGAATTCCAGTGTTAGATTTTTGCAGATGTGTGTTTATTTAGCAGACAGAAATGCTTTCAAATATACGGACATTTGTCTGTATTTATTTCTACTTCCAGAAAATATATTTCTTTAGTGAGAAGCAGGACAGACAGGGTATTGATTGGTATGTGTTAGCGGAATGATTCTCATTAAGTCTGATCGTGCTGTCAGCTTTTTATGTAATCAATGACCATAACAGAAAAGCTGGTTGTTTTTTTTCCTCTCATTGAACAGTTTGGGTGTTTTTAATTGGTTTACTTTGTTTGACTGACAACATTTGAAACCCATTTCGACAGTGTAATCGTTTGTGACCACTTTTGTTAATGTCCCAAGAGATTCGGCTGTATGCACTTTAACGGTAAACTTTATTTTTCTTGATAGGAATTGAAATACTAATTTGTTGAAAAAAATCCTATAGGAAAAATTAACATTTATTTATTCCTTCATTTATTTTATGTAAGATCGTTATTAAGCCTGAGCAAGCCAATTCAATTTTTTTTTCAGTACAAAAAATATATATTTTTTATACTATACACTAGTGTGGGTATGCCTGTATCATTATTGTGTGGCAATTTTTTTTGTGTTTACCATTTGACTCTGCTTTATTATAAAACTTTTATGATGCATCTTTTTGAATGGTTCAGTAATGTATCAGAGATTGAGAAATTAAATAATCTCTGGGTCCATTTTTTATAAGTCTTGCTTATTTTTACACTAGTTGTGTGAATAGATAATGTTCAGCTGCAAAGTACACATCAAGGAGCTCTTTATTGTGTGGCTAGTTTGTTGGACTTTAAACTACAGTGTCACTGGTTTGATCTACAGAATTGACTCACTGTCTAACTTTGAGCTAGTCAATTAATCTGTCTGTTCTCCCAATGTAAAAAGTGTGATTGTGCATTTATTAACATTTATTAATTTATTTAAAGTAAATGTTGGTCAGTCTGTCTGTTTACACACTCATTATATACAGTATGTGCAGTGTATATACATTGTATATGTGTGCTTGCATATGATGTTCTGCATCCCCAAAGACACATGTGTTAGGTTAATTTGCTATTTCATACTAGACTGAGTATGTGCATGAGTGGTCATTGTGATAGTGAGGTTTTAGCATTTTATTCAATGCTTCTCCTTGGCTGTGAATTGCATTATGTAGTCTTTGAGAATGTAATGTTTTGATAATTTTCTAGCAGGAGTGCCTCAAGCAGATGTTTGAGAGCTATATGTGTGTTATTCAGCCTGTTTCCAAAGATATCAAAAAATCTTTGGAAATCTGAAGAAATTCTTGTTTCTTTTTATAGTGTCCATTTTTATCTTTGTTTATTCTGTGAGTAGACAACTACTGCTCAGTTAGTTAAATTGAAACATATACACATACTGTATATATATATATATATATATATATATATATATACAGTATGTGTATATGTTTCAATAGTATATATATATATATATATATATATATATATATATACAGTATGTGTATATGTTTCAATAGTATATATATATATATATATATATATATATATATATATATATATATATATATATATATATAGTATAGCACCTGACCTGACACGGAGGCACATATAAAATGAAAACCTTTTTTATTTCCTCTTCAGCCGTGGGGCACGTCTTCCCCGTGTCCCACAGCCCAACACAGTCCCAAAGCACAACAAAGACCCACAACACAGTTCTCTCTTCTTCTACCACCACTCCTCCTCAAGCTTAGTCCTCCTTCTTCCGACACTGGCCCCTAAGTGGTGGTGGCTGGACCCTTTTATAGCCCACCTGTAAGTGCTCCAGGTGCTTGACTACCTGGTCCCAATTGCACCTCTGGGTGGGGCTGAAGATTTGTCCAGCCAGGCTGTGGAATCCAGTCAGCTCCCCCTAGCGGTCACCTCAGCTCCCAGCCAGACTGTGGAGGGCTCCTTCTCCCATGGAGCCCTGCGGGGTGTTGGGAAAACACCGTCGGCCAGGGAGGCTGCCACCAAGCATCCCAGGGGAGGTATTGAGCTGTCCGTGGCTGCTCCCCTGGAACATATGCAGCAGGGCATCTGATGTGTATATGTACAGTACATACATGCATACTTCCCAATATATAATGGAGCACTAGCTAGGTGACCCTGTTTCATTAACATAATAAATTTAAACAAAAATGAGTAAACAGTAAGATTAGGCACAATGTCCCTACCCCTCCAACTGGAAGGGGTTGAGTCAGTTGCCTTTACTGGGACAATACCTTTAGCAGCAGTGCCCTCTCTCATCCAGGGGTGAGATCACTTACCCAAGATGAGTCGAGAGAGTGACCCTTGGACACACATGCATGATAGTGTGAGTGTGTATGTATGTGTATATATATATATGTGTATATATATTTATATATCATGTGTGTGTGCATATTTGTAACCAATTGGTAATTCTTGCTATGTGTACCAGTTATTTTTTCAGTCTTTTGCATATGCTGTGTCTCTTTACCAAGTACTTTAAGTTCTCTATCTTATGAACCAGTCTTTCTTTCTAAGTACTAATACATCTTCACTTCTTCTTCCAATTCCAGTCATTTCACTAACCTCTCACCTGACCCTCATCCTTCTGTTTATGGTTGTTGAATACACATGGTGGCTACTTGTGACTTATTTGTGCTGACCCTATCCAATTTGTGTGAGTCACCTAACCCCTAGCTGCTTACTGTCAAACATCATTCACAGGTCAGGCTTCATATGTAGGTGCCATAGAGAAATAGCAAATCTTAGTTTTTATTTTTGCATTTCCTTATTAGAGACAGTAGATTTTCAGCTATGCTGTACAATTGGAAACTTTGTTCATGTGAGGAAAAACAAAGAAGTCTAGAGGGGCATGACATGAAATAAAATGGTGTACCTGATCTGAATCTAAAAGGTGAATGATTTCTGTATTGGTCATAGATTGTCCATAACAAACACATTGTTTAAACACAAGCATACTTAAAAGTTTACCTAACACTAGAGTACCTTTAGTTAAAGAACACTGATCAGTGTTTTAGTTGTGTCATCTGATTTGAGACTATATGTTCTGGACATGCTGATAAAGATGGGTTAAGAGCGTTAAACTGATCAGCAGTTGGTGGAGGCAAGTAAGATGTATGTAGCATCTAATGGGTAAATCTTGCATACCTAAATGGGTTATTCACAGTGTATTAGGAACAGCTGTTTGGTAGGAGTTAGTCCCTGTAGTGGTAGTAAGCCTAGTGAATCGAGGGAGGGCACTAATAGTAAGAGAAGAAAGGTGAGAAAAAGAGCCTTACATGCAAGAGTAAAAGGAATGACTTCTAGGTTTGATAGATGGGAAGATGGAAGTTTTATGTTAAGTTTCTTGGCTAAGATTCACCTTTGTGGAGGTGTCTTGGCTATGATTCCCCTTTGTGGGGGTTCCTTAGTTAAGATGGGAGATGTGTTCATATCACAATTTTTCTATCCTATTAACATATGTGTTGGAGACTTAGAGAAGTATAAGGCTTTTCAAGTTGGTTACTTTGAAAGTGATCACTGGAGTGCAAAGGAACAGTTTGAAACTGAGTGTGCTGCATTCAAGATGAGAATTCCTACATCAAACATGTGGTTATGACTCTCTCTTTAGGTTAGGGAAAGCAGCTGCCTAAAGTGAAGAGTTCAAATACCTTGGTATCTTGTTCACAGATGAGGGTAAGGTGATTGGCAGATTGACCAGCAAAAGACTGTAGTGATAAAGCAGAACCTACAGTGGTGCTTGAAAGTTTGTGAACCCTTTAGAATTTTCTATATTTCTGCATAAATATGACCTAAAATATCATCAGATTTTCACTCAAGTCCTAAAAGTAGATAAAGAGAAACCAGTTAAACAAATGAGACAAAAATGTTATACTTGGTCATTTATTTATTGAGGAAAATGATTGAATATTACATATTTGTGAGTGGCAAAAGTATGTGAACCTCTAGGATTAGCAGTTAGTTTGAAGGTGAAATTAGAGTCAGGTGTTTTCAATCAATGGGACGACAATCAGGTGTGAGTGGGCACCCCGTGTTATTTAAAGAACAGGGATCTATTTCAGTCTGCTCTTCACAACACATGTTTGTGGAAGTGTATCATGGCACGAACAAAGGAGATTTCTGAGGACCTCAGAAAAAGAGTTGTTGATGCTCATCAGGCTGGAAAAGGTTACAAAACTATCTCTAAAGAGTTTGGACTCTACCAATCCACAGTCAGACAGATTGTGTACAAATGGAGGAAATTCAAGACCATTGTTACCCTCCCCAGGAGTGGTCGACCAACAAAGATCACTCCAAGAGCAAGGTGTGTAATAGTCGGCGAGATCACAAAGGACCCCAGGGTAACTTCTAAGCAACTGAAGGCCTCTCTCACATTGACTAATGTTCATGTTCATGAGTTCAACATCAGGAGAACACTGAACAACAATGGTGTGAATGGCAGGGTTACAAGGAGAAAACCACTGCTCTCCAAAAAAAAACATTGCTGCTTGTCTGCAGTTTGCTAAAGATCATGTGGACAAATCAGAAGGCCATTGGAAGAATGTTTTGTGGACAGATGAGACCAAAATAGAACTTTTTGGTTTAAATAAAGAGCGTTATATTTGGAGAAAGGAAAACACGCATTCCAGCATAAGAACCTTATCCCATCTGTGAAACATGGTGGTGGTAGTATCATGGTTTGGGCCTGTTTTGCTGCATCTGGGCCAGGATGGCTTGCCTTCATGGATGCCTTCATGAATTCTGAATTATATCAGAGAATTCTAAAGGAAAATGTCAGGACATCTGTCCATGAACTGAATCTCAAGAGAAGGTGGGTCATGCAGCAACACAACGACCCTAAGCACACAAGTCGTTCTACCAAAGAATGGTTAAACAAGAATAAAGTTAATGTTTTGGAATGGCAAAGTCAAAGTCCTGGCCTTAATCAAATCGAAATGTTGTGGAAGGACCTGAAGCGAGTAGTTAATGTGAGGAAACCCACCAACATCCCAGAGTTGAAGCTGTTCTGTATGGAGGAATGGGCTAAAATTCCTCCAAGCCGGTGTACAGGAATGATCAAAAGTTACCGGAAACGTTTAGTTGCAGTTATTGCTGCAAAGGGGGGTCACACCAGATACTGAAAGCAAAGGTTCACATACATTTGCCACTCACAAATATGTAATATTCGATCATTTTGCTTAATAAACAAATGACCAAGTATAATATTTTTGCCTCATTTGTTTAACTGGTTTCTTTTTATCTACTTTTAGGACTTGAGTGAAAATCTGATGATGTTTTAGGTCATATTTATGCAGAAATATAGAAAATTCTGAAGGGTTCACAAACTTTCAAGCACCACTGTAAGTACTCTTACTATGCTTTGGATTTAGTAGGTCAATGAACATCTCTGTCCTATAGTTCTAATCTCTGGGTAGTGATTGAAATAATCAGATTGTGAATTTAAGTGACCAAAATAAGTGCATGGCTGCTGGACTTTTCATACATGGTACAGTGATTATCTCAGCAATGTAAGAAGACCTTGGAGTTGATACTGTACTTCTCTAAATCAAAAGAAGTCATTTGACATGGTTTGGGTATGTAACAGCAATGGCCTCTGGGCACCTTCAATGGGAGGTGGGCCAGACATAGCCTGCTTAGAGAATAAACAAGAGCCGATGTAGCACCTGCATATTCTCCAAAAGTATCTTGAAGAATTTTCGCATGGGTTGGGTTGGTATGTCCAGCTCGGGTTATTGCCCCAAGACCCTCAACAGACCAAGATATGGGACAGCAAAAATATACCCATATTGTAGGACTCCTTGTGTGTGTAATTCTTCAAATAGTAAATGCTTTTATTGAGAATACTAATATTGTGATTGAATTTACTTGTTTTATACCTGCTAATACACTCTTTTAGAATCATGAATTAGGGAAATATGTAATTGTGTAAGTGATTTAAAAATAAAATTTGCATGACTTTCCTTAAGAGGTGGTTGCAATTGCAACGAACAAAAATTTAAAAATATTATATTTTGTTGTGTTACATATAGACACTTAGCCTTTTACACAGACGAACAAAATATTTTGGTGAGGGAGATATTCATGCATGTTCATGGAAGGATGTTGAATTTAGGAGTAGGGCATGCTGTGTATGGTGTAGTGACATAAGCTTTGAACTTTAAACTAAAAGGTCGCCAGATCAGTTTTTGCTGCTCACTCACAGAGTGATGCTCCGAAGCAACTTACCCAGAAAATGCTCCAAAATAATCACATATACAGGAACAGTTTTAACATATTCTGATAGACATTTAGTCCTTTTTCAGGGCTGTTATAGTCTAGATGCTGTGTTAACCCGGGAAAATCTCTTGTTGTTGATTCTGTTTGAAATCCCTCATAACATATTCATTTTAATAGGGACAATATGTTTACTTCATGCTATGGCTTTTTAATTTAACTAGGGACTGCTGAACCTTCTTTTTATATATTAGTGACACTGTTTAACTCATCGATTCTTCTTCTGCTGCTTTGCTTTGTTCTACTGCAAGGGAATGACAATGCCAGGGTGGATAGGAGAGGAAGTGCAGAGTTCCTTTTGTTTGGCTCAACCCTCTCTTGCTCAATTTAGCCATCGTCAAGAGGGAATGAGAGGATTTCCCTTTCTGCATTTTTTAAAAAAAAAAACCAAGTAAATAATTGATAAGATCTAAAAATAAACAATAGGATATTTCTGGATGCGTGCCCCTCTGCTGCAATTTTTAAAACAGATAAATTCCTCAGTATACACCCACAGTAAATATTTCAGTTTTTCTGCTTGATCAAAATGTGTTTTTTTACACTGTATATTTTGTAATTTTTTGAGCAGTGTAATGAAAGCTCACTTCTTCTTCCTCTTTTGGCTGCTCCCGTTAGGGGTTGCCACATAGTTAAGTAATTAAAATAGACAAAGCTGATGTTTTGTGGCATGCACACCTTTAATGCTCTGTGATTCGAAATTTTATTCAATTCAGTTGTGATCTTATTTGTTATTAGATTGCCAAGACTGCGAAGAGTTAATACAAGTAGGGGTGTGGTCGTAATGTTAAAAACTTAACAAACCTGGGGGTTGGGTTGTAATATTAAAATTAAAAAGTCTATTTGCCTAACTCTTCTCTATTTTCAGAAATACAAATATAAGTAATTATAAATGCCATCAGTGTATTTTATTTATGTCTCCCTCCAATTTTAGCTCACTATTTTTATAAGTTTTATGCTCAGTTCATAAATATGCCTTAATATGCCACATAGGATGAAAATCTTTAAATGGATAATAAAAAGAATTACAGCTAATTGTCATTTAAGCTTGCTGTTGTATGACACTTGTGTCCTCATTAAAGAAAATGTGTGCATTGAAAGTTGCACTGATATGTTGGAATGCTTATTTATAGATATGCATTTGCTAAGCTGTATTCCAAACCTAAAATCAAGTCAATCTCAGTTTCTTTTACTTAAAATAGTGTTTATAATTTTTATAGAGAGCAATAGAATGCAACACATTACTAATTAGCAGAATTATTTTAGTGACAAATTAATATAATTAATTATATATATATATATATATATATATATATATATATATATATATATATATATATATACAAGAAATAGAACAGAACAATAGAATCACAATAAAAGGAAACACTAAATATCCCAGATTAATTAAAGCAGCTCAGCTTTTAGAATGTTGAAGAAGGATTTCTTTTATTTGATTATTGTAATAAAGGGAGCTTTGGAGAGAGACATGTCTGCAACACTTCAAACAGTAGGCATCACAAAGCTCAATACATTTTTATCATTATCATTTCAGTGGTTAATAAACTTGACAGTAAGCTTGAGTTGTCGCAAAGTATTTGGAATAAACAGACTAAACAATATTCTGCAATGTTCGATTTTAAAGCTTTGTAGGTGAATGACATCAAGGTTTTAAAAATTATACTGATGCTTCCAAACATGAAATTTGCCTGTGATGATGTTATATCAGTTCTGAAGTTCTGTTTCTAGGTCAGAAGAAAATTTGACTAAATTGGTAGTTGAATCAAACACCACATCAAGATACAGTGTAGAGAAATAGAGTGGAAAAGGTTTAGAAATTGACAATTCATGGGACTGTCACAGTTAATAAAAAAATTTGAACAGCCTTATCAGATGCTGTTTCAGAAACATGCTCTACTGAAATAAGGAATTTTCAGTCTTGACCTAAATGCTGATGGAGCATTTATAGTATTTACAGAGTTTGGTGGTGCCCTATTTAAAATTCTGCTTTTTTCTGTATGTCTGAAGTTTTCCTGCATCTTCTGATCTCAGTAGACACTGTACAGTGTAGTTAGTTCTGAAATTTAATGTTTGCTTCTAGCCAGAATGAGGAATTTATAATTCTAAAACTAATCGGGGAGCCAGGGAAGTGATTGAAGAACTGGAAATATAGTATGTGGTCATGCTTCCCAGTTTTAGGTATAGTTCTTGCAATATTTTTTTAATTAAATAAATATTAGTAATCTAATACTTTTAACAACCCAATCGCAGTAGTTAATTTTTCATAATAAAATTAATGAATTGCTTTTATAGATCCTGCTTATTAAGAAACAATATATTCTGAAAGATCTATTACATGGAAAAAACATTTTTGTAGAGATGACTCAATGTTGCATCAGTATCAAAGATAAAATACTCCAAAATCCAAAATGCTTTGAGCATTGACATGGTGCCACCTATGTTCACTCTAATTTTTTATTTAGCGCCATGAAGCTAGGACACACAATCAGCGACTGGGGTTTTAGTCCCCCGTGAAATGCCGCAACGCTGGGTAGGTGGTGCATGTCAGTTTCAGTACACTGTGAATGGGTTTTGGGAGCCAAATTATATTTCCTGCGCTATGCGTTATTGAAAGGTCACTGTTTGCAGATTACAAAAGCAGCTTCATTCTCAGTAGGTGCCCTTATTGCATTTGGAGTGCAGTAAATTGCTCCAATTATGTTAGGAAAACTGGACACTATTGACAAACACATGTTGTGTTTTATGTAAGTACACCCAAACCATACGAAAAGTGAATGTAGCATCTCATACTTCAGTTAATGTCTTCCCTCACAGTGGGCATTATGGGGTGAAGGTTAACTGAAATATTAATGACCTGCTGGTCAGTTCCTTGTGAAGTGACAATAGGTATCCTATATAAATGATTAAAGCACAAAAAAGTTCTTTAGTGCAAATACGCACAATTGGTCCTTAAAAATGGGAACTTAATTACACTATGCACACTGTGCACATCAAATTAATCAATTTTGAGGTTTAGTATGTTTGTCAAGTCAACACACATTATAATAATGGCTCAGTGATATGAATTATTATATGTATTGTTGCATATGTTATTTAGATGGTTTGGCTGCATTTCTCTACTTGATTAAGGCATTCCCCAAGAAACTTCCTGCATTATACATTTTCAGCATTGAACCTTCATTTACTCTGCATACATGGAACACCAAAGTTAACAGAGAGAGACATTCTTATCTCTTAATGGTTGTTGAAAACTACACTGTAAATTATATGAATACTGTATGTGATTGGGCACCCTAGGGCCATCATAACAGCTTTGCAGTTTTTTTCTTTTTTTTTTCCTCTATTGCCCTAATACGCTTCCGTATGACACTCAGAAACTTGTCTTTTCACGTTGACTTTGATATTTGACCACTTTTTTTATTTTGGGTACTGTGTGACTTTCTGAATTTGAACTTTTGAGTGATTTTGCCATGCTGTGCCACTCCATCAATTTCCTTTTGTTGCTTCAACCACTGCGTATGCCACCAAATAGTACATTTTTCCTTGCCTCCACTTCACAGAGTAGGATCTCCATTTCACCTTTGCTGAAATTCTTCTTTTTTTACGTGCACTTTTTCCATTGTCTTTTAACAAAACACATAAAGGAATGGGGTATTTATATTGATTTGCATATTCAAATAGGCAGAATTCTAGGAGTAGTCGAGGTGGGGCTGTAGGCACATGCATGTGTGTTAAAATTCAAATTGATTGGGGTTTATAAAGGGAAAGTATGTAGAATTTTGCTTATGCACAGTTTTATGCATCATAATTTTTTTTGTGCATGCGCATGTTTCTAGTTTTGTCCCTGGTGACTTTCATGACTACCCTTTATTGCTAACATTTTTGTTGTTCTCTTTATATTGCTTATTGACCACTGGTGTCCTCTGGATTGTTACCCTGGAAGATTCAGTTACTGTTACGACAGAAGCACTTCTTCACTAAATGAATGTGATCACTTGGAAGTGCTACTTATTTATATCATATACCTTTTCCTCAAAAATAATCAATGGCTCTAAAACACATCTGAAGAATTAATCTCACAACATAACAGAGCAAAAAATGCATTTCTCAGTAAGGCACAAGCATTTGATATTAGAACATTAGAACAATCTAGACGAGAACAGACTATTCAGCCCAACAAATCTCGCCAGTACTATCCACTTACTTCTTCTAAAATAACACCAAGTCTAGTTTTGAAAGTCTCTGTCTACCACAGTACTTGGTAACTTATTTTATGTGTCTGTGGTTCTCTATGTAAAGATAAACTTTCTAATGTTTGTGCAAATTTATCCTTAACAAGTTTTTGCCTACTTGTAGTGTTTTTCCTCTTCCATGGCAATGTTACCTGAATTGCTGTTCTTTTTAAAATATCAGAAAATAAACATTGTTCAGTGTGCATCACAGAAGTCCGTGTCAAGTACAATTTTCAATTCAGTTTATTCTTGTATAGCACTCTTTACTGAACACAGATTTGTAATTTGAGAACAGTATAGTGCAATTTTTACATATGAAACCTAAATGTCAAGGTAAACAACTAGTCAATATAAATGAATCCTAATAGTTAAACAATCAAAATCATTCTTATTCTATTTCTTGACCTTTGTGCTATTTTATCGCAAAGTATGAAATAAAATCTTAAGACCTGAGTTTGTGGTGCCCTGAAATTACGATTCGTTTTTATTGCCCTGTGGTAGAAAGGCTTTTTTCTTTCTTCTTAGTGGTATATGTGTTGTATTCCAAAGGGATTAACCTTTAACCTGTCTTCATAAGCAGAACTTGCATGACTTATCCCCAAGTAAGATATCCAACCCAACTGGCTCTTACACCTGCTCGTAACTCTACACTGGAAATGCTGTTACATATTGGTAACCAAACCTTATGCTATATAATCTTACACTATAGAGGCAAATGCTCTTATTCACATCTGCTAGATCAGAAAAAATGTATAAGCAGTACATATTTATGTTAACTAGGAAAGAATCAGTGTCACTGTCTCTCCTTGCCATGATTTCTGTTCCTACACTATCTTTTAAAAGAAGAGTGGGTGATAGAATAAGTGTTGGGATGCCTGTGGAAGAATGTCTCTCTGTTAACTTTGGTGTTCCATGTATGTAGAGTAAATGAAGGTTCAATGCAGAGAATGTATACTGCAGAAAGTAATATAACCATCACTGAAAAATTTCGACTCATTGGATTCAAAAGAATTGCTTCCAAGATAGAATTGAACAGAGGAGGGAAAAGAAGAATAACCTGGAAAATATAGGACTAAGGTTGAAAGCCAGGTCAGCCTAATGTTTTCGGTTTGACTAACAGGTTGCAGCACACATTTCAGATACTCCAATAAAATTACAGTGTAATCTTGTGAACTCTGTTACCAGTTTTGCTTGGTTTATGAGCTCGACCCTGATTGTAATTGCTGTGACTAAGAAAGTGGAGGCAAATGAAGTTGGCCATTGTGGATTTTTGGATCAGGATTCATTATTTGAGTGTAAGTGTAAATCCAATAATTGTTAGCGTCACTGCAGGGTGCAGATCTGGCCTTAAAGCTCGTTTAAAGAACATGTTAAATCTCTATCTGTCTGTCTGTCTGTCTGTCTATTTATTCTATAGAACGGGAATTAGCTAATATTACTTAAATGAAAAGCATTCTGTAGAACTTTAGAACTCCTACCAAATGACCCCACCATTCAAGTACTGTACGTCTACAGTAAATAAAGCTAAAAATAAATAACAAAGCCACCTGTACAAATCTGTTGCTTATCTGTCATGCCCTAAAATAAAGTGAAATACAAGGCCCAATAAATTAGTTTATTACAGTAAAATACTATGTCATTAGTGAAATAACAAGCATACATTTTTAAATATATTTCTTACTAGGGGGCTTTGCCCCCTGCTCTCTTTACTCGCCAACAGGGGGTTGGCGAGCATCTCGTCTCTGCTGCTCGTGTATGTGGATCTTACTTTCACCAAACAAATGTCTTAATTCTCGCGGATACGCCTCTTCATTGGGAAGAAACACTACTTTTCCCTGATCACAACACGAATTAGACGATCTACAAGTATCTGACTTAAAGTTTAAATCTGAACAATATATTCAATCTCTTTTCACTGAGTAATAATTTCCATTTGTTTTCGCTAATGCGATCTTTACTATCATTTTTTTTGAGACTTTTGAATTTTAGTACTTTCATAATCTCAAACCTGTTCTTCATGTGTATCACACTAACCTTTTTAAATTCTTTACAACGTTCTACTTTGTCATCTACTGTTTGTCTTTTATTTCCGGCCCCGGGCATGGTTAAATCTCTTGGCACAAAGTCTCGTCTCGTGGGACGTGAAGGTATCTCTTTGAAAAAGTCGCGTCTCGTCCCAGGCTAAAAAGTCTTGTCTTGTCGCAGGTTTTTTTTTATTATAATAGAGAAATATGCTAATATGGTATGGGTTAATATGTTTAACTTAGAGCTAGTATATGAGTGAGTGTGGGTATATGACTGAGTGTGTACTTCAGTGGACCAGTGAGAGGACCAAGGTAGTTTCTGCCTTGTAGTCAGTGCTGCTTGGATAGGCATGTACATCCCACAACCCTGAACCTAATAAGAAGATTAGAAAATGAGTGAATGATGTAATTCTCTTTTTCTTTTAGTTTCTGTAAATAACTGGGAAAGGGAAATCAATGCCGGCCATATTTGTCCTCACTTTATTACTTTTGAAAGGGCTTGCGAGACCAGATGCTTGCTCGGTCAAAATTAATTTAACTGTCAGTGTTTTGGCACCTAAAGGACCCCATCATGTATGCCCATTTAAATAATGGGTTTCTTAAAAAGACTTGGATGTAAGCACTATGCATTATTAAGTATTAAGCACATAAATTTAATAATTCCATTAACACGATAGTCTGCTGAAGTTTCTTTTTTCATGTTCACTTAAAGCTTTGCATTAATGTGAAGAATCCTAAGTACGGGAAAAGAAAACTGGTATAATTTGCCTAGAGGCAGCAACATTTTAGCATTACATAAATAGTTGTGATTTATACAACAAATATCATAACAGTCTGAACCTTAATTAAATCCAGTGTGTAGTCCTGAAGGGCAGACGCCTTTCCTTGTAGCATGAGGTGTAAGGTAAGAACCTAAACTGCTTTGTAGAGTCCACACCTACAGTAACCCACACTATAACTGGGCCAATTTAGAATCATTAATAAATATAGAGAGCATGTTTTTGGGGCTTTGAGGACAACTGCAGTAACTGGAGAAAAACCCATGCAAACATGAGGTGAGTGTGAATGCTTCACGTAATTGCCACTGGGCATCTGATTTGAACCCAAGGTACTAAATATGTGAGGCAGCAATGCTGAGTACTTTGTCAGTATGCTGCTTCTATAAAACAATTTGCTAATTTATATAAACATATACGACACTGAGCCCTAAATCCCTGTCCTTGTTAGTAATGCTGTTGTGTCTTATATTGATGTTAATAATTCTACTAGAATTATTTGAGAAAAAATGCTGATATACATTTCATAATAGATTTCATAATAGATCTGTTAATATTATAGAATACTGAAAGTGTTTTTTAAATCCTGATGATAATAATCTCTCTAACAATTTCAATTTAAAAACTAAAATATGAAACAGTATGTTCATTTAAACTCTTATTTAGTGCCAAAAGATTAAACTCTTGAGCCTTGCATGAGAAGATGATAACTTCAGGTTATCTGTTCACACAGGTCACTCACAGTACAAGTGGTCATGTGGTATTTAAGCTAGAGAAATGTTTACTTTAAATGACTAGGCAAAAAGGTAGCTGCTGTACCTATGCTAAGCAGAAGTGGCAGCGATTGAATGTGGAGTGTTTGCTGCATAGTATATAATACATATTTAGTGAGTGAACAACTGAAGAATTTTAATTTGTAGTTTAATTATATTCCCAAAAGAACTAAATGAAATATCATAAGCTACTACTACCTTTCAAGCTTGTTGTATTTAGATTTTGACTGTTGGTAACCTGCAATTAACAGTGTATTTTAGGAATTTTTGTTTGGTGTGTCATTAAGAATCCTGAGCTGCTTAAGAGAAACTAAACATTTTCACTGAAAATATTAAGTCAATATGTATTTCATTTAAGATTTGTGTAGCTATAATTTTACTCAAAAGGCTTTTCAAAAATCATATCTAATATTTCAGTTTTGCATTCCACAGAAATCAGTGTACGAGTTTCACATGCCTTGCATTTTTCATGTTGTACTGCTGTAATAGGATCACCACTGCTTGCATTTATATCCACGACACCACAGCTTTAATGGGCAAGTGTGTTTTTGCATTAAACTTGCCTCAATATGCACAACTTGATTATACTACATACAAGATCTGTGGGATGATTCAGTTGTGTTTATTTTGTTAGCCATAAGATGCCACCATGGTGCTACCTACATGAGTGCTATCAGCATAAGGGCATTATTGTTGCTTGTGCAAAAATCTTTAAGAACAAATGGTCAGGCATGCAGTGTGATGTAGTGATCAATTCTTTGGACTTCAAACCATGAGGTTGTGGGTTGAAATCCCACTACTGATACTGTGTGACACTGAGCAAGTCACTTGGCCTGCCTGTGCTCCAATTGGAAAACCAAACAAATGTAACCAATTGTACCATAAATGTTGTAATTCGCCTTGGATAAAGGCGCCAGCCAAATATGTAAATGTAAAGGTCACATTAACAATGCTATATTTAGATGTTTCTGAGTTTTGTTTTTTATGTATATTTTACCCTCTAATATATAATGCTGATTGTGTATTTGTGTGTCTTTTTTGTTCAGTATGCAAAACTATACGCTTGAACCTATATTTGCCAGACTGTAGGCAATGTTTTGCTATAAAATTTAGCTGTCTCTCTCAAATAGTGGCATTGCGGTCAGGTCAGGTTGGGGAGCGTGCACTGGTACAGTGCGTTGCCACACCCACCACAAGACGAAACAGCTTCGGATGCTGGTTGCCAACCCCCCAGACAGACACGTTGTCCAGTTCCATGATCTGGAAATGACCATCTATTTGCTGCAGCCAGGTGTTATGTTGGTGTCCCCTTGGACTGGTCCAGCCACTTGAATCCTCAACAAGTGTCCTGCATGCCGGATCACTCTCTGGGAATCGCACTGCATGGCCATAGTGCCATAACTAACGCTTCTTCACAGTGCAGGTAATGTGTCTAATTCAGGACTCCATGAGCAACTGCTCATTTGACACAAAGTCAAAACAGCAGAACCAAAGAATTCTTCGAAGAGACACAGTTCAGAAGGAGTCCAGCCTTTACTTCAGGTCACTGGATAGCATCCATGTCTCGCAACCATATAGCAAAACAGGAATCACCAGGACTCTGAACACTTGGACCTTCATCCTTTTGCAAAGATATTGGGCACACCAGCACACATCCTTTCCAGCAACCTCATGACCACCATACTCACCCAATCCATCTACAAACTTCATAGGAGGTCTAATGTCCTCTTGAATGACCTAATGAATTGGCATTGATGAATTTAAAAATACAATGCAAGATGGGTTTATTATCTTGGAGAAATTTCAGAATAGGGTTTATAAAGAATGGTATCGTCATAAAATACTTGGTTTATCTTAGCATACATATCTACTCTACTCTATGATTTTTTGTTTAGTAACTATAAAACTACTGGTCTAAATCCATACGAAATATATAAATTCAAACATTATTATACAGGTATATGTACTGTTGAATTAGTGAATTACAAGATAATTCAGGATATTTCCATTTAATTGAACTCTTTAAAGCTGTTTTTGTAATGACATGCTTTTAAAGTGTGGCTTGCCAGTGAACCACTCTGTTACGTTTTTAACATTTGTTACTGTAAGATTTTATATTTACATCATTAGCTGGTTGAAAAAATATTACTAAAAATTCATGTTTAATGGATGATTCAAATTACTTTCAGAAACTCAGTGTTTTAATTTTCCAAATCTATCCCTACCCTTTTTTGTATATTTCTACCAACTTTGAAGCTACTTGTACTGTATGAACTTAAACTTGTCAATTTTACATGAAACCTCTGTTTCAGAACTCCTGTTAAACAGCCTTTGTTTTGATGTTTTCAAGGTGTCTTAAGTGAGTGATCACAATTTGGTATTGCTAATACCTGTGTACAAATCCAGAATTATAAAATTACTTTGGCTGTCATTACTTGTACTCAGAAAATGTACAACTGTAAGACAGCATTACATTCTTCACTTTACCATTCAAATATATGACTTGTGCTTTCACTTATGGGTTATACTAATGAATGATAGTAAAAAGAAAAGCTAAACAAATGACACAAATTCCATGTTTGCAGATTGGCATTTAGCAATGAATTATGATGATTACACGTCTTTGTTCCTTTAATAGGGAGATTTCCTTTTTCTGCAGAGCATTGAAACATAAAATGTCTAATGCACTAAATACTAATTGTCTTCTAAGTGAGTCAAGGTAGGGGGGGTGTCAAAAAACAGGGCCTGTTAAGCCCTTTGGAGCATTCCTTGTGTGATTTTGGGCCATACAGGAAATAAATGTATTTTTCTTGTTGTTGTAAATAAATATTATTTTGGTATTAACAAATGGAGAAACTCATGCCACCAGTGTAGACAAGCCGAATAAGCACTGTGGTCTTTGGCTGGTTTGTTATCCTGACCAATACCCCCAGGCTGCCAGATGGAGCCCTTCCTGCAGTATGGAGGTGACCTGAAGACCAGCAGGGAGTCATGGACTATGTAGTTTTTATACACGACCCTGCTGGATACCACAGGGGCCGCAAGAGGGAGCTGCAGAGAGGACCGAAGACTCATTTGTGCCCTATAACCCGGAAGTGCATCAAAGGAAGAGCGACGTGCTTCCGGGGTGAAGAAAAGGACTTGAACCTGACCCGGCAGTGATAAAGAATCACATGGACTGGGGATTGGGAACACTTCCGGGTCAGGGAGAATAAAAGGACTGTGGGAGCTCCCAGACGGGGAGCTGAGTTGGGTGGAAGGGTGGCAATGCATCTGGGAGTTGGAGGATTTGTTTATTGTTATTTGATTTGTGTATTTATATGAGTATAGTGGAGGAGAGGGTGCTTTGTGCATTGTGGCGGATAAATAAAGTCATCATATGGACTTTTATCTGGTATCTGGAGTCTTGGTCAGGGGTTCAAGGGAGCGATACAGCCCTAATCTATCACAGCACTTTGTTTGAATCTGACGTTTACTTGCTGCGACTGTTGTTTTTGCTGGCAGTCCTCTCACAGCCCACAGTCCCATAGGCATAACTGTGAATGCATATGAGGTACCCTTCTTTGATCTGTGACATTGAACTGCATATGAGCTGAACAGATGTTTGAACTAATGGACATTTGTAGAAGTGCTCATTACAATCAGAAAATGAATGAAAAACCTCCAGTCATGTATTGGTACTGTATAGGACACTATTAAAAAAGATTAATTTTGTTATCTTTTCATCTCCTCTTAAAAGATTACACCTCATTTGATTTCTAATGTTATTTCACAAAAATCTGTTTCTGAACTAATTCCATAAAGGGGTAAACGTGGCAGGAATGCAAGCCTGTGTGTATGTGTTTGTTTTTTTTAAGTATAAATAAAAGGTATGATACCTGCACTCACATGCTAAAATTCTCCAGTGCAAACATAACGCATTTCCAGATCATGACCTGCTGATTTTCTTTTTGACTTGTGTTGCAGATTGAACAAATACCATCATGTAGTATAATATTCTCAAACTTGTTTTATCTAATTCAGGGTTGTGGTGGACCAGAATCTGGTGCAAGTAATGGAAAAAGCCCTGGACAATGATGGCTGTCCATTTCAGGACTCGGCTAATAAGATTTTCAGATGTGTAAAAGAACAGGTAGTAGTTGTTGTAGAAAAACTAATGAGAGATAGTCATGTCTTAAAATGGAAATGCTGATCCTTGTTTTATTTTAAATGAAACTTTATCCATTTATCTGTAAATTACTAAACACACTTACTCCACATCAGAGTTGAGGGCTTAGCATTACAGTGCAAGATGATTTACTAACATGTTGAATATACTGTACATAACATGAAATGTAGATGAGTATAATATACCACAGCACGGTCAAATCAGAATTTTTTTTAAAGAGACAAAGATTAGGACATGTGGGAGACTAATATGTCTGTAAAGAAGGTACAGTGGAGTGAATACAAGTATATACAGTGTTTTAAACATGAGCAGTACATTAAAGTTTACAGAACATTAGACTAAAGAAAGTAATGTGATGGTATTGGCAGAAAATGAAGTGTTATAGAAGAATGTAGGTAACAATATCAATGTCGCAACACAGTAAATACCAGATAGATATTTAGTTTTTATTAGGGGCCTATGCTTCTCTAGTGCTTGAGTCTTTTTTATTGTAGTTACTTTTTTTCTGTCCATCCATCTGTGTTTCTTTTTTTATTTTGCTACTTGGATACTGGTTAATAACTTTAGATTCAATGGACCTGTACTGTGTTTAAACTATACACCTGAAACTTTCCAGTTATGTTCTAGCATTGTATCAGGTGGAAATCTGACATGCTATTCATGTGATAGCACCCATCAAATACAGTAAGTTAAGCATAAGTCTCAACCAATTATGACACCTGGATTTGTGCCACATGCTGAGTTGATTGCAAAAAGGATTAACATGGATCTGTGTGATGAGCACAGAAGACAACAACACAAGGAACACAAAGTTTATATAATGTTTAAATAATTACTGTATACTGTGGTGGGCTGGTGCCCTGCCTGGGGTTTCTTTCCTGCCTTGTGCCCAGTGTTGGCTGGGATTGGCTCCAGCAGACCCTCGTTACCCTGTAGTTAGGATATAGCAGGTTGGATAATGGATGGATGGATAATTACTGTATATCATCATATGGCCAATAACATATAAGATGCAGATAATCAGTCAAACAAACAACACTGCTAGAGCTACAGTGGATTCAACTTACTCATTGGATAAGAGGTCAAGAGTACAGGGGCCTCACAAAATGACTTTATAGTGAGATTTGGGTGTAAATTAACATTACGGTATTTCAAAATATGCACTTACTCAGTATGATAAGCATGAATAGAATAATTATCATTGTTTGACAAAGCAATGTGGCATTTCATTACTGCACAAGTTAGTGTGATTTACTGTTCCACAACTGATCATAAACTCAGTTTTTGTATACACTAGATTAACATATATAGCTTTGAAATTGCTTTTTTACTTATGGCCATTGTTTTTTTTCAGAAGTGGGAGCCAGGCAATCATAAAATTGAAAAACAGCAAATGCTTGGTTGATAGTTCTTCAGTGCTGGTTGTGGCTGAGGTTTGAATGCTGAGTACTTTCTTAAATATTTCCTCAATTACCAACAGAACTCAGGTGCTTGAACTGTGGCCAGGAAATAGGATGTGAAAGGAAAATAAAAAGAATCTTCAGGACAGAGAGTTTCTTTGAACATGACAGGTGCAATGGATGAATGGGTGGTGCTCTTCACTTAACGCAGCACAGCAGGCTTTGTCATGCTTATGTTATGGTGTGGTTCTTTGCCAGTTTTTTTTAAGAATAATGCTTAACTTCATTAAACTAATTTTTGTATAGCACTCTTTACTAAGTGTGAGGTGAGACCATTTATGTATAACTATAATGCACTTACTATAAACTACTAAACCATACAACTTTTACATATATAAAACAAAAATATTTAGTAAGAGTAATGCACTTCTTTGGAATTTGTTGGGTGGAGAAGTCTAATTTTCTACTAAGAGTTAACTTTTTCCAGGCCATTGTAATTGGGCTGACTGCTGCTTCTGTCCCGAATATTTTTTGTACTGGATACATTTCACCATATGCTCCCTCTTGAATTATTTGTGTTTCCTGTTCATCATCCATCTTGAGAACTAAGCCATTGTCATTGCATTAGTGATGCATTAATGATGCACCGCTGACTTTTGCATATACTGTATGAGTCAGACATGAGTCCTACTTGAGTTGTTCATCAGTTGTTGCACATTAACCAACTCATCCAATTACACGTTGGAATTCATGATACAACCCACTTGAGATGCACTTCAGACATTCTGCTTCAGCTCCTCTGTAGTTTTGTGTTTGGCATATAATTGTGTGGTTTTTAATTTTGTAAACAAAGTAGGAAAGAAAGATAGAAAGTGCTTTTTTTCACGAAGGAGAACTGGATCTCTTTGATTTCCAAAAACAGTTATTCAAAAAAAGCTATTAACTGGAGAACATTGGATTATTAAAATACACCGCCATTTTCAACACACAGTTATTTTTACATATTTTAAATTTCTCAGACTATATTAAACTACATCTGTCCTGCAAATGGTCCTCCATCTTGCAGCGAAAACTTCGGGATTGGTGGCAGGGTTGGCACTCCAGCCAATGTAAAAAACTCCACACAGCTTTGAAACAAAAGACATTACCCTTTCTGCTCTCCATGGGAGTAGCACTGCTGTAGCTGCCTATAGGAAGGCTACTAGCATTATGAAGAATATGGAGGAAAACTTTGGAAGCCACATTCAAAACCACTGGAGAGCCAACGGAGTCAGGCCTGTTGGGAATCAGAACCTTTGTCGTGCTGAGGCATCTCCTGTTACACGGCCCACTCTGGTCCCAATTTGAGGCAGCCCATCTGGGTAGGCACGTGGAACATCTTGTCTCTCCAGCATGATGATCATCATCCTCTGTTGTCAAAAATTCCACATTTCAGTGGTGGCACTCTCTGAGGTGTGCAGACCTGGGACTGGCCAGATCTCTGTAGGTTGTTATACCTTATCTGGGCTGAACCTCACCAGGCTGGTGGTAAGGCTATCCTCCTTGCATTGCAAGCAACCTTTGCTTCTATTTGGGAGACTAGCGTCATCCCAACTGACTGGAAAATGGGACTTCTTGTCCCTATCTGGAAAGGGAAGGGTGATCGCCTGGATTTTGGCAACTACAAAGGTATAACACTGCTCTTGGTGCCAGGTAAGGTCCTTGCTAGCGTTATCCTCAATAGGATCAATGATCACTTCCTCACCTACCAGCGATGGGAGCAGTCTAGTTGTACATCTTAAAAATATATGATCAACCATGTCCTGGCACTGAGGGTTCTCATGGAATGCAAATGTGTATATTAGAAGAGTTTCTTTGCAGCCTTTGTTTATTTTTGTGAAGTGTTCAACTCAGTTGATAGAGCTGCGCTGTGAGGCATCCCCCCAAAAATGTTGGATGTCATGTGAGTATCGTGTGTGAGGACTGTGCAGAGTGGAGGCAGAACCTCTGCATTTTTCCCAGTTGATTCTGGGGTTTGTCATGGGGTGTGTTCTTTCTCCTACTCTGTTCAGTGTTTGCATGGACTGGGTTTTGGGCAGGGTCATGGTGTCCAACATCTGTGGGGTATCAGTTATTGAAGAAATATTCTCTGATCATGACTTTGCCAACAATGCAGTGATCTTCATGGAGTCAATGGAGGCTCTGATTGGGGCTCTTAAGAAACTGAGCATGGAGTCCTGAGTATCTGGGCTTGTGAGAGTCCTGGATAAAAACCAAGATTCAGGCCTTTAATGGCCCTTTGGGCACAACCATCATCAGTGTGTCAATCTTGTGGAGAGGTTTACTTACCTTGGCAGTGACATTCATGTGTCTGGTGACTCTTCCTATGAAGTCAATATACGGATTGGGAGAGTATGGGGGGTCACAAGGTCACTGTAAAGGGGTTAGTTGTGCTTCTGATATCTTTGCAAAGGCTGAAGTCTTCAGAGTTCTGGTGCTTCCTGTTTTGCAATATGGTTGCGAGACATGGATGCTATCCAGTGACCTGAGATGAAGACTGGACTTCTTCAGTACTGTGTCTCTTCAGAGAAAATTTTGGTTGCTCATGGAGTCCCAAATGAGGCACACTACCTACATTGTAAGGGAGTGTCAGTTATGGCACTACTGCCATGTGGCATAATTCCTCAAGGCTGATCCGGCTCACAGAGGACCCAAGCAGCTGGACCAGGCCATAAAGACGCCCATGTAACACCTGGCTGCTGCAGATAGATGGTCATTTCTACAGGGGGGTTGGTGGACAGGACCGCATGTCTGTCTGGGGGGATTGCCAACCAGGATTCCAAGCTGTTTTGTTGTGTGTTGGGTGCGGCAACGGGCTGTACCAGTGCATGCTGACATGACCTGACGTGTTAATGTACTTCAAAATATTTATTAACCTAATAAAAAATTCATATCAAATAATTCACTCTGAAGAGCCCATCTGTGGAAGCATATTTGTTTATATCTCTAGGATACTCCTTTAATTTGTATATTTCATATAGGAGTTTCTGTGCTGCAGTGGTTTTCTCCATTGCCATAGATTAGATTAAGGTCATAGATTATTGACTCAGTCATTGTTTGGGTAGACCTCTCCTCATATACCTTTGTTTTCATTTTACTGAGGGGTTATTTTAAGTTAACTGTCAACTTTGAATCTAAAATGTAATCACATCATGCTCAGATGATTCTTTAATTGTTCCTTGTACTGCTGGGATAGACTTTGACTCCCAGCAACTTGGTAATGGAATGATGAAACTTGAGAAAACAGGTGAATGTATTTTATATTCTAGTTCAATCAGTCATTCTATTCATTACTTGCAAATGTGCTAAATACTGTTCAAGGTCATGGAGATTTGGACCTATCCCATTAAAATTACGCACAATCACAATCACTTAAACTAGCCTAATTTAGAATCACTGTTAACCTAACACTTGTTTCTTTGTGGGAGGAAATTTGGTGTATGTAGTGAAAACCAAATGCAGACACGTGGAGAACATGCAAACTCCACTCAAACTACGTCCATGCTAGGATTTAAACTTTGCACTGTCGAGTTGTCAGTCAACAGGATTAGCCACTGTGCCTCTGTGCCAACTGTCTCCTTTTAATATTTATTGTAAAAGGCCAGTTGCAGAGGTAACATGCAGATTTTTATTCTATACCTGCTTCTTTTAAATTGTATCTATCTATCAAAATTGCTTGCAACCTTCCAGTGTAAATGAACAAAGTACAGGTGTTTCAAATGCAAAGAATGCTTTTTCTGAAAAGCTACGTACATTCAGAGAGAATAGTGTGATGAGGATTAAAAATACAGTGAAAAGAAATATCCCTCCGGGGATCTCTGTTGTCACTCAGGTTGGTAGAAGATAGACAGCAGAGTCAGTATGCAGTAAACAGAGGCATTCTGTTATGTTTGACTTCAGAGCTCCTTTGGAGATCAACAGGGTGTGGAAAATAATTCGGAAATGAACAATAAACTTGTGTAGTCAAAGCACATGATAGGTTATGAAGTCATGGGGTTTGATACATATCAGGAATATTGACAGTAGTATTTTTAACAAGTTGAATTATATTAGCAGGGATTCTCAACAGGACAAATGAATGAACAAATGAGTTTGGCTAATATTTTTGAAGGTATAATAACTGAAGTCTAACTGTGAATTAAGGTTGTACTTCCTTAATTGTCCTTTATTATTGGTGATGTAAACTATACTGCCTTGAAATAATGAAGGTATTAGTACTACTTTGCCTCTCTCCTTTTTAAATGTTCCTCCTTAAATTACTCGAGGCTGTGCTGGGTAAAGGATCATTTAGTCAAAAAAAATTGATTATATCACTTCTCATTACTCTTTTCAAAGTAAAGTGTAATTCAGCTAAAAATTGTAAACTGTTTAAATTTATCCAGACTTAAAATACCTAAAATATACCCAACCAAGATATTAATTATAATAGATACTGTCTTGCTTGCTTGAATAATCAGGTTTTTTTTGTTCTTTATTTCGCCTTATACAATTTCTTGTATTAGGAATTTGTTAGTTTTCGCATTACCCCATGGGGTCAGAGTGAAGGGTCAGCCATTGTACAGCGCCCCTGGAGCAATTACAGGTTAAAGGTCTTGTTCAGGGGCCCAGCAGAGTAGGATCTCTTTTGGCAGTGTCAGGGATTCGAATCAGCAACCTTCTGGATACCAGCAGAGATCCTTAGGCTCAGAGCCACTACTCCGCCCTATAAAAACAGGTCTGTTGTCAGTTGTTCTATAACAAACTTTTTGTAAGGATTATGCATAAGACTTGTGTATTTGAGACGAGATAAAATTTGAACTTAAGGTATGTGTTTCATTATGTAGTGAAATTTTATGTATAGCTGAGATGTGATAGTAAACTTGGAGATCACCAGCAAGACTTTACAGAACTAAATAAAAGTACTTGTAGTTTACTGTTATAAAAATTTAGGAGAGCGCAATCTCTTAATATTGATATAACATTTTCTTGTCCACTAAATTTAAATGTGGTTATTGTTTACTGCAGCTTTCATGTTGCTCACATTGTACTTGGCTGAAGAATTACTGTAAGACCTACTGTTATATGTGTGAAAATGAGACCATCTAGTGCATTTGTGTTGTGCAAAAGGTTTTCTGAGTTACTTGGAAAACCGTTAAAGACATTTTACAGAATAGTTTTATTCCTCCATCCATTTTCATTGGCTATGTAGAGGGCACCAGTCTAATCCAGGACACACACACTCATACTTCCACACTCACTCTTACTGGGCACATTTAGGGTCACAGTTTAACCTGACATGCACATGTTTACGATGTGAGAAGTAAACTAGTATGCATGAAGAAAGATCATGCACATAAGAGGAGAAACTCCACACACAGTGTGACCAGGGTGAGGTTCGGGCAAAGTATTTTGCAACTGTGAGGCAGCAGTGCTAACCTCTGCGCTACTATAATGGTCACATTTTCCCAAGTGCAATAGTGAATGGTATATTATATACTGATATACTGTATGTGGTAGAAGACAGTTTTGCCAGCTTTCATTTATCTACTTTAATTTGTATGTCATTTAATTACATACTTGTAGGAAGTTGACTTTAGTGTTGTTTGTAATGTTGTGTGGAAAAATGCTTGTTTTCACACAACTAAGACTTGCTGTGAGTTTTGGCAAATCCAGTATGGCTTTCAAACTTTAACACCAATATGTGCTTAGTATTAAAATTTGTGAGTTAGATGGCATTATTGACAGAATATTGCAGTATTCTAAAAATCTCATAACAGAAAGTAAATGATGAAAGATTCAGCTTATTGTCTTTTTTGCTTTATTAGTTGGAAAAACTATTCCGTTAACAAATCACATTTTCCACACAATGTTTGTAGAATCTAAAATTGCAATATTCTTAAAGGATAGTTCAAAAGATTTTATTTATACTGCATCATTCACTGCGTCACAGCTTCTGCCCTTCAAAAAAAGTCCCTCCATTACTTGGTTTCGTCACTACATGCTACATGCTTCCTTCTTCCTTATACATCATTTAACTGATACGTTTACATTAAGTTGAGCTAAATGTTTTCTTGTTGATGAGGAAAACCACCCCATGAGACACAAGTGTTTGATTGGTTTCACTGAAGACTGCTACAGTCAAGTGACAGTTTTTTTTTTTAAATCCCACTTCCTTTACAACTCGGTGCAACAGACAACAAGAGCAGGAAGCTGAATCTGGATGATTATTTGTATGCCTGTACAAAACTGAAAAAAAATGTTTATATGTATGTAAAAATCTTTTTCTTATTAACGTGCCTTTTTTAAATACTGTTTTTATTGTCGAAGGTTGGATCCACTGAAATGTAGATCACGTTTTTTGTATAAATCTGACACATCATCCACGATTTGAAAGCCGTGGACCTAAAAATGAGTTTAACCACAACACAGTTGGACCGAAGTGTACATGAAAATAGTAAGAAAAAAAATTGGACGAGCAGTTTAAGCTGGAATGGAAAAACCTCTTTTAAAAGAGACTGCATTGTCCAGGAAATGCCATTACAAGCTTACAAATGGAAGACTTGTAGGAAAGCAAAATGGACAAGTAAACGAGGCATCTCAGAACATCCTTGGGTTTTAGACTGGCATACTTCCAAGTCAGTTAAAAACCAGAATACATTTGCAAACAACAGTCATTTGGTTGAAAGTGATCCACTCATTTCCACCAGGACTGTAAAGCCAACCAGGATCCCCTATAACCGCTCTTTATCTGAACCTGGACCTTGCAGTGTTATTAAAAAATCTGAATTGCGACAAACATGTTCTGAAGCTCTGGAAAAGCAGCATGTTTTTAAAGGAATTTTCTCCACAGTTTCTCACAGGTTTGAAAGGATTTCTGATAAAAACCATCTGCTTAAGCAGTCAAAAACAGAAGGTATGTGGAGCACATTTGGCCAAATGTTTTCAAATATGTCTGATAATTTTTTTCTGTACATATCTTCAGAAGGCAAAAGATTTATTCCTAGAAACACCATCAGACAATTCTGTCTTAATATAACACTTTCTTAACAGTAAACAGAAGTTCAATTTTTTTTAAGTACAATCATTTCAAAAATACTTTATGTGGATTTCTCTGAAGAAGTAGAATCCTTAAATTATATTTACTGCTTTCTATATTGTGTCTTATTACTGTACTGGAAGAATTACTTGTCAGATTGCATAGTCACTCTATTTGATTTTAAAGAACAGTTTAATCTAATGTGAATCATGCAAAGCCTATTATATTTTTTTTCTGCTGTCCTTTACATTAATATAAGAGTTCTAATTTAAGATTGTTCCATAATCAATTCAAACAACTGTACTGTGGTGGGATGCTGAGTTTAATATCACGTGTCATAAATGCCCATTCATTTAGTTTTCCAATTTAGCCATACTGTTGACTTCATTTAAGTTCAAGTTTAGAACAGCTATATATTGTTTATCCAAGTTTTGTACGTTAGGGTTTAAGGAACAAAATATTGCTCAGCAGCATTTACATTTTATGGATTGTTGATGGCCAGTAAACCTTGGGTGATGTTTGCAGAGTAGAGCGTTCTTAAAATGTTTATTAAAGACTAATATTTATTTTTAAAATCTGACTTTGTCAATATATTTGCTGTTTTATTTGCATTTTAGGCAGGCAATGTTACCTCAAAGCTTTAAATCCCTCTCTTGTTTTCTTTTGCAAACATAATGTTTGCTTCCTTTTTTTTGTAGTAACTTTTTTGTTAGGTGGCATACTGTTGGTTGCGACACTGTTGTAATTGTAAGCACAAATAGCAGATCAGAATAGATGTTTTGTAATAGTTATCATAGTGTCTAAATATCCTCATTTATTTATACTTTTGAAAGTAATTTTGGCAATTTGATTTGTATATAAAAGCATTTATTTATATCCATCCATCCATCATGCAACCCGATAAATCCAAATTTAGACTTCTAGCATAATGGAGTCCGTCCCAGCAGCACTGGACACATGGCACAAGTCAGCTCTGGATCATTTCATCACTCT
The DNA here is from genome assembly GCF_016835505.1 of Polypterus senegalus. Lineage (NCBI taxonomy): Eukaryota > Metazoa > Chordata > Cladistia > Polypteriformes > Polypteridae > Polypterus > Polypterus senegalus. The sequence goes on along the minus strand of NC_053167.1, from coordinate 82,539,810 downwards.
GCCTTGGGGTACACACATGTATGCTTTTATACTGGGCCAATGTAAAGTTGCCATTTAAACTCTTACATTTTATTTGTACAAACCACAGACACAGGGAGAATGTGCAAACATAGTCTTATGGAGCAATGAAATAGCAGCACTAACCACAGTGCCAGTTTCCTATTATCATTTTTATGTAATTTATTTTCAGAGATTGTAATAATCTCTGAAAATGTAAAATGTTGAAAGGAACTTTGTCTTAGGTCACACAGACATAAGTGATTTATACAATCTTTGATGGAAGCACAATTTTAGAGCAATATGTGCTTTAAAATACAGGCTTGCAGCTAAACATTGTGAAGACAACTCTTTTTTTCTGTATATTGGGCAGTTTAATGTGTCTTGTTTAACATGAAGGAAAGCTCAGTTTACTTGCAGATTTTCCATACTTTTCTAGATGAGCAGGAAAACAGCTGAAAGTTGACTAATATGCTTTATTTTGACATAAGTTGGAATGCTTAGACAAAGAAGTTCTGCATTTTAATAGCTTGTAAAATACTAAATAGTGGAATACCCATGCTATGAGCTCTGTGGAAGCAATGCTTTTATAAAACAATGATCATTATCCACATTTTTTACATTTTGACCTATAGTTTCTACTACTGCTGTCATACAGAATAAATTAATGGTGGTTGCTCATAACTTCTAATATTGTTTTAGCTTAGTCTGCTTCCTGAAACACTAAGCTTGTCTGGCAGTTCATAAACTGGAAGCTTTTGGATTCCTGTCAGTTTATTACTGAGCTTTGTAAGAAATAATAAACCATAGCAGTACAAAACATGGTGTTACTATGTACAATTAAAGGGGCTTAGCTTTGTACATAGACACACAGGAAAAGAAACAAACAATGTGATTAAACCCTCATGAGCATTTCATATGTTGTGGTAACTGGGTAAAAAATGAAAGCTGTCTAGGTGTGCTGTTAAAATGATTACTGATCAGCTGAGAATTGTACTGTCTGATAACTTTAGGCTAAAATTCCATTTCACTTACAACAAACTAACCATGTCAAAAAATCTGTTATCTTTTTAAAGATGTAATAATCTACCATCCCTCCATCCATTTTATTAAACAATTTAGTTTAATACAAGGTAACAAGAGACTTGAGACTTTTATTACAGCACAGAGCCCAATGTGGATATTGCCATTTCACACATTTACAGTACATTATTTAACATAACAAAAATGCCTTTGCCCACCTGCATTTAAATTGATACATTTAATTGACATGTCTTAGCTGGCTTAAATGGTGTTAATGAAACCAGATGATATAAGAAAATAAGTAAAATAGTGAAACACTACTACATGTTGCAGATGTCAAGATAGCATAACAGTTTGTATCAAGTACAACTGTTACTAGATAGATAGATATTTTATTAATCCATCCATCCATCCATTATCCAACCCACTATATCCTAACTACAGGGTCATAGGGGTCTGCTGGAGCCAATCTCAGCCAACACAGGGCGCAAGGCAGGAAACAAATGCCGGGCAGGGCGCCAGCCCACCGCAGGGTGTACTTTATTAATCCCCAAGGGGAAATTCACATACTCCAGCATCAGTATACTGATAAAAAACAATAAAAACAATATTAATTAAAGAGTGATAAAAATGCAGTCCAAGTTAAAAAATGCAAGGTGGAGAATGCGAGGCAGGTGTAACAGTTTATAATCTTGTATAATGTTAACGTTTACTCCCCCGGGTGGAACTGAAGAGTCGCATAGTGTGGGGGAGGAACGATCTCCTCAGTCTGTCAGTGGAGCAGGACAGTGACAGCAGTCTGTCGCTGAAGCTGCTCCTCTGTCTGGAGATAATACTGTTCAGTGGATGCAATGGATTCTCCATGATTGACAGGAGCCTGCTCAGCACCCATCGCTCCGCCACAGATGTCAAACTGTCCAGCTCCGTGCCTACAATAGAGCCTGCCTTCCTCACCAGTTTGTCCAGGCGTGAGGCGTCCCTCTTCTTTATGCTGCCTTCCTAGCACACCACCGCATAGAAGAGGGAACTCGCCACAACCGTCTGATAGAACATCTGCAGCATCTTATTGCAGATGCTTAAGGACTCCAGCCTTCTAAGGAAGTAGTCGGCTCTGTCCTCTCTTGCACAGAGCATCAGTATTGGCAGTCCAGTCCAATTTATCATCCAGCTGAACTCCCAGGTATTTATAGGTCTGTACCCTCTGCACACAGTGGCCTCTGATAATCACAGGGTCCAGGAGGGGCCTGGGCCTACTAAAATCCACCACCAGCTCCTTGGCTTTGCTGGTGTTCAGTTGTAGGTGGTTTGAGTTGCACCATTTAACAAAGTCCTTGATTAGGTTCCTATACTCCTCCTCCTTCCCAAACAACTTGCATATATTTCACCTAATTTAGCTATATTGCTAAAGGACTGCTACTTTCGGCCACCTCCATCTGTTTTGTTCATTGCTTATCCTTTTCAGTGTTCTAAGGTCCTGATAACTAATCTGAAAGCAACAGATACTTTGTACAAGCATGGTATCAGCCAGAGATTAGATGACTATTCAGTGACTTATGCACATAAACACAATGACTGTATTGTTAATTTTAGTTTATTTTTTTATTCATAGAATTTTCAGTTTAATCAATATTTTATTCATTTTTGGCTAACTTTTCTATTCAATAATTTTTCTGTGACGGTTCTTTCCAAATACCTATCTATTTTATGATTCTTTAAAATGGTCTTTTTCAGTTTTACATGAAATTCAATTTTGGGAAGATTGGTTTATGACATATTTACATCTTAACAGTAGCTGTTGAAAGCCAGTGACTACCAGTATTTAGATGCCAGTAATGTATCCTGTTCCACTGATGATTTACAAAATGCCATAGCTGGCACCCAGACTGGAAAACTATTGTATTGGTCCCAAGATTATATATTCTGTTAATTTTAATATTGCGTCTGTTTCAAATGAGACATAACTAAGTCCTGGCAGATTTTTTAGTGTTGTCAGCTGTGTAGCAATGCACTGTTTCTGGTTAAAATTTGGGCTTACATAGCTTTAATATAAACCCTGTTAACAAAAAATTTTGGATGCAGTGTAAAATGTAAACAAAAACAAAATGCAATAATTTGCAAATCATTTAAACCCACATTTAAATGAAAATAGAACATAGGCAACATATTACATGTTGAAACTGAGAACTTCTGTTGTTTTATGAAAATGTATGGCCATTTTGAATTTGATGCCAGCAAAGTTTAAAAAAAATTGGGACAGGTCAACAAAAGACTGGAAAAGTTGTGCAATGCTAAAAGAAAATGCTTGGTGGAACATCTCACAACTAATTAGGTTAATTTTAAACAGGCCAGTAACAGGTCTGATTGGGTATAAAAAGAGCATCCCCAAGAAGGCAGGGTCTCTCAGAAATAAAGAATGGAAGGGGTTCACCATTCTGTGAAAGACTGCACGGGCATATAGTACTGCACCTATTTATGAATAAAATTCCTCAATGTAAAATTGCAAAGAATGTAGGAGTTTCATCATCTAGTATCATTAAAAGATTCTTGAATCTGGAGAAATCTCTTTATGCAAGGGACAAGACTGAAAACCAATACTGGATGGCCATGATCTTTGGATTCTCAGGTTGCACAGCATGAAAAACATACATGATTCCATATTGGAAATTACTGCATGGACTTGGGCATGTTACTGAAATGCATTGTCTAAGAACACAATTTGTTGCTGCATCCAGATGATGTCCTTTTCAGATAAAGCTTTACATATTTCAGAAAGACAATGTGAAACCACATTCTGCATGTATTACAACAGCACAGGCTCCATAGTAAAAGAGTCTGGGGTCTAAAATGGCCTGCCTGCAGTTCAGACCTGTTACCCATTAAAAATATTTTATGCATTATCAAATGAAAAATAGAGAAAGTAGACTCTGAACTGTTGAGCAGTTGAAAATCTATATCAGATAAGAATGGCTTTCAGAACTATAGCAGCTGGTCTTTAGTTCCCAAATGTTTACAGAGTGTTATTAAAAGAAGAGGTTCTGCCACACAGTGTTAAACATTCCCTTATCCTAACTTTTTTTAAATGTGCTCCTGACATCAAATTCAAAATGAGCATATATTTTTGATTAAATATAGGGTTTACATGATTTGTAAATCCTCACATTCTGTTTTTATTTACATTTTACATAGTGTCCAGACATTTATGGAAGCGGGATTGTGTCTTTAAAACCTGACATTAAACCCTTTGCATGCAGACATTTATATACAGTAGTTGTACAGTTTGCATCTTAAAACATAGTATGTTCATTTATCCATTGACAAATGACTGATTAGAATAGACATGTGCTCAAGTTGTAATTTAATAAAGTAGTAGCTGTGATGTCTACAACTGATTCAGATACATATTTAGATATAATCTGTCTTTAGATTTGATAAAGGTTAGTATGATGGTAGTGATCACAGATTCGCCCAAATCAAAGGACCAGTGATATCACTGATGATAAGGAAAAAAAGAAATAAACCATCATATTCTATTCTTGACATGTAATTTATTTTGTTTATTTTATCCTCAACTTTTCCATCTATGAGGAAAGGTTGCTGACACTGTGTTTGTCTCATACTTAATAGCACAGCAACTGTTACATAATTTGACCCACTTAATTAATACTATACTGAACTAAGTTTTGTTGATATCCAGTGTTGAAACAGTTGCCTAGATATGCATGGAATCACAAATAATAATATTAAACAAGTTACTTTTTGTTGGCTACAGTCTAGTTATTTATAAATTATATTTTAAGGTATTTGCTGTCTCAGTTTTTTGGGGAACAGAACATTTCACTTTTTCATTAGGTTTAATTCAGTTAGAATTTTTGTTATCTTTGGAGTAGGATTTTTTTTTTTTGTCTCACATTTCTAAGTGTATCATGCAATAAATTAATTTTTCATGCCAATATTTTTGTTGTTGTTGTGGGTTGCGTGATGTGCAAGAAGTAGTGTGGCAGGAAATGTTGTTAGAGCCTTGCAGGGCCAAGAGATTAAAACAAAAACCAACACTGGGAAATCAATGTGCTGGTCAGGAAGAATGGGCACTGAAAAGCTGTAGTAAGCACTACTGCTCCCTGCTCCGACTTCTATCCGCTGCCACCACAAGGCCTTCAGGTGGAGACCCACTCAGAGTAGCTGGTGAGTGATCAGGGAGCAGGGACAACCCTGCCCATTGAGTACCAGCTGCTTGCTTCTTTTAGGGCCTTTTCCCGACCACTTGCCTCAAAACATTTGCACCCGCTCTCACTTGGTTTGGAAAATGAAAATATTTGGTAAGTTTTTAGGTTTTTGCCCCATAGACCAGTGTAGGCAGAATTTATTTTTTTCAATTTATAGAAAACGATTAACTTTAGAATGCAGTCGTATGTGGTAAATGCATATATAGTATTCTTTTCAAGAAATAACTTTGACTTAAAATATACTGAACTTATCCTTTAAAGCAAAATTAGGTTATTTTTATTATGGCATCTCCTTGAACATGTAGCAAACAGCAAAAAAAAAGTAATAAACATTTAGCTCTCATGTTTAATGTTTTTAAAAGCAAATTGTGAAGAACTAGAACTTGCAAGTGAATACTTTTGACTTCAGCAGTACAGTAGTTGCAGTACTGATGTAAACATGTGAGCAGGTTATGGTGCTCTACACATGGATGAAGTAAACTACATTGTGTTAAAATCTATTGTTTCTAGTAAGTTCATAATGAGCATTTTACTGTTTGGCAGTTAGAATGGTGAAGTCTGTTTTAAGAGACTTTATTTTGATATAGCATGTTTTTCACTGTTCACTTGAAAAAAACAAAAAAAACTCTGTAGTCTAAAATCTTCACAGAAATCTTCCATTATGCCTCCAAAATCTGTAAGGAAACATCCTCTTTCTCTCTCAATTCCAAATGTATCAGCAAAATGTTTTTGTTTTATTTTAAGTATTCTAGTATCTACTCAGTTGCTTCCCTGGTTGTTCGAATAACCCAGGGGTTTTCAAAAGTACTCCTCAAGCACACCTGTGCTTGCATCAAGTGCCAACTGCATGGCCCATGGTCAAAGCTGCTTGCAACTGTCTAGTTTTGACCTTGTATTTTTTTCTGTTTTTCAAGTCTACATTATTAGTTAGAGCCAAGAGAGTTAAATGAAGGTTGAAAGCATAATGTGATCATTAAAGCCAGATGGGCCTTTTTTCTTTATTAATTAATGAACAGGCCTTAAATAAAGTCACAGTAACACTTGGCATCTCACAGGATATTTACCTGCAACAAACCCAATAAATGTCCCTTATTTATTAAGGGGTCAGCAAGCTGGCGCCCACATTCTGCCAGGCACCTGGAGCAGATGACCATTTCCTTGTAAGCTGATCCCGTTTGGAGAGTCATCTGTTTGTAAGAGCCTTGGATAATATCCAGTATTTGCCAATTAGCTGACTTATCTCTTGCACCTGCCAATGCAGGTTAGTTTATATTACATTAAAAATGAAAGGTGATACACAATCTACATTTAGATGAAAGGAGACACTAATGTAAAATAATTATCTGTGCTGCCTACAGCATCAGTTGAAACGCAGATAATGTGTTTTTCTGCTGTAGAAATACATGTTTTAGTGCAGATTTTGCTGTTACTTATAGTTTTACAAAGAAATTTGACATTTCCTACTTGCCTTGTTTTATATATTGTGTTTTCTAGCTTGGTTCATGCAGCAGGATTCTTTAGAGAGCATAGTGCTATATTCTGGCTAAAAGTACTAGTTTAAGAATAATGTATATATTTCCCAAAAGACAAGTGTGTTGGATTTACAATTACATGTTACTTTTATGCAGCAATTTCCAATATCTTTTAGCATACTGAAATAATTTTTAAACTAACCAATGCTGGATAACATGAACAATTCTATAGTGCAACATGAATATGCTCTTGCTCTGTAAAGGCATTGTTTAAATTGCTTTATTATTGCCCAGTACATGATATATTACTAGTACTATGGTATCATAAAGTTAAGATTGGTTTTGTTTTTGCTTTAAGAATAATAATTGGTAATAATTGGTAGCATGTTGCTCAGTGGTTACTAGAGATTAGAACTTTCTGGTTCTGACCTTTTTTAGCACGTTTTTTTCACCCTATGTCCACATAGGCCACATATTCTCCCACATTCCAAAGAGGTGCATGTTCAGTTAGTCTATAACTCGCTGCTGTGACCTCAGTCACAGATACTGCCCCAGACAAAAGTGGTGCTTATGGCACCACCTAATTCCACACCTTTGCTGAAATCAGCTTGATCGACATCCCTCCCATGCTTCCTGAGTCATGAAGTGGTTTGTCTTGGTACTCGTTGGGGCTGTCCTAAAGTCATTTGAAAGGCCTAGTCAATCTCCGCAGATGAAAACTCATTTTGGCTACTGCTTTAGCAGCTACCTTTTTGGCTTGCTGGTCTCTTACAGTCCAATCTGGAGAGACCACTAGTAACATTACATGGAAAAATCCTTTCTTGTACTTGACAGCTGCCCTTACCTCTGGCATTCACCAAACAGGTCCTAGGGTTGCCATTATGAAATGCAACAACATAGCTCCTTGCACCTGCCTTCACTACTGAAGTGTTCAGTATTGTCTATTAAGAAACAATGTCTCTGACTTCTCCTGAGAGGTGGAAGAAGTAAATACTTCTGATACTGATAGTCAAACACATTCCAAACAGAGATATTTGCTAGTCATTCGAAGTATTCCTTAACTTACTTACCTTTTTTGAGTCTTTCATGTCTATCTTAGTTAAGTTAGTTATACTGACCTTATATTTTGTAAAACTAGTGGGCTTCTCCCCCTGCTTGCTTCGCTCGCCAACCACCGCAGCCTGCACTATGTGCCAGCCACTTTGCACCTCTGCCACTCGTGTATGTGAATTTCACTTTCACCAAACAACAAATCTTTTAATTCTTGTGGATATGCCTCTTCATTGGGAAGAAACACTACTTTTCCCTGGTGGCAACACGAATTAGATGATCTACAAGTCTTCAACTTAAAGTTTAAATCTAAACAATATATTTGATCTCTTTTCACTGTTTCACTATTTCACCGAGTAATAATTTCCATTTGTTTGCGCTAATGTGATCTTTACTATCATTTTTTGAGACTTTCAGATTTTAGTACTTTCATTATCTCTAACCTGTTCTGCATGTGTATCACTCCACCGTTTTTGAATTCTTTACGAAGTTCTACTTTGTCATCTACTCTTTGTCTTTTATTTCCGGCCCTGGGCGTAATTAAATCTCTTAGCACAGTCTCATCTTGCGGGACATGAAAGTACCTCTCTGAAAAAGTCACGTCTTGTCCCAGGCTAAAAGGTCTTGTCTCATCCCAGGATTTTTTTATTATAATAGAGAGATACACTTAAACCCATTTGAAAGTCTTAACTTGCTTATGCTAACCAGCATGCAGCATAGCACAACTCTCTCACAAATTAGTGGTTGTTAGTTAGTGCTAATAGTGAACCTATAAACCTAAGACATGGTTTCATCTTTTGTTTTTCTGTTAACTACCTTTGTTGGTAGTTTAGTTCAGAACAAGAACAAACTGTACCTGCTTGACCTGCTGGGTTCTTATTCAATGAAGGTTAAAAGGAAATAGGACCTTAGTCATAAATAAGACTTTTGTTTTCATTAGTTCCCCATTTTTGTCTCACATAATACAGGGTGTAGTTCTTTTATGAGAAAAACTGTGAATACTGTAAACATCAACTTATGGTAACGTAATGGAAATGGTTTCTCTGTTTAATACTCATTTTAATCTATTAATTATAGTATTGGCATTTTATGTAAGTGCTATTAATATAGCTGAACTGTTTTAATGGTTCTGTTTTCAAACATCTTAAAACTTCAGTACCTTAACATTTTTGTTGACATTCCATCTAAAAATATATATTGTTAATACATTGTCTTGCATTGCCACTCAGTGTGTGTGTATATTGGTTAAGATGTCACCGTTTGTTAGTGTGATTATCATTTACTGTATTAATAACCTACTGCTTGCCTACTACTCAGTGTAGAGCACTAAGCCAAAGCACCTTACTTTGATCTTCCATGATTCCTTGCCACATTTATGCTGGATCCTGAATAACAGCAGCTCTTGTGAATTGCAAAGGTACTTTTAAATCCTTGAGTCTTACTTCCTACAATACAAAGGCATTGATTTTGTTTTATTTTCTGTTGCAGTAATACAACTGTGTCAGTTGATTTTGTTTATTTTATTGTGCTAAAATGCCTGAACACACAAAATTGACTTATATAAAATTATGTTTCTGATATGCTGCATCTTAGTGGCTGTTCTGTCAAAACATTTACAGTATTGTTCAGAGTAGGTCATGGTGACTTGCTGAGACTTCACAGTACAGTAAATGAGAAAGCTCTTGACATGCAACTGTCTTCCTTACCATCTTGAGCTTTCTTTGTTTTTGTCTACTTGTATAATATCCATACAGTAACATTGTATTCTCAAACCAACACACTCCAGGTCAAGGCTGTGAGGAGCCGGTGCATATAATGGCAGTTTTAGGCTCATGGTAGAAACCTAGCTTGAATAGGTTGCAGTCCAATGCAGCACCTCTCCATTCAGTTCTGAGTTGTGCTGTTTTACATTCTTTGGTATTCATTTCTCTGTTTTAATCTGCTCTTTAGTTTTATATCTCCCATTTTTTGCACATATGAATACTTGTGATTCCAATGACAAAATATTAAATAATAAGGGTCTTTTCCTACTTCTTATTTACCTTAAGTTTAATTTGGAACGGAAGTGACTGTGGTGTTAGCACATACTTAGGTATGCACAAATAAATACTCATAACACCTTGGAGCCTAACTAATCTCAGATCAGGTTTTCTCTTATGCGAGGAAGCCTTGTAACACAAAGACAGATACTATGGAATGTGAACTCTGTACTGTGCAGATCAACTATATTGATCAGTCCAGCTAGTCAGTGTTTTGCTAGTCACTATGCAATGAAAGCAAATTTCAAATGTAGTACTGAACTATGGTTTTCAAAATAGAAATAAATCATTGAATGAAACTTTAGATTAGTGGGACTTATAGTTTTAGACTCTAGGAGTTTTTAAAAGTACCTAGGAGGATTGTTCACAAATGAGGGTAGAGATAATTGGTAGATTGAACAAACAAATCACTGAAGGGGAAGCAGTTTTGCAGAAGTTGTATTAGACAGAAGTAATGATGTGGGAACAATGTCTTCAGAGTAACCTTTTGTATTGTCTGTTTACGTCCCCATTCTAAACTTTGGATAATGTCAGAAAGGGTAAGGCCATTAGTACAAGTGGCTGAATTGTATTTTCTGTGCATTTTTGCTAGCTTTGGTACTAGTAACAGGTTGATCTGCTCATCTGTACCCTGGAATCTTGTTGTGGAATCACTGCTCCTTTGGACTGAGTGGATCCAATTAAGATGATTTACACATGTAGTGAAAATAAATCACAGAGCAGGGTCCCCATTCACATTTCAAGTATTCAGATTTACTACCATTAGATTGGGTAATGCACCTCCGCAATTTCAAATATCCAGATTAACTGACATAATACCCAGTTTGGACCCTAAGTTAGTCCACCTTGAAGTTTTCATCTTTTAGATATACTAACATTAGATTGGAAACACGGGTCCTCCTTAACATTTCAGGTGTTCACATTAACGTTAGAGTGCGACCCCTTGGTGTTTCAAGAATTCCTAATATTACATTGGAGGCATGTGTCCTTCTTTGCGTTTTGAGAGTCCACATTTACTAACGTTAGTCCAGAGAGCTTCCCCCCCCTTGGAGTTTCGAATATCCCAATTTTAAAGAGCCAGCAAAAATATTCTATGGACTGGTTGTTGGGAAACACAGGTCTAGGCCACCCTATACCTAGAAATGGTTCCTAATGCATTTTTACTGGGTGTTTCCAGGTCAGACAAGAGCTAAAATCCCTCTAGCGTGTTGGGTATCTATTCTTGGTAGGCCACACTTGGTATACTTACTGTTAAAGATGCTCAGGGTCTATTATTAGTAAATCTGAAAGGTAGAATATTCAATCTAAGAAGTCGAATTTGAAAAAAAAAGTACAAACACTTATTTATTTCAACTTCAGGCACTGGTTGGACAAATTGTGATACAGAGTAAAGTAGTTTATAACATTACCCACCTCCCTGGACTGCAAAAATTTTGTCAGTCTTCTGCTGGTTGACTAGTCAAAAAGGCTGAAAAACGCTGGCCTAGACAGTCCAGCTTGCCTTTGCCATCATGACCTTTGCCAGGACAAAACAAATTAAAAGAACATTGAATTTTAGATTTGTTTTCTTCAATTGATGGTTAACAGGCATTGTGGGAGGACAGTCCAAGAGCTATAATTGTGATATAAACCTTCCAGGCAGATGTCATTGCCATCCGTAGAGTGAACTGAATGGAGAAATTAGCAAAAAGTGTAGATGCATAATTTTTATGTTTGTTGCTCCACACCTTTATCTTGGTCTCTTAATGTTTTAGTGTCCTCCTCATCCTCCTCCTCTTCCTCTATAGTTCTAAGCATATGTGGGAAAGTTTGAAATGACTGTTTTTCATTCTGCAGACTACCTATTGTGGCTTTCAATGAACTTGATATGCATGAGCAGAGAGGTGGTAGTTCAGGTTGACCTACAGCTTTTCCTTGGGCAAGGGGTGTTTTGGTAGTGGAGAGCAAAGGCATGGTTCTGATCTTGGCTATTGAAAAGAGTCCCTGACCCTTGCAGGATCCCCTTTAATGGTTCCCTGTGCACACAGAGTTTATTATACAAGTTTAACAGTGGGAAGCCCTTATGTGTTTCCTTACTTGAAGCAAATCTCAAAATAGTCTATTAATCTTAATTAAAGCATGGTTTATTAGTTATAAATATACAGAAAAAATAATGATAAGGAAAATATAAAAATCAAATGTTAAAATGAAAATAAGTCTAGACATTCTTCTGTATTAATTAATTTGGGCAGTGAAGTGCTAAAGTATTTTTGATAGCAAGAACTTGTGTCTCACAGGTTACATCAAGGTTAGGCAAGTAGGTAGGAATTCTGTGGTAGCTTGTACTTTAGGTCAGTGGCAATTGAGGCAATGATTAAAATAAAGCATGCTGAGAGGTAAAGGAGCTATTTTAAGTAAGACCTGTAGGACAGTGGCTATCATGTGCAGTCCTGGGTCTCAAGGTGGCTAAAGGTTTTGTTCCACCAGCTTCTGCTATTAATTGGGCACCTACCTTAAGTCATCAGGCTCTTATTCCCCAGTTTGTAGGTCAAGCCAGAAATGATAAAACTGGCTTTGTTTTTTTTTTTTATTTGAGTTTCTACATTTCTTATAAATGCAAGTCTCCCATTACTACACTTTTTCTTAATGTGGAATAACAAGCAAAAGAAGACCAGCTAAATACATTTTGAAGCAAAATAAAGGGTAAATGACTCACTAATTGTGAAACCTGCTGTAAGGAGGCACATTTTAAACCTGCTTATTTCTTTTGATCTTTTGTCTCAAGATTCTGGTGAAAGTTTTATGTCTTAATGCAACAGACACATTTACAGATTTTATAATACACATATTTTGCCAGGTTGGAAGGGTAGGTTGTGGCCCTGTTGGCAAATGTTTGAGAGCTAATAAATCTTTTGGGTGAAGCTAAGATCTGACATGTGGGTGGTGTATAACCAAATTGATTGCAAGACTTGACCTTCAGAAAGAAAGTTTCAAACCTGTTAAACTGTGCAAAAAAGCAAGCATTTTGCTTTTTTCAGCTGTTTAGCTTTGAATGTTAGGGGATGTCCAGGCACTTCTCTGAGGTAGAGGCATGTCAGTTAGTAATGCTTATGCATGCGGACAAGAGGTACAAATACATTCAGTGAGCTGAATAGCAAGCAAGGAGAAAGAGAAAAGATATTTGAAAGAGGCTGTGGTTTAATATAGTGGTTGGAACATTAAGTGGGCTGATCTCAGCAGATAAGCAAGGCCTGTTATGCAGGTAGATTTTCTAATTCTAGCTCTCCACATTAGACATAGTCTTTCTTACTTATTCTTAAACTGTACCCTTTGGGAAAATTAAATAATTCCCGTTTTATTAATTTTGATGATGGCAGAGCTTGGGCAATGCTGGGTTGTCATGCCCTACTTGTAATATTAACTGTTGTTTTCTAACGTGGAGTTGTGCTTACTATTGCATTTTTGAAACTGCTTTCATATTCCATTTTTCCATTTACTTTTTCGAAAATTATAGAGTCATACACTGTATATGGAATAAATGTGGTTGTGGGAGAATGTGTCAAGTGAATGTTTATGTTTGTTAACCATACAGTGTTTCTAACTTGCAGTATCTCCCACTTCCCCCTCCATGTGATTTTTTTGTGTTGTGCTTTCTTTATGGATTATATTCATGTTTAGATGTGGTTTGTTTTAGTGGCATTTAAAAAAACTTTTAACAGTAAATGCTGATTTAAAATTACGTGGTAATGTTAATTTCTACCTCACTGTGACTGTGACATAGTCTTCTTTGCTGGTATAGATGCTTTTTAAATTTGCTCACATTATATGTTCAAGAGTACAAAGGTTTTAGCTTCTTTACACTAAACTATTCCTAAGAACCAGGTTTGTGTACATGAATAAATAAAAAATTATGAAAGCTGACTGAGTGATTTTTTTCTATGCTGTATGCAATGTATCTGTTTTTTACTGAACACTTTAAACCTTGTTTAATGGCAGGCATTGCACAATCATTTTTTTTTTCTTCTGAAACTTGTATTTTTAACTGTTAAGAGGTGTATGTTCAGTTTCAATTCCACTATTATATGGCTTTCATTAAATAGATGCATAATTTAGTTCATATAAAATACAAAAATAAGTTAAAAACAAGTGTTTTAACTCAAGCAGCCTGAATGATTTTAATCAATTTAGTAAACTGCATAAAATTACATAGTGTGGACAAAAAAAATTCAGAGTGTTCTAAGGCTATGAATGTGTTCTGTTTCTGTGGACATTTGTAATGTGCACTAAAGGATGTCCATTAATAGAAAATCAGCAAAAAAGAATAATGTTTCATTACTTATTTTACAGAAAATGTTTCAAAGTAATTAATAAAAAAAATAGTGAATCAATATTATTGTATTTTAATTCAATCACAAAATATAAATAATTTAAGCTAAGATTTTATACCACAGGGATTCTACAGCACATCGACTTTTAACCATAAACCTAAACGTGTAAAAATAACATTTTTGATAATATGACAGTACCTCATAGAGATGATAAAGCGGGTTATATTTGTTTCTCTGCTGTTGTAGAGTACTGATCTAGTGTAGGTTTAACTTTCTGCACACTTTTTATTGTGTACATATTACATCTCCAGTGTTACTCATTTTGTTCTGTTATCACCACCAATACCACCTTCATTTCCAATGAGCTGAGCACTTGTCAATATGCTTCCATGCAAAATGCTCACAAGACAAAGGGAAGGAAGCCTCTTTTAGATTGTGCCCCAGATTACTTCTGGGGTTGTGGATGACATCATCAATCCCTGGTGCTGTATGGGCAGAACTTGTACTGGACACACCAGGTGCCCCTGCAAGCTTCTTTCACTGCAGAGGTGTACTAGAGAGAATCTTTTTTAAACAATTGCATACATTAAAATTCACAAACTTTATTAATATTATAAGGTTTCCACTTATGCACTTGGTAGCCACTGACTGCCGCTACTGCATTTTTTGTGATGAGGCCAAAACTATGGAAAATATAGAAGTGATCACTGACATGTTTTCTAATGCCTTAAAGTACTAAAGAGGTAACATTGCCCAGTCTGTTTTTGTGTCTATTTCTGTGCATGCTGACAGCCATACCACGTTTACATTTTTTGCCATATTACTAAGCTTTATTACAAGTTTTCAATGAAAAGCGTTACAGGTCACATAAGGATAGATTCAAGACTTTCTGTCTCAGGAGGATTTTGAATTTATTTTTCTTCCTAGTATAGAGTAGGCAGGACCTTTAGTGAAAATAAATATATAGAATACTTTTTGAAGTTTTGCTGCAATAGTTGTGTGGAGAAAAAATAGAATCTATGTAAACAGTACAGTGTAGGATATAAACAGTGTAGGATATACTCTATAAATCGTTATACCAGCAAGTGTGTGCTGGAGGACTTATCTTGATAAATACCATTTGATACATCAACCTTTATAAAATATACCATTTTCTTTTAACAATGCACAGATCAGACTTTTACTGTATATCTTTACAGAAATATATAAACAACTATGTTTGTCCATCCGTGTGTCTGAATTAAAGAACAGCCCCTCATTGACCAATTTTTTTGAATTGTGGCACACTTAATGGTCAAGGAGATTTGTTAAGACAGTTAATTTTTATTGAGGTTTCTTGAACAGATTGCTCAGTACAAAGTTTTGACATCTCAAAATATCCCATTAAAAAGCATTGGTGAATTTGCAAACTTGATCTGTGTAACTTCAACTATGAATTAGCTTACTGTTTCAATCTTATCTTGACAGCGGTTACCTCTACTGGTATATTTTGTATATTTTCCTCTTTTTTTACCTCTGATAGCCACTAATAATGGCAAACAGATCCCCAATCCAAGTTAATAAAACACCAGCTGATTGTGTGCAGGAAATAAGTTACTGTCACTGGCTATCTCCATGCATACTGGGTGGACAATCCTGCATTTGCAAGTCCAGCTAGGCGCACATTGAAACCTCTGCATCATAAATTTATTTCTGTTTTATGAAGGAGCACAGAAGAGAACCAGTGCATCAGCATCTCACTCCTCCTGATGCTTTAATTTGTAACAGGTAAAAGTATAAAATACAAGTTGTTGTGCACAGGGCAAATAAACATTTACTCAGTAATTACTTTACAATAAACTAACCTTATAGCACCATTATATGCAGCTTATAATGGTTTACTATTTCACAGTTAATCTAATTAACTAGAGTGGCCAACCAATTAACACCTCCCCCAAAAATCCCTTTGAATTAATATACTGTATGTATAATAGTGTGGTCAAAACTCTGACTGGAAAACCTTCATTATCAAGTTGTGTTAAGTTTGAAAAGCATCACAAGAATAAATAAGAAGCAGAAAAAAAACAGAAAGTTCTGCCATTTATATGTTTCCACATCAACCACTTTGTGGAAGTACATGCGTTCATTTGTGACAGTGGTTTTTTCCCCCATGCCCTGAACTCTCATTGATTAAGATGCTGTAAAGCAGGCATTGAGCAAATGAGTATGGGCTTTGTGTGTGGACAAACACGTTGCACAAGTGTCCCAGTCTGGTACTTAGAAAATGTAGTCACTCTATAATTTACCATCAGAGTGCCACATTTACCTGATACCCGTAATGGTCAGTTACTGTAATAAAATTTGCTTTTGATTTATGTTATACTGTAACATCTATCATAACTGAATAGCTTCGCAAGTCCAGCTTCATGAGACTGAAAAAAGCCAGACATGCTCAAACCAAGAAGAGGTCCTTGAGATAGACAAGAGTCCTATCCCAGGTCTGCCTTTTATGTATTCCTGGCCACATAGTCTTTGGCCTTCGCAACCCTGAAATGGATTGAGAAGGTTCAGTTCGTTAAGGGTTACAGTGCCTGTACAGCCCTCAAATGCACCTAAATGTTACACAACAGCCTTTAATATTAAAGTGTTCTTTAGGCCAGGTCAAAAGCTTTATGTTAGGTGTAAATTGAATTAAGTTGGAAATGCCTCATAATAGACCGAGTTATGCAAACAGAATGACAAACTAAACATTTTTTCTTTTGTGATGGTTTATGTTATTTTTTGTAATACAGACAAAGCTCATTTTCACATTCTGCTGGAGCTCTGCCGATTGTGGTATTCCAGCTGGGGGTCTTTGATCTGCATAAATTGGATATGTAAGTTTTACAGAACACCATTAAAAAACCTCAATCACTGCAGTAAATTCTGTCCCACTAAGCTCAGTGTCTGGCAGTTAGCGAATATCTTAACAAAAGAGCCTTTTACAATGCCTGATCTTGCAATAAGCTAAGGACTAGTAGAAGTGCTACTTGTAGAACACTCAAAATTTGCAGAGAAACACATAACAGAAAGTGGGCTATAATATATTACAACATTAGAACACTCTAGACGAG
The DNA here is from genome assembly GCF_016835505.1 of Polypterus senegalus. Classification (NCBI taxonomy): domain Eukaryota; kingdom Metazoa; phylum Chordata; class Cladistia; order Polypteriformes; family Polypteridae; genus Polypterus; species Polypterus senegalus. Next base: position 82,522,607 of record NC_053167.1, on the reverse strand, counting down.
AACAGGCCATTCAGCACAACAAAGCTTGCCAGTCCTATCCACTTATGTCTTCCAAAATAACATTACGTCGAGTTTTGAAAGTCCCTAACGTCTTACTGTCTACGACACTACTTGGTAGCTTATTCCATGTGTCTATGGTTCTTTGTGTAAAGAAAAACCTCCTAATGTTTGTGCGAAATTTACCTTTAACAAGTTTCCAGCTGTGTCCCTGTGTTCTTGATGAAGTCATTTTAAAATAAGAGTCTCAATCCACTGTACTAATTCCCTTCATAATATTAATATTAGATTGCTAACCTAAAAGTAAACATAAAGAGTGTACATATGTGACAAATCCAAAGCACAGTTAGCTGTTAGAGAAAAGCCTCTCCTGCATACTTGGAAATTGTCATTGGTATCAGGTCTGTATCTAAAATTATAGTTTCAGTATAAGAATTATTGACACGATTAGTGGAGATACATCCTTAGGCTACCACAGATCACAGATACCATTGGTTATTGCTGGGTTGTTTGATATACTGTATGCAATGTACAGTATAGCTCAATATAGGCAGTCCAAAGCTAAAATTGCTGCTAATAATATGTGATGTTAACTTTCCTTCCCACAAACATTCCTTCCATTGAATCTGGCACAAATGTCTGTTAAAGTCCCAAAATTGAATTATGCAGGAACTTAAAATTAACCCCAAATAAATATTAAACCAATATGTGATGCAGCCAGTACAGCTGTCACAATTTAGGACTTTGAAAATGTGGTCACTCTATAATTTACCATCAGAGTGCCACATTCACTGGATACCTGTAATGGTCAGTTGGTGTAATAAAGTAATGTATGTAATTCCTTAACATTTGTCAGAACTGAATAGTTTTGCAAGTCAAATCAAATGCTGAAAAACGATGCATGATTTAGTGATTTTCAGTGTCCCTTGTGACAAACAATTATCTATACTTAGGTGGCAGCAAATATACAAAGGAGAAGTAATGTTTAATTTACTTGAGAGAACGATGAAGACAGCAAAGAACTTAAACAGTCGAAGTTTTGAATAGCATAGTTTGAGATTAATTGTTGATACAATAAATATTTAGACGACTGTGCCTGGATTGGATACTGCATTTTAATGACCAATAGTAATAGCATTTTAATTAACACATGACAAATGATAAATCCAAGAGGACAAAACAAAACTAAAAAGGCCAGAATATAGCTATTGCAGCATAGTTAGATTAGATTAAACTTTATTTTCGTTGTATAGGAACAATAAAATGCAGTTTAGCATAACCAGAAAGTGCAAATAGTAGTGTAAGGTGCAATAGACAGTGGGTGCAAATAGTACATTAAAGTGCAATAGACAGTAAGGTGTAGTAAGGCAGCATAAATATGAGAATATATATGATATTTGAATTTACAGGTAGTAGTATATACATGGAAGAGTAAATAGATATGAATACTAATCAGTAAGTACAGATACAAGATATGAATAAATATTGGAATATAACATATTTTATGTACAGAATAAATATATGTAAACTGGTGAAAATATACATAGCATGCAGTCAGAAGTTATTGCTATTTAGAAAGGTCAGCGATTGAGTTGTAAGGGTTGAGAGTCCAGAATCATGGTGAGGTTAAGAAAGAAACTGTTCCTGAGCCTGCAGGTGCAGGACTGAATGATCCTGTAGTGCCACCTTGATGGAAAGAGGGTAAAAAAATGCATGATTGCGGTGTGTGGCATCCTTGATGATGCTGCGAGCCCATCACAGACACTGCGTGTGCTGCAGGCCAGTGATTGTCGGCAGAAGGATGCCGATCATGTGCTAGGCAGTTTTCACCACCTGTTGCAGGGTTTTCCTGTCAGCTATGGAGCAGTTGCCATACCACACCGTAATGCATTTTGTCCATATGCTCTCAACAGTGCAGTAGTAAAAGTTCAACAAAAACTGAGGAGACTGGCAGGCTTTCTTTTTAAGTAAGGAAAGTAAAAGTAAATTGTTGCAACTGGTATGATTCAAGAAACAGACTTGCATTATTTTAGTTAATTAGACTAGGAGTATAATTAAATGTATACAAAATTTTTTCAATAAAAAAAACCCAAAACACAATGGTTACCAAGTGTAGAGTCTGGCAATTTCAGGTATAGGTACGTAGCAAGACAGCACAAACTCTGTGACGCATTGTCTGTGCATGTCTTGAAAATGTTGTTTACTTCAAGCATTTCAGGTTATATTTGTTTCCAAATATTTGTCATGCTTTATTGTTTTCTTCAGACCTGCTTCATACTTAAAAATTCAATGTTGACATTTTGCAATGATTATGTGGATGGGGAGGTTCAGGTTAAGGCATCATTGTCTACACTGTATTTTCTGGGTCTGATTTCTGCAATAGAGGAGAACTTGGGGGTGTGTAATAGAATCTGTCTCTAGGCCTGGACAAGAATTCATTCTATCGCATAGCACACTTGCTAACAGTTCCACTCTTAGTCAAGCAGGGTCACTTTAGAATTATCAGTTAATTTGCATATGGGAGGAATTCTGAGTACCTCAAAACTCTCATACAAATAGGTATACAAATGTGCAAAAAAACACAGATAATGACTTGGCTAGGAGTTATAAATTTAGCACTGTACAGTATACTGTGCAACTGTGTATCACAGTGTCACTAAAAAAACAAAATGTAAAATGTACTTGCTTAAAAATGTTGTTGGAATTGGTGTTTAAGTGCTTTCAGGCACTGACGTCAGGGGAACTGACTTGTGGGTGCTGTGATGGCTTGAGGGTCAAACTGTCCATTCCAGAATATAGCAGAATGAGATATTTGTAATCTAAGTTAGTAAATAGGGCACTTACACAATGTAGGTACTAACTAATAAATAAGTGAGATTTATTAAAATGTCTTATCCTATTATTTGTATAGTATTTCCTAGTTCTTGTAGATAGATTGATGGATAGCAAGCACTTTATTCCAAGTGGAAAATTTTGCCTTTTTAGCACCACCTCAATTAATATATGCAAATTATAGCAAACAACAAGAACCCATCTCAAATATGTGTCAGAATTTCTGAAAAGAAAGGAAGAACTTCTGACATGGCCAAAGACAGAAAGATTAGTCACAGTCACAGAGAGGCATCATAAAGACCTGTGTTGGTGTAAAGGACCCCAGCAGCGTTTTATCAGACACTTCATTCGTTGGCAGAAAGTACTTAATAATAGTGTGTCAGAGAGAAAGTGTACAGCATTATTTAAGGCATGAACTATGACAAGTCAAGTCGAGTTGGGGAGAACCTGAGGAGATGGCATTTGCACCACAGAATGCACCAGGTCCTGCAAAATGGCCTCATTTTCCTTGGCAATAGTAAAATGATCATGCAGTTTAGTCGCTGGACCTAAAAAATTATATGAGATGGCTGCTAACGTCATTATGGATCCACTCTAATTTTTAACAGTTTGTTCAAAACATTGTGAGTTCAAAGCCTTCTTTGACTTTTTCCAACCCATCTAGATTTAGGATGTTGCGTCAAAGGTAACCAACCATATTACATTGTATTATTGCTCCTTCATTACTATCGTTGGTTCTTTTGTGCATTGACCTTGAATACAGTGGTTTCCAAAAGTCAGCCTGGCCATACTGTCTATTACAGCTTTGTGAAACACAAAACACTCAGTTTTTGTTTAAACTGGGTTACAGAGATGCTGATTTAAATCTGTGGTAATTTTTGAGACTGTATTTTTATAGTATTTGGCAGCAATTCTATGTAGTTTCTGTCTCTGTCACAATATTTGTAATTGCAATTAAGTTACTTCAAAATTAAACTCTTTTTTTAGTTTAGTGGAGATATTGATATATTTGCTTATTTACTTGTAATTGACTTCTACTTTAGAGAGGAATATGTGCATATTGGATGAACCATGAATACAAACTCTTAAGAGAGCTTTTGCAGTGTTGTACTATTTATTTAGGATTGTTAATAGAACAGATCATAAAGATATTTTACCCCATCATTCTCCTCATTGTACATTGTTTGTTCCAGCTGAAAAAAGGTTTTGATTTATTTCCATATAAACTTTTTAAAACACAAAACTATCTCGGTATAGTTCTACAGATTACTCAATACAAGACTGGATAAATCCTTACTCATGTGTATTTAAAGAAAAACAAGGTGTGCCCCTGCTTGTTTCAAGAAAGATTTAAAAATAGCAGCTGCATCATATTCTGTTGATGCAGCCTTCTATGAAATCATCTGGGCGAGTTTAAATGACTGCCTCGTTATTTTAGAGCTGCTGATAAAAGGTAAACATTGTACATGGAAGTTAAAACAGAGATGTGACCTTGAGGGTACAGTTGCTGTCTTGGCAGGCAGCTTTTCCGGTGCTGTGCTGTCTTGCGAAGTAAAGTCACTTTGCTTGGTGATATCAGGAGACAGCACTCACAAATTCCATATATAAAACTGTAGATACGCTCCAGTATCATTTACCAACTAGAAACCTGCTTCTACTTAAACAGTCAGGACTTTGTTGAAGGAATGAAATGTCCTTTGATTTACAAATATAATACAAGCACATTCATTGCAAATGTGCACAAGGCTTTTTTGAACTTAATATAAGTCGGATCCCAATAACACAAACCATCTTATCTGCATAATGCACAACAATTGTTAATCTGAAGTGCACTGTGTAAGACTGCAAGCTAAATAGTGTGCGCATTGAACAGAGCAGCTGGCATGCTGTTACAATGTGGCTGTCATCCCAGTTGGTACGAAATAAAGAGCTTTTGTGTAGAATCAGATATGTGAAGAATAATTGGACAAAGGTCTAAAAATGAGTGGAAAGGGCAAATGAGGCAAAATAGGGCCACGTAAGTCTCTTTTATATGCATCTAATTTGGTTTACTTGTGGAAATTAATAAAAATTAAATATTGATACAGATATCTTAGTGTACATATTGACTTAAAATATGCATCTTGGACTCTCTGTTTTTATGAGTGTAGTGCAGGTTTAAGGATTCACTATTTACAAAGATACCTCCAACTATTTGGATAGTGGTGCACATACAGATTTGACAGCACATTCAGCACATTCAATAATTTCTAAGTTTTAACAAAGTAGTACAACTATGTTTAGTAGTTGTAGATCTCTTCTTGATATTTATGTACATATTTGTATATATATATATATATATATATGTGTGTGTGTGTGTGTGTATATGTATGTATGTGTATGTATATATATATATATATATATATAAATACAGCTGAACTGTATGCATACATAAACATATTAAAATTAGATGTTTACTTAACGCATTTGGAAATCATCAAAATGATGCAGATGAAGATAATAAATTTGGAAAATAAAGCTTACTTGGTTTAAAAAGCTATTAAGTTTTTTTTCCACAAAATCATAAGGATACTTTGTACTTCAAAAAATAAAACAAATCTAAATTTACATTATTGTAAAAGCCTGTTGAGAATCAAATCCGACATTTCTTTTTAATATCTTTGAGTTATATGCATGACTGATCAGGTTATACCCAAGCATTTATACTGAATAAATTATAAGCAACATGATCTATGAAAATAGTTATAAACAAAGCAAAACTGTAGTGTAATTGCTTTTCCAATAAGACTGTGGCTATCACAAGAGCTCCATTTTCAAATATCAGTGTGGTAAATATGTACAATCTTCTTCTTCTTTCGGCTGCTCCCGTTAGGGGTTGCCACAGCGGATCATCTCCTTCCATATCTTTCTGTCCTCTGCATCTTGTTCTGTTACACCCATCACCTGCATGTCCTCTCTAACCACATCCATAAATCTTCGCTTAGGCCTTCATCTTTTCCTCTTCTCTGGCAGCTCTATCCTTAGCATCCTTCTCCCAATATACCCGGCATCTCTCCTCTGCACATGTCCAAACCAACGCAATCTCACCTCTCTGACTTTGTCTCCCAACCATCCTACTTGAGCTGACCCTCTAATGTACTCATTTCTAATCCTATCCATCCTCGTCACACCCAGTGCAAATCTTAGCATCTTTAACTCTGCCACCTCCAGCTCTGTCTCCTGCTTTCTGGTCAGTGCCACCATCTCCAACCGATATAACACAGCTGGTCTCACTACCGTCCTGTAGACCTTTCTTTCACTCATGCCGATACCCGTCTGTCACAAATTACTCCTGACACTCTTCTCCACCCATTCCACCCTGCCTGCACTCTCTTTTTCACCTCTCTTCCCCAATCCCCATTACTCTGTACTGTTGATCCCAAGTATTTAATCTCATCCACCTTCACCAACTCTACTCCTGGCATCCTCACCATTCCACTGACCTCCCTCTCATTTACACACATGAATTCTGTCTTGTTCCTACTGACTTTCATTCCTCTCCTCCTTAGAGCATATCTCCACCTCTTCAGGGTCTCCTCAACCTGCTCCCTACTATCGCTACAGATCACAATGTCATCAGCAAACATCATAGTCCACGGGGACTCCTGTATGATCTTGTCTGTCAACAATGTCCATCACCATTGGAAGTAAGAAAGGGCTCAGAGCCGATCCCTGATGTAATTCCACCTCCAACCTGAATGCATCCGTCACTCCTACTGCAGACCTCACCACTATCACATTTCACACGTACATATCCTGTACAACTCTTACATACTTCTCTGCCACTCCCGACTTCCTCATACAATACCACAGCTCCTCTCGAGGCACCCTGTAATATGCTTTCTCTAGGTCCACAAAGACGCAATGCAACTCCTTCTGGCCTTCTCTAAACTTTTCCATCAACATCCTCAGAGAAACCATTGCATCTTTCTTGGCATGAAACCATACTGCTGCTTACTAATTATCACCTCACTTCTTAACCTATCTTCCACTACTCCTTCCCATAACTTCATGCTGTGGCTCATCAATTTTATTCCCCCTTAGATACTGCAGTCCTGCACATCCCCCTTATTCTTAAATATCAGCACTAGTACACTTCTTCTCCACTCCTCAGGCATCCTCTCACCTTCCAAGATTCCATTAAACATTCTCCTTGTACTCTTGTCTGCTTTCTGCATCTCTCTGACTATCCCACTACTTCTTTGCCATCCTCTTCCTCTGTATACTCGCCTGTATTTCCTCATTCCACCACCAGGTTTCCTTTTCCTCCTTCCTTTTTCCAGATGTCACACCAAGCACGCTTTTTGCTGTCAACTTTACTACATCTGCTATAGTTTCCCAGCTGTCTGGTAACTCTTCACTGCCACCCGGTGCCTGTCTCACCTCCTACCTAAACTCAACCTTGCAGTCTTTCTTTTTCAACTTCCACCATTTGATCCTTGACTCTGCCCTCACTCTCTTCCTCTTCTTGATCTCCAATGTCACCCTACAGACCACCATCCTTTGCTGCTTAACTATACTTTCCCCTGCCACCACTTTGCAGTCATCAATCTCCTTCAGATCAACTCTTCTGCATAGAATGTAATCTGCCTGTGTGCTTCTTCCTTCACTCTTGTACGTAACCCTATGTTCCTCCCTCTTCTTAAAATACGTATTCACCACAGCCATGTCCATCCTTTTGGCAAAATCCACAATCCTGTGACCTTCTTCCTTCCTCTCCTTGACACCATACCTACCCATAACCTCTTCGTCTCCACTGTTCCCTTCATCAACATGGCCATTGAAATCCGCTCCAATCACCACTTTCTGTCCCTTGGGTACACATTTTTAATCACTTCATCCAACTCAATCCAAAAATCTTCTTTCTCACCTATTGCACACCCAACTTGTGGTGCATATGCAGTAACAACATTCATCATCACACCTCCAATTTCCAGCTTCATAATCATTACTCAGCCTGACACTCTTTTCACCTCCAAAACACTCTTGACATACTGTTCCTTCAGAATAACTCCTACCCCATTTCTCCTCCCATCCACACCATGATAAAACAATTAGAATCCACCTCCAATCCACCTGGCCTTACTCCCCTTCCATTTAGTCTCTTGCATGCACAATATATCAACCTTCCTTGTCTCCATCATATCTGCTAACTCTCTCCCCTTCCCAGTCATACTGCCAACACTCAATGTTTCTACCCTCAGTTCCACTCTCTTTACTTTCCTTCTCTCCTCCTGCCTCTGGACACGTCTTCCCCCTCTTCTTCTTCTTCGGCCAACAGTAGCCCAATTTCCGCCAGCACCCTGTTGGCTAGCAGTACTGGTGGTGGTCGTTGTTAACCCGGGGCTCGACCGATCCGGTATGGAAATTTGTATTGTTGTCTGCATATTGATTTGGCAAAATTTTATACCGGATGCCCTTCCTGACGTAACCCTCCCCATTTATCTGGGCTTGGGACCGGCACAAAGAAACACACTGGTTTGTGCATCCCCTGTGGCTGGGTTAAATATGTACAATGTATGTTACTAAAAAAATCAAATAAAGATTATTGCACATTTGAGTATATGCCTTTAACAGTGGTGCATATTTAGTACATTTACTCAAGACCTGGTGTGATGTCAGAAAGTAAGCAAGTGAAAAACTAACCTATGTAAGCAGAAAGAAAACCCTGTGTTTGGCTGCTTTAATTTGACAACTGTATTAATTTTTGTTTGCTTTGATTTGGATCAGCTTTTTGGTAATAATCAAGCAGATCTTTGAAACTGTCAAAAATTAGCATTTAAGCTTCTTGCATGTTTAATCAGATTCATTTATTTAATGAATGGACAGTAATATAGCTAAAACATATGCCTAAGTAATATAGCTAAAAATCTATGCAATTTATTTATGTAACTTTTTTGCCCTGGCAAACATCATTTACAAAGTTATTTAAACATTGAGAATCTACAGTAGACATTCCTTCAAATTATTCCCAGTGGACGGGTGGCTGTGGTATTTAAATTATTTAAATTGCTGCCAGGTGATTTTTTTTTTCAGTGTAGCAATTAAGTTGCTCTGAACAGAAGACCCCCGCTCAGCATTTGTATACCATAAATCTTTTTGTCCGGAGTTGAGCTTTCACCAGAGTTGGAGAACAGCAAGAGCCACAGACTGTGGCTAATGACATTTACGGCTGGTTGCCTGCTAATGAGGAACATCAAAGATATTTCTAGAAAGATGTGCATTTCTTTTGCTGCTTAGTGAACAAGACAAAATCTCAGTTATAAATGAATGTAGGTGTTAATTTGTGATGATGACTCTATGAATAAGTTTCTGAATAAGATATATTTGGCAAAATCAGTTGATTGAAGATAAAAAGTTTTGCTTTTTTAACCCTGAAGACATTCAGAAAGTTTGGTTTGCTCATTTGTGAATATTTTTGTGTTATTTCTGTCCCCTGAGTGTTAAGGTTAAATCTGTACATTGTATTATAATTAACTGTTTAAGTGTGGGTAATTGCACTTTTTTAACATTTTTATTTTTCCCTTTCAATTTTTTTTCATTGTCTCTATTAATAAAATACACTAGTTTTTGTTTGAACAGTGGGTAACTGATTTTGGTTTCTTTTACTTACATGTGTTACTGAATGCTTACATTATTTAACTGGATGTGGCAGCTTTTATTGCTGAATTATATTTCTTGACAGTAGTGGACTGTGTCCAGGTTATGATTGCATACTCTTAATAGTCCACTACATTTGTCCCTTAAGCATGGTGGCATATTGAGTCATTTTGCAATTAAAACAATCTTTGTAGAATCTTTACAGTCTATATTTTTATTTGATGTAACATCTCCTTACAAGTCGCTGACCTAAATCAGCACCATTCATCAAAGAGTTGAAAATTTGTCTATAAATAGAGAGAGAAAAGATATGGCAAACTGAATAATTAGTTTCTTTTTTTGTGTCCTTTTAATTTATGTCATTTCAGTATAAGTAACCTTTTTAGCAATCTGTTGCTTTTAGTGATGAGTGAACCCTACTGAATTTGTTTTGCTTTGAGTTTGGTGAAATTGAGAAATGTTCGGTAATTTTGTTGAACTCTGCGAAATTTATTGAAGTCAAAAGGGAAGGAGAAACTGAAATAATTTTGAGTGGATTATATTGGTGCAATGGTCTTTGAAGTGTCACTGAGGGCAGGGGAAGCATATGACAACTATGCTGGAACTAGGACATTCTTAGGTGCTAGGCACTTTTTTTGGTGGCCCCATATATATGAGCTGCACTCACTCTCAGTGGATGAAACTGAATAAGACAGCCAGCATGACCAAGAAAAGAGCAATCACGTGAGCCTTGGTGGAGTGGATAATGAATGGTTAATCCAGATGTGGCTGGAACAATTATTGTGGCTAAAAATGTGACCTGAGATGTAAGGCAGTAGTACTAACCAATATGCCACAATGCCTCTCTGAGATAAAATTAATTGAATTATATATCAAAACAGATACATTTCTTGCAGGCAGTGGCAGACAAGATGCATCGATTCACTAAGGCTTGCCCTCCACAAATCTATAGCAGGTACTCACCTCTCTTGAACCAAAAAGTACAGTTTGTTTTTTTGCTTTTCCTTGTTTACTGCTGCTGCTACTAGATGCAAAACATGCATGTGGATCAACTGCATAGCATTCTGGGTAATAATATTAAAGGGATAGGATCACTGTTACTCACTGGCCACTTACAAGTCCATACAAAAAGGTGCCATCCAACATTGGCTGCTGCAGTTGAGGGTTGTCACTCTAGCCTCACACAGTATCATGGGGTGCTGGGAAAAAAGTTTGTCTACGCTGGCAACATGGCGAGTTTCCAGGAAATATTCAGTGAGCACACTGATGAACACAGCATATTCACTGTCAAAAATACTTTGGCAAATTTCACTCATCAACTCTACTTGCTTTGATATAAATTGAGCTGCATGTGTCATTTAAAATATGGTCAGCCTCTCACTTTTAAAACCATCACATTTTTGTGAATTCAGGTAGGTACCCATTTTATTTAGAAAGGTTTATTTTAAGTCATACAGTTTATAGTTATTTAAAGATCTTAAAGTACACAGAAATATCACATTATAGCCTGTCCATTTTGCCTGTTGAGAGAATGTAAGGCAGAATTCAATTTATATTTATCCTTTTCCTTTCCTTTCTGTACAGTTGTAGACAAAAGTTCAATAAATCACCTAGGAGGGTGCTCATACTTGTGCACATGCTACATTTGTCTATTAATTTAAGTAAATAAATAGTAATAATACATAAAAGTATGCAAAGATAAATGTCATGCAAAATATCTGTTAAATTCTTTTCAATTAGAGATTCAGTGAAATAAGTAAATAGACTGGGATTCCTAAACATTTTCATGCAACTGAAGTTCTAGTTTATGATACATAATATGAAAATGTTTTCTTTTTGGATATTAGCTTTCATTACACTTACAGAGTTTTATATGTTGAGAACATATGTAATAAATGCATTTTTTTTGCTTTCAAAGTTTCATGGTATTGCTATAAGATCAACAGGTAAAGAGATTCTTTTCTGTGTTTTAAGGTTTCCAGGGAAACACTTTCATTGTTTATGCGTGGGGTTGGTTTGGTTGTTTCGATGATGCAATGCTTTTTATGACATACAAAGGCCCTTTGTTTGCCTTCCAGAGGGTAGTGATATGTGGTTTTGGGTGCACCTGGAGTTGCTCTGTGAGAAGATCTTTCAGAAATTCTTGTTCTTAAGGTTAAGGGGTGGGGGTTGGGAGGGAGAGGATATAGGAAGGAAGCTGAGAGCTCAAAGAATTCCAGATGCAAGTTTAACGAGTCTTTACAGATTAGCACGCTCCATAGACGTTACTGTTACTTCAACTTGGAACTCTGGGATAACACCCAGGTGCTTGATAGGAAATCCTTTTGATTTGTCTGGTAGAGTGCTCCTTCATCTGGATCCAAGTGCCTGTGGACATGAAGACACACCTATAAATTGAATCAATATTGTTTCTAGATGAAGTTTTAAAAGAAGGTCCAATTTCTGCAATAATAAATGTCATTTACTGACTATTTTTGGTTTCAGTTATCAATACTAATAATGTACCTGAGCTTAACCATAGAAATCTGATTTGGGTTATACACAGTAAGCAATAAAAGATGAAAGATGTTTGCAATGGAAGCTTATTTGTTGAGATATATGTTCAGCAAGATAGAAAGAAATTTAACAGGTGTAGCATGTGCTCTTTCAAAGCGCTCAGGATTTGTTTTTCTAGCCTGGCGACTATCTGTTTGGATGTTTGCATGAGGACTGCTGGGATAGGCACTTTGAACCTGTAATGGAGAAAGTACAGTAGGTTAAGAAAGGTTGGATGGGTGGGAGACACTTTTTGCTAGTGGTCCTTAAAATGTACTTCAGCAGGTAATATGAAAAAATAGGTAAATATTATTGGAAAACTATATATAACTATATACTGTAGTTTTCGTATTTTACATAACATTCTGAAACCTACATAATCCAATTTAGAGTCATGGTGGGGCTAGACCCTCTCCCAGTAACCCTGGGAAAATGCAGAAAACAGCCTTGAACAGGACACTAGTCCATTACACAATGAAGTCAGGCACAGACCAATGTTAACTTTACCAAAGGGCCAATTTGGAGTTGCCCATCCTTTTGAGGCGTGGGAGGAGAAATTAAGTTCTATAGTAACTCTTGACAGGTAAAACGTTTGAAAGTTATAGTAGTTTGTTAACCATACAAGGTCACTCAAGCCTTATCCACTTTGGATCTCATTATTTTCATCTATGCATAAAAACAGATATTTAAGAATCAGTAACGTACACAATTCATAAGGCCAAGGTTCTAAAATATTATGACATGCTTTTTTGTTTAACCTTTTGGCCAAAAAAGTTTGCCTACACTACTTGTAGATATATTTATTATATATAACTAAATATTTTATTTTATTTGTATCAGTTCTTTTTAAACCCTTTGTCTGTGTGCAAATACTATACATGCAATAATGTTTTGCCTTCTAGAGTAGCTTCATGGGTGTAATGGCAAAAATTGCACCAGCTGAATTTATAGCATCTGTTGAGATCACAGAAAGGTCAGGACTGGCGACAGTGGGTTGCAGGAAAGAAAATGTCTCCCAAAATGTCATTCTCAAGCAGGTGCCAGAACCTCTCCCAAGCGCTGAACTGTTCCCTAAAGAATGTGTGGTTGACCACAGATTTTGGGAATTGCTAACATTGTGAATTATTTAGTTTCCTATCCAATGACAAAACCATATGTCAGTATAGTATTTACTTGTGTATTAAATTTCTTAATCATTAGTAAGCAATCATTCATATGCTGTTCTTGAAGATGCTTTTTAGTATGTTTTTTGTTTTAGTGGTTAAACTCAATTGTAGTTTTTGTTGCTGAATTTGCTAGCCACAAAATATAGTGTAGGCACTATTGTACATGGTGCTAGACAGGTTGTACAAACTGTAGCTTTACCCTAATTAGTTTAAAAGGTCAACTTAAACCTTGAAATTACAATACATCTTAGTTTTGACAATTGAGAGACTAGACTTATTTTCTTTTGGCGTAGATGTTCTCACTTCACAAGAACTGACTTCAAGTTCTTTGGAACTTTTCCTGGCCTCCCATGCTGTGGTTTGTTGATTGCAAAATAAATTCACAATAATTGTATATTAAATCAAGATACCTTTTGTGGTTGAGAAAGAAAGGCAGATAAAATCTGAAAGAGAAAGAGAATGTTCAGTTGTGTGTTCTAAAAAGCTTTGTATCTTGAAATTTTTCTGCTTTTTATTATTTAATGGGTGGCATGGAGGCACAGTGGTAACATTGCTGCCTCACAACTTGCAGGCAAGGGTTCATATCCGAGGTCTTCCCTGCATAGATTTTGTGTGTTCTCTCCACATCCACCTGGTGCTTTCTCCAGTTGCCCTGGTTTCCACGCACACACACACAAAACAGAGAGAAAGAGAAAGTTATTTTATGGCAAATCTACTAAATCTCCTTATTTTGCCATTTTGATGCTTTATTGTTATCATCCCATTTGACTGTCTAAAGTAAATATTAAAGATTTGTAAAGGTTTAACTACATTCTGCTCCAGAAAAACAGTGTTAAAATAATTTTTCTTTTTCTTGAAACACTACAGGAAGTGACGTGCATTGATGCATTTTAAATAATTGATTTCTCATTTAAAATTGAAATAATGGCCTTTTAAAACAAATATTGTGTGCTTAGGAAGGTGTTTAGTTCAGTCTTGACATAAATATGATTCTAACTCCATTAAATTCATTTGAATGCAGTTCAATTCAATTTATTGTTATTATGTTTCCCAATACAATAAAAATCATTTGTTGCTTGCAGTTCTAAGTCAGTAACTTTTCTTTTGGCATTTTACTTTGTGAATAAAATGCCCAGAAGTATTTTGCTTTTAGAGGGCAGCAGAAGCAGATCCGCATCGTTTACGTATGTTATCTGTCATATGTAAGAAATGCTACCATTAATTAGGCCAGCCTGTTGTTTTTGCTGAGGGATGAAATTCCATGACTGAAAGTGAATTGCTGCTGTTGCTGCATGACAGAAAACTCAAATTGATATCAAAGCAGCAGCTGATATTACTGTGTTTATACCCTCCTCTGCCTCCTTTTTCTTTAATCATAGCTGTAAGGCATTTCATGGTTGCTGAGATTTATAAATAAATTATTTAAAAAAAATTGCAATGTAGCATTTAGTCTGCCTTGAAGAAGTGTTTTGCCCCCTTTTTGTCCTCAAATATTTTTCAAATTTGAGAGTTCCAAAAATTTGAAGATTTAAAATTTCAACCGCTCAGTCACTTATTTGTTTGGCTGCTGGTTAAGAAGAAAAAATTATTAAGGCTCCTGCATATTCAAAGTCAATTAACATTAAAGCAAGATAAATCTGTAGCATTAGCAGCAGTAATTGGCTACTAATTAAGAAAGTTTCTGGAATGAAAACCTTCCTGCAGGACCGGAGTTTGACACCCCTATTTGGTAAACACTTTGCATGCATATATGCATGTATGTATCATATGTACAGTACAACTAGGTCTTGGGCTATGGCAGTCTTGACTTACGATAATTCCACAAATGTGAATGAACGCATAAAATTGTAGTTTTTCATCTGACTTTCAATTATGTTTTACCTAGTGACTTACATTTTTTTTTACTTAGTTAAGTTAGCCATCACCAATAATTAAGAATAGTACAGCATAGTATGAACTTTGTTACCATTTTCAGTTACTTTGTACCGCTGTTCTCACAGTTAATTTAAAGTAACCAGTTGTATACACAGCTGTACAATAAGCTCCGTCATAGGTAAGTAGCACAACAGGCAGCATGGCCATTTAGGTAAGTGGTAGATATGGCTGCTTGTAGTTCCAGGCATCATAAATATGCATTCCAACCATATTGTCTTGGAGTACAGCTGCTGGAAGGGAAGATGACACTCTGAGCGATCCTTCAGCAAAGGCAGCATGTCCCTGCTGAAGGAATAGTCATCAATAAGATTTTATGCCATAATTATGCCTTTTCCGACTCTATAATGTACTATGTAATTGTCAAAAATTGTAAGATGTTAAAGCATACGGTCATCTTACTGTACATACCTGTGGATCGTTTTATCTTGGAAAGCATGAACACTTGTGAACATATGTAGGAACAGAACTCTTTTTTTTCTTCTTTATCACTAGTTAATATTACAATAAGATAAAAATAAGCAAAATTCAAACTTTTATGATAAAAAGCTACATCACAGATGTAAAGAGCTGATAACTGAATATTTCAGTTACTGAAAAAACATCTTGTCAATGTTCATGAGTTTACTTATTATACTAATTAATTCTCACTGTTCTAAAACATAATCCTTTAAAGCCTTAATACTAAGTCCATAAAACTTTGAAAATGAATTCTGACATTGTAAATTATTATTGGCTTGTGAGGCTGTCAGGAGTTATTACATTTAACATAAAGTTTTGATGAAAAATATATTAAATATGTAATATGAGCACTTTAGACATAACTGATATATCACCACCCTTATAAATTGCTGTTGCAGGTTTAGATGTGTGGCCTAGAAAATGAAGTGTTACAGGGCTCTGCATATAGGGGAGTAACCAAGATTATCAACCCTGTATCTGTGTGAGAAACAGCCCTTATTTTTATCTTCTCACTCTATCAATCTATGACATTTGAATTACCTGTAAGAAATATGAATTGACTAATGACTGTAACTTGCCTGCTGCAATCCTTTCTTTCTTTCACAGGCATTCGGGTATGATTCACTGATGCACTGTTGTCTATATTTTACAATATCCTGCCCATGTAGTTTTAAAAATAGCTAAATGGGGACTTACAGTATGTACATTTAGACCTATTGCAGGACAACTAGTCTCTTATTGTTTTATTCTTTATTGTTTTAGACAGATATCTTATTATTAATGGATTAAATATTACATTAGTCTGTTACTAATAAAGGATTAAATATTACACTAGTCCACTACTAATAAACTAGCTAATATCTCAATCATAACCAGTAGTTCAGCTTTGTTTGTCAAAGGTGCTAAGGCACACTTGGCAGAAAGACTGAAGAGGGTCAGAAATGTGAAATTATTAAGTCAAAGTAAAATGATTTGTGCTTATTTTCAGTGACTATATTATATGTGTTGTCACTTTCAAATGTTCAGGTCTTATCAATCAAAAAAACACCTTAATGAATTCAAATGTGTGCATTCCTGGGAGACTGAAGAGACTGGCAATTCTGCATGTAAATTTGTCCAAACCATAGTGAAATGTGATCATAGCTCAAGAGTGCGTTGACTTTCAATGAGAAATTGATTGAGGGGCAGAAGCATCACAGGTAGTCATGGACAGATGAGAATGTTTCTGTCGGGAATATCTTTTATCAGGTCATACAGTCTAGTGATTTAAAGAATCATACAATTTGGCTGTTTTGTTCTGTCCAGAGATGGTTCTTTCCTTTTGCCCAGCACTGATTGGATCTACTGCAGCTCTCTTTGAATTGACAGAGTTCAGGTAAATGGTTTTCTTTTACTTTTTATGAGTGTTGCATGTTAAATACTATAGTTAAAGATACAGAAATGTGCTTTCTTCCAAATGGTAGCTTGCAACATTTCTCTAATGTTTTGCCTTATGGTACATAGTTTGTTATATGCAGGCAAACATTTAAACCTGAACATTTTGTTGTAAATTTGTTAAGTTTGTTTGGAACTTAACCAAACTTTGAGGTTGTGGACAAGTTAACCAGTTGTCAATAGGGCTGTTGGCACTAATTTGTTATTCGGTCAGAGAGGAAGTATGTGATTGCTGTTTTATCAGTGGACTGAAATTTTAGTCATTGTGAAACTTTGCCTCTTTGAGTAACAGCAAGAATGTTTAACACTGTTGATAATGTACTGTACTGATAATATACCCTGTAGTGCCATACAGTAAATTATACATCAGACTGTCTTTTTTTGAATGTTGTAGACAGTTGTGATCATTTACATATCTGAATCTGTGACTCTGCTTTCAGTTTAATTAGTTTGTGGTGATGCCATCTGTGATGTTCAGTGCTGGCTTTTAATCAAAAGAATGAATTATTTCTAAATAAAAGATGGCGAATGGGAAAAGGCAGAGGTTCAGTAGTTTGAAGGCTTGATCTGATTCACTTAAATGGTGTCTGACATTTCAATTGTAAAATGACATTTTTGCTGAAGTATTACAGCTGTTATCCTCACCAAAAATCTGTTCCCACATCTCATTTTGAACTATAACGAATAACCCAGTTTACACAGGAGCAATTCAGTAGTTTACAAAGGATTTTATCATTTTAATTATTGTATTATTTTATTTGATAGTTTTCAGGTTTTGTCTAAAATGTTTTTGAAGAAACTACACATGAATTATGTTCATATAATGTAAATGACACCCTGGTGCAGTGTAGTATGACCTTGAAATTGTTTGTGTATGTGTGTGTGTGTGTGTGTGTGTGTATATATATATATATATATATATATATATATAGTGAATGATAGGGGTCGCTCTCGCTCCCTTGAACCCCTGTCCACGACTCCAGGTAAAAGTCCTCAAATCGACTTTATTTTTCTTCCACAGTGTACAAAGCACACTCTCCTCCACAATACTCATATAAATCACTAATACTAATCACAAATAACCACAATAATACAATCCTCCAGCTCCCCGACGCGTTGCCACCCTTCCGCCCAGCTCAGCTCGTTGTCTGGGAGTTCCCATAGTCCTTTTATACTCCTGACCCGGAAGTGTTTCTGCCCAATAGTTCACAAGTCCTTATTCCTTCCGGGTCAGGGTAAATAGTCCTTTTCTTCAACCCGGAAGTCCGTCGCTCTTCCTGTGACGAACCTCCGGGTCACAGGGCACGAAGAAGCCCTCGGTCCTCCCTGCAGCTCCCTCCTGTGGCCCCCACGGCATCCAGCAGGGCTTTGCATAAAACTCCAATGTCCATGATGCCCTGCTGGTCTTCTGGGGACCTCCACGCTGCAAGGAGGGCTCCACCTGGCGGCTTGGGGGTATTGGCCAGGATAAATGGCCGGCCTTCCTTCACAATATATATATATATATATATAAGCGAGTTTGTCTTTAGTCAGCGGTTTTACTTTGGCGACAGAGTCACTTTCTTTCATCCTCATGCTGAAATATCATACTTCTTTCTTCTTTCGACTCATTAACTTGGGGCCGCCTTTCCGGCTCTTTGAGCTTCATGCTGTAGCCTTGCACTTCTGGGCTGGACAGACAGACAGACCCACAGACATGGGTTCGCTTTGCCCACCCCTGGGTTTGGTTTAACGGGTATACAATTTATACAAAGAGATTGTTATTTTCATGGGAATTGTTACTTATGCACTCTAAAGAGATGCCGTTGGATCAGCTGCTGTCTTTCTGCTGCGTGTTCTGTTTGTTGCACTGCACATCGATCATTTAAAAGCCTGTACAGCAGCTGTCCTTTTGCCACTTCGTGTGTCTGCCACTCGCGTTGTGAAGGGGGGACTAAATGCACGATAAGGAGTTGCTGTCGGATCATCTGCTGGCTTGTTGCTGCTGGCGAGCTGCGTTTTCTGCTTGTCATTTCAAAGCCTGTACAGCAGCTGCCCTTTTGCCACTTTACGTCTCTGCCACTTGCGTTGTGAAGCGGGGGAGGGGGGCTGAATGCATGATAAGGAGAAATGGTCGGATCATCTGCTGGCTTGCTGCTGGCGAGCTGCATGTTCTGCTTATCGCTTGTCGTTGTTTTAAGAGCTGGGAGCACATGATGTCTGTCTGCCAAAAGCATTCCAACAACTGCTTGGTTAGATGTCTGTGAACATCTTTTAAATGTTGTCTCACTGACGTTTAAGTGTCTCTCACGGGACATTAAATTGTCTTTCGAGAAGATCATGTCTCATCTCCCTAGTCTTCCCTCCCAAGATTTTTTTTTTATAATAGATATTTAATTTAACCCTAGGACAGTTAATGAGGCTATACCAGTCACAATCTCCTCATGGATCGTGAATGTGTAAGGTTGTAGTATAAACTTGAAGGATGTTGGCAGAGGAGATTTCGTCCAGTCGATAGCTGTATACATGGTCTCATTTAGGTCATGATCCATTAATTGACACATACTATATGTGCATTGGCCTGTCTTTCAGACAGTTGTGAATGATTTTAGTTTAGAAATGACATAGTCTGTCTTCATAAATGCAGCCCTGTCTGTGTCAACAAGAAATGGCCCACCACTCTTATGAACAGTTTGGTATACTGTGCAACTGTTGTAGGTTTCAGTTTAGGTTTTTAATTAAGACAAACTTATCCACTTGTAAGGTTCATTTAAGCTAAAGATATTTTTACATCATCATAACCCATTCTCCTATTCCTTTTTTTAAATTTGGAAAGACAGAATGAGTGTACTTAGTTGGAGAATTAACCTTGAGAATATAGGAATAAACCACACAAGAGAAGTCATACTTGTGACCCTGTGAGCTGTGTGAAAGACAGGAAGCACAACTGATGCATGATTCATGTCCTCTGAAAGGAGCTACTTTGTAAATTTGCAGTTTTCTCTGTAGTGTTTTGGGTCTTCTCTCCCTATATGGTATTTATTTTCTTGATACCTGCTTTATTGATGTTCATTTTTTATGCTTATACCAGATTTTACTGTCTGCCTACTGTCATGTACACTACATTCAGCATATACTATCTGATTGAATGTCAGATTATTTTCACACTCTTCCCTTAGTTCGGATATTTTACTGTGATTAACATATTCTTGTTATCTTATATTACACCTTGTTTTATTATGTTGTTTTAAATTATATCCTTAGCTACTTTGTAAAGCGCCTTGTAACAGTGCTTTTTGAGAAAGTTGTTATATATAAATAAAAGCTGACTGATTGATGTAGGTTATTGTATTGTTCAGCAGTCACGCATTAAACAGCCCAGAAACTAAAGTTGTCACTTTTTTAGTCTATTTTTTGAGTTACAAAGCAACAGTCTGTGAAGAGTTATTATCTAGCCAACAACTACTTTGTATGACATGCCTTGGAGAAAACAAAAAAATACAAGAAATGTAATTGATTACCAATAACCAGGTCACCCAAGTAAGTAAACTAAAATAATATGCAATAAAATTACATATATTTTCATAATTCAGGGATAAACAGTCAGTATTCAGTTGCTGTATGAGAAGAATGGGTGGACAGATGCATGCCTCAGATGCATCAGCACTGAGAACAAAAAGTCCACATAATTTTATGATACGTAAAAAGATAATTTATGTAAGGTTAGAAACAAGGTTTTACAAAGACATAAAATGAAGGCATACTTATCAAAATGTTGAAAAGATGTAGGTGTGGTGCTAAAAAGATAGTGTAAATGATCTTAAGCATATATCATCTGCTGTGAGGCAGAGTTGCAGCAGAGTCAGAGCTTTGGCATGTATTATAGTAGTGTGAAATGGTTCTAATTGCCGAACAATACATTTATTGTAACCTGGTTAAACATGTATGTAATGACATGACATTTTATCATTTTGTCTCATATACATCTTCATGACTGAGTATTCAGCAACAGTTAGTAAGTATGCTTCACTGTTGCTAGTTTTTTTAGGTTAAATGGGCTTTGTCTTGTCCCTTTTGAAACTTGTCCACTGGGACCTATGCTCAAAAACATTACCATGGACAGAATAAGGAATGGGCAATAATTAGATACTGTATTTAGAAAAGTCTAGGTTATGTGGCTTCAGGTTTTAATCTCCATCAGTTTTCTTATTTAGGATTGCTAATGTAAGAAATGTTTTGACTTAAGTTTGGAACCCTTAGCTTCTTTTACTCCTCAAGATAAAAAAAAATGCTAAGAAATGGAACAAAAGCTAACCTGGTCCCCATTTGCAATTGTGTGTTTAGTTTATTAAGACATGCCTGTCTCAGTAAAAAAAAAAAATAGAAAGAAACAGTAAAGAAAAATGAAAGAACTGAGGTTAGTGAGTAATCAGTATTAGTTTGCTCTGATCCACTAAGCATTCTGATTATTTTTTTACAACTGGAAAATCCACATTATTAGAAACGACAGAATGAGAGCACTGATACACCATAAAATTAATGACATTTCATTAACAGCAAGGACTGGCTTCTGATTTATGAATTAACTGGCCATTTCGTCCATCAATAAATGGAGTTTGATATCCTAGTCTAGATGAACAATTTACTAAAGACAGTAAAATTCAGTTCTCCAGGCTTAGATCATCCCTAGAGCAATGTGACCCAACAAGCTATTCAATAAAATGGTTCAGTATTTTTAGAATGAAGGGCTCCCCAATGCATTCATTCTTCTATGTACATAAAAATTAATCAATATTTTATAATTGTGTGCAGTTAATTTTCATTAATAGCATCCTCATTCCAAATGTAGATAATTGATCCTGTTAATGTGAAGGGCTGACTTAGCAGCAAGGATTAGTTTACCAGCTAAACAGTGGCTGTTGATGCGTGCTGACACGCAAGCAGAAACACTTGAAGGTTCAGTCAAGGACAAACAGCGAGTAAGATGCCCAGGTGCCTTGCATTGCTGGTTTACTGTGAGGTAATGGAGAACAAAAGAGCAGTTTAGGATATCTTCATTAAATTTTAAATAAATGCAAACCATTTCTAATGTATTTTGTCTTATAGAAATGCAAATACTATTTATAATATAAATGTAAAATAACAATTGTAAAAAATGTTTCATTAAAATTGTTGGATAATTTTGATTTACCTCAGCAGATATTTTTTGGGGGAAAATTTATCCTGCAATTCTTAATTGTCCTCTTTGGTGCTTTTATACATTTATCATGTTACTTTATCGCCTATTGGCTAGAGCATTAGGCTGTAAATCTAGAGGTTGCTGTTTTCATTTCTCACCTCTAACCTACTGCATGACCTGAGTCATTTAAGTCACTTACCCTATTAGTTATCCATGTGAAGAAATATGGAAACTATGATAAGAGTGCTAGATAAGAGAATAACCTCCATAAATATAAAAAAACACATGACAAAAGCAGAGTTGAAATTATGTGGTTATTTTCCCTATTTTAACCATTTATGCAAATCCAAGTACAACTTTAGAATATTCAGCACTAAAATGTTCTGAAATATCAGAAAAAAAATTATGTTTGAACTTCTAATGTTTTTCAGCTGTTTCAGATATAAATAAATATGTTTTCAGGTCATGCAGACAGATGAAGCTGCCAAAACACTGCTGTCTTTAAAAGGCTATCATCAAAAATGTATTATTCAAATCATCATCTGTGTAGATTCCTCTAATCATCCATCACTTAAACTCGTTTAATCCCAAGACAGTTTTTTTCCAACACAGTTTTTCCAAATTGCCAGTTTCACTTGGTCAGTTTCTTAAGTTTCTTTGTTGTTGTGTGCATTACACAGGCATGTTAAGGCAAGATCTCTGCAGGTTTTTCATTTTCTTTATTCTTTTGTTTTGCCTAGTATTCTGTTGAAATTTACTGTAAGGCTGTGGAATAGTATTGTAGCTTGTGGTTGATGAGCTGTCAGCATGCTCCTGATGAGTAATCCTCTAGCCAGTAAAACAAATGGACAAAGCAGTTTTGAAAATGGTTAGATGGATAGCATGCATCAGACAAGTTCTTAGTAATCTTAATTATTAAACTTCAGAATTGTGCAAGCTTAACACAATCAGAGATTGTTTTCTTCTTTATGCTAATGATTTCATATACAGTGAGTTTATGTGATATGTACAGTGTACACTTCTTCTTCCCTTATCAAAATTTAACCTTTTCTTGATAGGTCTCTTTCACCTTTAGTGAGATCATATAAATAACAATTTTTAATTTCAAAATAGCTAGAAAATGAGAAAAAGAATACTTCACAATCTAATTTTGTACATTAAATGATAAAAGAAAAGCAGTAATCCCCATTTATACCAGGAAGTCTATCTGGTTATGTTCTCACCATGTCTGTGTGCTTTTTTCTGTGTAGCTATTACTGCCTTACTAATGTGCTTGAATAAATCAGGTGTCATACTCATGTTGCTGATACTATAAAAAAATTTAGTGTTCGGTTTGAATCTAATTTTATATAGCATAGTTCGCCTTTAACAGGCAATATAAAACTCTTTTTTTTTGTGTCACATTATATATTTATAGTAAGTGTATAACTAGCGTTAGGGAAAGAAGAAAAAAATTGGTGTTTATAACTTAAATATAAATCTGATCATAAAAAATGTCTTTGTATATATTTTTATTTCCTGCTTTCTCTTTTAAAGTGGCCTTAATCTTTTTAACTTTGTGAGATACAGATCGTTCCAGAACCTGTATAAAAAAAATAGAAAATGATGCCCACATACCACCTGACCATTTCTTTTACGATATTTTACTTGAGGGGTCACTCAGGTATAAACAGACTGTGCTAGGTAGGTTCACAGTGTAATAGTGTAAAATATATATGACTCTTGTTGTAATGAGAAGGTTTCTAGATTCTCAAACTGACTTTAAGGCACACAAAGGGGATATCTGATTTTCACCGGGTTCCAAGTCTGATTTCTGCTACCGAAAAAACAGAATAAACTAAAGATGTATTTCTTTCAGATAGGTTTGCAACAAGCAACAGTGCAGATGGAGCACATACTGTGCCCTTAATTTTCTGCCAGATGCCCAGTTCGGCTGTGGATCAGCTTTTTGGCAATGACTTTTCCTAAAGTTTAGACTCCGTTTGCCAATGCGCAATGCAGACGGTAATGTTGAAACATGACTTTCTCTTTCACACACCAATTTTTTCAGAACATGAGGATTTTGATTTGATTGCATCAAAATCAATAATCATTTTCCTGAGGTAAAATGGTAGGGAAAGATCAAATATGACAAATAGTTGAAAAAAACAAAATAAGACAAGAGAAATTTCTTGTGCAGTGGGTGAAATACAGAATAATTTAATCAACACTCAAAATTATATGCCAAAAAAAAACACTCTTACTACTTTTAAAATCTTTTTAACTATAGGGGAGCATGGAAATGTGTATGAAACTTTGTTCTTGGCTGAAATGTGACTTTATCTGTGCAAGGATAAAGTGTTTTTTGCTATTGCATGGCAATAAGCTTTATCCCTCCTGAGGTTTGACTTAAGCTGGAGTGTTCATTCCACCTCACTCATGGGTTTTCTTGAAGAGAATGAGTGGTGTGAATCCCTGATAATTAGAACATGCCACACATTCTTACTCGTATTTTTAAAAAGGGGCTCGACCCCTCTCTCTTCTTCCCCCACATATGACATACTTGAAGTGTGGTCATAGTGTCAGTGCAGTAGACAGTACTCTGTGTGAAAAATGGGATCAATTTTATTTTACTAGTAGCTGTGAATAGCTCTGGCTCCTTCACCTTCAGTTACGTGGCATTCCAAGGCAGTTTCCATTTAGTAGTTTTCTGTGTGAATTTGTTAGAGTTCTTGCAGTTTAAGGATTAGTAATGTACCAGACTCCTTGAATTTTGCAGAGGACACTCACTTCCTGAAAAATATATATTATTGGCTTTGCTAATATAAAACACAAAAAAGATGATGGAAGAACCACACACTCAGACTGTAAGAAAAATAACACAAAAACATGACTGTTCAACTTCTTGAAACAAACTGATCATTTATAGCATAGGTAGGCAGCACATCATTAGAACAAGTGCCCTGGGACAACAGCAGCATTGGCAGGTCTTATTTGCTGATGAGCTCTTCAACAACTGTGTTTAGGTAGTTTGATTTGGGAAAGAATTCCAAAGGCAGGATGGCTTTAGTGAATTCCAGCAAGATGGCATTCGGACATTAAATGACCTGTGATAAAGAGGCATCAGAAGGAGACATATGTTGCTCTTTTTATCATCTTACTGTGTACTTATAAGAATTAGTCCAATAAACAATACAATATTTTAGATTTCTAGTCTCCCTCCTCCTTTCTGTTACTAGAACATTCTGGCAAATTTATAAAACATTTTGGGTTTGACCATCACCTTTCTCTTGTTGATTATTTTATCTCTAGTATTTACCTTTTTAAAGAAACCTGCTTTATAGCTCAGTTATTCTTTATCAGTAAAGTGTTTTTTTTGTGCAATATAAATTCATTTTATACTCTGTGTGTATAAATTCTAGCTAATTGTATGTGTAGATATAGCAAAAACATATAAATAAATGTCTGAATAACAATTCAAAGTAACTCACTGATTATTTATTATATGTACTGCACACTAAATCCCCAAGTTTGAGTTTGGAATGGATCATCCCACACTTAGCCTAATTTATAGGTGCTACATGGATCATCCTACCACCACTTGCTTCTTGATGAACACCCTTCCCTTGCCTGTACTGTTCCACGTTGTTGTCTTTTTAGAAATGATGGGAGTCTCATTTTTTTTCCCTTCTTGATGCTATCTTCAGACCAATTTGCCAAAGGTATCTTCCCCAGCTGCCTAATGCTCCCTTCAAAATGTCACCGTTATCATTGAGTCCCATAAGTCACACCACCACGCCGAAAAGAAAGAAGAACTTTGTGATTTGTATTAAATAAGATTTTAGACTTTTCATCTCTGCTGTTTGCTTCCCTAATACATAATTTAGTTGGATTAAAATTGAAAGGATGATTGAGTATAAAAAGAGGGAAATAACACTGTAACTTACAGAAAGGTTAATAATGTATAATTGTATTGATTTCGCATTCAGAAGTCCTTTGAAGACACTGTAAAAATAGGTAGTCTGATACCTTACTGAACAACTAATACAGAACAATATAGTTTTTAATAATGTGACTCCCCACAACTTTTTGCAATTAGATAAACATATATGAAATTGGATGGACAAATGCATACTCTGAAGAGAACTGTTCACAATTGCTTTATCTTTGGAAATATGTGTAACTGAGAAGGGTCTGCAATATTCAGTCTTGTTAAATTGTTTTTGAATGTTTTCAAACTAGGGATCAAGCTTAGCAAAATGAAATACATTATTGCATTCATCCACCCATTTATTGAAGCCCCTTTAAAAAATTGGACAATTGCTGTGATTGAAGCCCTTTCCTTTCAGCAATGAATACACAGAAAATTTAAACCTAAAAGGGCCCAAGTCCATTGAAGGGCATATTTCTAAAACCAGCTGATATAATTTCATTGATGCCTAAAATCAATGTTAAATACTGAACTCTCCATGCAGCATCTTTGAAGCCAAGTCATTTATCATTCTAAATTGACACAAGGTTTTTTTTATGTCTATACCGATGATGTTAGCAGTCACAATTTTTATGATTTCATGCGTTATATTTTATCTAAAGTTGACACTATGCTGAGCCATGAGCAGTTTAGGGTAAAAAGTACTATAGAAAAATGTCCAAAATACAGTATTCATACAAGACAATATCTGATCTAAAGGTTATAGATGATTTTATGCCAAGCCATATTCAGTTTAGCCAGGATATACTAATGAGGAGCTTTTCCATTGCATGCAAGCAAATACATTGGTATAAATCACGTACATCCAAGAAATATTCTAAATCTGCTCTACAGCTGAGATTCAAGTTCAGGACGATCTGTAATTTACCATTTAGGCATTAATAAAGATAATTAAACCATGATGCTGAAGTTTAGTGTTCATATAGCCATCAATCCACTTGATAAATTCATTTATCACAAAAAAATAAAATGCATGGTGGAGCAGTGGTGTGTGGAGTTTCCTCAAAGGTTTCAGAAAATTTGGTTCAGATCTCAGCCGGTTAATCCCCTTGTGGAGTTTACATATTTCTGTCAGTGTCTGCATACAGTTTTCCAAACACTATGGCTTTCTACCAACATCCTAAAGACCCTGCTTTGAAATAAGTGGGTTAAGAGAATGAATGAACATTATGGATTCATCTTAGCTATCAACAGTTCTCAGAATAGTGGAACAATTGTCAAATTTTACATTTTGAAAGGATTAGTCTTCTATTTAATTGTCTTTCTGTCTTAATTTAAAATATTGTAACATATTTAACTGATCACTGTCAAAAATCACTTTACCTGACTCAACTGGCTATATAGTAGCAGAAGTAATATATAATATATATTAACATCCAGAATGCACTTCACAGCCAGCACACTAGTAAGGTGTTTATAGCAGTACTTGTGTGCCCTCCTGTGGTTAAATTCACTCTGTTTGAATTTTAACATACATGCCTCAGGGTTCAGAGTCAATGATTATTCTTGGCCTATAATACAAGTTTTTACATGCATACTCTTTGATTAAAAAAACTACATTTTAAAAGTAATTCTAACTTTGTGAGTTGTAAAAAAAAATGATTCTATAAAAGCATTTTTCTAATCTATGGATATTGTAGTAAATGTTTAGCTTTCCTTGTGTTTATCTTGTTTCAAAATTTGTATATAAGTAACTTTTGTGTGGCTGTTTGTATGCTTGTGTTATTCTGTTTGATCTCAGAGATTGTGAAATAGATAATATTAATATATACACTTAATATGATGCAACTGTTATCAATCAGTTATGTCTTTCTTATAGTGGTATCTCCAAAATCAAATCTAATTAATAGTAAAGAGTAAGGATGTCATGATACCAGAATATTTGCATTCACTACCAATACCAATGAAATTTTATTATACTCAATACCTTTCGATACCATGGCAAAAACAAAAATCCATTTTAATGGCTTTTATTAAAGTACCTCCATTTATTTAAATGAACAACACTGACCCTTTTCTGTAATACAATATAAAATATATAAATGCTAACAGTAACAACAGCTTTAAAATAATGGTATCTCCATCAAGTAGTTACCCAACTATAATTTAAGTAAACAAGTATTGACATTCATAAATTTCAAAATACAATGCAAGACTTGAACTTTATTATGTGTCATAAATGGGAATCCCACCAGTTTAACAACAAATGAGGTTCAAAATTTTTGGAGGATTTCACTGTAATGTTTATAAAGAATGAAATATCATGAACTATTTGATGTACTGTATCTTAGCATGTACATATTCTAAATTTATTCTCTGTCAGTTTCTCTCCAGTTATTGAAAACTACTGCTTAAAATCAATATTAAATATAAAAATGTAAACATTATTTATGTACTATTGAAGTAGTGAATTACAAGATTATTCAAGAAATTTCCATTTAAACCAACTTTTTAAAGCGGTTTTTGCAACTATATGCTTTTAAATTCTGGTTTTTCAGTGAACCAGTCAGTAAGGTTTGTAATTCAGTATTTGCTATTGTAAGATTTAATTTTGCATGCATAATTAGCCATCCGGTACTGCACAGCGCGAGCACAAGGATGGGGTTGTGACATGTGTGTACGAAGCAGATCAGGTAATGATCTTAATGTATATATGGGTTAAAGTTCTGTGCATGGCTGCTATAGCGCTGGCCTTGCAAAGCATTATGAGGCACAGAGAAAAGTGATTTATCTTAGTTGGCTGCATGGTGAATTTCCAGAAAACATCTGGCAAACAAAGTCACTAGCGAGGACACAAGGACACAGCATATTTGCTGTGAAAAATGCTTTGTCAAATTTTAGCTATCAACATTATTGTTGACTATTTAGTTAATGTATTTTATGAGGGTTTTTTATTGTGGCAAATGATGAAATCTCAAATATCACTGGGATTTTAATAAGAAAATGGCAGTGCTTATCAAGACATTTATTTTTGAAAACAAAGCACTGCCATTTTCAAATTACTGTTTGCTCACAAGTGTTTACTTTCTACTGTATGACAGAACACATTGGTTATACTCAGTAACAGTGAGTCACAGGTATATGTGTATTTTTTTCAATTAAATATCACATCTATCTAATTGTCTTTTTGCAACTTTATTTTATGTATGTTTGTTGTTACTAATTTATCTTTTTTTTTTCTTTTTTGTTTTTTATTCAAAGATGTAAAAGGTCCACCTACCCACAGAATGTCTTGCGGTCAGTCGCCGTACACTGAAACCACTACATGGGAAAGAAAATACTGTATTCTCACTGATAGTCAACTAATATTGCTCAACAAGGAAGAAGAGGTAAATATATATATATGTCTGTGAATCTCAGGAATACTTTTTCTTTTAATGAAAAATATATTACATACATTTTAAATGTTTCAATCTGTACAATTCTGACAAAAATGAAGCTTTTTTTTAACAACAAGCAGGTTTTGTTTGTTACAATCTTTCTTATCATAAAAAATCACTAAGTTTAGCTAAGTTTACCCTTTTAACAAGTGCTTTATCTGTTTTACATTGATCATCCCATTACTCAACAAATGTCCTCCGAATGTGAATTTATTCTTTAGTTGTTTGAATTTGTAGTACAAAGAAATAATTTCTTCTTAAAAACATTGCCTATCAGGGATATTTATAGATATTTTAACATGAAAGACTATTTTAACTGTAGCTCCATTTGTTTTTTTTTAGTAGCTGTAAACATTTGAACTAGGTATCAAATGAGTTTATTACTTTTTGTTATTTATGGGGTACTAATTTCTGGATGTGTTTCTTTATTAAGTTGGTGGCACTATGGCATAGAATCTAGAGTTACTGCATCATGATTCTAGCATCCAGGATTCAAGTACTGTGCATGGTCATGTTTGCAGGGCTAACACATTCTCCCCCATGCTTACATTGGGTTCTAAGTACTCCCAGAGAAATGTGCGTGTTAGTTTAATTGGCAACTGAGGACTAATGAATTATGCAATTGAAATTTCATCCTTATCTGTCTGTTATAAAAGAAAATCTTCAGACGAGACAAGACTATTGCCAAGAGATTTTTTCAAGTCCCACCCTCCTCTCAACCATTTTTGGTTAATGGCCCACACCCATGGTCCTATCACCTCTCATTTGTGAAAATGCTTTTGTCAGACACAGATCCTGCGCTCTCAGCTCTTATGAATTATTCTGTTTTCTTCACTTTAAGTTCCCAATAAAATAAGACTTATTATGTTCAAATCTTATTGAAGAATTTCATCCGAAAGGATTATCAACAGAAGAAAGGAGCACACGGGCAATCCTAGCACAGAGAAACAATGAAGTCAAACGAATTAACGCGAAAATTGTCAATCAGTTACAACGGGAAATTGGTTAAATGCGTATCAACAGAATATGCTGAAACAGTTGGTGGTGACTGTGCGGAAGATGAAAACATCAACTTACAATATCCAATTAAATATCTACAACTGTTAACACCGTCCGGTCTTACTGTTGTAAGAATGATGTATCATAATGTTATTGCGTAATTTATGTATGAGTGATGGGCTATGCAATAGGACAAGATTAGTTGTATTCAAAATTGGTCTAACAATTCTGACATGTAAAATTTTAACAGGCAACAAGAAAGGTAATGTAGTACATCTTCCGCGGATAACATTAGGCACATCAGGAGATCTTGATATGCCATTCGTATTAACACGTTTACAGTTTCCTGTTAGAACAGCTTATGCCATGACAATTAACAAATCACAGGGGCAAACATTCGAAAAAAAAATTTTTTTTGAGAAAAAGAAACAATATTCACTCATGGGCAGTTATACGTTGAGTTGTCATGATGTAACTCCAAACACGGAATCAAAATTCAAAGCAATTTTGATGAAAAATTAATTCCAAATAATGTTTTTACTGAAGTTTTACAGTAAAAGTGTAAGTTTAAAAAGTATTTGCGTGTTAATTTCAAAGCCAAACATTACGAAAATGTATAACGCAACGAATACCTCTAACACAACATGAAACATAATTTTCTTTCAATTTATTATGCTTTATTTACTATTTTTTTACTATGGTTAATTACTTACTGTATTGTAAAACAGTTAGGTCTATTATGCATATGTAACAATTCACATGAAACTAAAAATCTGTTTAAATTGTACATCTGCTTTCCCATATGTGAACGACAGAGCTGCAAAGTGGCTAATGCGTAGTGCCTGCCCTGGGGTTGGCGAGCGAAGCAAGCAGGGGGCAGAGCCCCCTAGTTTTTCAAAATTAGAAAATACCTGTTGCCATACACTACATGTCTGGCAATGTAAATGTATGTTGACCTGTTAGTCTACAAATTGCAAAGTTTACTATGAAAATCCTTGAGAAATTTTACCAAATCTGTACAGCAATCTGGAATTGATTACCTTTAGAAGTAAAGTATACAATTTGTTAATTTAACTAAAATTCTTTTATTTTCTATAGCTTTGACAGGCTCTCTGGGCAGGGTTTATTCTAGCCTTGTGACCGATACTGCCAGCCCAGACTCTAGGTACCAATGACACTCAGTCTTAATGTTAGATATAGAGATAGTTATGAGATCTAAATATTTTACAGAAAAGTATGATGTTTTGAGTACATGTAATACAAAATAATAATGTTAGATATAGATAGACAGATAGATAGATAGACATGGTTATAAGATATAAATATAGTATAGTATGAGAATGTGATCTTAATGCATGTTTACCATATGTAATTGAATCATGCTTTTGTTAAGTTTACATTACACAAACAACATGATCTTTTACGGTAATCATTTGAAATCTATATTCTCCTGGAAATCTCATAGTAATCTTGCATTCAAGGCCATTCTTCTGTCTTCAAAGTTGTCTGCAATATAACTGAATGTCTTCATATATGCTATCTGAAACAACACGTGTGGACTGATATACTAAATATGTGTTTCACAAGAATTAATGGACAGACATGAGATTAGGGAATCCATTCCCGGGCTCCCTGGACATTTTTCATTCCCGCATTCCCAGGAATGAAACTGCTGTAATTCCCGGGAAACCGGGAACGGCCAAGCTCGCATATATAGCGTGTAAAAGTGTAAAAATCGATCAAGAAATAACAGAGTTATAGTTGAAAATATTAAGTGGCACGGTTTTTTGGCCCACGGTGTAGTGTTTTGCAGATTCATTCAGTCAACCAGCAGCAGTCGTCAGTCTCCCAGCTCCGACTAAGATTGAGCACAGTGGACTGGGAAGAGTCTGCACTCGGCAGCTCAGGAATACCGGGACAGGGCAGACTTCATTGACGTCTGTCAGGCAACAGCTTTGAACAGCAACTTGAAATTGCAATGCGTCAGTCTGTTGCAACCGCATTATCTATACCAAGAAACTTGCCATCACAGAATGATGACAAGAAACTGGATGCATCAGTAAAAGCTGAAATGGCAGTGTTTCACAGCAACGCAAGCGCGGGCATTGTTTAGAACAAGTGTATCAGTATCTGATCAGGTAGATCGTGTTGCATCCAAAAAAAATTTTTTTTAAATGTTAGTCTATCATATATCCTCCCTATGGCATTTGCCACTTGACTGACATACAGGGCGGCCAGTCTGAGATCTCTTTCCTTCTAACACACTGGTCATCCCACATGCACCCATACAATCAGATTGTGATTCAGACTACGAATGCCATGAATGTAATTACCCCGATCTACATGCTGTCAAATAAACAAACCACACGCCGTGGCTTTGCCTCTGATGCTGACGTGCAGTGAGTGTGTACGCCTGATGAGCCCAGAATGCATTATTTGACAGTAAAACTATGCAATGCACTATATATATATATATATATATATATATATATATATATATATATATATATATATAATTTTTAATGTAGGTAGATCATTTCGACCTGGTCATTTTAAAAGTAGCTCACAAGCTGAAAAAGTGTGGGCACCCCTGAACTAGATACATGTACTTATATGACAGCATGAACTGCTTGTAGATAAGGTTATTCTTTTATTGGTGTCAACATATTGCAGTAGTTTTATTAAAAATAAGTGTCGGCCATTCTAAAACCGTTCACATGTGAGATGCCCGTGCACTGTGTCATTCCCGGGAATGACATGCAGGATTCCCGAATTCCCGGGAATGGATAAACCCGTCCGGGAATGGATTCTCTACATGAGATAATTGTATCAAAGAAAAAGCATAACAAAATCATCCATCACAAAAGACGTAACATGCCCTGCTAGAACATGTTAAAGGGACCTTGAAACCAGAGTTTGGATTGATGTACCTAATGGCTTAAATGTACCCACAGTGTTAAGAGTAGAATGTCATTTTGGTTGACAGAGTGACAGTCATTGTGATAGGTAAACCAACAAGAAGGCATAAAATTTAGGTTTGTATTACTTGGACATGATGGACAAGATGCACCCAGTCGCCAGGTAGCCACTACTAAATACAAAATAAAATGAGTCATGAATTAAGCGGTAAAATAGTTGCCAACTCATAAAGGACCTATTTGGCAAATGGCAATGTACAGTCACACTGAATCTTTCAGACAGTAAACTTTACGTTTGCAAAAGCAGAGTTCTGGTACATGTCAGAATAAGAAGACAGATTGTTTCATAGGGTTTGATCAGTGAGAGAATCAAGGTAATGGAGCCCTGAAAAGTCACATGCAAACCAGTCTCCATACTATACATTGGAACAAGGACTATCATAAATTGGAGACAGCCTCCCAGACCAGTTTTCCCACCTTGGTTTGGCCATCTCATTATCAAGTGTTGCTGGGTAG
Organism: Polypterus senegalus; assembly: GCF_016835505.1. Taxonomy (NCBI): domain Eukaryota; kingdom Metazoa; phylum Chordata; class Cladistia; order Polypteriformes; family Polypteridae; genus Polypterus; species Polypterus senegalus. The sequence goes on along the minus strand of NC_053167.1, from coordinate 82,488,669 downwards.
ATTTTAAGGATGCTTTAGTCTACTTTTACAATACACAGGATAAAAGAGAAACTTAGACAAGAAAATCTGCATTTTAAAATGACTAAGTCAGAGCCCTGACCTCAGTCTTATTCAATTGCTGTGGCATAATCTGTAGCAAACTGTTTGTGCAAGACATCTCAGAAATGTAAATGTGTTGAAATAATTCTATGAAGTGCAATTGGCCAAAATATCTCCTAACCTCAGGACAGAACTGCTTAAGGATTCACATACCTTTTCTGTCCTTGACTTGAACATTTAAATCATTTGTTAAAGATACGACAATATGCATTTTAGTTATACAGAAAATCTTGTGATGTGTACCCCTATACAACTTTTCTTTTTTTTAACTATCTAAATTCTTTTTGTATCTTTAAAATATCAAATGTTTAAAGGAAATACAGTACTGTACTTTAAATGAGATTCTTTTCTTTTTTTCCAAGTAAACTTTAATAATTTTATTGAAGTTGTATAACAACATGAAGAGTTTGGTTCGGTATGTGTTTGGTATGTGTGTGTGTATATATATATATATGTACAGTATTGTGTGTATGTATATATGTATACAGTATAAGATAATTTTTTCCTGAAGTATAGTACAGTAAACCTTTTGTTTAAAACCATACAGATGCCAGTTGAAGTGCTTCATGAAAATCAGTCTGAGGCCGCTAAAGGACGCAGTCTACGCCGTACAGTCAGTGTGCCGTCAGAGGGTCAGTTCCCAGAGTACCATACAGATGGAGTTCCAAAAATAGGTATACAGAGAATTTTTTACAGTTTTAAGATTTAAAATTAAACTAAACTAAAACTCAATTCTAATGCCAAACATTTATTTTTGGCCATGTATTCTAAAAACAAAATGTATTTATTTTGACCATCTAACTTGATTGATGTTTTTTTTTTTAACGAAACATGTTATTTTATTTATAACAGTACAGTCTACTAAGTATAATGTTTATATATGTGTGTCATAAATTTATGTCTTTCATCAAAAGTATTCTAGAATAGTTTTTTTAAGGAACAAAGGCTGTTTAAATCGATAAAGAAATCCATGCAGGCATAAGGCAGAATTTGCACATATAATATGTAATTTTTTCCAGACCAGCTTATTCTAATTCAAGATCACTTAACCTAATGTTACCTGCACCATCACTATGTATGCTCATTAAAACTCTTAAATTCGTGGTTGAAAAAATCAATTTTGGGAGGCCAGTACAGCAAGCTCATGCAGAATATACAGACAATGTCTAAGATTATATTTGGACCGTAGCTTCTGGAGTTGTAATGCAACAACATCAGTGTTGGCACAACAGTTTTCAGCTCATGTTGAAGGTGTCTTTATTCTCTTGGGATATTCTAGAATTTGCACCCTGATGTCTCTTTAGAACTTCCCAACTTTCCCTCCTGGAACTTTGTACTGAAGACCAGTGTGATTACTAAAACCAACAAAAGTCTTCTTTTGAAACATCTGAATACCCATCCCGGTTCAACCCATCACAGACGTCTAAGTGATAGACTCCATGTACTCATTTAATATGAGACTAATCTCATTCAATTTGAGATCAATAACTATAATGGCCATTTAGCTCTAAATATAGGACTAGTTACTTAAATTCTGTTTTCTCTCTTGTATTTTACTTTATTTTTGACACCCATTGCACACCCAACCTAGGGGTTATATGCTTCAATTGCCCTCACCAAGATTTCTTGTTTTTTGTCCAGCAAAAATTTTCGGGAGTTTTTTCTTGTCTTATTAGAGAGTCTAGCCTGGTGGGGGAGGGGGGCTGTCAATTAAGAAGAGCCTTTTAAAGCCCATTGAGGTATTCTTTATGTGATTTTGGGCTATAAAAAATAAATTGTTATAAAAGCCGGTCACAGATGATGATCTGATTACAACTGAAAGACTGTTAACTGGAGCTGCAAAGCCATCATTCTACCATTTTGCTGTACCATTTCACAAAATCAACATATACATACTTTTGAGTTACCCTGCCTTTTATGTTTTTTGTTGCTTAAGAAGAAATTTGTCACTGATGTCGAAAGGATACTTTATTTTACCTGAGTATAAGTGAGAGCTTAAAATAAAATAAAAAAGTTTGTTTATTTTATACTACAGCACAAGAAGCATTTTGTCTCCTGTATCAGTCACAGGGTATCTGTCAGACAACCAAAGAAGATGCAGCAGCATTGACATAAACTTCTTCCTCCTGAAAGCAGATTTGTCAAGTAAAAACCCAAGAAAATTAGGGTTTATTTTATTTTGGCATTACTGTTCATGTTTTAATGGTCTCTGCTATTACACCTAATATTAAAAGAAAGTCTATATCTTCTATATAATGCACCAGCTAAGTTTGTTTGTCCTTTATACAAAACTTTGTTTTTTAAACCAAGTATTTGAAATTTGGAACACAAGTACTTCATACTGTAAATCAGGTTTTCAATAAATAACAGTACCACACAAGCTTGATTGTGTTATGATGGTTATCACATATAACTTTTGTTTCATCAAGCATTTTGCTCTCTATTTGTGTCATAGCCTCAAGGCTATGAAACTTGGGCCATATTGAGTCTGAAATTATTTAATGTAATTTGGGGCACTTTACTCTAGAAGGAAAAACCAAGAATTTAAAAAGAAGCTTTCCAATACTAATAATAGTCATGTACTAAATAAAATAAGTTTAGTTTTTTTTTGGTAATACTGTATGTAATTTTTGTTACTTTTTCATTTCATCTCTTTCCTACTTTTTATGCAGATACTGCCAAGTAATTCAGCTAGTACAATTATTACAGTGAAAATTATGAAAGTATGTATTTTAGTTAAAATTTCAGTTAAACTGATATATTGTAAGCAACTTCATACTGCTGCTGAAGCATATCAGAAAGGTTATGTTCAAGGTACAATGTCAAACTCTGATTCTGTAATATAATAGCATCCTTGCATTACCAAGCTCAGAAGTGCACACTGCTGATATGCAGAAAATGACCTGCTACTAAATTTTTTTTCATTTACAATTTGCTAGACTGATGTTGATTTCTTTGTATACATCTCAATGAGAAACAGTAAAAACTTGGTTTAATAAGGTATGCATTGTTTCTAATGCAAGTTCTTTTTTATTCAATGATTCTGAAGAATTTTGCAGTGTTTTAGTGTAATTTCTGAATTGAGCTGTCTTTGGACTTCTTTTTGTTATTTAGTTTTAAAGTATGATTTTTTGAATGTGTTTTCTTTATGTGCTTATGCAGTTTTTATTATGTCCATTTTCAAATGGATCATAACTGCAGAGACTTTAAAATTACCTTTGACACGACTGGTTAGAATGAGAAATTCTCTTTCTGTAGACATTTTTAGGAACCAGGAAAACTTACTGACAGTTCCTTATATGCAAATAGCCTTTAAACTTTAAACAACCTCTGTTAGCTTGTAAAACCATTTAGAGGGAGAGACATGATTAACAGCCCTGGTGTATGTAATTTCAAATTGACATTTACCTCAAGAAAGCACAAGATTTGCTAGGTTAAAGTTTTTATCATTAACAAAACAATGATGCTGTCATTCTTTGCATGCCATAACAGATGTATAAAATACAGAAAGCTAAATTTCAGCTTCGTACAGTGACATTTTTCCTGCCGTGAATGGCAGTATACAACATTTCACTGAATAGCAGTAGTACCTTTTTACCACAATTTTAAGATTAACAGATACTACATTGCCTTGTCTGACAAATAAAATGCTCAACATCTCAATAATGAAGCCTTCACTGGCTCCACATTTTAAAACATTTATCTTTAATACTTATTTGAACAGCAGAGCCCGTCAATGCAACTAGCACAGCCCTGGGCTACAATCATATCGAAATTATTACTATATTTATGAAAATACTGTATTAATGATCATACCATCAAATTTTATGACACCTTTATGCAACCATAAACACCAGTAATTAGGTTGTTAGATAACAGGGGAAAGATTACCTAAAGTAGTGAGGTAGAGGATGTGATGGTATTGAAACACCAACCTTACCCTTATCATTAATAAGACCACATAACTCACTGGGACCTCTATGAAAATAAGACAAACATCATAAAAGGGTGCGGATACCAGCCATTAATCAATGAAAGAAAAGGTGGTACAATCAAAGTGTCTGGCAAACACTGGTGTGATTTTTTTTTTTTTAACTGACAGCTCTTAAAAGCAAAGTAGCAGTAGAAGTGCTGGGTGGTATGACCAAAATTCTATATCACGGTATTTTTCAAAATTATACCGGTTTCACGGTATTGGATGGTATTTTGTTCCCATACATGAGTGGTTGTTAACCACATTTTCCACTGCAATTACTGGCTAAGAATAACCTACTCCACTGTCATGAGAATTGTACATTGTATGAAAAAAACATATTAATGTGCACACAATTATTAATACAGGTTTGCATGGCCCCATAAAGTGATAGTTTTCAGGGGGGTGGCACTAATGAAGAGAAGGAATCACATTGCATGACAGATGTAGTCAAAATATAAAGCCTTTTTATTGAACAAAGTTTGCAAACAACTTAAACTAATTTTGACAACATATTTTCAACCATCCAAAGAGGCATTTAGACTTAGTAAAATATCCAGAGGTGCTTGTCAAAAGTTGTATTGCACTGAACCTGTCTTAGAAAAGGAATAAATAGTAAATATTTTTTGTAAACCAACTACACTTTGTTAATATTAACAATCTCTGTCAATGGACACGTTAAAGTGACTTTTTAAACAACTTTACCATCATTAAACTGCGTAATATTTAAACTAATAAATAATAACAATAAAATAAATAATAGTGCAACTTCCAGTAATAATACTATTACTTCCAAGACTTCAAGCCCAGGTGCATTACACAGTATTCACCAAATTAAAATAAAATAAAACAAGTGCAATTTGGTGATGACATCTTTACCAGCTGAACCATCATTAAGGCAAACTGCATTAATATGGACCTTGCTTCAAGCTAAGCTATATACATACATAATAAAACTGCAACTTGCATTTATAATGCTATTTGTGGTATAGCCCTACGGAAGTGTATTAGGGCCACGGTGAAAAAAAATACGGACACAAATGTCGACTTTATTGTCGACATTTCCACTTTAATTTCGACGCTTATGTCGAGATTAAAGTCGACATTTCCACTTTATTCTCATAGTTTATTTTGTCATTAAAGTAGAATGTTGTAAACTAAACTTCATCCTAAAATCAATGTTTAATTTACCAGATTTTCTCAAACCCCGTCATAAGTTAATGTAGCACATTAAATGCTTTGTGTTAATTGCTACGTGCTTCTTAAACTGACTTCCTCTTGCACTAAGAGGAGGTGCAGGCAGCGATCGCCGAACAGAATGCATTCACTTCATGATATTCCTGCTCTCTGAAAATGTAGAATGCTAAGATAAATTTTCATGATGAAATGCATTAAAGCAGGTATTAAACATGCACGGTAGTGCTGCCCCCTTGCAGTAAGGGGTCCCCAGGTGGACTTTCATTGTAGAGAACTTTATGGAAGGTGTGACAAGGCTCTAAGACACTGGATGTATGAATGGGTATCGCACAGGTTTAACTTAAATATTGTGTAAATACTGGGTTCGTGATCTGGTTGTCGGAGACATAAACACAGAATTCAATGGATGTTCATCTGAGTGGGCTTTCTTTATTGCATGCGTGCTGTCTCTGTCCGATGTACCAAACCCCCAGTTCCTGTCCTTCCTTTTTCTTTCTTCACATAACCAATCACCACACGATAAACGTCCTTGTGAAATTAACACTAGATATAAACTTAGACCACGGAGTGTTCAGAACTTTAAAAAAAATCTTTGTTATACATGTTTAATTATGCCATCCATTCAGGGTTGCACCCATCCAAGCATGCATTGTGTGTGAGGCAGGAGCAAATCCTGAACAGGATGCCAGCACATCGTAGGGTGAATTCGAGCAATACATACACTGGCAGGGTCAATATAGCATAACAAAACCCCACTTCCTACATGACTTTGAAAAAAACAAGCACGCCGAGTAAACCCACCAGAAAAACATGCAAATTCAAGGCAGGGAACACCCGGGACCACCTTGCTGCGATGCAGCAGTGCACCCTCCATACCACCGTGCCCCCCACATGATTAATACATGCTTTAATGCATGTCATCATGAAAATGGTATCAAGTATTTATCTTAGCATCCTGAATGTTCAGGGAGCATGAATATCATGAAATTAATGTATTCTGTGTGGTGATCACTGCCTGTGCCTCCTCTTAGTGCAAGAGGAACAGTTTAAGAAGCACATAGCGATTAACATGGCTCAGGGAACATGTAACACAAAGCATTTAATGTGCTACATAACTTATGATGGGGTTTGAGAAAATCTAGTAAATTAAATATTCATTTTAAGATGTTTAGTTTATGATGTTCTACTTTAATGACAAATTACGAGAATAAAGTCAACATATCAACTTTAATCTCGACATAAACGGCGAGAATAAAGTCAACATGTCGACTTTATTCTCATCATAAGCATTGAGATTAAAGTGGAAATGTCGAGAATAAATTCAACATGTCGTCACACTATTACACAGTACCCAGGTACATTACACAGTTCTGAAAAAAAAATAAAACAAGTACAACTTGGCTTTCAGTATTATCCAGTAGTATAGAAACAGTATTCACACATTTAAACCTAATGGTCCACATCCGACCTTTTAAAACCAAAGTATCTCCAGACAACAGACATGGCTCCTTTTTTCAGCAAAAGTTCTTCTGTGTCATCATGTTCAACTTTACCATCTGCTACAGCTTCAGAATGTTCTCTGTCCATTTTCACCATTCAATACCTCCACTAACGCATGTACTCTGGTGCAGCAGTGAAAAGGTCCCCCCTTAAACAGTTTCCCGCTGTGCCACATTCCGAACGTTGTTTAGGTTATTTAAACCAGTGTTGTGGTATAAGATAAATCCAAATCAAAACAAAAATAAAAAACTGTTTTTGGTATGAACTGGTATACCGCCCAGCACTAAGAAGTAGATTCACACCAAGATCTACCTATTTTGCCAAGCTCCTCTCTAGTATCCAGTCTGAGGTAAAAACACAGAACAAGAAATGTATTTTGGCCTCTGATTCTCTCAGTCTCATTGTTTTGGTCACTATCAGGTACTTATGACTATTGATGGGGATGGGGTTGTAGATTGATCAGTAAATTAAAGCTTAGCTGCCACAACACCAGAAAGGTCTTGTACAATGTGTGCAGAAATGCTGTAGCTACCGTGGTTCCATGATAATCTTAGTTTTTATTTGTGAACAAGACCTGAGGTACGTGGACTTCTCCATTTGGAAGAATCCTTCCCAGTTCACATGAAAAGAATAAGCAACTTTTTGGTTGAGAGCCAAGCATGACATCAGTTTGGAAGGCTTCTTATCCAGTCCTCATCAAACTTGCCTGCAGTCTACTCCAGTGTGTGCTGGTCACAAATAATATTATTCAAAAACAGCCACACAAGCATTAGGCTCCCTTTGTGGATACTTTTCAAGCCTTGACTGCATCTTGTCATCCTGTCTATGAAAAATTACAAATATGAAAAGAGGCCTATGTTAAGGCACTAGAACAGATTTTTCATTTGATAGCTGGACCTCACATCCAGAATCCACCCTTGCTGTTGAACACTGTGGACAAACTTTGTCTTTCCCTGAATATTAGAAGGGTCATGGGAATTAAGCATTTTGCATATGTTTTGTACACTTGTAAAATTGTCCTAAAAATATGCCTTGTGGGTAAAGTGCAGAAGGTGATACAATGTTATAGTGATAATAGGATTTCTGTGTTTTGTGTGATTGTTGTGTTTACGTGTTTAGTGTTTTGTCATGTCCATTCATTGGGATTTTTTGACTGATGGAGTCAGTTTGTGATATTTTAAGACAACCAAGAAGGAGAAAGAACCACTATCTAAAGTGTGGTAAAAGCTGAAGTTAAATCAATTTTATCTATAGAGCACATTTAACAACAACAGAAGTCTACTAAAATGCTATACAGCTTCAATAAATACACCAGTACATTTATACAGTAAATAAATCCATCAAAATAAATCTACACATACAAGTTTAAAAATGTTAAGGCAAAAAGATAGGTATACAAGCAGGATTTAAAAGTGACCAAAGTTGGGGCTGACCTAATATAAAAAGACAGACTATTCCAAATCTTAGGAGCAGCTACTGCAAAAGCATGGTCCCCTCTAAGCTTAAATGTAGATTGTGGCACAACCAATAACTTCTGGTCAGAGGACCTTCATGATCATGAAGGAGAGTAAGGGTAAAAAAGATGGGAATAAACCATTCATGGACTTTAAAACAAACAGTAAAATTGTAAACTCATTCCTGTAGTGAACAGGAAGCCAGTGGAGAGGAGCTAAGACTGGTACGATGTGGTTCTATTTTCGAGTGCCTTTTAGAAGCCTGACCACAGTTTTCTGGACTAGTTGAAGATGAGCAAGAGATGATTTACTTCAAAGTATAATGAGTTACAGTTGTCAAGCCAAGAAGAGACACATGCATGAATTAGTGTTTCAAAATCATGTATAGAAAGAAAGGGGTTGACCTTAGCCAATACCTTGAGTTGATAGAAACAGGCTTAACAATGGAGTTAATTTGTTTATCAAATTTGAGGGCATTATCAAAAAGCACACCAAGAGTTTTTTGCAAAAGGCTTACAGTAGGTCCTCAAAGGGCCAAGATTCATTTTTGGAGCACAAGTAAGATCAGAAGGTCCAAAACACACAATCTCTGTTTTTTTGTCATCTAGATTAAGAAAATTTAGCAACATCCGTGTTTTAATGTTTTCTACACATTCAAATAAAGTTTTAAGTGAACCTGTTTCAGTGGAAAATATATCTGTGTATCATATGCGTAGCTATGGAAAGAAATATTATGTTTTTTAAAAATGGATCCTAAGGACAGCATGTACACTGAAAAATGAATAGGCCTTAGAATAGATCTTTGAGGGACACCACATGTGATAGCGTGTTTCCTCAAAAATAAGACCTACTCCGAAAATAAACCCTAGCATGATTTTCAGGCTGCTCTGTAATATAAGCCCTACCCCAAAAATAAGCCCTAGTCAAGGTCGTCAGCTGAAAAGTAAGGTGCCTAAGGCCAGGTTTATACTTCACGTGATGCAACGCGTGTGCCCAAAACATCTGTTAAATTCTGAGGACACCTTGTCACAATATCTCTGAAAAGGATGTTTAATGATTACATCCATCAGTTTGGGGATGCGCCCATTCCAGCAGCATCCGCACAAGACAGAAACAAAATCCCTGGACGAGGCATCAGCTCATCGCAAGGTGAACACAAACACATACACTAACATCATTGTAGCTTCACCAAATCACCAAACTTTCATGTCTTTGGATGGAAAACTGAGCCCACTGCGGAAACCCAGCAGGAAAAACATGCAAACTCCAGGCAGGGATCATATGGGATGCGACTCCCTGCGAGATAGCAGTACTACCGCTGTGCCACCCCATATGTGTAACTATTACCAGTATTCATTAAACAAAGTTAACGATTTATCTGTAAAATGTAACATACATATTTTAATGCATTTCATTATGAAAGTGATATCAAGTATAAATCTAAGAATTCTAAATGTGCAGAGAGCTGGAATATCATAAATGTAATATATTCTGTGGGGCAGTTGCTGCTGTCAGTTCAGGAGGAAGTCCCAGAAGCGCGTAGCGATTTAACAACTGGGTCGGTTTTAAGATGACATTTACGACGGTCTACGAGATTAAAGTCGACATTTTGAGGTTAAAGCCAAAATTTTTACTTTAATCACAAAATAGACATTTTCATTATGTCCCTATTTTTTTCTCTGTGAGTCAAATACGCCACCATACATTCTGACGGTATTGTAAAGGTGCAAAAAAAAAAACACAGCACAGACGATAGTATGTGAGACATATATATATTGTGTCATTACTTTGGGGAATATGCAACGCTTGAATATAAAAGCACCACAAATGCATCTGTATGTTGGCATTTTGCTTCACACATCGAACCATTCATCAAACATCAAAGTGCGCACCTCGATCCTGTAGGATCCTAAAAGCAGCTGATGTAGCAAGAAATTCAGGCTGGAATTCAGGGTTTGAATGTGGAGAGTTATGACGATATTCCAGAAGAAGATGACATGACTGTATTTGGATAAATGTATATTGCTGTACATGAATAAATATAAGACATTCCCTGAAAATAAGCCCTAGTGCATCTTTTGGAGCAAAAATTAATATAAGACCCTGTCTTATTTTTGGTGAAGCACGGTAGGAGCTGAGGAGAAATTTCCCAGGCTGACTTAAAAGTTTCTGCCTGTGAGGTATGACCCGAACCATTTCAAAGTAGTTCCTTGAATACCCACATACTGCTCAAGACAGGGGATAAGGATATCATGGTCAACTGTATCAACATAGTCATTTATTAATAACAGATCATTTAGAACACTGAAAATATTAGACTCTGTGCAGTGGTGTATCTTAAAACCAGACTGAAATAATTAAAAAATTCCACTTTCATTTGAAAAAGTTTGCAGATGTAGAAAGGCAACCTTCTCCAGAATTTTAGATAGAAAGGTCAACTTGGAGATGGGTCTGAAGATTTACAAGTCAGTATAATCCAGATTTGTTTTTATGTTTACAAAAGGCTGGCTGACTGACTGAACCAATCTCAAGACAACTCTTTATAATGTCCAAAATGCTAGACATCACCACTTTAAAAACATTTTTAGGAAGACAAGTGGGAACAATTTTCAATGTAGGTTTAAGGTGACTAATTACTTCTGCCTAAAAAGGGAGAGATACAAGGTGAAACTGATAAAACAGACGGGTCATCAACAGAGGGCGTAATGTGTGATCTAAGGTTAGCGATTTTATGAACATAAAGCTGGAGAAAATCTTTGCAAATTATTAGTGTAATGTCAGGCCATGTAGGAACAGATGGGTGAAGAATAGTGTTGATAGTTCTAAATAACACTAGGTCTATGACAGTTATCTGAAGTACTATCTGAAAAATACTTTATCCTACCAGATTGTACAGCTTTCTGATTGTTAGACTGTCCTTTAAAATATCAAAGGACACCTGCTCATAAAGGACACAGTTACTGGTAAATCCATAATATTTGACTTACCCTCAAGGTATCCATAACAAATGTTGCAATGATAAAGCCTTAGCCATATTGCAGGATTTCAGGCATTATCCCTATAAAGATTTCTTACCAATATGGTATAACACATGATAATGCATGATATCTTTATACCAGTAGTTGTATTTTCTATTATATAGTGCCAAAAATAAAAATTGTGTAATTCAGCTATGCCCTGCAAGCAGATCCTCCAACTTGCAGGGTTAAACTTGGTGGTTGGTAGCAGGATTGGCACTCCAGCCGCTGTAAAAGGAATCTTACACTCTTCCATTCCATTCAAACGAGTATGGCGCAGAGGTATAACCCATTGCATGGCTGCACTCAGGTTCTAATTTGGGATCCTGAGGTGAGTTGTCATGTGATAGGTGCGGCAACACACTGTACATATGCTCACAACCTCTCTGTGTTCTCTACCCAGCTATTGAAAAGCATTATTGTATAAATGCATTTTAGAGTGTGTTTTTCAGAATGAATAGGTTATTTAGTGTGCACTATGCAAACTTCCTGTGACCCTGTAGTGGAAAGGCAAGTCCAGGCAATGTATGAATGAATGGATATTTAAACAAAGAACACCTTCTGTGTTTTGTTATAGTTAGCATCTGCTGATTTTTATAATGCCATAGCCCTGACCGTATATTGATCAGTAGATAACACATTGTCAGTCATTATAAGCAATAGGTGCAGTAGGTGTTGTTTTTAGGTTGCTGTAATAATTTTCAGTAGCTCATTTAAAAACATTAAAAACATTTAAACTCATCATCGCTATATTTTACAGATCCAGAGGTGCAGTGACATACAAACACAAACACTATAGATATAATAAGGTGAGCTGTACACATCACAAAAGGAGAAGAAACCTGGATCAGTGTTGCATTTTGCGTTGAGATTACATGTGTTCAGAAGTCAATTTTTCTGAGTTAATATGTCCACATAAGTTTTTTTAACCTGCTTCAAACCTTAGAGGGTAGTGAGGGGTTGTCTGCATCAGGAACAAGACAAGACCCAATACTGAGTTGGGATACCAGTCCACCAAGGGCACTGCTACACTGGCAATCTCACATGTACTGGGCAAGTATCAGCATCACGAAAAACAAAAAACTATCATGTACATCTTGGAAATCAGGGTGGTTGGAGAATAGTACTAGGGTATGAAAAAAAACACACTGGGAAAATTTGTAAATTCTAGACAGGCCATGATCTGGCTGGGTATCAAACTCATTTTGCCAACACCAACCTCTGTTCTGAGAAAATGTTTATGCAAAAGGTCTGGGATGTTCCCTGCTATTGGGATGATTTTGTAATCACAATTCATTGTAAACTCATCTATTTCCAAAAGTGCTATTTAATGGTCTTAATTGATAACGTCTTTTCTTTTTTTTGTGCAATACTATGCTTTATCACACAGTATACTATATTGTTAATTCTGCATAACATTTCTAGTTATAGTGATTGCTTTCATAGGTACTATAAAAAATAAAGTTTGATTTATCGATGAGACTGAATTATTTACTACTGAGCTGTGTACATTTACCTGGACATATCTGTAATACACTTAGAGTCTAGCATATTAAGTTACAGCACATGGAATGCTGCATTTTTGGCATTTTGTTATGCAGAGTTATTTGCTTTGTAAAGTGGTTTGGGATAGTGCTCTTTGCAAAAGGCAATAACATGTCCTGTCCTGAAAGTGTAAATAGAAACTTAGCTGAGCCAAATAGCAATTTATCTATGGCTATGGATGTTTTCTCCTTTATACAGTATCATTTATAAATTTGCATAATGGATTGCTCACCAGTGCTACAATTCTGCAAATTTATTGTCTGCAATCCATTTAAATGGCATGCTCAATGTGTTTTCTGTCAGTGGATAGTAACTGTACAAGGAATATACTCCATTGCAAGATCTAAAGAGTCTGAAGGGACACAGCCATTCTGATGTAATAAATTGTGCATATCAAGATAAGACCTGAAAATGCATTCAGTCTCATTCTGTGGCCTCCTTAATCTTAAATACAATTGTGGGTTACAGATTTGAAAGAGTTGATGCAGGAGGAAGGGGTCTGTTCTATTTGTATGATAATAGTGGGACAGAAATGTAGCATTACTAATAAGACTGCAAAGCAATGCTTGTCCCTTTCTTTTTATCTAATTATCTGTGAACCTTATTTTAGTGCAGGCAGGAAAAGATTTGCTGACTTGCATGTTTCTACATAAAAAAAAAAAACTTGATTTTGCCTAAAATGAATAATAGAAAATATGATTTGTGTAGAATAACATGTCCCAAACAATTATTATTTGAATTCTGCATTCAGTATTCTTAGTAACACTGAAGGTGCCTTTGTTTTTACCATTAATTAATTATCTTTTTTTTTCTTAAATATCTTACTGAGATGAATGATAATGTTTCCCTACAAGAATAATGATGATATGTAACATTTCAGTTGAAACAAATAATGTAAAAATATAAATAAAACTTATTTTATTTATTAAGGATATCTATCAAAGTTAAAATAACTACAGAAAAAATAATTTGTTTCATTTGGCAATAAGAACTATTTTGCATCCTCATGACTAGCGTTGACTAAATCCAATCTGTGCCTAGTTTTAAACATTAATCTAACTTTACTTGCCGGACATTAATAAATCTACACTACAATCAATTTCCATTTACAGAATTAAATTGGGGCTGTCAAGAACATAAAGAATAAATTACAACAAACATTTACACAGAATCTATTTTCTTAGGTTTATGCCCCAATGAGAAATGCTATATACTATATTCTTTTACAAAATAAATACCTGCTAATATAGTAGAAGAGCTTTTGCTACCCCGTTTTCTCTTCTCAGCCTCTGGGAAATTGATGCTACAATGACTACCAAAAAGCTTGTTTTACCCCAAAATGGTATGGCATTTTTACTTTGTTAAACTTTTTATTTGCTGCTTTCAGTGTAACTTTTATACAGTGTATAGTAAAATGCAAGGAAAAACAGAAATATATTAACATTGTACATAGGCTTCATTAATTAATTAACTACTTAATCAATCAATTTGTCAATTTATTAATTAATGACAGATTTATTGCTTTATTGGGTCAGTATATACTGTATATGCCTACCCAGTATAGTGATTCTAACTTGCATGCGCTAATCAAAATGCAACATATCGCCACTCTCAGACACTGTGAATAATGAGTATAACTTCCCTTCTTCTATTATGTCCACAGTAACTGAGTTCCCTTGTTTTGACATTGCCACTGCATTCCAGCTAATAAAAACCCATTGCAACTACGCAGCAGTTTGGCTTTCACTGATTTCATATGCAATTCAGAATTGTCTTTAATCCTGATGCACTAAAAGTAAACAAACCAGATTACCTGCCACTACTGGATTTATTACTTTATAACCATGTGTCACATGCTTTAATCTTTGATCATTTAAATACAGCATTTTATGTTTGTGTCTGCAGCAATATTTTCCCTAATGACTTTTGATGGTGCTGATTAAGTGGCAACAAACTCCATATGCATTATCAGTTTTTGCAATGTTCTGTTTTTTAGTTCTTAACTGAAGACCCACTTGACCCAACTTCTATCTGTTGGTTTTCTATTTTTTTTTTTTGTTTTCTTCAGTGTTTATACAAGTTTTATATATTGTTTTGTTTCCTCATCAGTAATATTTCTACATTTTCTTGTCTTCTTCTTAACATTGGTTTACTACTCAGCTATCACATTTTTATAGCAAAGTAAACATACAAGTTCACATTAAAAGTGAAGCTGTTTGTTTAAACCAAGGGGTTGATGCAGAAGAAATATTGTATATTCCTATTACAAAAAAGAGACACTGCCATCTATTAATAACATTAATTTGAAGCACAAACCATTTCCTACATGAAAATAACCATAAAAGTGAACTAGATAGTCAAGTGTACATTTTTATTTCTAGTTTACTTCACAGAACTAAAGGTATCATCTATATTAGTAAATAGGACAATCTGCATTATAGTATTTTGAAATGTGAAATATTTTACTTATGTAGTTTGTTAACAAATTAGGACAGTAGTCTGTTTGTGTCTGTTGTTTTTGGTATAGCAGGCAGATCTGCTAACAGTGCAGATTCTTTGGTTACTAAGAATTATAATATTGAATTAAAAACTGAAAACCGAGCTAGATTATGTCTGGGCAACTTTTATGAATATTCCTGCAACAATAATGGGAAAAAATGAATTTAATGAGTGTCATTAAGTGACTTTGTCTTTGTTACTTTGTTGTCATCTTATCAAATTGCTCCATTTCTTATCTTTAGAAAAAAGCAATATGTGAACAATTTCATGATTTATAGTATCTGCTGAAAGTTACAATTTTAAACTGTGATATTGTAATGTTGATTTTTTGGAAGTACAAAGTGAATCTTTATCTAATTAATGTTTTTACAAATATGTTTCAGAATTAATTGTAATTGAGAGGCTGCTTTGAATAACACCATTTAGATGTATATGGTAGGTCTTTATAAGTGTAATAGTAAGCCTTCCAAATTTGTGATCTTTCTCTGTCTCCCAAGGGTGGGCACTGGCTGCACTATATTATTACCAACACTACCTGCTCTGTTTATTTTGCTTTGTCACGCACTGTGCTCCTCCATGGATTTAACACTACTATTCCCATTAGGGAGGGGGTCTTTTCTGAAGGGGTAGAGGAGGGACTTTCAGGTTTGTTTGCAAAAAAGATAGCTACAATGGTTTGAACACACTTTGATTATCAAAAAGGAGATCAACAAGGCATTTGATTTGCAGTAGCTGTAAAGGAAGGTTTTGTTTTTTTTAATAATTGCTGAAAATGATAAATCTGATTATAACATTTTAAAATGTATCTTGACCTCGTGCATTCATCATTTCAGCTTGATTTTTAAAAGTGTTCACTTGAAAAAGGCATTTTTTAAATGAATTTAAAAAAGTGTATGAGATTTCATTCTACAAGGAGATAATAATACAGTATGTGCCCTTGACCATTTTGGGCTGCCTGCCGTTGAGAGTTTTATTTAATGTGAAGGACAATGTGATATAATCTGATTTGCCCATTAATTATGTATAAATATTTACATTGTTCAGAAATATGCTGGATCCTCAAAATCCCTAAAGTGCATAATATGTACATTTTCTGAGAGAATTAAATGGCCATTCTGTATGGTTTTATTCAACTGCTATTAGCATGCGAGTGCATTTTTTACTTAAAATAATAATAATATAAAGAGTGAGGATATGTCTGTGTACTAAAGAGGTTTACTGCTGGTTTATTTTAACTTGAAAAACAAGTAAACACAATAGTCAGGATGTCCAGACAGTTAAAGCCATCGTAACTAAAAGATCAAACTTAAACCCCAGTTAATAGTACATGTACAGAAAAACGGGTAGCCTTTGCTTTAATAGTATTTCT
This sequence comes from Polypterus senegalus, assembly GCF_016835505.1. Classification (NCBI taxonomy): domain Eukaryota; kingdom Metazoa; phylum Chordata; class Cladistia; order Polypteriformes; family Polypteridae; genus Polypterus; species Polypterus senegalus. The sequence continues at coordinate 82,472,016 of NC_053167.1, read as the reverse complement.
TCCTTAATATTATTATTATACTGCCATAAACCTGTACCTCCATTAAAATACTAGACCATTGATGGAAAAAAAAAAACTTTTTTAGGTTATGTGTTTTATTACTTATTCTTGTTAGATTTTACATTTTATCCCGGTTTCTGTTTGCCAAATCTAATTGATTTATTTATTTGAATATAACATGACATTATAAAACCTCCTTAATTGAATTCATGATGTATTTATATTAAACATTCCATTAAAAACTGATTTGTTACTTTGTGGTTTTGCTGCAATATTGATTAGTAAACAATGTGTTAGGTAATATTATGTAGAAATATCACAAAATATACAGCTCCGCAGTGTGTGTAGAACATTATCTTCTATAGTGCTAAATATAGGAGAATATGTTGGCCTAATATGTACAATTGTGTCTTACAGGCAGTGGCAGTTGAATTGTTTCTTACTGCCATGTTTGAAGGTAAAACGAGCCCTGGTTTTTACACTACATAGTATAAATATTTATTTATTATTATAAGACATAATTCATTATTACCAAGCCAACTACAAAGAACAGCAGGATATTATTAAAATTAGATTATATTTGTAAGTGCCCATCAAAGGAAGCAGAGTACTTGAGCTAGAAAGCTTCCAACATTGAGCCCACAAGCATTTCATTGTGTTTGGGGTCACACATATGTAAATCAATCTTCTAAATACATAAAATATTTGTAGCTTGATTTTAACAAGTAATTTAAAAAAAGTGTTTAGACATCAATATCTAAAAAAGCTTTCTTCAGTCAGAGTGTTTTTGCAATTTGTGTTTCATGACCAGGCAACCAAACAGTCTTTTAAAACAATAAGTAAATTTACTAGCCTATTGACAGTCTTTTTTCTGTATATTATAGTGAATGCTGAATCTGTACTACTTACAATAGTGACTCAATATTTCACCATAGCTACCTGTAATGAATGCATCTTCAGTTGTACTTTTTATCCCCTGGTTGATCAGGCCTTAAACTCACCTGATTTAAATGCCAATTTTAAATCAGTTAAGTAGTTTAAACCATTTCAGGTCTCTTTAATTAAGTGTTGGTTGTAACATTAATTTGTACACAAACATCCTACAATTTTCATCTTTTTCTTTAATAATCTGCAGTTCTTTGTAATCGGTCTTTCTTTATTGAGATTGTTAATATATGTTTATTAATACTTTAACCAAAAAGTGTTTTCCTGGAAACCTGGAGTATTATAAAAGTGGTTTCTAATCTGAGGGTCGTTTTTTTTCACAAATGTAATTTTTGGCATCTGTATTTAGTGGAGATACCTATATATCTATGCAAAATGCTTACGTTTGATTTTCGTAAGCATTTTCCATAGATATAAGTATCTCCATTCCACGTAAAATTAAACTGAATGCTTTCCTCAGACCTGTGCGCATTTATAAAAAATAATCAGATACACGTCTTATCATTTAACAGTAAATAATGGTATATACAAAAAGGATTACTTTCTACATAAATAAATAGTTTTATTGTGTAATGTAATTGATGTTACAATGCAATTTGACTTTTTTTACGCTGGCAAAGAATTACATTAGTACAGTAAAATCTAAAAATACGAATGAGATTTAAACAGTCCGTATTTTTTTTTCCAGTTTTTAATCTCAGACACATCTTTAATGTAAATATATATATATATATCAGGATGGAACAGAAATTATCATGACATCAATACCGAGATTACTGTAATTACTATTATTCCTTTACTTACTTAGCCGTGTGAAACCGGGGATGCCAGATTGATATACTGGCTTTGCAACTAAAGAAACATTGTGTTTACTCCCCCGAGGAAAAAAAATCAACAGGTTTCGGGAGCCAGTAACAGCCGGGGATAGGAGTGTGTTTTACTGAATGACTTTAGCTATGCTGTATGTGTGTGAGTGAGTGAGTTAGTCCTACCAGCGGTGACCCAGGGGCTGCCCTATAGTCGAAGGCGATACGTGCTTCTCGCTTGTATGCGTATGCGCGCGCGAGCGACATTCTCCAAGAAGGACTGCTATTGTTGTGCTCCAGTGAATAGAGGAGTAGAAAATAAAGAAAAGAGGGCGAGTGGGTTTGACTGGCTTGGGGTCAGGCTTTTCTGCATTCCGAAGTGTCTGGGGGTTGAGCTAGAGAGCACAGAAAACGCAAAGCCACAAAAGACATGGGACCTCTACGGGGAAGGGAACTGCCGGGCTTCGCGGTGAGCATGGAGGACTTGTGAGGCACCGCAGACACAGGTAGGTTATGAGCGGCATTACGCTAAGAATGTACCGTAATTTTCGGCTTTGCCGAACTAAATTACTTCTCCTCTAAAAACTAAGCAGACAATGGAAAGAGCGGAGCAGTTCAAGTCGAGCAGTGCGTGCCGCTGTTCCCTTTCACACACAGGGATTTCATACTGAGCGGTAGAATTAATTCTCGGTCATAGCTCCATATGGCGTAACTGTGGTCGTTTGAGTATGGCTCCTAGAGTAAAGGGAAAAGTAGTTTGGAGAGTGGTGCATGTTAGTTATGAGCTCGTGAGCAACTTTTCTAAACTCTGTGCTTTTACCTACTACAGAAATCGAGTTCCTAATCAGTCACCTGTTAAAGTGATTCAGAGAACATTACCACGACAGAAGCCTAGCGGTGTTTGTATGTGAATGATTTGCGTATGAAGTAATCTCGTTATAAACAGTGTGTTGTCAGCCCTTTTTTCCCCTCGACGGCTCCGCCCTTTTTGTAACAGCTATTCCGTAAGACGACTCCGTCCACGTGAGTTCCTGGCCGGGTCTTAGTAAACTGAAATCAGTGAAGTCTCATTCATTCATGTTCTCAGGTTCAGATGCGCGAGACTTTTGATTACACCACAGGTGCTGGCTTCCTCCATCTGTCCATTTTCCAAAGCAATTTCCTAGCAAGCATCAGGCGCAGGACAGGAACATTTCCTGTCCATCGCAGGGTGAATCGTAATACTAAAAACTTGCCGAAATTCAAATATGTATGATAATAAAATTGGATTTTTTTTGGCCAAGACCGGAATGTATGATGTATTTTTGACCTCAGTGGCAGAGCCAACTTTGGTGTTTTATCAGTAAGGCAGCTTTATGAACAGGCCTTTACTATAATATTTTATGTATTTTCGCGTGATTGACATGGCATTAGGATGCAGTATTCTCTGCAATCCCTCATAACTCCAAAGTTACATTTTATATTAATGTAGGAACAGTATTACTGCTTTTCTGTGGTTTCCCTTGTCTGTTATTTTCACTAATTTTTCTCAACCGATTACATACTACTGAATTAGGAACTTGCCAGTATTACTTATGCACTTATAATGGAAGTGAAGAACAAAATTAAGGAATTATGTCTGGTGGTGAGAATGCCTGGAGTTTGTGGACACTAAATGAGAGATAGCAACAAAAATACCTCCAGTGAAAGGAAAACTAAAAGGGCAAATAGGTCTTCTGGGATTTTAGATTTAACAAAGGAAAATAAAGAAAACAGAGGCAACAAAGAAAAGGAAAGACATTTCCTACAAAGCACAAAGAAAGGAGAAGATGTTCTTAAATGAGTAATGCAAAAGAAAAGGCAACCGATTGGGAAATGCAAGAGACCTCTTAAAGATAATTGGACCCAAAAAGAACCTTTAATAACAACGGTACAGAAGATGAAAGAATGTCATTTGAATTATTTAAAACCTTGCAATACCATGCTTTTAAAGTGCTACTAGAAAACACCGGAAATTATAAAAAAAACACACACAAAGTAGTGTTACTATATTGGAAAATGTCAGTTTATATTCAATTTCCAAAACAAGGCAATGCCAAAGAGTGTCAACACTGTCAAAAGAATTTCACTCTCATTCAATGCCAACAAGATTGCGCTTATAATCCTGCAAGCATGGTTTCAGAAATTAATGGCGCGAGGAGTAGAGCCAGTACAAGCTGGTTTCAGAAGAGGCAAAGTTGCCGGAGATCATATTACTGATATCTACATGGCAATGGAGAAAGCATGAGGGTTCCAGAAAAAATATGCAAGTCTTCTTTTACAGCTTTAAAACCCTTGACAGTGTGGAACATAATAAATTAAATGGAAACTTCTTACAGAATATAGTTATGTAAATCAGATCACTTGGTTTACATCATTAGAAGTTTGTATCGGGACTAAGATGCAACAATTAGAACTGGTTCAACATTGGGGAAAAGTTTAAAATGCCAAATAAATGTAGAATACATCAAGTTATATTCTGGGCTGGATGAATCAATAGCTGGAATTAAAATGACTGAAAGAAATAGCAGCTATCAGATATGCAAAGAGATGATGAAGTTTAATGATATCGGCGAGAATGAGTAAAAGACAGATTGCTGCACGATATAAAAAAAAAACACAAAACTTTGTCAAGCAGCCTGTTTATCCTTGGCAAACAGATGGTGTAACAATACTTAAAAAAATATATTATTTTTCTAGGTTCAAAGATATCTGCAAATGGTGATGCAGCATTGTAACTAACATATTTACTTCTTGAAAGAAATCTGCAAAAGATAATAAAGAGCAAAGACTGCACATGGCCAGTAAAGGTTTGTATAGTCAGAACTGCCGTGCCAGTAGTGACATACAAATGTGAGTACTGGAGTATAAGAGAAGTTGAATTCAGGAGAATCAACACTTTTGAATTGTGCTGCGGGAGAAAAAATGTGAATTACATAGACTGCAAGAAAATCAAACCAGTCAATACACAAGTGAATAAAAGAAGACTTCGAGCTTGAAGCAGTGATAGTGAAGTTAAAGCTTAAATAGTTTGGTTGCATGATGAGAAGAGTTGACTTGGTAGAGAAAGAACAAGAGGAAGCAGAATCAAAAATAGTATCACTGAAGTAATGCTCAGAGAAGCTGTTGCTGACAGACAAAGCTTACATGATGTAATGAAAGTTGGACTTGAATGAATTACTGAACACACAACCTTTTGTCTTATAATAGAATTGTAATTGTGGGACTTTTGGTACAGTAGAATACTGAATCACATCTCTCTATTATAAAAAAAAATACCTGTGACTAGACAAGACTTTTTCTCGGCGACGAGACATGATCTTTTGAAGAGAGACAGAGACACTTTCACTTCCCACGAGATGGGCAAGTAATGTCATACTTACAACCTTCAGACGCAAGTCCCGTGATACACATGCCAAGCAGGTTAGAGATAATGGAAGTAGGAAAATTCGAAAGTCTCCAAAAATTAGAGTAAAGATCACAATAGCGCAAACAATCTGAAAATATTACTTGTGGAAATAATGGAACAGCGTAAAGAGATTGAATATTCAGGTGCTGTACAGGCTTTTAAACGTTCACAGCTCCACACGAAATGCAGATCACATGGCACTGATTCCCAAGCAAAGAGGAGGTGAAAAAAAATCTGTTATTTGATTCCCAATGTATCACCATTTAAGAGGGGTTTCGGAGGAGCAGTAGCATCTCCTTGGGGGTGCGCTCAGCCCCCCCTCTTCACAACAGTGACTGCCATTGGCTGTGGGGAGGGGGAAGGGTAGGTGAGCGAATTGCAGATCAAGCATGAGGGCAACAGCAGCATGCCAGCAGCTGCTCGAGCAAAGAGGAGTTAAGAAAAAATGATTTGTTTCCCGTTGTATTACCGTTTAAGAGGGGTTTCGGAGAGGCGGCCGCGGGTAGTGGGAGAAAGGGGTTGGCGATCAAAGCCCCCTAGTTAACTTCACAAATTAATGTATTCATTTTCAGTAGAACTAGTAAGTTTGTTTTTAATTATTCCACATGGAAAAAGAAGCATTATTAATTGGAAGGCTTGTGGTATAAGTTACAGAGGCTGAGATTTCTTTGTGTGTACGACAAGCATGTGTAAGGAGAAACAAGGCTCTGTTGGAGGTTAATTATTATGCACCGCTTTTCATCTCAGTGACAGTAATATAAGAAATGAATGTTAGAGTGCAGGTTATCAACAAGATTCAGGAGCTGTACTGTCTGTTTCAGCCAGAAAATTGAGTTGAGTGCTAAGTAAATCATGTACAGACTTAGCACCTAACTGCTGGTTTAAAAAAAAAAAAAAATCTGCAGTGAAACACATTGCTGCTGACTAAGTCAGAGTAATCTTTACCTGAAGAAAAAAAATATCAGCATCTGGGTGTCTTGTGGCTTATATATACTGGCAGAAGAGCAAGCAACACTCCAAGGTTAATTTAATAACTCACTCCCCTTATAACATCTGATGTTCAGTTATGGTAATGTGACAGACAGAGTGCAGATTTAAAATGCTATTTTTTAAATTAAAATTAAGTTTGGCCTTAAATAAAATAAGCATTTAATCACTATTTGTAAATGAAGTAATCCAGCCATCCATCCATTATCCAACCCGCTACTGTATATCGTAAGTACAGGGTCACGGGGTCTGCTGGAGCCAATCCCAGCCAACACAGGGCGCAAGGCAGGAAACAAATACTGGGCAGAGCACCAGCCCACCGCAGTAAATGAAGTAATTTTCAACTTAAATACTGTAATCATTCAAATAGCATCATCAGCATTTACTATATTGTGTCTGTGTTGTGACCTATTTCCCTCTGTTTTAATATGTTTACATATCCTCTTGGCTTGTTGAAATCATAATCAACAGGTGTCTGGGTATAGCTCAAATCAGACAGGAGCTCATTTCACATCCCTTGTCACAAATTCCTCCGTATACACTATACTAGTAGAAAGTCACAATGTCAAAATCATGAAAAGGGTTTAATAATGTAATAGTTTCCAGCTTACAATGCATTTTGGCTTATGTCCAAAGTAGTGCTTTTTGCTGGAAAATTAAACTGCATTTGCAAGCTTTGAAAGTGAAAGTTAAACCAGTTTGAAGTCTGAGCTTTCTGTTCAGTTTTAAAAATGCTATTTTTTTTCCTTTTATTGATTAAATATTTTTTTTCCTGGTATTGTTTGATTGACATTGTGTTTGCAGGTTGGGTAAACTCTTCAGGTTTAAATTCATTTTTGAGTTTTTGCTAAAGTGACTGGTACAGGCTGTTACTAAATTCCATAGATAATTTCAGTGGCTGGTTTATCAGGCTATTCATATTATGCATTCCTTCACAGAGTACTGTATATAGGAGCATATTTTGGTTAATTTGCACTTCAAAGGTGTCCATCATTGTGACATTTTTTAAAATTTGATAAGCAACTTGCTAAGTTGAAAGGGATAGTTGTAGACCAATTAAATTTACATTAAAGATTATGCGCTTATTACAGGTAAAATGCATCTTTTAGGTATGTAAATCATTTTATTAATAGGCAACCATGTGAAAATATATACATATGTGTGTATGTACGTGTGTGGGTGTGTATGTATGTGTGTGTGTATATATATATATATATATATATATATATATATATATATATACACACACACACACACACACACACACACATACTGGGTGGTCCAGATCTAATTATGAAATGGTAAACACATCTCACCTTCTGTTCGACTGACAACCGTCTCCCCGCCATTTTGGAATATATAATATAAAATTTCGTATGTATATATACAGTGCCCTCCACAATTATTGGCACCCCTTGTAAAAATTAGCAAGAAGGGTTAGAACAAAATCACTGTTTGCTTAAGAACCATCATCTTGTACTGAAAAAATGAGAAACATCTGACTTTTAATTGAAACAAGTTCATTAAAAAAAAAACAAAGCCCTCATCAAGAAATAATTATTTTTAACAAAAACACATGTGCCACAACTGTTGGCACCCCTGCATTTAATACTCTATACAACCTCCCTTTGCCAGTATAACAGCATGGAATCTTCTCTTGTAACCTTTTATAAGGTTGGAGAATACAGAGCATGGCATCTGAGACCATTCTTCTTTACATAATCTCTCCAGATCATCCAGGGTTCTTGGCCCTCTTCCGTGTAATCTTCTCTTCAGCTCACTCCACAGTTCTTCAATAGGGTTTAGGTCAGGGGACTGAGATGGCCATGGCAGAACTTTGATTTTATGGTCAAGTTAACCATTGCAGGGTTGATTTGGACATATGTTTCGTATCATTATCCTGCTGAAAGATTCAATCACGATCCAGGTTTAGTTTCCTCGCGGATGCAACCAGGTATTGATTTAAAATCTCCTAAAATTTTATGGACTTCATGATGGCATGTACCCAAACAATGTTTCCACTGTTTTTGGAGGAAAAACAGCTCCACAACATCATAGACCCTCCACCATATTTCACAGTTGGGACAATGTTCTTTTGAATTAGATCCTTCTTTTTACACCAACCCCATTTTGCGTGTTTATTGCCAAAAAGTTCAATTTTTTTTTTTTATCAGACCTGTTTTGATTTGGGAAAATGGTTCAAGGGGTTCTTTAGAATAAGTGGGCACAAATCAGAGATAAGAGGTCCGATACTTCAATAAAATTTACTTATTCAATTATAACATATAAATACATATGAATAGGTTATAGAAATAAATATATATGCTTAAAGAAACAAACTTATACTTACAATAACATACATACAGTAACATACATCAAAAAACCCAGAGCCATCATCCTAGACCAGTAGACTGAGGGAGCCCGCATGTCAGTCTCGTCAGAGGATCAACCCCGTGTGCCTTTTATCAGATACCGGGCAGTGTGCGCCTTTCCCCACGGTTGAGTGTCCAAAGAAACTGAGGGCGGAACCTTCCCTTATATACTAATTAGGTGTCCTTGCCCAAAAGCGGCCTACATGGAAGCAGTGTATGCAGAAGTGATCAGTTTCAGCATACCCCCTTCTTCCACGGGACACGGCGCTATTTTTCTTCTACTCTGCCTTGAGACTAGTGCCTGATACCAGAAGACACAGTAATATGCTTACATGTGAAAAAAGACTCTCGAAGTGAAAAACAACTCCTTACATAGCCTGGCTGTTTTTCCCTAAAACATTACTTTCTATAGCTGATTCTGCGCTGAAGCGACCAACGCCCATCTGCTCTGCTGATTCCCCCTCCCTCTCTTTATTTCACCTTTGCTTTTTACAGAGAAAAATCCTTCCATTACAAGACCATAGAACATGCAGTTCCAGTCAAAGTTGTAGTAACATTTTACAAACTCGAGGTGCTTACATTTGTGGATAACTGACAGGAAAGGCTTCTTTCTGGCATACCTTCCAAATAATATGTTGGTATGGCGCTACCGTCTGCTGGTGGTTCTGGAGACTTGCTAACCCCAGGATTTTACTTTTCCTTGCAGTTCCCCAACAGTGATCCTCGGGAGATATTATTGCCTCTCTTACTATCTTTCTCACTGTACATGGGGGTTAAATAAACTTGGGTCTTCTTCCAGGCAGGTTTGTCACAGTTCTGGATGATGACCACTTTTTTTATTATTGCCCTAACTGTAAAAATGGGCATTTTCAGGAGAGTAGCTATTTTTTTAACCATTCCCCAAGTTATGAAGGGCAACACACTTCTCCCTCGTTTGGATTTAGTGTTCTCTTTTCTTTGCCATAATGATGGTTGGATAAGGAAATTTGGTTTGTGTCTCCTCACATTTGTATCCTGGTTGATCAGGAAGCCATTGATTTCAGCTGGAAAGTTCCTATATACTCCAATCAGCTTAACAATGTCCAATTTAAATGGGAAACATGCTTCAGTTACATTGTTTCACATTAATTTACAAGGGTGGCAACAATTGTGGCACCTGTGTTTTTGTTAAAAATATTTATTTCTTGATGAGGGCTTTGTTTGTCTTTGAATGAACTTGTTTTAATTAAAAGTCAGAAGTCTCATTTTTTCAGTGCAAGATGGTGGTTCTTCAGCAGTGATTTTTTTCTAACCCTTATTAATTTTTACAAGTCGTGCCAATAATAGTGGAGGACACTGTATATGTGTATATACAATATTGCTGTTTTTTTTGTGATAACATATCACTGTACTGAGGAAAAGTGATATGTTCTATTATGAGTTCTATTTTGTCTGTGGGAAAGTTAAATAAGCGTATTTTATTTATTTATATTTTATTAATATTTGTATAAGAAATACATTGTTTCTGTGTTCCTGCATATGACATATTCCTAACAGAATGCATTGCTTCCATATACCAGCAGAGAGTTTCAAAACAAAATGCACTCACCTTGTTTGAGTCCAGCATTTGGGTTACTCTTGGTTTCAAAATATTTGGGAAGAAAGTCCTTGATATGAAACAAGCAATTTACAGTCATTATTAGATTAAAATAAAGTGCACTAGTTCATAGCGAACTATGACTGTTTTTCCTCAATAGCTGTCAGGTGCACTTAAAAGCTAAAATGTCCACTTTGTACCATTTGTCTTTTTCTTCTTGTCATATTTGGTTGTTGACACATGTCTTGGTTCAACTTTGTAAGCCTGTTGTGATCAGAATAAAAAGCTCAGTGAGCAAAACTAATGGCAAAGACTATCACTGGTATTTTCCTCCTATCCATTGTGAGGTCCTATTTTGAAGTGCATGAGAGGATGAAAAAAGTTTTGGAATAACTAATCAAAGTATCCCTCACTCTGTTGTAAGCATCTTCACATTTTTTAGCATATAATAATTACCTCTTTATGTAAACAGCTATTTATGTGCTCCTTAAACTAACATATACTATATACTGTACAGTATTAAAATGTGATTCACTGTCCATTGTGTTGTTAAATACCCATGAAAAAGATAAATTATTCAAATATTAATGTTATTCTGTTGTGCTTCTTGTGAATATTTTGTAACTGTATTACTAAGTGCAGCAGAAGCAGAATAATGGAAGGACATTATGTTGTGCATTATATAGTGTGGCGGACAGCCAGGGTCCATGCCCGGCTGGGACACCCCTTCGGTATATGTTCAGGGGGAGTTGCCATGGACTTTGCAATATTTCCCCTTGGACGCTAGATGGCAGCCCCCCTGGGAGGAGCGGTGCCTCAGTTTCCCGCAGGGCTCTATGGGAATTGGAGTTGGGTGCAGCCTTTTTTTATATTATTATTTCTTTTTTTTATTTTGGAGGTGGCCAGTGGCCTGCAGCAGTGTATCATTTTATAAGGTGAAATTCACAATAAAAAGCCTGTTGGCATCTGTGGATTTACCCGGAAAAGTGGGATTATTATAGTATCAAGTTAGGGTCTGCACAATCTACTTACTTTTTACTTACTTACTTCATTACAGATGCAGCAATATTTTAATAAAGTTGGACTGAATATTTTTAACTACACCTCATTGTTTTAGGTATTTTGTGTCAAACCAGCAGCCATGCAAGACAGTTAGACTCAGCTCCAGAGAAGTATTTAGAAAAACTGCTCCAAATACACCTCAAGATCAAAGTGCAGGGCAGTGGGACAGAATAAAAAAAAGTTTGAAGGTGACTGGTTGCAAGGTTTACTGATGAAGCTAACTATTCCAATAGACTGATAGTGGATGTGAAGTGCAAAACAAATCTGTAAAATACTGCACCTTTGCATAGCATGTTCAAAGTAACTTGATGCTAAAATTAGTGTGGGTAAAAAATACTTTTTTTACCATTAAATATCAGCTTTTGCTTTTGAATAAGATCCTTTTTAAATAAATTCAAATTACATTCATATAACGATATTCAATCTGACAGACCTACTATCTACGTACTAGTAATTTGTATGCCACTTTGTGTGTAATTTAGTATTTAAACAAAGCTAAAATAAAAAAAAGACATTATGAACATAATTCATTATATCCATGTAATTGGTAACAATTTATATTTAAAGTATACAGTATTTGCTATGTTTTTAAGTACAGGTTCAAACATCTGAACTGTATGTTCTTTCCAGAGCCTCTTGAGATGTTACATTTTAACTAAACAAGCTCTAACCTGAACTCTATTCATTCTGTGAGCTGACGTTGGCAGTTTGGAATTTAGCTTATTGTAACAAAAAGATGTTTTCAGTACTGGTCTATTAGAACAAATGGTAGTCTTCTCTGGTGTGAAAATTTTAAAGAGGAGAACAATCAGAAGATGGACTTAGTATAAAATTTCCTGAAGGACAGACTTGTGTTTCGTCATCTCCTCAAATTTTAACAGACCAGTGGTGATGTCTTAAATAGATTTTAATAATATTATGTTTACTTCAAGTAATCAGTTGTGTTATATCAGTCATACCAATCTGGAAAATATACCCATACTGTAGATTATGATAAGACAAAAATTTTTGACAGTAGCTACTTTGCTCATTAAGGAGGAGTATTATTTGGAAAATACTGTACCAGAATAAAAAGTGGGCATTAGCCAACTGGTATCCCTAGTTGCAACTGCAGAACCTTTGGTGTAATTGTAAATATTTCTTTACAGTTTTTGAATTAACCACTTTACAGTCCGTAAAACATATGTCCTATGAAAGGTTTATTTTATATTGCTAACTCAAACTTGAAAGGAGACCTAGGATACGCAGTAATTGAATGCAGGGACTAATAACTGTATATTGATTTTACTGTTGCGGAAATCAATTCCCCTGCAACGGAAGATAGTTTGCTAATTTAAGAATGGCTGATATTCTGTCTTATGAAGTTGTACATTTTCATATACAGAAATTGAAATTTCAGAAAGAAGAAAAATTCTTTAAGATGGTTGACAAAAATGTAGTCATGTGTTTATTTAAATTACTGTTTGAAGTTTAAAACGGAAAGTATATTTGACAGGTTTTATTAAGTATATGGAAACATTTTTATTGCTTTACTTTTTAAAAATATATTTTTTGTTCTTATGGGTTATGGAATTATTTTTTACACTCTAGTATGTAGATTTAACTGCTTGATGGAAAGAGAGCTTGTCTGCTGCTAATGCACAACAACCTTCCAGTACTTTGGAAAATATATGGCAGTTAATTTAAAATAAAACCATACAGTTTTTTTTTTTTTTAATTTAAAAATGAATACACAGTCGTATAGAAATGAGTCTCGATTGTGATTGCGAGCTTCAGGTTAAGGTCCCACTAAAGCACCATTTAAGGAATCTTTGCATTACAGCTTAAGTGACACTATAAATTTCACTAAGGCTTGCCTGCTTCCTTGTCTGCAGTGGTTGCTCAGGGATCTGTTTTCATTGTTCTGTCTCATAGGCACAGAGGGTGAGCAGGCAAGCACAACACCAGCGCTTGCTGAAGCTACTTACTGTTACCTTAAGCATAATGGAGTAATGCAGATGGAGCAATTGATTGAAAAACTGCAGCATATGCTTTCAGCCAAACCTAGGATTGTAGTAAGTGAAGGTTAGGACATAGAGAGAGAGACGAAATAGAAAATACAAACGGCAGCAGTAGCAGTTTGATGTTGTAATTCATATAATCACAGACTACAGGACTAGTGCTGAAATGTGGCCAAAGGATTCAAAATGACATCGCTGATTGGTTAATACCAGGGAACTGTTTTTGACCAATTGGCTGCTGGATGAAGCCGCTTCTGTGACATGACGGCAAATGATGGGGAACAGTTGTGATAGAGGTATACACGTATGGTGTGCATGTTCAGTTGTAAATATGTAATGCATCAAAATTGTTTGTACAGATATACTAGTGCCTGCATTTTTTATTATATTTTTAAAGGTCTCCTGAGAATATTGCATTTAATCTTTTATCATCCCTTTAAAACTGTATTTGGGAAATGCAAAATTGTGCTTAATACTTTTATATTTAACACGACCCTGTATGAGTTATTTCATTTTTGTGATGTTAGTTAAAAGTTTTATTAAAATTAGCATAAATTAAGAAAATTACTGTTTGAGGTATGTATTTGATATTCTAGTGAAATACACATTCTGTTTTTAAGTGAGCTGCATATATCTTTGTGTATTTAAAAATTTATTTGTTTTAATATATAACCATTGATTCAATGTTTTTATATATGTTGTCTTAAATAACTGTAATAATATAATAAATAAGTTAATTGAATATCTAAATTAAAACTATTAGTATTTGGTATGAGATGTATATTTATACAGTTTGTTACTTAATTTAATTATGAAATAGCATTTAAATATACAATTTCATATTAATAATATGGAATTTCACATGGTAATTATGCCGGCTGGGAAATTTTTTTAAATGATACACAATGGACTCCCTATCGTCTTCTGACATTGCCAGGACTGGAATGTGTGGTTTCTTTTTTTATAATTTAAGAGAGCATACGTAGTCAAGGAGTCAATGAAATTCTTGTTGTGACACACTGCAGCCTGAAGGATGCATCATGCTGGGCATTTTACCAACAAGATGTTTTGTTGCTGTTGAATAGCCAGCAGTTCACTCAGAAAGGGTCATACTTTTTTAAGACAATAAAGCACACTTTGATAAAATAATTAATGTTATCAGAAAATGGCTATACATCTAGTAGATGTTCTTAATAGACATATACTATTTAAATTAAATTATAATTAATATATCCCAGTTAACTTTAATTTCAGTATGTTTCATTGCTTCTGGTGCTCTATTGATTTTATGGGGAACATAACTATTAAAACTATGCAAATATAATAAGGCTATCTGAAGTTAATTAGTTCAACTATTTATATTTATCCTGGCTTTCATACAATGAAAGCAAAAAACAAAGTAAAATTAATAAATAAATTGCAGTGGAAAGTTAAAATATTATCTCCATGCTTATAATTATGTAACATGATCTTCTGTATAATAGCGTTGACAGACCCTAAGGGATAATAATCTGGTCTGGTATTACCAGTAGGATGTTGTTGGAATTGCCAAATAAGGGAAATGTCATTGTTGACATTATGCTATCTATCTATCCATCTGTATATATATTAGAAAATAAAATACATTGACATAATTTATACATTTGAATAGGGGTTCTTATTTTCAAGTTGAACTTCTGAACATATTTTTTTGTATTTTGAATATAATAATTTTTCTTCTGAATTGATGCATATTAAATTATAAATTTCTTCATAGCAGAAACCCCTCAGGATGAAAAATCTGAGACCCTTTGGGGCTCAAGTTTCTGCCACAGTTAGATAAGCAGTAGTCCATCTGGAGGATGGGAATAGATTCAGCTGCTCACATTTTGAGCCAGACTACACCTAAATGGTTCAATAGATTAGCTACCAAACATCTTTATACTTCATTTTTTTCTTTCTCAGTCTCCTTTTTATTTAAAACGTATTTTGTGCAACATCCAGCATGTGGTGTTTTGTATTGTACTTTTATTCAGACTGTCTGTTGTTTGTTAGCCATATATTGTAATTTTATCTTTCTAAAAATTCCTTACTAAATTTATTTTTAAAAGATAGAATATTGGTTTGCCATGGTTATTTAAATTTTTTTAGGATGCATGTAAGATTCACACTTTGAAGACATTCTTATAAAAATTTGAAGATATTTTTAACTAATGCATGGAATAAATCTTCAGTCCAGCTATTTACTAAATCAGTGATTCTGATTCGTATTTTTATTAAAGCTGATTTACTTTTAGAAGTTTATGTCTTGAGAATTAATCATTAACTTTACTTTAAATTGTATTTAATTTACTGTTACTTTCTATTCTGTTTGTAAGCAATGGCAGAATATACGTCTAGGGTTTTGGTGCCAGCCTAATGGTTACCATGACTTTCTATTTATTATTTATTTAAACTTGGATATTCAGGTTTTTTACACAGTGTGTGTGTGTATATGTATATATATATATATATATATATATATATACACTGTGTGCACAATTATTAGGCAAGTGAGTATTTTGACCATATCATCATTTTTATGCGTATATTCCAACTCCAAGCTGTATTAACTTGAATGCTTATTGGATTTAAGCACGTCAGGTGATGTGTATTTGTGTAATGAGGGAGGGTGTGGCCTAAGGAGATCAACACCCTATATCAAGGTGTGCAGAATTATTAGGCAGCTAGTTTTCCTCAGGCAAAATGGGCCAAAAAAGAGATTTAACTGACTCTGAAAAGTCAAAAATTGTAAAAGTCTTTCAGAGGGATGCAGCACTTTTGGAATTGCTAAGATATTGGTGTGTGATCACAGAACCATCAAACATTTTGTTGCAAATAGTCAACAGGGTCGCAAGAAACGTGTTGAGAACAAAAGACGCAAATTAGCTGCCAAAGATTTGAGAAGAATCAAGCGTGAAGCTACCAGGAACCCATTATCCTCCAGTACTTTCATATTCCAGAGCTGCAACCTACCTGGAGTGCCCAGAAGTACAAGGTGTTCAGTGCTCAAAGACATGGCCAAGGTAAGGAGGGCTGAAACCCAACCACCACTGAACAAGAAACATAAGTTGAAACGTCAAAACTGGGCCAAGAAATATCTGAAGACAGATTTTTCAAAGGTTTTATGGACCGATGAGATGAGAGTGACTCTTGATGGACCAGATGGATGGACCTGTGGATCAGTAATGGGCACAGAGCTCCACTCCAACGTGGAGGTGGGGTACTGGTATGAGCTGGTATTTTTAAAGATGAGCTAGTTGGACCTTTTGCATTGAAGATGAACTCAAAATCAACTCCCAAACCTACTGCCAGTTTTTGAAGACACTTTCTTCAAACAGTGATACAGGAAAAGACCATGATTTTTATGCAGGCCAATGCTCCATCACTTGCATCGAAGTTCTCCACTGCGTGGCCAGCCAGTAAAGGCCTTAAAGATGAAGGAATAATGACATGGCCCCCCTTCCTCATCTGACCTAAACCCTATCGAGAACTTGTGGGCACTTCTTAAACGCTAGATTTACGGGGGAGAAAAACAATACACCTCTCTGAAGAGTGTCTGGGAGGCTGTAGTCACTGCTCCACAAAAGCTGATCGTCAACAGATCAAGAAACTGACAGACTCCATGAATGGAAAGGCTTATGACTGTTATTGGAAAGAAGGGTGGCTATATTGGTCATTGATTGATTGATTGATTTTTTTGAAATGTCAGAGATGTTTATTTGTAAATTTTGAGGTGTTTGTTTATTATTCTCACTATAACAGATGAAAATAAACAAGTGAGATGGGAAAATTTTCATTTTCCTTTAGTTGCATAATAAATCTGCACACTAATAGTTGCCTAATAATTGTGTGCACATATGTATTCCCCTGATGATGTTCACACTCACATTTCCGTTGTGAAACATTCAGGTTTCAGGTTTATTAACATTTTGGATTGACTGATAGCACTGTGTTTGTTCCATATTAAAATTAATCCTCAAAAATACAACTTGCCTAATAATTCTGCACTCCTGTATATGTATATATATATATATATATATATATATATATATATATATATATATATATATATATATATATATATATATATAAACTGCTCAAAAATTAAAGGAACACTTTGAAAACACATTAGATCTCAATGGGAAAAAGAAATCCTCCTGGATATCTATACTGATATAGACTGGGTAATTTGTTAGGAACGAAAGGATGCCACATCGTTTGATGGAAATTAAAATGATTAATCTACAGAGCCCTGCATTCAAAAACGCCCCACGGTGCCATGGTGCCTTTGTCAAGCCTGTAGCGGTCTGTGTGACCCTCCATGGATATGCCTCCCCAGACAATCATTAACCCACCACCAAACTGCTCATGCTGAATGATGTTACAGGCAGCATAATGTTCTCCATGGCTTCTCCAGACCCTTTCACTTCTGTCACGTGCTCAGGGTGAACCTGCTCTCATCTGTAAAAAGCACAGGGCACCAGTGGTGCATCTACCAATTCTGGTATTCTATGGCGAATGCCAATCGAGCTGCATGCTGCTGGGCAGTGAGCTCAGGGCCCATTAGAGGACATTGGGCCCTTGGGTCACCCTCATGAAGTCTTTCTGGTTGTTTGGTCAGAGACATTCACACCAGTGGCCTGCTGGAGGTCATTTTGCAGGGCTCTGGCAGTGCTCATCCTGTTCCTCCTTGCCCAAAGGAGCAGATACTGGTCCTGCTGATGGGTTATGGACCTTCTATGGCCCTCTCCAGCTCTCCTAGAGTAACTGTTTGTCTCCTAGAATCTCCTCCATGCCCTTGAGACTGTGCAGGGAGACACAGCAAACCTTCTGGCAATGACACGTATCGATGTGCCATCCTGGAGAAGTTGGACTACCTGTGCAACCTCTGTAGGGTCCAGGTATCGCCTCATGCTACCAGTAGTGACACTGACTGTGGCCAAATGCAAAACTAGTGAAGAAACAGTCAGAAAAGATGAGGAGGGAAAAATGTCAGTGGCCTCCACCTGTTAAACCATTCCTGTTTTGGGGGACATCTCATTGTTGCCCCTCTAGTGCATCTGTTGTTAATTTCATTAACACCACAGCAGCTGAAACTGATTAACAACCCCTCTGCTACTTAACTGACCAGATTAATATCCCATAAGTTTCATTGACTTTATGCTATACTCTGATTAAAAAGTGTTCCTTTAATTCTTTTGAGCAGTGTATATATATATATATATATATAATATATATATATACACTAGCAGAATACCAGAATACAGAGCAGCTGAGAAGTAATGTGTTAAAGAAGTTATGAAAAAGAAAAGGAAAAATTTTAAAAATAACGTAACATGATTGTTAATGTAATTGTTTTGTCATTGATATGAGTGTTGTTCTTATATCTATCTATCTATCTATCTATCTATCTATCTATCTATCTATCTATCTATCTATCTATCTATATATATACACTGTATAGCAAAATACCCGCGCTTGTCAGCGTAGATGTAAAAAGAAAAGGAAACATTTTAATAATATCGTAACATGATTGACAATGTAATTCTTTTGTCATTGTCATGAGTGTTGCTATATATATATATATATATATATATATATATATATATATATATATATATATATATATATATATATATATATATATATATATATATATATATATATATATATATATATATATACACACACACATATACTATGGGGTGCCAAACAGGCAAATACATTGATTTTGTGAATATATAAAGTCGGCGTCAGAATATATAAAGTCATTCCCGAATATATAAAGTCAAAACTTGAATATATAAAGTCACTGTCGGAATATATAAAGTCAAAACTTGAATATATAAAGTCAGCACTGGAATATATAAAGTCAAAACTTGAATGTGTAAAGTCATTGCTTGAATATGTAAAGTCAGCGTCAGAATATATAAAGTCAGCGCTGGAATATATAAAGTCAAAACTTGAATATATAAAGTCATTCCCGAATATATAAAGCCTCCAACGTAATTTAGTGCCTGCCCATATAAGGCCGTCCGTCAGCGGCAATCCAATAGAAACACTTCCGCTAAATATTCACGGGTGAAGGACTGTGCTTAGGCAGACGAAGATGAGATGGTCAGGGTGGTGTTTGGCACAAACTCAGCGAAACTGCGAGAGAAACTTTTAAGTGCCGAGTCTTAGCTAACATTAAATACAGCCGTGGACATCGCACAAGATGGCACCAGCACAGCTGGGAACCTTCAATGCATGTACACCGAACGGCTCACGTGAACTGACGCAGTGCACAGACAAAAAGCAACAGTTCCAAAGAGTGCTGAACAAAAACTGAATTACACAATTGAGAAGGCAGCAAAAAAATATGAAGCGTCTGACACATACAAGCATATTCATAAGTGCAGCTACTGCGGAAACAAAACACACGGTGGAAAATGTCAATGTCCCACTAAAGGAAGACAGTGTAAAAAAAAAACCCGTGCATGCAGTATGTCACGTCTCAGATAAAGAGGAAGACGAGCTGTTTATTGATGCAGTAAGAAACGAATCGATGAATGAAACCTGTTATCTTTACAACGATTGACAAACACGGAATGTAACTTGAACACAACACATCCTACAAATACAAACCTGATTGAAAGAAATAATGATAATCAAATCCTTGATGACAGCAACACTCATAACACTCACAAAATAATTACTGTATATTGACAATCATGTTATGTTATTTTTAAAATGTTCCCTTTTCTTTTTCATAACTTCTTTAACGCACTACTTCTTCGCTGTGAAGCGCGGGTGTGTGTGTATATATATATATATATATATATATATATATATATATATATATATATATATATATATATATATACCTGTATACCTGGTTTGAATTACAACAATTCTGCAAAGATGAGTGGGCCAAAATTCCTCCAGAGCGCTGTAAAAGACTCATTGCAAGTTATCGCAAACGCTTGATTGCAGTTATTGCTGGTAAGGGTGGCCTGACCAGTTATTAGCTTCAAGGGGCAATTACTTTTTCACACAGGGCCGTGTAGGTTTGGATTTTTTCTCCCTAAATAATAAAAACCATCATTTAAAACTGCATTTTGTGTTTACTTGTGTTATATTTGACTAATGGTTAAATGTGTTTGATGATCAGAAACATTTTGTGTGACAAACATGCAAAAGAATAACAAATCAGGAAGGGGGCAAATAGTTTTTCACACCACTGTGTATATACAGTATATATATATATATATATATCATGAGGTGTGGTTTAAAAACTTTTCACCTTTATGAAAAGAATCAGCTTTATTGTTGTGAAGGCATTCTCAAAGCGGGAGATGTCACTTAAATTTATTAGGCAAACAGCAGTAATGATGACATCGTCCTGCATTCACTGCCTTCTCATATCAAAAGAACAGAGAACCATCCTGCACAAGAGAGGAAATACATACAGTATATATATACTAGCAAAATACCCGCGCTTCGCAGCGGAGAAGTAGTGTGTTAAAGAAGTAATGAAAAAGAAAAGGAATCATTTTAAAAATAACGTAACATGATTGTCAATGTAATTGTTTTGTCACTGTTGTGAGTGATGAGTGTTGCTGTCATATATATATATACTAGCAGAATACCCACGCTTCGCAGCGGAGAAGTAGTGTGTTAAAGAAGGTACGAAAAAGAAAAGGAAAAATTTTAAAAATAACGTAA